>NW_026294573.1:6781899-7981899 GCF_007827085.1 Peromyscus californicus insignis
AGCCAAGAGGTCAGAGCTAAGAGCCTAAACCTTACCCTTCCTCCTGCGGTGGTCCTACCTCTCCGAACCAGAGCTACCCCTGTGTTAAAGTCTTTATATAGAGTTCCTGTCCTGCCTTCTCATTGGTTGTAAACCCAACCACATGACCGCCTCCTCACAGCCTGTCTGTATAGGCCTCCAGGTTTTCCATGATTGGTATTAAGATTAAAAGCATGTGTATCCAATAATGGCTGTATCCCTGAACACACAGAGACTTACCCAGCTCTGCCTACCAAGTGCTGGAATTACAAGCGTACGCTACCACTGCCCTGCTTTCCTATGGCTTGCTAATAGCTCTGACCCCCGGGCAACTTTATTTATTAACATACAAATAATATTTTAATACAAATAAAATATCACCATATTTCCCCTTTTCTATTTTAATAAAAAGGAAAAAAAGAAAAAGCTTATAACTAATATAAGAAAAACTATATACAAAAGTACAATAACTATATACAATATATACAAGTAATAAATACCTAAACAATGTCTAGTCCATTTGTATTTGACAAATTCAGAGAAAATAATTTCATTATCTATCCTATTTTGGTAAGTCCAAAATGTATCCTAATTAATCTTCAACTATAACTAATCTTCAACTCCCTCAGAGACCCAAGAAGGAAATAATATTAGCTAACAAAAATAAAAACAGGAAGTGCACATAAGCAACTTCCAAAAAATTTGTGAGTTGACAGAAACAGACAGCTGTCTGGACAGTCACCTGAGGTTTCTCCGAAGTGCTGGGGCATCATCTTCAGCCTATAGGCTTAGCATATCTGACAGACTCATTTGTGAAGTAGGATGTACACAAGGTCAACAGTTCAACCTCACATTGAGTGAGAGTAGTCCATGTACCAGAAACACCTGAATTCCACTAGTGTCATGTCATGATTCAGGATTTTAAATTCTGGAAATTGTTGATGGTTTTTTAATTCAGCTGTCCATTCTTCTTGGCTGTGTATATATGGCTTCATCTCAGCATCCCATTCTTCTCCATATCCCTCTATCAAATGCCAGTCTACTATTGAGAGGCGTGAGCTTAGTTACTCTTCAAGAATAACTGTTTCAGCTGCTGTTCCATTGCACATCAGAGGCCATCGGCCCACTGCCTGTTCAGCTGCCTTCGAAGAAAAGGGCACTGTACCTTTTTCGAATTGCGAAGGCCACTTCAGGGATGGTGCCATATTGTCCTGGCCTCTGAAGATGCCTTTTGATAAAGCCATAACCACACTTGTTTTGGCAAGAATCAGTAATCCTTTGTTTTATGTCCTGTCTGTCCATTTTGTCCTGTTGATTCGAGGATACTTTGTTGTCCAGTGGCTAACTTTTGCCACAATGAAAGTTAACTCCATATGCAGTTTCTTCAATGCCCATATTTTCTCTGAAGTAGATTGGTACTGCCAGGAGCCGACATGTCTCATAGTCGTAACAAAAAAGAAAAATTTTCTAAGTTATTAAAACATTTTAAATGCCATATTCTGTAGATCTCTGAAGGGTTTGAAGATAACCTGTCTATCTAAAATATATCTACTCAATCTTGAAAACATACCTAATATAACTACAAGTTCTATTATAATATCTAACTACTAACTTTCATTTCTTTATATCCTAATAGTTGGTAATAACATTCAAGGATCAGAAAATTGCATTACATTGTTAGATGAACGGTACAATTAGAAAAATATATATAACATTTTCTAACAATATCAATTTCAATATATATAATTTGTATACAACATAAAACAATCCGATCCAATGTAAAGTATTTACATTTTTCTTTTCTTTCTTTCTTTTTTTTTCTTTTTTTTTAATAAGAACCTTAAATCTAATCTCCTTTGCTTAGCCTTTTTCCTAACCCTTGACAACAACTTGTAACCAACCCCCCTAATCAATGAAAATTATCCCAGACCCAAAACCCATTAAAAGACCAAAAAAACCAACCGCCCCACACCACCTCTTTGGGAATGTGGGCGTCGTATTCTTGAAATTGCTTCCTGCTGGGTATGGGCAAAGGTATCTTTATCCTGAAAGAAAAATTTTAGGTTAATTGTCAAATTCTAGGAAAGGTAAATATTTCCTTCGTTATCCAGTCTGTGTATAATGCCAAAATTCAGGGTTTATCTCAAATCCTTATTCAAGTAGTCTTTGAGACTGGATCATCTCAGCTAGCTCTTCTCAAAATTGCTCTGAGCACTTTGTAGTTCAAAGCTGATCTGTAGATGATGTTTGTCAGCTTAGTGATGTTATTATTGTCCACGTGGAATTGTTGTTGTTTTGGGGCCCCATCTTCTTCCTGGAGACTTCAGTTGATGTTAGGCCTAACCGTGATTTCCTGCAAAAAACTGATAAGAGACTCGAACACAAAGACTATATATGCGACTTTTTAGAATTAGTTAGTACTCTATATGACCATTTATATCTTAACAAAGTTTAAAATGTATATATATCTATATATATTGATCTTGTAAATTTTGATATAAAATTCATACTTTAAGAAAAGTTTAAAGAATCAGAATAGAATCAAAGAGTTGAGATTAGTAATAGAATAGTCCCTTAATTAATTTGGCTTTTCTCCTGTCCCATAGCAGAAGATGGCTCTTTTCTTCTGGCATGATACAGGGAGTTTGCATTTTCCTTTTAACAACATGCTTGAGTTTAAAGAAGGAGAGAGCCATTCTCCAACTCCAAAGTCAGCTTTAAATTTTAATTGAACTGGGACTAATAGAAGTTAAATAGTGTTAAATCTTTAAAGAAAAGCAGAAACAAACATTTAGGAAGACATAAAATTTTTTTAGATAACATACCCATACGCCATTTCACTCTGTTTCTTAGGATAGATGATTTGTTCCTTTTCTTCAGTTGTCTCATTTGTCCAGTGTTCTTCAAATTCGTTAACCTTCATTCTCCTAAAAGACAAAAACAAAAACCTTTCCCCAAGGTTTTTTGGGGATGTTCCTTTTTGACAAGTTATCTGATTAAATGAAAAGGCATGGGTTACTGGTGTAAGTTAGTTTAAATTGGATGTTTACGATAGTTGATGAACTATCACCTCCTCTAATTAAGAGGTCTCTCTTGTTCAAATCGAACCTTTATCAATTTTGATGGTACCCACAGCTTATCTTCTCCTGTAGAAATAAAAGCAAAACCTCGTCCCCAACGTAACACATACCCTGGTTTCCATTCTGAGGTCAGCACATCCTTAAAGTATATAGGTTGATTTAATTCTGTAGTTTTTTCTATTATCCAATGTCTCTCTGCAGCTGTTGTTCCTTTCTCATTGGCATTGAGAAAATTCAAAGTTAATAGAGCATTATGTAGTCTATTTCTGGGGGTTTTTGTTACTCCCTTTTGTTTATTTAGCATATCCTTTAGAGTTCTGTTTGATCTTTCTATAACTGCTTGACCTGTAGGATTATGTGGTATACCTGTAACATGGTTTATATTATAATAAGCAAAAAACTGTTTCATTTTAACAGAGACATATGATGGAGCATTATCAGTTTTGATTTGTGCAGGTATACCCATAATGGCCATAACTTCTAGCAAATGAGTGATTACAGAATCAGCTTTTTCAGAACTCAAAGCAGTTGCCCATTGAAATCCTGAATAAGTATCGATAGTGTGGTGTACATATTTCAGTTTTCCAAATTCTGCAAAGTGAAACACGTCCATCTGCCAGATTTCATTCCTCTGAGTACCCTTTGGGTTACATCCTGCTGGTAATGGTGTTTGATTGTAGAAGGAACAAGTAGGACATTTCTTTACTATTTCTTTGGCTTGTTGCCAGGTTATGGAAAAATCCTTTTTTAAACCTTTACTATTTCCATGATGTTTTTTATGAAATTCTGAGGCCTCCAGCACATTTCCTATCAATAATTTATCAATCTCATCATTGCCTTGTGCTAGAGGGCCTGGCAGACCAGTATGGGATCGGATGTGCGTTATATATAAAGGATGACTCCTTTTTCTGATTGTATCTTGTAATTGAATAAATAATGAAGTTAATTCTGAAGCATCGTGGATAAATTCTGCAGTCTCAATATGTAATACTACTCTTTCAGCATACTGAGAGTCAGTTACTATATTGAGAGGTTCTGAAAAATCCATTAATACCAACAGAATAGCATACAATTCTGATTTTTGAACTGAATTATAAGGACTTTGAACCACTTTACTTAAATTTTCTGATTTGTAACCTGCCTTTCCTTGTTTGTTGGCATCTGTATAAAATGTACGAACTCCAGATATGGGTTTTTTCCTCACAATTCGAGGCAAGATCCAATCAGCTCTCTTTATAAGATCAATTCTATTGCTTTTGGGATATTTGCTGTTAATTTCTCCCAAAAAATTACTACAAGCTCTTTGCCAAGCTTCATTTTCTATCCATAATTTTTCAATGTCCTCCTTAGTTAAAGGTACGACAATTTCTGCTGGGTCTATTCCTGCTAATTGACGAAGTCTCAATTTTCCTTTCCAAATCAAGTCAGAGATTTTTTCCACATAAGTTTTTAATTTTTTATTTAGTTTATTTGGTAAAAATATCCATTCCAATATAATATCTTCCCTTTGCATTAATATTCCTGTTGGGGAATGCCTAGAAGGTAAAATAACCAAAATGCAATCCAGCTTTGGATTAATACGATCTACGTGCCTTTCACGTACTTTCTTTTCTCCCAAGGCCAATTCTTTCTCAGCTTCAGGTGATAATTCTCTTGGACTATTTAAGTCCTTATCACCTTCTAAGGTTTTAAACAAATTATTCAGTTCATCATTTTTTACCCCAACAATAGTTCTTAGATGAGAAATGTCTCCAAATAATCTTTGAAAGTCATTAAGAGTCTGTAGTCGATCTCTCCTAATTTGCACTTTTTGAGGTCTAATTTTTTGAAGTTCTATTTTATATCCTAAATAATTAATAGAATCTCCTCTTTGTACCTTTTCTAAAGCAATTTGTAATCCCCAGCAAGGCAAAATTTTCTTTACTTTTTCAAACATTCTTTCTAAAGTATCTGCATTTGAATCAGCTAATAAAATGTCATTCATATAATGATAAATTATAGATTTAGGAAATTTTTTACGTACCACTTCTAATGGCTGTTTTACAAAATATTGGCACAAAGTTGGGCTATTCAACATTCCCTGTGGGAGAACCCTCCATTGAAATCTTTTAACCGGTTGAGAATTATTATAAGTAGGCACTGTGAAAGCAAATCTTTCTCTGTCTTTTTCTTGTAAGGGTATTGAAAAGAAACAGTCTTTTAAATCAATAACTATGAGAGTCCAGCCTTTTGGTAACAGAGTAGGTAAAGGAATTCCAGATTGTAAAGAGCCCATTGGCTGAATTACTTTGTTAATTGCTCTAAGGTCTGTTACCATTCTCCATTTACCAGATTTTTTTTTTATAACAAATACAGGAGAATTCCAAAGGCTGGTTGATTCTTCAATATGATGAGCATTTAACTGTTATTCCACCAGCTCTTGTAAAGCCTGGAGTTTCTCTGTTGTTAAAGGCCATTGCTGAACCCATACAGGCTTGTCTGTTGACCATTTTAAAGGTAGAGCTGTTAATGTTTTTGGAAGATTATCAGTTGTTGTGCCCTGTTCTTGTATGACATGGATGGCTGGTGAGCACTCATTAGAATAATATCTTTTAATATTTCTCTCAGAAACATGTACTAATTTATGATTTGTTTCTGAGATTGGAGGGATATTAATCTGAGTATTCCATTGTTGTAACAAGTCTCGACCCCACAGGTTCATAGCTATGTTAGCCATATATGGTTTTAATTTTCCTTTCTGTCCTTCTGGACCTATACATTCAAGCCATCTTACACTTTGTTTCACTCTAGATAATGTCCCAATTCCTAAGAGTTGAATGTTTACCTCCTGAAGAGGCCAAGTTGGATGCCAAAATTCTGGTGCAATTATGGTAATGTCAGCACCTGTGTCTACCAGACCAGACAACAAAACACCATTTATTTTTATTGTTAGTTTTGGTCTTTGTTCATTAATAGAAGTTTGCCAAAAAATTTTCTTTATGTTTTTTCCTGTATTTCCTATTTTCTCTGTTTCATCATCTCGACTAACATGATTTATTCCAATAGACATTTGGTTATTTAGTTGCTTTGCGTAGGGGTTTCCTCTACAATTGCAGGAAAGGTTTGAACTGGATTTACTGTGGGGGCCTGCCTGAGGCCCCTCTGGGAGTTTCCCGAAGCTCGAGGCAGAGGGTTACCCTGTCTGTCCCTTGTTGATCTACATTCGTTGGTCCAGTGTTTTCCCTTACCACACCTTCTGCATACTCCAGAAGGAAGGGGCATTCTGTTGCCAGTGTTCCTTGAATAAACATTATTTCTAGGAATGACCTGTTTACAATCCCTTTTCAAATGTCCTTGCTTTCCACATCCAAAACATCTAACATTGCTCAAACCTTTTGAAATTGCTTTTCCTACCCACATATCATCATGGTCATAAGCCTCTACATTAACTGTATCTCTAATCCAATCTTCCAAAGGTGCAGATCTTGCCTTTAACGGCCTAATTATTCTTTTGCACGCTGCATTTGCATTCTCAAAGGCTAAAGATTCAATTATTATCTGACTAGCCTCTGAATTCGGGACCATTTTTTGTACTGCTGAAGTCAATCTTTGTAAGAAATCTGTGAAAGATTCTTTGGGGCCCTGTATAACCTTTGTAAATGACTCAGTTTTTTTTCCTGGTTCTTCAACTCTGTCCCATGCATTCAAAGCTGCCGTTTTACATAGAAGTAGGGTTTGGACATCATATGAACATTGTGTTTGTACTGAAGCATATTGGCCTTCGCCAATAAGCTGATCCTGGCAGACTTGTATTCCGCTATCCCTCCATTGTCTTTCTATATTTTTAGCCTCATTACTGAACCACATTTTCCACTGGAGATTTTGTCCGGGTTCAAGAACAGCCTGTGCCAATTCCCGCCAGTCCTTTGGTATAATCCTATTACAAGTTGACCAGGTGTTTAACATTTGCTTTACATATGGGGAGTGCATGCCATAAGATGCTATTGCCTCCTTAAATCTTCGTAAGTCTAACATTTCAACTGGAACCCAAGTATTTTGTTCATTCTCTTCATCAGGTAGCTGCTGTACGGCTACTGGATAAATTAAGGGTGATTGTGTGAAAACTGGCTTTCTTTCTGTAACCTTACGATCCAATTTTGAAACAACTTCACTATTTATTTCTTCTGTCTGAATTTGAATTTCTCTATAATTCATTTTTACCGGTTTAACAAGTTTTTCTAAGACTGTTATCCTGGCACTTAAGTTGACGATCTTTTTAAATAGTAAAATGAGGATAAGAAAAGTAATAAACTGAATAATTCGATCAATATTAATCTTTTCATATAGTTGTTCCATTGTCAGAGTGCCTAAAATTTCAAAGCCCAATTTTCTTCCAATGTACACATAAAGCCCATTTTTTTTAATGTAGAAAAAAATTCTCTTTTAAATAGATATGTTAATTGACTTACCAAGTCTGGGTAGAACAGTAGAATCCCAGGGAATTTCACAGCCACCTGGTGTTCGAGGTGTGAATCCAGCGAGAGAGAGAGAGAGAGAGAGAGAGAGAGAGAGAGAAAGTGTAGCCACTTGAGCTGAGTCAAGCCTTGGCTTTACAGGCAGGGGCCCTGTTCAGCAGGGCAGGTCTGAGTTGTTTGTAGCAGTTGCAAGTAGCTCCAGCTGCGGGTCAGTCAGGCCTGGGCCCAAGCTAGGCAGCCGGGCCGCCCAGGCTGGAAACCGGACCTGCCGCCAAGCCAAGCCAAGCGGTTTTTAATGAATTCTTGTCACGTTGGGCGCCAAATGTAGATGTATCCAACCTTCTTATTAAATAATAAACACAGAACCAATGCAAAGAAGAAAGCCAAGAGGTCAGAGCTAAGAGCTAAAACCTTACCCTTCCTCCTGCGGTGGTCCTACCTTTCCGAACCAGAGCTACCCCTGTGTTAAAGTCTTTATATAGAGTTCCTGTCCTGCCTTCTTATTGGTTGTAAACCCAACCACATGACCGCCTCCTCACAGCCTGTCTGTATAGGCCTCCAGGTTTTCCATGATTGGTATTAAGATTAAAAGCATGTGTATCCAATAATGGCTGTATCCCTGAACACACAGAGACTTACCCAGCTCTGCCTACCAAGTGCTGGAATTACAAGCATACGCTACCACTGCCCTGCTTTCCTATGGCTTGCTAATAGCTCTGACCCCTGGGCAACTTTATTTATTAACATACAAATAATATTTTAATACAAATAAAATATCACCATAAATAGGCAGTCCTGAAAACGTAACATTCAAGTGACACTATACACTTATGGTAGGATATATTAAGGAATATTTATATATGTGCATATATATATATATATATGTGTGTGTGTGTGTGTGTACATATATGCCTGTAATACCAATTAATGAAAAAAGAGATCATGCTTTTGAACAGCAATGAGGGATATATGGCAAGGTTTTTAAGGAAGAAATGTGTAATTATATTAGAATCTAAAAGAATATAAATATATATATATATATAGTTATATATATATATAGTTGGTGAAAGACCTTCACAGATACATTTGATTGAATTCAGCATCCATTCACAATATTGAATCATGGAATCATTAAGTATGTTCATTTTGTGTGCGTATACATGACAGAACATACTTGCCATTATCTGCTTGTGAAGGTCCGAGGTCAAAATTGGGAATCAGCCCTCCCCTTCTATTAAATGGGACTTCCATAGGCAAATGTCCAAAGAACAAGTTATTCAAAGGGTATATAGAACTGGAACTATAGCTTCGAGAATTTGAGAGATGCCACAAGCTTTATGAAAAGTTCTTGAAATTTGGACCTGATAATTGTACCTCATGGATTAAGTTTGCAGAATTAGAGACAGTCCTTGGTGATATCTGTGGAGCCCAGGCCATCTATGAATTAGCCATCAGCCAGCCAAGCTTAGACATGCCAGAGGTACTTTGGAAATCATATATCGATTTTGAGATTGAGCGCCATTTCAGTCTTAGAATGCTGCAATTTAAAGCAATAGGTTCAAGGTAATGTAAAAAATAATCCTCGTAAAGATGGCTACCACAAAGAGAATCTGGATTATGTTCTCTTTGATATTCGTAACTGAAGAAAAACATTTGATTGCAAAAGCTGTTGAGTTATGCCAAAATGCAAATTTTAAAGGTACCTTGACTTCAAAATTTGGATGTAAGTATATGTTGCTTTGGAAAGCAGGCTCTGCTTTTATTTCCACAGAAAGGCAGAGGCTATGGATGTGATCCAGATTAAGATACATCAGGTTTGACCAGCCAAGACCCCCTGAAAGGTCTCCGATGACACCAAGGCCCATATGATCCATCATCCAGAACCATTTTAAGGCAACTGGCTCAGACAGTACACCCTCACGGACTACTCCATAATCTTAAAATTTTCTTTGTGTCCCCATAAGATACAGCGCCCCCCTCCAGCAGGGAGTAGTAAGAGAAGCTACGCCCAAATTCCCAAATATACCAAGCTGACTTTGGAGATGTGTCAAAGTTAAAACCTTCCTCTTTAAAAAAAAAAAAAAAAAAAGAAAAGGGGAAGTGCTGTGGGATAGTCTGTATGTCAAATGTGTTGCTCTGATTGGTCAATAAATAAAACACTGATTGGCCAGTGGCCAGGCAGGAAGTGTAGGCAGGACTAACAGAGAGGAGAACTGAGAGAACAAGAAGGCGGAGGGAGACACTGCCAGCCGCCACCATGACAAGCAGCATGTGAAGATGCCGGTAAGCCACAAGCCACATGGCAAGGTATAGATTTATAGAAATGGATTAATTTAAGATATAAGAACAGTTAGCAAGAAGCCTGCTATGGCCATACAGTTTATAAGCAATATGAGTCTCTGTGTTTACTTGGTTGGATCTGAGCGGCTGTGGGACTGGCAGGTGACAGAGATTTGTCCTGACTGTGGGCCAGGCAGGAAAACTTCAGCTACAAATGGGTGCTTAGAGGAAGATACCTTTTCGGGAAGATGACGACAATTCTAGAACTACAGAGAAGTGATTGTACACTATCATGAATGTACAAAATGTTACTGACTGTTTACGTTTAAAATGCTATGTTGTTATTTTTTATTTAAAAATAAATTTTATCTTATTAATACAATGGTCTGTGTAGTATATGCTCACTCCTTTGGCTTTTGTGGATTTTCTATACGCTGGGTTTGTTTCCTTCTTTTTTGATTTTAGGTTTGACTATGTAGCCTGGGCTATTGTTGAATTCTAGATCCTCCTAGCTGAGGAGTGTTGGTGGTGCTCTCCTAACTCTGGCTCCACCCAGACATTCTGATGCCTGATCCCCCAGTCAGCTCCTGTAGTTCCCACACTGTCTGAGATTAGAGAGGAGCTCCCAGCATTCAGACGATTCTTATTCAGTACCTCGGACACCAGCTTGGCTTCCTTCTTGGGACCTTTCTTTCCATCTTTCCTTTGTGTACCAATTACATGGCGCTAAGGACAGCATCAAGGGCTTCCGATGTGCTTGGCAGGAGCTCTTCTGCCACGTGTGGTAGTGCACACAGTTAATTCCAGCACCCAGGAGGTACAGTACCTAGAGGTCCTGCGGTCGAGGTCATTCTACTCTACATAAAGGGTATCAAGTCAAACAAACAAACACACAAACAAACAACAAAACATGAGAACTTCCACTTCCTCAGAGAGACAGCCACAAAGTTCACTTTTACTCCTTATCATCCTTCACCCTGAGATACAGATTGGACTTTCTTCCCTTGCCTGTGGAAAGAGGTAAAGCCTCCTTCACCCATTGCCACATACCCCAGAAGCAGTCCCACACACCTGGAAGCCCTCTTCCAGAGAGGCTCAGCATTGATCCAAGATTCTCTAGCTGGATTTCTCCTATTCCAGAAGCTGCTGTCCTGCCCTTTGACACCATTCTCACTAAAGCCCAAACTTGCCTGGACCTCCCAATTTTGTCCCAGCTGGCCTGGAGTACCTGATCCAGTTAAGTTCACCTTACAAGCCTACACAATCATACTCATCTCAAATCCAAATATCAACATTGCTTTGTTTTCATTTTTCATATCTCACCCAAAAAATTGTTAATATTTTTAATCTAGAGAACATAAAGGAATGTTTATTGTGTCACCTGGGCTGGTCTTAGCCCTGGATATTAGCAGAGGATGGACTAGGTTCCTTTGTGTTCACTGAATCACCATGTATGGACCAGATGGCAGGACAAAAGATACGAGAACCTGGAGTCTTTTGGCTGAGGACTCAGGAGCATTCAGTCTTAGGATTTGTGGAGACAGGATCTTCTCTTTGTGGCTGAGGAGTTTGCAAGGTGAGAAGTTTAATGACTGTTTCTATTTCCTTAATTGGTCTATTTAAATAGTTTATCTGGTCTTGATTTAACTTTGTTATGTGGTACCTTTCCAGAAAATTGTCCATTTCTTTCAGATTTTCCAATTTTGTGGAGTACAGGTTTTTGAAGTATGACCTAATGATTCTCTGGATTTCCTCATTGCCTCTTGTTATGTCTCCCTTTTCATTTCTGATGTTGTTAATTTGGATGTGCTCTCTCTTCCTTTTTGTTAATTTGGCTAGGGGTTGGTCTGTCTTGTTGATTTTTTTCAAAGAACCAACTCTTAGTTTTGTTGATTCTTTGTATTGTTCTCTTTGTTTCTATTTTATTGATTTCAGCTCTCAATTCGATTATTTCCTGGTGTCTATTCCTCCTGGGTGAGTTGGTTTCTTCTTGTTCTAGAGCTTTCAGGTGTGCTGTTAAGTCATTATTGTGATATTTCTTCAACTTCTTTATGTTAGCATTTAGTACTATGAATTTTCCTCTTAGCACTGCTTTCATAGTGTCCTGTAAGTTTGGGTACGTTGTGCTTGCATTGTCATTGAATTCTAGGAAATCTTCAATTTCTCTTTTTTTTCTTCCTTGACCCATTGGTTCTTCAGGTGAGCATTATTCAGTTGACATGAGATTCTAGGCTTTCTGTAGATTTGTTGTTGAATTTCAACTTTAAGGCATAGTGGTCTGATAAAACACAGAAGGTTATTCAAATGTTTTTGTATCTGTTGAGATTTGCTTTGTGACCAAGCATGTGGTCAATTTTTGAGACGGTTCCATGGGATGCTGAGAAGAAGGTATATACTTTTGTGTTAGGATGGAATGTTCTGTAGATATCTATTAAGTCCATTTGAGACATAATATCTGTTAGGTCCTTTATTTCTTTATTAAGTTTCAGTCTGGTAGATCTGTCCATTGGTGAGAGTGGGGTGTTGAAATCTCCCACTACTAGTGTGTGGGGTTTGATGTGCAATTTAAGCTTCATTAATGTTTCTTTTACATATGTGGGTACCCTTGTATTTGTGGCATAAATGTTCAGAATTGAGACTTCATCTTGGTGGATTTTTCCCTGTGATAAATAGGTAATGTCCATCCTGATCTCTTTTGATTGATTTTAGTTTGAAGTCTATTTTATTAGATATTAGGATAGCTACACCAACTTGTTTCTTAATTCCATTTGATTGGAAAGCCTTTTCCCAGCCTTTTACTCTGAAGTAGTGTCTGTCTTTTAAGTTTAGGTGTGATTTTTGTATGCAGCAGAAGGATGGATTCTGTTTGCGTATCCATTCTGTTAGCCTGTGTCTTTTTGTAAGTTTGTTGAGACCATTGATATTGATGGATATCAATGACCAGTGATTGTAAATTCCTGTTTTGTTTTGTTGTTTTTGGGGGGGTTTTGGTTTTTTGTTTGTTTTTTGTTTGTTTGTTTTGGGGTTTTTTTGGTGGTAGTGTTGTGTTTCCCTTCTTTGGTATTTTTTGTGTGGGGATTATCTATTGTCTGAGTTCATGGGTGTGTTTAATTTCCTTAGTTTGGATTTTTCCTTCTACTGCTTTCTGTGGGGCTGGATTTGTGGTATTATTTCAATCTGATTTTATCATGAAATATTTTGTTTACTCAGTGATTGAGAGTTTTGGTAGGTATAGTAGTCTGGGTTGGCATCTGTGGTCTCTTAGTGTCTGTATAACATTTGTCCATTACCTTCTGGCTTTCATAGTCTCCATTGAGAAGTTTAGTGTTATTCTGATGGGTCTGCCTTTATATGTTATTGGCCTTTCTCCTTGCAGCTCTTAATATTTTTTCTTTGTTCTGTATGTTTAATCGTCTGATTATTATGTGGCAAGGGGACTTTTTTTTTTATTCAGCCTCTTTGGTGTTCAGTAAGTTTCTTTTATCTTCATAGGTAATTCTTTCTTTATATTGGGAAAATTTTCTTCTATGATTTTGTTGAATATATTTTCTATGCCTTTGAGTTGGTATTCTTCTCCTTCTTTTATCCCTATTATTCTTAAATTTGGTCTTTTCATGGTGTTTCAAATTTCCTAGACGTTTCTTGTTAAGACTTTTTTGGCTTTTGTGGGGAATTTACCCACCCACCCCACAGCTCCCTAGAGTTTTCTTGAGTGTGAGCAGCAGGAAATATTAGATAGAAGGATTTATATTGTGGAGATAAACAGATAGAAAATAAAGGATAGCCTCGAGAG
Source organism: Peromyscus californicus insignis (assembly GCF_007827085.1). Lineage (NCBI taxonomy): Eukaryota > Metazoa > Chordata > Mammalia > Rodentia > Cricetidae > Peromyscus > Peromyscus californicus. The sequence goes on from NW_026294573.1 coordinate 6,795,525, forward strand.
GGCCTGGAACCTTTTCCAACGCCCCCCCCCCCCCCCCCCGACTGTCTCTGCCCCAGAGTATTTATAGAGACACCAAGGGGTGGAGCAAAAGACCTCCTCCCCCAGCACAGCCAAGTGCAGACCATTTCAGACACCTGCACTCAGGCCCCTGGCCCTAATCATCCTCTATGCAGACCTGCTGGGTAAAGCCAAGAGGAACCTGAAAACGGGCTCCCATAGGTCCCCTTTCTTAATATATAATAAATAACTCATTAATAGCTTACAGCAATCTCCATAGCTGTTATACCTCCCAGTATGGGAGTAGAGGATGATAAAGATGGCATTTCTCTTTTGAATTAGGTCCAAGGTGACTACAGCAGTCTTAGCTGCCTCAAGCCCTTTCTAAACCAAACTCTTAATGTAATTGCAATCTGAAAGAATCCCTTATTTCATTATTACCAGTAACAAGTTACCATAAACATTGCTATCCATAGTTACAGTTCTCTCAATCTTACATCTTTAACTCAATAAAATCATTTGAATTTTCTTAGTAACAGAACATAGGAAAAACTTCTGATGTATTCACATCAAACTTAAGTATTTTCTTAACTCCATAAAACCAGGGTGCATTAATATCAATAGGTTAAACAATTTCTGCAAACATACATTCTACCTTAATTCACTCATAACTCCTCCTTTTCTTTACAATTTTTTAAACAAAATCTCAAACCTAGTTAGAGGAACCCAAACTTACACAATTCCTATAAACCCATATTGAAATGCAGTATTCTCAATCTAACCATTACCACTTTGAAAACTTAGCAAAACATCCAAAAGCAGTTTCTTAGTAAAACTCTTTACACTTTAAAAGTAGTCTCTTAGTATACAATATTTGTATTTCTTACTAACAAAACATGACATTAATCCACTCAAACAACAATTTTTTAAATTAAATAGACTAAGGAATATTAACTGTCCCTTTTCTTTATAATTTTTTATACAAAATCTCAAACCTAGTTGGAAAAAAAATCAAACTTATCTGTTAAAACAGTTCCATTTGTAACACAAAACCAGTTCCATAAGTAATTCCATTTTTACATGAACAGTTCCATAAAACAATTCATGAATAACCAGTTAATAAAGCATATATGTATACAAAAAAACTGCATCTTGAGTCAAGGTAGAAACAAATTTCTTCATTTAAACAGTTCCATTTTTAACCTAATTCCATAAAACAGTTCCTAGGTCATTACTATAAGTAAACTTAAAACTGTCCCATTGCAATGAAATCACTATTGTTCATTTCACTTCTTAAGTCCCAAAATTCAAATGATAAATTCTGGTACTAGCCTTCCAAATACGAAGAAATCCATAACCAAAATCTTTTTGTAGTTTTATCTCATTTTAAGTTCAAAAAAGTTCAAACAAGAAATAAACTCTGGTATCAGGCTTTCACTTCCAAATATGAAGAGACATTTTACAACCAAAACTTTTTGCAGTTAACAATTTTAGTTTCAAACAAGCATCTCTGTGTAAGGCCCTGTCCTTCCCATTTTGAGTAAGCTGTTGCCTGCTTGCCAACCTTGACCAGATGTCCTCCCTATGCTAATTCCCTGCCAGTCTCCACCCTCCTGAATGCTTAAGGGAAGTTCCTTGTTTGTGTATCCTGCATATTGGGCATTAACAGCTTAAATGCAAGATTGTAAACAGCAATAGCAAACTTCTGCTCTCTGGGGTTCTCTCATTGTGCTGTAAGCCTGTATTTAAGGTTTCCTCCCTCTTTCAATAAAAGGCATTTGGCATTCTGCTGAAGCAAATGACCCACTGTCTTTTGTCTCTGTTTTTCGATCCACAGACCCTCGCTCGGACATGGTGAACAGGTGGTGGTAGCGCTGGCATTATCGCTACAAATGGAGGTCCCACCGAGATCCAAGAAAGAAGAGACATCACTGATGGACACCCGGGTAAGGCTGGCCAACAATTTAAAGAAAAAAGAAAAGAGAAGGGTGAATTGTCATGGGTGCAAATAGGGCACCACCGAAGTTAAGATAGGGCAAGACAGCTAAAGATTTTAAACAAAAAAGGAAATTTTCCCAATAGAGAAGAGGGAAGGAATGGAAATTTCCCATTAGAAAAGGGAAGAAAATTTTAAACAAGGAAAAAGGATTTTCCCGGTAAAAAGGGGAAAAATTTTGAAACTAGGCCTAAAGATTTTTAGGGTCCTGTAGAGAAAGGATGAAGGAAAAAGAAAAGCCTCTTCCCAGTGGTAATGGAGGAAGAAAAGGCTCTTTCCAATTTAAAAATTTTCAGGATACCTGAAACTCTGAGCTCTTTCTGACTGCCAGCACAGAGCGGCAGCATCTGAATTACAAAGAATCAGTAGAAATTTTGTTATCTGTTTGATGTTTTCTTTTTTTATTTTTCCCTCAGAGTGGGAATAATTCAGTATTTAGGATCCCTTCATGGGAAATGTTTTTCTGTTTTTCCCTTAATGGTGGGAATAACTCATTATTAGGTAGTCCCTTCATGGGAGTAAGAGAAAGTTTAAACATGAGTGCGTGTGTGGGGGGCACGTGCCCAGTATGGCGGTGAAAGCGTTTGCGAGATAGATGGAGTAGCAGGCAGGCAGATACACACAGGTGGGAGGCATAGCCTCGAGGCCAATGAGTGCTGTGGGATGTTCTGTACGGCAGATATGTTGCTAATTATTCAATAAATAAAACACTGATTGGCCATTGGTTAGGCAAGAAATGTAGGCAGGACAAGGAGGAGAATAAAGCTGGGAAGTGGAAGGCTGAGTAAGAGAGACACTGCCAGCCGCCACAATGAGAAACAGCATGTGAAGATGCTGGTAAGCCACGAGCCACATGGCAAGGTACAGACTTATAGAAATGGATTAATTTAAGCTGTAAGAACAGTTAGCAAAGAGCCTGCCACGGCCATACAGTTTGTAACCAATATAAGTCTCTGTGTTTACTTGGTCGGGTCTGAGTGCTGTGGGACTGGCAGGTGAGAGACATTTGTCCTGACTGTGGGTCAGGCAGGAAATCTCCAGCTACAAATGGCGTCCAACGTGGTGGCAAGAGTTTCCACCTAAAAACTGAGAAAAAAGATTCTAAAACGGAGCTAAAAACAGTTCCTAATTGTCTCTCTCAAGTGAGCGGCAGCTGCTGGTTTGAGCTCCTTGTGGGTTTCTGGTGTGCGCGCTCGACCTGCAGTATGGCGGGAATGAGGCCTCTGCAAGTGGCACATTAAGCTGCATGGTGGATTTAGACTTTGCTAGTACAAAACAAAAAAAAGAGGTTTCTGGACTACACACTGCTTGGCTAAAAGCATAGACCCACGATAGCTCCCAGAGCTGGTGGAAAAGGTAACACCGCCATGTTGGGAAGCTGAGGTGGGTGGAGCCAGCAGCCACAGCTGCTGCAGTTTAAGGCAATAGATTCACAATAAGACAGATTCAGATGTAATAGTTTACAATGTGTGTAAAAGATACGTAGGCTTGAAAGAGACAAAAAAGATGATATATAGAGTTATATAAACAAATACATAGTTTTAAAAAATAAAGTCTTTAAAGAGACAGTAAAATTAATATAAAAAATAAGCCACGTAAAGATGAATATTACACAGAGAATCTGGATTGTGTTGTCCTTGGGATTTTTAACTGCAGAAAAACATTTGATTGTAAAAGCTGTTGAGTTATGCCAAAATGTATATTTTAAAGGTACCTTGAATTCAAAATTTGGATATAAGGATATGTTGCTTTGGAAAAGAGTCTCTGCTTTTGTTTCTACAGAAAGCCAGAGGCTATGGATTTGTTCCAGATTAAGATACATCAGGTTTGACCAGCCAAGACCCCCTGAAAGGTCTCTGATGACACCATGGCCCAGATGATCCAACATCCAGAATGGTTTCAAGGCAACTGGCTCGGACGATACAGCCTCATGGACTATTCCATAATCCTAAAATTTTCTTTGTTTCCCCATAAGATACAGCGCCCCCCTCCAGCAGGAAGTAGTAAGAGAAGCTACGCCCAAATTCCCAAATTATATGTAATTTTACTTTGTTAAGGTTAAAACCTTCCTTTTTGAAAAAAAAAAGGGGGACATGCTGTGGGATGTTCTGTATGGCAAATATGTTGCTAATTAGTCAATAAATAAAACACTGATTGGCCATTGGCTAGGCAGGAAGTGTAGGTGGGACAAGGAGGAGAATAAAGCTGGGAAGTGGAAGGCTGAGTAAGAGAGACACTGCCAGCCGCCACAATGAGAAACAGCATGTGAAGATGCTGGTAAGCCACGAGCCACATGGCAAGGTACAGACTTATAGAAATGGATTAATTTAAGCTGTAAGAACAGTTAGCAAAGAGCCTGCCACGGCCATACAGTTTGTAACCAATATAAGTCTCTGTGTTTACTTGGTCGGGTCTGAGTGCTGTGGGACTGGCAGGTGAGAGACATTTGTCCTGACTGTGGGTCAGGCAGGAAATCTCCCGCTACAAATGAGGGGAACAGATTCACAGGTGGGTAAGCAAGCAGAGGCCAGGAGAGGGAATAGCACTAAAAGTTTAAACAGGCCCAACTTCTGGTGAAAAATGGTTTCAGTCAGGACATGGAAAGGTAAGTCAATGCTCTTTGAATTTCCAGGGATATTAATCATTCATTGTATAAAGGATGTTCTGTTCTCTTCATTGTCTTAATAAATGTTGGATTTTCATGGTAGATAAACTAAAGGAACAGGATTCATAATTTTGAACTATATATTAGGTATGCTCTTGTCTGTTGATCATTACTGAAAATTTGGCTCTGCTCTTTAAGTTGCTTTCTAGAATTGTATAAAAATATAACACCTGAAATGGATTGGGTTGTTAGCTTATTAAATAATGTTGTTGCTAAGATAAACCCATAAAAATTTATCTCTTACTAATAAAGAGGTTACAAAATTATTTTTCCAGTAAATAAAATACAGGTAAATTTTTGGTCCACATTGTTAATAATTGGCTATTTGTGCTAATGTGTTACTTGAAATCTATAAACAAGGATCCTCTTTTTAAGATTTTATAAAAATGCTCCAGAGTATTGCCTAAAGTTACCTCTTCAAATCCTATAGAGATTGTATTTAATGATTTTATAATTGGCATATGTAAAAAGGACCATGGAAATAGAAGCTGGTGACAGAATTGCTGAATTATTATTGCATTCATATTTTAAATGCAAAATGGCACCTATATGTAGAACTGGAGGCTTTGGAAGTACAGGAAAAAAGTGTATTGACAAACAGTTATCAATGATAAACAGCCTAAATTAGAAATAAAATTATATGGGATTGAGATTAAAAGACTACCGGAGCCGGGCGGTGGTGGCGCACGCCTTTAATCCCAGCACTCGGGAGGCAGAGCCAGGCGGATCTCTGTGAGTTCGAGGCCAGCCTGGGCTACCAAGTGAGTCCCAGGAAAGGCGCAAAGCTACACAGAGAAACCCTGTCTCGAAAAAAAAAAAAAAAAAAAAAAGACTACCGGATTCTGGTGATGGATATAGCTATAATTTCACAAGAATCCTGAGATTCCAACTGGCCTCTACAAGAAGTCAGGAATATGGAGACTATTACAAGATCATAGAGCTGTAAATAAAACCATTCTTCTCATGGGAGCAACACAGCCTGGCTTGCCTGTTCCTGTGGCAATTCCTAAACATTGACATTTAATTGTGATTGACTTATGGATGATATTTTATTGACTGCTAAAGATAAAAAAAACTTGTTTTTGATGCCTTTTCTAAATTACAGGAGGTTCTTAACCTGGCTAATTTACAAATAGCCCCAGAAAAGGTACAGGGTAAAGATCCTTTCCCTATCATTATTTAGGTCATGAATTGTTACGCACAGGCATACGTCTGTAAGGCCCTGTCCTTCCCATTTTGAGTAAGCTGTTGCCTGCTCCAGTGTCAAAAAACTCACCTGAGTCCTTCTTCATCTGCCCCAAACCACACAATCCAATTTCTCACCAAGAATCAATATTCCACCCACACGGCAGATGCCGAGTGACATCTAGATCAGCAAGCATTGACGCCAGGTGTTATGACATCCCAGCTCATTGAGTCTCTTACCAGGTCAAGGTCATTTTCTAGAGGACTCTGCTCTAGTTAGCTTTTCTGTTGCTGTGATAAACACCATGACAGAGTGACTCAAGGAAAGGAAGGCTGTAATTGGTTTACTCTCTAGGTCACAGTCCGTCACTGAGGGAAGTCAGGACAGCAGCTGAAGCTGAGCTGAAGCGGAAACCAAGCGAGAATGCTGCTTATTGCCCACCTCATGCTCAGCTCAGCTAGATTTCTTACACAGCCCGGGCCAACTTGCTTAGGGATGGTGCCTCCCACAGTGGGCTGAGCCCTCCCACAGCAGCCATCAATCAAGACATTCTCTCTGATCTGAGCAGTTCTTTCATTAAGGTTCTCTCTTCCCAGGAGACTCCAGATTGTGTCGATGGACAATAAAACCTGACCAGTACAGAATTCTTTATAGCTCTTGGTCAGGCACAAAAACATCATACGTCCTTCCTTGCAAGGAAGCTGAGCCATCAAAAGCCGGAGAACATTTTTTTTAATTACTGAGCACTTATTTCATGTCATATGGGGACTCTATTTTCTTAATTTTGATTTAAAAAGGAGAATAACAGCTAGGTGGGGTGGTATATACCTGTAATTGCAGCTACTTCAGAAACTGACATTCACAAGTTCAAGTCTGGCTTGGGCTCCATAGTGAGATCCTGCCTCTAAATAAATAAGCAAACAAATAAGAATGACATGCTCAGGTGTGGCACATATCTGTAATCCCAGGATTGTGGGAGGTTTGAGGCTAGCCTGGGCTACATAACTATACTGTGTCTTAAAAAATTGTTATAGGCATATATATATATATATATATATATATATATATATATATATATATATTTAAATTCAATAAAATGAGATTTAATAAAACAAAAAATTAGGAAGCAATTATTTCCACAATCAGGAGAGTCTGATGTATGTGTGCTTCTAAATTATTCACTTTACATATGTAGGTGTTCTGGCTGCAGGTATATCTGTGCACCACACGTGTGTCTGATGTCCATGGAGGCCAGAAGAGGGCACTGGATCCTCTGGAACTGGAGTTACAGATGGTTGTGAGCCACCACGTGGGTGCTGGAAATTGAACCCAGGTCCTCTGAAAAAGCAGCCAGTGCTCTTAATCACTGAGCCATCTCTGCAGTTCCCTTAAAAGAAACTTAAAACAAAATAAAAAACATGGCCAGGGAACTCACTTGCAGGCTTTGGCTTTGGGTTCTCCTCTTTCCTGATAGATGTCTGTCTATCAGTCAGTCTTGCTAATTTCTCCTCCCTAGGGCCATGCCACAGAACCCAGGAGTCCAGTATATATTGTGTATTTCTGGTGTTCTGATATCTGAAGCCCTGCTGACACAGAAGGCCCTGAACCTCAGGTCAAGTTAGTTAACAGAAGTTGCCAAGAGTTTGCCTGGGAGCTTTTTATATGCAAACTGAACAACCTGGAGCCCCACACTGCCCCCTCATTCCAAGATCATCAGATCATCATGTCTCTGCCTTCATCACTGGAGCACAGACAGCAGGGGGCAGGCCATGCTATACAAGCATGTGTGTTGGAAGCTTGAGGTGATGTTGGGAGGGAGGTGGGGTTTGCAGGTGCTTAGCCTCTGCCCTCAGAGGGGATTAAGGCAGTTCTCATGGGCTCCTGGTCATTCTTGCAAAGGCAGTTTGTTAAAAAAGGGAAAGTCTGTCCTATGCATTTTCTAACTTCTCGTCTCTCTGGGATCTGTCCCCTGCACACATGATTCTGTTATGATGCTGGCTACCATTTGGTGCTGCCAAAGGAATGCCATGTTTTTTTGTTTGTTTGTTGTTGTTGTTTTGGGGGGGGCTTTTCGAGACAGGGTTTCTCTGTGTAGTTTTGGCGCCTTTCCTGGAACTCACTCTGTAGCCCAGGCTGGCCTCGAACTCACAGAGATCCACCTACCTCTGCCTCCCGAATGCTGGGATTAAAGGCGTGTGCCACCACCGCCCAGCTGGAATGCCATGTTCTTGATCCTTTGAAAACTATGAACTAGCTGGGTATAGGAGATGCCAGCAAGGTGGAAGCAAGTGGATCTCTGTGAGTTCAAGGCCAGCTTGGTCTACAAAGTGAGTTCTGGGACAGACAGAGCTGTTTCACAGAGAAACCCTGTCCCAAAAAACAAAAACAGAAACAAACCAATGACCCCCCCCCCCAAAAAAAAACCCCACTATGAACTAAATAATTCTGTTTTCATTATAAAGGACAGGTCGCAAGTTCATTACCGTGGTAGGAAACGGACTAAAGGGGCTTTCCTGCCTAGAGCACCTGTCCATTCACAGACCTGCTTACCCTGAGCCGTTATTCCTCGTTGCAGAGACCTGCACACTCTCCTCTTGCTTGCTTTACCTCGTGAGCAACCCAGACACTTCCTAGTGTGGTATCCTCCTTCCCCCTGTTGGGGACTTTGAAAACAATACCATCTTTCCATGTCAGTTGTCTCTGGACCTGTTTTCCCCGCCGTGCTGGAATATGAAGAATCTACAGCAGCCCTCCTTGTCAGTTCTGGAGATCAAAACCCAGGCCTCATACATGCTAGGCAAGTACTCTACTATGGAACTACATCTCCAGCCCCAAACTTACGTTTGCTTATTTGTTTGTTAGGGAGAGGGTCTCTCTATGTAGTTTTGGCTGGCCTGGAACTCACTATGTAGGCCAGGCTGGCCCCAAACTCTGAGAGACCCACCTGCCTCTGCCTCCTCAGGTGCCAGGACTAAAGGCATGCGATACCATGCCCAACCAATGCACCTTGGAGCTGTGCAGCTAGCCTGAATGGCCCTACTATGAGTTCTACCCAACGTGCTTCTCTGTAACCCAAGAGCCTAAAACATCTTGCTTCTTATTTATTTATTTATTTATTTATTTATTTATTTATTTATTTATTTATTTATTTGTGAGACGGGATCCCATAAAGCACAGGCTGACCTCAGGTAGCCAAAGATGACAGTGAACTTCTGGTCTCCCTGCAGCCACCTCCCCAGTGCTGGCTTTACAGGCATGTGCCACCACACCTGGTTTATGAGGTACTGGGGACCAAAACCAGGGCTTCCTGCATGCTAGGCCAGCACTCCAGCAACTGGACTACATCCCCAGCCCTTATTCATTTACTCGTTTTGAGACAGAGCCTGAGCTCTGTACTCTGGGTTCACATTGTAGCCCAGGCTGGCCTTGAACTCTGCATTCTCCTATCTCCACCAAGTCCCAGCTACGAAAGACTTCTAACGTGAAAATCAGTTGTGCCTCTCTCTCATCTAACACCCCACAGAGCCTTCTGTTGGCAACTGGAATCAATCCCACGTGTCTCAGTGTGGTTTCCCAGGTCCTGTGCATCACGGACCCTGCCCTCAGGAAGCCTCTGCTCAGGGACCAGATGGTGCTAGCCGCCTTTTGGCTCTTTGTGGTGCCAAGCTGATCCTAGCTTGGGCCTTTGTATGTGTTCTTCCTGGGACATTTTCCCCCAGCTTTTGTTCACCAGCCCCTGTCCTTCAATGTCACCTCCAGATCTCATCTCGAAGCACCCAGTGAGACCCAACCCGTCACTCAGTCGTATTTCCTTCCTGGCACGGGCCACACTCTGATTCCCCATTTGATTTCTGTCTGTTCCTCATGCAGTCAGAGAACAGACTGCGGGCTGCCTGAGAACAGAGCCCTTGCCTATGCCCCGAGCCTGGCAGAGCTTGGCAGGTGCTACTGGCCGAATGGATGAGGGGTGTCTTAGGGGTGCCTTACCTGCATTTCCAGCACAAGAGGAATGCAAGGAGCCTTTGAGTGTGGACCTGTCTCCCGCTGTGACCCTGCAGCCACTTGGGAACTGCTGGCTCACCAGAGACTTCCAAACTCTTGGCCCCGGACCAGGCCACTGCAGTGGCAGGCTGGGGAAAGGCAGACAGAGCCTGCTTCCTGGAGAAGCCGCTGTCGCATGAGGTCCTGCTGACCATCACATTTCCCCTACAAGGATGCCTTGTACTTCCCGCAGGACCCTAGGCTTGCCAGCTGCTCGGCCATAGCTGGGCTGTGTCTTCTCTTGGCCCACAGGCTACGATGCAGCTCTTGCTGGTGCAGTGATGTCTGGAGCATCTGCCAGCACTTTTATCTTTCTGTGGCGTCTGCCAGCTGAGAGCTCATCCTGCTTCCCCCTTGAAGCTCAAGGCAAGGGGTGGCAGCCCTGAGGGCAGGTGCTTCTCTTTTCTTACCCAAGGTCCCGCCCTGGCTCGCACTCAGGCCAACCGCTCCTGATCTCTCTCTCTCTCTCTCCCCGCTTTTCCCTTTGCTCCCCACTCCTAGGAAGCCTCAAATCAAGTTTGGGATTCTACCCCCTCCATCTGGCTCCAGCAAGAGCCACATTGCTCTCGTGCCCCTTCTGTCCTAACGTATTGCAGTGCTCCGCAGACGAACATCCTCCCAGTCATATTGGTCATGTGCAGAGCGAAGGGACCCCCACTCCCCAGCACCTGGGCTTGGTGTCTGTGACTCCTCAGTGTGCCCTCCCTCTATGGACAGTTGTCATGAGGGTCTTTTATTTGTCAGGTACTGGTTTCCTGGGTCAGTCGCACGGGGTGGGATAAGCGTTTTGGTCATGTGTGCGTTGTGTGTCTGTGAGCAAATGCTTCAAAGGTACACCATGTGAATCCTGAGACAGGCAGATGTCCACGTGCCACAGAAGTTAACTAAGAATGATCTGAAACGTATGTTGGGCTAGCGGGGTAGCTCGGTGGTAGATTGCTTTTGTCATAGGCTCAACGTCCTGGGTTTTATCCTCAGTAATGAAAAAGACAAAAACAGAAAACAAACCTAAACATAGAAGCCTAAAGGATTAACTTCTAGGATAGAATGCAAAGCACACATTTCCCTGGCAAGACTGTGGTGTGGCTCAGTGGTGTGGCTCTGTGGTGTGGCTCAGTGATTTGGTTCAGTGGTATGGCTTGGTGGTGTGGCTCTGTAGTGTGGCTCTGTGGTGTGGCTCTGTGGTGTGGTTCTGTGGTGTGGCTCTGTGGTGTGGCTCTGTGGTGTGGCTCAGTGATTTGGCTCTGTGGTGTGGCTCAGTGATTTGGCTCTGTGGTGTGGCTATGTGGCAGAATACTTGCTCTAGTGTACATGAGGCCCTGGATTTCATCCACAGTACCATACACAGAAAAATCTTTATGACATTGGCTTAGGCTTCTTAGATGAGGCACGAAGAGCACTGTTGCTCTCGCAGAAGACCCGGTTCAGTTTCCAGCACCCACATGGTGGCTTATAATGATCTGTAACTCCAGATTTTTGGGATCTGATGCCCTCTTCTGACATCTACCAGCACCAAGTACACATGCAGTGCACATAAATACATGCAAGCAAAACAGTCATGCATGTGAAATAAAATAAATACATATTTTTTAAAAAAGTGTAGAAAGATAAAGGAAGGCACCCGATCGATGACCTCTGACCTACACGTGTGCACACACAGACACAGATGAGGGGGAGGGCGGAGAAACTCAGCAACTTAGAACAACGTGGGAGCAACGGTCCAGCGGGGGTGTATGATGACAGGCTCATTCCTTCCCCAGCGCCGTCCTCACCACATAGGGGACACACACGTGTTTCCGATCAAGCCGGTCACAGCTAAATTGGTTTGGGGATGTTTTAAAAGATGTCTTCAAAGTAAGCAGAGATGACACTCTATGATGGCCACATAGAGGTCTGTGAAGAACCCTGCTCATCTCAACCTCTGGATATCTGTCCTCTCCCATGTACACTTTCCCTGGTCCTGGTTGTGTCTCACAGGACTAGGGAATGTGGGGAGGGCTCTAGGCTAAGACTCTTGACATCAGCTGAGTCCAGTGTGGCTGACCCCTGCCTTAGACCCTCACTTCCAGGTCTAGGCCTGGCACTTTGCCCCATGTCCCACCTCAGACTGCACTCAATGTGACCTCAATCCTTGCTGAGGATCAGCAGTCTTTTCTTCAGGCCTCCTGGTGGCCCTGGGCGTGGTGACAGTGGGCCCCAGCTTCCCTTAGCTCCCCAGCCTTCCTGGAACCTTCTTGCCCAACATCCCATGTGGTAATCATGCCTGTTGGTTCTTCTGGTCCTGACAAATTCCCCCTGCTAGTGATACTTGGAGAGCAACCATAGTGAAAGAAAGGGCTGGTTCATGTTTCTTCTCACACCAGAGTTCCCTCTCCAGGTGGCAGGCTCAGAGGTGACCATGCAGCCTTTCATGCAGTCAGTGGGGTGTCTGGGAGGAGCCTCTCAAGAAGGAACAGAGCTGTGATGCTCCAAGAGTAAAGATGGGCACCCTCATCTAGGAGGTGGCCAAGGGCATCCTGCCGTGAGTACAGCACCATCCCTGCCTTCCTCCACCCAAAGTGGCTTGAGTTCTGCGGAGATTAAGGGTCACAGAGGAAGAAACAGCTTCATCTTCAGTGTCAGGGGTCATGGGGGACACTGTAAGGTTAGAATTAAAATGGGCATGAGGTTGAGAACAGGGCACCTTGGGATGGAGCCAAAAGCTGTCTTTTAAATACTTGCTGCTCTCTACCTAAAGCATCCTTTTATTTCCTGTCTTACTTAAAGCCACACAGGCACAAGCTAACCCTCATCATCTGGCCCACACTCTCACTACCATCATTTACAGAAGAACACAGAAACAGTCCCAAGACTCTGTAAATTAGGGGGTGTCAGAGATCTGGAGCTGACTGGCGAAGGTGTAGCAAGAGCGTGCACTCCCAGCGTTTAACTCACTCCTCTGGGTACGGGAATGCCTAGTGGATCAAGCTGTTCACTCTACAGATGAGGGACCATGAGGCCTGGGGAAGGTTCCAGACCACAAGCCAGAGACACTGCTCATCCTCTGAATCTTCTCAATGACACATCCACTATCTCCACCCCTAGCATCTTCAGGGGCACACGCGCGTCTCCGCGCAGCAGGGCAGCCCTGCCACTGAGAGAATGACTCAGGTAAGAGAAAAGACCATGCCTGCAAGCATAGCAGCAGGACGCCAGGAAGCACTCGAAGGCCCCGCCTCCGCCACCGCGCCCGCGAGATAGGGGGCGTGCCCAGGCCCGAGGCCCCGCCTCCTCCGCGCGCCTCGCCCTTGGCCCCGCTGCGCGCGCTCCTGGCGCCCGAGTGAGCGCAGCGCGGGGCCGCGGTGGCCTGAGGCCTGCCCGCTGGGCCCTGTCGCTACGCAGCCTGAAAAACTGCGGCGTCCCAGGCTGAACTTGGCCTCGCGCCCGGGCGCTCTCGGAGCACCGAGGCGCGGCCCCGCGTGAAGCGCGCACCTGCCGAAGACGAAACATGGGCAGGGGGTCCCAGGTCCCCCCAACGCCCCAGCCTCCTGTCGCCTGTCCTGTTAGCCAGCCCGGGCCACTTCCCGGAGGAGCGAGATGAAGTAAGCTGCACCCCCCTGCTTGCTCTGGGCTGCGCACTTCTTTCACCCGAAGGCACGCCAGTCAGCTGGCCACGGGGGCGGCTGGGGTCCAACTGCTCGCCCGAGTCACCGACCCTCCACCCGCACGCCCCTCCTTGCGCGGAATAAAGGCATCATCTCCCCACCCCACCCCACCCCACCCCACCCCTGCAGGGCCTGGGGATGCGGTGCAGTTAGGTGGCGGGCCAGTAGGAGGCGGCCAGGCCCCTTCCCTGGCAGCCCTGGGGGCCCAGCGCGCCCTTGTCCCTAGGCTTCCCGGAACGTGCTGCAGAGAGCAAGCTGGTGATTTCCCAATGCTTAAACTTTGGCAGCTGCTATCGCATGAGCGTTCTCTAAATACCGACCCCGCAAATTCTTTTCCAGAGGCATGGAGCCTCCGAAAGTCGTCTTTCCCAGCCCTGAATGCTTAGCCGGAAGCAAAGAACTGAAAGTTCCATACAGCTGATTTAGTAGGTAGTCCACCCCTTCCTTTGTGGCCCTTAAAAGGTAACCAGTTGGAAAACCAGGACCCCTATAGTCTGCCGTGAAGCATGGCTGACCGACTCTTTTGAGTTGATGAGGCTCATCTTTACTTTGGGAACACATCACAGAAAAGCGCCTGTTTAAGAAGGGCGTAGTGGTGTACACCTTTAATCCCAGCACTTGGAGGGAGAGGAGCAGAGGCAGGAGGCAGAGGCAGGAAGATCTCTGAGCACTCTAGGCTAGTCCCACAATGAGACCCTACCTTTAAAAAAAAAATGTTGTGTTTGATTTGAGCACGGCTCATTTTAAAAGAGTTTTGGATATAACAACAACAACTTTTTTTTTTTTTTTTATACAAGACAGTTTAACTGAAAACAACAGATTACTATTGGCTCTTTGGGTAGATCAGGGACCATTTAAAGAGGAAAGGAAAGATGGGCTGGTAGGGCCCACCCATTATCCCAGCATTTCTGAGCCTGCAGCAGAACATTGAGTCAGGCCGGCCTGGGCTACCTAGCCACACTCTTTTCTCCAACTAAAACAAAACCAAAAAGGAGACTTACGAAGACTGCTTTAGCATCTGTGGCGCAGTCCTCCAGACCTGCTAGAGCAGCTGTCCTGGTTTGTAAAGTCAGGAAGATCTCTTACATCATGGCCTCACGAAGTATGTTTTGTTCCCTGATCTGCTCTCTTCTGGCCAGCTATTAAAATGAGGTTGTTTGTCCCCATTTCACAGCCAGGGAAAATAATCTAGAATGAAGCCGGGGGGTTAGCGCCACACACTTACAGCCTTCCTCTTTTGACTCTTTGGTGTCATTTTTTTCCACCTAGGACATCATCCATGCTAGGCAAGCCCCAAACCTGTGAGCTACAGCCCAGTTTTTATTTCTTTTCAAATAATGTGTTATTTTTTAAAGGTTAAAAAAAATGTGAGTGTGAGTATTTTGCCTGCATGTCAGTATGCGGTGTGTGCAATGTTCACTGAGTCTAGAAGAGGGTTTGAGCGCTCCTGGAACTGGAGCTATAGATGGTTATGAGCTACCGTGTGGACGTGGGGAATCAAACCCGAGTCCTCGGCAAGAGCAGCATGTGTTCTTAACCACTGAGCCATCTCTCCAGCCCCGTTTATTTTATTTGTATGTACGTGTGTACGTGTGTGCATGCCTGTGGAGAACAGAAGAGGGAGCTGGAGCCCCTGGAGCTGGAGTTACTGTGAACTGCCATGTTGGTGCTAGGAACTGAACCTAGGTCTCTACAAGAACAGCAAATGCTATTAACTGCTGAGCAAATTCTCTAGTCCTCCCCTCCCCCACCCCCATTTGTTTTGTTTTCATTTTACTTATTTATTGTATATGTGTGGTTGGGTGTTTTATCTCCGTGCATATCTGTGTACCACATATGTGCCTGGAACCCTTGGAGGCCAGGCGAGGGCTGGAGTTACAGATGGTTGTGAGCTGCAGTGTACATGCTGGGAATGGAACTCAGGTCCTCTGCAAGAGCAGCAGGCACCCGTAACTGCTGAGTCATCTCTCCAGCCCTGCTGCGGTTTTTTGGGACAAGGTCTTGTTTTGTATCCCAGGCTGGTCTCAAGCTCTCAATCCTTCTCCCTCAGCTTCTTCAGTTAGGGGATTACAGACATAACCCGGCTGTCATACTCTTCTTCTGGCCAGATGGTAGATTTCTCAAGATCTAAGAAGGGGCCATCCCAGCCCTGCAGCTCTTCAGTCAGCATGATCAGGGGAGCCAGCTGAGCTCTTAGGAGCCGTGCCTTGCAGTTTTCCTGTAGCAAGGTGGTTAATTGTATTTGAGGCATTGAGGGAAGTGCCTTCATGATGCTCATGTTCAGGGGTAGAAGCTAGCATTTCATGAGAGCCTACGGCTTGCCAAGCACTGCGCTAAAGTGCCTTACACGGATCATCTTCGTGTGTGCTTATAATGGACTTGCTTTTCTGTTCTGTGGTTGAGGAACAAAGAAGTTAAATACCGTCTCGGGTCACCAGCTGCAGGGAGGCACAGAGTTGAATTCCAGATTGTATACTCAGTGTCTTAGCCCACAGGGCCTTTCAGGTTTTACTAGGATATCAACTCCCTGTCTTTCTAATATCAGAAGGAGGGCATACAAGTCACTATTAGGCAAGTGGACATGGGGCCTTAGCAGAGACCAGTGAGAGGCCATTAGTGTCTGGGGTAACGTGACAACCTCGAGCAGTGCCTGGCCAGCTGGTTTGTGTGAGTCGCCACTGTGAGGAAAGCCAGTGATGCTACACCAAGCTGTGGGCCACATTGTTGCTTGGGGATATCACCACACATTTTCTTTCTTCTCGCTCTCTCTTTTTTAAAAAGGTTTATATTTTTTTTATTTCTGTGTAGGAGTTTTTGTCTGCATGTATGTATGAGCACCACATGTGTGCAATGCCTGCAGAGACCAAAAGAGGTTGCTGGGTCCTCTGGGACTGCAGTTACAGGTTGTTATGAGCCGTCGTGTGGGTGCTGGGAACTGAACCTGAGTCCTCTGCAAGAATAGCAAGTGATCTGGATTGCCGAGCCGTCTTCCCAGCCTTTAGCCGCACATTTGATAGCGGCATTGGAGGTCAGTGCTACAACCATTGCTGTCACCTCTGACTTGTCTGACCTTCAGCAAGGTAGTTGACCTTTCTGTGTCTTAGTTCTCTGCTACACAAATGGTTGATGATGGTACCTACCTCACAGAATTGTGGGAGGAGTAAAAGAGGCCTAGCATTTGGCATATGGCGTATGCACCATAAATAGCTCACACTCACCAAATAGTCTTGGTATAAGCAAGAAGCAGCTGCTGGTGGGTTGCACTGTCACAGTGCCTGAAGTGGCCGTTACAACGTATTGTTTTCATGCCATCATTCAGTCCTAGGCATCTTGTACTGAGGTTACAGCGATCCTGTGCAAATGGTATTTGTTTAGCAGACATCACTGGGGCATGCTGACTGCTTGGCCCTGTTTGGGATGCCGGATATGCTGCAGTAAGATGAACGTACCTCTCCTTGTTCAGGCTGGACTTGATTTCTCGGGAGAAAGAGTGGCAGGCAGTAAGCAAGCTCCATGTAATCATCATACAGGGTCCTCGGAAGTGTTAGAGACCTAGGGCTGGGTGTAGCTAGAGTTTTCCTGCCTGGCCCACAGTCTGGACAAATCTCTCACCCGCCAGTCCCAAGCCGCTCAAACCCGATCAAGTAAACACAGAGACTTATATTGGTTACAAACTGTATGGCCGTGGCAGGCTTCTTGCTAACTGTTCTTACAGCTTAAATTAATCCATTTCTATTAATCTATACCTTGCCACGTGGCTTGTGGCTTACCGGTACTTTACATCTTCCTTATCCTGATGGCGGCTGGCAGTGTCTCCTCCCTCAGCCTTCCACTTCCCAGCTCTATTCTCCTCCTTGTCCCGCCTATACTTCCTGCCTGGCCACGGGCCAATCAGTGATTTATTTATTGACCAATCAGCAACACATTTGACATACAGACCATCCCACAGTACTTCCCCTTTTCTTTTCTTAAAAAGGAAGGTTTTAACCTTTACACATCTCCAAAGTCTTGGTATATTTGGGAATTTGGGCGTAGCTTCTCTTACTACTTCCTGCTGGAGGGGGGCGCTGTATCTTATGGGGACCAAAGAATATTTTAGGATTATGGAGTAGTCCATGAGGTTGTATCGTCTAGAAACGGTTCTGGATGTTGGATCATCTGGGCCATGGTGTCATCGGAGACCTTTCAGGGGGTCTTGGCTGGTCAAACCTGATGTGTCTTAATCTGGAACAAATCCATAGCCTCTGGCTTTCTGTGGGAACAAAAGCAGAATCTCCTTTCCAAAGCAACATATCCTTATATCCAAATTTTGAAGTCAAGGTACCTTTAAAATATACATTTTGGCATAACTCAACAGCTTTTGTAATCAAATGTTTTTCTTTAGTTACAAATATCAAAGAGAACATAATCCAGATTCTTTGTGTGGTAGCCATCTTTACGTGGCTTATTTTTTTATATTAGCTTGAGCCTATTGCTTTGAACTGCAGCCTTCTAAGCCTGAAACGGCGCTGGTGCTGTGGCTGCTGGCTCCGCCCACCTCAGCTTCCCAACATGGCGGCGGTATGCTTACCGGGGGGGGGGGCAAGCAGGGGAGAGCAAAGAAGTTCATAGGGCAGGAGAGATGGCTCAGCAGTTAAGAGCACTGGCTGCTCTCCCAGAGGACCTGGGTTCAATTCCCAGCACCCACATGGCAGCTCACACCTGTCTATAACTCCCATTCCAGAGCACGGGCCCCCAAGCCCTATTCTGGCCTCTGCAGGCCCCAGGCATGTGTGTGGCACACAAACATACAAAACACCCCACACACATAAAATAATTTCAGGGAAATTCAAGGTCATCCTCAGCTATATAGCAAGTTTGAGGGCAGCCTAGGATCCATGAAGCCAGGAAGGAAGGAAGGAAGGGAGGGAGGGAGGGAGGGAGGGGGGGAGGAGGCAGGAAGGGAGGGGAAGAAAAAACTACAGAGGGAAGTAGAGCGGGGAGGAGGCATGAAGTGGAGTGGCAGTTCTAGTATTTTGTGGAGTGGTCTGAGAGAGCCCGACTGAGCAAATGGTCTTGCTGCAGTTAGTGAAGGAATGCACCATGTGGGCACCTGTGGGGGAAAGTAGGCCAGACAGAGACAAGAGCCAGTACAAAGGCTGGAGGCAGGAGGATGGGCAGAATAGTACAAGAGGTCATAGAAGTGATAGGGAGAAGCTAGACTGTGTCGCCCCTCCAGACAGACCTGTGAACAGAGAACTGGCATGATACCAACCCTGGGAGGGTCGCTCTGGCCCCTGGGCCGACTCAACTCTGCAGGAGCCAGAGGAAGCTGTAAGAGGGAGGAAGGGCCTTCTGTAGTAAAGCAGGCAGAGGTGATAGCAGAACACTGTGCTCCAAACCTCTGTAACTTTTACTGTGTTTGTGTGTGCACACGTGTGTCCACATGTGGAGATCAAAGGACAGGTACTGGAGTTGGATCTCTCCTTCCATCCTGTGAGCTGAACTCAGGTTATCAGGCCTGGTGATGGGGACCTATAGCTGCCCCCAAATATAACCTGAAGGTCGACATTAGTGTTTTCCAACAGACCAGACACCTCTAAGGTTTGTGATCTGAACGTGTGTACGTTTACGGGGGCTTGTGGGAACTGCATTTGAAGCAGGTTGAGAGGTGTGGTAGTACCTGCCTGTAATCCCTGTGCCAGGGAGGATGAGGCTGGAGGATGGCAAGTGGAGGCCAGCCTGGGCTACGTGGAGATGCTTTGTCTCAAAAACAAAGAAACACAAACCTGAAGGGAAGGAGAGAAGGGGAGAGGAGGGGAGAGGAAAGAAGGGAAGAGGAGGGGGAGGGGAGGGAAGAAGCTAGATTTTTTGGTCAGTAAACCAGTTGGATTTTGATGTGGTTAAGCCTAGTCAGCATTCAACTAATGTGACCAGAGGATCAGAGTGTGGGTTGATTGACCACTCTAGAGGTGAGGTGGGGGAGTCCAAACTGGAAATACAGCCTTGGCCACACAGATAGCAACTGGCTGGTCAACTTTGAACAGCTACTATGTAGGAGGCGTATTGACCTTTGTTCTTAATGGAATTCAGTTGGTTATTCATTCATCTAACTTTGATTTGGTAATGGCTATGCTTGACAACCCGTTGGGAAAACACCCAGAAATTTAGCAATCAAATCTTGCAAACAGGTACAAAGGGGCTTTGGGTGCCCTCACTGCTTCCAGCTGCCATCTGAGGAGGCCAGGGAAAGGGCTCTTTGAGTGTAGAGAAGAGCTTGGTCTGGAAGCCCAGGTCCCCAGATTGGCCGCAGAGGACCAAATGCAGCTCAAGGTTGATTGACACTCCTGTTTGCCTGAACTGGTGAGTCTGATATCGGACCTCAGAACTAGAGGGGACCTTTGGCTGGTAGGGATGGTTTTATAAATGTTCTTTCATTTGAATTCTTGCTTCCTTCCCAGTTCTTTTAAAAAGTCCAGATTTCTGGGCCGTGATTTGAGGAGTATCCCTTCTTCTAGCCCCACCCCCAGGAGTCAGCTTTGTCAAGGCATCTGTGAGAGCTAGGAAAGGGTCTGTGTGTGTGTGTGTGTGTGTGTGTGTGTGTGTGTGTGTGTGTGTGTGTGTGTAATGACCCCTGATTTTCCCTCTCACTGCTATGGCTAGCCAACAGCACCAACCCCATGCTTCTTTCTCTGCTGGCCTGGGCAGGGACAGCTGTAGGCTGGCTGGCCATGTCCCCCTTTCCTGTGAGAGTAAATGGAAGATGGAACTGGACTCTTCTGTTCACCATGGCCAAGTCAGTCTTTCACCTTTTGGAATGTTAGCAGGGCCTTTCTTAGTTGGGAGTTGGAGAGCCAAGAGTGTTGAAATAAGATCCTTGTGTGCACACTCAGTCCTAATTCTAAATTGAGCCTGTCAGAGCGGTGCGTTGTCACCCAAAGGAGGCCCACCTGTCTTCCTGCTTGCTGACTCCACCTCTTTTTTACTTATTTTGTGTGTTAGAGTATTTTGCCTGCATGTTCATATGAGCACCATGTGATGCTTGGTGTAGGTTTCCCTGGAACTGGAGTTAAGGATGGTTGTGAGCCACCATGTGGGTGCTGGGACTGGGCCCTCTGCAAGAGCAGCAAATGCTCTAAACTTCTGAGCCTTCTCTCCAGCCTCTATCCTCTCTCTTATTTTTCCTTGCTTTTCTTTCTTTTGATTTGGGGTTGCTATGTAGCCCAGGCTAACCCTGAACTCACAATCCTCCTGACTCCCAACGGCTGAGATTGTAGGCTTGAGTCACCATGTCCTGTTCCAGCCGTTTCTTGAACAACACAATTTGTTATATATGAAATTGTATTCTCCACACTCTCCTTAGCTTGTTTGGTTTTCTGAGACAGGCTTTCTCTGTGTATCCCTGGCTGTCCTGGAACTCACTCTGTAGACCAGGTTGTAGACTTGGCTTTATATCTCTTGGCCCTGTGACCCACAGAGGTCTCTGTCTCCCCTAGCACTTCCCTGCCTATATAGATAGGTGGTGGCGTCTCCTTGATAGTGGAGTGGGGACCTCCCTGGAAAGCATGGGACCAAGGGCCAGTAAACTACCTGGACATACTTAGTTTACTTCCCTGGCGAGGAAGCTGAGACCTTGCCAGATTAAATGCCCTCTTCAAGGTTGTGTGGTTATGGAGGATGAGGGTAAAAGTATGGCTGAGAAAGATGTTTTCCAGTGTCCATGTTGACGTCTCTGTCCTTCTCTCCAGCTTCTCGGACTGTTTAGCAATGGTTTCCTGACTGATTGCTTAATTAGACAAAGAAGAAAGCAAGGGAGAAGAAAATTCCTAAGTGGGCATTTGGTTTCCTGCCTCTTGACCAACATCCAGCATCGTGTGCGCAGCTCTGGTAGGTTATTTCATAGCCCCTTCCTCTCAGTGCGAAACCCCTCAAAGGTAGCCTCTGCAGCAGCGGGAGGTGCAGCTGCAGGGCGGAGAGCCAGGCTCAACTCTCACTGTCCTCATCCTGGGAGACTGATATTGGTGAAATTATTAAGGCCACTCCATGTAGTTAAAAGGGAGGTTTATTTTGTGGGGTAATTTACAAATGAAGTGATAGCTTACAGGGTCTGGAAAAGGTGTGGCGCAGTCCGGCAATGTTCTCTGGAGAACTCTGCTCGGTCTACCTCCAGCATCCAGGGTCCAGGAACCAAGAGAGCTGGCACATCTGGATCTCAGGTCTTCAGGGTCCTCCCTTGGCCCCGTCTTGTAGGTGTGACAGTTACCGAAGCCTCAATGGGGGTTGGAACTTCCAGATCAAAGCTGGAATAGCTACCCACTACAGGCTAAGCTGACTGTGAGATTGGTAACAGACTTTGCTCACCAGAGTGCTTGGTGGGGTTGGCTCTGTAGCCCAGAGGAATGGTCAGTATCTCAGCAATGGTGTTGTGCCACTCTGGGGTGGGACATCACTTTATATTTAAATTTCTTCCCCTCCCCCCTCCAGACAGGGCCTCCAACTACTTATATTTGAAGCTGACTCTGAATTTCTGACCTCCCTAATTTCACCTCCCAAGTGCTGGGTTACAGGGGCACATCGCCATACCTGGCCTATTTGAGTCGTCTAATTAGTTAATATTTGTCTAGTATTCATTAAAAAAACTTTTTATTACTCTTATTTAGTGTGTGTTACATGCATGCATACCCATTTACTTGCCATGGCATGCATGTGGGGCTCAGGGAACAAATTCAATGGAGTCAAATTTCCTTCTACCATGCGGTTCCAGGGACTGCAATTGGGTCACCATGCTGCTCAGTAGTAAGAAGTGCCTTTACCCACTGAGTCATCTCATCCATCTGGGGGTGGGGAGTGAGAGAGAGGGAGAAAGAGAGGGTGGGAGGAAGGGGGGGGAGAAAGAGAGAGAGAGTGTTATTGTTTGTTTTTTGGTTTGGAGACAGTCTTACTATGTAGCCGAGGCTGGGCTTGAACTTTTAGTAATTTTGCCTTAGCGTTCTGACTGCTGGGATGACAGGCATGTGACCTCATACATGGTTGTGCATGTTTTTGTTTTGCTTTGGTTTGGGTCACAAACCTCATCTCTACTCATCTTTACAACGCTTCCCTCTTTCAGGTCAGCAGAATCTGTCAGGATTTTTTTTTTAATGTACTAGAGACTGGACCCAGGCCTCACCCCCGATAGACAAATGCTCTACCACTGACTGGGATCTTCAGCCCTTTTCTCATTCTTAATTTTGAGACAGGGTCTAAGTTATCCAGACTGACCTCAGACTCCATTTGTAGCCCAAGCTGGCTTGAACTTTTGACTCTCCTGCTTCAACCTCCCAAGTGCTAAGATCATAGGCATGAGCCACCGTGCCTGGTTTCTGGCATGTTTTATAGATGAAGAAGTCAGGACCCAAATGGATTAACTATTTTCCAAAGGTCCTGTAGCTAGAAGGAGGGTTAAGCCCAGTGCTTCGGACCCCCTCGCCCACACCCCCTCCCCGGGTCATGATTG
This sequence comes from Peromyscus californicus insignis, assembly GCF_007827085.1. NCBI lineage: Eukaryota > Metazoa > Chordata > Mammalia > Rodentia > Cricetidae > Peromyscus > Peromyscus californicus. Next base: position 6,818,529 of record NW_026294573.1, read on the forward strand.
ACTAAGAAAGAGGGTTTAGCATGGTGACTAGAGCTTTATGGCTTCATAACTCATTCCTCCTCCTAGTCTCCTCAACTGTGTGGGAATATTATTTTTAGGTGTGTTACTTTTGTTTATGTTGCGTTTATTTAACTCTGTGAAGCTGTGTTACTGGGCCTGTCTAATGCACCTGATGGTCTAATAAAGAGCTGAACAGTCAATAGCGAGGCAGGAGAAAGGACAGGCAGGGCAGGCAGGCAGAGAGAAAAAAATAGAAGGAGAAATCTGGGAAGAGAGATTGAGAAGGAGGAAGACATTAGGGGCCTGCCACCCCGATACACAGCAAGCCACAGAGTAAGAGTAAGATTTACAGAAGTAAGAGACTGGGAAAAGCCCAGAGGCAAAAGGCAGATGGGATAAGTTAAGGAAAGCTGGCGAGAAACAAGCCGAGCTAAGGCTTATTAAGAATAAGCCTCTGTGTGTGATTTGTTTGGGAGCTGGGTGGCGGGCCCCCTAGAAAAGAGCAAAAACAAACAACAACCTACAACACAGCTGTCTTATGAGAATCAGAACCAGTGGGGCCAGGCAGCACCGCTAAGTCAGCTCATTCATGTTGGCTACCACAGTCAGCACAGGGCTTACTTGGAGCCATTTATGACCAGGAGAAGGGAACTAAAGTGTCGGAGGGAAGCTCCAGCAGCATTGTTCTGACCTGGTGATGGAAGCAGGAGGCCAGGCCGGCATGTGCATGTTTTATTTTTTCTCTTGGTGTGTATGGGTGTTTTGCATGCACTATATGCATGCCTGGTATCTACAGAGGCCAGAAGAGGGCATTGGATCCCCTGGGATTGGAGTTACAAACAGTTGTGAGCTGCCATGTGGGTATTGGGAATCTAACTTTGGGAGCAACTAGTGCTTTTAGCCACTGAGTTGACTCTCCAGCCCCAGGCATGCATGTTTTGATGCTGATGCCTTCTGTGCTCAGTGCTCTGGAACCTGGCAGCTGGAAGTATGCTCCTTGGGCCCAGCTGTCAGCTTTGGCCTCTCCTTTATCTTCTCCATCAGAATCTGCATTTTAAACAGTTCCCCAGGGAACTCAAGCTCACAGTACAGCTTGAGCGATGCTGTTAAGGTTAAAAAACAGGATCATAATGAAAAACAAGTAACACATTCTCCCCTCCCTGCATCAACACCTGAGACAGATGGGAGAGCTGGCCCTGAGATCCTGAGAGCAGGAGACCTGTCCCTGCCCCCAAGCAGCTGCAACACTCAGGAGAGCAGGCCCTGCACCTCGCTTGGGCAGCACAGTAGAGCTGACCCTGTTGGTGGACGTGTGAGTGAGTCAGCCCCAGAGTTGTGAGCATGGGAGAGCTGTCCCCATTATTCATCTGTCATGTGGCAGCATGGGCAGAGGAGAGATGCCCTCCACTCCCCCCTCCCATCAGTGCCTGAGGCAGGTGGAAGAAGTCATAAGAGTGGGAGAGCTGTCCCTGCCCCTCACCAGCTGCAGCACTCAGGAGAGTGGCCCCTGTGCCATGGCTGGGCAGCACAGTAGAGCTGGCCCAGGAGGTGTGGATGTGGGAGAACCAACCCTGAGGATGTGAAAGTGGGAGAACCGGCCCCGCCCCTTGCTTGTCACTGCAAAGGGTGAACTAGCCAGGCAGTGCTGGAGAGCTCACCCTAGTGGTGAAGACAGGGGAGAGCTGGCAGGCTGACCAACCCTGCAACTACCCAGGCCCAGAACTTCCTTCTCCAGGCTGTTCTCTGTGTTGACCCACCCCAGCATCCACCCTATCTGTGATCTGCTGGAGCAGGAGGGTGAGGGGTGGGGGTGGGGTTGATCCCGTGGACCCAAGGCTGCAGGATCTCTATGACACAGGGCAGCAACAGGGTGTCCAGGGTCTGGCATTGATGGTGTAGCAGAGACCAGGGGCCTTGAACCAGACCAATGATTCTTTGTGATAAATGCCTGCATGTAAAAATGTATGGATAAAGGGGTTTACTGATAAAGAAAAAATATTTCTCAAAATTTTATTTTGTTTTATTCTGGAGGTGGGGGTGGGAGGGAGATGGGTGGGATTGGGAGGCATGATGTGAAAGACACAAAGAATAAACAAAAAGAAAGTTAGAACAATGTGTGCCACCCACGCTGACTTCAGAAAGAGTAGTTACGGTAGGTGTTTAGTAATCACACTGTAAACAGTTCTGTTGAAATTCCCAATGCTGCTTGCTTCAAGAGTTCTGGGAATGCAAGAGAGAAGACTGGTTGACTTGGGCACTAGGTCCAGAACACACATGTTGTCCAAGGAAAATGGTGTGGTAGAGGACCAGAAGGCAGTGTGGGTCAGGTGCCATCCAACCTTGTCCTTAGAGAGGTGGCCTTGGGATCCCCCACCTGACAGCCCCTTGAGACTCCCAGCTTCTTTCTGTACCAGCACATCCCGAGCCCTGGCTCCCAGGGCCGGGTCAGGAGTTTGGGATGCAGCTTGCCAGCTGGCTCCTCCTCCTTCTCCAGGCTGTTCTCTGGGCTTCGGATTTCTCCTGCCCTGACCTTGCAGCTTTTCCTCCCCTGGGGCAGAGCTGGTGCCAGCGAGAAAGAAAGGCTCAGGTGCCAAGGACGGGAATTGGGAAGCAGAGGAAAACGGAATGCCCTGGAGTCTGTCTGTGTATTTGGGAACAGAGATGCAGGGTGGGCAGGAGAGGACGACGGGCCTCTCACGTGCTTTGAATGGACGGAGGTGTCTGTGCCCTGTGGACGCTGGCACAGGCACTGTGTTTGGGTCCTTGTCCTACTTGGGTGTCACCAGAGCCATCTTGGTGGCGGGTCCCCGGAGAGATGAAGAAGGAAGGCTAGGACCAGGTCAAATCGGGTGCATGGCTCACACCTGCAATCCCAGTACTTCAGAGGCTGAGGCAGGAGGATTGCCATGAGTGTGAGGCCAGGCCGCGCTACTGAGTAAGACCCTGTTTCATACAATAACAGTAACAGCAACAGTCAAACAAACAGGCAAATGTAGTCCCAACAGAACTGTGCTGGTAGGCTGGTCAACTCCGTGGGGCCTCTGGTACGCTCCATGATCTCTAATCCCCTTTCCCATCTGTGTGGTCATATTTATTCTGTTCATGCTGTCTGGTTTATGAACGGTGTCCCGCCAGTTTCTGTAGTTCCCTGTTCACCTTTCCACCTCCACACTGCCCCTATTTCCACCTTTACCTCCCTTAGCTGCGGTTCCTGCCCTCTCCATTCCTTCGGCCCTTTCCCAAAGCCGGGCTTCATGGAGAGCTGGAGGACTATGGTGATAGAAACACAACCCTGGGCTAGAACAGAGAACCAGCCCAGTAAATACTCAGGTCCCTGTGACTTGACTCAGGCCTCTTGCCTCTCAGATGTACCAGCTGCCACACGTCGGGCTGACAAAGCTAGCCAGGCAGGCATGTTTGCCTGTGGAAGGCCAAGCGATTGCCAGGACCCAGCTGCCACTCTGTCACTGTGGAAGCTTCATTCCAAGGCACCTCAGCCTTCCCATGTGCAAGGGGACTGTAGTCAAACTGTCCTGTGTGAGTCGTCAGGGCTCTGGTCTGGATCCAGTGAGATCAGACTGAGAACGTTTGGTTTTGTGATCGGCACCTGTGAATATCATTTTATACCGTCAGCTTTCCTGAAAACAGTGGCTGAGAGGCAGCAGGTACTGCCTAAGCATCGTATGAATGTGAAGCCATTTTATTCTTGCAACAAGCCTGTGATGGAGGCACCACTATAGCACCCATTTCAGAGGAAACGGGGTGTCGCCAGGCTAGTCGTCGGGCTAGGGAGCAGAGCTGGGTCGATACTCAGGCACTAGGCTGCACAAGCCTGTTTAATTGTTGTTATGATGGTTTTTGGTTTTATTTTTGTGTTGGGTTTGTTTGTTTATTTGTTTTTCAGACAGAGTTTCTCAGTGTGGTCCTGGCTGTCCTGGAACTCGCTCTGTTGACTAGGCTGGTGTTGAACTCAGAGATCCACCTGCCTCTGCCTCCCAAGTGCTGGGATTAAAGGCGTGTGCCACCAAGTACTTTCTTTTTTTTCTTTCCTGTGTTGGGAACGGGACCCACTGTCCTCGTTATACTGAACAGTTTACTACAGAGCCACATACACTCCACCCCCAAGTCTGTGCTTTCTCCATCACATTTATATGTGCATGTGCACATGTGCATGCATGTATACATGGAGGAGCTCAGAGGACAGCTTGCAGGAGCTGATTCTCTCCTCCCACCATGTGGGTCCCAGGGATTATACTCAGGTTGTCAGGTGGGGGCAGGTGTATTTTCACACCGAACCACGTTGCTGGCCCCCACACCCTCTATTAGTTGTGATTTTGTGTGTGGAGTCCAGTAGACATGGGAAAAGGCTGAGGATGGGTGAGAGAAGGTGGCTACTGGCTGAAGGGCACCTGCTGCTGTTCCTGGGTTAGGCTTCCCCTGCTGTCCAGCTAGCCTGTGCTCATGGCTGAGGCTAGCTGTGGCCGTGAAGTGGCCCACTGCTCTCTCAGCACTGTGGGCCTCCCTGGTGATTTGTGCCGCTCTTTGGTGCTAGCAGTAGAATGCCCTGGATCCATCGAATGGCCTAGGACTCTCCCGGGCCCAATTCCTGCTTACAAAGCAAGCTCCCTACACACTGACTTCCTGGCACGGAAGCCAGTCTGCTCAGGGGAGGGGAATGCTGAGTGACTATAACATTTTCCCAAGAAACATGTGGCTGTGTCTTGCCAGGCAGGAAATGTCTGATGCTCTAGCTGTGTTTCTTCCACATCATAACCTCCTGAGCCATGTCTGATACTTCCTCCTTCCTTGTCTCTTCTTCCCAGGCACCCAGACGGTTGAAAGATGCTCATAGCGGCAATGTGCTTAGCCCTTCTGGGCTGCCTGCAGGCCCAGGAATTCAAGGGACATGTTTCTATAATCCTGCTGGGAGCAACCGGGGACCTAGCTAAGAAGTACCTGTGGCAGGGACTGTTTCAGCTCTACCTGGATGAGGCTGGGAAGGGCCACAGTTTCAGCTTCCATGGGGCTGCCCTGACAGCCCCCGAGCAGGGCCAGAAGCTCATGGACAAGGCCTTGGAATCCCTCTCCTGCCCCAAGGACTTGGCACCCAGTCACTGTGATGAACTCAAGGGTCAGTTTCTACAGCTGAGCCAATACCGCCAACTGAAGACAGCCGAGGACTATCAGACCCTGAACAAGGACATTGAGACCCAGGTCCGGCAGGATGGGCTCTGGGAAGCTGGCAGGATCTTCTACTTCTCTGTGCCACCCTTTGCCTATGCAGACATTGCCCGCAACATCAACAGCAGCTGCCGACCACGACCAGGTGCCTGGCTGCGGGTTGTTCTTGAAAAACCCTTTGGCCATGACCACCTCTCAGCCCAGCAGCTGGCTTTAGAACTTGGAAGCTTTTTCCAGGAAGAGGAGATGTATCGGGTAGACCATTACCTGGGCAAGCAGGTGAGCTGCAGCTTGGAGTCCGGCATGGCTGTGCTGTGTGGGGTACCATGGATCTATCATCAAGGACTTAGTACCAAATGTAGAATTGGGCTAGAGAGTGTTGAGAACCCTCAGGATCTGTGTTCTTCCTGAAGGCAGACAGGAGATGTGGAAGCAGGAGAGACCAGTGAATAGCAGGAAGGACCATTTTCTATCTCCTTGTCTTGGCTTTCCAGAGAGGGTGTACATCCTGATCTCCCCATGTTGACCTGCCTTCTCCACAGAAGTGGTCCAGGGACTCTGATATCTGGATGTTTTTAATTTGGAAATGCTGTGGAAATTAGAATTAGCTTTTTAAATCCCTCACCCATCTGCCTTTTAAAAATAAAAATCTTGATCATCTTGAATTCTGTCTTGAGGCAAAAGGATGATAACAACTTAGAACTGAGTGAGGGAGTGGACTCTTGAATCCAAGTGGTTCAGTGAAGCGTAGAAACAGGAGCTGGGAGCGATCTGGAAGTTACAGGTCAGCGGCCAGTTCACTCTGCACAGGCCTCAGAACTCTGGGCTCATCAAGCGCTAGCATTCCCAGTACAGAGTGCACTGTGCCCTCTGGTACCCAGACTGCTGAGGTGGGCCACATACTGGGCAGGGAACCAGCTCACAGGCAGGTGCTTCCCTTCCCATCTGACCCTCTGTGTCTGTCATGGTAATAGTCTCAAACTGTGCTCCCCAGACCAGGGCCAGTCTTGATAAGGAATCAGTGCCCTGGAAATGAAAAGGAATATTATTAAATGTATACAGTTTAAAGTTTTTCATGTTACAATTTTGTCATTAAACTATTTTTATTAAAGTTGATAGTCTTAAAAGATAGGGTTCATTTTTTCCCCTTTACTGTCCTTTTTTTCTCTTTGTACTGCAGATTGAACCTGGGGTCTCAGGCATGCGAGGCCAGCATTCTACCACTGGCCACAGGAAGACAGTCAATTTTAAACATGTTCTTTCGTGGCTGGAAACTGTTTAAGCCATTTAGTTTTAAGTGTCTCCATTGAGCTGTGAGACCTGAGGTCTAGGACCTGGTGCCCACAGATGGTTTCTCCCTTAAGCGAAGAGGTCTGGAGCTCAGGAGCCAGGGCTCTTCCTTCACCCAGGAACCTGGGATGACCAGTCTTCCTCCCCGACAGGCCGTGGCTCAGATCCTGCCCTTCCGAGATCAGAACCGTAAGGCCTTGGATGGCCTCTGGAACAGGCACCACGTGGAGCGCGTGGAGATCATCATGAAGGAGACTGTGGACACAAAAGGTACGTGGGTCTGGTGCCCCGTGGGTCTGGTGCCCCGTGGGTCTGGCGCCCCGCGGCTCCTCAGCCTTGCCTGCCTGGGCTTTGGTGGCGCTCCAGGCTGCAGTCTGGAGTGCCAGCCAGGCCTTTGCACCGTGGCCAGCTCAGCTCGGAGGGCGGAGTCCTGTTGGTGTTTAAGCTCCTGCTGTGTGCTGCACTCTTTACTGAGCTGACCTGCAGGGTGCCTGGCAGCAAAGCCCAGGTTGTCACTGATGCCCTAGGAGGCATTTGGTCCAGTGACAGGCACCTGGTGCAGACACTTGAAACAGCTGACAAGAAGTCAGTGCTGGAGGTTACTCCAGGCATCTTTTCATGTGTGTGTCTGTGTCTGTATGTATGCATGTATGGTTGTTTTTGACGCAGGGTTTCATAGCTCAGGCTGGCCTCAAAATTACTACATAGCCAGGAATGACCTTGAACTTGTGATCCTCCAGCCTCTGCCTCCCTGGTGCTGGGACTCTAGGTGTGTGCTGCCACACTCCCATACTCCACTAATGTGGGTTTTACACTAGTGTGATGTGAGTCATTGCAGTTGTGAGGGTTTGTGCTTGTGTGAGTGATGCCACCGCCTGGGACATGGCAGCCTCTCCTGTGCCCTCCTCCCTCTCAAGTGACCTCTAGCACTTGCTCTTCCTGTGAGAGGCCTTTGCGGTCACTCCCTCCGGAAGCCACAGACTTCCATTGCTCTCTGTGGGGCTGCTCTTGTCCTGTGCTGGCCTCGCTGTCTCTCTCACGTGATTGTAGGTGCCAGGAGGCCACCCGTCTTACAGAGTACTGAATGAAGGGTGCCAGTCCAGGGTCGGTGCCCTCAGTGTGTCACTGTTACATCTCTGGCAAGAGTAGGTTTGCAGGTGATGACAGATAAGGTTTCTTTGAGCATTCTGCCATGTTATTACAAAACATTTAGAAGTGCTGTGCTTGTGTGTGCATGTGCGTGCACGCATGTGTCATGTGATCTTGTGGAGGTTAGAGGACAATCTTTGGAGTCAGTTCTTTTCTACCATGTGACTCCTGGATATTGAACTCAGATCATCAGGCTTGGGGTGGCAAGCACACATCTACTTACCAAACCACCTTTCTGGTCCTGTTATTATAATTAAAACCATTTTTATCTTTATTTCATTATTTCATGTGTGTTAGTGTTTTGCCTGAAAGTGTGTGTGCACCACATGCATGCCTAGTGCCCAGGGAGGTCAGAAGAGGACGCTGGATCCCCAGGACTGGAGTCACAGACAGTTGTGTGTCTCCATGTGGGTGCTGAGAATTGAATGCAGATCCTCTGCGAGCGCATAAGTGTTTTTAACCACTAAGCCCAGTGATTAAAATCTCTCCAGCCCTGTTACTAAAATTTACAACATTGGTTCTTACATCATCATCCTCTAATAACTGAATAACAATAATAATTTAAAAAGCTAACTGTCTCCCCAGAAGCATATGAGGTAGGGACAATTACTGGCCTTCTCTACAGGAAGTGCTATGGCACTCTGTCCAGGGGCCTTGGTCTGTTTCTAGGCCAGCACTGTGGCCCTGGCTCTCACACCTGGCACCACTACACAGTGCCACCACCCCACACAGCTGTATACCTACCTTCTGCAGCTGCAGGAACTCCCTGGGGCCACCCCCCTCATACCCCAAAATGTGACCTGACTAGAGGAGAGAGCTCTAAGCTCCTGGACCAAAGAGCAGCTAGAGGTCTGTCCTTCCTCTCTTCCGTTTGTCCTTTTTGCTTTGTCTTTCTCTTCCTCTCGGTAACTCTGGCTTCTCTCCTCTCTCTTGGTGTGTGTAGTTAGTGCTGGAAGCTCTGGGCTGGGTGGTAGGTTCTCAGACGAGATCCAGCCTCTGGGAGGCTGGGGTGGGGGTGAGAAACTCCAGTATGGAGGCCACAGGCAGACTGTGGTAGGCAGGTGAGGAATGAGGGGCAGGAGGCTAGACAGAGCTTCCCAGCCAGGCCTAGACAGGCATCTCTCCATCAGGAGGCACTGGGTCTCCCTCCTCCAGGATCACAGCAGAGAACATTACAGCCCCCTGTGGTGGCTTCACCTGGGTCTCAGGACATCTCCAGAGCCCTTTCAGGTGTCTGATGTCCAAGCAGGAGTGTGTGCTGCAGCTGTCCTTGCTTCGTCTGCAGAGCTGAGCTGCAGCTCTGGTACTGAGAACGTGGGTCCAGTGAGAGGTGCAGTGGCCACTCTGGAGCCAACCAGCAGTTTCTGCTGTCTGGACTTGGTCTGTTCCTGCCGCAGCTGGGAGGCAGGGTCTGGCTCCCTCTGCCTGGCGTCTTCCCTGTGCTCACCACGGGGCATGGAAGAGTCCCGTGTGTAGAGCTGGCTCTGGTCCTCTCACCTCTACATTCTGCCCCTCTCCTGCCCATGTCCTCCATGTACTGCACACCCACTATGGACTCTTTGCAGGGTCTCTGTGGAGACAGGGGCCAGGCAGGCTATGGCAAAGGTGCCTTTGAAACTTAGAAAATGGAAGCCAAGGAACAGGCAGAAAGGCAGGTGGATGCCTGGGCAGGTGGATGGATGCCTGGGCGGGTGGATGCCTGGGCAGGTGGATGGATGCCTGGGCGGGTGGACCCCTGGGTGGGAGGATGCCTGGGCAGGTGGACTTGCTGAGTTGAGCCTGTAACAGTGAGAGTGTGGGTCTGAGCAGCAGCTGATACCCGGGTGGCTGTGCCCAGGGAACGGTCATGGGCTCTGGCTACAAGACTGCTGTATATAGCAGGTGGACTTAACTGTGCCTGAGCCTCCAGCACAATACTCTCCCACTCAGTGGGAGGCCAAGCGGCCAGGCTCCCCCTTGTTCCGAGGGCTGTTGTGTGGGACTGGCCAGCTAGCCGGATGTGCTTCCTTTTAACAAGTGCTTTGTTTCGTTTTGTTTCATTTAAGATAGTGTCTCTCAAGGTAGCCTAGGCTGGCCTCCATCTTACAATATAGCTCAGGCTGGCCTTGAACTCATAGAAATCCTCCTGCCTCAGGCTCCCAAGTGCTGGGATTACAGACACATGCTACCACTTCCCTCTTCTAGAATCTGTTTTTGTTGCACTGGCCAGCGGGACTGCTGCTCTGCTGGGTCTTTCTGGTCTAGGTACAGCAATAATGGGAAACTCTGCTACCAAGTCCCAAGCCCAGGAGGAGGGCTCTGTCATGGGCCACTTTGGCAATAGAATGACACACGTGAGTGCTGGGAGGACAAGTCTTACAAGGTCCTAAGGAGGCATCTACAGAAGCTCTGGTGACCCAGGCACGGTCCCCCTCTCCTACCTTCCGGACAGGAACTGTAGATCTGCCCAAGTGCCAACATCTGGGTGACAGTGGTGGGCTCAGAAGAGTGACGCTCCTGATGGCCTCAGTGTGGGCTGAATGTTTCCGAGGCTTCATTCTGAGCCCTTCCGTTTGAATTTTAAGCAAAAAGAGCAAGGTCACAAGGCATTCCCAGTCCACTGCCCTCCCCTCCCCCTGCCATACCACTCATGTGTTACTTACTCCTTCCTAGGAGTAGATGCTGGGGGAGTCTAAACTGTACCCTGCATTCTGGTAGGGGAGGGACTCCTATCCTGGCCTGTTGTTCCTCTGCCCCTCCCCTGCTTTGCAGCAGCCATGGGAAAGGGACTTTTGAACTGCAAGGTCACTTGGCTCTTTCTCCCACCCCCATCCACCTGGGTGGCAGCAGTTCCACAGCTCCCTCCCTCTCTCCCTCCCTCCCTCCCTCCGAGGCTTCTGCTGCAGCCTCTGGCTCAGTGGAGCTTGCTGCAGAGGCTGCTGCCCAGGCTGGGGCACCCTGGAGGAGGAAGCAAGAACCATCCATCAAGCCAGTAGTAACCCCGCAGTGTCTGACCTGGGTTCAACCCACAGGAGGCCCTGCCCCAAGTCACATACGCCCTAGGGCCCTCGTGGGGTCTCCTGATGCAGCAGCATGGGCTATGGGTGTGACCTTGGTTAGGTCACCTGCTGCAATATAGCAGTGACTCCAAATGGCTGTGCAGAGGAATCAGGTCTTTAATGACAGAGGTTCAGTAGTCTGTGTTCTGGGATCTGAACCCAGCCTCTGGATCATCAGAACCCAAACTTTTAACCGTTGTGTTCCTCATCCTCTCAGTGCCCAGGCCTCAGGAGTTGGCTTTCCTCACTACCTTGTACTCAGAGGCACTCTCTACTAACCCAGTTTCTCTCTGCACAGAAGCCTTTGGAAGGGGTGGGGGGTGGGGGACACACTTCCCGAGGCTGTCCGTGCTGGGCAGTGTCTCTGTCCAGGCCCCAGGGAAAGGAGTATGGTGTATGAGTTAGAGTGACTGCCCTGTGCCTCTCACCAGGGTACCGAAACAGCCAGGGTCCTGGCGGGCAGCACCAGCTGTCCTGCTCCTTCCACCTTGTGACATATGGTGGCGCTGGGCACTTGCTCAGCAGAGCAGTGTCCCTTCCGATCAATCTGCCTTGCTGTCTGCAGGCCTAGCTGGGGTAGCTGCAGCCTCCTGCCCAGAGGGAGGGCCCTGGAGAAGGGGAGGAACAGCCAGGCATCAGACAGTTTCTGCTCTGCCCTCACCGGCCTTATTTTTAGCGATCCCCGAAGACATTGGGAGGGACTGCAGCTGGCTTTTAGTAGTTTTTCCTTTGTTTCATTAAAGTAATCTATTTTTGCTGGGAAACCCAGCTCTCGCACAGCACCGAAGCTATGGAAGGGGGTTACTGGTTCATTTCTGGGGACGTGACCCTCAGCTCAAGGTTTGTAGTGCTGAAAGCCACGGTAGTGTTCTCTGGGTGATTTTCGGCATTAAAATAGGTAATGTCCATGGATGTACTTAACAAATAGAGATGCTGTCCAAGTTTACCAGGAGAGGAACAGTCTTAAGATGCCTATTCCAGCCAACATTGGCTTAGTACGTAACAACCTGTAATTGGTCTGTAATACTTGTCCTTTCTTACTTAGCCCCCACCTCCATTTCCATATATTGACAATTTGCATAATGTATTTTTAACAGCTCTATATTTTTGTTCCGTTCTATTTATATCACAGAATATGCAGTATAAATTCTATAAGTATGCATTTTGGCTGTTTCCAGTTTTTGCTATTTTAAATAGTACTTTCTGAAATTTTCTTCTGAGATCAAATTCACACTCTGTAAAATTCACAACTTCAAGTTTGTGACTCAGTGTGTTGTAGTACTTTGCAATATTGTGTAGCCAGTCTCTACCTCCAGAATGTTTGTGATCATCAACTGTTTCCCCTCCAGTATATTCCTACAGCGGGGTCCCTGGGCCAGAGATGGGAGGCAGTTTCGAGCTGTCCTCCATTCCTTAGACCGACAGGATGCCAGGGCAAAGCCGCGATCTGCCCTGGACTCGCAGTCAGGAGCTGAGTTCACAGGGGCTTTCTTTGAGTTGGCCAGACTGCTTGCACTTTCGCTTTCCAATACTATAGATTTTAGCTGGCAACCTTTAACCTGGGAAAGGATGCGCAAAGCCAGTACAGACCCCTTCAGGGAACAGATTGGGTTCCTGACAACTGGCAGTTCCCGGACTAGTCAGCACATTGAGTCCCACAGGAGCGCCAGCGCCTGGCTTCCCACCTGCCGCTCAGCGCCTGAGCCCCTGCACAGTCTCTTCCTCCTTCACATGTGGCCCAGGCCACAGCCCTGGTCCTTCACAGATGACCAGGTGGAGAGCAGAGACCAGAAATCCATGGCTTGTGCTAAACACAGGCACACCCCTGAGCCTGAAGTGAAGAAATAAAGACAGCTCTCTTCCACTCAGCAGGTAGTAAACCCCAGGCATCCAATCTCCCCAGAATCAAGAAGCCGGTGGATAAAAATAGGAAAGGGGCCACTCGGGGATTTAGGAAATTAATGAATAGTAAGCACATAGCGGGCTTTTAAGGACTCTGGTGCTCTCTCTCCATCAAAAATTCATCTGTTCTTAAAGCCGTAACCATCCTCTCTTTGCTTAAATCTGCTCTAATTCATTGATTTTTATCGGGTATGGGTTTTCATGTTTGAGTATCCCTGAAGCTGGATTTGCCATCGAGGGTGCCAGGCTGAGCTAGCACCCAGCTTCTTCCTGTGACTATAATTAGCCAGGTTCGAATCTCAGGCTCGGTGAAGTTCATTGTTGCCTCACCTTGTACCTCCAGTGACCTTTCAGGGATGACCACCAGATGTCACGTCTGCGCTCGTCAGAATCAGCAGGTTTTAAATGGTGTCCTTGCACCTTTCTCATAAAATGCCAACTACCTTTTTAAAAAAAGTATTTGTTTCTATTTTTTGTGTATAAGCATCTTGCTTGAATATATGCCTGTGCGTCACACCAGTGCCTGCTGCCTGTGGGTGTCAGAAGAGGGTGTAAGATTCCCTGAAACTGGAATTAGGGATGGTGTGAGCCACCATGTGGGTGCTGGGAACTGAATCCTGGTCCTCTGTAAGAACAACAAACGCTGAGCCATCTCCAGCTCCCTACCATTTTTAAAAATATATATCTTTTTAAAGAACTCTTTTTATTTATTTTTATTTTTATTTTTTTAATTTTTTTGAGACAGGGTCTCACTATGTAGCACTGGCTGTCCTGGAACTCACTATGTAGACCTCAAGATCACAGAAGTTTGCCTTCCAAGTGCTGGAATTAAAGGTGTGGGCCACCACTGCTTGTCTCTATTTTTGCTTTTAATTGTGTGTGTGTGTGTGTGTGTGTGTGTGTGTGTGTGTGTGTGTGTGTGTGTGTGTGTGTGTGCAGTACCTGTGGAGCCCAGAAGAGGGCATCAAATCCCCTGGAGCTGGAGTTCAGGTAGTTGAGGGTGTTGGGAACCGAACTCAGTTCTTCTGGAAAAGTGGCAAGTACTCTTAACCACTGACCCATCTCTCTAGCCCCCAACTGCCTTTTACATTTTATTATTTCCATGTTACCATGTGTCTCCAGCACGGCAGGCTCTGAAGACTCAGGGTGCCTGCTCAGAACATGCTTAGCTTCCTACGTCTAAGCCAGGCTTGCCTCCCTTTTATCTGTTTGGATTAAATATTAACTAGATTCCAGGAAAAATAATGCTTAGAAAACACATGCAAGGTGAATATAACTATGTAATAAGAAATGCAAACAGGTTTTAATTCAAATTTTTTATCCCCCCCAATGAGCCCAGAGCCTCAAGCATAATAAACATTCTGCCACTGTGCCACACTTCAAAAACCCTTTAGTGCACTTATTTACTTATTATTGATGTGCATGTATGGGCGTGTGCACACCATGGCACACCGTGGAGGTTGGATGATAACCGGTGGGAGCCGGTTCCTCTTTCCATCTGTGGGACCTCGGGTTTCGGTCGTCAGCCTTGTTTGCAGACACCTCTGCCCATGGTCATCCTCGCCCCCTCTGCAGTTATTAAAGCACCTGAAGAGCTCTGTGTGTGTCTCCTTGGACTCTGTCCTGTTTCCTACCCTCTGTTCTCAATTTTGAGCATGCTTACTTCAGTGTGTATGTTTGTGCACTTTTGTATGTACGTGTGTGTACACATATGTGGGCTTGTGGGGAGCCAAGTGTCTTCCTCAATCAGTCTCCACATTGTTTATTTTGACTTAGGGTCTCTCTGTGACCAGCCAGCTGTTACTGGGGCTCCCCTGTCTCCACCTCCTCAGGGCTGGGGTTGCAGATGTGCACCACCACACCCAGGTTCTTATTCGGGTGACAGGACTCTGACCTGAGAGCTTCATGTGCACAGGACGGGAATGTGGCTGACTGGGTCGTGTCAGCCACGCCTGGTTCTCTTTACTGCTGTCATGTATGTCTGTGTCCTTAAAGAATGCTTGTTAAACTTTAGTGAGGAGCCACACACTGTACAGCAGCTTTTGGTTTGCCTGTTTCTTTTTTTGTGGTGCTGCGGTTGGAGCCCAGGGCCACATGTGGGCTAGGTGAGGTTCTGCTGCCGAGCTCCTCCAGCCGTCCTTTCACCTCGTCAGCCGGCCTCCCTCTGCGAGCTCAGGGGTCTTCTCTACTCCGACTCCCCCGGCGCCTTCTGATCTGTAACCACCCCTACTGAATTGCCAACTTCAGTGATGGTTACTAATTGAAATCCTGTTCATGTGGGCCAGTTTCTGGCCTATTTGTTTATTTATTATGACTTTACTTTTCTTTGTGTGTGTGCATGTGTTTGCACTCAACATCTTTGTTAGCACATGTGTGTTCTGGTACCCTCAGAGGCCAGAAGAGGGTGTCAGATCCCCTGGAGCTGGAGTCACAGGCAGTTGTGAGCTGACTGATGTAGCCTTCAGGAACTGAACTCTGGTCCTCTGTAAGAGCAGGAAGTACTCTTAACTACTGACCTATCTTTTCAGCCCCTGTACCCTCCTCGAATAAGTTCCTACTTGATCCAAGCAGTTCTGTCTCCTTGTGATGTCCTGTGTCAGGATGTGTGTGCCAGGATGTGTGTGCCAGGATGTGTGTGCCAGGATGTGTGTGCCAGGATGTGTGTGCCAGGATGTGTGTGCCAGGACGTGTGTGCCAGGATGTGTGTGCATTCATTCCTTTTGCTGCCTACTGTGTGAAAGTGGCAGTACCTTAAGCAGCAAGTCCGCACCGTGGGCCTCATATGCAGACGTGAATGGCCAGCATCGAGTGGGCTGGAGAAGGCAGGCCTGCAGTATTGGAGGCCCACGCCCCTCGGTGCTCAGAATACATAGGAATCAGTTAGCTGCACAGCAGTGTGTGCGGCAAAGCATTTGGTAAGCAGTTGCGCTCTGTGCCAGGCTTTCAGGTTTGCTCTGTGAGTGAGGTGGTGAGGGACTGGGTGTTGGCAAGCTGGGATACCCAAGGCTGTGATGAGGGTAGCAGTAGATCTGAACCCTGTGCTTCGATGCTTGTGTCTGTGTTGAAGTCAGGGGTAATCAGAACTCACATACCTTAGTCTAGGAAGGAGGGCTCCCCTAGCCCCGGTCACATGATCCCTTCCCATGTAGAGCAGGGGTAAGTATGTACTTGCCTCGTGGGGACTTTGTGGTACAAGAGTGACATATGTCAGGTGTTCGGTGCTGTACCAGGTCACAGGTGGCAAGCTTTGGGCTCCATGTTCTAGGCACGACCCCTGACCTTCACTGTGGCCCTTCCCACCTGTCAGCCAGCCGTCTGTCTCCACCTGGATGCTGACACATGAGACACGTGCATGGTTTCCTTCCGCTTGTCCCTGTCCTGCCCTCCCACTCTGTGAGTGTTACCACCGGCCACCCTGTTGCTCAGGCCCAGGTTGAGGATCCGCCTTTGCCTCCTCCCCTCTCCCTTCACTCACACTGTCCTCTTCTGTGGCAAGTCCAGTCAATTCCAGGCAGAAATGACTCTCGCTCCTCGGCCACTGCTCTAGCGGGAGCCTGGTCACCCCTTCCATCTCTTCCTGCCTCCACAGCCTCGCCACACAGCAGGCCAGGGCCCTGCTCTCGGTGTACCTCAGGGCTGCTCCAATGGGGCCATCCAGGGGCTTCCCTTGGAGTCCAGAGCACTGTACCATTCATTACCTCATCCCACAGGACCTCAACTCCCCTC
The DNA here is from genome assembly GCF_007827085.1 of Peromyscus californicus insignis. NCBI lineage: Eukaryota > Metazoa > Chordata > Mammalia > Rodentia > Cricetidae > Peromyscus > Peromyscus californicus. The sequence goes on from NW_026294573.1 coordinate 6,834,815, forward strand.
CAGCCTCGTCTCCACTGTCTCCTTGCTACTTCTCTGTCCAGCCCCAGCAGGCCCCGTCTCTCCTGCCCCAGGGCTGTGCACATCAGGGTTCCTTCACCTGAAATGCTCTCATCTCAGAGGAGCCTCCCATGACCCTCTGTCACAGCTCACAGTTTTATTTCCTTTGTCTCCTTCCCCCTATCTCTCCTTCCCATTTCCGTGTACCCTGGCTAAGTGTGCTCTTGCAGTGGGTCGTGTGTGTGTGTGTGTGTGTGTGTGTGTGTGTGTGTGTGTGTGTGTGTGTGTGTGTTTGGTTCTGTCCAGTGGTCGGATGCACATCTAAGCAGCTCACAGTAGGAGGTGGCTGTCAGAGTCAACACCCAGTCCTTTCTCAGCCATCCTCCCTCCTCTCGCCCTGGCTAGGTTACCCCCTCTCTTTCCCCCCACCCTCGCCCGGCCAGTGCCCAGGGAAGGAGGGCAGGCAGGGAGGCTAGCCAAGCTCAACAGATGTTTCTGCCTAGCCCTGAGACTAGAACCTTCCCAAGACAATTCCTGAACAGGCCCAGTGGAATGATCCCTTCTCTAGAGTCGTTCTTGATGGAGGGAGGCTGCCCCAACGTCCCCTTTCCTGTCTCATGTCGAGGTTTGCAGTGACCCTCCTTGTCATGGGTTCTCTGGATGAAGGATAAGGATGCCAGGACAAGTGATGGGTAGTGTCTTACCGCCTCGGGGACCCTTCTGACAGCCCCCCTGTCGCTCAGGCCGAGCCAGTTTCTATGAGGAGTACGGTGTCATCCGTGACACACTGCAGAACCACCTGACGGAGATCCTCACGCTGGTGGCCATGGAACTGCCCCAGAACATCAACAGCTCAGCCGCCGTGCTACAGCATAAGCTCCAGACCTTCCAGGCCCTGCGGGGGCTGCAGAAGACCAGTGCCATCCTGGGCCAGTACCAGGCCTATAGTGGGCAGGTGCGTCAAGAGCTGCAGAAGCCAGACGGTTTCCAGAGCCTGACACCAACCTTTGCAGGTAGGCACCAGAGCCGGCAGCTGTGGGGCCACCGGCAGCTGGAAGCAGCTGTTCCAGCCAGTGCCCTTTGGAGCGTGGTAGCTTGGACTCCAAAGAATCTTTACAAGAGGGTGCAGTACATTGTGATCACCACCCCCTAGGCCTTCTGCCATTTTAAAGCTGCAGGTCACCTACAGCAGCCTCCATTCAGTTCCAGAAAGGTCTCCTGAGGGCATGCCTGTGGGATTGAGATAGGTGCCACCTTCGTGGGGTGTGTATATGACTTCCATAATATGGCAAACCTCAGTCCAGCCACAGCCAAGGAATGTCCCTGTGGACAGACACCACATTGGCCAGCAGATAGTTGCTAGATCCACCTGGAAAGTTCCAGAAGCCTTTGGGGAGAGCAGCTGGATCCTAGCAGGTAGAGCCCATGACTGTGAGACAGCCCTGCATATAAAGGCCATCTGATGTGCTGGGCAGCGTATGTACCTCCTCTCAGTCCGTCCTCACACACCCACAGGCAGCTGCAGTTATTGTCCTCGTTGGTGAGGAGACAAGGCGAAAAGGCAGCATCTCAGCTAGGCTTGAACTGGTGTGTAGTATGTCAGCGCCTGCGTCTGTGACTGGGGCTCGCACACACATGCACACATTCCTCCTACTCCATAGACTCCTACCCCCACCCACCTGGCTTCCACTCACGCTTGACTTTGTTTTGGCATTCTGGGGGCTTCACACAAAGAGACGCTGCCTCGGGACACTGCCCTTATCCCTCAGGATCCAACATGCCTCCTACCCCTTTTGCCCCACGAGATCCTTCCACGGCAGACTCCAAACCCATTTAGACCAGGTCTCTCAGAGGGACCTCAGAGTGCTGCTGTTATGGCCATAGCGTTCACCTTGCTCGCTGTTTCCACCCCTGCCTGGGAAGGAGAAACAGAAGGCACAGTGAGACGGGCTGAGCGGGGCCCGGGGTGCAGGGTGGCTGCAGAGCCAGCCGGCAGGCTGCGGTGTCGCTGTCTGTTCTTTCTCCACCTTAGGTGTCCTTGTCCACGTCGACAACCTGCGCTGGGAGGGCGTCCCTTTCCTCTTGATGTCTGGCAAGGCCTTGGACGAAAGAGTGGGCTACGTTCGGATCTTGTTTAAGAACCGGGCATACTGCACCCAGAGCGAGAGGCACTGGGCGTCCGCGCAGAGCCGGTGCCTGCCCCAGCAGATTATCTTCTACATTGGACATGGCGAGCTGGGCCACCCCACCATCCTGGTCAGCCAGAACCTGTTCAAGCCCTACGTCCCCACCCAGAGCTGGACGGAGGTGCAGGGCCAGCCTGGGCTCCGCCTTTTTGGTCGTCCTCTGTCTGATTACTATGCCTATAAACCTGTGCGGGAGCAAGATGCCTACTCCACCCTCTTGTCTCACATCTTCCACTGCCGAAAGGAGTCCTTCATCACCACAGAGAACCTGTTGGCCTCCTGGGTCTTCTGGACCCCCTTACTGGACAGTCTGGCCCTCGAAGTTCCACGCCTTTACCCCGGGGGAGCAGAGAATGGCCATCTGCTGGATTTTGAGTTCAGTGGTGGTCAGCTGTCCTTCTCCCAGCAGCAGCTAGAGGTGTTGATGCCAGAGCTGGGGTCAGTCCCAAAGCCCAGTGACTTCCAGGTCCTCAGGGCCCAGTACAGAGAGAGCCCACTGATCACTGCCTGGCCGGAGGAGCTGATCTCTAAGCTAGCCGGTGACATTGAAGCCACCGCAGTGCAGTCCGTACGACGCTTTGGCAAGTTCCACCTGGCACTGTCAGGGGGTTCCAGCCCCATAGCCCTCTTCCAGCAGCTGGCCACAGGGCATTACAGCTTCCCCTGGGCCCACACACACCTTTGGCTGGTTGATGAGCGCTGCGTCCCTCTCTCAGATCCAGAGTCCAACTTCCAGGGCCTGCAGGCTCATCTGCTGCAGCACATTAGGGTACCCTACTACAACATTCACCCCATGCCGGTGCACCTGCACCAGCGGCTTTGTGCTGAAGAGGACCAGGGGGCCCAGACCTATGCCAGCGACATCTCAGCCCTGGTGGCCAACAGCAGCTTTGACCTGGTGCTGCTGGGCATGGGCACTGATGGGCACACAGCCTCCCTGTTCCCACAGTCACCCACGGGCCTGGATGGAGATCAGCTGGTGGTGCTGACGGAGAGCCCTTTCAGGCCATACCAGCGCATGAGCCTCAGCCTGCCCCTCATCAACCGTGCCAAGAAGGTAGCTGTCCTGGTCATGGGGAGGACAAAGCGTGAGATCACCATGCTGGTGAGCCGGGTGGGCCATGAGCCCAAGAAGTGGCCCATCTCCGGCGTCCTGCCTCTTTCTGGACAGCTGGTTTGGTACATGGATTACGAGGCCTTTCTGGGATGACAGGCGTACCCTGGTCTCAGTCACTATCGAACTTTCTGTCACCCGCTCAATGTGCCCCAGCTGTCCCGAGCCTGGTACCAGAGTCAGGCCCCAGAGAAGGGAGATCGAAATTCTGCCGTGCTTCCTGGGCCCACTGGTTCTGTGTAATTATGGTGCCTGGACACAAAAACAAGGCAGAACTCGGACCTCTGCTTTGGAGATGCCTCGAAACCCAGACAGGAGGGAAACTCTGAGGCCTCTCTCAGTTACTCATCAGTGTCTGCAACGCAGAATAAGACAGGGAGAGGCTGCACGTTAAAGAACCAGTGTGGTGTGTGCAGACTGGCCGGTGGTCCTGGGACCGGTTTCTGTAGGAAGAGGGGCCGGAGTTGGTGGAGAGAAGGATGCAGACTCCTGGTGAGTGGGCCAGGCAAGAAGAGTAGACACAATCCTGGGATTGCACTGGGCAGCCTGCCTCTTCTGGAATCCCGTCATCCCTCTGTGCATCTAGCTGACGTCTGGTCCTTGCTCAGGCAGCTTCTACCTCCTCAGTGCCTGACAGCCCTGTTCTCTGCATTCCCATTGCCCTCAGCCTCTCCCTATATACAAAGGAGAGACAGATACAGACACTGCCTTGCCACCCCCCCCCCCCCCCATCTAAAGACCTGGGCTCCCCTTTCCCCACTGAGATCTGTTCTGCCCTCACGGGGCCACAGGTGTCTCTGATCTATTAGATAGGGTGCTCTGTCTGCTCCTGGGGAGATGACTACAGCTCACAGCCTCTTCCTGGAGGGTATGTGGCCAATTCCCAGCACTAGGGGGCAGGCTGCAGCTAGCCCTCATCACACTACCTCTCTAGGGGCCCCAAGCCTGGCAGCTGACTCTGCGGGTGTCTCCACCTCTCTTCATCACTAACCTGGTACCACTGGGACCAGGACAGACTGCTCCTAACTGCAGCCTCCTCCAGGGCCTCTGCATTTTTATTTTTAAAAGCAAGCCGACAGCATAAAGCAAACTTCTCAGGGCACATGAAGCTTTTGTTTTGTCCTCCTGCTTAGTCACATGGACAAGGCAGGGCATAGAAGGGTTACCATGGCCCCTGCCTCCCAGTCACGCTCTGTCGGTCACACAGAGTCTCAGTCTTTCGGAATTTTCCCAGAGAGGGGCTTTCATTTGGTGAGGAGCATCAGGAAAGCTGTTTCTCTACTTTTGACTGTACTTTCTCCCAGGCAGTGCATGCAAGGACCCTTGCTTTCACTAGAGATGTGTGCACAGTGTAGCCTGAGCTGGGGCTCTGTATGAAAGGCACTCTTGTTAAAATTCTGCTTCCTCTGGCCTCCAGTGACCCAGACTGACAGAACACCTCTATTGCAAGAGAGCTACCCTGGGCAGAAAGGACGTGTAATGCCCTGGGGCCCTTTTCTGGCTGGTGCTCACTTTTGTGGCTGGCATCACAGGTAGTTGCAGTGAGGTTCCACTTTTGGCCATGTGGGGGAGCTCACGTGCCACCACTCACATTCCATCCAGGAGGCAAGTTTAGTGCCAAACATCATCTCTTTGTTTTATGCTCTGCCTCTCTGGCTTCTTAGCGTTCTCATCTGTTCTTTAAGGACTCAGTCCTCTGAAGTTTCAAAATCAGAGAGAAAGGGGCCTTGCATGCCCCGGGAGAGAGGGTGAACAGGCTTTGTGTCACCATGCTGAATAACAGTGAGTCACTGCCCAGCCTGAGCTTAGAATGTCCTGTTCTTACCCAGAAGAATGACTCGACTCTATCTGTGGGGAGTTGCACAGGGGAGGCCAGTGTGGGGAAATACCAAAGATTTCCTTTCCGGAAGCAAGCACTAATAAAACCCCGTTGGAAAGGTTGGTGGGAGACGTTGTCAGAGTTCTTGGCATGCACCTGTGCATGCCCTTTCCCTTTCTGCCCCAGGGTTAGGAAGGAGTGATGCTCAGAGTCAGGACCACCGAGGCTGCTGCTCTTCAGACCCTGTGGTCCATCATCCACAGCAAGCAGTCACATAATCGGTGTCTTGAGTCTCAGGAAGGAGTTCTCAGCCTTAGAACCTGGGATACCCTCAATTTTCTATTTTTCATTAAAAAAATTGTTGCTTGCAAATCACTTATGCTGCGTTGATAACAGTGTGAAGAACACACCTCTGTCAGCTTGCTGCCTGTCAGGAAGTGGGGATCTGAGGCTGGGAAGAGTGGATGGGTGTCCAGGTCCCTGGGGAGAGGGGGATGGATGGTCACTTGTGTCTGGGACACAGCCTTCCCTCCCTGAAGTCCACTTTCATGCATGCTTCCCCAGTGAAGTGAGGTCCCCGCAGCTGTGGGGACCTCTGACCTTGCAAGCATTCACCCTGTGCTGGCTCAGAGCCCCAGTGGATGCTGCTGACTGCATCCCCATCCCTCCCTTAGGGAGAGGAAGGGAGGGAGGGGGGAGGAAACAGTGGAAGCAGAGGCCTGCCCCTTGCTCAGGTGGCTCTTGTGTGTCCTGTGCTAACGATAGCACACCTTGTCCTGCTGACAGGCCAGTTTGCTGCCGGTGGGACCTCAGTGACTGATGATTTGAAACTGGAGTCCAGTGGCAGCCAGAAACTCTGTTAGGTTCTAGAGCCCATTCCCAGCACCCACAAGGGCCTCACGTGGCCGTCAGGTTCCCTGAATGGGCCCGTGATTCCTCCGTGGGAAGAATGTAGGCCATGTGAGTGGCAGAAGGAGCCCTTGGGGTGACATGCCAGTTAACATCTCCAGCACAAACATTGCAGCTGGGTGTCACAAGCTAGATCTGACTTCCAGTCCTGGGCAAGTGTTCTTGCTAATTAATTGTGCGCTAAATGGTCCCAACTTCTTAATTTCTGCTTCTTTTTCTTATGATTAATTTTTTTAGTTTTATGTGCATTGGTGTTTTGCCTGCATATGTGTCTATGTGAGGGAGTCAGATCCCCAGAGCTGGAGTTACAGACAGTTGTGAGCTGCCATGTGGGTGTTGGGAATTGAACCCGGTCCTCTGGAAGAGCTGATAGTGCTCCTAACCACGGAGCCATCTCTCCAGCCCATATTCCCTGCTTCTTATTGCCCTACAAAAATACTCTCTTTTCACTTTGGCCCCCAAATTATCAGTGTAATCAGAGCTCCCTGCTACTTGTACCGATACCTTAGACCTTTCCCTCAAGGGCCTTCTCCCAGAAACGAAACCAGGCTTCATCCCCCAGTTCTCCTTGTTGCCCAGTTTCCCTCTTCCCCCATCCTGACAGAGAGCCAGGGGCGCGTGATGGAAAAGGGAATGAAGAAGCTTCCAGAAAGCCTAAATGGGGCAAATTCTTGGAATTTAATTTTCAGGAACTTTTTTTTTTCCCTACAACGTGTGTACTGCCCCACTGAGTGGCCCTGCGGCAGATCCCCAGAGTGGCCCTGCGGCAGATCCCCACTGAGTGGCCCTGCAGCAGATCCCCACTGAGTGGCCCTGTGGCAGATCCCCAGAGTGGCCCTGCGGCAGATTCCCACAGAGTGGCCCTGTGGCAGATCCCCAGAGTGACCCTGTGGCAGATCCCCAGCTGTATTTTTATCTTAAACAGCTGGGGCTCCCGCAGCCCTCAGTCTACTGGTAGAAAAACCACCTGGCAATATCCAGTGTCAGGGAAGGAGCCACAGGTGGAGGTGGGGGGGGTCACATTGGTTGGCCAAAGTGGTCAGCACATGCCTGCCCTGGGGATGACGCTCCAGATGAACCAAGGGTCTGAACGGGCTGCTGTCCCCAGATGTCACAACTGCACAGGTCATGAGGCTTTCTGCAGGCCACACTGGAGGAAGCAGGCCCTTCTGCTCCCTGCGTTCCTCTCCCCAGCTCCCAGCTCTCCTGCGGCAGTTCTGCACCCCAGTGTCTCACCCCCAAGGTCATGCTGTGTGTGACCCAGGGACCTTGAAGACATGCTCATGCCTTGGTTTGGCAGCATATCTATGGGAGAAAGGATTGCACTCAGGAGTTAGTCAGAACGCAACCCAAACCAGCAGTCGGGGTGGGTCTGCACTGCTTTGTCTGGGCCCGTTTTAATTGCAGTGGTGGGGATGCCCAGTTGAAGATGAGATCCGTTCCTGACTCAGCCCTGCCTGCACTTACCTTGAGCCCATCAGAGCTGGTGTTAGCTGCACTGTCGTTCAGTTGGTTGCACATATGTCTTTTGCTTGCCTCATGCTGCAGCCCACGTGGGCTCTAGACACAAGGCTGCCCTGCCTCCAGCCTTTCCCGCTCCACAGCAGAACTGACCCTCCAGGTATCTAGGGAGTCCTTGCAAGAGTGTGGCCTCTGGGAAGGGGGGAGCAGGGCTCAAACCAAAATGTGTTCCTGGAAGATGCAAGGGGCAGATGTCTTCCAGGAACACCAAATCCTGTCTTCTGCAGGCTAGTGGCACCTTCTGCAGGTTCTTCACACCTAGAGATGGATGTGAGGAACCCCGAGAATCCTTCACCTCCTAGCTGAGGAAGGTGTCAATTCACCACTGCTGTCACCAGCACAAGACATCCTGGCAAGTGATCTGAGGATGCATCACTGTGATCTAGCAAGCCATGGGGACTGAGACGGCTTGGATGTATTGTCCCTTCAGCCATCCCACATTGGGAGTATATTTATTTGCATCCAAGGGGATGTCCATGTCTGTGTGTGACCATGGACAAGGCCTCAAATTAATGACACTCTGTTCATTCTTTGTCCTCCAAGGGTGAGCTTTGTTAAAGCTCCGTGTTGCTTCAGTGGCTGGTGTTTTCAAGGAAGTCCGTGTGTCTTTTCTGTCCCTTTCTGTCGAGTGGCAAATAATCTGTATTTGCCAAGCACTGTTGAGTTCATGAACAGCTGGGAGTTGGCACCGAGAGTACAGGTGTACACCGAGTGTGTGTATGTGTGTGTGTGTGTGTGTGTGTGTGTGTGTGTGTGTGTGTGTGTGTGGTCTCTGGCTGTGCCTCACAGAGGGCTGGTTATGATGCATTATGCTCAACTGATAGAACACTTGCCTAACATGCAAAAAGCCCTGGGTTCCATTCCCACTGCCACATAAACTGGGCGTGATGCTATACACCTGTAATCCTAGGAGGTGGAGGCGGGAGGACCGGGAATTCAAGGCTATCCTTGGCTACATAGCAAGGTCAAACCAGCCTGGATAGATGAGATCCTGTTTCAAAAAAAGCCTTGTGAATGAAAAAGGTAAGGACTAGGTTAGCTGGGAGTGAGAACACCCAAGTTGTTTCCCTCAGTGTCTCTGGGGGGTCTGGTCCAGTTGACTCTTCCTGTGAACAGACTGTTCACGTGGGAGAGCCGGGTGAGTGGACTCCAGGAGTTACCAGGGCCTCTCCTGCCCACCCGTGCCTGCGTGAGGAGCCTGAGTCCCCAGAGACCGTTGGACTTCTGAGTCACCCTGACAAACACCGAAGGAGGAAGGATTTATTTTGACTCATGGGTCATTTTAGCCCAAGGTCACTTGACTGTGTTGTTTGTGGGCCAGAATTGAGGCAGAATGTCATGGTGTGAGCATAGTGACCCAGAAGTGGGATACCAGGAGAGGCGCAAAGCTACACAGAGAAACCCTGTCTCGAAAAACCAAAAAAAAAAAAAAAAAAAAAAAGAAGAAGAGGCAGTGAAGGGGCAAGAGACAAGCATGTCCTCTACAGGCACACTCTTGGGGACCTGCTTTCTCCAGCGAAGGCTGACCTGTCACCTCTGAGAATGCTCTCATATTATAAAGTCAGCAGGGGATTAATGCATCCGTGACGTCAGCTTCTTCAGGACAGTTCTCCCAAGACCACCAGCTGCCGCCCAGCTGCCCATGCATGAGTCTGCAGACAGATTCCACACAAGGTGTCACAGAAGGTCACTATCATGCTGAGCGCCTGGGGCGGGGTTGTGCTCTTACTCTCTGCTGGATAGAAGGGAACTGGGGGTCTGGGCCTTTGTCAGGTTAGAATGGCAGTGGGCAGTGGCATAGGTGGGAATGTCCAGGAGCAAGAATGTGGGTTTTTCCCCCCCCATGAGGGAAACTCCCCCAATCTTAGGGAGACTGGCACCTGCCTCAGAGAATGAGAGACATTCAGAATAAGTGCCTTTTAAAACTTTCTGAGACTCTTTATGTTTTTCTGTATATAAAATGTAACATTGATTTTTTTTAAACAATAAACTTGTTTATTTGCCAAAATCCAAGTTTCTTGCTTTGGGGGATGGAGTGAATTGGGTTGTATGTAGCTAGAGTTTTCCTGCCTGGTCCACAGTCAGGACAAATCTCTCTCACCCACCAGTCCCACAGCCGCTCAGACTCAACCAAGTAAACACAGAGACTTATATTGCTTACAAACTGTATGGCCGTACCAGGCTTCTTGCTAACTGTTCTTATATCTTAAATTAATCCATTCTATAAATCTATACCTTGCCACGTGGCTTGTGGCTTACTGGCATCTTCATATGCTGTTTGTCTTGGCGGTGTCTGGCAGTGTCTCTGACTCAGCCTTCCACTTCCCAGAATTCTTCTCCTCCTTGTCCCGCCTATACTTCCTCCTGCCTGACTACTGGCCATTTTTTTTTATTTACTAACCAATCATAGCAACATATTTGACATACAGAACATCCCACAGCAGTTGTGAGCCTGACTAATGTGACAGAGGAGGGGATGTGGAACAGAGTTAGTGCTTGTCAACCTGACACAGGCTAGAGTCACCTGGGAAGAGAGAGATCCTCTTTTGGTTCCCTAGGGAACCTCCACACACAGAGAGATATGCACACACACACACACACACACACACACACACACACACACATGCATGTATGCATACACAGACACACATAATGCACACATATACACACACTCATATACATAATTTTTTTTCTGAGAGGATTTCTCTGTGTAGCCCTGGCTATCCTGGAACTCACTCTGTAGACCAGACTGGCTTTGAACTCAGAGATCCTCCTGCCTCTGCCTCCTGAGTGCTGGGATTAAAGGCATGCACCACCACTGCCTGGCCATAAATAAATTTTTAAAAAATTTTATTCTTTTGGAATGCAAAATGCTACTCAGAACACAACTGAATTTATATATCCACCATGAAAAACAACTGTGACAGAGCTGAAACTAAAAAGAAAAAAAAAGAATGATTCTCGCTCATGACTCATGCATGTGTCCTTTGGCCTTTATTTCATCCTTCCTTATCACCTAATATTATTCTCTCAATCTCCTTTTTAAATTTTAGACTATATATACTGACTCCTGTTACATATGCACACAAATACATTATAGGTTATTATAAATGGAAGCTTTTCTCTGTCCTGCCCCTTCCCACAGCCACTTCCAAATAATCACTCAGAGGCTTATATTAATTATAAATGCTCAGCCAGTAGCTCAGGCTTATTACTGACCAGCTATTACACTTAAATTAACCCATAATTCTTATCTATGTTTAGCCACATGGCTTAGTACCTTTTCTCTGTGTGACATTCTCATCTTGCTTTCTCTGCATCTGGCTGGAGACTCTGACTCTGCCTTCTTCCCCTCCTTAGTTTGTTTTTTCTACCTAACCTTATTCTGCCTGGCTATTGACTGAAGAGCTTGTTTATTAAACCAATCACAGTGACAAATCTTCACAGTGTACAGAAGGATCAACCCACAGAAGGCTATGATTGAAATATGACAGAGAACATGTGTTTTGGGTTGGATCACCTTGTATAATATTATACTCTCCAGGTCTATCTATTTTCCTGAAAACATCTCACAATTTCATTTTTTTAACTGCTGAATATTCCAGTATGTAAATATACCACATTTGCATTACCCTTCCATCTGTTGATGGACATCTATTTTGATTCTATTTCCTTGCTCTATGAATAGTACAACAATAAATATAAATGTGCAAATATTTTTGTGATGGAGTATCAAGATCTTTGACAAATGCCCAGGAGTGCAATGGCTGGGTCATAGGGTAGTTCTACAGTTAATTTTTTGAGGAACCTCCAAGCTGATTTCCATAATGGCTGCATTAATTTGCACTCCAGCAGTGAACAAAGGTTCCCTTTCCCTACAACCTCCCCAACATTTGTTGTCAGACTATTTTTAAATGCTATTTTTATTAATTCTTTGTGAATTCCACACATTGTATTTTGATGGAATTCACCCTTCCATCTAACTTCTCCTGAATCCATCTCTGCTTTTCCAGTAGCCAGGCAGGAAATATAGGTGGAACAAGCAGAGAAGAGAATTCTGGGAAGTGGAAGGCTGAGGCAGAGAGACACTGCCAGCCAACGCCATGACAAGCAGCACATTTCATTGACACTTTCATAGTTGTTCATTGTTACAATACGACAGAGGGGCCTACATACAGACTCACATACACACTCAATGATAATAAATCAAAGGCATATCCAGAAAACATGTGTGGTGTGTGTGTAGATGTAGAAGACAGCAAGTGCTCCCAGAGAACAGAAAAAGAAAGGGTGGTGTCAGATAATCTGGAACTGTTCCAAGAGTTTCAGGGTGCTGAAATCAAACGCTGGTCCCCAGAAAGAACAGAAAGCCCTGTTAACCTCTGAGCCATCCCTCCAAGAGAATGTCTCTCTAGCTCTTTGACTGGGGTTTCAAGAAGCTGAAGTGTATAAAATGCCCAAGAAGAAGGAATTTTGGGTCATTGTTCACTCTGAAAGTTCTAGGATGCAGAAGGTGTAGAAACAAGGGGGGCACGAGAATATGCAAACACGGTAAGCGTGATGAACAACTATGAAATTGTCAATGAAAGCGCCTCAGTAAATTAAAAGAATACAATGCCCTCTCATGCAAAAGGGTTTTCTGAAACCTATGGAAAAGTGTAATGCTCAGGGTGGTGGGGGAAATAATATCCAGCTCCTCAAGCCTTCCAAAGCAAGAAAAAGACAGATCACAGCTCAACAGTGAGAATGTTGTATGCCCAACACCAGTTCATAGTTCAAACAACTTACCGTTCAAGAAAGAAACATGTATCCATAAATTACAAATCTTTATGTAAGATGGACAACCAAAAGGCAGAGGCCAAACCAAGACAGAGGCATGGAGCCTGCCTCATCCAGTCCATTATGCTCCTTGTAATATCCTCTCTCTCTATCCCCTTCCCTGTGTCTATGGTCTCTCAGACACTGATTGTGCTGGGATGAAATCCCTACCATTTTCCAGTCTCTCTTCCTGTCCGAGGTTGGGTCTGCCCTGTTGACCTTCATTAGAAAATGAGCCCCTGGTTCTCCATGTCGAAGCTTCACTCCCTCTAATCTGAACTAATGGAGCAGTCTTGTTTCCCAAGTGCATCCAAAATCCCTTGAGTACACATGTTCTGTGTCTCCAATGAGTCCCTTGCATCCCGGCTTTCATTTTTCAGAGCCCAGCTGTGGCCTCTCATTATTGATTGCAAACAGGAGCATGGTTTGAACTTCAGGTTGTAGACACAGAATCCATGAAAATCCAGACACCTCTTACCAACAAAGTAAATCAGCTTGGGCTGCCTTATAGCCGCGAGTATTTCCATGAACTTAGAACAATGTGGCAGGTCTGTCTGGCAGGACGTCACCAATGTTATCATAGATCTCCACGGAGGCAGGGTACATCTCTAGGGTCTGATGTCTCAGGTCAGAAGGGTGCTGCCGCAGCTTCTTCAGGTTTCACAGGACAGGAAGTTCTTCACAAATTTGACCTAGGAGCCTTCGCAGGGAGGAGGACACTGATTTGGAAGTCTGTGATCATAGATCCCTTCAAGCCTAAGCTCAGCAGTGTAGCTGTCAGTCTTTCTTTCTGTCTTCCCAGAGTGAATGGCTTCAATGTAAAATAATGACACCCTCTCGACCTGTATTCCCCCTCTTCTGGGATGATGCACCGCAGGTTGGGTCTCGCTAATGACATCTGGAGAGCAGACAGACACCATCCTGTCTTCCAGCCCATATGTTGCAGAAATTGGGGTGGGCATCCCAGAAATGGAGCACTTGTAGTGTCCAGTTCTTGTGGGTTAAACAGAAAGATTCCGGTGTCTGGAACTAAATTTATAATCTGATTTGACCCCTGCCTTAGTTAGGGTTTCTCTTGCTGCAACAAAACACCATGACCAAAGAGCAAGCTGGGGAGGAAAAAGGTTTATTTGACTTACACTTCAGCATTACTGTTCATCACTGAAGGAAGTCAGCACAGGAAATCAAAACAGGGCAGCCTGATGACTGGCTTGCTTCACTGGGCTTGTTCAGCCTACCTTCATATAGAATTGAGGACCAGTAGCCCAGGGATGGCGCCATCCCCCGTTGGGCTGAGCCCTCCCCCATTGATCACTAATTGAGAAAATGCCTTTCAGCTGGATCTCATTGGAAGCATTTCCTCAACTGAGGCTCCTTCCTCTCATGACTCTAACTTGTGTCAAGTTGACACAACAAACCAGCCTGTACAAGCCCACATCTCAAATTCCCTTCATTCCATTCTTTGAACCCAGTCTGTTTCCATTTCTAGTGACTGGGGAAGGAAGAACAGCCGCATCATATATTGACTGCATCTGTTTGTCATGCCTAGATTCCAGGGTCCCCCAAAGAACACCAAGGAGTCCGAATCCATAAGCAAAAGCAGAGAGCCTGGATTCATGCCAGCTGTAGATGGACCCTCCTTGTGTATGATACAGTGGTACTATCAGAGAGCGCCAATCTGGGCGGGACCACATTTTTGTTTTGTTTTGTTTTTTATCATATTAGAGGTTGGGGGTGATTTGATTTCCAAGGTTCAGGACCCTAATTGGCTGACAGTTGTCTAGGGGTTTAGGTATGTGCTGGGCATGTTTGGACCATCAGGTATTTATTTCCCCTTAGTTGTTGGTCCTCCCTAGTTGGGGTCAGCTTATTGCTTTTTCTGGGCACTGGGTAGTACCTGCCAGCAAGCCTATCATGGCAGCTGTGTCTGGGCCTCTAAGCATGTGTTCAAGCTTCACGATGTCTCAAGGACAAATCCTGCAGCTCCCCTTCCGACGACGACGAGGATGAGTCACGTGTGGACTTGCCCAAGCTTGTGCAAGTGAGAACGAAAAGGATGAGACTAAATCTCAGCCAGTTAAAAGTTACTAGTGTAACAGCTGCTTGCTTAACCAATTATGTATGAGATGACCTAACTGTCCCTGAAACTCCCCCTAGCTGTGCTTCATAGGAGCCTGCACACTCTACTCAGGGTTGACCTCACATGCATGCTGGAATATTAATGAACACTCTTTATTGCCATGATGGTGTTGTTGGGGAATATTTCCCTCAAGTACATCCACCCTTGTAAACACCTGAATATTTCTATCTGCTGGTCATGCAGCAAAAGATGTGTCAGAATCTGGACTTTAGGCCATCCCTGCCTAAAACCTCCTAGATCTGCTGGAGGTATTTGTTTCGTGCTTCATGCAGAATTGGATATAAACAGGTGTTGAGGCAGGTTTTGCTCCCACTGCCTTGTACATTTGCGCTGTGTGCCACTACCCTCCCAAGCTCAGCTCAGCCGAGCTCTAGAGTTAAATCAAGTGCAGCTTACAACTTCCCTCTCAAACAAATTTTGTTCAGAGGGATCAAGTGCTGGAGCAGAGTTTGCTCTGGATCAGGCATGAGGAGCCTGAGCTGCCTGGATGCTGCACCTGCTCCTCCTGCTGGTCAAACACGTCACTACATCTGAATACCTTCACACTCCCCAGCCATCCAAGCACCAGATTCCCCTGATGGTCAAACATCATCATGATTTTCTGAGGATCAGAACTCTGTTAACTCACCTGGGAACTTTTAAAGGATAACTAGCCTACTGATGTGTGTGTGTGTGTGTGTGTGTGTGTGTGTGTGTGTGTGAGAGAGAGAGAGAGAGAGAGAGAGAGAGAGAGAGAGAGAGAGAGAGAGAGAGAATAATAAGGGGAAAGGACAATCTTAAACTTAAAACCTTTTCCTGGTCAATGATTGGGAATATCACAATGCAGGGAATGAGGACCCTGCTCACCGCTACTATGGACGAGATGCTAGAAAAACTGAGGAAATTAACAACTTAGCTGGGATCCTTCAGTTTCAGTCATAATTTTTATCAGTCTCACAATTCAAATTTTATCCTGAAAAATGGTTTGATAATGGTGCTAAATATGAGAGATTGACTGCAAAGATACGGGCCTGCTGTAGGATGGTCTTTATGTACATTGTGAATATGTGTTGCTACTACTGGCTAATAAAGAAGCTGTTTTGGCCTATGGCAACACAGGTTATAGCCAGCAGAAAATCCAAGAGAGATACAGGGAGAAGAAACACAGAGTGGGTGAGATGCTGTGAGTTTCCAGGGGAGCAAGATGTAATAAAACACAAGAAAGGCAATGAGACACTTGTCCATAAATAGATTAATAAAAATGGGTAAATTTAAGATGTAATAGCTAGCTAGCAGTAAGCCTGAGCCATAGACCAAATAGTTTGTAATTAATATTAAGCCTATGAGTGATTATTTTATAAAAACAACTGCTACCTGGGCAGGACCAGGTAGGACTGAGAAACTTCAGTCTACACAGGCCTTAGAAAAGGCAATTACTGATGGTATGCAAGCCTTAAAAATACTTACAAAGGAGAATAATACAGTTTTGACTAATAAGATAAAGGCTTTAGAAACATTTACTGATGAAGAGAACAAGAAGGTGATTGATAATATGCAAACCTTAGAAAAACTTAACATTCAAGTCTTAGAAAGGGCTACTACTGATAATATGCAAGCCTTAAAAATGGTTACTAAGGAGAACAATACAATCTTGACTGACAAGAAAAAATCTTTAGAAATATTTACTGTTGAAGACAGTAAAAGGGTGATTGATAATATGTAAACATTAGGAAAGCTTACTATTGAAAATATCCAAGCCTTAGAAAAAGCCACCACTGATAAATTACAAGCCTTAGATAAATTTATTTAAACTGATAATAAAAGCATTCAGACACAGACAGAAGAATTCAGAAGAAATCCAACCTCACTATTACCTTATGGAATTAGAGAGGAGTGGCCCAAGGTTATTAAAAAACAACCTTGATTTATCCAATTACCATTCAAGAAAGACTACCAGATGATAGCTATCCCCAAGGTTATACATAAGGATCCTATAGAAATGATAGATTTAAGGAGATTTAAGGAAGCAATGGTTTCCTATGGTATGCATTCCTCTTATGTGAGGCAGATGTTGAATAAATGGTCCATTCAGAACAAAATTACTCCAAAAGACTGGAAAAATATAGTTATAGCCATATTACAGTTGAACAGTTGGTTGAGAGAGGAAGCTAAGGCCCTCAGACAGCAAGGTAGGGTTAAAGATTATAAGATTTCCCAAGATAAAATCTTTGGTGAGGGCTCTTATGTGGATAGTCAAGCTACATTTGGTGACAACACCTTGTCCTTATGCCATACAGCAGCCTTAAATGCTTGAGACAAAATTCAAGAATCAGGAAAGAGGACTGAGCCATTTACTAAAGTTTTACAAGGCCCAAGAAAAGCCTTCACTGAATTTTTGCAAAGATTCATTTCAGTTGTAAAAAGAATGGTATCAGATCCAGAAGTTAGACAAATATTAATTGAATCTCTGGCTTTTGAAAATGCTAATTCACAATGCAGAAGGGTAATTGGGTCTTTAAAGATAAGATCAGTACCCATAAAGGAATACATCCCCTACACAGTCAATATTCAATCTCATAACTATTATGATGCTTGGATAGTAGAGGTGATTTCTAAAGGGTTAAGGAAAGAACAAAATATTAATTGTTTTAATTGTGGTAAACAAGGCCATCTAAAAAGGAATTGTACACAGGGCATTCCTAGAAATAATATTTCTTCTCGAGATAACCTGAACAGAAGGCCCCAACCTTCTGGAGTATGCAGAAGATTTGGACCAATTTGGCCAAAATTGGACCACTGAATGTAGATCAACAAGAGACAGGCAAGGAAACCCTTTATCATTGGGAAATGCCTTGGGGGCTTTCACAGGCCCTAATGTCAAATTTGGTTCAGTCATTCCCTGTCTCTGTGGGGGAAACTCCTCCCCAGAGCAAATAAAGGACCTAATGCCTATTGTAAAATACCATACAGCTCTGGATGATAGAACAGCTTTAGAAGATAAAACAAAAATTTCAGGAGAAACCATAAAGTGAATATTTTGGGAAACTTTTATAAATGATCAGAGACCAAAGCTAAAGGTATGAATAAATGACATTGTAATTGAAGATTTTGTAGCACAGGGGCAGATATAACAATTACACCAGAATCTTGACATCCAAATTGGCTTCTTTAGGAGGTAAATGTTTAGCTTTTAAGGATTTGAACTTTATCTAAAGTAAAACAAAACACAAGATGGCTCAAATGTATAGGGCCAGAAGGACTGAGAGGAAAATTAAAGCCATATGTGGCCAATATAGCAATGAAATTATGGGGACATTATTTGTTACAGCAATGAAATACCTAGATCAACACTCCTCCATTCTCAGAAACAAACCATAAACCAACATATATTTCTGGGACAAATATTGAAAGGTATTATAAAGAACAGTTAATGACCATTCAGGTTGTACAAAAACAGGGCACAACAGCTGTTGATCTTTCAAAGGTACCAATAGTCCTACCTTGACTGACAAATCTGTCTGGGTATAACAATAGCCTTTGACATTGGAAAAATTACAGACCTTAGAACAGCTTGTACAGGAGCAAATAAATGCACAACATATTGAAGCATCACTCAATCCTTGGAATTCGCTTGTATTTGATATTAAAAGAAATCTGGAAAATGGAGAATATTGACAGACTTGAGAGTCATAAATTAAGTAATGCAGCTGATGGGTTCTCTACAACCTGGAATCTCCCTGCCTTCTCTATTACCTAAAGGATGGTCTATTATAGTTACTGAATTAAAAGATTGTTTCTTCATTATACCTTTACAGGGAAAGTATAGAGAAAAATTTGCCTTCATGGTGCCTACTTATATTAATTCTCAGCTTGTTAAGAGATATCAATGGTTCTCCCACAAAGAATCTTAAACAGCTCCACCCTTTTCCTCAATCTATACCATTATATGGACAATATCTTTCTAGCTAATTCAAATGTAGGTACTTTAGAGAAAATGTTTGAAGAAGTAAAGAAAATTTTGTCTTGTTAGGGATTACAAATTGCTTCTGAAAAAAATACAAAGACGATAGTCTATTAATTACCTAGGATATAAAATAGGTTTACAAAAAATTCAACTCCAAGGTATAAATCAGGAGAGTTAAATTGCACACTCTTACTGACTTTCAAACATTTCTGGGAGATATTAACTCGCTAGAGCCCACAATTAGAATACCAACTCAAGAACTGAGTAATTTGTTTCAAATCTTTCCAGGTGAAAAGAACTTAAATGGTATAAGAAAATTATCAACTGAATCTGAGAGAGAATTGGCTTTGGTAGAAAAGAAATTACAGGATGCACATGTGGATCACTTCAATCCAGAGCTTGATTGCGTTCTGGGTATTTTTACCTTCTGTGCATTCCCCTATAGGGATTTATCTGTAGAGAGAGGATAATATCTTAGAATGGATTTTTTTCCAGAGCTGAGGACAGAACCCAGGGCCTTGCACTTGCTAGGCAAGCCCTCTACCACTGAGCTAAATCCCAAACCCCACAGAATGGATATTTTAAACCACACAAACAGAGTAAAAAAATAAAGTCCTATGTAGAAATGTTTCTGAGTTGATTCTAAAAGGCAAATTGAGACTTTGTAAATTGGCAGGAATGGACCCAACAGAAATTGTAGTATATTTTACTAATGCTGAAATATTCTCTTTATGGGCATAAAGTGAACATTGGCAAAGAGCTTGCAGTAAATTTTTTGGGAGAGAGTAACAATAACTATCCCCAAAAGCAAGAGACTTTAATTTATTACAAGAACCAATTGTATCCTACCTGCATTGTACAGGGAACATCAATATCTGTAGGCCCTACATTCTATACCGATGCAAATAAATCAGGAAAGGCAGTTATAAATGAGGAAATTTAAATAAAGTGGCTCAGTGTCCTTATGAGTCTGTTCAAAAGTCAGAATTATATGCTAGTCTCATGATATTATTTTATTTTCAGAATCTCTTAATATAGTTACTGTTTCTCAAAGTGCAGAAAGAGTTGTTTTGTATATTAAAACCACTGAAATTATTCCTGATGATTCAGAATTAACTTTGTTACATAATACAGGAAATAGTCAGAAATAGGAATCATCCCATATATTTAACACATAGCAGATCCCATATGGGTCTGCCAGGCTCTCTAGCATGAGGTAATGATGAAATTGATTAGTTATTAGTAGGAAATGTGCTGGAGGCCTCCAAATTTTATTAAAAAAATGTCAATAGCAAGGGTTTGAAAAGGCATTTTTCCATCACTTGGCAACGAGAAAATGAAATTATAAGAAAATGTCCTACTTGTTCCTTCTAATAACAAACTCTACTACCTGCAGGAAATAACGCAAAGGGTATTCAAAGAAACAAAATTTGGCAAATAGATGTGTTTCATTTTTCAGAGTTTGGAAAGGTAAACGATGTATACCATACCATAGATACATATTCAGGATTTCAATGGGCAACTGCTTTAAGTTCTGAAAAGGCTGATTCTGTAATTACACATTTATTAGAAGTTTTAGTAATCATGGGAATACCTGTACAAATTAAGACTCACAATGCTCCAGCATATGTCTTTAGCAAAATCAAACAGTTTTTTGCATATTACAACATAAAGCATACTGCAGGTATACCACACAGATCCAACAGGACAAGCAGTTATAGAAAGACCTAATTATAATTTAAAAGAAATGCTTAATAAACAGAAAGTGTTTAAAAAAAGACCCACAGAGATAGATTGCATATTGCTCTGTTAACTTTAAATATTCTAAATGCTAATGAGAAAGGATGACAGCTACAGAGAGACATTGGACAGTAGGAAAAAACTACTGAATTAAATCAGCTTGCATACTTTAAAGATGTGTTGACTTCAGAATGGAAATCAGGATATCTGATATGTTGAGGAGAGGGTTTTGTTTTTGTTTCCACAGAAGATGAAAAGCTATGGATACCATCAAAATAAATAAAGATCTGATTTGAACAGGAGAGACCTCTTGATGAGGAGATGTGACATAGTTCCTCAACTGATGTGGTGATTCAATCTGTCAAAAGGGAAAACTCACCAAATTAGGGTCAGGGCAGGTGCCCGTTTTTGTCTTTCCAGGAAAATAAAAACATCCATCTGGAGGAATTTAAAGACCTTTGGACAAATACGCATCTAAAGGAGAAGGGAGAACTGTCTGGAAAAAAATTACAAAGAAAAGGAATAATCCGGCCTAACTTTATAAATCACTTTCAACAGGGTAAAATTTTATATACCCTTTGAAATGTTTGTGTTTGCTGTTCTCTACAGTCATGTTAAACTGGTGTTCTTTATGTAGTCCCGACTCAGTTAATAACTAAAACTAGCTTTGGAGTTGGAGTGTGTGTGGTTCTCTCCTTCTCTAAACCCAAGCATGTTGTCAAAAGAAAACTCAGAATCTGTCTAATATCAGAAGAGACCTATTAAGATCAATCCACATGAGTCTATTTGATGGGTAATAGGAATTTATTCAGATATAAATTGAGGAAATACACTGACAAATACAGAACAGAGTAGACAGCTGGAGTCGTCCTCTGATCTCACCAGGAGAGAATCCACCTCGCAGGCAGCAGGGAGAAAAGACATGTGACCCTTCTCCCTTTCCTTTTAAGAGGTCATGTACAATGACAAGAAGCATCACCTCCTTAGGGCTCTATATCCCACATTCATGGACAGAGCAAATACCACTACATTTCCCCTTTTTGTCTAAATAAGAATGTTCTAAACTTAATGTAAACTGTATACATTAAGAATGATTATCATATATTGTCCAGGAAAAACAAAGGATAATAACATAAACAAAAGTGGAACTATAACCAAAAAGAATATCATCAAAAAGAAAGACATGCTAAATATCCAGAAGTATTAAGAACATAGGTAAATGGCAAATTACTGAGATTATTCCAACAGTTGTCCTATCTTGAAGATTCTAACTCTAGTACTAATACGTTCTAGCTAAGATGAGAGAAGATTGTAACTTTGTCTAGTTTTCAACTCCATCAAAGACCCAAGAAGAAAAATAATAATACTTGAGAAAATGGAAAATGCAAGCAAGCAATTTCTGAAATTCTTTCAAGAAAAGACAGAGACAGCCTGGACAGTCACCAAAGTTTCTCAGCACTATTGGGGCATCTAATTTGGCTACAGGTCTAGAATATCTGACAGACCATTTTCAGAAGCAGGAATTTTGAAAAACCATCTTACCTTGTCTTGGCAGAGTTCAGTAGTCACTTTGCCTTGTGTCCAGAAAGGACAGCGTTCATATTGTCAACAGTTGAGGCAAGGGCAGTTCTTTGCCTATCAGGCCATTTTGTGCCAAGAAGAAGACAAACTTCCAAATGGGAATGTCTGAAAACCCAACATTCTCTTGGGATCAGATCAGTGCTGCCAGGAGCAATCATGTCTCATGTCAACAGAATTCTAAATTATCAAAACATTTAAATGCCATATTCTCTAGGTCTATGAAGTGTTTGAAGAGTACCTATCCATCTGACATATGTTTCTGTAGATCTGGATAACCTAACTAATATAACTATAAAATGACAAGCATAGGTGACTATAAATCTGTAAGTCTTCTCTACCTAAATAACCTAAAGATTAAGGCTTCACATTAACAAGATAAACATTCTGTAAGCAGATGTACCATATAAGGACAATGACTTCAAAATTGTGACAATACACAAAATATCTTCAACAGAGACAGAAATATATAGTGCAATATACAATATGTCAACAACATTCTTAATATATACAAATATATACAATATACAAAATATTTTAAACAAGAGTAGAAATATATGTATAATACAACAAATATAGTTTTGTATTTGTATCAATGTACAAATAATCTTAAATAGGAATATAAGAATAGTTTACATTTATATCAAATATACAAGAATCCATTTCAGTGCAAATTATCCAAGACTGATAGTTTGCTAAAACAGTTTACTAGGCCAGGCAGTGGTGGCACATGCCTTTAATCCCAGCACTTGGGAGGCAGAGGCAGGTGGATCTTTGTGAATTTGAGGCCAACTGGGCTACAGAGTGAGTTCTAGGAAAGGCACAAAGTTGTACAGAGAAACCCTGTCTCAAAAAAACAACAAATAAGTTTACTAGTAGATATAATAATCTCCCTAAATATACTATACCTACCCATTTCCCTTTTTCTTTACTAAAGGAGAGTACTAAGTTGTATTGTTCCACCCCAACTCTATAAACATCCATCCATAACCAAGAGAATAATGAAACTTTTGGGAAAGGGGTATTATTTTCTTAGGATTGCTTCCTGCTCTTTAGGGCATGATGGTATATCTGTGCAGTCCTGTAAGAAAGCTTATATAGTTAGGTCTCAATAGGGATAGCCAGAGAGTCTGTAGTCAGTCTCAAAGTAATGGATAAGATTATCTGAGATTCTGGCTAGAAGTATAGTATGATGAACCATCTCATCTTGGAACTGTCCTGAAGAGTTTTCAGTCCAAAGCTGATCATTGAGTAATGTTCTTAAATACAATGGCATCTTTCTGGACTGAGTGGAGTTGTTGTTGTGGGGCCCCATCTTTCTTCTGGAGACTCCAGAGATTGCTGTTGCACAGACTTATTTTCACTGTGGAAAACTTGAACATTATTAATATCAAAATGGAAAGTTTGGAATTTAGGATGCCACGACATGTGAGGAAGGATTCTGAGAAATCAAGAATAAGCATGGAGAGAAACAGAATCTTGACAACAATGGTCCTTAGATTTTTGGTTTTCTTCTGTCTCATACCAGTCAGCTCTTCCATTATGAGACAGAATCTCCTAATATTTCTTTTAGCAATATGCTTGCGTTTAGAGAAGGAGAGAGCAACATTCCAACACCGAAGCCAGCTTGATTTATAATTGAATCAGGGCCACAACTATTCTAGAGTTAGAGATATTGATGTTAGGCAGTGAGATATTACCCTGTAGAGTATATAGGTACTAAAAGTCCTTCCTTTATGTGGTAAACATCTAGGTGTCCAAGGCCTAATGATTTCTTGAAGATGGGGATTTCCATTATCCTGTAAAGACAAAAAACAGAACCCTATCCTACCCTTGTTTGTTGAGTTTTTCTTACAAGTTGTAGAGTTGTCACATTGGTAAATGAGCTATTACTTCTCTTCATCAAGGGGTTTCTCCTGTTTGAAGTGAATTTTTATTAATTTTGTTGGTATCCATAGCTTTTCTTCTCCTGCAGAAACAAAAGCAAAATCCCTTCCCCAATATAGGACATATCCTGGTTTTCATTCTGAGGTCAACACAACTTTGAAGTAAACTGGTTGGTTTAGCTCAGCTTTTTCTGTTGTCCAATGTCTCTCTGCAGCTGTTGTTCCTTTCTCATCAGCACGGAGAAAATTCAAGATTAATAAAGTGTTATGTAATCTATTGCTAGGAGTTATTGTTACCCGTTTCTATTTATTTAGCATGTCCTTTAAATTTTATTTAGCATATCCTTTAAAGAGTCAGCCTTTTCAGAATCCATAGGAGTTGCCCATTGAAATCCTGAGTAGGTGTCAATGGTATGGTGTACATATTTTAATCTTCCAAATTCTGCAAAATGAAACACATCCATCTGCCAAATTTCATTTATTTGTATACCATTAGGATTACTTCCTGTAAGCAATGGAGTTTGGTTATAGAAGGAACAAGTAGGACATTTTTTTTTTTTTTACAATTTTCTTGACTTTTGCAAATGATGGAAATATCCTTCAAACTTTTGGTATTTACATGATATTTCTTATGAAATTCTGAGACTTGACTCATATTACCTATTAATAACTGATCAATCTCATCATTACCTTGTGTTAAGGATGTAGCAGACCTGATGATTTCCTGTAATCATCTAAACAGTGAAGTTAACTCTGTTATCAGGAATACATTCATCAGTTTCAATATGTAAAACAACTCTCTCTGTGTATTGAGAGTCAGTAACTATGTTGAGAAGTTCTGTTAAGTCCATGAGTACCTTAAGAATGGAATACAGTTCTGCCTTTTGTACAGAATTGTAGGGGCTTTGAACCACTTAAGTCTCCTGATTTATATCTTGCCTTTCCTGATTTATTTGCATCTGTATAGAATGGGGACTCCAGAGATTGGTTTTTGCAAACCAATGTGAGGAAGGACACATTCAGTTCTCTTTACAAATTCTATTCTCTTTCTTTTGGGATAGCAATTGTTAATCTCTCCCAAAAAGTTACTGCAGAGTCTTTGGCAGTCTTCATTATCTTTCTATAAAGAGGAAATTTCCTCATTAGTTAAAGGTACTACAATTTCTATTGGGTCTATTCCTGCCAACTGACAAAGTCTTAATTTTCCTTTTAGAATCAAATCAGAGATCTTTTCTACATAAGTCTTTAGCTTCATACTCAATTCAAATGGTAGAAATATGCATTCCAATATAATATCTTCCCTCTACATCAAAATCCCTGTGGAGTAGTGTCTGGAGGGGAGTATGACCTGCTGTGGATATTGCTTTGTATAAATAAAATGCTGATTGGCCAGTAGCCAGGCAGGAAGTATAGGTGGGACAAGCAGAGAAGAGAATTCTGGGAAGTGGAAGGCTGAGGCAGAGAGACACTGCCAGTCGCCACCAGGACAAGCAGCATGTGAAGATGCCTGTAAACCACGAGCCACGTGGCAAGGTATAGATTTATAGAAATGGTTTAATTTAAGATATAAGAACAGTTAACAAGAAGCCTGAGCCATTAGGCCAAACAGTTTAAATAATATAAGTGTCTGTGTGTTTATTTTATAAGTGGACTGTCAGACTGCCAGGGTTTGGCGGGACACGGAGAGAAAACACACCAGCTACAAATTGCGCCCAACATAGGGCGCTAGACATTGGAGAAATTATTAAGGCCACTCCACGTAGTTAAAAGGGAGGTTTATTTAGTGGCATAACTTACAAATGAAGGGATTGGTAGGTTGCAGGGTCTAGGAAAGGCGTGGTGCAGTCCGCCGGTGTTCTCTGGAGAACTCTGCTCCTGCTCGGTCTACCTCCATCATCCAGGGTCCAGGATCCAAGAGAGACAGAACATCCAGATCTCGGGTCTTCAGGGCCCTCTCTTGGCCCTGCCTTGTAGGCATGACAGTTAACAAAGCCTCAATGGGGATTGGAACTTCCAGATCAAAGCTGGAATGGCTACCCACTACAGAACTGGCTTTGGCCAGTGTCTCCTCAGTTCATGGTTTCTAGTGTGTTGATGCAGGTAGAGAAAGACTCACCCTCCCTGAGGGGACTGGCCAGTAGGAATTTGACCAAAACAGTGAATATATGGACAATGTAAAATGGACTTTTGGAGGGGCAGGACATGTGGGAGTGGTATCCATGGGAAGACTAAGAGTTGAGTGCAACCAGGGTTCATGAATGGTCTTCAAGTGGTTTTGATAATTGCCATATTGAAATTTTTAGATAATTATGTTCTTGACTAAACTGAAAAATTAACTTGGGCTCAAGAGATGGCTCAGAGGTTAAGAATAGTAGCTGCTCTTCCAGAGATCATGAGTTCAATTCCCAGCATCCACATGGTGGCTCACAACCATCTCTAATGAGATCTGGTGCCCTCTTCTGACTTACAGGCATACATGCAGGCAGAACACTGTATGCACAATAAATAAAAATCTTTGCCTGGTGGTGGTGGTGGTGGTGCACACCATTAATCTCAGCAGTTGGGAGGCAGAGGCATGAGAATCTCAGTGAGTTCAAGGCCAGCCTGGTCTACAAAGTGAGTTCCAGGAAAGCCAGGACTTTTGCATAGAGAAACCCTGTCTTGAAAAGCTAAAAAAAAGGAAAAAAGAAAAAGAAACTTATTGATGATTGTTAAAATAAAAAAAAGAAAGAAAGAAAACAGAACCTTTTTCATTGATACTGATTTACTTTGAAAATTGTTATTTTTATTTTTGTTTTGTTTTATATGTGTTTTGCCTGCATAAATACCTCTCAAAGGCAGCAGAGCTGCAGTTACAAACAGTAGTCATCTGCCATGTGACTATTAATTTGAAGGAGATCCTCAGGAAGAATAGTCAGTGCTCCTAACCACTGACAATTCTCCAGCACTCAATAATTGTCGACTGTTTTGTTTTGTTTGTCTTTTCAGATGGGGTCACATGGTGTAGATCTTAGTTGTTCTGGACATAATAGTTTAGCCAGGTATTTCCCAGAAGACTGTAGCCGCTGTTCAGAAGTCTGAGGCTGGAGAATTACTGGAACCCACAGACAACAGGACAATCTGATGCACTTTCCACCAATCAGTTCTTGCAGTTTCACCAATCAGTTCTTGCAGTCTCTGTTCTTATTGAAAACCCCAGAAACCAGATTGGCTTTTGATTTGGGACCTTTCTTTCCATTCTTTTCAGGGATTCCTGTTTCACTGTGCTGAGGACAACATCCAGGGGTTCAGATGTGCTAGGTAGGAGCTCAGGCATGTCCACTGGACACTGTCAGTTCCAGCACTCAGCAGGCACAGTAGGCAGATCTCCATGTGTTCAAGGCTGGCCTTGTCTACATAATGATTTCAGGATGGTCAGGGCTAAATGATAGTATCTATCTCTAAAAGGAATAGATTGTCAGTGAACTCACTCAGTGTATGCAAAGGATACAACCATGCTTTCAGGCAAAACTATTTTATTGAAACCTATGGGAAATTGTAATGCCATAGAAGGTGTGGAAAAGAATATATCCAGCATTAGGGTCTCCCCAGACATGAAAATGAGAAATCATAGCTGAACAGTAATAACACTGCTTTCCCTCTACCAGTTCATTAAATCAGTCAATCGTATACTGGAGAAACAGATATGTGTTCATATATTACAGATCTTTAAGTGAAGTAGACAGTCGGAAACAGAGAGAAAGCAAGACTTGCTTCCCCAATCCCTTTTGATCATTTTAATGTCATTTAATTTTATCCCCTTCTCTGTAGCTATGGTCACTCATATCCTGAGTGCTCTGGGTACCATTTTCAAATCTCTTTTACTGTCCAAGGGTGAGTCTGTCCTGTTGAACTTAGCCATAAATTGAACATCTTGTTCTCTACATCAATCCCTCTCCCTCAAATCTGAACCAATGGAACAATCTTCTTTCCAAAGTACATCTAAAATGCTTGAATACATATGTTCTAATGAGTCACTTTAGTGATAGCTTTCATTTTCCAGAGCCCACAAGTGACCTTTCCTTATTTATTACCAAAAGGAAAATATTGTGGCCGCCAAGTTGAAGACACAGAATCCATGACAATCCAGGCACTTCTTAACTCACAAAGTAGAGGCCTTTCAGCTGCCTTATAGACTTGATCGTATCTGTAAATTCAGAACAATGTTGGACAAATCTGTCTAGCAGAACATCACCAATGTCATCATCATAACTTCATCTAGGGCAGGGTACACTCCGAGGTCAACTGTCTCAGGTTGGTAGTGTGTTGTAGCAACTTCTTTTTTTTTTTGTAGCAACTTCTTAAGGCTGTGCATAGACAGGGAGTTATTCACAAAATTGATCTCAGTGAGTTGGTATCACTGGATCAGGCAGGCAGCAACATGGTGATTTGAAAGTCCATGACCACACCTCCCTTCAGTTCTAGGGTCTGTCTGCACAGTAGCTGTCAGTCTTTCTAGCAGTCTTCATAAAAGTGGATGACATATTTAAAAATGTGACACCCCTCGAGTGTTTGAGCTGATGGACACTCAGGCACTGAACCAGATAACTAATATCTGAATCTGATAGCATTGAGTGATTGCAAAGGTCTCTAAGGGCCTCTTCAAGCCCTAGAGAGAGACAAAGGAGCTCACCTCAGTAAGTTTTATAGTGATAGAGAGATGGCTATAACTTCAAAGTAGCAGAAGCTAGTTAGGCCCAAGATCATTCTGAGCTCATCATGAAGGCCAAGCCCAGGATGCTCCCTGATAGAAAGTTAACAACTCAAGTCTTGTCCTTCTAGGCAGAGAACTGTGACTGTTTCTGCCCCCAGCTCTACAGTTTTCTCTGTACTGTCAAGCAGAAAACAAGACGATTAGATAGATATGTCAGCAGGAAAACCCATAAGGAACAACCAGGAAACAGTACAATCCCTGGGTGTGCCAACCTTTGTCATGCTGAGCCCCACCTCCATAGCACAGTGTTACACTGTGGTCATAATCAATATCACTCATTTCGAATATACTACAGCCACTGCCTGTGCTCAAATAGCCTCTGACCCATGAGGAATCAGAGGCAGCTAGAAACTGTTCATTTAGTTCTGGGTACAGAGTTGACATGGGGCAATGTGCAGTGTAAGTTCTCACACCCTCTGTAGATCTGTGTTCCCTACATCTGGGTCCCTAGCAGAGACCTTTACGAGATCATAGACCCATAAATGACAGTCTGAGTTTACTAAGGTGACACCTTAGGATGCTAGAGTAGCAGAAACACTACTAGATCAGCTATTCTAAGGTTACACCAATATGAACTCAACAGTGGCTGGAAAGCCACAGGTGTACACTGATGATTAGTGGAGCATAGAACGGCTTTGCTCTGCCCTGTGGGGAAAGCTCTCTATCCTTCCTCACTTGAGCATTTAGTCCTGGTATACATTCAGGAAGCAGACTCCATTCAAATAGAGATACTGGAGTTTGTTGAGTTGGGAGAACTGGGGAATGATCTTGGTAAAACACAAATCATTCATCTCTTGGTTTCCAAGCTACTCCAAATGCATGCAGATTTCATGGAAAAAGAGTCTCTGAAGGTTTCTCATCTGACCCAGGCCAGGGCTATCAATGTGAGGGTTCTAGGATCCCAATATACGTTCATATCTAATTCCTACATGAAGCATGAAACAAATAACTCCAGCAGCTCTAGGAGGTGTTAGGCAGGGATGGCCCAAATGTCCAGATTCTGACACATCTTGTCTCTGCTTGGCCCAAAGATAGAAATGTTTTAGGTATTTACAGGGGTGGATGTACTTGAGGGAAATGTTCCTCAACAACACCATCATGGCCTGTTCTCTGTCCCCCCGCCCCACACACACATTGGGAAATCTTGGAATGTTGGAAACCTTGTATTGCCCAATGCTCACAATCTGTCTTTCTCATAGCCACAGTTCCCTGAAAGGCCTCGTGGAGATTCATAAGCACCCATTTAAACTGATCTTCCCTGTTATTCTTCCCAATCACAACCGCTACTCCCCCTAAATCCTACTCCACCTGGAAGTGCTTAAGAGGAGATTCAAACGTGAGCCCCAAACTTTTGTGGGCAATCTTCTACAAATGTCTCTTAAGAACAAAATGAAAGGTTCTATACTCAAACAATACTTTGAGTTCAATAATTTGACGTCTTTGGGGACTCTGTGACATGGATGCAGGAGTACTTTTACTTCCAAAAGCTTTAGAGCCAGGGATCATGCTGAGCTCTAGGCTGCTCATTAAGAGATTGATTCTGAGAACTGTTAATTTGATGTGATAGACCCCAGACCCAGGGTACTATCTTCTCGAGTGGGCGCCCTAAGAACCCAGACTCTGGTCCAGCAAGAGGCTATTGGTGAAATTATTAAGGCCACTCCACATAGTTAAAAGGAGATTTATTTAATGTTGTAACTTACAAATTAAGGGATAGGTAGGTCGCGGGGTCTGAGGAGGGTGTATCTCAGTCCAGCGGTGTTCTCTGGAGCTCTGCTTGGCCCACCTCCACCGTCCAGGGTCCCGGAACCGAGTCAGAGTGCAGGCCCATCCAGATCTCAGGTGTCCAGGCACCTCCCTTGGGCCTGCCTTGTAGGTGTGACAGTTGCTGAAGTCTCAATGGGGGTTGGAACTTGCAGATCAAAGCTGGAATGGCTACCCATTACATTTCCCCCTTTTTGTCTAAATAAGAAGGTTCTAACCTAATACAAGACTATATACAAAGTAATGGTTATCAAATATTGTCCAAGAATAATGAGGGATAATGACCTAGATAAGATGGAACTACAACCAATGCAAACAATATCAAGCAAGAAAAACATACTAAAATCCAGAGAAGTATAGAGCATAGGTAAATGGCATGTTACAAAGATCATTCCAAAAGGTGTCCTATCCTAAAGAACCTGAATCTAATACTTAATATGTTCTATCTACTAAGTTGTAACTATAACTGCTAGTCTTCAATCCCATCAAAGACCTGAGAAGGAATATAATGGTACTTGAGAAATGGTAGATGGATGCAAGCAACTTTCGGGAATCTTGCAAGAGTAGATCGAGACAGCTGGCAGCCTGGACAGTCACCTAATGTTTCTCAGCATTGTTGATGCATTCAAATTGGCTACAGGCCTAAAGTATCTGACAGACCATTTTCAGAAGCAGGAATTCTGAAAGACCATCTTACCCTGTCTTTGCAGAGTACAGTGGTTGCTTTTCTTGTGTCCTGCTTGTCCAGAAAGGACAGCATTGCATTCATACTGTCAGCTGTCAAGGCAAGGGCAGTTCTTTGCCCAGTAGGCCATTTTGTGCCAAGAAGACAAACTTCCAAATGGAAATGTCTTAGAAGCCCAACATTCTCTCGGGATCAAATTGGTGCAGCCAGGAGCAATTGTGTCTCACGTCAACAGAATTCTAAGTTATTTAAATGCCATATTCTCTAGGTCTATGAAGTGTTTGAAGATTACCTGTCCATCTGACCTATGTATCTGTAAATCTGGATAACCTAACTAACGTAACTATAGAGATGACAAGCATAGGTGACTAAAAGTCTATAAGTCTTATCTACCGAAATAACCTAAGGACTAAGGCTTCACGTAAACAAGGTAAACAGTCTCTAAGCAAATGTATGGTAAAGAACGATGACTTTAAAATTGTGACAATACACAAGATATTCATAACAGAGGTAGGAGTATATAGTGTGATATGCAATATGACAATAATCTTAAATATATATCAATATTTATGACAGAGGTAGGAGTATATAGTGCGATATGCAATATGACAATAATCTTAAATATATATCAATATACCAAATATCCTAAACAGAAGTAGAACATACATAAAATATGACAGATATAAATTTACATTTGTATCAATATACAAATATTTCAAATAAGAGTAGAAATATATGTACATTATAACAAATATAGTTCTTTATTTGTATCAATATACAAATTATCTTAAACAGGATTATAAAAATAGTTTACATTAGTATCAACATATAAGAATCCATAACAGTGCAAATTACAGTGCAAATTATCTAAGGCTGCTATTTTACTAAATTTGTTTACTAGTATATACAATAATTTACCATAATATCTTATACCTATGCCTATCTAATCCATTTCTTCTTTTCCCTTTTTTCTCTCTCTCTTTTTTTTTTAGAATACTGAGTCTAACATTTTTTTCCACCCCCAACCCTATAACCATCATCCATAACCCTGTGAATTATGAAACCTAAGGGAGAAGGGGTGTCGTTTTCTTAGAATTGCTTCCTGCTCTTTAGGGGGTGATGTTATCTCTGTTGGGTACTGTGAGAAAGCTCAGATAGTTAAATCTCAGTTAGACTAACTCTAGGTTCTGCAGCAAGTCTTAGAGTAGTGGGTAAGATTGTCTGAAATTCTGGCAAGAAGTGTAGTATGATGATGATTACCATGGCATCATTCTGGATTGAGTAGAGTTGTTGTTGTTGGGGCCCCATCTTCCTTCTGGAGACTTCTGAGATTGCATGTGTAGATTGGTACCAATAGATTCTTTCTTTCTGCTGTAAACATCTGGATATCCAAGGCCTTATGATTTTTGGAAGATGGGTATTTCCATTATCCTAGAAAGACAAAAACAGAACCCTACCCCAACCTTTGATTGTTAAATTTTTCTTACAACTTGTAGAGATGTCACATTGGTGGATGATCTTTTACTTCTCCTCATCAAGGGGTTTTTCCTGTTCGAATCGAATTTTTATTAATTTTGTTGGTATCCATAGCTTTTCTTCTCCTGCAGAAACAAAGGCAAAACCCCTTCCCCAACATAGAACACATCCAGGTGTCCATACTGAGGTCAGCACATCCTTGAAATAAATCGGTTGGTTTAGCTCAGGAGTTTTGTCTGTCGTTCAATGTCTCTCCACAGCTGTTGTTCCTTTCTCATCAGCATTGAGAAAATTCAAGGTTAATAAAGCACTATGCAATCTATTTCTAGGAGTCATTGTTACCTGTTGCTGTTTATTTAGCATATCCTTTAAAGTTCGATTGGATCTTTCTATGACTGCTTGGCCTGTGGGATTGTGTGGTATACCTGTAACATGCTTTATATTGTAATAAGCAAAGAATTATCTCATTTTATTGGAGACATATGCTGGGGCATTGTCTGTCTTAATTTGTACAGGTATTCCCATGATGGCCATAACTTCTAATAGGTGTGTAATCACAGAATCAGCCTTTTCAGAACTCATAGGGGTTGCCCATTGAAATCCTGAATAGGTGTCAATGGTATGATGTACATACTTTAATCTTCCAAATTCTGCAAAATGAAACACATCCATCTGCCAATTTTCATTTCTTTGTATACCTTTTGGATTGCTCCCTGCAGGTAATGGAATTTGGTTATAGATGGAACAAGTAGGACATTTTTTCACAATATCCTTAGCCTGTTGCCTAGTGATGGAGAAATCCTTCTTCAAACCTTTGCTATTTACATGGTATTTCTTATGAAATTCTGAGGCTTCTAGCACATTACGTATTAGTAACTGATCAATCTCATCATTACCTTGTGCTAGAGGTCCTGGCAGACCTGTATGGGATCTGATATGTGTTATATATATATAGGATGTTCCCTTTTTCTGATGATTTCCTGCAATTGTATGAATAATGAAGTTAATTCTGTATTATCAGAAATAAATTCAGCAGTTTCAATATGAAAAACAACTCTCTCTGCATATTGAGAGTCAGTGACTATATTGAGGGGTTCTGTGAAGTCCATCAGTACCATAAGAATGGCATACAGTTCTGCCTTTTGTACAGAGCTATATGGACTTTGTGCCACTTTACTTAAGTCTCCTTATTTATATCCTGCTTTCACTGATTTATTTGCATCAGTATAGAATGTGAGGACTCCAGAAATTGGCTTTTGTCGTACAATGTGAGGAAGGACCCATTCAGTCTTCTTTATGAATTCTAGTCTCTTGCTTTTGGGATAGTGATTGTTAATCTCTCCCAAAAAGTTACTGCAGGCTCTCTACACTATCTTTCCATAGTGATGAAATTTCCTCATTAGTTAAAGGTACTACAATTTCTGCCGGGTCCATTCCTGTCAACTGGCGAAGTCTTAGTTTACCTTTTTGAATCAAATCAGAGATCTTTTCTATATAAGTCTTTAATTTCTTATTTGGTTTACATGGTAGGAATATCCATTCCAATATAATATCTTCCCTCTACATCAAAATACCTGTTGGGGAATGTCTGGAGGGGAATATGACAAGAATGAATTTAAGTTCTAGATCCACATGATCCACATGTGCTTCTCGAATTGTCTTTTCTACTAGAGCCAATTCCTTCTCAGCTTCGGCTGATAATTCCTTGGACTATTTAATTCTTTGTCCCCTTCTAGAGTATTAGCCAAATTTTGTAGTCCATCTTTGGGTATTCCCATGATACCCAGTAAGTTGGAAATGCTTCCTAATAACTTTTGAAAACCATTAAGAGTCTTCAATCGATCTCTCCTTATTTGTACCTTTTGGGGTCTAATTTTTTGTAGCTCTATCTTATATCCTAAGTAATTAATAGAATCTCCTCTTTGTATTTTTTCAGAAGCAATTTGCAGTCCCCAGCAAGGCAAAACTTTTTTTACTTCTTCAAACATGCTTTTTAATGTATCTAACTTTGGATCAGCTAATAGGATATCATCCATATAGTGATAAATTATGGATTGTGGAAACTTTACATGAATTATCTCCAATGGTTTCTGCACAAAGTATTGGCACAAAGTAGGGCTGTTTAACATTCCCTGTGGGAGGACCTTCCATTGATATCTCTTGACTGGCTGAGAATTGTTATAATTAGGTACTGTGAAGGCAATTTTTCTCTATCATTTTCTTGTAAGGGTATGATAAAGAAACAGTCTTTTATGTCAATAACTATTATAGGCCATTCTTTAGGTAGCAGAGAGGGCAAGGGCATCCCAGTCTGTAGGGAGCCCATTGGCTGAATTACTTTATTAATAGCTCTCAGATCTGTCAGCATTCTCCAATTACCAGACTTTTTTTTAATAACAAATACAGGGGAATTCCAAGGGCTGGTAGATTCTTCAATGTGTTGAGCATTTTACTGCTCTTGAACCAGCTGTTCTAAAACTTGTAGCTTCTCTTTTGTCAAAGGCCATTGTCCAACCCAGACAGGTTTATTAGTTAGCCATTTTAAAGGTAAGGCAGTTGGTACTTCTGAGAGTTCAACAGCAGTCGTGTTCTGTTTGTGAACAGCCTAAATCATTGGTGACTGATTTTTATAGCATGTCATGATATTATTCCTAGAAACTTGCATTGGTCTGTATTCCTTTTCTGAAAGTGTAGGAATTTTAATCTGAGTATTCCACTGTTGTAACAGATCTCGGCCCCAAAGGTTTACTGCTACATTTGCTACATATGGCTTCAGCCTTCCTCTCTGTCCTTCTGGCCCTATGCATTCAACCCATCTCAAACTCTGTTTTATCTGAGATAGGGTGCCAATCCCTAAAAGTTGGACATCTACCTCTTGAAGAGGCCAATTAGGATGCCATGATTTTAGTGTAAATATAGTCACATCTGCACCTGTGTCTACCAGGCCCTCCATAACCAGGCCATTAATTCGAATTCTAAGCTTTGGTCTTTGTTCATTTATGGAAGTCTACCAAAATATTTGTTTTATAGTGTTCTTTGTAAACTGTGATCCACCTATCAGAACTGTTTTATCATCCATTGCAGTATCGGTTTTTACATTAGGCATTGGTTTATTCAGTTGTCCTGGAGAGAAATTTCTTCCACAGTGGCTGGGTATGTTTGTACTATATCTGATTTGGGGGCCAGCAAGAGGCCCCCTGAGGCGTTTCCCGCCAATAAAGGGTTGCCTCATATATCTATTTTTGATCTGCACTCACTGGTCCAATGTCGGCCTTTGCCACACCTTCTACATAATCCGGGAGGTGGTTGGGTTCTCCTGTTTAGGCTATTCCTAAAAGGAGCATTACTTCTAGGAGTACCCCACGTACAGTTTTTACTTATGTGACCTGGTGTACCACATTTAAAACATTTGGTAACACGGGGCCTTCTTTCACCTCTGGGATTTGTCTCTCCTATCCAAGCCTCATTACTGTAGTTACGAGACTCCACACCATTAGTATACTGAATCCATTCTTCCAAAGGAGCTGATCTGATCTTTAATGGTGTAAGTATTCTTCTGCATTCTGCATTAGCATTGTCAAATGCCAAGGACTCAGTTAATACTTTTCTTAATTCTTTATCTGATACAGCTTTTGTTATAGCTGTGTTCAGC
The DNA here is from genome assembly GCF_007827085.1 of Peromyscus californicus insignis. Taxonomy (NCBI): domain Eukaryota; kingdom Metazoa; phylum Chordata; class Mammalia; order Rodentia; family Cricetidae; genus Peromyscus; species Peromyscus californicus. The sequence goes on from NW_026294573.1 coordinate 6,870,796, forward strand.
CTTTGTAAAAAATCGGCGAAGGGTTCGTGTGGTCCCTGAAATATCTTTGTGTATACCTCAGTTGGTTTTCCAGGTTCTGGAATTTTTTCCCAAGCATTTAGAGCTGCTGTACAGCATAGGGATATTGTATGCTCATCATAAGTGGCTTGTACATTACTGTCAGCAAAACATCCCTCACCAAGTATTTGATCTTGGGAGATCACAAAACCTCTGAGTTTACCTTGTTGTTCTAAATTTTTTGCCTCTTCTCTCAACCATCTTTTCCACTGTAGCTGCTGGCTATATTCTAGAACAGCTGAAATTAACTGATGCTAGTCATCTGGGATGATTCTATGTGAGGTAGATCATGAATTTAATATCTGTCTTATGTATGTGGAGTGTATCCCATATGTAACTACTGCTTCCTTTATATTTTTAAAGTCCCTTGTTGAAATTGGTTAATGTATATGTATTATATGGCTCGGGGTGTGTGTCATCCACTGGCTTCTCATGGATGATAACTGGATAAGCCATTGTATGAGAGCCATTTGGAGATGTTACAACCTCTATGGTCTTGCCCTTCTGCTTATTAGGTTCCTTGTCATGTTTACTGAGAGTTTCTTCTAAGGCTTGCAAACGAACAACTAGGGTCTGTTTTAGGGAGTGAATCTCCTCTCTGGCAAGGGACTCCAGATTTCTCATGGAATCATAGAAGTTTTTATGTTCCTCAGAAACACATGATTCCATGAACCTTATCTTATCAATTAATGATAATCTTTCTTCCTTATATGGTGTCTGGAGAGTTAGTGTTCTGTCCATTAAATATGCACATTTATTATCAATAAGATCAATTTTCAGTACAAGCCTGTTTTGTAAATCCTGATCAGCAGATTCCAGAGAAAGAATCTTTTTCTGTAAGGCTTCATTGCTATTTTTTAAAGCAGATTCCAGAGAGAGAATCTTTTTCTGTAAGCCTTCATTGCTATCTTTGAATAACCTGTAAATCCTGGTTAGCAGATACCAGAGAGAGAATCTTTTTCTGTAAGCCTTCACTGCCGACTTTGAAAGCCTGTAAATCCTGGTTAGCAGATTCCAGAGAGAGGATCTTTTTCTGTAAGACTTCATTGCTATCTTTGAAAGCCTGTATCAGTCCCAATAATGACTCATATTTGTTCTTGTTATTAAATCAGTGTTTGAACACTGTGTGAATTATTACGATGAATGCCAAAATGGTACAGGCCAGATATGCCTTAGGAAGGTCGTATATTTCCAGGAAGATGTCATTCATCATACAGGCAAAAAGGTTTTCAAATTCTTGTGAGGTAATGTTGTCGGCCATATTACAAGAATTACTCAAAATTTGTTAGTCAATTTTAAGGTGTAAAATCATCAAGTACTTTTACTTGAAACAATATGCTTGCCTTTCGTGGTTTTGTGGGGTGTAGTAGCACTTTTCAGCCAGCAGGAGGCGTTGGTACAGCTCCAAAGCAGGGCCTGCTGGTGATCTTGGCTGACTGCAGCTCGCTGGAGTCAAGATGTCAGGAGCCGGAGCCAGCACTCAGGAAGCGGGGGAGAGCCTCTTTCGCTGGTCTCGGGGCTAAGAACCATGTAGGTGTTCCCTGGTTATATGGAACTTTGCAGGTGGATTTAGGTACCTGCTAGCCGGGGAGGAACCTGAGGGTGGGACCCACCCAGGCCTTTGGAATTTGCCCCATGTGAGCACCAGATATTGGTGAAATTATTAAGGCCACTCCACGTAGTTAAAAGGAGATTTACTTAATGGTGTAACTTACAAATTAAGGGATAGGTAGGTGGCGGGGTCTGGGGAAGGTGTATAGCAGTCCAGCGGTGTTCTCTGGAGCTCGGCTTGGCCCACCTCCACCATCCAGGGTCCCGGAACTGAGTCAGAGTACAGGCCCATCCAGATCTCAGATCTCCAGGCACCTCCCTTGGCCCCGCCTTGTAGGCGTGACAGTTGCTGAAGTCTCAATGGGGGTTGGAACTTCCAGATCAAAGCTAGAATGGCTACCCACTACAAGAGGCATTTATTGAAGCGAGTGTACAGACGGGCAAACTCAAGCTCCCAAGAGCAAGAGTCGCATCGCACTATAGTCACATAGACACTTTTAAAGGAAAAACCCACAAAAGCCATAAGATTACAATTCCCATACAATCACAGAGTGATCACAGAGTGGGTACAGTTACGTCAGTACCTGTACAGGAAGAATTGGCACATTCTTCCTGAAACCTCAAGGGGGGTATCAGGGCAGGAGTGGAGTTTACACAAAGGTCACAGTGGTCCTTCCTGGAACACTTGCAACTATCCCAGTCACAGTTGAGCACATCTCTTAACAGAAATCTCTTTACATTGTTATATTGTTGCAGGGGTGATTGAATAATGATTGAGTCAGCTTGCCCTGGGAACTAGTTTTCTTTTTTAGTTCCTTATGTCCTGGGGCTTGGGGATGTAAGCCTGAAGGGTTAGGGTCTTTCAGATATTTCCTGGGATTCACAGCCATGTGTCCTCATCTATAGCATTATCTTCATTTTCATTTAATGATATGTTGATATGTAATCACTTTGAATTAAACTTCCTAAAAGTTAGTTCTGGAGATGCTGATCTTTAGATAGTGTGCATGTCCAGGTTGTCTGAGTCCTTGGATGTTGCATCCTCAGCACTATAGAAAGAGCAAAAGGCAGTTCAAATTCAGGTCTCAGTACTCAGGAGGTGGAGGTGGAGGCAGAAGGATCAGTGTTTCACAACACTTAGCTCCATAAAGAGTTCAAAGCTAGCCTAGGCTAAGTGAAATTTGCTGCTTCAAAACAGTCACACCAAACAAACAAACAAAGCAACACCAACAAAAAATCCCAAATAATAATATGAAATGACAGACTGGCTATCCAGGGTGAAGTGATGTCTCTTGATTGGGGGTGAATGATCTGGACACTGCTACCAGTTAGGTCTTCCAAACCTAGCAGGTCCAGGCAGTCGTACTAGCCCCCAAGGCTCAGAATATCTTGTCTGGCCATTCTGAGCATTATAGCAGCCCCATTCATTTCCTTTGAAGCCCCACCTCTCAGCCACATGTTGCCACCTGGTTGGATGATGGAGCTTCCACCTTATAATTCTATTTGGAATTTTGCATCTGTAGCTTGAGTGAAATAGATCTCCATGTGGGAAAGTATGAAATCAGAGGTTATGATCAAGGTCCCTGGACCATCCATGATACTTCTAGACAAACTTTCAGCTCTGGCATTCATTGTCTTTCTTACATTACTACATTTTTTTTGTTAGATAAGATCTCACACTGTAGCTAAAGTCTATCTGGAACACACAGTGTTACCTGAGCTGACCTATAATTCTCAGTAATCTTCCTGCCTCATTAGAGATTATGTAACAGGGTGTGTTCCGGTTGATTAGATCTCTGTGAAGTAAAGAGAATGAGATGCCACTGTGGTGAAGGTAAGGATCCATTCCCAGAGTTACTGCCCCAACACTCAAACTTCATTTCCTTCTTTCTTTCTTTCCTCCTTTCTTTCTTTCTATCCCCTCCTTTCTTTCTTTCTTCCTTCCTTCCTTTCTTCCTTCCTTCCTTCCTTCCTTCCTTCTTTCCTTCCTTCCTTCCTCCTTTCCCTCGCTTCATTCTTTCTTCCCATACCTGTACCAGTAATGCCCTTGATGGAATTGTTGCCTAGATGAGGCTAGAAAACAGCTGTATTGTCAAGCGGTATTGAGTCATTGATGAGAAATCCAGAGTGTATGTGATGTCTGTTATTGGTTCCCACCCCCAAGGAATCATGCTGGTGTTAAAAAGCCAAGCAGTTGCCTACCGATTCAGGGAAGGAATGGCTGAGAAAACTCTAGAGAAAGGTTGTCTCTGCCCTCTTCCTCCATTCACAAAACCCTGGTTCTCTCTCCAGCATTGCATGAGCAAGACACACAGAGACATGCTGGTCACTCCAGAACTGAGTTTGGGGCCTGAGGTTCAGAGATTCAAGGTCATCTTTGACTATCCAGCAAGATTAAATCCAGCCTGGGCTATAAAATAACCTCTCTCACAGAGCAAGGCAGGGCCCATGGCTTTCTGTTGGAAGAGGTGCCGCAGAAAAGGAAGTCAAGAATGAGAGCTGAACCAGAGGTGGCCCCACATGTAGCACAAATCCTAATTGATCTTAAAATAAAAACCTGGAGCCAGATATCTGGGTCAATGCTGAAAGATCAGAGAAGCAGAGCGGTCAGCTGCCTCCCCAATCCTCAGCTGAAAATGCTGAGCTCCTGTCTCTGGAGTCCTCACACTGAGTGGCTCTGAGATCCTGTCTCCTCCCCCTCATATTCCTGTCTCCCCCTCGCTAGTGCTGGGATTACAGATGGGAGCCACCACCACTGCTTGACTCCGTTTCTCCTTTAGAGAGATTCAACCTCCTGTATCCCAGGGTGGCCTTGAACTCCTGATCTTCCTGCTTCCTCCTCCCCAGTGCTGAGATTAAATATGTATGCTACAACTGCCTGGCCTCTATAGTTAATCCAGGGGTTGGCTCTGCCCTCTGATTTTGAGGCAAACCTTGTTTGTTAGAGCATATACCCACACACCTTTAATCCTGGCATCTGGGAGACAGAGGCAGGCTCCTTGACTACATAAAAAGTTTCAGAACACCAAAAGCCACATGGTCAGACCCTGTTTCAAAAACAGATTGGGATTTAGGGGGAAAGGTGGCTCACACGTATTTCAACAGGAGACAGAAATGTTACTGTCAATTCTTCTGGGAAAACAAACAAAAACATCAAAACAAACAATAAGCTAAGCATGGTGTCCACCCTTTTCATTTCAGTGCTCTAGAGAGTGAAGTAGGCTGATCTCTTTGTGTTCAAGGCCAGCCTTGTCTACATAGTGACTTCTAGGCCAGTCATTTCTACACAGTGAGATCCTGTCTTCATAAAAAATTTTTTGGCTAGATAGGTGGCAGGTGTTCAGAGCACAGACTACTCTTTCAGAGGACCTCACTTTAATTCTCACCATCCATATCAGGTAGCACACAAGCATCTCCACCTCCAGATCCAGAGTGATCCATCTCCTTGGTCCTTCGTGTCACCTTCTTCCCTGTGAACATTTCAAAACACAGACAACAACACACACATAATTAAAAACAAAAAACAATCATTTGAAAAGTGGGATAAGTTGGGGATGTAGGTCAGTGGTAGAGTTCATGCTTAGCATTCATGAGGCCCCAGGTTCAATCTGCGGCACCTCCAGTGCTTTCAAGCTCCTGTAGGTTACCAGCTTTCTTTTCTCTCCAAGAATTTACTATTGCCAGCCAGTGGTGGCTCATGCCTTTAATCCCAGCACTCACGAGGCAGAGGCAGGTGGATCTCTGTGAGTTTGAGGCCTGCCTGGGCTACAGAGTGAGTTCCAGAAAATGGGCAAAGCTACCCAGAGAAACCCTGTCTCAAAAAAACAAAACAAAAAAAAAAGTGGGATAAATGAGCCTATTCCCACATAAATTTAATGAATAAATAAATGAATATATTTTTACTAAAATTAAATAAAGATGATTTCTAAGAGGTATTTTATTTATATACAGAAGACTGGGACAATCTTTTGATTAAAGGTCCAACCGTACTTTGGTGTTTCTAAGGTGGATTCCTTTTATGTACTGCTAGGGTTTGGTCAACCATTTGCATGCCTGGTGCTTGTGGAGGCCAAAAGAGGGTGCTGCACTCCCACAACTGGAAAGGCAGAGAAATTTGAGCCAACATTTGAGTCCTAGAAACTGAACACCTGTCATCTGGAAGAGCATCCAGTGCTCTTAGCTGCAGAGCCATATCTCCATTCCCTCACTTACAAAAGGTTTAAATCCCCTATTTTCTATGATGATACATGTATCGTAAAGGTAAGTACTTTCCCACTGAACCATACCCCAGGCCTTTTCAGAATTCCTTCAGCAATTCGTTTGTATATTCATCCACACATTCATGTTGTTTGAGACTACATTTCATTCTCTAGTGGAGGCTACACTGGGATTCTTGGAGTAGACAGGCAAATACATGGAAACCTGCCTGCCTGCATCAGCCGACTGAGATTTCAGTTACAGGCATGAGCCTAAAATAGTTTTGTTGTTGTTGTTGTTGTTGTTGTTTTGTCTTTATGAGCAGGGAATAGACATGTATCCAGAGCTAGCCTTTAACTCACACACTGAGCCATGCTGCCTTCCAACAAGAGATACTCCATCCTAAACATCTTAGTGTATCACCAAACCAGGCTAACAACCAAGGTTTGAAACCTTTGCCTTGGCTGAGAAAAGCAGGGATGGATATGAGTGTGTTTCCTTAGCTGTATGTCATCCCTGTGGATTGCCTGTGAGTAGACTCGGTGGTGTCTGCATGGGGTGACAGATCTCCAGGAGTTTAAGCAGTGGCCCTAGCCTCTAGGATTCTGAGATTCTCCTTTGCCTTCTCTGAAATTTCTTTTTGGTTCCTTGCCTGCTTGATTTTGTGTGTATACTTTTGTTATAAGAGAGGCTATTCAAGTTTCCCTGGCTAGCAGTCAATGCACAATGTAGCTGAAGGTGACCTTGAACTTTAGGATCCTCCTGTCTTGCCCTCCCAAAGGCAGGAATTGCAGGTATTTGCCACCATGACTCATTTGTGTCAAAATGTTTAAGAATCTTTGGACTCCACACACCCTTTCCTAAAAGTGGCTTTCAGTCCTGACCAGATTCCCAAATCCCCACCTAGATCCTCCTCCAGATGTCCTAGATAGGCTGGGAGTGATGGCATCAAATGTGTCATCCAGAGATGGAAGGAATTAGAGATGGGCTGAAGGCAGAAGCTCATCCATTTCCTACCCCACAAGCATTGACTGCAGGTTGCTCATATGTGGCCACAGTATCACAATTTGGAAGGGGAAAGACCTGACCAGCCTATACAAAACCATGTTTCACAGATAGTAATAACTTATTTTATCTTTTAGACTGGAGAGCACGATTCAGAAGCTACAGTCAGCTGAGGAAGAGGGTCAGTGTCTCAGATCCAGGGCCTTCAGCCCAAGCTGGACCTGGAAGTTATGAAACGGGGTGGAGGAGGACATGATTCCCTCTGAAGGGGATGTCCTCATGGCCATGTTCCTACTTGAGTCACTCTATTATCCTGAAGAACCTCGGTAGCACATGAAGATGGGGCCAGGTTAGAGTTTGGCATGAAGACCCTGGTTGGTGTCATTGTCTCTCTGGCAGTGAATTACCACCCCCACCACCAACCCCGAAGGCCTAAGGTTACACTTGATGCACATGAGATCCACTGGTGTTTTAGGAATTTAGCAGAGTCACTGTATCTGGGGTAGAATGAACAGCTGTTTTCTAGAAGTACACTGACCTTGAAGAATCCTTGAGGAAAACAGTGATTGTTTTGCTGAAGGGGCATTGCAGCCATCCCATGACTTTGGTCACAAGGCATATGGGGCACACCTGAAGCTCTTATTTTACTATGTATTGCAAATGATACATAATAAAGGACTAGAGTCATGAGGGCATGTGATGCTCTCCTTTAGTGAGACATGCAAATTAGATTAGGGTCCTTGGTATAAGGAAATACTTTGTGTAACAATCAATAAAAATGCCTTTGTATGGCTGTTCTGGCTTCAGTCCATCAGAGAAGCTAGACTTTTCTGCTGCCACATAGGCCTTAAAATTTCTTCTTGGAGTGCCTTCTTTCTTAAGCTGAACTGTGCTACTTGGTGTACCCTGACACACTGGACTTCCTGAGAACATGCTGGGCTGGGGAAGCAGACTTTCATAGGTAGAATATAGTGTCAAAATATGTCAATAGCAGAGTGCATGCCTGTCTGTGATGTTTGGTCTCTGAGGGCTTTTGTGTTGTAAATAATGTGTAGCACTTTCTAGCAAGTATCCATTGTAAGGGGATCCTGTCTGAGACTGCTATGCTGTCAGTCTAGGATATTCAGGTTTCCCTAGATTTAATTTTTCAATTAAAATTTAAATACTGGGATGGGTTTGTCTATGGCTGGGTATAGCACCTGAGTACAGGTGCCCAAGGATGCCAGAATACATAGATACCCTGGAGCTGGAGATACAAATATTTGTGAACTTACCTAACTTGGCTTCTGGAAACTAAACTCAGTCCCCAATACTCTAAGCTTCTTCTATCTACATATTTTAAATATTAGTTTTATTTTGTATGTGTTCACACCAAGCTCATGCAGTGCCTGTAAAGGTCATTCATAACAGGTGTCTGGTCCCTTGGAACTGGAGTTACAGAGGGTTGTGAGCCAACACATAGTTACTTGACCCTAATCTAGGTCCCAGAAAGGAACAAGTGCTGTTGACTTCTCAGCTGTCTATCTAGCCCTCTTCTGTGGACATTTCTACTTTTGTTCAGAATGTAATAAGCAGTCCTGAAAATGTAACATACAAGTGACACTATACAGATATGGTAGGATATATTAAGGAATATTTATATAATATATGTACATATATGCATGTAATACCAATTCATGAAAAAGGTCATGCTTTTGAACAGCAATAAGGGATATATGGCAAAGTTTTTAAGGAAGAAAGGTGTAATTATATTAGAATCTAAAAAGAATATAAATATATATATAATTGGTGAAGGACCTTCACAGTTACATTTGATTGAATTCAGCATCCATTCACAATATTGAATCATGGAATCATTAAGTATGTTCATTTTGTGTGCTTATACATGACAGAACATACTTACCATTACCTGCTTGTGAAGGTCCGAGGTCAATGTTGGGAATCAGCCCTCCCCTTCCATGAAATGGGTGTCCTGGATCAAACTCAGATTGTCAAGGTTGGCCCCATGTACCCTTTACACATTGAGCAATCTTGACTACCCACTTTTTAGTTAACTGACCAATGAAGGAAAAACAAAAGTTGTGACACAAACTTCTTTATTGCTCTCTGATTATACAGACACAAGGAAACACAATTAGGCTCAGAGACTCATTAACAAAATAAAGACAATTTGCCACTGGACACTTACTATGCAGATCCTAGGGACTGGCAACTCTTTAAAACAGGACAGGGACCTGTGTTGACATTCTGGCTCGCCCCTGGAAGACCTGCCCTGTGCCTGTTCTGACTTAAAGTCTACTTTTAAGAGAAAACTCCACCTTCTCCCCTCTCTCTATTCGGAGGTAGGCACCTCTCCAGCTGGAGCTCTCTCCCTCCCTATCTTTCTCTCTTTCCCTCTCCCATCTCTTCCCCCACCAAATAAAACTCTTCACTGAGCACTGTCTGCCTGGCATCTCTGTCCCTCACCCGCCATAGGCAGCCTTGGCTCCACTCACCAGGGACTCCGAGTGCTGTATAATAACAGGACCTTTGTCTGTCTCCTGGAGGTGTTGATGTACGGGTGGCCAGCCAGAATGGGGAGCCCTGAAGTATAGTGCTCCACAGTCAGGTGGCCAACAACCTGGGTTTGGTGCTTTCTGTTAGAAACCCCATTAATCTGTAAGAGGAGGGAAGAGCATGAGGAGTTTAAGGCTAGCCTGGGCTACACTGAAAAGACAGAAAGAGAATGTCAGATTAGCTTCAGGTCACTTGGATGCTGAGAAGTCTTAGCCAACAAGAGCTGAGACAAGACAGTATCTTTCCATTCCTGTGTATAGTCAACGGACTGCCCTGACTATGGTCTCAAGGACCAGATTAATGGAGAAGCAGAGAAGCACATCACAAACAGAATATCAGGTTCTCAGAATCTGACCATTACTTTGTATGCAGGAGAAAGGCCTTGAAGAGTCAGGCAGTGGTGGTACACGCCTCTAATCGCACCTATTGGGAGACAGAGCCAGGCCAATCTTTGTGTGTTTGAGGCCAGCCTGGTCTACAGAGTGAGTTCCAGGACAGCCAGGACTGTTTCACAGAGAAACCCTGTCTCAAGGGAAAAAAAAAAAAGAGCCAGTCCTGACAGGAGCTAAAGATTGAAATGTAGAACACTCTTTCTGACTCCACAAGACACTTAACCTCACTGTGCTCATCAATGTCAGCCCCCATGTTCTGTCCCCACTGCATGCAATTTCATTTCCACCACACTGAGCTGTGTCCAAAACCATGTGTTCTAGGGTCCCCTGAATGAGAGGCCTGTCCCTGTGCCTTCATTTCTTAGTACCCAGAAGGAATTTACAGTGAGCAATCACAAAGTGTTGTCTCCAGTTTATAGAAATAACACTCACAACAGTCTAAACAGGGATTGTTACCGAAGCAGACTGACCTGAGCTGCCTTACATTGGCAAGTGTGCTCTTCAGCTCAGCACAACATTGGGAAAATTCCACTACCTTGATATAACCAGAGTGATCATAGACCCCTTTAGGAGCAGGGTACAGCTCCTTGTTCAGCTGGCTTAGGTTGGCAGTGTGGTACAGAAGATCTTTCAGGGCATTGGTGGAAATTTCATTGTCATAAAGATTGATGCTGGTCAGCAGGGAGCATTGACTCAGGGCAGGGAGAAGGACTCTGAGGTCAGGGTCCTTCATCCTACAGTCTTCTAATTCCAGGGTCAGCAGAGTGTCCGCAACACTCTGTAAGAAAACTTTGAGAGGCATGAAATTCAAATCACTTAAATTGACACCTCTCAGGTACAGATGTTTAAGTTGACAGTGACCCCACTGGGCAAAGGACTCCAAGTCCGACTGTGAGAAATTGCATAAAGAGATGGACAGGGACTCCAACGGGGTCTTCAGGCACTAAGGGAGAGAACAAGGGGTTATTTTCAAACATAGTAGTGGGTTGTCCTAGACGTAGAGGGGACCACATAGCCAGGGTCAGTGTGACCACGGGATGGCCATGAACATACAGTACAACCCATTAGTCTTCTTTTTCAAATCACACTACTCTCTCCCTAGGGAGTCATCTTCATGGTGCAGACTGGCTCATTCCACAGCTATCTTTCCTGTTCTTCAGTAACAAGCAGAGACCCAGAGTTGCTATGGAGACTATTAGGTTAGAGCAGCCATAGGAAGGAGAAAGATAGGACCCATATGACCATGTCAGGTTGCCTCCTGAAGAGTCATTGACTCCCTGTCACAGTGTCTGCACCTGTTCACTCTCAGCCCTGACTCTGACTCTCGCCTCAACTTTTCCATGTCCTGTCCACTTAGCCCACTCCTGCTCTCAATAGAGCCTTACACTGTTTGGGAACTAGAGTGGGATGTATTCTCCCCGATCAAAACACAGAGCTCACCTGGGAAACTGTGCAGGTCTGAGTCCTCCCTATGCAGTGCCCTCTTCTTTTCCTGTTCCTCCACATTAGATCAGTCAGGATTGCTATGGAGGAAACAGCAACCCACCCTCCCTAGATCTAACCCACAATGCTGGCCTTCTACCCTGTCAGCTCTGTCCATACAAACTACCCCACTTCATTGCTCAGCTTTATGGGTGGTCATGTGGGCCCTTGAATCAGTTAGCATGGAATAAGCTCATCCTTACATGTTCATTGTGAAATGCACAGAGGTCTGCAGATCCCAGGTGCCCACTGCTCTCTAGTGTATAAAGAAAGGTTTGCTCTGGTAGCAGGAACTGCTCTCCATCCTTTCTTACCCAAGCAACTGTTTCATGTGGTCATTGAGGAAATAGACATCATCTATGGTGACATGCTTGAGACGGTTGAGTTTGGAGAACTGAGAAATGATCTTGTGGACATACGTCTCATCCCTGTCAGTGGTACTGCCAGTTGCAGGAGCGTGGGCGTGGTCTTGGAAGACACGTACTAGTAGGATTTTGTGAAGATTTCTCATCTTCCTGATGAAAGGTACAAAACTGGCCAGTGTGGAGACATTACCCACTGTGTTCAGTTCCAACTCCTTGATGAACTCCAGCTGTAAAATTTCGAAGACCTTCGTGACAGTGTCCCCTTCTTCTGTACCAATCCTCAGCCTCACACAGCACAATTTCAGGGAATCCTTTTTCTCCTGTGCCCATTTCAACAACTGCTTTTGGTATTCATCCGCAGGTAGGTGAAGATCAGTGACAACCTTTAAACACTGCCTCCTCAGTGTGCGTTGAGGAAGAAGGCTCTGCACTAATAGCTTCTCAGGCAAAGTTTCTGTTTCTCTTCCAGACCACACACCCCGGAAATCATGGTGCACATTCCTCAAGTCAAGCACTTGAAGCTTCTGCCTTCTGTGGATAAAAGAGAAGTGTCAGAAGGTAAGTTGAGACCCAAAACTTTTTCTCCATCTCTGATGGAGTTTTCCCCTGCTTATCTCTGTCTTCTTCATGTTCCTGCTTTTCAGTGCTGGGTCTCCAATACAGAACCTCAAGCTTGTCAAGCATGAGCTTTTTGCCTGAGATGTGTATTGGAGACCTGTCCTGTTTCCCTGCATTCAGTTGCTCTGAACTTCTGTCTTCTAGTATTGTTTTGTTGTTGTTGTTGTTTGTTTTTGTTTTCTTTTTTGAGACAGGGTTTCTCTGTGTAGCTTTGGAACCTGTCCTGGAACTCACTCTGTAGCCCAGGCTGGCCTCGAACTCAGAGATCTGCCTGGTTCTGCCTCCTGAGTGCTGGGATTAAAGGCTTGCACCACCACTGCCTGGCCTTTTTTTTTTTTTTTCTGAGACAGGGTTTTTCTGTGTAGTTTTAGTGCCTGTCCTGGATCTCGCTCTGTAGACCAGGCTATCCTTGAACTCACAGAGATCAGCACTCCCCGAGTGCTGGGGTTAAAGGCATGTGCCACCACTGCCCAGAATAAACCTATTTTTTATTACCTGGTGGAGACAGGGGTACAGGGTCATTCTCCTGTGGCTACATCTGCACCAAGAGCCATCTCATACTTAATTGCTATTTGCTACAAGGACTCTAGAGCTGTCAAGGCCCCTGCAGCCCTCCGGTATACCAGCCAAAGTCTCTGATCCACCTTTGACCCCATACTCCTTGATCCCAGATGTTCCTTCCATATATGCCAGTGTGTAGCATTTGGCATTATATGGTTATTGCTTACCTGGGGGGAGACTCTCTTTGCAGCTATGTGCCTACTTCATCCAACATAGCCTGGTAGATCTCCAAGTTGGGGTTCTTCATTAGCAACCCAACAGAAAGGCAAGGGTAGGGCCAGTCTGCCACCAGGGCCTTAATCATCTCTGTTTTTCTCTGAGTGTTGTCCTCCTTCAGCAGTATGGGAAAGAACTCCATTGGCTGGTCCTGCAGAGTAGAGATGGCCAAGGTCTCATTTCTCACTAAGCTTTGCACTGCCAGTTGCAGGAGTGTGGGTGGGGCCTGGAGGCTCATTCTGATGGATGTTAAGGGAGATGATCCTGGGGAAGAATTTAGGAGAAAATATTTTTTCAGTCTGTCTCATGAAGATTTCTCCCCCTCACAGTGAGCATCTGTCACGACTCTGGCCTTGATGGAGACTTGGGTTAACTCACCACAGCACTCTTTGGCAGTCTCATAGGCAAATGCTGCTACCCTGGTAGCATGTGGAGCCTCTCACGATCATTCCCATTCACCAGTGTCCCATCCAGTTCCAACCTTTGCTACTCTGAGTCCCATAAGCCTTTGGAAGGGGGAAACCGGGAAGGAAAAAAAATCTAAGCTCCGTTTCTTATGGCAGAAAGGATACTAACCCCTTTTCAGAGACAATGGAAGTATTATATGTATAAGCTACCCATATTGGGCTTTTAACAAATTGATCCTGCCTGGCAAAAACTGAGAAGAATCTGTGAAATGGGATCATTGCTTTTAATTTTCAAAGATTTAGAGCCTGGTTTAGGGAACCTAGCTATGTCAGACAACTTTGGAGTATAGAGTTCCATGGGTATGTGCTAGGGGGCTAGTGGGGTATCATGTCTTTCTGCCCCAAACTCAAAGCTATGTAGACAAAGCAGGTCATCAATATTGGCCGAAAGGACTACCTGGCCCACAGTTCCATGGACTTCTGAGCCATCTGTCTTCCCTCTTCTCCCCAAAAGGCAGCATCAGTCACAAGACTCCGGCCATGCATACACTAGCCCTTGAGACAAGAAGCCAGCCCCAAAGGAATGCTCAATCATACCACAAAGATACATGCTCAACTATGTCCGTAGCAGCATTATTCATAATAGCCAGAACCTGGAAACAACCTAGATGCCTGTCAACTGAAGAATGGATTATGAAAATGTGGTACATATACAAAATGGAATACTACTCAGCAGAGAAAAACAATGACATCATGAAATTGTCAGGCAAATGGATGGAACTAGAAAATATCATCCTGATTGAGGTAACCCAGACTCAGAAGGACAAACATGGTATGTACTCACTAGTGGACCCTAGATATAAAGCAAAGGACAATCAGACTGCAACCCACTGATCCAGGGAGAGTACCTACCAGTGGGGACCCAAGGATGACTTTGGCTTGTAAGTTTTGGTTTTGCCCAACCACTGGGCAAGTTTGAGTGAATCATTTCACTATTAGGATAAGAATTTGTACTGTATCAAGCTGATGAGAGAATATGGTGGCTGTAATTTCAGGAGGGGAGGCTAAAACCTTTTTAGATTATGGATTAGCCTATAGAAAAATGTCTGCCATAAATCAGTGAAGTTCCCCTTCAGGAACATCACTTGCACAACTTTAGTAAAACATAGCTCTCTGAACAGATGAAGATAGGTTTCTTATGTATCCCACAACCTAATCAAAATTTATATGTATAATTCAGCTATTATTTGGCTTAAAGGGGTTTATTGGGAAATGTTATCATTTTTACTATTTTCTACAGAGAAAATATTTTCTTGTTTCAAATGACTCTGGTCTTTTGAATTATAACCAGTTTTTATGTTCAAGCTATCTGTGCATTATTTCTCCTGCAGTTGTACATAAAATGTTTTTACATTCAATAAAAAGGACAAATACTATAGAATTGTATTACATGAAATATATAGAATATAAAAATTCATAGAGACAGAAAGATTAGCTGTTATCTCCAGATTGGAAAGAAAGGAATATAGAGCAATGATTTCTTAAGTACAGAATCTCTGTTTGGTGTGATGGAAAAGCCTCACAAATGGACAGTAGTATCGGAACATAATATCATGAATGTAATAAATCAGTACAATTAATGTAATTAATGAATATCATAAAGAAAGTTATTGAATGAATAGTGCAAATGTAATCAATGAATACCACAAATGTAGTTAATATCATGAGTGTAAATTAATGAATACCATGAGTGTAATTAAAATAATACATTTTAAAAAATTAAAAAAGGTGTATGATTAAGACAGGAAGGGACCAGGCTTAGAAGGAAGGAAGGCTCAGTGATTAAGAGAGCTTGCTGCTCTCTGGAGGACCTGAGTTTGGGTTTCAGCACTCACAGTAGGTGATGGCTCTTGTAACTCCAATTCCAGAGGACCCAATGTCCTCTTCAGACCTCTGTGGGAACCATATGTGCATACACACATGTACATAGAAAAACCAAAATAAATTATTGTAAAAGCTGTGACCAGATCCTGAAAGCTTCTGGAAGGATGAGTGTTGTCTGTTAGCATTTAGGACACCTGGCCTGCCCTCAGGGTCCTGACAGGATATATCTCAGCTGCAACCTCTATGAGCATCCCCTGTGCGCATTCGCTATGTTTCCTTATAAAAGGCTGGCCTTGTACACCTCCTGTCTCTTTCTCTTGCTTCACTCTCGTCCCCAGAGACCTGTCTCTGCCCCTTCTCTCCCCTCCCCTCCATAATCCTCCCACGTGGACCTGTTGTATGGTGTGACTCCTTCCTGCTGACTCACCATTTTTAAAATACAACAGTGTCTGCGGTGCAAGCTTGTCTTGAGCTTTAAGCAATCCTCCAGCCTCAGCCTCCCTAGTGCTAGGTATAGGCACAAGCCAAGACAGCCTTTTAATTCCTTTATTATGTTCGTGACTTCCTGTCTTAACTTTTTATTTTTCTTTTTTTGGTTTTTCGAGACAGGATTTCTCTGTGTAGCTTTGCGCCTTTCCTGGATCTCGCTCTCTAGACCAGGCTGGCCTTGAACTCACAAAGATCCGCCTGCCTCTGCCTCCTGAGTGCTGGGATTAAAGGCGTGAGCCACCACTGCCCGGCTCTGTCTGACTTTTAAATTCTTTTAATTATCCCTCTGGTAAATGAAAACGCATTTCTTTCTTTGTTTTTTCTTTCTGTTTTTCAGAATAAAGTTTATTATGGAAACAGGCTGGTGTGGGGACAGAGGAAAAGACAAATAAGTCTGGGTTAGGTGGCTCAGGTGAAGTAGTGGGCTTCTTCTCATGGATACCATATTCGCTGAGGGCAGGGGTCAAGTCCCCCATGGTAAGGGTACTTGCGGTCCTTGCTCTTGGTCAGGGAGCTGCCAGAGGTTGTGCCCTTCATTTTGCAGTGCTGTAGGGCATCGTTGGCAATATCTGAGATGAACTTCTGGGCAGCTAGTGAGATGAGCCGAATTATGAATGGGTCTGAAGTTTCAAAGCCAGCAGGATTCAGGTAATAAGCGGTCACTGCATCTGGTATCGTAGGAGTGTAATCCTCCAGCTGCATCAAGAAGTTTACAGGAGACTTGCTGGACACTATGGGCTTCACTTCTCTGTTGGCCTTTCTCTGCAGGGCATATAGGCCCTTAGACATTGCCCCTTCAGGGGGAGCCTTGTCGCCCACTGCCACTGATGCCTGCCCATGTTGCTCTGCAGGCTCCCTGGCTGGCACCTCCACAGGGCCCCTGCCCTTAGTGATAGCTCCAGCCCCGGGTCGCCCTGCCATTCCCACAGGGCTGTGCTGGTGGGCAGCCTGGCAGGAGCCAATAGAGGAGGTGCCCAACCCGCGACCGGGGTGGGGCATGAGCTGCTGCTGCCTCAGGGTCATTGCTGGAGCCGCTGCAGCTCATGGTGATGGTGGGAGGGGCGACGAACCAGGCTTTTCTTCATTATGATCTAGATCTAATTTTATTAAGGGATTTAAACCTTTGACTTTTTGACAAACCTTCCCAAGATCAGATCCTCTGTCTAAAATCCCTTTGAGGCAGGTCGGTGGGGCCACACGCCTTTAATCTCAGCTGTGGGAGGCAGAGGCAGGAGGATCTCTGAGTTTGAGGCCAGCCTGGTGAGTAGTAACAGGGTATAAAAGCTTACATATAGAGGTATAAACTAGGTCTGGGCTAAATGAAATTTTCTCCTTCACAGTAGACACACCAAACAATAAAAAAAAAAAAAATGAAGATGAAATGAGAGACAGGCTAGCCTGGGTGAAATGGGGCTTCTTGATAGGGTGAATGACTTGTCTGATCTGGACTCTGGTCTTCCAATCACAGCAGGGTAAGTCGGTCACTCCAGATTGTAATGGTCACAGTGTCTTGCCTAGCTTTCCTGACCCTTGTATCCACTTCCCCCTTGCTTTCCCTTTGGAGCCCCACCTCTTAGACACAAGCTGCCAACTGATTGGATGAGGAAGTTCTCACCCATTTAATCTAACTATTTGGGATTTTGCATCAGTAATTTGAGTGAATCAGACCTTACTATGGGAATGGGTGAAATCTGAGATGATGGTCAAGGTCCCAGGCTCATCCATAATACTCCTCTTCAAACTCTGAGCTCTGGGATTCTTTGTCTAATTTACATTATTACTTTGGTAGATGTTGATGTCTCACACTTTACTTCAGGACTGTCTGGAACTCTTACTGTACTCTGAGCCCACCTGAATGGGTCTCAGTAATCCTCCTGTCTCAGAAGACCATATGTAATAAGGTATGTCCAGATTGATTAGATTTCCAGGCAGAAAAGAGAAGGAATTGAGAGCACTCTGAAGACAATGTCCCAAATGCAGTCACTGTACAAACACTAAGGCTTGTTTCTTCCTTCATTTCTTCCTCCCTCCCTCCCTCCCTCCCTCCCTCCCTTCCTTTCTTCCTAACTAGAGTATCCACACCAAGGACCTGTCTGGAAAAGAGCAACAAAAAGCCTCAGAGGAGCAGCCAAGCTTAGGTCTGTGTGGGGGCCCAAAACAGCTTGACCACACAGCTGCCATGATACCCTTAGAAGCCCAGACACAGCTTCTGACAGGAAACACCTGGACTCAAGAAATGCAATAAGCTGACCTCACCCAATGGTGCTGCATCTAAGGGGAAATACCTGAGGCCCAGACACAGCTTCTGGCAGGCAATCTCTGAACCCAGAGAAGCCATAAGCTGACCCCACCCAGTGGGGCCTGCATCTAAGAGCAAATGCCTGATATTTCAAACATTCCCTATACCCTAGACAAATGTCAGCCAAACAGGACTCTGAACCCTGGAAATCCCCTCACCCCACACTGCCTTGGCTCTGGGCTCTCTGCTCTCCCTGCTGTACTGGACAGAGACTCTAAGCTGTGAGCTTGAAAAAAGTAAGGCTCTTTGGTTTTACATACGGGATTTTCCATGGTGATTTTTGGGGGTCCCTGCAATCTGGGCATAACAAGGTCCAGTGTCCTGAAACTGGGGTAGTGGGGAAGGGGAATACTGCTTGACCTCCTATGGATTTCATAGCTCTATGAAACTGGTCTACATCTTCAGTCAGTGACCACAGGGAGATGCCACTCAATATGCCCTCAGGCAGACAAGCAGCCATAGGTGGCCCATAGATACTTCTTCTTGATTTCTCAGATGAACATATTTAAGATCTGGTGCCGAGCCATCTTGAGTTGTATACCAGACAGGCCAAAGCAGGAGGACTGCAGGAGGACATGGCCTAGCCTTGTGTGTTATGCCAAGAGCTCTAGTACTAATTTTGCCCTTATCCCATTCAACATTATCAGAAAAAAAAATAGACAAACAGTATTCTGAAACTTAATTTACTTAAACTAAATCACCTCAGCCAGCAAGATGGCTCCTGATAGAGATGCCTGCTGCCCTGCAGAAAGACCTGAGTTACACTTTTGGAACCAATACAGTTGGTGGAAGGAGAGAGAAAGTCAGCTCACACAAGTTGTCTCCTTGTCTACACATACAAATTAAATGTGTAGTAAACCAAGTTGACTGTCTTATGTTGGGCAAATCTTCCACTAGTCTTAATGGCCTCTAGAGCCACTCCTGTATGAACACCAAAGCTGGTCAATTCTAGTAGCTCAGGCCTTTAATCCCATCACATGTGGGACAGAAACAGCTGGATCTCAGTGAGTTTGAGGCCATCCTGGTCTTTGCAGTTATTTCAGGCCAGCTGGGGGTGAAGCAAATATCTATGTGGATTCCTCTTGAAGACCTGTGACTTTGATGATGGACTCAGTGTCTCCCTTGCCCTTCCTGGCTCTAATATGATCAGCTTCAAGTCTTTGGTACACTCATCAGGAACAGATTTCAACGAGCATAATGACCTACCAACAAATGTGAGACAATCTGCGATCTAGAGCTTGAATTAAATATTTCTTTACTTCTTTGGGGCTGAGGAGCCAACCCAGGGCTTTGAATATACTGAGTCTGTTCATCAACACTCAGCTGTATCCAAAGGCACTTTTCTGTAGTCACCTTGTACAGTACCATGCCCGCTGATATAAAATGGGCTATAGGGCTGGAGAGATGGCTCAGACATTAAAGGCTAGGCTCACAACCAAAAATAAAATTTCAATATACATCAGTAAGCTTTTCCCTAAATACAGGCCACATCATTCAGTAGACACTTCCCTAAGATGCTCAAACAAGACTCTATCTGACATATGTTTTGTTTTTTGTTTTTGTTTTTATTTTTGTTTTTACACAGCCTCTCACTATATGGACCAAGCTGATCTAGAAGTCACAGAGATCTACTTGGCCCTGCCTCCCAGGGATTAAAGGCCTGCACCACCACACCAGGCCTAAGAATTGGTTTTGTTTTGCACTAAAGTATTCAAACTTATGCTTTTATTTCTGTTCAACTGAACATCCCACTATTAAGTTATAGTCACTCAGTAACCTGAGCAACAAGAAGTATGGTCTCCATATGTCTTAAGATGAATGAGCTGGCTCTGGTAGCACAGGGTGGCAGGATGGGCTTGAAGATCTGGAGGCAGGAGTTGGGGTTGGTGAGAGACAGCTCAATGGGGAAAGGTCTTGCCATCAAGCCTCAGTTCAATCCCTAGGACCCACATGCTGAAAGGAGGAACCAGCCCCTGCCAGTTCCATGTGAACATTATGCAGACACAGAGTCCCCGCCGAACAAAAATAAATCCAATAATCTTTTTTCAAAAGATGAATGAGAAAAATGTAAACGTAGAACCAGTTCTCACACCCATTTGGAGAACAATTCAGTAAGCTGGGTTGAGAAAAGGCTTGGATCCTTGACAGGACACTTGGCACTGGGAGGGAGCTAGAGAAGCAGAGGGTGGCCTCTGATGAAGGTTGGTTTCATTTCAGGCCATTTACCTTTGTGCATGGAGGACCTTAAGACTGAGGTGGAATCTTGGGCAATGTTCTGACTTCCTCTGTCAGACTCTTTGTATTGTCGTTGGGAATAAGATAATAACAAATTCAGCATACCAGTGACTCTGTCTTCCACATGTAGAAGCTGTGTCCCACACATGCCCACACTCATACAGATAGGCACACAGAATAAACAAATATAACCAAAAATTAATAGAGAGGACAAGGCATGGTGATTCATATTGTTTTCTTTTTTTCCTTTCTTTTTTTTTTGTTGTTTGTTTGTTTGTTTGTTGAGACAAGGTTTCTCTATGGAGCCTGCCCTGGGACTCACTCTGTAGATCAGAGTGGCCTGGAACTCATAGAGATCCACCTGCCTCTGCCTCCCAAGTGCTAGGATTAAAGGCGGTGGTGGCGCACGCCTTTAATCCCAGCACTCGGGAGGCAGAGGCCGGCAGATCTCTGTGAGTTCGAGGCCAGCCTGGACTACCAAGTGAGTTCCAGGAAAGGTGCAAAGCTACACAGAGAAACCCTGTCTCGAAAAACTAAAAAAAAAAAAAAAAAAAAAGGTGTGCACCACCATCATTGGGCAGGAAGATCTCTGTATGTTTGAGCCCAGTTTGGTCTACAAAGTGAATTCCAGCACAATCAGTGCCATATAGAGAGATCCTGTCTCAAAAAAACTAACTAATTAAATGAAAAGACTTCAAAGCTGGCCTTTTTTAGGTAGTGAGTCTGTATTATATCCCATCTCCAAAAACAAATGAAAGGATCCTTAAACCAGACATAGTGGTACAAATGTATGGTGAAGCAAGTTCCTGCCTGGCCTTGAACTCAAAGAGAACCACCTGCTTCTTCCCCCTGCATGCTGGGATTAAAGGTGTGCACCACCATGCCTGCAGGAACATCTGTGTTTGTTTATTGTTTTTATGAACATCTTCTGAGGCATAAGTATTTCAGTGGTGGCTGTGGGTTTACTAATTCAAAACTGCCAGCATCAGCAGGGCATAGTGGCACACACCTTTAATCCCAGCACTGTGCAGGTAGAGGCTGGCAGATCTCTGTGAGTTCTCAGCCAGCCTAACATCATCACCACCATATGCAAGAGACTTGAATCTCTGAATGTAAGGTTTCCTTCATGAGCATAAACTGGTCACAGACAGGCAGAATTAACACCAAAACCTGCTGGGCTTAAGAAAATCCCAGGGGACAAAGAAGACTAGATGAAAGGCCACATACCAAGTAAAGTAAATATGCCGCCCATTCAGGCCCCCTCTCAACTCTAGCACTGCTCCCCAACATTATGGCATTCCCAAGACTCCAAGGATTTCATCTTTTGCTCTCAAGACATTAATAAAGCTGAACTCATATGGCATGCAGGACCCTCTTCCTAGCTGTATGATAGTCTATTATCATGTATATGTTGATATTTGGGGTTAATTATACCATAGGTCATTTCAAAATGCAATAGCCTTCTGGAAGTTCCAGCTCACCAGCTTCTAAGATCTATGGTTAAGAAGTATAATTAAGATGGGAAGGGACCAGACCTGCAGAGACAGAGACAGAGACAGAGACAATCTCTCAGTGATTAAGAGAGCATGCTGCTCTCTGGAGGACCTGAGTTTGGGTTTCAGCACTCACATTAGCTGGTGGATGTAGTATCTACAGTCCCAGAGGAACTAATGCCCTCTTTAGACCTCTATGGGACCATATGTACATACACACACACACACGTACAAACATAAAGCAAAGTAAATTATTATTTTTTTAAAGATTTATTTATTTATTATGTATACAGTGTCTGCATGTATGCAAGATCTCATTATGGATGGTTGTGAACCACCATATGGTTGCTGGGAATTGAACTCAGGACCTCTGGAAGAACAGCTAGTGCTCTTAACCACTGAGCCATCTCTCCAGCCCCAAAGTAAATTATTTTAAAAAGTGGGACCAGATCCTGAAAGCCTCTAATATGACGAGTGCTACTTGTGGAGATGGGCTGTTATTAGCATTTAGGACACCTGGCCTGCCCTCAGGGTCCTGACAGGATATATCTCAGCTACAGCCACTAAGAGCATCCCCTTGTGCGCATTGATAAGTTTCCTTATAAAAGGCAGGCCTTGTACACCTCCTGTCTCTTTCTCTTCCTTCTCTCTCTTCCCCCAGAGACCTGTCTCTGCCCCTTCTCTCCCCTCCCCTCCATAATCCTCCCACGTGGACCTGTTGTATGGTGTGACTCCTTCCTGCTGACTCACCATTTTAAAAGACAACAGTGTCTGCGGTCCAAGCTTGTCTTGAGTTTTAATCAATCCTCCAGCCTCAGCCTACCTAGTGCTAGGTATAGGCACAAACCATGACAGCATTTTATTTCCTTTATTATTTATGTGACTTCCTATCTTAACTTTTAAATTCTTTTAATTATCCCTCTGGTAAATGAAAAGCCTTTTTTTTTTTAATTATTTTTTGAAAAAAAAGGAGGGGACCCTATTTAACATACGGGAGGGCAGGGAGGAAAGTGGCTTCATTTGATGATGGTTTTTGCGTTCATGCTCTTGCTGCTTCCACTGATGTATGGTGTCTTTTGGGCCTTCTGCTTCTCCTGGAGCAATGCCACAGTGCCCAGGGGTGTATCACTGGAGCTCATCTTCTGCGGGAGCGCTTCCTCATCCAACTTCTTCATCTGCCACTCAGTCTTCATCTTGCCTGAACCCTTCCCGTAGAAGAGGTGGGGGAGCTGCCTTAAGGCTGCCTTAGGCCTCAGTTTCCTGCCGATCTTGTCCACATACTCAATCTTAACATCAGGCTTGTGACCGTCCTTCTCCTTGAAGTCCTGGGTAAAGTCCCTGTGCTCCTCGTGCTGGCTGTTATGTATCATCGACGGCCATCTTATCCTCCATGCATTACACAGCTGAGGGCAGTGACTTCCTGGGAGCCTTCACCCTGGCCACCTTTTGTACTGTGGTCTCCAGCAGTCCTTTATTCTGACACAGGAGCAGGGCAGCTGCCAGCCCTCTGTTCACCATGGGTTCCTCATCCAGGATGGTGGTAGAGGAAGCAGAGAAATCCTGTAGCTGCTTCTCCTCATCCAGGTTGATGGTGCTCCCGCCAAGGTTCTCTTCCCTATCTGATTTCGAGCCACCATTGGCTGAGTGCTCTTCATCCCTTTCAAAGTCCATGAGCTTCTCCTGATCCTCCTGGTTGCCAGCCAACGTGTAGGTGGGGATCTCCCCCAGTGTGCTGCAGAATTCGGAAGTGGCATCGAAAAGGATGGCCCCCTTCTGCTCAGGGTCCTCTTCCTCCTCCCAGCCATGCAGGCGAGACTCCAGCTTCTTTCCAATCTCCACCACCTTCTCACCGCTGCCTCGAAGCTGTTGGAGTTGCAGCTGCCGCAGACGGCCCCCCTTCTCCAGGTGCTTTTGCAGCTCCATTTCTGCTTCATCTTCTTTCAGCATCTCTGGGGACCCTGATGGAAAGTCTCCCCCATCCTCTTCATCACTGATATTCATGTTCTGTATTCGAGTATCATCTGATGGTGGAGGCTGAGCCACAGGGTCCTTCTCCTCATCCTCCAGGGCCTCCTCCTTCACCTCGGAACTCAATGCCGACCCGGGCATATACATACATACACGTGTGTGTGTGTGTGTGTGTGTGTGTGTGTGTGTGTGTGTGTGTGTGTGTGTATTGGGGAGGAGGGTGTTCCAGACAGGGTTTCTCCATGTAGTTTTGGTGCCTTTCCTGGAACTCACTCTAGTAGTCCAGGCTGGCCTCGAACTCAGAGATCCACCTGCCTCTGCCTCCTGAGTGCTGGGATTAAAGGGGTGAGCCGCCACCACCCTGCCACCATATATTTTTTACATTTATTTATTTATTTGTTTGTTTGTTTAGTATGCATTTATTTCTATTTTGGGGGAGGCGTGGGGCATACATGTTGAGTGGAAGAACAACCAGGGCAGTCTTTCTCTCTCTCAATCATGGCGGTTCCTGTAACTGAACTTAGGTAGTTAGGCTAATGCCAAGCACCATTGCCAAATGTGCCCTTTTGCTAGCTGCCCAGCCCCCTTGTTAAATGAAAAAAATTTTTTTTTTGTTTTTTTGTTTTTTTTTTAAATTTTGAGTCAGAGTCTCACTGTGAAGCTCTGGATTGTCTGGAATTCCCTCTGTGGATTTGGCTGACCTCAAGACGCAGGAATCCTTCTACTTCTGCCTCCTGAGTGTTGGGATTAAAGGTGTGGCCCACCACACCCTGCTCCCCACCCAGTCTCCATTTCCTCTTCTCCAAGCAGGTTGCAGGCAGATCCTTTATCTAACGCCCTTACCCCCTGGGGAACTAAGGGAAGCTTCTCCCTCAAAGCCTTTCTTGTTCCTTTTGGTTTGTTTTTACTTAAGTTAGAAAAAATCATTTCCATTAGCCCAGGCTGTGCTAAAGCTTGCTGTGCTAGCTGAAGATGACTTTGAACTGTTCCTTCTCCAGCCTCACACCCCAGTCTTCTCAGAGCTGCCACAGTAGATGAGTGAAAGAGAAACCAGTTTTGCCTTGAACTCCAGAACACACCCACAGTCATGACAATAAGAATTTCAGCTTCTTTTCTGACTTTTTGTCTAGTATCAGGCACAGATAAACCATGGCATGACTCATACACAGAGCAATATGGAGAACGTAGAAACAAAATTCAGCCAGCTGCAGGAAAGGTGAGGCAGGAGGATTGTTGAGAGTCCAAAACAAGATTATCTAGAAACTAAGAGTCCATCACAGCAGTAAAGTATAAGCTAAGTGCAATAATAAGCAAATAAAGGAATGACTTTTAAAAAGTAAATGAACTCTGCGTTGTGAAGTGAATTTATGCAGGGACTCCTGATATTCACCCTAGGCTCAGAATTCTCTTTGTTTCTTCCTTACCCCATGGAGCCCAATGTGTACTGAGCAGGAAGTTCCTATAAGATAATATGGGTGGAGCAAAATCATCCAATCAGATGGCAGCTTTGGTTGGTGGTGCCGCTGCTAAAGGTTGAGAGGACAAAGTTTTGTGGATGTGCCGTTGGAGTCAGAGAAGACACTCAGAGCTCTGGAGCCTGTCACCCATGTCCAGGCCAGGTAAGTCCTTTACCTCCATCAGGACACTTCAACTTGTTGAGAGACATTTTAGACACAAGACAGTGCAGGGCACACAGAAATCACTCTCTTCACATGGACAGAAGACATTGGGCTTCCAAACCCAGGTCTGCTCTCTTCTCCAATGGCCTCTGTGTTCCCTTGGTTTAATTTTGGGTGTTGAGACAGGGCCTTACTGTGCTGCACAGACTCTCCTAGACCTGGCTAGGTAGCTGCACTGGGTTGGGAATCAAGATCCTTCTGCCTCAGCCTCCTGAGCGCTGGAATGACTTTCATGCTCCACCATTTTCTGATTCTTATCAACTACTTACCTCGTGTTGCTTAATTTTGAGACAAGGCCTCATTCTGTAAACCATGAACCTTTGAATCCCTGGCAGGTCCTCTGCTTCAGCCCCCAACATCTGGGATTCCTGTTGGGAGGTTCTCAGTGCCTTGATATAAGCTTTGCTTGGTTCACATTGAAAATTTGTTTCTTTGCTTTTGGAAATAGTCTAGTTCTCTAGTCCTCTTTAGACTCAAACCTGCAGGAATTCACTGGCCTGATCCTCCTGAGTGTGGAGATCAAAACTAACTGTATTATAAAATTCCTCTAGTGTTTGGTGACAGGATAACAGTATAGAATATGTTGACCTAGAGATTATATGTAACACAGGATGACCTTGAACTATCTTCCGGCCTCCACTTCCCAATTATGGAATAATATGTGCTTATAGCTGGTGGCTGTGGCACATGCCTTTAATCCCAGCACATGGGAGGCAGAGGCAGGTGATTCTGAGAGTTCAAGATTGGCCTGGTCTACAGAGCGAGTTCCAGGACAACCAGGGCCATACAAAGAAAGTCTGTCTTGAAAACACTAAAACAAAGAACAAAATAGGAGTTCACTTTAGAACTTTTCTTTGGGATGGAATCTCATTAGGTCATGAATTCTTTGTAATTCAGTCTGACTTTGAACGAGCAGTCTTCCTCTTTGTACCTCACAAGAGGTGGAATGGAGGTCACAGACCTGTTACTTCATATCCAGCTCATAAAATCAACAAATATTTTCTAAAATTGAAATAAATTCCTTCAGGAGGCAGGCTGGGATTTTTTGTTTGTGTGTTAGTCTTGATTTAGTTAAGCTTTTTGTTTGTTTGATTTTCGAGACCGAGTTTCTCTGTGTTGCACTGGCTGTCCTTGAACTCATTCTGTAGAACTCAGAACATTCTGGCCTTGAACTCACAGGGATTTACCTAGGTTTGGCTCCTGAGTGCTGGGATTAAAGGTGTGTACCACAACCACCCAGAGATTTAGTTGGTTTTAATGAGATAACTGATAGACTGTAATTTACATTTTAGGTTGTTCAGTTCTTTGAGGGTTTTCGAGGCAAGGTTTCGCCAGCCCAGGCTGGTCTTGTACTCCTGATAGCTCTGTCCGTGTTTCTCTGCTATGCTGGTTTCAGTTATGGTCTCACTGTTATTGAATGTGTTTGTAATCCCAGGAATTAGACTTCACAGGTGGCAGTTTTGTGATTTCATTGAAAAGAAATTGTTTTGTGTTTGGAGACAGGTTTCTCTGTGTAATCCTGGCTGTCCTAGAACTCACTCTGTAACCCAGGCTGCTCTGCCTCTCAAGTCCTAGGATTAAAGGCATATGCCATCACCACCCAGCTAATTGAAATAATTATTGACAGTGTCTTTAAAAAAAGCCTGGGGATGGATTTTTCAGAGGGGCCACAGGACACCGTGATGTTTTTGGACAGTGCTTATTGGATGCAGTTGCTTCAGCCTGGTCAATTGGACAAGTTCACTCCTCAGACTGACATAAACAGAGGCCAAGTAGGCTGCTTGCACAAGGCTGTGATCCTAGCACTGGAGATGTGAGGGGAAACCATTCCCTGTTCTAGGATAGCCTGGGGTCCATGGAGTGACTTGGTCTCTATAAAATTCAAAAATGATTAGGTTGAATGCAGCTCAGTGGTAAAGCACTTGTCTACCACAAAGCCAGGGCCTGGATCAAACCCCAGTACCAAACAACCTCAGGCAAAAAAAAGGAACTCATCAATCTATGTCATTCTTGCTTATTTGGGTTGTTTTTGAAGCCTCTAATACTGGCCTAACCTCAAACTTAAAGTATGGACTAGACTGTATGGAATCCTCCTGCATCTGTCTCTACAGTAATGAAATTTTAGTTTCTTGCCAACCAGACTGACATCATGCAGTATTTGAAAAGCAATGTTTGATTCAGAACATGCTGAGCAATAAGGTCACATCAGATTGGCTAATGTACAATTTTAGGATCTTAGTGAGAGTTGAGTCCAGCTTGGATTACATAGCCAGCTGTGGGCTACACAGTGAGACCCTGTCTCAACAAAAACAAGTAAGTTACTAGAAGGACATGATACCCCACTAGCCCCCTAGCACTTACCCAGGGAACTCTATACTCCAAAGTTGTCTGACATAGCTAGGTTCCCTAAACCAGGCTCTGAAACTTTGAAAATTAAAAGCAATGCTCCCATTTCACAGATTCTTCTCAGTTTTTGCCAGGCAGGATCAATTGGTTGAAAGCCCAATATGGGTAGGTTGTACATATAATACTTCCATTGTCTCTGAAAAGGGGTTAGTATCCTTTCTGCCATAAGAAACGGAGCTTAGATTTTTCCTTCCCGGTTTCCCCCTTCCAAAGGCTTATGGGACTCAGAGTAGCAAAGGTTGGAACTGGATGGGACACTGGTGAATGGGAATGATCGTGAGAGGCTCCACATGCTACCAGGGTAGCAGCATTTGCCTCTGAGACTGCCAAAGAGTGCTGTGGTGAGTAAACCCAAGTCTCCATCAAGGCCAGAGTCATGACAGATGCTCACTTTGAGGGGGAGAAATCTTCATAAGACAGACTGAAAATATATTTTCTCCTAAATTCTTCCCCAGGATCATCTCCCTTAACATCCATCAGAATGAGCCTCCAGGCCCCACCCACACTCCTGCAACTGGCAGTGCAAAGCTTAGTGAGCAATGAGACCTTGGACATCTCTACTCTGCAGGACCAGCCAATGGAGTTCTTTCCCATACTGCTGAAGGAGGCCAACACTCAGAGAAAAACAGAGATGATTAAGGCCCTGGTGGCAGACTGGCCCTACCTTTGCCTTTCTGTTGGGTTGCTGATGAAGAACCCCAATTTGGAGATCTACCAGGCTATGTTGGATGGAGTAGGCACAAGGCTGAAAACAGAGTCTCCCCCCGGGTAAGCAATAACCATATAATGCCAAATGCTACACACTGGCATATATGGAAGGAACATCTGGGATCAGGGAGTATGGGGTCAAAGGTGGATCAGAGACTTTGGCTGGTATACCGGAGGGCTGCAGGGGCCTTGACAGCTCTAGAGTCCTTGTAGCAAATAGCAATTAAGTATGAGATGGCTCTTGGTGCAGATGTAGCCACAGGAGAATGACCCTGTACCCCTGTCTCCACCAGGTAATAAAAAATAGGTTTATTCTGGGCAGTGGTGGCACATGCCTTTAACCCCAGCACTCGGGGAGTGCTGATCTCTGTGAGTTCAAGGATAGCCTGGTCTACAGAGTGAGATCCAGGACAGGCACCAAAACTACACAGAGAAACCCTGTCTCAGAAAAAAAAAAGGCCAGGCAATGGTGGTGCAAGCCTTTAATTCCAGCACTCAGGAGGCAGAGCCAAGCTAATCTCTGAGTTCGAGGCCAGCCTGGGCTACAGAGTGAGTTCCAGGACAGGCTCCAAAGCTGCAAAGAGAAACCCTGTCTCGAAAAACAAAACAAAACCAAACAACAACAACAAAACAATACTAGAAGACAGAAGTTCAGAGCAACTGAATGCAAGGAAACAGGACAGGTCTCCAATATACATCTCAGGCAAAAAGCTCATGCTTGACAAGCTTGAGGTTCTGTATTGGAGACCCAGCACTGAAAAGCAGGAACATGAGGAACACAGAGATAAGCAGGGGAAAACTCCATCAGAGATGGAGAAAAAGTTTTAGTTCTCAACTTACCTTCTGACACTTCTCTTTTATCTACAGAGGGCAGAAGCTTCTAGTGGTTGACTTGAGGAATGTGCACCATGATTTCGGGGGGGTGTGGTCTGGAAGAGATGGTGAAAACCACTCAACAGAAACTTTGCCTGAGAAGCTATTAGTGCAGAGCCTTCTTCCTCAACACACACTGAGGAGGCAGTGTGTGAAGGTTGTCACTGATCTTCACCTACCTGCGGATGAATACCAAACGCAGTTGTTGAAATGGGCACAGAAGATAGAGGGTTCCCTGAAATTGTGCTGTGAGAGGCTGAGGATTGGTACAGAAAAAGGCAGCACTGTCAGGAATGTCTTCAAAATTTTACAGCTGGAGTTCATCAAGGAGTTGGAACTGAACACAGTGGGTAATCTCTCCACACTGGCCAGTTTTGTACCTTTCATCAGAAAGATGAGAAATCTTCACAAAATCCTGCTAGTACGTGTCTTCCAAGACCACGCCTACGCTCCTGCAACTGGCAGTACCACTGACAGAGAGGAGAAGTATGTCCGCAAGATCATTTCTCAGTTCTCCAAACTCAACCGTCTCAAGCATGTCACCATAGATGATGTCTATTTCCTCAATGACCACACGAAACAGTTGCTTAGGTAAGAAAGGATGGAGAGCAGTTCCTGCTACCAGAGCAAACCTTTCTTTATACACTAGAGAGCAGTGGGCACCTGGGATCTGCAGACCTCTGTGCATTTCACAATGAACATGTAAGGATGAGCTTATTCCATGTTAACTGATTCAAGGGCCCACATGACCACCCATAAAGCTGAGCGATGAAGAGGGGTAGTTAGTATGGACAGAGCTGACAGGGTAGAAGGCCAGGATTGTGGGTTAGATCTAGGGAGGGTGCGTTGCAGTTTCCTCCATAGCAATCCTGTCTGATCTAATGTGGAGGAACAGGAAAAGAAGAGGGCCCTGTATAGGGAGGACTCAGACCTGCACAGTTTCCCAGGTGAGCTCTGTGTTTTGATCGGGGAGAATACATCCCAGTCTAGTTCCCAGACAGTGTAAGGCTCTATTGAGAGCAGGAGTGGGCTAAGTGGACAGGACATGGAAAAGTTGAGGCGAGAGTCAGAGTCAGGGCTGAGAGTGAACAGGTGCAGACACTGTGACAGGGAGTCAATGATTCTTCAGGAGGCAACCTGACATGGTCATATGGGTCCTATCTTTCTCCTTCCTGTGGCCGCTCTAGCCTAATAGTCTCCATAGCAACTCTGGGTCTCTGCTTGTCACTGAAGAACAGGAAAGGTAGCTGTGGAATGAGCCAGTCTGCACCATGAAGATAACTCCCTAGGGAGAGAGTGGTGTGATTTGAAAAAGAAGACTAATGGGTTGTACTGTATGCTCATGGCCATCCCGTGGTCACACTGACCCTGGCTATGTGGTCCCCTCTACCTCTAGGTCAACCCACCACTGTGTTTGAAAATAACCCCTTGTTGTCTCCCTAGGTGCCTGAAGACCCCGTTGGAGTCCCTGTCCATCTCTTTATGCAATTTCTCACAGTCGGACTTGGAGTCCTTTGCCCAGTGGGGTCACTGTCAGCTTAAACATCTGTACCTGAGAGGTGTCAATTTAAGTGATTTGAATTTCATGCCTCTCAAAGTTTTCTTACAGAGTGTTGCGGACACTCTGCTGACCCTGGAATTAGAAGACTGTAGGATGAAGGACCCTGACCTCAGGGTCCTTCTCCCTGCCCTGAGCCAATGCTCCCTGCTGACCAGCATCAATCTTTATGACAATGAAATTTCCATCAATGCCCTGAAAGATCTTCTGTACCACACTGCCAACCTAAGCCAGCTGAACAAGGAGCTGTACCCTGCTCCTAAAGAGGTCTATGATCACTCTGGTTATATCAAGGTAGTGGAATTTTCCCAATGTTGTGCTGAGCTGAAGAGCACACTTGCCAATGTAAGGCAGCTCAGGTCAGTCTGCTTCGGTAGCAATCCCTGTTTGGACTGTTGTGAGCGTTATTTCTATAAACTGGAGACAACACTTTGTGATTGCTCACTGTAAATTCCTTCTGGGTACTAAGAAATGAAGGCACAGGGACAGGCCTCTCACTCAGGGGACCCTAGAACACATGGTTTTGGACACTGCTCAGTGTGGTGGAAATGAAATTGCATGCAGTGGGATCAGAACATGGGGGCTGACATTGATGAGCACAGTGAGGTTAAGTGTTTGTGGAGTCAGAAAGAGTGTTCTACATTTCAATCTGTAGCTCCTGTCAGGACTGGCTTTTTTTTTTCCCTCGAGACAGGGTTTCTCTGTGAAACAGTCCTGGCTGTCCTGGAACTCACTCTGTAGACCAGGCTGGCCTCAAACACACAAAGATTGGCCTGGCTCTGCCTCCTAAGAGCTGCGATTAGAGGCGTGTACCATCACTGCCTGGCAGGACTGGCTCTTCAGGGCCTTTCTCCTGCATACAAAGTAATGGTCAGATTCTGAGAACCAGGTATTCTGTCTGTGATGTGCTTCTCTGCTTCTCCATTAATCTGGTCCTCGAGATCATGGTCAGGGCAGTCCTTTGACTGTACACAGGAATGGAAAGATACTGTCTTGCCTCAGCTCTTGTTGGCTAAGACTTCTCAGCATCCAAGTGACCTGAAGCTAATCTGACATTCTCTTTCTGTCTTTTCAGTGTAGCCCAGGCTAGCCTTAAACTCCTCATGCTCTTCCCTCCTCTTACAGATTAATGGGGTTTCTAACAGAAAGCACCAAACCCAGCTTGTTGGCCACCTGACTGTGGGGCACTATACTTCAGGGCTCCCCATTCTGGCTGGCCACCTGTACATTAACACCTCCAGGAGACAGACAAAGGTCCTGTCATTATACAGCACTCGGAGTCCCTGGTGAGTGGAGCCAAGGCTGCCTATGGCAGGTGAGAGACAGAGATGCCAGGCAGACAGTGCTCAGTGAAGAGTTTTATTTGGTGGGGGAAGAGATGGGGGAGGGAAAGAGAGAAAGATAGGGAGGGAGAGAGCTCCAGCTGGAGAGGTGCCTACCTCCGAATAGAGAGAGGGGAGAAGGTGGGGTTTTTCTCTTAAAAGTAGACTTTAAGTCAGAACAGGCACAGGGCAGGTCTTCCAGGGGCGGGCCAGAATGCCAACACAGGTCCCTAGGATCTGCATAGTAAATGTCCAGTGGTGAATTGTCTTTATTTTGTTAATGAGTCTCTGAGCCTAATTGTGTTTCCTTGTGTCTGTATAATCAGAGAGCAATAAAGAAGTTTGTGTCACAACTTTTGTTTTTCCTTCATTGGTCAGTTAACTAAAAAGTGGGTAGTCAAGATTGCTCAATGGGTAAAGGGTACCTGGGGCCAACCTTGACAATCTGAGTTTGATCTAGGACACCCATTTAATATAAGGGGAGGGCTGATTCCCAACATTGACCTCGGACCTTCACAAGCAGGTAATGGTAAGTATGTTCTGTCATGTATAAGCACACAAAATGAACATACTTAATGATTCCATGATTCAATATTGTGAATGGATGCTGAATTCAATCAAATGTAACTGTGAAGGTCCTTCACCAATTTATATTCTTTTTAGATTCTAATATAATTACACATTTCTTCCTTAAAAACCTTGCCATATATCCGTCCTTGCTGTTCAAAAGCATGATCTTTTTCATTAATTAGTATTACATGCATATATGTACATATATAAATATTCCTCTATATATCCTACCACATATGTAGTGTCACTTGTATGTTACATTTTCAGGACTGCTTATTACATTCTGAACAAAAGTAGAAATGTCAACAGAAGAGGGCTGGATAGACAGCTGAGAAGTCAACAGCACTTGTTCCTTTCTGGGACCTAGATTAGGGTCAAGTAACCATGTGGTGGCTGACAACCCTCTGTAACTCCAGTTCCAAGGGACCAGATACCTGTTAAGAATGAACTTTACAGGCACTACATGAGCTTGGTGTGAACACATACAAAATAAAACTTATATTTAAAATATGTAGACAGAATAAGAAGCCTAGAATATTGGGATCTGAGTTTAGTTTCCAGAAGCCAAATTAAATGATTTCACAAAAACTTGTATCTGCAGCTCCAGGGTATCCATATATTCTGGCCTCCTTGGGCACCTGTACTCAGGTGCTATACCCAGCCATAGACAATCCCATTCCAGTATTTAAATTTCAATTGAAATATTAAATCTAGGGAAAACTGAACATCCTAGACTGCCAGCATAGCAGAGTCTCAAACAGGATCCTCTTGCAATGGATACTTGCTATAAAATGCTACATATTATTTACAACACAAAAGCCCTCAGAGACCAAACATCATAGACAGGCATGCACTCTGCTATTGATATATTTTGACACTGCCCAAGTAGTTTTATATTCTACCTATGAAAGTCTGCTTCCCCAGCACAGCATGTCTCAGGAAGTCCAGTGTGTCAGGGTACACCAAGTAGCACAGTTCAGCTTAAGAAAGAAGGCACTCCAAGAAGAAATTTTAAGGCCTATGTGGCAGCAGAAAAGTCCAGCTTCTCTGATGGACTGAACCCAGAACAGCCATACAAAGGCATTTTTATTGATTGTTACACAAAGTATTTCCTTATACCAAGGACCCTAATCTAATTTGCATGTCTCACTAAAGGAGAGCATCACATGCCCCCATGACTCTAGTCCTTTATTATGTATCATTTGCAATACATAGTAAAATAAGAGCTTCAGGTGTGCCCCATATGCCTTGTGACCAAAGTCATGGGATGGCTGCAATGCCCCTTCAGCAAAACAATCACTGTTTTCTTCAAGGATTCTTCAAGGTCAGTGTACTTCTAGAAAACAGCTGTTCATTCTACCCCAGATACAGTAACTCTGCTAAATTCCTAAAACACCAGTGGATCTCATGTGCATCAAGTGTAACCTTAGGCCTTTGGGGGTGGGTGTGGGGGTGGTAATTCACTGGCAGAGAGACAATGACATCAACCAGGGTCTACATGCCAAACTCTAACCTGACCCCATCTTCATGTGCTACCGAGGTTCTTCAGGATAATAGAGTGGCTCAAGTAGGAACATGGCCATGAGGACATCCCCTTCAGAGAGAATCATTTCCTCCTCCACTCCGTTTCATGTCTTCCAGGTCCAGCTTGGGCTGAAGGCCCTGGATCTGAGACACTGATCCTCTTCCTCAGTTGATTGTAGCTTCTGAATCGTGCTCTCCAGTCTGAAAGATAAAATAAGTTATTACTATCTGTGAAACATGGTTTTGTGTAGGCTGGTCAGGTCTTTCCCCTTCCAAATTGTGATACTGTGGCCACGTATGAGCAAACTGCAGTCAATGCTTGTGGGGTAGGAAATGGATGAGCTTCTGCCTTCACCCCATCTCTAATTCCTTCCATCTCTGGATGACACATTTGATGCCATCAGTTCCAGCCTATCCAGGGCTATCTAGGAGAAGGATCTGGGTGGGGATTCGGGAATCTGGTCAGGACTGAAAGCCACTTTTAGGAAAGGGTGTGTGGAGTCCAAAGATTCTTAAACATTTTGACACAAATGAGTCATGGTGGCAAATACCTGCAATGTCTGCCTTTGGGAGGGCAAGACAGGAGGATCCTAAAGTTCAAGGTCACCTTCAGCTACATTGTGCATTGACTGCTAGCCAGGGAAACTTGAATAGCCTCTCTTATAACAAAAGTATACACACAAAATCAAGCAGGCAAGGAACCAAAAAGAAATTTCAGAGAAGGCGATGGAGAATCTCTGAATCCTAGAGGCTAGGGCCACTGCTTAAACTCCTGGAGATCTGTCACCCCATGCAGACACCACCGAGTCTACTCACAGGCAATCCACAGGGATGACAAACAGCTTAAGGAAACACACCCATATCCATTCCTGCTTTTCTCAGCCAAGGCAAAGGTTTCAAACCTTGGTTGTTAGCCTGGTTTGGTGATACACTAAGATGTTTAGGATGGAGTATCTCTTGTTGGAAGGCAGCATGGCTCAGTGTGTGAGTTAAAGGCTAGCTCTGGATACATGTCTATTCCCTGCTCATAAAGGCAAAAAAAAAAAGGAAACAACAACAACAAAAACCCTATTTTAGGCTCGTGCCTGTAACTGAAATCTCAGTCGGCTGATGCAGGCAGGCAGGTTTCCATGTATTTGCCTGTCTACTCCAAGAATCCCAGTGTAGCCTCCACTAGAGAATGAAATGTAGTCTCAAACAACATGAATGTGTGGATGAATATACAAATGAGTTGCTGAAGGAATTCTGAAAAGGCCTAGGGTATGCCTCAGTGTGAAAGTACTTACCTTTACCATGCATGCATCATCATAGAAAATAGGGGATTTAAACCTTTTGTAAGTGAGGGAATGGAGATATGGCTCTGCAGCTAAGAGCACTGGATGCTCTTCCAGATGACAGGTGTTCAGTTTCTACGACTCAAATGTTGGCTCAAATTTCTCTGCCTTTCCAGTTGTGGGAGTGCAGCACCCTCTTTTGGCCTCCACAAGCACCAGGCATGCAAATGGTTGACCAAACCCTAGCAGTACATAAAAGGAATCCACCTTAGAAACACCAAAGTACGGTTGGACCTTTAATCACAAGATTGTCCCAGTCTTCTGTATATAAATAAAATACCTCTTAGAAATCATCTTTATTTAATTTTAGTAAAAATATATTCATTTATTTATTTATTCAATTTATGTGGGGATAGGCTCATTTATCCCACTTTTTTTGGTTTTTTTTTTTTTTTGGTTTTTTGAGACAGGGTTTCTCTGTGTAGCTTTGTGCATTTCCTGGAACTTACTCTGTAGCTCAGGCAGGCATTGAACTCACAGAGATCTGCCTGCCTCTGCCTCCTGAGTGCTGGGATTAAAGGCGTGCACCACCACTGCCGAGCAATAGTAAAGTCGTGGGGAGAAAAGAAAGCTGGTAACCTACAGGAGCTTGAAAGCACTGGAGTTGCTGGGAATTGAACCTGGGGCCTCATGAATGCTAAGCATGAACTCTGCCACTGACCTACACCCTCAACTTATCCCACTTTTCAATTGATTGTTTTTTGTTTTTAATTATGTGTTTGTTGTTGTCTGTGCTTTGAAATGTTCACAGTGAAGAAGGTGACACAAAGGCCCAAGGAGATGGATCACTCTGGATCTGGAGGTGGAGATGCTTGTGTGCTACCTGATATGGATGGTGAGAATTAAACTGAGGTTCTCTGAAAGAGTAGTCTGTGCTCTAAACACCTGAGCCATCTATCCAGCCAAAAAAACTATTTATAAAGACAGGATCTCACTGTGTAGAAATGAGTGGCCTGGAAGTCACTATGTAGACCAAGCTGGCCTTGAACACACAGAGATCAGCCTACTTCACTCTCTAGAGCACTGAAATGAAAAATGGACACCATGTTTAGCTTACTGTTCTGAGTTTACAGATAGGATCACGTCTATAAGGCAGCTGAAAAGCCTCTACTTTGTGAGTTAAGAAGTGTCTGGATTGAGCCGGGCGGTGGTGGCGCACGCCTTTAATCCCAGCACTCGGGAGGCAGAGGCAGGCGGATCTTTGTGAGTTCAAGGCCAGCCTGGTCTACAGAGCGAGATCCAGGAAAGGCACAAAGCTACACAGAGAAACCCTGTCTCGAAAAACCAAAAAAAAAAAAAAAAAAAAAAGGAAGAAGTGTCTGGATTGTCATGGATTCTGTGTCTTCAACTTGGAGGCCACACTATTTTCCTGTTGGTAATAAATAAGGAAAGGTCACTTGTGGGCTCTGGAAAATGAAAGCTATCACTAAAGTGACTCATTAGGACATATGTATTCAAACATTTTAGATGTTCTTTGGAAAGAAGATTGTTCCATTGGTTCAGATTTGAGGGAGAGGGATTGATGTAGAGAACAAGATGTTCAATTTATGGCTAAGTTCAACAGGACAGACTCACCCTTGGACAGTAAAAGAGATTTGAAAACGGTACCCAGAGCACTCAGGATATGAGTGACCATAGCTACAGAGAAGGGGATAAAATTAAATGACATTAAAATGAGCAAAAGGGATTGGGGAAGCAAGTCTTGCTGTCTCTCTGTTTCTGACTGTCTACTTCACTTAAAGATCTGTAATATATGAACACATATCTGTTTCTCCAGTATACGATTGATTGATTTAATGAACTGGTAGAGGGATAACAGTGTTATTTCTGTTCAGCTATGATTTCTTATTTTCATGTTTGGGGAGACCCTAATGCTGGGTATATTCTTTTCCACACCTTCTATGGCATTACAATTTCCCATAGGTTTCAATAAAATAGTTTTGCCTGAAAGCATGGTTGTTTCCTTTATATACACTGAGTGAGTTCACTGACAATCTATTCCTTTTAGAGATAGATACTATCATTTAGCCCTGACCATTCTAAAATTCATTATGTAGACAAGGACAACCTTGAACACATGGAGATCTGCCTACTGTGCCTGCTGAGTGCTGGAACTGACAGTGTCCAGTGGACATGCCTGGCAGAAGAGCTCCTACCTAGCACATCTGAATCCCTGGATGTTGTCCTCAGCACAGTGAAACAGGAATCCCTGAAAAGAATGGAAAGAAAGGTCCCAAATCAAAAGCCAATCTGGTTTCTGGGATTTTCAATAAGAACAGAGACTGCAAGAACTGATTGGTGAAACTGCAAGAACTGATTGGTAGAAAATGCATCAGATTGTCCTGCTGTCTGTGGGTTCCAGTAATTCTCCAGCCTCAGACTTCTGAACAGTGGCTACAGTCTTCTGGGAAATACCTGTCTAAACTATTATGTCCAGAACAACTAAGATCTACACCATGTGACCCCATCTGAAAAGACAAACAAAACAAAACAGTCGACAATTATTGAGTGCTGGAAAATTGTCAGTGGTTAGGAGCACTGACTATTCTTCCTGAGGATCTCCTTCCAATTCATAGTAGATGACTGCTGTTTGTAACTCCAGCTCTGCTGGCTTTGAGAGGTGTTCATGCAGGCAAAACACATATAAAACAAAACAAAAATAAAAATAACAATTTTTAAAGTAAAACAGTATCAGCAGAAAAAGGTTCTGTTTACTTTCATTCTTTTTTTTATTTGAACAATCATCAATAAGTTTCTTTTTTCCTTTTTTTTTTTTTTTAGTTTTTCAAGATAGGGTTTCTCTGTGCAAAAGTCCTAGCTATCCTGGAATTCACTTTGTAGACCAGGCTGGCCTTGAACTCACTGAGATTCTCCTGTCTGCCTCCCAAGTGTTGGGATTAAAGGTGTGCACTACCACCACTACCGCCACCACCACCACCACCACCACCACCACCACCACCACCACCACCACCACCAGGCAAAGATTTTTATTTATTGTGCATACAGTGTTTTGCCTGCATGTATGCCTGTAAGCTAGAAGAGGGCACCAGATCTCATTAGAGATGGTTGTGAGCCACCACGTGGGTGCTGGGAATTGAACTCATGATCTCTGGAAGAGCAGCTACTGTTCTTAACCTCTGAGCCATCTCTCCAGCCCAAGTTAATTTTTCAGTTTAGTCAAGAACATAATTATCTAAAAATTTCAATATGGCAATTATCAAAACCACTTGAAGACCATTCATGAACCCTGATTGCACTCAACTCTTAGTCCTCCCATGGATACCCCTCCCACATGTCCTGCTCCCCCAAAAGTCCATTTAACATTGTCCATATATTCACTGTGGTTTGGTCAAATTCCTACTGGCCAGTCCCCTCAGGGAGGGTGAGTCTTTCTCTACCTGCATCAACACTAGAAACCATGAACCGAGGAGACACTGGCCAAAGCCAGTTCTCACCCACCATTGCCACCATCTGCACTGCAGTGCTGTGGGCAGGCAAGCCATTGGGCCAGCTTGGTGGCACCCATGCTGTCACCTGTTTCACACTGTCACTGTGCTGTGCGCTGGCAAGCTGTGGAGACAGTTCTCCCATGATGTGCAGGGCCAGCTCACTGCATTCACAGCGTTTTCAGCATCACTGTGTATTGGTGACTGGGGGAGGGGCAGCCTCCAGTCACCACCAGGGTATGCAAAAAAAAAAAAAAAATCCATAAAGGTGGCGAGGGCTCGACTTTTTCTATCTGATGGAAAAATTAAAAAACACACTCTTTCTGATGGTAACTTTCTCTTTTACTTCATCCAAAAAACCCTGTCTGAAAATCTTTCTTGCTCCACACAGCTACATCTCTTTACATACAGCTCTATATCTCTCTTTACATACATACATCTCTCTCCTGCACACCCATATATATAGTTACATCTCTTTTTTACATAGCTCCATATCTCTCTTCTATACATATTTCTTCTCTCAACTCTTTTACATTCCTTCATACATTACTGCATCATTCATTGATTCTCTCACCTTATTCTCATGCTTCTTATTCTGTTATCCCTCATACTTTCCTCACATTTCTTCTTCTTCATCTCTTATACTTCTCTCACATTTCTGCTTCTTCATCCTCACATTTTTCTCTCTACCCATTCGGCTACATCCCTTACTCAGCACACACCCCTACACACACTCACACACACATGCCAGCTCTTTTTCACATCTCCTCTGCATAGCTCTGCCCAGTTTCCCCTCAAAGACAAACTCTGCACAAATATGACTTACATTTTCAGGGTCACAAAGCATTTCTTGAATAAACAATCAGAGACAGAGTCAAACTGATACACGTAAGGAATCCCATGGCTTCTCTTAGGTTAGGGAGGTCACATTGACTGTCCAGTGAGTAACGCTTGGCCAAGCATGTACCCTGAGTGATTAGTGTTCTCAGATAGGAAATGCCATTGAAATTCAGAACTAGCAGCAAAAAAATTAGTTGGCTGAACCTTGAGCCTAGGAGTATGTGCAGTCAATTACTGTAGGGGGTTGTGTCTCAATGTAAACAGACTGACCTTGATTTAGCAATAAACACCTGGGAACATGTCTTGTGTATTTTCTGCAGGGGCAGCTTAGTCCTTTTGAATTTGTTCTGAAGTCTAAAATTAGCTGTCTTTGAGACTGGGAATACTGTTAAGAAAAATATTCTGATATTATTTCTGTTCATCAGAATTATACAGCTTAAACAGAAATCATCTTCTTGACCATCCACAGCTATAAGTGTGCCCCAAAATGGAATATTTTCTTGAGATAAACTCACAACCAGTGGGAAAACATCCATAGCAGTTCTTAGGAAAGAAATGTAGCGGCACCTGTAAAAAATAACAGACAGACACATCCAGTCATTAACAGTCAGTAACTCCACTACCTTGCCAGGTAGAGCTCCCCATCAGGTGGGTCTGGTGGGTTGACGTGTTAAATATTAGTTGTCACCTGCTGTATACTCCCATGGCCCTCAGCAATTGTGGGGCTGGCACCAAGGGGGGCAGTTCTCCTGTGGCCAAGCCATTGCTAGTGTCTCCATATGTTGATAGGCAAGGGGAAAGGACCAGATCTCCTGAAGATGTCTAGGCCAGTTCTTCCTCAAATATGGGGCAGCTCTCCTGTACCTAAGACTTGTTGACACTGCTATTTTGATGCCACCAAGAAGTGTAGACAGCTCTCCTGTGAGGGACTGGCTTGTCCTCTCTCCCGAACACCACCATCAGTGTCCTACATGCATTGGCAGCGTGGTGCATGTCAGCTCTCCCAGAAATGTGGATATTAACATAACTTGAGGTGGCCGCCCAGATCACATGGGGTTTGATAATAACACAGGGCCATAGACATCAACTCAGCCCCTGGCAGTATCAATACTATTGACCCACTTATGGCCCTCAGTGGCTGCATGGGCCACAAGCTGGGCTCACTTCAACTTGGTGCCCTGTGGCATCTAAGCCTGAGCACATCACTTAGGAATCATTCAATGTCACAGACTGTATCCATTCACATGAGTTTCTGGCTTCATCATCGTCTAGAGCAGAAACTACAGCTGACCTCACCTCGCCAACTTCTCAGCTGATCTTGTGTCCTTGAACTGGGAGCCTCTGAATCCTCACCAAAATGAATCTCAATGTTAACAGGGCCTCTCGGGCCATGGTGATCCTTCAAGGGAGTACAATCCAGAAACATGTGAGTTTAAGGCTTCATCATCATCTAGGGCAGAAGCATGGAACACCAATATTAACAGGGCCTCTCAGGCCATGGTGGTCCTTCAAGGGAGTACAATCCAAAAACTGAAACTTTCCTCATCTCCAGCCTCTGTTATTGCCAGAGCAGGGACTTTCTGTGAAGGCAGCAGGTTTGGAGGTGTTCTCTGTACCCACATAAGCTCTTGGCTGTTGTATACCATCCCACTGACCCTACCGGGCAATGACAGCATGTTGATCTTAACCCTCTCTCTTACTGGTCGCTGCCATCAAGGCTCCAGTTCTACCTCTCTCCATAGCATGTGTACTGCTCCACTTTGCTATCTTACCCACCTCTCCATCACATATTTTTTCTATTTTAATTAAAAATTGCATTTATTTACATCCTGACCACAATTATCCTTCCCTCCTCTCCTCCCATTCCCTCCCCCCACTTCCCTCCACCTCTCAAATCCACTCCTCCTCTGTTTCTGTTCAAAAGGACCAGGCCTCCAATGGGTATCAACAAAGTATGGAATATCAAGTTGAGGTAGGACTGTAGCATGAATCTTAAAAGGTCTTATTAATAAAATCAAACCCGGAGCCAGGTATTGGGGTAAATACTGGAAGATCAGAGAGACAGAATACAAACAACAGCTGACCTCACCTCACCAACTTCTCAGCTGATCCTGTATCCTTGAACTGGGAGCCTCTGAATCCTCACCCGAATGAATCTCAGCTGAACTTCTGCTGAAAGCCTAAAAGCTTAACCAGGCTCTAGTTCCTGGTCCTCATGCCTTACATACCTTTCTGCTTTCTGCCACCACTACCTGGGATTAAAGGCCTATGTCTCCATGCCTGTCTGTTTCCAGTGTGGCTTTGAACTCAGAGATCTAGATGGATCTTTGCCTTTGGAATGCTAGGTTAAAGGTGTGTGTGCCACCATTTTCTGGCATCTATATCTAGTGGCTGTTCTGTTCTCTGACCCTAGATAAGTTTATTAGAGTTCATGATATATTGGGGAACACAATACCACCAGTAAGATTGAGCTGCTCCCCTTATATTAAACCTGGGCAAGGCAACCTAGTATGAATAACAGGTTCCTAAAGGCCAGACAGAGCATTAGGGCCATCCCCTGCTTCCACTTGTAGGAGTCCCCCAAGGTCACCAAGCAACACAAACTGTGACACATATGTAGAGGGGCTAGGGTGGTCCCATATTGGGGGTGGTGTGGATGGATGGGGAGAGGACTGAAAGAAATGACTGGAAAGAGGGAGCATTTCAGATTCGGGTAGAAACTTGGTCAGGGGACACTCCCAGGAATCTACAAGGATGGCCCCAGACAAGACTCTTAGCAAAGGTAGATGCACAGCCTGAAATGTCCATCTCCTTTATTTAGTAATTTAGCACAGGACTTTTGTTTTTTATCTTTTTAATTACTGTATTCTATTTACTAGTGTGTGTGTGTGTGTGTGTGTGTGTGTGTGTGTGTGTGTGTGTGTGTGTGTGAGAGAGAGAGAGAGAGAGAGAGAGAGAGAGAGAGAGACAGACAGATAGCCAGAGACAGAAGCACAGAGAGAGTGGGGGTAGGGTAGTTGAGGATCTCACCTACCAGGGCAGAGATGCTCTACATTAACAACATCTTGAAATTCCAGACTGGATATGAAGATACTGTCTGTACTGAGTCCCAGCTCTCACTGTTGTGAATTGTTTAGGGAGATAAAGTTTCATTGTGTAGTTTAGGCTAGACTCAAAATTATGGCAATCTTCTCCACTCTCCTCAATTCTGAGACATAAGCTTGTGTCACCACCCTTTCATGTATTTTTACATTTATTTACTTATTGTTTAAGTATTTCTATTTTTAGGGGATGGTTTTGTTGAGGGTGGCCAAAAGACATGGTAATTCTTGGGTCAGTGTCTATGGGAATTTCTATTGGGTCCATTCCTGTCAACTTACAAAGTCTTAATTTTCCTTTTAGAATCAAATCAGAGATCTTTTCTACATAAGTCTTTAGCTTCATACTCAATTCAAATGGTAGAAATATCTATTCCAATATAGTATCTTCCCTCTACATCAAAATCCCTATGGTGGAATGTCTGGAGGGGAGTATGACCAGAATGCAGTTAAGTTCTGGATCCACACGATCCACATGTGCCTCTTGTATTTTCTTTTCTACTAGAGCCAATTCCTTCTCAGCTTCAGCTGATAATTCTCGTGGACTGTTTAAGTCCTTGTCCCCTTTTAGGGTATTGGCCAAATTTACTAGTCCATCTTTAGGTATTCCAATGATGATCATAAGATGGAAATGATTCCTAACAATTTTTGAAAATCATTAAGAGTCTGCAATTTGGCTGGGCGGTGGTGGCGCACGCCTGTAATCCCAGCACTCGGGAGGCAGAGGCAGGTGGATCTCTGTAAGCTCGAGGCCAGCCTGGTCTATAAAGCTAGTCCAGGACAGGCTCCAAAGCTACAGAGAAACCCTGTCTCAAAAAATAATAAAAAAAAAAGAAAGAGAGAAAGAAAGAAGAAAAAAAGAAAGAAATAGAGACCATCATTTGTATGTTGGGCATAGGGAACACTACCAAGGAGTTGTCAATTTTATCACACAAAATTTCATTATAATATGATTCATATGATGCTTTAAGAATGTGAGACATTATTTCTTTGTGCCTTTAAAACTGTTGACATCATTGGCAATGATTGTGCCAAACTGCTTTTAGACTTAGCACTGAAATTTCTGACTCTCCACTCTATCACAGATACTAATGAAACTCTACAGGCAACCTATTCTGGTGAAGATTGTCACACCACATCATTTCGTTGCTTGACTTAGTCTTAAAAGAAGGAGTCATTGCATGCATTTATAGTATGCATGTTGCTCCTATGCACCCCTTCTATTGCCCTTTTTCATAGCCCTCTATTCTATTTCTGTTCTCTACTTCCAAATTTCTTTTTTATAATTTTTTATTATTAAGAAATTTTCTATTCATTTTACATACCAACCACAAATCCCCCTCCCCTTCCTCCTACCACCCCCAGCCCACCCTCCATTCCCACCGAGCCCCTCCCCCTGCACCAAAGCTGTGTATAGTATCCCACCATAG
Organism: Peromyscus californicus insignis; assembly: GCF_007827085.1. Taxonomy (NCBI): domain Eukaryota; kingdom Metazoa; phylum Chordata; class Mammalia; order Rodentia; family Cricetidae; genus Peromyscus; species Peromyscus californicus. The sequence continues at coordinate 6,915,359 of NW_026294573.1, forward strand.
GCAGTGGGCTCCAAAAAGCCTGCTCCTGCACCAGGGATGGATCCTCATCCTACTGTCAGGGGGTCCCTTAAGCAGATCAAACTACACAACTGTCTTGCTTATGCAGAGGGCCTAGCCCAGTCCCATGGAGGCTCCACAGCTATTGGTCCATAGTTCATGAATTCCCACTAGTTTGCTTTGGTTGTCTACGTAGGTTTCCCCATCATGGTCTTGATGTCCCTTGCTCTTAGAATCCCTCTTTTCTCTCTTTGACTGGACTCCTGGAGTTTGGCCTGGTGCTTGGCTGTGGATCTCTGCATTTGCTTCCAGGAGAAAGGCTCTATGATGACAGTTAGGGTATTTACCAATCTGATTACCAGGGTAGGCTAGTTCAGGCACCCTCTCCACTATTGCTAGTAGTCTATGGTGGGGTCATCCTTGTGGATTCCTGGGAACTTCCCTAGCTCCCAGTTTCTCCCTGTTCCCATGATGTCTCCCTCTCTCATGGTTTCTCTTTCATTGCTCTCCCACTTCATCCCTGTTCCAGCTCCACCATCCCATTCCCTTATGTTCTCATCTTCCAACCCCAACCCTCCTTTGCCTCCCTCGCCCACAGTTTACTCATGGAAATCTCATCTATTTCCCCTTCCCAGTGTGATCCGTGCATTCTTCTTAGGGTTCTCCTTGTTAGCTAGCCTCCCTGGATCTGTGGGATGTAGTCTGGTTATCCTTTGCTTTTCATCTATTATCCACTTATGAGTGAGTACATACCATGTTTGTTCTTCTGAGTCTGGGTTACCTCACTCAGGATGATATTTTCTAGTCCCATCCATCTGCCTGCAAATTTTATGATGTCATTTTTTTTTACTGTGGAGTAGTACTCCATCGTGTCAGCCATTCCCTTTCTACTAAGTCCTAAGTTACTCAAATCATACTTCCCACTGTGGGGAATTAAAACCTGACAGAGGCTGGAAATGCAGAAAATGTGTTTCCTGTTCACAGAGTTATTAGAACAGAGATCCCCTGGGAACCTGTGCAGGTGTGGATCCTCTCTAGCTCAGGACCCTTTGCTCTGTCATGTTTCCTTACCATCAGGTAAGCTAGAACCCCATGGAATAATGCAAAACACACACACTTCATCTGACCCACCCAGTTTGCCTTCAAGTAAGACAGCACTCAGCAAGCCCTCTACCACAGTTCAGCCATTGACTGATGAACCAACATTAAAGCAATTTAGCTTTTGACCCAGTTAAGGGGGAAAATAGCCCATATGAAGAAGCTGTAATAAGCTCATCATTGTGAAATCTGCAGTGGCTGACAGACCTCAAGTGTCCACTACTCCCTAATGTAATGGAAGAAGGTTTGTTGTGGTAGCAGAAATAGCTCTCCATCCTTCCTTATCTAAACAACTGTTTCATGTGCTCACTGGAAAGAAGATACCACCAGATGGTGGTAGTGCTGGCCTTTAATCTTAGAACTCAGAAGGCAGAGGCAGGTGGATCTCTGTGAGTTTGAGACCAGCCTGATATAGGGAGCAAGTTCCAGAAAAGCCAAGGCTACAAGAAGGAACCCTGTCTCTAATAATAATAATAATAATAATAATAATAATAATAATAATAATAATAATATAATCATAATAATAATGGTAGATGCCATTCATGAAGAGATGCTGAGATCATTTGAGTTTGGGTATCTTAGGAATGACAGAATTCACACATTACTCCTCTATGTCTGCCAACATATTTAAAACCTTGTTGGTGTTCATGTACATGTGCACTCGATGGAGTGTGTGGGAATTTCTCATCTTGCCAAGGCAAGATTCAAAAGGACTCAGCATGAACAGAGTCCAGTTCTTGCATAATTTCAGTTCCTAGATGTACTTGGGGTGGAAGTTTTTGAAGGCTTTCTTGATAATCTCCACAGGAAACACACAATCATTACTTTCATGAAGCACAGCTGAACAGAATGTTGTCTCTACTGGGCCCATTGCAACAAGTACCCTTGGTGTTCCACCAGAAGGGCCTAAGTTCCAAATCAGTAACCACCTTGCAGAGCCACCCCAGGGCATATCAAGGAAGGACTTTCTACATCGGTTCGCACTCTGGGGTTCTGCTGAGCAGTCTCTACCTTTAGTTCCAGCCATACATCCTGGTGCACATTCCTCATGGCAAGCACTAGATGCTTCCACCTTCTGCAAGGGAAATGGTGAAGTGTCATGCTCTAAGAAGGGGAGCAGCATAGAACCATCTCTTATCTTTGTCTCTAATGCCAGTTCCAATGCAGCCCCTTACACCTGCCAGGCAAGGGCTCTTCTCCTAAACTGAATCTGGAGACCTATTCTCTCCCTTCAGTCACTCTTGACTTCTGTGTGTTGCTATTCCTACTGCCTGGTGGAGAGTCAGGGAGGATCATCTCACTATGACTCCATCTGTTCTAAACTGCCCTTCACTCCTGACAATTCATTATTATTAGGACTCAACATGACTTTTAAGACCACCAAGCTGATGTCATCTGATTTATCTTTTTCCACATTAGCCTTGAACCCACAAGTCCCTTACCATGAGCCCATTGCCTCCCCTTATATCATCTTACTTGGGGCAAAACGTCTGTCTCCACAGCACTTCTACACCATCCATCAGAGCCTGCATTGTTCCCAAGTAGGGAGTTTTATCAGCAACCCCACAGGGAGGCAGGGCAAAGGACAGACTTCCACCATTGCCTTCAGTATATTTTTTTTTTTAAATTTATTTTAATTTATTTTGCAATACAATTCAGTTCTACATATCGGTCATGGATTTCCTTGTTCTCCCCCCTCCCGTCCCCCTCACCTTCCCCCCAACGCCCCCCCCCCATTCCCATGAGGGGTCCACACTGGATCAGGCCCTCCGAATGGGTGAGACAGTTGATTGGCTTGATCTGTTTGGGAGGCATCCAGGCAGTGGGACCAGATCTTGTGCTCATTGCATGAGTTGGCTGTTTGAAACCTGGGGCCTATGCAGGATTGTTTGGCTTGGCCTGGGAGGAGGGGACTAGACCTACCTGGACTGAGTCTACCAGGTTGACCTCAGTCTGTGGGGAAGGCTTTGCCTTCAGTATATTTTTGTGTCTGCCAGTGAAGTCTTCCTTGAACAGCGGTAGGGAGAGCATCATGGGCAGATCCTGAAAAGCAGAGATGCCCAAGTCCTTTTCACTAGGCAGACTTTATACTGGAAGCTTCAGGAAAGTAGGTGTGGCCTGGAAGCCTGTCCTGAAGTTTCTACCTCAGAAAGGATGTGGTAAAGGATTCAGGAGATGTATTTTCAAGCTATTACTAAGGAATCTATAAGTCTGAGGATCAGAACTTCTGCTCTGTCATAGTGGAGAACTCAGTGCATCCTGTTGTAGTATCTGGTGATCTCAAACCCTCATCAATCACCCAGTATACAGAGTCTCTCCTAAGGACCCACAAAGGCACAAATTAACCATTGTCCCATGGATACCAAACCCTGCCCTTGTGAACCTCATTTCTCTTTGGAAAAAGCAGGATGACTAACCTCTTACTAGGCAAATAGATACCGATGACCTTACAAGTACACCAAGAAAATAGAGTTCCGATGTCACAATTCCAACATACTCATGATCGGCTTTCCACAGATTGAGCATGCCAGGGAAGGAGTGAGGAGATCTGTGAAATGCCGGACAGTACTATTTCCTTTTAAAGGCTTTAGAGGCTTGTTTATGGGCACTGTGCTTTATTACACTAATTTGGGTATTGAGGTAGAAATTCTATTTAAACTAGTAGCCACCTATAGCCAGACTTCATCTGAGTCATGAAACCAAACAAAGAGAAAGAAATAATTTTCTCCAAAGCGGCTCTAAGACGATTTGAATGAGAGTACCCAAAAGACTCTGAGTCTGAGATGGAGATACCAGTGAATGGAGACTACAAGGAAGAGGACTTCCATGTTTTATTCAGGTCTAGGGCAAGAAACACATTATCATAAACACCTAGTTTTATTTGCTTTTTAAAATATGGTTTTTCCCTACAGTGGAGGCTAGAGTGGAACTGGCTATGTTTCCTGATTGGAACTCATTAGGTAGCCCACACTTGCCCCTTCTTACCATGCTTTTGCCAATTGTTGGCAGTGTTAAAATTCTGTTTTAGCTACGATGCCTGTTTAGTGCACTCTGCTTCTAAAACACTGCATAGATGCCTGGCCTGGGTGCAGGAACTTATGGTTTCACCCTTTATGGAAAGTGTCAGGAGGAATCCAGGGCAATCAGATCTATGTAGTGTGCTTCAGGTCAGTCCAGGTTAGGGGATCAAAAATAAAATAAGATATGAAATGTCTTGATCAATATGGTTTGGTTGTAGGATTTGAGCCCAATACACAAGTGCTCTGAGACTGAGCCACTTTCTCAGGTCATCTATCTGTTTTTGTTTAATTTTATATACGCACAAGGTCTCTTCATGCAGGGATGTCTAGCCTGGATCTGTTATCTTCTATGCTCAGGACCTTAATTCTTGTTCCCAGGTGTGGCTTGTATGTGCTACTTGGATCTTTTTTTTTTTTTTTTCACTCTCGGACAGTGTCAAGTCAACTAGGCAATGCTGAAGCAATCACATTCCTAAAGATTGGTTCTCAGATCAGCTGGGACACATGGCTTGTGTTCAGGAAGCTATTAGCACATCCCAAGACAATTTGTAAGCTACAGTTTAGAAGAAATTACAATTCAAACAACTGCAAAACCCTAACCTGTGAAACATTATTGACGGGGCTAAAAAAGGATTAAATTACAGAGCAGGTTCTAATGTGAATTCTAAAATGGGCCTAGGAATATGTGCAGAGCCAGAAGGATCTGGAGTTCAAGAACATCCTTGCCTATTTTAGACCCTGTCTCAAAAATACTCAAAGAAATCCCTGTGTGGTAGCTCACACCTATAATCACAAGACTCAGGATTAAAGAATTTGCCTTCAACATGGTATCAATTCATTCTCTTTCCTTTATGGTGATCAAATTAATGTGAATGCACCCTATGTACAGGCCAGGCCAGTGACTCCATGCAGGCCACACAGATCATTTCACATTCTTTCCACTGGGACACAAGCTGTCATATAAATTACTCAGATTGGCCTTGAGCTCACACTAAATTGCAGACAGGTATTGACATTGTCCCTTCTTTCTCATGCTCCTGAGTAATGACCACTTACTGGACCACCAGGATTGGTAGGCTCGCAGACCTTAGCACAGTTGACTACATGACTATTCAGGCCATCAAATCAGCCTGTACATAGCACAGCATCCAAGCATATAAGGAATCCTAATTTTCACCAGGATCTCAGTTCATTCTCTTTCCTGACAGGAGATCTTTTCCTCAATTTCTTTAAGGGAATTTTTCATTCCCTTTTTAAAGACCTCTATTATCTTCATAAAGTTATTTTTAAGGTCACTTTCTTCTGCTTCTTCTATGTTGTGATGTTCAGGCCTTTCTTGTGTAGAACCCCTAGGTTCTGGTGATGCCATATTGCTCTTTATGTTGTTGTGTGTATTTTTGCACTGGCATCTACCCATCTCTTCCTCCAATAGGTGCAAGAGATGCCTGAGTCAGAGCAAGCTGCTCCTGGTCCAGTCTGTGCTTGATGTGTCTGTGTCTCAGGTGTCCACGCTGGGTTCAATCTTAGCTCTTGGTCTAATTGGAGCTGACTGATTCTGTGTCTCTTGGTCTTATCAGGGCTCTTGGTCCAGTCAGAGCTGGTGCATTCCATGTCTCAGGAAGCCACTTTTGGTCCAATGAGAGCTGGCAGATTCTGTGTCTCAGGAAGCCACTGGGGTTGAAGGGGTTGGGCATGTTTGGGGTAGGGCATGGGTCTTGTAGATTGTAGGGTCTGATGGGGTTTTTGGTGGAGGAGTCTGCTAGCATGAGTCTTCCCTGCTGGCCCGCAACTGGGGCAGCCCTGACAGGAGATCTAATCAACCTAAACATGCTCTATTTAGATACTCTTTCAAAAAAGCATGAGGGTTACTGAAATCCAACTGTACTGGATTAACACCCATTATGGCAATGATTCCATAAAAGGAAAAGCAGGTACAGACATGAAAATAAAAAAGTAAATTAATTAATAGACAAAATCTTAGTGTTTGAGGTGACTTGGAGAATGAGTTTTTACCTTCACCACAGTCTCAGATCATTCTCTTCCCTGAAAGGAGATCTAATCAAACCGGACACATCCTACTTCATACCACTACACTCAGGCAGGAAGATTACTAAGACTTACAGGTCAGCTCAGGCTACATATGAGTTCCAGATAGGCCTGAGACATGTATATATATATATATATATATATATATATATATATATATATATATACAGAGAGAGAGAGAGAGAGAGAGAGAGAGAGAGAGAGAGAGAGAGAGAGAGAGATTTTATGTGGAAAATTACAAAACTAATAGTGTAAGCAAGACAATGAATCCCAGAGCTCAGAGTTTGTGAAGAAGTATCATGGTGGACCTGGGATCTTGACCATACTCTCAGATTTTATGCATTTCCACATGGAGATCTGAGTCACTCAAACTACAGATGTAAAATACCAAATAGGAAGAAATGGGTGGATGTTCCATTATCCAACCAGGTGGCAGCTTGTGGCTGAGAGGTGGGGCTACAAACGGTAGGTGTGAGGGGAAAGGAGATATAAGGCTCAGAATGGCTAGACAGGACCTTCTGAGCCTTGTAGCCTGGAGTGACTGACTGTCTCTGCTGGGATTGGAACTCCTGCTAACAGTGTCCAGATCAGGTCAGTCACTCAACACCATCAGGACACCCCATCTCACCCAGCCTCTCGAGTTTCTACTAGGGATATTAGACCTCAGATATCATAGGGAGTTCTCACTTCTGTCTCTTCTTGTGATTTTGATAAAGAATACAGCATTGCCTCAATCCTAAAAACAATTTTCTTGTTTCTGTTCAATTATGCTTTCTGATTTTGGAGACTCATTTTTGTATCTTGGCTCGATTGACCTGGAAATAGCCAAGTAGGTCAGGCTGGAAGGAATTGGCCACCTCCCTACCCCAGTGTCTTCAGTGGCGGTAGATAACCAGATGCCATCAAACCCTGCATTAGACCCTCATTTTCTGGGATCACAGACTCAGCTTCTCAGACATTTTCGGATGTTTGTTTGCTTGGTTTTTAATTCATTTTATTTATATTATTGGTGGTTTTGTTTGTTTGTTTGGAGTGGCTAGCACAGGCTATAAACACAGCATCATTCTCTTCACTCAATTCTGTCTCAGAACCCACAGCCCCAAACTTGTCCACAAGACCAAAAGTCAAGCACAGGTGGAATCATCTAGGGACACGGTGTGCTACTGTCTCCACTGTAACTCATTGTATGTGTTAGGGCAAGGAGAGGCTAAAGTTGGTCCTTTAAACTACTGCCAATCAAGAGAGAATGGAGGAGGAGAGCAGAGACAACCTTCCTCTCTAGGTCTTCAGACCTTTCCTTCCCTGCATCTGTAGGTCACTTCTTGGCTTTTCAGCACCAACGTGATTCTTAGGGGAAGGACCAGGAACAAACATAACATACACACTGGATTTCAGGTCACTGACTGTGGTGATATTTTATTTTACTTGTTAACAAATATAATTTGCCTGAAGATCAGAGGACAGAGCCAGCCACTAGATTAAACAGAGAGGCCAGAGAATGGTGGCACACACCTTTAATCCTAGCACTCAGGAGGCAGAGATCCATCTGAATCTCTGTGAGTTCAAAGCCACCCTGGACTACATGAGATTAATCCAGTCTAAAAGAGAACTAAAGCCAGGCAGTGGTGGTACACACCTTTAATCCCAGTACTTGGGAGTCACATGTCTTTAATCCCAGCACTAGGAAGGTTGAGACAGGAAATGATATGTCTGGGCAGGGAAAGGCAAGAGGAGGTAGGAACAGAGGCTCTTTCAGCTGAGGACCCAGGGGCATTCAGTCTGAGCATTCATGGAGACAGGATCTTCCCCTTTTGGCTGAGGATTTAGTGAGGTGAGAAGTGGCTGTGGCCTATTTTCTCTCATCTTTTAGCATCTACCCCAATATCTGGCTCTGGGTTGTTATTATAAGACCATTAGGGTTCGTGCAACAAGTGACTCCATACCACTTAGCAACACAGCTGTTTTCTGGTCTCATCACGGTAATCATTGCATCAAAAGCAGAACTGGTCCAGCTTTGGAAAGAAAGAAAGGAAAGAAAGAACAAAGAAAGGAAGGAAGGACATATGAATCCAGAAAAAGAGAGAGAGAGAGAGAGAGAGAGAGAGAGAGAGAGAGAGAGAGAGAGAGAGAGAGAGAGAGATTGAGTTTTAGTGGTTATGCAATGACTCTGGAAATGGGTTCTTACCTTCACCAGTGTTTTAGTTCATTCTCTTTCCTGCATGAAGATCTAATCAATCTGAAAACCCTCTGTTACTTAACTTCTATTGAGGCAGGAGAATCATTGAGATATACAGGTCAACTCAGGCACGTAATGAGTTCCAGATTAATAACATTCATAAGACAATGTATTCAATGTATTCAGAGTTTGTGGAGAAGTATTACAGAGGGGTTTGGGACTTGACTATAACCTCAAGTTTCATACTTTTCCACATCAGATTCACTCAAGCTAAAGATGCAAAAGTACAGAGGGACTCACTAATCATGGGGTCGTCAAAGAAGCACCATGGAGAGAAGGAGGCAGCCAGGACCACGGTGGCAGCTGGTACCGGGGGTACCACCGAGTCATCGCCATGACATTGGGAGCACAAGAAACACAAGCACAAGAGTAGCTGCAGCAGTAGTGGCAGCGGAGAACGACGAAAGCAGAGCCGCGAGTGTGGGGAAAAGCACGGGAGCGGGAGGCGCGGGGCAGAAGCCGAGAACCGTGGCAGGGCGCATGGTCGCCAACGAAGTCAAGTGGAGCCCTGGGAGCGGAGCATGAAGCGCGAGAAACGCGATGACGGCTATGAGGCCGCTGCCAGCTCCAAAACTAGCTATGCAGATGCCTCATTACTTAGCATCGAGGAGACCAATAAACTCCGCGCAATGTTGGGGCTGAAACCCTTGGAGGTCAATGGTGTCAAGAAAGAGGCTGGCACCAAGGAGGAGCCAATGGCAGCTGATGTCATCAACCCCATGGCCTTGCAACAGCGTGAAGAACTACGGGAGAAGCTGGCAGCTACCAAGGAAAAGGGTTTGCTGAACCAAAAATTGGGGAAAATAAAGACTTTGGGAGGGGATGACCCCTGCCTGGATGACACCGCATCCTGGATTGAGAGGAGCCGGCAGATGCAGAAAGAGAAGGACCTGGCAGAGAAGCGGGCCAAGCTACTACAGGAGATGGACCAAGAGTTTGGCATCAGCACTCTGCTGGAGGAGGAGTTTGAGCAGAGGCGACAGGACTTATATAGTGCCCGGGACTTGCAAGGTCTCACTGTGGAACATGCCTTCGATTCCTTTCGAGAAGGGGAGACTGTGGTTCTCACCCTCGAGGACAAGGGAGTACTTCAGGAGCGGGAGGATGTGCTGGTGAATGTGAACATGGTGGACAAGGAGCGGGCAGACAAGAATGCGGAGCTTCGGAAGAAGAAACCCAACTACCTGCCCTATGAGGAAGATGAGAGTGTTGATGATTTGGCATAGCCAAAACCCCACTCTGTCCTGGCCAAATGTGATGAGGAGTTGGAGGGCGAGTGACCACATTCCTTCCCTTTGGAGCAGGGTGGCATGGCTGATGGAGTGAGGGAGCACGAACTAGAAGAGATCCGGGGAAAGCTACTGCTGCAGCAGGCTCAGTCTCTGAGCTCTGTAGGGCCCGGCTTGCCTCTGAGTACCTAAGTCCTGAAGAGATGGTGACCTTCAAAAAGACCAGGCAGAGGGTGAAGAAAATCCGAAAGAAGGAGAAGGAGGTGGTAATGCGGGCAGATGACTTGCTGCCTCTTGGGAACCAGACTCGGGATGGGGACTTTGGATCCAGGCTTCGGCCCGGGTCGGCTTCCAGTTCCCGAGGTGGAGGAGAAGGCCCTGGAGGATGAGGAGAAGGACCCTGTGGCTGAGCCCCCACCATCAGATGATATTCAAATAGAGAACATGAATATCAGTGATGAAGAGGATGGGGGAGACCTTCCGTCAGGGTCCCCAGAGGTGCTGAAAGAAGATGAAGCAGAACTGGAGCTGCAAAAGCACCTGGAGAAGGGGGGCCGTCTGCGGCAGCTGCAACTCCAGCAGCTTTGAGGCAGTGGTGAGAAGGTGGTGGAGATTGGAAAGAAGCTGGAGTCTCGCCTGCGTGGCTGGGAGGAGGAAGAGGACCCTGAGTGGAAGGGGGCCTTGGTGTTCGATGCCACTTCCGAATTCTGCAGCACACTGGGGGAGATCCCCACCTATGAGTTGGCTGGCAACCGGGAGGATCAGGAGGAGCTCATGGACTTTGAAAAGGATGAAGAGCATTCAGCCAATGGTGGCTGGGACTCAGATGGGGAAGAGAACCTTGGCGGGAGCACCATCAACCTGGATGGGCAGAAGCAGCAACAAGATTTCTTTGCTTCCTCTACCACCATCCTGGATGAGGAGCCCTTGGTGAACAGAGGGCTGGCAGCTGCCCTGCTCCTGTGTCAGAATAAAGGACTGCTGGAGACCACAGTACAAAAGGTGGCCAGGGTGAAGGCTCCCAGGAAGTCACTGCCCTCAGCTGTGTATTGCATGGAGGATAAGATGGCCGTCAAGGATAAGTACAGCCAGCACGAGGAGCACAGGGACTTTACCCAGGACTTCAAGGAGAAGGACGGTCACAAGCCTGATGTTAAGATTGAGCATGTGGACAAGACTGGCAGGAAACTGAGGCCTAAGGAGGCCTTCAAGCAGCTCTCCCACCACTTCCACAGCCTAAGGTATAGTGTGAGACATCAACTGGAAAAAAAATCTACCAATGTAATAATGTAAATTACACAATGAATCCCAGAGCTCAGAGTTTGAGGAAGAGTACTATGGATGAACCTGGGACCTTGACCATCATCTCAGATTTCATCCATTACCAAAGTAAGGTCTGAGTCACTCAAATTACTGATGCAAAATCCCAAATAGTAAGATTAAATGGGTGAGAACTTCCTCATCCAGTCAGGTGGCAGCTTGTGTCTAAGAGGTGGGGCTCCAAAGGGAAAGCAAGGGGGAAGTGGATACAAGGGTCAGGAAAGCTAGGCAAGACACTGTGACCATTACAATCTGGAGTGACCGACTTACCCTGCTGGGATTGGAAGACCAGTGTCCAGATCAGACAAGTCATTCACACCATCAAGAAGCCCCATCTCACCCAGGCTAGCCTGTCTCTGATTTCATCTTAATTTTTTTCTTGTTTGGTGTGGCTACTGTAAAGGAGAAAATTTCATTAAGCCCAGACTTAGTTTACACCTCTATATGTAAGCTTTTAAAACCTGTTACTACTCACCAGGCTGGCCTCGAACTCAGAGATCCTCCTGCCTCTGTCTCCCCACTGGTGGGATTAAAAGCGAGTGCCCCCAACGCCCTGCCACAAAGGGATTTTAGGCAGAGGATCTGATCTTGGGAAGGTTTGTCAAAAAGTCAAAGGTTTAAATCCCTTAATAAAATTAGATCTAGATCATAATGAAGAAAAGCCTGGTTCATCGCCCCTCCCACCAGCACCATGAGCTGCAGCAGCTCAGGCACTTACCCTGAGGCAGCAGCAGGCAGGGGAACCTGCCCCATCACGGGCTCCAGCGCAGGCTGGCCTAGGTGGCAGCAGCCGGCTTGGCTCCCCCTGAAGGGCAATGTCTAAGGGTGTGTATGCCCTGCCGAGCAAGGCAAACAGAGAAGGGAAGCCCTTAGTGTCCAGCACGTCTCCTGTAAACTTCTTGATGCAGCTGGAGGATTACACTCCTAGGATCCCAGATGCAGTGACTGCTTATTACCTGAACCCTGCTGGCTTTGACGCTTCAGACCCACGCATAATTCAGCTCAGTCACTAGCTGACCAGAAGTTCATCTCAGATATTGCCAACAATGCCCTACAGCACTGTAAAGTGAAGGGCACAGCCTCTGGCAGCTCCCTGACCAAGAGCAAGGACCGCAAGTACCCAGACCTATTTGTCTTTTCCTCTGTTCCCACACCAGCCTGTTTCCATAAAAAACTTTATTGTGAAAAACAGAAAGAAAAAACAAAGAAAGAAAAGCCTTTTCGTTTACCAGAGGGATAATTAAAAGAATTTAAAAGTTAAGACAGAAAATCACAAACATAATAAAGGAATTAAAAGGCTGTCTTGGCTTGTGCCTATACCTAGCACTAGGGAGGCTGAGGCTGGAGGATTTTTTAAAGCTCAACACAAGCTTGGACCACAGACACTGTTGTATTTTAAAAATGATGAGTCATTTGGAAGGAGTCACATATACAACAGGCCTAGGTTGCAGGATTATTGAGGGGAGGGGAGAGAACAGCAGAGACTGGTCTCTGGGGATGAGAGTGAAGAAAGAGAGAGAGACAGGAGGTGTACAAGGCCAGCCTTTTATAAGGAAACTTAGCGAATGCCCACAGGGAATCCTCTTAGTGTCTGCAGCTGAGATATATCCTGTCAGGACCCTGAGTGTCAGGGACCAAACATGGACCATGGAAAAGTACTAGCTAGGCCAGAGAACAAGCCCCTGCCATAAACCAGATGCCCCCAAAGATAAAGAACAGGTCAGGCAGGTCAGGTAGCATAGCAACAGAACAATGGGCCCTGACCAGTGACCTTACCACCTAGCAGCCTCAGGAATTGCACATAGCCCTTCACCTGCACATCCCCCTTCACCTGCACATACAGCAAGTCGTGTACCCCTTCCCTCCATCCCTCCCCCTCCCATGATATATAAGCCTTGCTGAGGAGAATAAAATTTGCAGCTTGATCAGAACACACTGTCGTGCTGTCTTCTCTCGTGTCTCCCATCCCTTTCATTCTCTCCCACAGGTGAGTCACCCCCGTTGACACCCCACTGGCCGGGGCATCTGAGGGCAGGCCAGGTGTCCTAAATGCTAATGAATACCCTGTCTCCACAGGCAACACTCACCCTTTCAGAGGCCTTAAGTATCTGGTCCCAGTTTTTAAAATAATTTATTTTGCTTTAAGTATGTGCATGTGTATATGTACATATGGTTCCTTTAAAGCATCTGAAGAGGGCCAAGGGTCCTCTGAATCTGTAGTTACAAGACCTACCACCTAACTTGAGTGCTGAAACCCAAACTCGGGTCCTCCAGAGAGCACCTCTGTCTTGGTTTGGCCTCTGCCTTTTGGTTGTCCATCTTACATGAAGATTAGTAATTTATGGATATATGTTTCTTTCTTGAACAGTAAGTTGTTGGAACTATGAACTGATGTTGGGCATACAGCATTTTCACTATTGAGCTGTGATCTGTCTTTTTCTTGCTTTGGAAGGCTTGAGGAGCTGGATATTATTTCCCCCACCACCCTTAGCATTACACTTTCCCATAGGTTTCAAGAAAACCCTTTTGCATGAGAGGGCATTGTATTCTTCTAATTTACTGAATCGCTTTCATTGACAATTTCATAGTTGTTCATGGGGGGTGGAATGGAGGGAAAGAGTACTGGGAGAAATATTTCTGGGAAGAGCTAGAAACCTAGTGCAATGGACACTCTCTTGTCTCTATTGTGAATAAACAAATTGAGGAAGAAATTGTTGGATACCAATTCTCTTATTGTTATCTAAATGTACAGGCAAAAGAGAACATATGTCACAGCTTCAGGGACAGCCACACCAAAATTCATGCAGAAATCAATTACAAGTTTAAGATCCAGCACTAAGGTTGGAGAGAGTTAGGAGGTCAAGAGTGTGATATGGGACTGGAGAGATGGCTCAGAGGTTAAGAGCATCGATTGCTCTTCCAGAGGTCCTGAGTTCAATTCCCAGCACCCACATGGTGGCTCACAACCATCTGTAATGAGATCTGGCACTCTCTTCTGTATACATAATAAATAAATAAATCTTTAAAAAAAAAAGAGTGTGATATTTGTTCAACTATTGGAGGGTTTTATTTGAAGGTGGTCCCTTGTAACGGTTCCACTCAAGTCTCAATGGATATCATAATCTGCAAAAAATGAAAACCCAGTGCATATTTGACTTTGTCAACCTGGATCAGACTTTGGGGAGTCTATTGCCAGACTGTTCACTGGCAGCTCATTGAAAACATAGTACAATTTAGGCAAGTGTTCCAGGCAGCAACCAGTCCAATCAGTCCAATTCCAGGTGCAAAATAAAGCTTAGGGTGTGACTACATAGAATCTTTTTTACAAAGTACACATGACCATGATAATGGGCTCTATAGCTAAAAGGCCCATATCTGGTGTAATCTTGGACCAACAGCATAGAGATCAGCAAGCCAGAAAGTATATGTGACCTCTAGTCTGGGCTAATCATTCTGGGGAATTTGGTGAAGTCTGCCTCCATAGCTAAAGCTCTCCAGGTCCTCAACAAAATCCACTCTGGGTTTTCAAGATGGAATGTAGGTATTGATTTTTTTTTATCTCCTTTGAGGAGTTATCCCTACATGATTAAAATTCCTAGTATTCTTACTGCACTGTGTTCCAAACAATCATTAACTGTGAAATGCCACGGACTGGCCCACCGGGAGTACCATGACCGTAGGAGAACTAGGGCTTGGGTAGTCAGGAAGGCAAGGATTGGGCAAATGACAGACAACACACTCAGAAGTGGTTTGAATCTGCTGCAATTTTACTTCTGCAAATCAGTAGTTTATATACAGAAAAGAAAACTATCAAGTCATACAAGGAACAAGAGCTTGGCAATAATTCATCACATCATCTTTAAAAAAAAAATAGCAAGCACACAACTATTAATTGGCACTAGACATATCCCTTCACCCACAAGAACTTTAGGACCCAAAGAGTATTCTGTGTTTTTTTTTTTTTTTTTTTTTTTTTTTTTGGTTTTTCGAGACAGGGTTTCTCTGTGTAGCTTTGCGCCTTTCCTGGAACTCGCTTTGGAGACCAGGCTGGCCTCGAACTCACAGAGATCCGCCTGCCTCTGCCTCCCGAGTGCTGGGATTAAAGGCGTGCGCCACCACCGCCCGGGCATTCTGTGTTTTTTAAACTTAGTACAGTTCCTAGACTTGTGTAGGCTTCTTGGAGCTGTGTCCTTCATCTTTATCTCAGCCGCTCACTAGTTTATTATTCATTTTTACTTTTCTGGTTCTCATGACTCATTTAGCCAATTTGAACGCTGCAGATCCTCCCTAAGTCTTTCTTTAGTTCTTTTCTCACATATCTTTGAATATAAGACCTTTTTACCTGCTGAAATATGGACTCTTATACTTTTATACCTGCTGTAGTCCTTAAGTTTCCCATGTTGAACTTCAATGGAGGGGCCCACCATCTGCCTCCTATGAGATAACATTTTCTGCCATAATCACTTTAGTTGGGATTCCTAAAGGATTCCTAGTGGGTGAGTGTTCATTCCCTAGAAGTGCCTGAACTATTATACTTTCTATTATCTAGCGGCTTGGGGTCTTTAAGGAATAGCTCATTTTGCTATATCTAAATAAAGTCCATGTCCAGCTTCCCCTTTCCTCCGTAGTTCACAACCCAAGCATTCATTAATTTTGGTTATGCTTCATAGATTAATTAGAACATTATCATAAAAGCAGTTATACAGAACCCATAGCCCAGGGAGCTCATGATCCGTGAAGCATGTCTCCTTCGAGAAGGAGGTATAACATGGGCACTCTGCCAGGGACCTCCAGGCAGCTTAGTCCCGTGGGACACGTATCTCCCATCTGCTATTATTGGCATAATTGTTCATGTCACCCAGACGACACTGGAGTTGGTGTGGCAGTGAAGAACACCATACAATACTCCTCCAGATTCCTGGGATCCACAGTACCTCTAAAAGCTACCAGAACAACATTTACATGTATTAATTGTTTCTCTGATGCCAAATCATCACTTAGAAATGCATATAATTTTCTCTCTGACTCTACCAGTCTCCTGTCCCTTCATCCCATTGTTCTTCACGTCAACCTGAGTCCCTGTGATCTGAACCCTTTGCACTCCATTTTCTTTCATATTAAGCACTGTGAAGCCATATGCTCTAGAACCCCTTGATGAGAGACATGTCTGTCAGATGCCATGACTTGATTAGGGCGATGGGGAAAGAAACAGGTATTAAAATCCTGGGAACAAGTGGGCTGTGCTCTCGAATGAAGATGCACAAACAACCCAAAATACTCAGCACATTTTATTATATGCAAGTGAGGATGTCCACAGTATACATACACTCCCAACACTAGGCTTCCATTTTTAGTAGCAGAAGAAACCTTATCCTACTTATCAAAAAAGGAAGGCAAAAGATTCTGCCCTCCAGGGTGTAGAATTGTAAGTGAAAGCACTCCAAGCACAAGAAAAAGAGACGTACTTGGGCTCCCTTTCTGCCCTGAGTATATCCAGCAGCTCAGCACAAAGTAGGTTAAATTCCTCATAGTATAACAGAGGTGTGGGGTACATCTCATGGGTCAGCTTTCTCAGCTTGGCTGTGTGATGTAGAAGGTTCTTCAGGACAGGCAGAGAGATATCATTATTTGTGAAATTGACCTCAGTAAGCTGGGAACATTGGCTCAGGGAAGGCAAGATAGCATTGAAATGACAGTCCCTCATCTTGCAATTCTCCAATTTCAGGGTTTGCAGGGTACTTGCGATTCTCTCAAGGAGAACCTCAAGAAGCTTAGGGCATGAATCAGATAGCTCTACACCTATCAGGTGCAGATGTTTGAGCTCATGGATGTGCAGGCACTGGCTCAGGTAACCCAAGTCTGACTGGGAGAGCCAGCATTCAGTGATTGACAGGGTCTTCAAGGGGGTCTTCAGGCACCTAGGGAGAGATCAAGAGATTAGGTATGCCAAATAGTATTGAAGAGGATTGGTGGGAATGAAAGCAAGGCAGATGATGCTTTTTCCCAAATTTAGTCTGTCTATATGATGGATTCATTCAGCTTCATCCTAGCAATGTCTTTAAGAGTCCCTTGCAGCCAGGTGGTGGTGGTGCACGCCTTTAATCCCAGCACCCAGGAGGCAGAGCCAGGTGGATCTCTGGGAGTTCCAGGCCAGCCTGGGCTACCAAGTGAGTTCCAGGAAAGGCGCAAAGTTACACAGAGAAACCCTGTCTTGAAAAACCAAAAACCAAAAACCAAAAAAAAAAAAAAAAAAAAAAAAAAGCCAGGTGCTGGGGATTGAGCTCAGAGGTAGAGCACTTGCCTATCAAGCACAAGGTCCTGGGTATGGTCCTCAGCTCCAGAAAAAAAAAAATATGTTATGGGGCTGGAGAGATGGCTCAGAGGTTAAGAGCACTGCTTGTTCTTCCAAAGGTCCTAATTCAATTCCCAGCAACCACATGGTGGCTCACAATCATCTGTAAAGAGATCTGGTTCCCTCTTCTGGCCTGCAGGGATATGTGCAGACAAAACACTGTATACATAATCAATCAATCAATCAATCAATCAATCAGTTTTTAAGAGTCCCTTGCTGTGGGCCCTGAGACACAGCCAGTCCCCAGGAACCCCCACCCAACTCTGTCCCAGTTGCTGGCCAGCAGGGGAAACCCCTCGAGCCAGGCTCTTCCAACCAAAACCTCCCATCTCCACCAGCTCTGACTAGACCTAGAGCCCTGCTAAGACCAAGAGGGGCTCCCTGAGCCACAGAATCAGCTAGCTTGGATGGGGAAAGAATAGCTCCATGAGGTACAGAATCTCCCAGCTCCAATTAAACCAAGAGCTAAGATTGAGACAGACACAAGTTAGATTTCAACAAACAACAAAAACTATAGAAAGCCTACAATCTCATTGAAACTGAATAATGCCCAACTGAAGCACCAATGGATCAAGGAAGAAAGAAAGAAACTAAAGCCTTCCTAGAGTTCAATGAAAATGAATGTACTACATACCCAAACTTAGGGGACACTCTGAAAGCAGTGCTAAGAGGAAAACACATAGCACTAAATGCACACATAAAGAAGTAGGAGAAATCCCACCCTAACGACTTAACAGCACAACTGAAAGCTCTAGAACAAAAAGAAACAAACTCACCCAGGAGGAATAGGTGCCAGGAAATAATCAAATTGAGAGCTGAAATCAATGAAACAGAAACAAAGAGAACAATATAAAGAATCAATGAAACAAAGAGTCGGTTCTTTGAAAAAAAAAAATCAACAAATAGACAAACCCCTAGCCAAATTAACCAAAAGGCACAGAGAGAGCATCCAAATTAGCAAAATCAGAAATGAAAAGGGAGACATAAAAGGCAACGAGGAAATCCAGAGAATCGTCAGGTCATACTTCAAAAACCTCTACTCCACAAAATTGGAAAATCTGAAAGAAATGGACAATTTTCTGGATAGATACCTCATACCAAAGTTAAATCAAGACCAGATAAACTATTTAAATAGACCAATAACCACTAAGAAAATAGAAACAGTCATTAAAAGTCTCCCAACCAAAGAAAGTCCAGGACCAGAGGGTTTCAGTGCAGAATTCTACCAGTTTTTCAAAGAAGAGCTAATTCCAATACTCTTCAAATTGTTCCATACAATAGAAACAGAAGGAACATTACCAATCGCTTCTTATGAGGCTACAGTTACCCTGATACCCAAACCACACAAAGATGCAAAAAAGAAAGAATTACAGACCAATCTCCCTCATGAACACTGATGCAAAAATACTCAACAAAATATTGGCAAACCAAATCTAAGAACGCATTAAAAAATTATCCACCATGATCAAGTAGGCTTCATCCCAGAGATACAAGGATGGTTCAACCTAAGAACATAAGAAAGTCTGTCAATGTAATACACCATATAAACAAACTAAAAAAATGATTTTTTTCAATGGATGCTGAAAAAGCATTTGACAAAATCCAACACCCCTTCATGATAAAGGTCCTAGAGATCAGGAATACAAGAAACATACCTAAACTTAATAAACACAATTTACAGCAAGCCAACAGCCAACATCAAATTAAATGGAGAGAAAATCAAAGCAATTTCACTAAAATCAGGAACAAGACAAGACTGTCCACTGTTCCCATATTTATTCAATATAGTACTTGAAGTTTTAGCTAGAGCAGTAAGACAATAAAAGGAGATCAAGGGATACAAATTGGAAAGGAAGAAGTCCAAATTTCACTATTTTCAGACGATGTGACAGTATATATAAGTGACCCCAAAAATTCTAGCAGGGAACTCCTATAGCTGAAAAATTCCTTCAGTAAAGTGGCAGAATACAAGATCAACTCAAAAAAAATTAGTAGCCCTCCTATACACAAATGATAAAAGGGCTGAGAAAGAAATCAGAGACATCACACTTTACAATAGCCACAAATAATATAAAATACCTTGGTGTAACTCTAAGCAAGTGGAAAACCTGTTTGACAAGAACTTTAAGTGCCTGAAGAAAAAAATTAAAGAAGGTATCAGAAAATGGAAAGATGTCCCATGCTCATGGATACATATGTCACCTGAAGAATGGATTAAGAAAATGTGGTATGTACACACTGGAGTACTACTCTGCAGAGAAAAACAATGACAGCATGAAATTTGCAAGCAGATGGATGGAACTAGAAAATAAAATCTTGAGTGAGGTAACCCAGACTCCGAAGGACAAACATGGAATGTACTCACTCATAAGTGGATACTGGACATAAAGCAAAGGATAATCAGACCACAAGCCACAACACCAGAGAAGCTAACTAACAAGGAAGACCCAAAGAGGGACACATGGCTCACCCTGGTTAGGGGAAAGACACTATTTCCATGAGTAAAAGGTGGATGAGGGGTGAGCAATGAAGGGTAGGGGATAGGGGATGAGAACATAAAGGAATAGGATGGTTGAGCTGGAACAGGGATTAAGAGGGAAAGCAATGAAAGAGACACCATGATAGAAGAAGATATCATGGGGATATAGAGACACCCAGGGTTAGGGAAATTGCCAGAAATCCCCAAGAATGAATCTAGCGTGTGGGAGGAGGGTGCCTGAGCTAAACTTAAGCTGGCTTTCCCCAGTGATCAGATGGGTGAACA
The DNA here is from genome assembly GCF_007827085.1 of Peromyscus californicus insignis. NCBI lineage: Eukaryota > Metazoa > Chordata > Mammalia > Rodentia > Cricetidae > Peromyscus > Peromyscus californicus. The sequence continues at coordinate 6,935,421 of NW_026294573.1, forward strand.
CCCTAACTGTCATCACAGAGTTTTCTCCAATGACTGATGGAGGCAGATGCAGAGATCCACTGCCAAGCACCAGGCAGAGCTCCAGGAGTCCAGTCAAAGAGAGAGAAGAGGGATTCTATGAGCAAGTGCATCAGGACCATGATGGGGAAACATGCAGAGACAACCAAACCTAACTAGTGGGAAATCATGAAAGGTGGATCAACAGCTGTGGAGCCTGCATGGGACTGGACTAGGCCCTCTGCATGGTGAGACAGTTGCATAGCTTGATCTGCTTGGGGGGCACCCTGGCGGTAGGATCAGAATCCATCTCTGGAACATGAGCGGGCTTTTTATAGCCGTCTACCTATGATGGGACACCTTGTGAAGCCCTGAGGCAGGAGAATGGCTTAGAATTGCTTCTACTGGATATGTCTCCCCATGGGAGGCCTTGCCTTCTTGTGGGTGGGAGTGGGGTATGGGTTGGGATGGGAAGGCCAGGGAGGGAGGAGAGGGAAGAGGGGTATCTTCAAGTTGTGTGGAAAATGAATGAAAAAGTTTTCTTTATATAAAAAAGAGTCCCCTGATATGTATGTTCCCCACCACAGCTGTGTCCTGTTTCCCAATATCACCTATTTCTCATTGAATCAACCTCTTTTTGGACCCTAAACAACCTTTACACATAAGCAATTATAGGTGTGCTGGTGCCTGTTCACAAATGTCTGAGCATAGAGCTCATCTGCCAGGTTAACCGATGTCTCCACCACTGCTAGGTTCACAGTGGTCAGTTCATCAAGGACCCACTAATCTGTAAAGAAAAGGATGTGGTTGCTATGTTCTGGAGGACACTCTCCATCCTTCCTTACCTGAGCCACTCAAGGCAGCCTGTTAAAAAGTAAATATTATACACATAGAGATTCTGGAGACAAGGGAATTTGGAGATTTGAGAAAGCAACATGCTTATCCATTCGTGCCTTGCAGAAGCAGCAGATCTGATACGCCTCGAAATTACAGCTAGCACGAGAGAGTGAAGATTTTTCATCTGCTCCAGGTAAGGACAAAGCTGTACCATGAATTCAAGTGACCACTGGTTCAGCTGCAGATCCAGGATACAGTCTAGATTTATCCTTTTGAAGATCTGGACAACATCGAAGACAGGTGAATTCCAAATGTTCAGCTTTCTACAGCATAGATGAATGGAATCTTTTCGCTGCTGGGCCCACTGTAACAAGTGCCAGTCACATTCATTGTACCTGGCCTTTATGAGTGCAAGGTCAGTTACTACCTTAAAACGTTTCTTCACCCCAGAGTTAGTACTGACTTCCACTGGTTGCTCCTGCCTCTCAGCTTGTGGAGAGCAGTCACCTTCACGGGTTTCTGCTCTAATGCTCCAGAAGTCATGGTCCACACGCGTCAAATCAAGCACTCTGAGTTTTGACCTCCTGTTGGTAAAACAGGTAGAATTCCCAGAAGATAAGACAAGATACATCTTATAGTTACTTCTTGTCCACATCTCATATCAGCTTCCCTTCCAAATCTTTGCTTTCTCAAGATCAAGCCTCATGCTCAATGAAAATGGTCTTTGCCAGCAAGGCATCTCATCTCCCTCCATTCCATTCCCATTAACCCCAGCCTCATTCCACTTTTAACTGTGGAGCTGGCAGGGAGAGGCCTATTCCTCAGTGGCTATGTCTACTCTTGTGCCCTCCACATTTGCCATTAATTGCCCAGATGCCTGAGACCTGGCCCAAACCTCTGCAGTTCTCTATGCTGATGCTATAAGAAGCCTCTGATCCACCTTTGGCCAAGTTCTCCATGTCCCCAGTTGTTCCTTCTCTGCACCCCCACAGCCTTCCTCCATCCTAGCTGGGTCCTGATTACCTGGGATGAACCTTGTCTATAATCAGCACATCTAGTCCTTCAAGCAGAGCTTTCAAAGTCTCCAGGTCAGAGTCCTTTATCAGGGCTCTTACAGAAAGGTCTGGGAATGGCCAGGCAGACACCATGGCCCTCAGGATGTTTGTACGTCTGTCGTTGAAGGCGTCCTCAAACATCTCCCGGAGCAGCCCCACAGGCAGGTCCTCCAGAATAGAAATGGTCAAGTCCTCCTCCCTCAGCAGCCTCTGTCTTGCCAGCTTCATGAGTGTGGGTGGGGCCCGGTGTCCCATCATGACTGGTTTTCAGGGATAATAATGCTGAGGAAGCATGAAAGCAAAGACACCATTCAGAAAACTTAGGAAGCTTTTCCTCTTCCCACACAAGGACCTCTCTGTGGTGATGGTGGACATCTCAGTTTTCACATTTTGTTCACCATGTGATGGTTTTAAAGCCATACCTATCCTGTCTGCAGTGGGAAGCCTCTCAAAAGCATGCTCTTTCCCAAACACCCCATCCTATTCCAACCACAGTTCAGGTGAAGCCATTTCCACTAAGGGCTCTCTGGGAAGCCTGAAGGCTCAGCCCATGTGGTCAGTTAACCAGGACCTCAAAGAAAGCAAAGGAAACATCCCATTTCCAACCTTGCCAGTCTCCGTTCACCTGGCTGACCCAGCCTGGAACAATTGAGGGAATCTGTGAGATGGACATCATTAGTTATTGACCTCACTTGTTGGTTATCACTGGTCTTGATATTCAGGAAAAGTGGCAGGGGGGCTGTAAGCATGTATTCTCTGTGTTACAGAGCTGTACAGGGTAACTCTTGTATAATATTAGAGGGACCAGCCTTAATATTATACATCCCAGGGGCTCAGGAGAGAGAACTACTAACGGCGAGGACTATTTTCAGGAAATAGAATCTCAGCACACCGAGCTCTATAGTCCACTTGCTTTAATTCCTCTGGCTTAACATCCTGTATACACAGCTTCAGTTCTGTTCTCGTGCCTAGCTCCTTTCTTCCCTGATTTCTCTCTATATATTTATCTACTGTCCCCTCTAGGTTCTATTTTAATTCCTTCATCTAGTTCTGTCCCTTCTAGGTTTTCATCTATCTAGTTCTTTCCCCTATCAGCTCCTCTCCCGTCTCCTTCTCTCTCATCTGGCTCTTCCTCATTTTTTCTTCCCCATCTGGCTCTTCCTCATCTTGTTCTTCCCCATCTGGCTCTTCCTCATCTTCCATCTCTTTCCTCTCGTCCTCTCTTCTAGCCCTTCAATCTAGTTCTTCCCCATCTCAGTTTGTTCCTCTCAAGTTCTTACCCATCTAGTTCTTCCATTCTCTTTCCTCGTCTCGTGCCCTGGAAGTCCCGGTATATAAAGGGAGGGTCCGAGCTAAATTGTGTAAAGCTATTTACTTAACGTCCACCTCACCTAGGTGGTGTCTCCTTGTGGAATTTACCTTAAGTCAGGAGACTTGCATGTGGGCTGCTATCACTGTTAGTCATTGAAAGTTGGGCCCCCACCTGGGCGGTGTCTCCGATAGTCCTTGAAAGTGGCTAAGGGAGATAATCTGATTCCAGAGAAAGCCTTTCCTGAGGCTGTTCTCCAAATACCTGCAATGTGTATGTCCAGAGAGTGATCAGTCCACACTGTTAGCCCTTGTAAGGGAAAAGTCAATTGGGAAAACTATGAAGGCACACATGATTTTCATAACTGAATACAGCTGATATATAACAAGCCAAGTAACACCAAAAACTCCTTGGGATTTGGCTTCCTCTGGAGGAATTCCATGATCCCTCCAGGTAGTGACTTTTGCCATAACCAGCTGAGTTCTTATATATTCCTGCGGCCTGCAGCAGGTAACAAAGAAACAGCCGGGTGGTGGTGGCCCAGGTCTTTAATCCCAGCATTGGGGAGGCAGAGCCAGGTTGATCTCTGTGAGATAGAGGCCAACCTAATCTACAGAGCAACTTCCAGGACAGGCTCCAAAGCTACACAGAGAAACTCTGTCTTGAAACATCCCCCCCCCCCAAAAAAAAAGAAAAAAACACTAAAAATTCGGTCAGTAAACTTTCACTAGGTACTGTCATTGTCTGTAATGTTTGTAAAGCATCTGGAAAGACAGGACTCTGGGATGGAAATGATATAATTTACATGTTACAGTCAAGAAGCTCACTAGTCCAATGTCATGGTTAGTTACTCCTACAGTTCTATAACATCCTAATTGAGGGCTCCAAAAACTAATGGAAGACTAAAAATAAAAAAAGTATGATATTTCCAATTAAGTATAAAATGATGTTTCACATTTTTAATTTGAACACTGAGACCAGGGAAGCAGGCTGTTTCCTGCAAGATTCAGAACATTCTAGTCTCCATGATGCAACGATATATAAACCAGCAAAGAAAAAGGACTTCTTGCTTTTGTGGTTGTTGTTATGGGATCTCAGCCAGGGTAGTCCAGGAACACACTCTGTAACCCAGGCTGGCCTCCAACTCAGAGAGATCTGCCTGCCTCTGCCTCCCAAGTGCTGGGATTAAAGGTATACACAACCATTTCTGATTTAAGTTGACCTAAACATCAGCACAAGCTGGGCATTAGCGGCACATGCCTTTAATCTCATCACTTGGAGACAACTTCTATGAGTTCAAGTCAGGCTGTTCTACAGACAGATTCTGTGTCATGTCAAAACACCAAAAAAAGAAAGACAAAGAAAAAGACCAGCACAGTCCAATCATCTGAATGATTCATGTGTAACTATCCCCCAGAATTTCCTGGAGTTCAGGTTCACCCTGATATTCACAGTGGAACTGTCTCTAAACAGGGACACTACAAACAGACTCAAATAATGACTTTGACATAAACAAAACTTGCTGGCTCTGATGATTATCCAGCAGAATGTCTGAGAACTTGAGGCCAGGCAGAGTTATATAGGAAATTCTTGTCAAAAACCAAAAAATTTGCCGGGCAGTGGTGGCAGAGGCAGGGGATCTCTGTGAGTTCGAGGCCAGCCTGGGTTACAGAGTGAGTTCCAGGACAGGCTCCAACACAACACAGAGAAACCCTGTCTCAAAAAACCAAACAAACAAAACAAAATAAAAAACCCCAAAAATTAGCAACTAAAAGAGATAGAAATGATAGATTGAGGTGAACCCAAGGCTAGACTCTGGGTGAGACAGGGTGACTTGATGGAGATAAGGGACTTACTTACCTGATCCAAACACTGGTAACAGATATCCAGATCCCAGCCTGGGGAGACAGTGACTCCAAGAGTCTCCAGGTTCCAAGACTGAGAGTTTCTGATTGTTCTGACTGTTATATACTTTTCCACACACCTCCTAGATGAAATCTGAAGTCTGATTGAATGAGGCTCCACCCACTTCTTTTGTAATTCTGACGTTGTCTATGTGGAGTGGATCAGATCTTTACCTATGAAAAGAACTTAGACTAACTAAAGCAATAGTTACTAACCAATTCATTGACCCTACTAAGGCACAGCGACTTGTTAGTTATGGGTTGATGGACTTGGTTTCTGAATCTTTTGAGATGGGGTTTCACAGTGTACTACCTAAGGTTAGCTTGATTGGTGCCTAGACTGGGCTCCAACTCTCAGCAACCCTTCTGTATCATACTGCCCTGTGATATGGTGTGAGCTGCCATATCTGAGTTTTATTCATATACCAACAACAGTTCTGACAGTGAGTCAGCTCAGAATTTACAGGACCTCATGATAGACCTGAACTATAAAGCTGACCTTGTCACTTTTAAAGGACTTTTGGCCTGGTCATGAATCACTTCTGGAATTTTAGAGCTGTGCTGGATGCTGTGGCATGCAAGAGAGGGGGACCATGGGATTGAATTCATTTTGTGACATTGGTACCGAGGATGCAGCAGCTTAGCTGATAAAGTATCTGTAGCATGCATACATACTACAGGAGACAAGACAAGAGGAGAGTCAAAAGTTTGAGTCTAGCCTGAGCTACATAATGAAACCCGGTCTGGAACCAGCAACACTGAGAGCTGTGGCCCAGTCTCAAAGAACAGCTTGGCAGAAAGACCTGAAGAATCAAGAATTCTACACCATGACTCTTCATCTTATGCTCGTAAAGCCTCCATCCACTCAATGAAGCATGGCATCTTTTTGCAAGAATCCACTTGGCTAGGATCACCATGTCCCACCCAATATCTACTGCTGCCAGAAGGCAAATGTTAAAACTTTTAAATAAAAAATGAAAAGTTGAAACCAAGGGGATGGCACATTGGTTAATCAAACAGGGCCACAGACCTTAGCAGGCCTCCAGACCTTAGCATAACTGACTCCATGTTGGAAGTACTGGTCAGGCTATAAAACTCAGCAGGCAGAAAGTAAGCACTACAACCCAATACAAAAACAAAACCTAATCCCTCAATTCATAGTTCTAGGAAAGTCTCAAATGTACCAACCTTGCTTTGTTTTAGCTTCTGTAATTTTGTTTCTGGCTAACTATTTAACTAAACCATGTCAATACAGAACATGGTTTTCATGCTTAAAAGCTCATCCTGGGAAAGGCTCAGTGCTACACAGGGAGCCTGAGCACCCAGTGTAGTCACTGGCCCATTAATAGACTTTTTTTTTTTTTTTGGTTTTTGAGACAGGGTTTCTCTGTGTAGTTTTGTACCTTTCCTGGAACTCACCCTGTAGACCAGGCTGGCCTCGAACTCACAGAGATCCGCCTGGCTCTGCCTCCCGAGTGCTGGGATTAAAGGCGTGTGCCACCACCGCCTGGCAGATAAAGACTTTCTATTGGCTTAAACTCATGCCTGAGCAGTGCTGTTTCTGGTTAACACCCCTCAAGTCAAAAGAGAGAACTCAGTGTGTCCTTTGTACTCACTAGCAGTCTCAAAGCCAGACTGTCATCAGACTAAGCATGTGGGGTCTCTCACAAGAACTGACAGAGATATAATTAACCTTTGTCCACCAGGTACCAATCCCTGCTCCTCTGAATCTCATTCCTCCTTGGAAAGGTTACTCAGGAAAATGCAATGTGACCAGCTTCTTGTCAGGGCAAAGACACTGATCACCTTTTAAGGCCCTCAAAAGAGACAGTGCCAATGTTATGTGCCCAATCCACCCCAGCTCTGCTCTCCACAGACGGAAACTGAGTCTCTGTTCTTCCATCTTTCTCTTAGGAGTGGTGGCTGAAAGTATTTACACTCGACAAGCCACTCTGTAGAACCAGCTTCAAATCAGGCCAAACTAGAAAAATCCCCGGTTTAAGGGGTAAAGTGCTCCCAGGTGGTTTTCCAGCCACCCAGAGAAGATTCAGGGAAGACACAGGTCTGTTTCCTTGTGGAGCAGTTAAATAACCTGTGGGAGTGGTTGCAGATGTATCGGTCTTATTAAATAAGAAACAGAGCCAAATTAAGAGTCAAAAGCCCAAGGGGTCAGAGCACTAGCGAATAGCCTTAACTTACCAGCCACTGCCGTCCTTCTGCTCAAAAAAGAGAGCTACTTCCTGTGTGTCTGTCTTTTTATGGACTTTCTGTTCTACCTTCTCATTGGTTCCAAAACCAACCACACGACTTCTTCGTCACCGCCTGTCTATACAGACCTCCAGGTCTCTATGGTTGATACTTGGATTAAAGGTGTGTGTCAGCAAGCTAGCTGTGTCCTTGAACACACAGGCTCTGCCTGCCATGTGATAGGATTAAGGGCGTGTGCTACCACTGCCAGACTTATGCTAAATGCCTTGCTATTAGCTCTGACCCCCAGGCAACTTTATTTATTAACATACAAATAAAATCACATTTCAGCACAAATAAAATATCACCATAAGTGGTCTTGAGAATCTCTGGTGAAGGAGTCTGGTTTAAAGGGACTGTCAGAGTGGCTGGGTCTGGGCAGAGAGATGTTGCTTCCACTAGAACATTCCAGACTCTTTGGGTGCGTGGATGCCAGGGTGCCAGGGGCTGAGATGGAACTTCCACCAGAACAGTGACATTACAGCTATACAATTCTGAGCCTCATTAGTGGAATTCTGAAATTGAACCCAGGCGTCATACATGATAGTCAAGCACACCACCAGTTGAGGCACATCCCAGCATTTTTGTTGAAGGGGCTGAAGTCCCAGGTATGGCTGTGTAAGATATCTATAATCATGCCACTCTCTAAAAACAGAAGCCACTAAGTTTTGTATCCAGGTATTTTAAGTTATTAACAAGCTACTTGCATTGTTTGTTTATGTAATATTTATGTAATTTTGGTTTTCTAAGGCTCGCCTGGAGTCAAATGTGTAGCCCTTTCTGACTGTAGAATTTTTTTTTCTTGTTTTGTCCAGACAGGGTTTTTCTTTTCTTTTCTTTTCTTTCTTTCTTTCTTTCTTTCTTTCTTTCTTTCTTTCTTTCTTTCTTTCTTTCTTTCTTTCTTTCTTTCTTTCTTTTATTTTTTATTTTATTTTATTTTTTGGCGAATGGCGTTTATTGAAGGAGGGAGGAGGTCTTAAATACAGGCTTACAGCACAATGGGAGAACCCAGAGGGCAGAAGTTCACTACCGATGTTTTGTAATCTTGCATCTAAGCTCAGACAGGGTTTTTCTATGAAGCATTCCTGCTGCCCTGGAACTCACTCTGTAGCCCAGGCTGGCCACAAACTCACAGAGATCTGCCTGTCTCTGCCTCCCGAGTGCTGGGATTAAAGGTATGTGTCACTACTGCCGAGCTACTGAAGATTTTTTTTTATTATATTGGGATTAGAAGTTTGCACTACACAAAGTCTTCTCATTTCTTTTTGAGTCAGGGTCTTGCTATGTTGGCCAGACTAACCTCTCCCTCATTCTGCAGACCATTTTTCCTGCTTCAGATTCCCAGGGCTGAAACTACTGGTGTGAGCTACTGAGACATCTTTGATAGCCTGTTTACTTTGTTTACTTCCATTTAACAGTCTGTTTATCTGGGGCATGGTCTCCCCTAGTGCAGGATGGCCTGGGACTAACTAAGTGACCTACCTTCTTTCTAGAGGCTCTCAGGCAAGCATGGCTCTTGTTTGTGGTTTTTGTTTATTTATTTTATTTTCTTTCTCATTTACAGGGACATGAATCTCTGAATGTAAGGTTTCCTTGTGAGCATAAACTGGTCACAGACAGGCAAAATTAACACCAAAACCTGCTGTGCTTAAGAAAATCCCATGGGACAAAGAAGACTAGATGAAAGGCCACATACCAAGTAAAGTAAATATGCCGCCCATTCTGGCCCACTCTCAACTCTAGCAGTGGTACCAAAATTATGGCATTCCCAATGTTGTGCCCAGATCGTGACCCCCAGAGAGACCACCAAAGGCGAGCATGCCAGAATGCAAAAGCAAGGTTTAATTCTAGATATCCAAAAGCAATACAAGCCTAGGCAGGGACTTTGTCCAATACATCCAATGCAGTGGAGGCTGGAGGAAGTGCCTGCCTGTCCGCAAGCTCAGCTTTTAAAGGGAAAAATCACAAGGTTACATCGTTTAGGGGTGCTAGTACAGGTACAATTCTGATTGGCTCGCTTCTAGGGGCTTTCTAGAAATCATGGCTTAATCTTACTTCTAAGGGAGTGGTTACCTGCCACCATTTCTCATTGGCTGCCCTCAGGTGGGGGCATTTTTATGGTCAGTTACCCTGGAAACCCAGGAGAGGACATTCCATAGTCCGGCAGGCATTACCTCGTGACTACCTTGTGACTCTGTACTTTTACACTTCCTGGTTTCTGGAATCTGAACTGACTGGTTTCAGTAACTAATGGCCTATTCCCAAAAGGAGAAATCTTAGGCCTTAAATTTAGGGTGAAAGCATTTTGGTCTTATTTCTAAGATGGCTCATTTTGGTCTCACACCAAGACTCAAGGGATTTCCATCTCTCACTCTCAAGACATTAGTAAAACTGAACTCATATGGCATGCAGGACGCTCTTGCTAGCAATATAATAGTCTATTATGTATATGTTTAGATTTGGGGGTAAATTATACCATAGGTCATTTCAAAATGCAATAGCCTTCTGGAAGTTCCAGCTCACCAGCTTCTAAGAGTTATGGTTAAGAAGTATAATTAAGATGGGAAGGGACCAGACCTGCAGAGACAGAGGGCTCAGGGATTAAGAGAGCATGCTGTTCTCTGGAGGTCCTGAGTTTGGGTTTTAGCACTCATATTAGGTGGTGGCTCTTGTAACTGCAGTCCCAGAGAACCCAATGCCCTCTTTTTTTTTTTTAAAGTCATGCATAAAGCAAGTATGTTTATTGTTGTCACTTTTATCAAACACAGCAGAGACAGGGGAGGTGCCAGCAAAACAAGAAGACTGGAAACATAAATAAATAAAAGATGTGCATTTAGATTTTTTGGGTGGGGGCGCTTTTCAGGATGGTTCCTTTGTGTAATCCAGACTTACTTTGTAGACCAGGCTGGCTTTGAACTCACAGAGATTCACCTCTCTGTCTCCTGAGTGTTTGGATTAAAGGCATGTGCCACCACCACCCAATCAGATTTGTTTTACAGATGAAAGAAAAGCAAGTAAACTCAGGAAAGATGCAAGAGGTGATAGTCAGTATAGAAAAGTCAGAAAGAGTGAGGGATCCAAGAGGAAATTAAGAAGCTGGGCCTGTTGGTCATGGCCTCTAAACCTGGTTTCTTGGGAGGCTGATGCCAGAGCCAATGCCCTCTTTAGACCTTTATGGGAACCATATGTACATATACACATGTACATACATAAAGCAAAGTAAATTATTTTAAAAGCTGTAACCAGATCCTGAAAGCCTCTGAAAGGATGAGTGTTCCTTGTGGAGACAGGGTGTGCCTCAGCATTTAGGACACCTGGCCTGCCCTTAGGGTCCTGAGAGGATATATCTCAGTTGCAAAAAGTGTTTGCTGGCCGGGCGGTGGTGGTGCACTCCTTTAATCCCAGCACTCAAGAGGCAGAGCCAGGCAGATCTCTGTGAGTTCCAGGCCAGCCTGGGATACCAAGTGAGTTCCAGGAAAGGCGCAAAGCTACACAGAGAAACCCTGTCTCGAAAAACAAAAACAAACAAAAAAACAAAAAAGCGTTTGCTGAAGCAAAAATTGGGGGAAATAAGGAATTTGGGAGGGGATGACCCCTGCCTGAATGACACCACATCCTGGATTGAGAGGAGCCGGCAGCTGCAGAAAGAGAAAGACCTGGCAGAGAAGCAGGCCAAGCTACTACAGGAGATGGACCAAGAGTTTGGCGTCAGCACTCTGCTGGAGGAGGAGTTTGAGCAGAGGCGACAGGATTTATATAGTGCTCGGGACTTGCAAGGTCTCACTGTGGAGCATGCCCTCGATTCCTTTCGAGAAGGGGAGACTGTGGTTCTCACCCTCAAGGACAAGGGAGTACTTCAGGAGCAGGAGGATGTGCTGGTGAATGTGAACATGGTGGACAAGGAGCGGGCAGACAAGAATGCGGAGCTTCGGAAGAAGAAACCCAACTACCTGCCCTATGAGGAAGATGAGAGTGTTGATGATTTGGCACAGCAAAAACCCCGCTCTGTCCTGGCCAAATGTGATGAGGAGCTGGAGGGCGAGCGACCACATTCCTTCCCTTTGGAGCAGGGTGGCATGGCTGATGGAGTGAGGGAGCACAAGCCAGAAGAGATCCAGGCCAAGCTACTGCTGCAGCAGGCTCAGTCTCTGAGCTCTGTAGGGCCCGGCTTGCCTCTGAGTACCTAAGTCCTGAAGAGATGGTGACCTTCAAAAAGACCAGGCAGAGGGTGAAGAAAATCCGAAAGAAGGAGAAGGAGGTGGTAATGCAGGCAGATGACTAGCTGCCTGTTGGGAACCAGACTCGGGATGGGGACTTTGGATCCAGGCTTCGGGCCCGGATCGGCTTCCAGTTCCCAAGGTGGAGGAGGAGGCCCTGGAGGACGAGGAGAAGGACCCTGTGGCTGAGCCCCCACCATCAGATGATATTCAAATAGAGAACATGAATATCAGTGATGAAGAGGATGGGGGAGACCTTCCATCAGGGTCCCCAGAGGTGCTGAAAGAAGATGAAGCAGAACTGGAGCTGCAAAAGCACCTGGAGAAGGGGCGCTGTCTGCGGCAGCTGCAACTCCAACAGCTTCGAGGCAGCGGTGAGAAGGTGGTGGAGATTGGAAAGAAGCTGGAGTCTCGCCTGCGTGGCTGGGAGGAGGAAAATTTGCAGCTTGATCAGAACACACTGTCTTGCTGTCTTTTCTCGTGTCTCCCATCCCTTTCATTCTCTCCCACAGGTGAGTTGCCCCCGTTGACACTCCGATGGCCAGGGCATCTGAGGGCAGGCCAGGTGTCCTAAATGCTAATGAATACCCTGTCTCCACAAGCAACACTCACCCTTTCAGAGGCCTTAAGTATCTGGTCCCAGTTTTTAAAATAATTTATTTTGCTTTAAGTATGTGCATGTGTATATGTACATATGGTTCCTTTAAAGCATCTGAAGAGGGCCAAGGGTCCTCTGAGAGTGCAGTTACAAGACCTACCACCTAACTTGAGTGCTGAAACCCAAACTCGGGTCCTCCAGAGAGCACTTCTGTCTTGGTTTGGCCTCTGCCTTTTGGTTATCCATCTTACATGGAGATTTGTAATTTATGGATATATGTTTCTTTCTTTAACAGTAAGTTGTTTGAACTATGAACTGGTGTTGGCCATACAGCATTCTCACTGTTGAGCTGTGATCTGTCTTTTTCTTGCTTCGGAAGGCTTGAGGAGCTGGATATTATTTCCCCCACCACCCTTAGCATTACACTTTCCCATAGGTTTCAAGAAAACCCTTTTGCATGAGAGGGCATTGTATTCTTCTAATTACTGAATCGCTTTCATTGGCAGTTTCGTAGTTGTTCATCACGCTTACCGTGTTTGCATATTCTTGTGCCCCCCTTGTTTCTACACCTTCTGCATCCTAGAACTTTCAGAGTGAACAATGATCCAAAATTCCTTCTTCTTGGGCATTTTATACACTTCAGCTTCATGAAACCCCAGTGAAAAAGCTAGAGAGAGATTCTCTTGGAGAGATGGCTGAGAGGTTAACAGGGCTTGCTGTTTTTTCTGGGGACCAGCTTTTGATTTCAGCACCCTGAAACTCTTGGAACAGTTCCAGATTATCTGACACCACCCTTACTTTTTCTGTTCTCTGGGAGCACTTGCTGTCTTCTCCATCTACACAGGCAGCACACATGTTTTCTGGATGTGCCTTTGAATTATTATCATTGAGTGTGTATGTGAGTCTGTATGTAGGCCCCTCTGTGCCATTGTAACAACGTGGAGGTCAGAAGATATTCTCTCTCTCTCTCTCTCTCTCTCTCTCTCTCTCTCTCTCTCTCTCTCTCTTTCTCCCACCCTCTCTCTTTCTGAGACATGATCTCCCACATAGGTCTGGCCATCCTGAAACTCATTTTGTACAGCCAGCTAGCTTTGAACTCCCAGAAATCCACATGCCCATGCCTCACATGTGCTGGGATTAAAGACACTTGCCACCATGCCTGGCTTCAGAGGATGACTTTCAATGGTCAGTTTCTTTTTCCACAGGAGATTCTGGGCATCACACTAAGGTCTTTTGGTTGATGTAGCAAACTCACATGCATTGAGCCACCACAATGTTCCACAACCTGACTGTCTGTCTAAGCCCAAGAGTAAATGAAGCCTTTCCCAGGCAACACTCTGATGCTGTGGCCACATGTCAGTAATACTCAGTCCCAGCTCCTGGAGTGGGTCATCAACATACTCCTGCATTTACTAGATCCCTAACATTCATCGCTTAATGACGGCAAATTTGCTGCTTGCCGTTCCATGGACTATCTTGAACTCCATATGGATGAGCATGGTGGGGATTGAGAAAATTGATCACTCCTCTCATGGACTGGAAGGCAGTGGTTGATTAGAGGACCTGTGACTCAAATGGTCCTTAAGAGTCAGAGTCTCAAAGGAGTCACTGAAGCCCTCTACAGTGATGGAGGCTGCACTCACTTGCTGGATTCAGTGCCCTGCCATCTGGTCCATAGATGGTGATTCAGTGACCCCTAAGGAACCTAGTCCATCCTCTGCTAATATCCAGGGCTAAGACCAGCCCAGGTGACACAATAAACATTCCTTTATATTCTCTAGATGAAAACTATTAACTATTTGTTTGGGTGAGATACGGAAAAATGGCAATAAAAGCAATGTTGACTTTTGGATTTGAGATGAGTATGATTGTGTAGGCTTGTACGGTGAAGTCAACCGGATCAGGTACTCCAGGCCAGCTGGGACAAAATTGGGAGGTCCAGGCAAGTTTGGGCTTTAGTGAGAATGGTGTCAAAGGGCAGGACAGTAGCTTCTGGAATAGGAGAATTCCAGCTAGAGAATCTTGGATCAATGCTGAGCCTCTCTGGAAGAGGGCTTCCAGGTGTGTGGGACTGCTCCTGGGACATGCAGCAATGGCTAAAGGAACCTTTACCTCTTCCCACAGGCATGGGAAGAAAGTCCAATCTGTATCTCAGGGTGAAGGATGCTAAGGAGTAAAAGTGAGCTTTGTGGCTGTCTCTCTGAGGAAGTGGAAGTTCTCATGTTTTGTGTGTGTGTGTGTGTGTGTGTGTGTGTGTGTGTGTGTGTGTGTGTGTTTGGCGTGATACCCTTTATGTAGACTAGAATGACCTCGACCGCAGGACCTCTAGGTACTGTGCCTCCTGGGTGCTGGAATTAACGGTGTGCACTACCACACGTGGCAGAAGAGCTCCTGCCAAGCACATCGGAAGCCCTTGATGCTGTCCTTAGCACCATGGAATGATATCCAAAGAAAGGATGGAAAGAAAGATCCCGAGACGGAAGCCAAGCTGGGGTCTGAAGTACTGAATAAGAATCGTCTGAATGCTGGGAGCTCCTCTCTAATCTCAGACAGTGTGGGAACTACAGGAGCTGACTGGGGGAACATGCGTCAGAATGTCTGGGTGGAGCTAGACTTAGGAGAGCACCACCAACACTCCTCAGCTAGGAGGATCTAGAATTCCACCTTAGCCAGGGCTCCATGGTCAAACGTAAAATCAAAAGTCAAAAAAGAAGGAAACAAACCCAGTGTCTGGAAAATCCACAGAAGCCAAAGGAGTGAGCATAGACTACACAGGCCATTGTATTAATATGATAAAATTTATTTTTAAAATACAAGATAACCACATAGCATTTTAAACGTAAACCGTCAGTAACATCTTGTACATTCACGATAGTTGTAGAATATCGTCATCTTCCCGAAAAGGGATCTTCCTAGAAGCACTCATTCCCGCTCCCCTCTCTCCCCAGGCCTGACAAGCATAATCCACTCTCTTGGGATCTGCCTGTTCTGGACAGTTACTGTACATGGAATCACAATGCACAACTTGGTCAATCTGTTTCTCTCGCTTTCTATAACCTTATCAGAGTTTATCCATGGACCAGTGTGTATCATCACTTCACTTTTAGGTCTAAACATTGTCTCATTGTAGGGGAATGTCAGGGCTTGTAAATTATCTGTCATACACTGATGGGCATGTGAGTACACAGGCCATATAAAACTCATTTTCATATAGGGTAGGAGCAGGAGGGGTGAACACAAGAATCTATGGTGTTCTATCGACATTTAACCCAAGAGTGTTTTAAAAACTAATTAGAAAGGTAGCTATCAAAGATCACTCCTTGCTGTGTAATTATATAAAAAAGTTCAGAAATCAAAGTTCTAAACTATTCATTTCTATTAAAAAAAAAAGTTCCAACATTTAAAAAGATGAGGATTCACTCTCACCAACGTCCTTATCTGGATCCTGTTGGGCAGCTTCTTTTTCTTGTTGCCGTTTCTTCCAAAGCTTGGCCATTGCCAGAAACTTGAGGTTAGGCTGGTTGGCAGCCTCCTCTGGAAAGATGTAATCATGGTATTCTTCCCAGCCGGCGTCAGACCCATCTTCGGCCTGGACCTTCCTCCTCTTCTTGACCCTTTCTGGCATGAGTTTGTCTACTCTTTCCTTGTCTGATACTGTTCCAAATTCATCTTCAAAACCTCGCCAGGATTCCAGCAACATAAGTCTCTCTTCTTTCTCTTCACGGTTTCTCATGGTTTTGTTTGCCTCTTGGTAAATCTGTCTGCATGTAGTCACACTTGCTTCTGCCCCTGAGGATAACTCAAACTGAGCCAAACTGATCCATACCTTGACATGCTGTGTTCGCTGAAGCAATTGTCGGTAAAGGTTTCGTGCTCTTTCAGGTTCTTCCTGCTCCATCTCAAAATCGATATATGATTTCCAAAGTACCTCTGGCATGTCTAAGCTTGGCTGGCTGATGGCTAATTCGTAGATGGCCCGGGCTCTATCGCTATCACCGAGGATTGTCTCTAATTCTGCAAACTTAATCCATGAGGTACAATTTTCAGGTCCAAATTCCAAGAACTTCTCATAAAGCTTGCGGCATCTGTCAAATTCTCGAAGCTGTAGTTCCAGTTCTATATACCCTTTGAATAACTTGTTCTTTGGACATTTGCCTATGGAAGTCCCCAAAGCTCTTCTGGCCAGTGTCAGATTTTTGTGTCGTATTTCAAACTGTGCATAATATAACCACATTTTGGCAAATGTGAACTTTTTGTGAGGAATTAGTGCCAAAGACGCTTGATAGACCTGCCTTGTCCTCTCAGGATCCTTGGCTTCCAGCTCTTCATAGAACGCGTAGTTGATCCAGAGATAGATGTAGCGCTTCCAGTGCCTCTTCTCCTGGATGGGCGGCACGTTGGCAATGGCCCTCTCATAGACTTCCCGCACTGTGTCGGCCTCCGCCTCACTTTCCTCCAGGCGCAAGTAATCAAACCAGGCATCGTAATTGTACGGATCAGCCTTCACCTCTTCTTCATATTGGCATCTCCGTTTGCTCACGATGAGATCTTCAGCAGCCCTCCGGTCACCAAACTTCTTCTCAAAGATGGTATAGTTTTTCAAGAGTTCTTGCGCCCCTTGTTTTGAAATTCTATCCAGGGCATATCTGTAGATAACTCGTACCCTTTCCAATTCTTTCCGATTTTCCTCAAATTTAGCAAAGGCCGCATACAGGTGTGCGTCCATATGCTCCTCTCCAAAGAACTCCACTGCTCTCTCGTAGACTTTCCGCGCATGGGCAAAATAAGCATGCTTCTCTTCGAATCGGGCATACTTGACCCAGTTCTTCACAGCAGGGTGCACGAGCACAAAGCGTTCGTAAAGGGTCCGGGCCCGCTCCACCTCTTTGTGTCTCAGCTCGAAGTTGATGTAGGAGTGCCAGGCCTGCTCCTCAGGCCGCCATTCCATCCAGCGCTCAAACACTTGACGGGCACCGGCGACATTGCCCAACATCTCCTCCATGTACGTGGACTTGTACCAGAACTGACTGACTCGGGGCAGAGTTGTTAGGGCTCGGTCCCAGATATTTCGGGCATGGTTGACCTGGCGGTTCTTCATTTCCATCTCGGCATATTTCAGCCAGAGTGTAACATTCCGATAGTCTACATCCAAGGCACGCTCGTATATGGACCGAGCCCTTTGGATTTCCTTTACACTTTCTTCCCACTGAGCGTACTTGATCCAGTTACTAATCACAGTCCTATTTTTTCTTATGTTATCTTCAAAAGTCTTCCTCTTCCGAAGTTTGTAATCATTGAGCTCCTCTTCATCTGTGATCTTCTGCTGAGGCGGGGGTGGAAGGAGCTCGAATTCTCTCTCTTTAGCCTCTCTTAAGAGCTGCTCTGCAGTTAGCTGCACCTCAGCTGGCGCTTTGTTTTTCACCTTGGCCACTTTGGGAATCCTCTGTTTCCCGGCCACGGTAGAGGACGCCATGTCTGCGGCCGCTGAACCGGAGTAGCCCTGACACAAACACACACACACACACACACACACACACACACACACACACACCTGGACCTCAGAAATGGGCTTCCAAAACCAGCCGACACCAGAGAGCCGGCCCGGGACCAACTAGATCCCCCAACAGAGGCACACGCCTTTAATCCCAGCACTCGGGAGGCAGAGGCAGGAGGATCTCTGAGTTTGAGACCAGCCTGGTGAGTAGTAATGGGTTATAAAAGCTTCAGAGGAACCAGAGAAGACGCTGTCCGGGAGCTTAGAGTCACACCTGGCCCTGTAAACGAATTTCTAAACGGTCTTATTAATTAAGAAACACAGAGCCAAACATAGGGGTGAGAGCCTTAGAGGTCAGGGAAATACGGGGAGCCACCAGCTACCTTACCTCACCAGCTCTGCACCTTCCAAAAGGCCCTGACTTCCCGTCTACCTAGGTTTTTATTGCCTAGGTTTTGATTGCCTCGCTGTTCTGCCCTCTCATTGGCCCTTAGCCCAGCTACCTCACTTCCTTGTCACCGCCTGTCTGCACAGACCTCCAGGTCTCTAGGGTTGGTACTGGGATTAAAGGCGTGTCTCACTACACTTGGCCTTGAACCCACAGAGACTCTGCCTGACATGTGATCGGATTAAGGGCGTGTGCTACCACTGCTTGTCTTCTGTGTTTACTTAAAAATGGCTGGCCTTTCTTCCCTTGATCTCCAGGCATGCCTTATTTATTAACGTACAAAAAAAACATCGCCACATTTCAGCACAAACAGAGTATCACCACATTTCCCCAGTTTTTGTCTAATGAAAATAAAATAATAATTTAAACAGTTAAAACTAATAGAAGAAAAACTATATACAATAAATACAATAACTATATACACTATATCCAAGCAATAAACAAGTTAAAATATTCCTTTTTAATTCAACAGAAAAGGGAAAAATTAAAAAAGAAAGAAGGGGGATATGATACGGAAATATAGGATATAGATATGATTGGATGAGAGGGTAGATAAATGAATCTGCTTTTAAAGAGCAACAACTCGTGTAAAATATTTTCCACTGCTGTCGATTTTAGTTTATTGATACAAATTTAAAGTTAATTTTGTTATACTGTATGTATATTTCTGCTCTCTTTTAAGGTATTAAGTTTACATAACTCATTGAAATTGTAATGGATAATTGAGAAGTACAGATGAATAATTAGTCTTCTATGATAGTCAAACTTATAGGCATGTTAAGTTTTCTGGGTATACATGGACATAATTCAATCAGGTGGGTAACCTTCAAACACTTCAAAGACCTACAGAATACGGCATTTAAAATGTTTGAAAACCTTGGACTTTCTGGACAGTGAGATGTCTGCTCCTGTCAGCACCAATTTACTTCAAAGAGAGGATGGGCGTCAAAGACACTCCATGTGGAGTTTATCTTCTTCTTGGCCAAAATAGCCATTTGGGCAAGAAACTGTTCTTGCCTGGACTGCTTAAAAAAAAAAAAAATGTTGTGTCGACTGGACATGCAGGACCCAGAGGAAGGTGACCACTGAACTTTGCAAGGCAAAATGGTCTTTAGGACCCCAGACTCGAATGGTACCTAAAAGCCGAGACCGTGTATTAATGAATATTCCAGCATGCATGTGAAGTCGACCCTGAGTAGCGTGTGCAGGTTCCTTTGAAGCACCTCCTTGGAAGGGAGTTTCAGGGACAGTTAGGTCATCTCATACATAATTGGTTAAGCAAGCAGCTGTTACACTAGTAACTTTTAACTGGCTGAGATTTAGTCTCATCCTTTTTGTTCACACTTGCACAAGCTTGGGCAAGTCCGCACGTGACTCGTCGTCGGAAGGGGAGCTGCAGGATTTGTCCTTGAGACATCGTGAAGCTTGAACACATGCTTAGAGGCCCAGACACAGCTGCCATGATAGGCTTGCTGGCAGGTACTACCCAGTCCCCAGAAAAAGCAATAAGCTGACCCCAACTAGGGAGGACCAACAACTAAGGGGAAATAAATACCTGATGGTCCAAACATGCCCAGCACATACCTAAACCCCTAGACAACTGTCAGCCAATTAGGGTCCTGAACCTTGGAAATCAAATCACCCCCAACCTCTAATATGATAAAAAAAAAAAAAACTGTGGTCCCGCCCAGATTGGCGCTCTCTGATAGTACCACTGTATCATACACAAGGAGGGTCCATCTACAGCTTGCATGAATCCAGGCTCTCTGCTTTTGCTTATGGATTCGGACTCTTTGGTGTTCTTTGGGGGACCCTGGAATCTAGGCATGACAAACAGATGCAGTCAATATATGATGCGGCTGTTCTTCTTTCCCTGGTCACTAGAAATGGAAACAGACTGGGTTCAAAGAATGGAATGAAGGGAATTTGAGATGTGGGCTTGTACAGGCTGGTTTGGTGTGTCAACTTGACACAAGTTAGAGTCATCAGAGGAAGGAGCCTCAGTTGAGGAAATGCTTCCAATGAGATCCAGCTGAAAGGCATTTTCTCAATTAGTGATCAATGGGGGAGGGCTCAGCCCAACGGTGGATGGCGCCATTCCTGGGCTACTGGTCCTCAATTCTATATGAAGGTAGGCTGAGCAAGCCCAGTGAAGCAAGCCAGTCATCAGGCTGCCCTGTTTTGATTTCCTGTGCTGACTTCCTTCAGTGATGAACCTTAATGCTGAAGTGTAAGGCAAATAAACCTTTTTCCTCCCCAACTTGCTCTTTGGTCATGGTGTTTTGTTGCAGCAAGAGAAACCCTAACTAAGGCAGGGGTCAAATCAGATTATAAATTTAGTTCCAGACACCGGAATCTTTCTGTTTAACCCACAAGAACTGGACACTACAAGTGCTCCATTTCTGGGATGCCCACCCCAATTTCTGCAACATACCGGCTGGAAGACAGGATGGTGTCTGTCTGCTCTCCAGATGTCATTAGCGAGACCCAACCTGCGGTGCATCATCCCAGAAGAGGGGGAATACAGGTCGAGAGGGTGTCATTATTTTACATTGAAGCCATTCACTCTGGGAAGACAGAAAGAAAGACTGACAGCTACACTGCTGAGCTTAGACTTGAAGGGATCTATGATCACAGACACTTCCAAATCAGTGTCCTCCTCCCTGCGAAGGCTCCTAGGTCAAATTTGTGAAGAACTTCCTGTCCTGTGAAACCTGAAGAAGCTGCGGCAGCACCCTTCTGACCTGAGACATCAGACCCTAGAGATGTACCCTGCCTCCGTGGAGATCTATGATAACATTGGTGACGTCCTGCCAGACAGACCTGCCACATTGTTCTAAGCTCCTGGAAACACTCGGGGCTATAAGGCAGCCCAAGCTGATCTACTTTGTTGGTAAGAGGTGTCTGGATTTTCATGGATTCTGTGTCTACAACCTGAAGTTCAAACCATGCTCCTGTTTGCAATCAATAAGGAGAGGTCACAGCTGGGCTCTGAAAAATGAAAGCCGGGATGCAAGGGACTCATTGGAGACACAGAACATGTGTACTCAAGGGATTTTGGATGCACTTGGGAAACAAGACTGCTCCATTAGTTCAGATTAGAGGGAGTGAAGCTTCGACATGGAGAACCAGGGGCTCATTTTCTAATGAAGGTCAACAGGGCAGACCCAACCTCGGACAGGAAGAGAGACTGGAAAATGGTAGGGATTTCATCCCAGCACAATCAGTGTCTGAGAGACCATAGACACAGGGAAGGGGATAGAGAGAGAGGATATTACAAGGAGCATAATGGACTGGATGAGGCAGGCTCCATGCCTCTGTCTTGGTTTGGACTCTGGCTTTTGGTTGTCCATCTTACATGGAGATTTGTAATTTATGGATACATGTTTCTTTCTTGAACAGTAAGTTGTTTGAACTATGAACTGGTGTTGGCCATACAGCATTCTCACTGTTGAGCTGTGATCTGTCTTTTTCTTGCTTCGGAAGGCTTGAGGAGCTGGATATTATTTCCCCCACCACCCTTAGCATTACACTTTCCCATAGGTTTCAAGAAAACCCTTTTGCATGAGAGGGCATTGTATTCTTTTAATTTACTGAGGCGCTTTCATTGACAATTTCATAGTTGTTCATCAGGCTTACCGTGTTTGCATGTTCTCGTGCCCCCCTTGTTTCTACACCTTCTGCATCCTAGAACTTTCAGAGTGAACAATGATCCAAAATTCCTTCTTCTTGGGCATTTTATACACTTCAGCTTCATGAAAACCCAGTCAAAGAGCTAGAGAGAGATTCTTTTGGAGAGATGGCTCAGAGGTTAACAGGGCTTGCTGTTTATTCTGGGGACCAGCTTTTGATTTCAGCACCCTGAAACTCTTGGAACAGTTCCAGATTATCTGACACTAACCTTGCTTTTTCTGTTCTCTGGGAGCACTTGCTGTCTTCTCCATCTACACAGGCAGCACACATGTTTTCTGGATGTGCCTTTGATTTATTATCATTGAGTGTGTATGTGAGTCTGTATGTAGGCCCCTCTGTGCCATTGTAACAATGTGGAGGTCAGAAGATGCTCTCTCTCTCTCTCTCTCTCTCTCTCTCTCTCTCTCTCTATCTGTCTCTGTCTCTCTCCCTCTGTCTCTCCCCCCCCCCACCCCTTGACCCCTCCCCGCATCCCCACCCCCACCCCGTCTGAGATGTGGTCTCATACACAGCTCTGGCCATCCTGGAACTCATTATGTACACCAGGCCAGCTACCAACTCCCAGAAATCCACATGCCCCTGCCTCCCGTGTGCTGGGATTAAAGACACTTGCCACCATGCCTGCCTTCAGAGGATGACTTTCAATGGTCAGTTTCTTTTTCCACAGGAGATTCTGGGCATCACACTAAGGTCTTTCGGTTGATGTAGCGAAATCTCATGCATTGAGCCACCACAATGTTCCACAACCTGACTGTCTGTCTAAGCCCAAGAGTAAATGAAGCCTTTCCCAGCCAACACTCTGCATGCTGTGGCCACATGTCAGTAATACTCAGTCCCAGCTCCTGGAGTGGGTCATCAACATACTCCTGCATTTACTAGATCCCTAAGATTCCTCGCTTAATGGTGGCACATTTGATGCTATCCGTTCCATGGACCATCTTGAACTCCATGTGGAGGAGCATGGTGGGGACTGAGAAAACTGATCCCTCCTCCCAGGGACTGGAAGGCAGTGGTTGATTAGAGGACCTGTGACTCAAATGGTCCTTAAGAGTCAGAGTCTCAGAGGAGTCACTGAAGCCCTCTACAGTGATGGAGGCTGCACTCACTTGCTGGATTCAGTGCCCTGCCATCTGGTCCATAGATGGTGATTCAGTGACCCCTAAGGAACCTAGTCCATCCTCTGCTAATATCCAGGGCTAAGACCAGCCCAGGTGACACAATAAACATTCCTTTATATTCTCTAGATGAAAACTATTAACTATTTGTTTGGGTGAGATACGGAAAAATGGCAATAAAAGCAATGTTGACTTTTGGATTTGAGATGAGTATGATTGTGTAGGCTTGTACGGTGAAGTCAACCGGATCAGGTACTCCAGGCCAGCTGGGACAAAATTGGGAGGTCCAGGCAAGTTTGGGCTTTAGTGAGAATGGTGTCAAAGGGCAGGACAGTAGCTTCTGGAACAGGAGAATTCCAGCTAGAGAATCTTGGATCAATGCTGAGCCTCTCTGGAAGAGGGCTTCCAGGTGTGTGGGACTGCTCCTGGGACATGCAGCAATGGCTAAAGGAACCTTTACCTCTTCCCACAGGCATGGGAAGAAAGTCCAATCTGTATCTCAGGGTGAAGGATGCTAAGGAGTAAAAGTGAGCTTTGTGGCTGTCTCTCTGAGGAAGTGGAAGTTCTCATGTTTTGTGTGTGTGTGTGTGTGTGTGTGTGTGTGTGTGTGTGTGTGTGTGTGTGTGTGTGTTTGGCGTGATACCCTTTATGTAGACTAGAATGACCTCGACCGCAGGACCTCTAGGTACTGTGCCTCCTGGGTGCTGGAATTAACGGTGTGCACTACCACACGTGGCAGAAGAGCTCCTGCCAAGCACATCGGAAGCCCTTGATGCTGTCCTTAGCACCATGGAATGATATCCAAAGAAAGGATGGAAAGAAAGATCCCGAGACGGAAGCCAAGCTGGGGTCTGAAGTACTGAATAAGAATCGTCTGAATGCTGGGAGCTCCTCTCTAATCTCAGACAGTGTGGGAACTACAGGAGCTGACTGGGGGAACATGCGTCAGAATGTCTGGGTGGAGCTAGACTTAGGAGAGCACCACCAACACTCCTCAGCTAGGAGGATCTAGAATTCCACCTTAGCCAGGGCTCCATGGTCAAACGTAAAATCAAAAGTCAAAAAAGAAGGAAACAAACCCAGTGTCTGGAAAATCCACAGAAGCCAAAGGAGTGAGCATAGACTACACAGGCCATTGTATTAATATGATAAAATTTATTTTTAAAATACAAGATAACCACATAGCATTTTAAACGTAAACCGTCAGTAACATCTTGTACATTCACGATAGTTGTAGAATATCGTCATCTTCCCGAAAAGGGATCTTCCTAGAAGCACTCATTCCCGCTCCCCTCTCTCCCCAGGCCTGACAAGCATAATCCACTCTCTTGGGATCTGCCTGTTCTGGACAGTTACTGTACATGGAATCACAATGCACAACTTGGTCAATCTGTTTCTCTCGCTTTCTATAACCTTATCAGAGTTTATCCATGGACCAGTGTGTATCATCACTTCACTTTTAGGTCTAAACATTGTCTCATTGTAGGGGAATGTCAGGGCTTGTAAATTATCTGTCATACACTGATGGGCATGTGAGTACACAGGCCATATAAAACTCATTTTCATATAGGGTAGGAGCAGGAGGGGTGAACACAAGAATCTATGGTGTTCTATCGACATTTAACCCAAGAGTGTTTTAAAAACTAATTAGAAAGGTAGCTATCAAAGATCACTCCTTGCTGTGTAATTATATAAAAAAGTTCAGAAATCAAAGTTCTAAACTATTCATTTCTATTAAAAAAAAAAGTTCCAACATTTAAAAAGATGAGGATTCACTCTCACCAACGTCCTTATCTGGATCCTGTTGGGCAGCTTCTTTTTCTTGTTGCCGTTTCTTCCAAAGCTTGGCCATTGCCAGAAACTTGAGGTTAGGCTGGTTGGCAGCCTCCTCTGGAAAGATGTAATCATGGTATTCTTCCCAGCCGGCGTCAGACCCATCTTCGGCCTGGACCTTCCTCCTCTTCTTGACCCTTTCTGGCATGAGTTTGTCTACTCTTTCCTTGTCTGATACTGTTCCAAATTCATCTTCAAAACCTCGCCAGGATTCCAGCAACATAAGTCTCTCTTCTTTCTCTTCACGGTTTCTCATGGTTTTGTTTGCCTCTTGGTAAATCTGTCTGCATGTAGTCACACTTGCTTCTGCCCCTGAGGATAACTCAAACTGAGCCAAACTGATCCATACCTTGACATGCTGTGTTCGCTGAAGCAATTGTCGGTAAAGGTTTCGTGCTCTTTCAGGTTCTTCCTGCTCCATCTCAAAATCGATATATGATTTCCAAAGTACCTCTGGCATGTCTAAGCTTGGCTGGCTGATGGCTAATTCGTAGATGGCCCGGGCTCTATCGCTATCACCGAGGATTGTCTCTAATTCTGCAAACTTAATCCATGAGGTACAATTTTCAGGTCCAAATTCCAAGAACTTCTCATAAAGCTTGCGGCATCTGTCAAATTCTCGAAGCTGTAGTTCCAGTTCTATATACCCTTTGAATAACTTGTTCTTTGGACATTTGCCTATGGAAGTCCCCAAAGCTCTTCTGGCCAGTGTCAGATTTTTGTGTCGTATTTCAAACTGTGCATAATATAACCACATTTTGGCAAATGTGAACTTTTTGTGAGGAATTAGTGCCAAAGACGCTTGATAGACCTGCCTTGTCCTCTCAGGATCCTTGGCTTCCAGCTCTTCATAGAACGCGTAGTTGATCCAGAGATAGATGTAGCGCTTCCAGTGCCTCTTCTCCTGGATGGGCGGCACGTTGGCAATGGCCCTCTCATAGACTTCCCGCACTGTGTCGGCCTCCGCCTCACTTTCCTCCAGGCGCAAGTAATCAAACCAGGCATCGTAATTGTACGGATCAGCCTTCACCTCTTCTTCATATTGGCATCTCCGTTTGCTCACGATGAGATCTTCAGCAGCCCTCCGGTCACCAAACTTCTTCTCAAAGATGGTATAGTTTTTCAAGAGTTCTTGCGCCCCTTGTTTTGAAATTCTATCCAGGGCATATCTGTAGATAACTCGTACCCTTTCCAATTCTTTCCGATTTTCCTCAAATTTAGCAAAGGCCGCATACAGGTGTGCGTCCATATGCTCCTCTCCAAAGAACTCCACTGCTCTCTCGTAGACTTTCCGCGCATGGGCAAAATAAGCATGCTTCTCTTCGAATCGGGCATACTTGACCCAGTTCTTCACAGCAGGGTGCACGAGCACAAAGCGTTCGTAAAGGGTCCGGGCCCGCTCCACCTCTTTGTGTCTCAGCTCGAAGTTGATGTAGGAGTGCCAGGCCTGCTCCTCAGGCCGCCATTCCATCCAGCGCTCAAACACTTGACGGGCACCGGCGACATTGCCCAACATCTCCTCCATGTACGTGGACTTGTACCAGAACTGACTGACTCGGGGCAGAGTTGTTAGGGCTCGGTCCCAGATATTTCGGGCATGGTTGACCTGGCAGTTCTTCATTTCCATCTCCGCGTATTTCAGCCAGAGTGTAACATTCCGATAGTCTACATCCAAGGCACGCTCGTATATGGACCGAGCCCTTTGGATTTCCTTTACACTTTCTTCCCACTGAGCGTACTTGATCCAGTTACTAATCACAGTCCTATTTTTTCTTATGTTATCTTCAAAAGTCTTCCTCTTCCGAAGTTTGTAATCATTGAGCTCCTCTTCATCTGTGATCTTCTGCTGAGGCGGGGGTGGAAGGAGCTCGAGTTCTCTCTCTTTAGCCTCTCTTAAGAGCTGCTCTGCAGTTAGCTGCACCTCAGCTGGCGCTTTGTTTTTCACCTTGGCCACTTTGGGAATCCTCTGTTTCCCGGCCACGGTAGAGGACGCCATGTCTGCGGCCGCTGAACCGGAGTAGCCCTGACACAAACACACACACACACACACACACACACACACACACACACACACACACACACACACACACACCTGGACCTCAGAAATGGGCTTCCAAAACCAGCCGACACCAGAGAGCCGGCCCTGGACCAACTAGATCCCCCAACAGAGGCACACGCCTTTAATCCCAGCACTCGGGAGGCAGAGGCAGGAGGATCTCTGAGTTTGAGACCAGCCTGGTGAGTAGTAATGGGTTATAAAAGCTTCAGAGGAACCAGAGAAGACGCTGTCCAGGAGCTTAGAGTCACACCTGGCCCTGTAAACGAATTTCTAAACGGTCTTATTAATTAAGAAACACAGAGCCAAACATAGGGGTGAGAGCCTTAGAGGTCAGGGAAATACGGGGAGCCACCAGCTACCTTACCTCACCAGCTCTGCACCTTCCAAAAGGCCCTGACTTCCCGTCTACCTAGGTTTTTATTGCCTAGGTTTTGATTGCCTCGCTGTTCTGCCCTCTCATTGGCCCTTAGCCCAGCTACCTCACTTCCTTGTCATCGCCTGTCTGCACAGACCTCCAGGTCTCTAGGGTTGGTGCTGGGATTAAAGGCGTGTCTCACTACACTTGGCCTTGAACCCACAGAGACTCTGCCTGACATGTGATCGGATTAAGGGCGTGTGCTACCACTGCTTGTCTTCTGTGTTTACTTAAAAATGGCTGGCCTTTCTTCCCTTGATCTCCAGGCATGCCTTATTTATTAACGTACAAAAAAAACATCGCCACATTTCAGCACAAACAGAGTATCACCACATTTCCCCAGTTTTTGTCTAATGAAAATAAAATAATAATTTAAACAGTTAAAACTAATAGAAGAAAAACTATATACAATAAATACAATAACTATATACACTATATCCAAGCAATAAACAAGTTAAAATATTCCTTTTTAATTCAACAGAAAAGGGAAAAATTAAAAAAGAAAGAAGGGGGATATGATACGGAAATATAGGATATAGATATGATTGGATGAGAGGGTAGATTAATGAATCTGCTTTTAAAGAGCAACAACTCGTGTAAAATATTTTCCACTGCTGTCGATTTTAGTTTATTGATACAAATTTAAAGTTAATTTTGTTATACTGTATGTATATTTCTGCTCTCTTTTAAGGTATTAAGTTTACATAACTCATTGAAATTGTAATGGATAATTGAGAAGTACAGATGAATAATTAGTCTTCTATGATAGTCAAACTTATAGGCATGTTAAGTTTTCTGGGTATACATGGACATAATTCAATCAGGTGGGTAACCTTCAAACACTTCAAAGACCTACAGAATACGGCATTTAAAATGTTTGAAAACCTTGGACTTTCTGGACAGTGAGATGTCTGCTCCTGTCAGCACCAATTTACTTCAAAGAGAGGATGGGCGTCAAAGACACTCCATGTGGAGTTTATCTTCTTCTTGGGGAAAATAGCCATTTGGGCAAGAAACGGTTCTTGCCTGGACTGCTTAACAAAATGTTGTGTCAACTTTACATGCGGGACCCATAGGAAGGTGACCACTGAACTTTGCAAGGCAAAAAGGTCTTTAGGACCCCAGACTTGAATGGTACCTAAAAGCAAAGACCGTTTATTAATGAATATTCCAGCATGCATGTGAGGTTGACCCTAGGTAAAGTGCGCAGACTCCTTTGAAGGACAGCTAGGGGGAGTTTCAGGGACAGTTAGGTCATCTCAAACATAATTGGTTAAGCAAGCAGCAGTTATACTAGTAACTTTTAATCGGCTGAGATTTAGTCTTATCCTTTTTGGACACACTTGCACAAGGATGAGCAAGTCGGCATGTGACTCTGAAGGGGAGCTGCAGGATTTGTCCTTGAGACATTGTGAAGCTGACTTAGGCCTGTGTTTGTTCTCTCCCTTGTCCATGAATGTAAGGGCCTCGTGAATCAACAGCCCTTTATTGAGAGAGACACCTGTTTTGCCTGTTAGGTAGAGGATTCAGAATTCAGGGTGCTCTTGCCTGCTCTGAGCCAATGTTCCTAGCTCACCAAGGTCAATTTCATTGATAATAATCTGTCTCTGCCGCTCCTAATGCAACTGCTTCACAACATAGCCAAACTGAGCAAGCTGACCCAGGAGCTATAGCTTGCACCTCTGGAATGCTACGATCATAGGGGCCTGGTACTTGTAGATCAGTTTGACCAACTTTGCCCGAACTCTTAAGTATAATAAGGACAAAAAGAAAGCCCCACAAAGTGACTTTTGCTACAAGAAAATGCTATAAATGTTTCAGTTGTTCTATCTATGAGCTGGAGAGCAGGCATTGCCTTTGCCAGCAATAAATTGGGAAAGGTTACTGCTTGGTACTGTCGTGTTGTTTGTTGGTGTTCTGACAAATCAAGCTTGCCCTGAGACCAGTGTGCAGGGCTAGCCACTAGTTATCCATAGAGGCCAGTCGGTGGTGGCACACACCCTTAATCTCAGCACTTGGGAGGCTCACACCTTTAATTCCAGTGCTTGGGAGGTGGAGACAGGATCTTGGCCCCTCATTAGATCAGAGTAACTGGAGAGGTAAGAAGTCACTGGTGGTTGTTCCTTTGCTTCTCTGATCTTCCACATTATTACCCCATACTTGACCCCTGGGTTTTATTGATAAGACTAGATAGGATCATGCTTCAGTTCTGAGCTGTGGAAGCCTACTGGGGTGGGGGGTGGGGATGGATGAAATCCTCCCTGGGATTATTGCAGTTTGAGACTGTTCCTCACAGAGATCCCATAGCATGAGTAGCTGTACCCTTTTGCCCATTGCATATAATAAATGTTCTGTGTTTTGGAGTTCCTGGTGGGGCTCCTTCACAGCACACTGACCACTCATCTCCCCACATTTCTTGTGTCTGTGGTTTTTCTTTCCCCATCACACTAAGCTAGTCACTCTCAAAGCTGTGCAGGACATGAAATCCTAGAAAAAGTTCTCAGCATTGGGATTTAGAGCACATGACTTCACACAGTGCTCAATGCTTTAGAAACCAAGTGGTACGAAGTGAGATCTAATCAGGTGGCAATATAAGAACTTGGTATCACACTTTTTTTTCTTCATCACGTTTATTGTTTTTAGAAATAGAGACAGGAAGGCCTACACTTGATGTGTCATGGTTGTTATGTCTTTGTTGCCCTAAATCATGACTAATTGTGAAGGAATATCCGTCAAGGATCTACACACACAACTAATAGTGGGAACTATATTGGCTATAGATAGCACCTTCCATAGCTCAAATCAAACTAGAGGGAATTCATGAAAGCTGGATCAATGGCTGTGAAGCCTACATGGGACTGGACTAGGCCTTTTGCATGGTGAGACAGTTGTGTAGCTTGATCTGCTTGGGAGGCCCCCTGGCGGTAGGATCAGAATCCATCTCTGGTGCATGAGCGGGCATTGTGGAGCTCACTACCTATAATGGGACACCTCATGAAGCCTTGAGGCAGGGGGAAAAACTTGAACTTGTCTCTCTACTGAAAGTGCCTCCACATGGGAGGCCTTGCCTTCTTGTGGGAGGGAGTAGGGAGTGGTTTGGAGGGGAAGCTGGGAGTGGGCAGGAAGAGGGAAGATGGGGAACTTTGGTGTGCAAAATGAATGAAAAAATTCTTAATATAAAAAGTTAACAATGGGGGGAAAAGCAGTTTGTGTTTTGCAGTTCGTGGTTGGGCATGCCTTTAACCCCAACCATTGTGCAGTTTGAGGCAGGCCAAACTCTGTGAGTTTAAACCTAGCTGGGTCTACATGGAGAGCTCCAGGACATCCAGGGCTACCAAAAGAGAGGCCCTGTCTCAAAACAAACAAATACACATGACAAAAATAATCCCTGTGTTTTCAGGTCACATACTTTATTCCCATCAGTCTAGAGGAAGAAAGAAGCAGGAAGATCTTAATGTGTTTGAGGCTGCCTGTATAAGATATTTTTCAGTATCTAGATGAAAACCAAAAGAGTTCCTTTTGGCGTAGACAAAAAGCTGAGATTTGCCTGAAAGACAGGAGCCCATTATACTGAATTTTATTTGTTCATTAATTTAGTAGCTGTTTATGTACTCCATTTTTATTTGTTTTTCTGAAGAAGAGTCTTGCTCTGTAGCTTTGGAGATCTGATACTCCAGATCCCGACAATCCTTCTACTTCAGCATTTCACCTAGTAGGTGGACTCCTGTGAGCCAACACACCTGGCTGAGTTTTATTCACATGTGACTCACATGGTTATGAGTGTTGGTTAGACTGGCGTTACTACCTGCCTGGCAAGAGACATGCACCCAAAATCTCCTAAACATATCCTCCAAGAACTTTGTGGCAAACATTGTCACAGCTGTGTGATCCTTTCTAGAATATATAACTGAGTTGCATGTTCTCTCATTCTTCAGCTATGTTAGCTACTCAGAATGCTGAGGCAGAAACATGGCTTGCATCTGCTGCAGCTAGGCAATGGTTCTGAAGATATAGACAATTGGAAATGTGTTTGCCCAGCATCACAAACCCTAGGCTCTCTCTACAGCATTGCATGGACTAGACAAGCTGGAATAAGCCTGTCATCTAGAACTAAGGTCATCTCTGGCTATCTAACAAGATAGAAGTCAGCATGGCTATAAAAACCATTTCTCAGAACAGTTTTAAATCTGTGTCATGGAAGGAGATGGTGCCCAATGGCTTTCTGACAGAACAGGATGTTTTTGTAAAGACCAGTCCAGCACAGTGAACAGAAGAAAAAAAAGTGACCAATAATGGGAGCTGAACCAGGCATGGGTGAACACACCATTAATCCCAGCATCTTGGATGCAGAAGCAAGCTGATCTACATAAAAAGTTTCAGAAAGGGTTGGAGAGATGGCTCAGAGGCTAAGAGCACTAGCTTCTTTTCCAGATTCTGAGTTCAATTCCCAGTAACCACCACATGGTGGCTCACAACCATCTATAATGAGATGTGGTGCTTTCCTCAGGTGTACAAGCATACATACAGGCATAACAGTGTACACTTAATAAATAAACAAACAAACAAATAAATAAATATTTAAAAAAATGTTTCAGAAAGGCTAGAGCTACATGATGACCATGTTTCAAAAACAGAGTGGGTTTTGGACAAGATGCTGCCTCACACTTTTCACAACAGGAGACAAAAATGGCATTATCACTTCTTCTAGGCAAAGAAACAAATAATTAGTCAATGACTTTGAACCCCTTTCACTTCAGTGCTCCAAGAAAGAAGGGGGCTGATCTCTGTGTGCAGGGCCCACCAGGTCTACATGGTGACTTCCAGGCCATTGGTGTCTGCACAATGAGACCATGACTTCATCAACATTTGGGATCTGGTTGTTGGCTCAGGCTGTGTTGTAAACTAACCTCAACTGAAATACCCTCCTCCTCCTGCCCTCTCCCTATTTGCGTGCAATATCACGATGGGTTTAAGATTTCAGTTTGGTTTCTTTCTTTTTTTCTTTCTTTCTTTTTTGTTTGTTTGTTTGTTTGGTTGGTTGGTTGGTTTTTTCGAGACGGAGTTTCTCTGTGTAGTTTTGGTGCCTGTCTTGAATCTCACACTGTAGATCAGGCTGGCATCAAACTCATAGATATCCACCTGACTTGGCCTCGGGAGTACTCAGATTAAAGGAGTGTGCCACCATTGCTCATCATTGTTATAAAAATTTTAAAGCCATGAAACTGGGCAGGGTGGTGGTTGTGCATGCCTTTAATCCCAGCATTTCAGGGGCAGAGGAAGGTGGATCTCTGTGAGTTTAAGGCCAGCCTGGTCTAGAGACTGAATTCCAGGACAGGCTCCAAAGCTACACAGAGAATCACTGCCTTGAAACAAAAACAAACAGAAAAAGCCATGAAACTACCTGAGAGCATCTGGAAAGAGGGTAGACTCCACAGGCTGTCCTGCACTACTGCAGATCAGGTCCCCGAAAAACAGAGACTGTTAAATGGAAGTAAACAAAAAGATGTCCAAGATGTCTCAGTAACTCACACCAGTAGTTTCAGCCATTGGGAAGCTAAAAAAGGAGAAATAGTCTGTAGTGTGAGTGAGAGGCCAGTTCGAGTTACATAGCAAGAGCCCACCTCAAAAACAAAAACAAAAACAAAAACAAAATCAAAAGAATGAGAAAACCTTGTGTGGTACAAGCTTGTAAGCCCACTATCCATTGTGGAAGGCAAGTGGATAAAAAAGTCTTTGGCCAAGTAGGGCTAAATATTGACTTCCAGGCCAGCCTGAGAAAAGCAAATTACATAAATAAATGAGCCAAGTAGCTGATTAATAACTTAAAATGACCTGGACACAAACCTGAGTGGCCACCTTTCTTTGAGGAGTGGGATGACTTCAGAGATCGTACATGGCCATCCTTGTACCCCAGCCCCTTCAAAAATTCTGGGATGCGACTCAGCTGCTGGAATGATGGTCTCCCATGCACAAAGCCTGGCTAATATCTCAGAAATCCACAAATAGGACACAAAGATGCACATCTGCAATCCCCTGACTCTTGAGAGTATGACAGAGGAGCAGAGACTCAAGGTCATTCTAGCTTCCTAGCTGGGCTACCTGATAACCTGCCCCCAAAATTGCAGAAAGTGTGAAAGAAAGTACAAATGCATCTGTGTTGACTTAGAAGCCAAATGTTCTGGCAGGTATATCCACTCTAGAATGTTTTCATTGTGTTTTATATTTCTAGTTTAAATTTTTTAAATTTTGATTCCTAGTAGCAGTTAGAATTGAGTGGGATGATGGTAATGCTAGCCAGGTAGATGCGTTAAGGGGTTTGTCATGCTGAAGGGAGTGGAATGGAGGCTTTGAGAACAACAGACGAGGAGTCATGGTACAGACTGCATGCAGGATTCCACAGGTCTCTCTGCCAAGCTGTTCTCCGACACCGGGCAACAGCTCTCAGTGTTGTCCATTCGTTGGGACAGGGTTTTCTCATGTAGCAGGCTAGACTCAACCTTGCAGCTATCCTCCTGCTCCTGCATGCTGCTATAATAACTGTGAGCACACTAGAGAAAGACTCTATCAACTGAGCTGAATCACCAGTACTGTCATCACAAGAGGAATGCACTC
Source organism: Peromyscus californicus insignis (assembly GCF_007827085.1). Lineage (NCBI taxonomy): Eukaryota > Metazoa > Chordata > Mammalia > Rodentia > Cricetidae > Peromyscus > Peromyscus californicus. The sequence continues at coordinate 6,969,254 of NW_026294573.1, forward strand.
ACACCATCCTCCTGCCTCAGTCTTCTGTGTAGCTGTCCTAGCAATCGACTGCCACAGCATCCAGCACAACCCCCGATCCAGTTCATGAAGACCTGGACAAAGGTCCTTTAACAATGAATGACATTCTCAGCTCTATGATTCAGGTCGATCATGAGACACAGTCCTGTAAATGATGGACCAAATCACTTCGGAACTATGTTGTTCACATAAGAATAAAACTCAAGTGTGGCAGCTCACACCATAACAAAAGGCAGATGGAGACAGGAGGATTGCTGAGCATTGTAGCTCTGCCTAGGCCACAGGAGTTCCAACTAACCTTAGCTACACTTTAAAACCCCGATCAAAACATTTAAAACATAAATACGCCGGGCGGTGGTGGCGCACGCCTTTAATCCCAGCACTCGGGAGGCAGAGCCAGGCGGATCTCTGTGAGTTGGAGGCCGGCCTGGGCTACCAAGTGAGTTCCAGGAAAGGCGCAAAGCTACACAGAGAAACCCTGTCTCAAAGAACCAAAAAAAAAAAAAAATCACATTTCGCCAGGTGGTGGTGGCCCACGCCTTTAATCCCAGCACTCGGGAGGCAGAACCAGGCCGAACTCTGTGATTTTGAGGCCAGCCTGAGCTACTAAGTCAGTTCCAGGAAAGGCGCAAAGCTACACATTGAAAAACCCTGTCTCAAAAAACAAAACGAAACAAAATCACATTTCAGCACAAATAAAATATCACCACAGGGTGTCTCTTGATATCTGCCTGTCTCTCTTTCCTAATGCCGGGATTAAAGGCATGGGCCACCATAACACGGCTTCAGTGACCATCATCCTTGCTTAAGTTTTTTTCCTGGGTTTAGAGTTGATCCTACACCATGTAAATCCCAAAAGCATTAAGTGGGTGGAAACTCAGTTGTTGATTCAGACTGCAGACTTAGGATGGGAGGGTGTGGCCACAAAAGGGAGGGCTCAGTGGAAAGGTATATAAAGAGTTAGAGCAGCCAGAGAAATGCTCAGTATTGGATCCTGGAGTCACATCCTGCCCTTGCCTGAGTTTGGAGGCCTCTCACCAGTGTCCAGATCAGGTAAGTCCTTCAGCTCCACAGGAAATCCCACCTCCTGAAGCCAAGTCTAGGCTTGTCCTTGCTTCAGATATGGTCTATGTATTATTTCATCCTACAGGGGTTGTGTGGGAGTTAGTGGTTGTTTGTTTATTTGTTTGTTTGTTTGCTGTTATTGATATTGTTTTGGTTTTTTTTAAGATAAATTTAAACAGATTCATCCACCTCAGCCCCCTAAGGGTAGGATAATCAGAATATGACAACGTGCTCTCATTCATATACAATAATTAATTTGGTCATGTATGGTTTCTGTGTTTATTGGTTCAGAGTCTCACTAAGAATGTGAGAGTATTAATCCCAGCACTCAGAGGGAAGAGGCAGGCTGATCTTTGTGAGTTCGAGGCCAGCCTGGTCTACACAGCAAATTCAAGAACAGGATCCAAAGCTACTCAAACATCCCCACCCCCGAAAATATGTCAGGGTGACCTTGAACTCAAGGCTATTCAGGCAGACCAGAACCACAAATGTGAGTCACTTAAATCCCATGACTAGGCTGATCTTTATGTCAATTGAACCCAGGCATTCTTGTGCATTTCTTTAATCTAGGAATGAGGGAGGCAGAGGCAAGCTGATCTCTGTGAGTTTGACGCCAGCCTAGTCTAAACGATCAGTTAATTTTTTTGTTGTTGTTGGTTTTTTGAGACAGGTTTTCTTTGTGTAGCTTCAGAGCCTGTCCTGCAACTCGCTTGTAGACCAGGCTGGCATCACACTCACAGAGATCCACCTGTCTCTGCCTCCCGAGTAGTGGGATTAAAGGCATAGGCCCCATGGCCGGGCCTATTAGTTGATGTTTAAGTTGAAATACACTCCCCCCACCAACGTCCTTCATTTTTTGGGTTTCTGCAGACCTCAGGTAGGCTGCCCTCGTGCTCTAGAACTAAACAACTATGGCATTGAGCAAGTGATGTTCCTACTTCCAAGATGTGAATCGTCATTTCCACTTCCTAGTCTTCTCCTTTATACTTGGTTTATATTCTTATTTTTGGGGTTGTTTGTATTTTTCCTTCCTTCCTTCCTTCCTCCCTCCCTTCCTTCCTTCCTTCCTTCCTTCCTTCCTTCCTTCCTTCTTCCCTTCCTCCCTCCCTCCCTCTTTCCCTTCCTCAGTCTCTCTCTCTCTTTCTTTCTTTCTTTCTTTCTTTCTTTCTTTCTCTCTCTCTCTCTCTCTCTCTCTCTCTCTCTCTCTCTCTCTTTCTTTCTTTCTTTCTTTCTTCCTGGTCTCCTCTTTCCAGATGCTTTATAATGATTACAGACAAGGTCAATGGCTACTGAGGTTGGCTGATTCTGTTTAGTGTTTGTGTCCCACCCAGTTCAGCCTTGGAGTTTGGAGAGCTGGAGCTTGCAGCCCTATTGACTCCTTTGCTTATACCCAAATCAGTGGGTAACCAACCACTGTAGTCAGTAAGTAACGATACCCATTTCACAGATGGCCCTCAGTTGTTCCAGTCATTGTCATGTTCCATTTCATTGCATGAAAGGAGGCAGTGAATAGGTTGGGAACTGGGTATCCTTTGCTTACTTTGAGGACCTGGAGAGTTGACCAAAGTCTATTCATTATAAAACCTTAGGCTGAGCCTTGGTTTTCCCAAGTTGCCAGACATTAATACTGTGTTTGTTTCCATGCTTCCCCAGGATATTGACTCCCAAAAGCCAGTCACAATGGGAGACCGAGCCCCACCAACACTCCAGCAGCTTGCAATAGAAGGTCTACTGAGGGAGGAGGCCTTGGCCATTTCTGCTCTGGAGGTGATGCCCTGGATGCTGCTCCCAACAATGTTTGAGGTGGCCTTCAAGAAGAGACAGACAAACGTCCTGAGAGCCATGGTCCCTATATGGCCATTCCCACACCTTCCTGTAGGAGCCCTGATAAAGAGCCCCCACCTGGGAACTTTGAAGGCTCTGTCTGATGGACTAGATGCCTGTATTACACCGATGACTTGCCCCAGGTAAACAGCATCATCTGGGGTGGAAGGAGGCTCTGTGTGTGCAGAGAGAGAACAAGCGGAGACCAGGAGTATTAGAGGGAAATTTAGAGGATTCTGCTAGCATCAGCTTAGAAGATTCTAGAGGCTAGGGCCCAGTCTCAACCATCTCGGGAAATAATGGCAAATGTGGAGGACAGAAAAGATTAGATTAGACACAGCCACCTAGTAATACCCCAAAGGAATACTTGTACTGCAAAAATATAGGTGGAGTGAGTGAGGCTGGGATTAAGGGGAATGAAATGGAAGAAAGTGAGACAGGCTTCTGGATACCAGCATGGGAACGTTCCCTTTTGACAGAGCAGGAGGTTCTGGGCTTGATTTTACACATAGGGAGAAAGAACTATTTGGAAGGGATAGCTGAAGTGTGAGATGTGGTTTGAAGAACCCTGTAAGATGAGTCTTGTCTGATTTGCTGAGGATTCTAGCCATTTCTCCCACAGAAAGGGGAAAGTCAGAGTGCTGGATTTGACGACCACGGACACTCACTTCTGGAGCACATGGGCTGGAACCTATGAAGGAGACTGCTCTCAACAGGTTGTGAGACATGAGCAGCCCATGGAGACATGTCATGACTCGGGGATGAAGAACAGTTTGAAGGTGGTAACTGACCTCCAACTTATGGACAATGACACCAAAGAATATGCCACTCATTTGGTGCAGTGGGCCCAGCAGAGAAAAGGTTCCATTCATCTATGCTGTCTGAAGCTTCAGATTTGGGAATCATGCGTCTCCAACGTCATAGAGATCTTAAAATCTGTAGATCTCCAATGTATACGGGAGCTGCACCTGCGTGATTTGTGGATAGACGACATGGCTGCTTTTGGACCTTACCTGGGGCAAATGAGAAACCTTCACACTCTAGTCCTAGAGGGCATCACCAATACCTTCAGGATGGATGAATCCCAAGGGCTGGAAGAGGAGTGGATAAGCACATTGCTCTCTCAGTTCCCCAAATTCCATGGCCTACAGCATCTCTATATAAATGATATCTACCTTCTAGTTGGCTGCGTGCGAGAGTGGCTCAGGTAAGGAAGGATAGAGAGGGTCCCCCAGACCGGATAGAACCCACCTCTTTTTCTTGTAGGTGAGTAGGTTAGTAGGCCAGTCCTTGATGGTCTGGCCACTGTAAACCTTGCATATCCAAGCAGATGAGTTCTGTGCTAAGATACGTGTGACCAGGCACCAGGATGCCCCTAATTGCTCATTTGAGAAAGGTTGTTGCGCATCCAGAAAGGGATTGATGAATGGGAAATGTGTGACACTGGCATTGAAGTTGTGAGAACAGGATATGGCAGTGCTGAGGAAAGGACTCTACAGGGAAACTCCTATGATGCTGCTGAAGCTTGTTTGGAAGAGGTAGTTCTTCCTACAATCACCATGCTTGCTCCCTCCCTTGTTAGGAAGATGACTGGTTTTCTACTGTGCCCTGAGCCTGGCCCATGCTGATACCCACAGGCCTCACACTAGAATGCTGTGATGTTTGTGAGCATACCACAAAGGGGGTTGACCTCCATGGGCAGAATGAATTTGGGAGAAGTGCCACCTGCTTCATTATCAATTCTACCCTCCTCTTCAACACCATGTGACAGAAACCCATCTCTGTTCTCTCACCAGGTCCCTGAAGAAGCCCTTGGAGACCCTATCCATTACTTACTGTCACCTCTCCCAGGCAGACTTGGATTACCTGCCCCAGTGCCTGAACCTTTCTGAGCTCCGGCATCTGCACCTGAGCTCTGTACTTTTAGTTGAGTGGCTTGGACCACTTGGACTTCTCCTGGAAAGAGTCAAAGCCACTTTACAAAGCCTAGAACTGGAGAAATGTTGGCTGGAGGATTCAGGATTCAGGGTGCTCTTGCCTGCCCTGAGCCAATGTTCCCAGCTCACCAAGGTCAATTTCATTGATAATAATCTGTCTCTGCCTCTCCTGATGCAACTGCTTCACAACACAGCCAAACTGAGCAAGCTGACCCAGGAGCTATACCCTGCACCTCTGGAATGCTACGATCATAGGGGCCTAGTACTTGTAGATCAGTTTGACCAACTTTGCCCTGAACTCTTGGGTATAATAAGGACAAGAAGAAAGCCCCACAAAGTGACTTTTGCTACAAGAAAATGCTATAAATGTTTCAATCATTCTATCTATGAGCTGGAGAGCAGGCATTGCCTTTGCCAGCAATAAATTGGGAAAGGTTACTGCTTGGTACTGTCATATTGTTTGTTAGTGTTCTGACAAATCAAGCTTGCCCTGAGACCAGTGTGCAGAGCTAGCCACTACTTAACCATAGAGGCCAGTTGGTGGTGGCACACACCCTTAATCTCAGCACTTGGGAGGCTCACACCTTTAATTCCAGTGCTTGGGAGGTGGAGACAGGATCTTGGCCCCTCATTCAGTCCGAGTAACTGGAGAGATAAGAAGTCACTGGTGGTTGTTCCTTTGCTTCTCTGATCTTCCACATTATTACCCCATACTTGACCCCTTGGTTTTATTGATAAGACTAGATAGGATCATGCTTCAGTTCTGAGCTGTGGAAGCCTACTGGGTGTGAGGGGTGGGGGTGGATGAAATCCTCCCTGGGATTATTACAGCTTGAGACTGTTCCTCACAGAGATCCCATAGCATGAGTAGCTGTACCCTTTTGTCCATTGCATATAATAAATGTTCTGTGTTTTGGAGTTCCTGGTGGGGCTCCTTCACAGCACACTGACCACTCATCCCCAGCATTTCTCCACCTGTGTCTGTGTTTTTTTCTTTCCCCATCACACTAAGCTAGTCACTCTCAAAGCTGTGCAGGACATGAAATCCTTGGGAAAGGTCTCAGCATTGGGATTCAGAGCACATGACTTCAAAGGGTGCTCAATTGAATTTGAAATACCCCCTCCCCTTTGTCTTTTTAGGATTTTCTAGAAACTGGGATTTGTTTACTTTTTTCATTTCTTTGATTTTTGATACTTGGTTTGATCATGTATCTCAGTCCGGTGTTGAAGTCTAGATCCTCCAGCTTCAGCCTCCAGAATGCTGGTTCTCTCCTAACCCCAATTATACCTGGACATTCTAGTGGGCATTCCACCAATCAGCTCCTGCATTTTCTTTTTTTAAAAAATTTATTTATTTATTTATTTATTTATTTATTTATTTATTTATTTATTTATTTATTTATTATGTACACAGAAGAGGGTGCCAGATCTCATTACAAGTGGTTGTGGGCCACCATGTGGGTCCTGGGAATTGAACTCAGGACCTCTGGAAGAGCAGTCGGTGCTCTTAACCTGAGCCATCTCTCCAGCCCCAAATCCTGTATTTCTACACCCATTGTTGTCTAAGAATACCGAGAACTACCTGAGAATGTAGTCTGTTCTTATTCAACACCCTGGGCACCATCCTGGCTTCCTCCTTTGGGATCTTTCTTGCCTTCTCTTCCTTTGGTCCCTGTTTTACAATGCTGAGAAGAGCATCTTGGGCTTCCTTTCTTCCTTCCTTCCTTCTTTCCTTTCTTTCTTTCTTTCTTTCTTTCTTTCTTTCTTTCTTTCTTTCTTTCTTTCTTTCTTTCTTTCTTTCTTATGGAGTAACATTTAAACGTTTGATTTTTTTAAATTTTTTCATACCGCCCAGAGTTCCCCCTCCCTCCTCTTCTCCCACATCCCACCTCCCCCCATTCCCATCCTCTATCCACTCCTCAGAGGGGATAGAGCCTCCCTAGGGTAGTCAACAAAGACTGGCATGCCAAGTTGAGGCAGCACCTAGCCCTTCCCCCCTGCGTCAAGGCTGAATAAGGTATCCCACCTTAGGGGATGGGCTCCAAAAGCCAGTTCATGCACATGATATAAGTCCTGGTCCCACTGCCAGGGTCCCCACAAACAAATCAAGCCTCACAACTGAAGAATGGATAAAGAAAATGTGGTACATTTACACAATGGGGCATTACTCATTTACATCATAAAAAAAACAATGACATCAGGAAATTTGTAGGCAAATGGATGAAAAGAGAAAAAATTATCCAGGGTGGCGGTGGTGGCACACACATTTAATCCCAGCACTTGGGAGGCAGAGCCAGGCAGATATTTGTGAGTTCGAGATCAGTCTGGTCTACAGAGTGAGATCTAGGTCAGGCATCAAAACTACACAGAGAAACCCTGTCTCGAAAAACCAAAAAATAAAATTTAAAAATTAAAAAAAGAAGAAAAATCATACAGAGTGAGGTAACCCAGACCCAGAAAGACAAACATGGTATATACTCATTCATATTTAGATATTAGATGCAAAGCAAAGCATAACCAGGATACAATCCACAACCCAGAGAAGCTAGGTAAAAAGGAGGACCCTAAGAGGGACACGAATGGAGAGCCCCAGGAAGGGGAAATAGTTAAGATCTCCTGGATAAACTGGGAAGGGGAAATAGTTAAGATCTCCTGGATAAACTGGGAAGGGGATATAGTTAAGATCTTCTGAATGAATTGGGAAGTCGGGGATAGAAGTGAGGGGATGGTGTGTGGAACATGAGGGATCAAGAGGGCTGAGTTGGGGGAGGGACAGAGAGGGAGAGCACCTTGGGCTTTCATTTGCTAAGCAAGAGCTATTCTGACAGGTTTGGTAGTGCACACCTTTATTCCCAGCTTGTGGATCCTGTGAGTTGGCAGCTATTCTTTCTACATAGTGAGTTACAGGACAGCCAAAGTAACAAAGGAAGACTGCGTTTCAAAAATAATAAGTAATAATAATAATAACAAAGAAGAAAAAAAGAAAATCATCCTCTGACCTCCATAGTATTACCATGGCATACTAGGGCTTACACATATGCATACACATACACACCATATAAATAAAAATACTCACATACACATTGACCAGCACTCATACACACATTCATACACACACACACACACACACACACACACACACACACACACACACACAAACATACTCAAGGGTAATAAATAAAAGCAATGTCCTCAAAACATGGATGTGAATCGTTAGTCTTCTGAGAGTCAAGAGGGCAAAGACTGGAAAGAATTTTCTAAAGTAGGTGCTTCCATTTCTCAAGAACAGAGAATTGAATCCTGCATCCTCAAAGCACTTAATGTTTCCTCCCTCATGGAGGACAGGGCTGGGATCAATATAGTCCCTAATCTAGAGCAAGGTTTTAACATTGAGATGGAGCCATAGCCCTCAAACCACAGTCACAGCTATTTCTCCAGCCTTGTCCCCTGCTATGGAGATCACACATCTGCATCACTAGCCCAACTGCCTTTGACTCTTTTATTCTTTGGACAGGTAAGCCAGGTGAGTTTATTAATGTCTGGAAGTTCTTCAATTTTGTTTCTATGAGTTTATTTTTTAATTTTAAAATATTTTATTTTTATTTATTATTATGTTTATGAAATAGTGTGTGTGTGTGTGTGTGTGTGTGTGTGTGTGTGTGTGTGTGTGTGTGTGTGCTGACGACTCAAGTGTTCTCAGAGACTAGAAGAAAATATGAAATCACCTGTTGCTGAGGTCACAGATGTTTGTGGGTGCTAAGAATGAAATGTTGACCGAGTGGTGGTGGTGCATGCCTTTAATCCCAGCACTCGGGAGGCAGAGTCAGGTGGATCTCTGTGAGTTCGAGGCCAGCCTGGTCTATAGAGCAAGATCCAGGACAGGCACCAAAACTACACAGAGAAACCCTGTCTTGAAAAAAACAAAAACAAAAACAAAAACAAAAAAAAGAATGACATGTTGGTCCTCAGGAAGAGCAGGGAGCACTCCTAACCTCTGAGCTATGTCTCCAAAAGAACCTATGCAGTGTATTGCAGTCTTTTGGAGGTCCTGCTCCAAGACTGCACCCAGGCTATGAAAAAAAAATCCATGATGTCAGCTAGAACTAAACTTTTCTATCTGAGGGGTATTAGGAAAGAAACACATGCTTTCAGATGGTACTTTCTTTCTTTTTTTTTTTTTTACTTCATCTTGAAAAATCATCTTCTGAAAAATCTGTCTCCATATAGCTACATCTCTCTCAAACAGAAAACTTTAGACAATATATGAGTTACATTTTGAGGGTCAGAGCCATTCTGATAACATACGTGAAATCATAAGGGTTCTCTTGGACTTAGACTGCCATGCTGATGTCATGGCTAGTGAGTGAGTAACCATGGCAACATTTGGCTGTCAGTCTGTAAATGTGGGGCATGATGCTCAGCATTTCCCAACAGATAGTGACACTGAAATTCAGGACCTAAACAATAAACAACTGGCCGAATCTTGAGTCTTGTATCATAAAACTGAGTTCACACAGAGATTCAAGAGCTGCAGGAAGTTATGTCTACGAATGTTGCTTTGTGCCTGATACTTGGTTCAACAAACAGACACTTGGGAATTTGTCCTTGTGCATTCATTTGCAGTGGCAACTAGTTTACTTTGAATTTGCTCCGAGGTTTTAAATCAGCTAACTGTGTAAAAAGCTGTCTTTGTAGTTAGAATACTGTTATTTTCCTATGTCAGCCTGAGCTATGAAAAAAGCTAGCATTATTTTTATCCATTAAAATTATACAGCTTAAGAAGAAATCATCTTCCAGACCATCATAGATACATGTTTGCCCAGTAAATGGAATATATTCACAAGATAAACATACAGGCAGTGGGGAAAATACCCATGACTGTTTTTAGGGAAGAAATGTAGTGGCTCATGGGAAAATTACAGACAGAAGCAACCAGAATCCACAGTAGCCTGTGGTCTCATAAGCCTTGCTTAATAAGGTTCCTCCATCAGAGAATTATTTATCTGGTGGGTTGACCTTATGAATATCAGTTGTCATCTGCTATATATTCTTATGGCCTCCGGCAGTAGTGTTTTGGAATGGTCTCATGGAGGTAAAGTGTATAAAATCTCCAAGAGCAGGGCATGTTAGGTCACTCTGAAAAATCTAAAAGAAAGGTTTAGAGACAAAGGGACAGAAGAGTTTGGGGACAGTGTAGGCAGAATGCATGGTATCCAAATGTGGGATTGCTAAAGAACTCACTCGGTAAATTAAAAGGATATAATGGTGCTCTCATTCAAAACTGCTTTATGGAAAAGTTTGAAAATTGTAATGGGGGAAGTAATGTTCCCCTTGAGGACCTTTATGTGAGGTACACAACCAGTAGATGGATGCTATCCAGCAACAGAACAACGTGGTACCCTCCTTATCCAGTCCCTTTTGCTCTTTGTGATTTCCTTTCATTTTGTCCCCTTCCCCTGTGTCTATAGTATCTCATACCATGAAATGCTGGGATGGAATCCCAACAATTTTCAAATCTCCTTTGCTGTCCAAGGTTAGGTCTGTACTGTTGACAGAAAATGAAGCCCCAGTCCTCCATATCAATGATTCTCCTTCAAATATGAACCACCAGTAAAGCAATCTTCTTTCCCAAGTACATCCAAAAATGCTTGAATGCATACGTTGTGTCTCTAATGAGTCATTTGAGTCCTGGCTTTGATTTCTCAGAGCCCGGCAGTGATTTCTCCTTATTTATTGCCAACATGAACATAGTGTGGCCTCCAGGTTATAAACACAGAATCCCCAACAATCTAGACATCTCTTACTCACAAAGTAGATCTCTTTCGGCTGTCTTATAGCACAGAGTGTTTCCATAAGCTCAGAACAATGTTGGGCAAATCTGTCTGGCATGACATCACCATTGTCATCATAGACCTCACTGGGGGCAGGGTACATCTCCCGGGTCAGATGTGTCAGGTTGGCAGTGTGCTGCAGCAGCTTCTTAAGGCTGCACACAGACAGGAAGTTCTTCATAAAATTGACTTCAGTGAGCTGGGAGCACTGGCTCAGGGCAGGCAGGAGGACACTGATTTGGAAGTCCATCAACATACAGCCCTTCAATTCTAAAGTCTGCAGAGTAGCTGTCAGTCTTTCTAGCAGTCTTCTTAGAAGTGAATGACTTAAATTTAAAAAGGTGACACCACTCAGGTCCAGATGTTTGAGCTGATGGATGCTTGGACACTGGGACAGATAACTCATGTCTGATTCTGATAGCATGCAGCTAGTGATTGCAAGGGTCTCTAAGGGATTCTTCAAGCACCTACAGGGAGACAAATGAGTTTATCTCAGTAAAGTCTAATAGTAGTAGAGGAAAGGTGATGACTTTAAGGTAGCAGAGGCTAGGTAGTCCTAAGGTCATTCATTCTGAGAGCATCATGATGCTCCCTGATGGAGAGTTAACACTTATGCACTATCACTGTGACTATTTGTCCCCAGATCTGTTCCCTCTGCACTGTCAAGCACAAAAGCACATCAGCTGACAGATGATATTAGCAGGAAACCAAGAAGGACCAACTATGGGATACTTAGAACCATCCCTGGGTGTGCCAACATTGGCCTCAATGAGCCCTACCTTCCTAGCACAGCCTCTGTCCTGCTTCCAGGGCTTCCCTGTGCCCCTAATCACACACTCTTTCTCTCATTCCCCATTTATTCAGGCCCTACCTGTGCTCAAATAGCCCTTGCCCCTTGGGGAATCAGAGAGAGATGTAAACTGTTCATACAGTTCTAAGGACAGGGCTGACAAGGGGGCAATATGTGGTTAAAGACCTCATACCCTCTGTAGATCTGTTTTCACTTCATCTGGGACCCTAGCAAAGACCTTTTCTCGATCATGGATGCTAGAGGAGCAGAAAGACTACTAGATCAATTATCTTAAGGTCATATCGATGTGTCCTCAGGAGTGGCTGGGAAGCCGCAGGTGCACACTGAAGTTTCGGTGAAAAGATCTTCCTCTGACCTGTGGAGGGCGCTCTCTATCCTCCTCACCTGAGCACTTGGTCAAGTCGTTCATTCAGGAAGAAGACATCATTCAAATAGAGATGCTGGAGCATGTTGAGTTGGGAGAACCGGGAAATGATCTCTGTAAAACACCATTCTTTCATCTCTTGGTTCCCAAGCCACTCCAAAGGTGTGTATATTTCATTGATAACGAGTTTCTGAAGGTCTGTCATCTGGCCCAGGCCAGGGGCTATCATTGCAAGGGTTCCCAGGTCCCAGGATTCATTCACTTCCAATTCCTGTATAGAGCTTGGCTCAAATACCTCCAGCAGCTCTAGGGGGTTATAGACAGGCAGGGCCCAAAACTCCAGCTTTTGACAGATCACCTGCACCACATCTTTTCTCTGCTTGGCCCACCGATAGAAATACCTTAGGTATTTACAAAGACGGCTGGATTTGAGAGAAAGGTTCATCAACACAGTCACAACTTGTTTCTCCTCTCGTATGGGATGATGCACTACCGGTTGGGTCTCAGTAATGACATCTGGAGAGCAGACACCATCCTCTATTCCAGCCCACACATTCCAGAAGTTATGTTGGGCATCCCGCAAATCAAGCACTTTTAGTTTCCGACTCCTGTTGATCAAACAAGAAGGAGATTCAAATGACAGGAGTACCAGTTTATAATCTGCTTTGACCCCACACATCAAATTCCCTTAAATCTATTCCTTGAACCCAGACTGTTTCCATTTCTAGTGGATGGGGGAAGAGGCAAGGGCAGAGTCATTGATACTGACTACATCTATTCTTAGTCTGCTCCACACACCACTGTCCTTTTTCTTTTAGTCACTTCTCTAAGACATCTGATTCAACTTGGACCACATTCTAATCTCTGTAATCACTTCATCCACACACTTCCCCTCCATGTTCTCACTTACCTAGGCTGGTCCTTCTGGTTAATCAGCAAATCCAGGCCACCCAGCACAGCCTTCAATGTCTCCAAGTGGGGACTCTTCATCAGGGCTCCCACAGGAAGGCATGGGAAGGGCCAGGCTGCCACCATCGCCCTCAAGATGTTTGTTTGTTTTCCTCTGAAGGCATCTTTGAATAGTGGTGGGAAGAGTTCCGTGGGCAGGTCTTTCAGAGCAGAGATGGCCAAGGCGTCATCTTTTAGCAGACTTCTTCTTGCCAGCTTCAGGAGCGTGGGTGGGGTGCTCATCTTGGCCTTCAGATAGACAGATGCTATAGAAATATCCAGAGGAATAAACCCTTTCAGGCAAACCACTTTTAGCAAGCCTCTTTGCCCCTTCACTGCATAAACCATGCAGGGCCCCGTCACTGCTCTAGGAATGTGGGAAACCTTGTATTTCTGATTATAATTCTTGGTCTTTCTCATAACCATAGTTCCATAAAAGATATCCCAGAGATGAGCATCCATTTGAGCTAATATTCCCCGTTATTCTACCTAATCACAACTACTGTTCCCCTAGATCCTTCTATACTGGGCAATGAGAAAGAGGAAAATCAAACCTGAACCATACATTTTTGTTGGCAACCATCTTCAAATGTCTTCCATGACCCCCAAAAGCAAAGTTAAAGATCCCATGCCCAAACTATGTGTGCTTTCAATTCAATCAATTGAACTTGTTTGGAGACTGTGAAATGGATGTAGTTACTATTATTTCTAAAAGCTTTAGAACCTGGAGCCATGCTGAGCACTAGCCTGCTCTTTGGGAGTTTGAATACTGAAAATTATCAACTTGATGCTTTCTTGAGAATCATGGTCAAATGTCTACTTCTCTAGAATTTTCTTCATCTTCATTTAATAAATCTATAATCACTTTGAATTAAATATTTTTAAGGCAGACTGGAGTTTTTGGTCAGTGCTTGTTCAGTGTGTCTTAGTCTTTGAATATGTATCCTCACCACTCTATTAAAGGGGATGGGTGCTTAGCTCCAGGTCTCAGTACTCATAACACTCATCTACATATGGAATTCTAGGCTAGCCTGGACTAAATGAGATTTTCAGCTACAAAATAGTCACACCAAACAAAACAAAACAAAAACCAAACAAACAAACAAAAAACAACCCAGAAATACTAAGATGAAATGAGAGACTGGTGATCCTAGGTAAGGTTGTATGTCCTGATGGGGGGAATGGCTTACTTGATCAGGACACGCACAACAGCTGTTCCAATCCCAGCAGGTCCAGGCAGTCACTCCAGGTCCAAATCTCACAGTGTCTTGCCTGGCAATTCTAATCCTTATATCCACTTTTGCCCTCATGCTTTCCCTTCATAGCCCTACCTCTCAGCCAAAAGCTGCCATCTGATTGGATGATTGAGCATCTCCCCATCCAATCCCTCTTGTACTTTTGCATCTTTAGCTCGAGTGAATCCGATGTGGGAAAGTATGAAATCTGAGGTTATAGTCAAGTCCCAAACCCCTCTGTAATACTTCTCCACAAACTCTGAATACATTGAATACATTGTCTTATGTATGTTATTAATTTATTATTTTTTCCAGATCACATCTCAAACTGTATTTAAGAACTCATTACGTGCCTGAGTTGATCTGTATATCTCAATGATTCTCCTGCCTCAATAGAAGTTAAGTAACAGAGGGTTTTCAGATTGATTAGATCTTCATGCAGGAAAGAGAATGAACTAAAACATTGGTGAAGGTAAAGACCCGTTTCCAGAGTCATTGCATAACCACTAAAACTCAATCTCTGTCTCTGTCTCTGTCTCTCTCTGTCTCTCTGTCTCTCTGTCTCTCTGTCTCTCTGTCTCTCTGTCTCTCTGTCTCTCTGTCTCTCTCTCTCTCTCTCGTGTGTGTGTGTGTGTGTGTGTGTGTGTGTGTGTGTGTGTGTGTGTGTGTGTGTGTCTTTCTGGATTTATGTGTCCTTTCTTTCCAAAGCTGGACCAGTTCTGATTTAGATGCAATCATTACGGAGATGAGACCAGAAAACAGCTGTGTTGCTAAGTGGTGTGGAGTCACTTGTTGCACGAACCCTAATGGTCTTATACTAAAAACCCAGAGGCGGATATTGGGGTAGATGCTGAAAGATGAGAGGAAATAGGCCACAGTCACTTCTCATCTCACTGAATCCTCAGCCAAAAGGAGAAGATCCTGTCTCCATGAATGCTCAGACTGAATGCCCCTGGGTCCTCAGCTGAAAGAGCCTCTGTTCCTACCTCCTCTTGCCTTTCCCTGCCCAGACATATCATTTCCTGTCTCAACCTTCCTAGTGCTGGGATTAAAGACATGTGACTCCCAAGTACTGGGATTAAAGGTGTGTACCACCACTGCCTGGCTTTAGTTCTCTTTTAGACTGGAATAATCTCACGTAGTCCAGGGTGGTTTTGAACTCAGAGATTCAGATGGCTCTCTGCCTCCTGAGTGCTAGGATTAAAGGTGTGTGCCACCATTCTCTGGCCTCTCTGTTTAATCTAGTGGCTGGCTCTGTCCTCTGATCTTCAGGCAAATTATATTTGTTAACAAGTAAAATAAAATATCACCACAGTCAGTAACCTGAAATCCAGTGTGTATGTTATGTTTGTTCCTGGTCCTTCCCCTAAGAATCATGTTGGTGCTGAAAAGCCAAGAAGTGACCTACAGATGCAGGGAAGGAAAGGTCTGAAGACCTAGAGAGGAAGGTTGTCTCTGCTCTCCTCCTCCATTCTCTCTTGATTGGCAGTAGTTTAAAGGACCAACTTTAGCCTCTCCTTGCCCTAACACATACAATGAGTTACAGTGGAGACAGTAGCACACTGTGTCCCTAGATGATTCCACCTGTGCTTGACTTTTGGTCTTGTGGACAAGGTTGGGGCTGTGGGTTCTCTGAATTGAGTGAAGAGAAAGATGCTGTGTTTATAGCCTGTGCTAGCCACTCCAAACAAACAAACAAAACCACCAATAATATAAATGAAATGAATTAAAAACCAAGAAAACATACATCAGAAAATGTCTGAGAAGCTGAGTCTGTGATCCCAGAAAATGAGGGTCTAATGCAGGGTTTGATGGCATCTGGTTATCTACCGCCACTGAAGACACTGGGGTAGGGAGGTGGCCAATTCCTTCCAGCCTGACCTACTTGGCTATTTCCAGGTCAATCGAGCCAAGATACAAAAATGAGTCTCCAAAATCAGAAAGCATAATCGAACAGAAACAAGAAAATTGTTTTTAGGATTGAGGCAATGCTGTATTCTTTATCAAAATCACAAGAAGAGACAGAAGTGAGAACTCCCTATGATATCTGAGGTCTAATATCCCTAGTAGAAACTCGAGAGGCTGGGTGAGATGGGGTGTCCTGATGGTGTTGAGTGACTGACCTGATCTGGACACTGTTAGCAGGAGTTCCAATCCCAGCAGAGACAGTTAGTCACTCCAGGCTACAAGGCTCAGAATGTCCTGTCTAGCCATTCTGGCCCTTATATCTCCTTTCCCCTCACACCTACCGTTTGTAGCCCCACCTCTCAGCCACAAGCTGCCACCTGGTTGGATAATGGAACATCCACCCATTTCTTCCTATTTGGTATTTTACATCTGTAGTTTGAGTGAATCAGATCTCCATGTGGAAATGCATAAAATCTGAGAGTACGGTCAAGAAGTATCTAGGTCCACCTTGATACTTCTTCACAAACTCTGAGCTCTGGGATTCATTGTCTTGCTTACACTATTATTTTTGTAATTTTCCACATAAAATCTCTCTCTATATATGTCTCAGGCCTATCTGGAACTCATATGTAGCCTGAGCTGACCTGTAAGTCTTAGTAATCTTCCTGCCTGAGTGTAGTGGTATGAAATAGGGTGTGTCCAGTTTGATTAGATCTCCTTTCAGGGAAGAGAATGATCTGAGACTGTGGTGAAGGTAAAAACTCATTCTCCAAGTCACCTCAAACACTAAGATTTTGACTATTAATTAATTAATTTACTCTTTTATTTTCATATTTGTACCTGCTTGTTTTTTTTCATGGAATCATTGCCATAATGGGTGTTAATCCAGTACAGTTGGATTTCAGTAACCCTCATGCTTTTGTGGAAGAGTATCTAAATACAGCATGTTCAGGTTGACTAGACCTCCTGTCAGGGCTGCCCCAGTTGCGGGCCAGCAGGGAAGACTCATGCTAGCAGACTCCTCCACCAAAAACCCCATCAGACCCTACAATCTACAAGACCCATGCCCTACCCCAAACATGCCCAACCCCTTCAACCCCAGTGGCTTCCTGAGACACAGAATCTGCCACCTCTCATTGGATCAAGAGTGGCTTCCATCCTGAGACATGGAATGCACCAGCTCTGACTGGACCAAGAACCCTGATAAGACCAAGAGACACAGAATCAGTCAGCTCCAATTAGACCAAGAGCTAAGATTGAACCCAGCGTGGACACCTGAGACACAGACACATCAAGCACAGATTGGACCAAGAGCAGCTTGCTCAGACACAGGCACCTCTTGCACCTATTGGAGGAAGAGATGGGTAGATGCCAGTGCAAAAATACATACAACAGCATAAAGAGCAATATGGTGGACTGGAGAGATGGCTCAGAGTTTAAGAACATTGGTGGCTCTTTCAGAGGTCCTGAGTTCAACTCCCAGCAACCACATGGAGGCTCACAACCATCTATAGTGGGATCTGGTGCCCTCTTCTGAAGTAAAGGTATACATGCAGTTAGAGCATTCATACATAAATAAATAAATCTTTAAAAAAAGAGCAATATGGCAACACAAGAACCTAGCAGTTCTACAACAGAAAGACCTGAACATCACAACATAGAAGAAACAGAAGAAAGTGACCTTAAAAATAATTTTATGGGCTGGAGGGATGGCTCAGAGGTTAAGAACACTGCTTGCTCTTCCAAAGGTCCTGAGTTCAATTCCCAACAACCACATGGAGGCTTACAACCATCTGTAATAAGATCTGGTTCCCTCTTCTGGTGTGCAGGGATACATGCAGACAGAACACTATACATAATAAATAAATAAATCTTAAAAAAATAACTTTATGAAGATGATAGAGATCTTTTAAGAGGGAATGAAAAATTCCCTTAAAGAAATTGAGGAAAAGATCTCCTGTCAGGAAAGAGAATGAACTGAGATCCTGGTGAAAATTAGGATTCCTTATATGCTTGGATGCTGTGCTATGTACAGGCTGATTTGATGGCCTGAATAGTCATGTAGTCAACTGTGCTAAGGTCTGCGAGCCTACCAATCCTGGTGGTCCAGTAAGTGGTCATTACTCAGGAGCATGAGAAAGAAGGGACAATGTCAATACCTGTCTGCAATTCAGTGTGAGATCAAGGTCAATCTGAGTAATTTATATGACAGCTTGTGTCCCAGTGGAAAGAATGTGAAATGATCTGTGTGGCCTGCATGGAGTCACTGGCCTGGCCTGTACATAGGGTGCATTCACATTAATTTGATCTCCATAAAGGAAAGAATGAATTGATACCATGTTGAAGGCAAATTCTTTAATCCTGAGTCTTGTGATTATAGGTGTGAGCTACCACACTGGGATTTCTTTGAGTAATTTTGAGACAGGGTCTAAAATAGGCAAGGATGTTCTTGAACTCCAGATCCTTCTGGCTCTGCACATATTCCTAGGCCCATTTTAGAATTCACATTAGAACCTACTCTGTAATTTAATCCTTTTTTAGCCCCGTCAATAATGTTTCACAGGTTAGGGTTTTGCAGTTGTTTGAATTGTAATTTCCTCTAAACTGTAGCTTACAAATTGTCTTGGGATCTGCTAATACCTTTCTGAACACAAGCCATGTGTCCCAGCTGATCTGAGAACGAATCTTTAGGTTCTTCAGCCTTGACTAGTTGACTTGACATTGTCTGAGGGTGAAAAAAAAAGATTCAAGTAGCACATACAAGCCACACCTGGGAACAAGAATTAAGGTCCTGAGCATAGAAGATAACAGATCCAGGCTAGACATCCCTGCATGAAGAGACCTTGTGTGTATATAAAATTAAACAAAAACAGATAGATGATCTGAGAAAGTGGCTCAGTCTCAGAGCACTTGTGTGGTGGTATTGTGTTCCCCAAAATATTGTGCACCCTAATAAACTTAATCTGGGGTCAGAGACAGAACAGCCACTAGATACCAAGGCTAGAAAATGGTGGCACTCACACCTTTAATCCTAGCATTCCAGAGGTAGAAATGCCGCTGAATCTGTGAGTTCAAGGCCACATTGGAAATAGCTGGGCATGGTGACATACGCCTTTAATTCCAAGAAGTGAGCCTTTAATCCCAGGGAGTGATGGCAAAAACAGAAAGATATATAAGGCGTGAAGACCAGAAACTAGAAGCATTTGGCTGGTTAAGCTTTTAGGCTTTGGAGCAGCACAGTTCAGCTGAGATTCATTCTGGATGAAGATTGAGACGCTTCCAGTCTGAGGAAACAGGATCAGCTGAGGAACTGGTGAGGTGAGGTAGCTGTGGCTTGTTTTGCTTCTCTGATCTTCCAGCATTCACTGGCCCCAATAACTGGCTTAGTTTTGATTTTATTAATAAGAACTTTTAAGATTCATGCTACATACTTGTGTATTGGGCTTAAATCCTACAACCAAAACATATTGATCAAGACATTTCATATCTTATTTTATTTTTGATCCCCTAACCTGGACTGACCTGAAGCACACTACATAGATCTGATTGCCTTGGATTCCTCCTGACACTTTCCATAAAGGGTGAAACCATAGGCTCCTGCCCCAGTGTTTTAGAAGCAGAGTGCACTAAACAGGCCTCGTAGCTAAAACAGAATTTTAACACTGCCAACAATTGGCAAAAGCATGGTAAGAAGGGGCAAGTGTGGGCTACCTAATGAGTTCCAATCAGGAAACATAGCCAGTTCCACTGTAGCCTCCACTGTAGGGAAAAACCATATTTTACTTATTTTTTATTTTTTTTAAATCTACATACATTTTTCATTTGCCATTAACAGACCTTTCTTTCTTTTTTTTCTTTTTTTTTTTTTTTTTTTTTCCGAGACAGGGTTTCTCTGTGTAGCTTTGTGCCTTTCCTGGAACTCGCTTTGTAGACCAGGCTGGCCTCAAACTCACAGAGATCTGCCTGCCTCTGACTCCCAAGTGCTGGGATTAAAGGCATGCGCCACCACTGCCCAGCAACAGACCTTTCTTATGTCAGGGTCAATGCTTCATCTATCTATCTATCTATCTATCTATCTATCTATCTATCTATCTATCTATCTATTTATTTTCTATTATCAGCTTGATACAGTACAAATTCTTATCCTAATAGTGAAATGTTTCACTGGAGCTTGCCTTGTGCTTGAGTAACCCAAAACTTATTATAAGCCACAGTCATCCTAGGGTCCCCCCTGCTATGTAGCCTCCCTGGTTCTGTGGGTTCCAGTCTGTTTTTTGCTTTATATCTAGTATCCACTTATGAGTGAGAACATACCATATTTGTCTTTCTGGGTTTGGGTTACCTCACTCAGGATGATATTTTCTAGTTCCATCCATTTGCCTGCAAATTTCATGCTGTTATTGAAAAACTATATTTTAAAAAGCAAATAAAACTAGGTGTTTTTGATGATGTGTTTCTTGCCCTAGACCTGAATAAAACATGGGAAGTCCTCTTCCTTGTAGTCTCCATTCACTGGTATCTCCATCTCAGACTCAGAGTCTTTTGGGTACTCTCATTCAAATCGTCTTAGAGCCGCTTTGGAGAAAATTATTTCTCTTTGTTTGGTTTCATGTCTCAGATGAAGTCTGGCTATAGGTGGCTACTAGTTTAAATAGAATTTCTACCTCAATACCCAAATTAGTGTAATAAAGCACAGTGCCCACAAACAAGCCTCTAAAGCCTTTAAAAGGAAATAGTACTATCCGGCATTTCACGGTTCTCACTCCTTCCCTGGCATGCTCAATCTGTGGAAAGCCGATCATGAGTATGTTGGAATTGTGACATCGGAACTCTATTTTCTTGGTGTACTTGTAAGGTGATTGGTATCTATTTGCCTAGTAAGAGGTTAGTCATCCTGCTTTTTCCAAAGAGAAATGAGGTTCACAAGGGCAGGGTTTGGTATCCATGGGACAATGGTTAATTTGTGCCTTTGTGGGTCCTTACGAGAGACTCTGTATACTGAGTGATTGATGAGGGTTTGAGATCACCAGATACTACAACAGGATGCACTGAGTTCTCCACTATGACAGAGCAGAAGTTCTGGTCCTCAGATGGTCCATGTGATGGGTAAGACTTATAGATTCCTTAGCGATAGCTTGAAAATACATCTCCTGAATCCTTTACCACATCCTTTCTGAGGTAGAAACTTCAGGACAGGCTTCCAGGCCACACCTACTTTCCTGAAGCTTCCAGTATAAAGTCTGCCTAGTGAAAAGGACTTGGGCATCTCTGCTTTTCAGGATCTGCCCATGATGCTCTCCCTACCGCTGTTCAAGGAAGACTTCACTGGCAGACACAAAAATATACTGAAGGCAATGGTGGAAGTCTGTCCTTTGCCCTGCCTCCCCCTGTGGGGTTGCTGATAAAACTCCCTACTTGGGGACAATGCAGGCTCTGATGGATGGTGTAGAAGTGCTGTGGAGACAGACGTTTTGCCCCAAGTAAAATGCATATCAAGACAGTTGTGTAGCTTGATCTGCTTAAGGGGTCCCCTGACAGTAGTATCAGGATACATCCCTGGTGCATGAGCTGGCTTTTTGGAGCTCACTACCTATGGTGGGAAAACTCCCACAGCCTTGGTGAAGGGGGAGGGGCTTGGACCTCCTTCTAGTGAATGTACCAGGCTCTGCTGACTCACCATGGGAGGATTAACCTTCTTGTAGGAGGGATTGGGGGATGGGTTGGGGGGGGAAGGCTGGAGGGCAGGGAGGAAAGAAGAGGAGAATCTCTGATTGCTATGTAAAACGAATAAAATTTTCTTAATTTAAAAAAAAAAAAAGAAAAAAGATCTGCAGTCAGGCAAGGTGGCACAAGCCTTTAATCCCAGCACTAGCGAGGCAGAAGCAGGTGGATATCTGAGTTCAAGGCCACTTTGTCTCAGAATTATGTTTTTTGCTTTTTGTTTTTGTTTTTTATTTGTTTGTGTTTTTCTTTTTCTTTTTTTCAAGACAGGGTTTCTCTGTGTAGTTTTGGTGCCTGTCCTGGATCTCTCTCTGTAGACCAGGCTGGCCTCGAACTCACAGAGCTCTGCCTGGCTCTCCCTCCCGAGTGCTGGGGTTAAAGGCGTGTGCCACCACCGCCCGACAGAACTGTTATTTATGTAAAAAGAAATCTCAGACAAATGTGACAGTTCATACCATACAAGGCAGATTAAGGTAGAAAGATTCTTGACAGTTGGAGGTCAATTTGAGCAACATAGTTGAGTGCCAGCTAATTTTAAGTTAATGGTGAAGTCCCATGTCAAAAAATTCTACAAGGTAAGTACATAGATGCAAAATTAACTACTCAGTATTTCTCTATTGGAACAATGAATAAATTTTTATTTATTTATTTATGTTTTTCAAGGTTTCTCTGTGTAGCCCTTGCTGTCCTTCAACTGATTCTGTAGACCAGGCTGGCTTTGAACTCAGAGATCCACCTGCCTCTGCCTCCCAAGTGCTGGGATTAAAGGCATGTACCATTATTGCCTGGCTTGAACGATTGATTTATTCTGGTTTTTCAGACAGGGTTTCTCTATGTAGCTCTGGATGTCCTGGAACTCACTCTGTAGAACAGGCTGGCATCAAACTCATAAAGATCTGACCAAATCTGTCTCCCTGAGTGCTGGGATTAAAGGCATGTGCCACCACCAACCAGCTAAATGAATGAGTTGGGTTTTTGTTTTGTTTTTCCAGTTTTTTCAAGACAGGGTTTCTCTGTGTAGCTTTTGTGTCTGTCCTGGCTCTCTCTGTGTAGACTAGGCTGGCATTGAACTCACAGAGATCCACCAGGCTCTGCCTCCTGAATGCTGGGATTAGTGTCCTATGCCACCACTGCCCAGCAATGAATTAGTTCTTAATCATACTTCTTTTCTTTTCTTTTTTAAAATTTTACTTGTGTATGTATTAGTGTTCTGCCTGCATGTATACCTGTATGCCAGAAGACAGCATCAGATCACATTGTAGATGATTGTGAGTCACCATGTAGTTGCTCGGAATTGGACTCAGTACCTCTGGAAGAGCAGCCAGTGCTCTTAACCTCTGAGCCATCTCTCCAGCCCCCCTTAATCATAGTTATAGTCTAAGTTTTTTCCTGGGTTGAGATCTGATCCTATCAACCTATACCATCTAAATCCCAAAAGGAGTAAGTGAGTGGAGACTCAATTATTCAATCAGACTGCAGACTTTGGCTGGGAGGCCATGGCTACAAAGGGGAGGGTTCAGTGCAAAGGTACATAAAGTTAGAGCAGTCTTAGAAACCATCAGGGTCGTGGAGCCTGGAGTCACAGCCTGTCCCTGCCTGGATCTGGAGGCCTCTCACCTTTGTCCAGCTCAGGTAAGTCCATCAGCTTCATCAGGACACTCTTTTTCATGCAGCGTAGTCTAGTACTTCAAAGAGCATATGTATTCTTTTAGTGTTATGTGTTCTTTTAGTTTTCTTTTCTTCTTCTTCTTCTTCTTCTTCTTCTTCTTCTTCTTCTTCTTCTTCTTCTTCCTCTTTTTTTTTTTTTTAATAAATCCAGAGATTCTCCTACCTCAGCTATCTAAGGGCTGGCCTATGCCAGTTTGTTCTCCTTTATATATGATACTTAATTGGGTCATTTGTGGTTTCTGTATTTATTGGTTCAGACAGTGGCAATTATGAATGTCAGGGTGACTTTGACTCAAGGATATTCAGGCCAGAATGACAAATGTGAGTTACTCAAATGCCTTGACTGTGCTGATATTTATGTCAATTTAAGCCAGGCATTGTTGTGCATGACTTTAATCTCAGCTCTAGTGGGGCGGGGGCAGGCTGATTTCTGAATTTGAGGCCAGCCTAGTCTACACAGTGACTTACAACCCGGGTAGTGGTGGCACACCACTTTAATCCCAGCACATAGAAGATAGAGTGTATTGGATCTCTGTGTTTGAGGCCAGCCTGAGAGAGAGAGAGAGATCCAGGACAGTTATGGTTGAGAGCTAGTTCCAGAACAGCCTGTTTTAATACTATGTCTCAAAATACAAAATGAAACAAACAGTTGTTTATATCTGCTGATTGATGCATGAACTCATCTCTTCCTGGAGCCTACAGATGTACAGGAAGCAGCCTCATTCCACTTTAGTGTTCAAATGAAAAGGCTGAACTATAAGTTGATACATAATTTGGACCCCGCCCCCAGGCTTCCTTAGTTTCTGCAGACCTGAGGTAGGCTCTTCTGGTGCTCTAGAAGTAAACAATTATGGCATTGAGCGAGTGAGTTTCCTGAGTCCAAGAAGTGAGTTGTCTCCATCTCCTAGTCTTCTTTATTTTTGCTGATTGTTTGTTTTCTTTCCTTCTTTCTTTCTTTCTTTTATTCCCTAGTCTACTATTTCCAGATACTTTATAAACAGTTATAAAAAAAAGGGCAATGGCTACTATATATTGTATCTAATTTTTCTATGTTAGTTAAAACCTTCACTTTTTAAAAAAGTTTTAAATTTTTTTATTTTATTTTATTTATTTATTTATTTAATGCCAAATGTAGTTTATTGAAGGAGGGAGGAGGTCTTAAATACAGGCTTATAGCACAATGGGAGAACCCCAGAGGGCAGAAGTTCAGTACTGATGTTTTACAATCTTGCATCTAAGCTGTTATTGCCCATTATGCAGGATACACAGACAAGGATCTTCCCTTAAGCATTCAGGAGGGTGGAACCTGGCAGGGAATTAGCATAGGGAGGATATCAAGGTCAAGGTCAGCAAGCAAGGCCACAGCTAGGGGGCTAGGGCCCTACAGGTCCCCCTTCTACTAAAAAATGAGCTTCTGACTTAGGTTGCGTGGGACGTCAGCAGGTCACCTTACCCATCATGGAGACACCTGCCCAGGCCACACAGGCACTCTGTCTTAGGTTGGTGAGTGCTCGCCAGGCATTACCCATCACTGAATACTCATTATCATACAGGCTCAATCATGTGAGATGCAGAGTTAACTAAAACCTTCACTTTTTATTTAGACCAAAATGGGGGAAAGTTGTGTGAATTTTGTTTGTGTTCTGACAAATAAAGCTTGCCCTAGAGGCCAGGCAGTGGTGGTTCATGCCTTTAATTCCAGCACTTTGGAGGCTCACACCTTTAATCCCTGCACTTGGGAGTTTCATGCCTTAATCCCAGCACTCTAAGGGCAGAGAGAGGAAGTGATAAGGCAGGGCAGAGATAGGATGTCAGCCCTTTAGGTCCGAGGATCCAGAGAGGTAAGAAGTCACTGGCGGCTGCTCCTCTGTTTCTCTGATCTTTCAGGTTATTACCCTGATATCTGACTCCTGGTTTTTGTTGATAAGACTAATTAGGTTCACTCTTCAATTGCAGGTTTGCTGATTCTATTTAGTGTTTGTGTTCCACCCTGTTCAGCTCTGTAGCTTGGAGAGCTGGAGCTTACAGCCCTATTGACTCCTTTGCTCATACCCAAGTTGTTGGGTAACCAACAACTGTAGTCAGTAAGTAACAATACCCATTTCACAGATGGCCCTCAGTTGTTCCTGCCACGGTCAGCTGGGTGAAAGAAGGCTGTGCAAAGGTTGAGAACTGGGTGTTTCCTTTCCTTTATTTGAGGACCTGGAATGTTGAGCACAGTCTATTTATTATCAAACCATGGGCTGCACTTTCAGGCTTCTTGGAGATTCCTTCCAAGTGGGATGTATCCACCTGAGCTGTGTTTGGGATTAGATTGGGTCTGTGAGAACTATGGTGCTTTGGAGAGACTTCACACACCAGAGAGGTGAATTGTGGCTTTAAATCCAACTGAAGGTGATCAGAATTGGTACACTGAGTTGTCCACCATCACTTCAGTAGTGATCTTGACCTGACAGCCCCCTGTATGTGCAGAAGGGCTTCCTGAGTTTTGAGTCATTAATGCTATCTTTGCTTCCATGCTTCCCCAGGGTATTGATGCCTAAAAGCCAGTCACAATGGAAGACCAAGCCCCACCAACACTCCAGGAGCTTGCAATAGGAAGGCTACTGAGGGAGGAGGCCTTGGCCATTTCTGCTCTGGAGGACATGCCCAGTATGCTGCTTCTAGCAATGTTTAAGGTGACCTTCCTGAACAGACATACAGACATCCTGAGGGCCATGGTGCCTACCTGGCCATTCCCATGCCTTCCTGTAGGATCCCTGAGAAAGACCCCACACACACCTTGAGACTTTGAAGGCTTTGCTTGATGGGCTAGATGTGCTTATTACAGAGAAGGCTTGTCCCAGGTAAGCAGGACCCAGCTATGGTGGAGGAAGGCTCTGTGGGCTCAGAAAAAGAACAACTGGGGACAGGGAGTATTTGGTCAAAGGAATGTTGAGCACAGTCTATTTATTATCAAACCATGGGCTGCACTTTCAGGATGAGAGGCTTCTTAAAGCATCAGCTTAGAGGATTATAGAGGCTTCAGTTCAGACTCAGCAAATAATGACAAATGAGGCCACAAAAGGGTGGACACAGCCACTGAAGAAGACGCCAAAGAAATGCTTGTGCAGGTGGAATTATGCTAGGATGAAGGGGAGTGGAATGGGAGAAAGTGAGACAGGGATCAGGATACCACTATGGAAAAGTTTCCTCTTTACTTAGCATGAGGCTCTGGACTTGATTCTATGCATAGGAAAAAGTAAGCATTTGGAAGAGACAGCTGAAGTGTGAGATGTGGATGAGAAGAAGATTGTAAGAAGTGTCTTCCCTTATTTGCAAAAGATTCTACTTGTTTCTCCCACAGGAGGGGGAAATTCAGAGTGTTGGATTTGACATCTGTGGACCATGACTTCTGGAGTGTATGTGCTGAAACTTAAGAAGGTGATTACTCGCATCAGGTCATGAATCAGAAGCAGCCAGTGGAGTCATGTCCTTACTCTGGGGTGAAGAAATATTTGAAGGTGGTTACTGACCTCAAACTTGTGAGGGGCAAGCTCGATGAATGTGCCTTGTACTTGTTGCAGTGGGCCCAGCTGAGAAAAGATTTGAAACGCCTAATCTGTTTGAAACTTTAGATTTCAGAATCACCCATCTTCACTGTCATAGAGGTCTTCAAATCTGTAGATCTCCACTGTATATGGGAGCTACAGCTGAGATATTTGTGGCTAGAAGACATGGTTCCTCTTTGACCTTACCTAGGGCAGATGAGAAACCTTCACACACTCATGCTTGAGGGCATCACAAATACCATCAGTATGACTGATTCTGGAGAGCTGGAAGAGGAGTTTTAAAATGTATTGCTTTCGCAGTTCCCCAAATTTCATTGTCTACAGCATCTCTATGTAAACGACATCTCTGTTCTCGATGGCTGCCTGACAGAGTGGCTCAGGTAAGGAAGGATAGAAAGAGTCCACCAGACCACATAACACCCACCTTTTTCTTGTAGGTTAGTAGGTTAGTAGGCCAGCCCTTGATTGTCTGGCCACTATAAACCTTGCATATCCAAGCAGATGAGCTCTTTGCTAAGATTTTGTGACCAGGCACCAGGATGCCTCTAATTGCTCGTTTGAGAAAGGTTGTTGGGCATCCAGAAAGGGATTAATGAATGGGAAATATGTGACACTGGCATTGAAGTTGTGGGAACATGACATGAAGGTCAGTAGACTCTACAGTGTCACCATCTGACATTGCTGAAGCTTGTTTGAGATAGGTAGTTCCTCGTACAATCAACATGCCTACTACTCCTGTTAGGACAATTACTGTGGTTTTCTACCCGTCCCTGAGCCTGGCCCATGGTGATAACCATAGGTGTCATACTAGAATACTGTAATTCTTGTGAGCAGACCACAAAACAATGTGTCCTGGGGGTTGGCCTCCATCTT
Organism: Peromyscus californicus insignis; assembly: GCF_007827085.1. Lineage (NCBI taxonomy): Eukaryota > Metazoa > Chordata > Mammalia > Rodentia > Cricetidae > Peromyscus > Peromyscus californicus. Next base: position 6,997,008 of record NW_026294573.1, read on the forward strand.
ATGGGCAGAATGAATTTGGGAGAAGTGCCATCTGCTTCATCGTCCATCCCACCATCCTCTTCAACACCATGTGACAGAAACCAGTCTCTGTTCTCTCCCTAGGTGCCTGAAGAAGCCCTTGGTGACCATGTCCATCACTTGTTGCCAGCTCTCCCAGTCAGGCTTGGATCACCTGCCCCAGTGCCTGAGCCCTTCTGAGCTTAAACATCTGTATCCGAATTCTGTACTTGTATGTGACATTTGGCTTAAGCCACTAGGAAGTCTCCTTGAGAGGGTCACAGCCACCTTGCAAACCCTGGAACTAGAGAAATGTGGGTTAGAGGATTCTGAGTTCAATGCCTTCATGCCTGCCCTGAGCCTATGCTCCCAACTCCTGAGGGTCAGTTTTTTTTTTTTTTTTTGGAAATTGTTTCTCTCTACCTGTTCTGGAGGAACTCCTACACTACATATCCATGTTGAATCAGCTTACTCAGGAGCCGTATCCTGCCACTCTGGAGTGTTATGACTTCCTGGCACATGGTTCAGCGACCTGATCTGGAGCTTTCCCCATCTTTTCCTGGGAGACAAAGCAGCAACCAGAGTCACTTCACTTTGCGTAAGTGAGTGTGTGATTTCTATTTGATCCCATAATAAATCAGTGTTCTTCCCAGAAACTCATGGTTTTCTTCCTTTATCTGGTGCCCAACATGATCTGAGCCCCATGGACCTTGGCTAGTCTTCATGGCAACGACCTCCAGCCTCCACAGCTGCTGGTGCTTCTCACACTTAGAGGTCCCAGCAGATCCCTAGTCCAAGCAAGCTAGCCATGCTGAGCCCAGGAGCCCCTCCTGCCCATCTGCATTCAGTGTCCCCAACTCCTGGCACTTCCCAGGATCCCGCCACATTTGCTACCCACCAGCCCCCTCTCTCCTGCCTGAGCAGAACCCAACTAGGCTCCACTCCGGGTCCAGGTGCTTGTGCATGCCCAAACTCCTTATGAGACTTAATCATTGTTTTATTTTATTTTATTTTTTTTATTTTTGCAGGATCCCACAGAGCAACTGTTGCCCCCTAAAAAGCAGGAAGTAATTCTAAGAAAATGATGCCTCCTTTCCCGACAGGTTTTGTTTTCTCAGGGTTATGGATGGTTGTCATCTGTTAGGGGTTGGTTATAAGTTGTAATAGGGTTGTGGGTGGAACAATAAAGTTTAGACTCAGGAATTGCCTTTGGAAAAGATAAAAGGGGATAGATGGACTAGAACAAGAAGGTAAACTATTGTATCTATTTGTAAACTAATTTAGTAATTATCAGCTTTAGATAATTTACATTAGTATGGATTCTTGTACATTGATACAAATGTAAAATTATTTTTCTACTTCTGTTTAATATAATTTGTATATTGCTACAAATATAAAACTATACTTGTCATATTGTATATATGCTTAAAATATTTTTGTATATTGACACAAATGTGAAATTATATTTGTCATACTGTAAATATGTTCTACTGTTTAGGATAATTTGTATATTGATACATATTAAGGATGTTGTTGTCATATTGTACTATTCATTTCTACCTCTGAGTAGGATATTTTTGTATATTGCCACAAACTCAAGATCGTTGTCCTTGTACTGTGTATCTGTTTCTAGATTGTTCATTTTATTTGTGAAGCTTTAGTCTTTAAGCTATTATAGGTTGATAAGAATTACAGGTCAACAGTCACCCATGCTTTTCATGCTTATAGTCATGTTCGTTAGGTTTTCTAGATCTACAGAAACATGTGTTGGATGGATAGGTAATCTTCAAACACTTCATAAACTTAGAGAATATGGCACTTAAATGGTTGAATAACTTAGAATTCTGTTGACGTGAGACACAATTGCACCTGGCAGTACCAATCCACTCCTGGAAGGATGTTGGGCATTGAAGACAGTCCATATGGAGTTTGTTGTCTTCTTGGCATAAATAGCCTGTTGAGCAAAGAACTGCCTGGACTGCTGAGAGCAAGCACACTGTCCTTTCTGGGAGAAGCAGGACACAAAGGAAAAACAGCTGCTAAACCTTACCAAGACAGGGTAGTCTCTCAAAATTTTCTGCTTTTGAAAATGGTCTGTCAGATATTCTAGGCCTGTAGCCAAAAGTGGATGCCTCAACACTGCAGAGAAACTTTGGGTGATTATCCACGCAGACAGCTGTCTCTGTCATTTCTGGCATTTTTTGGAGGTTGCTTGCTTGCACTTCCTGTTCACTCAGGTAATACTATTTACCTTCTTGGGTCTTTGATAGGGTTGAACACTAGATGGTTATAGTTATATTCCTCTCATAGTTTAACTAAGAACATATCAGGTACTAATTTGCCATTTACCTATGGGCTGGACATTTAGTATGTGTTTCTTGTTTGCTGTTGTTCTTATTGGTTGTAATTCCTTTTTTGTTTATGTTATTACCCTTTCTTTCTCCTGGACAATACTTGATAATCGTTCTTTTTTTGGATTTATTTATTTATTATGTATACAGTGTTATGGCATGTACATGACAGAAGAGGGTACCAATCTCAGTATAGATGGTTGTGAGCCACCATGTTGTCCTGGGAATTGAACTCAGGACCTCTGGAAGAGCAGCCAGTGCTCTTAACCTCTGACCTATCTCTCCAGCCCCTTGATAATCATTCTTATTATATATAGTTTTATATTAAGTTTAGAACCTTCTTATTTAGACAAAAAGGGGAAGTGCTCTGGGTATTGGTTCTGCCAATAGCTTTGGAGTACAAGTCTTAGGGCCTGGCCTCTTGGTAGGTTATGTGACTGCTTAAAGCTGAGGAGAGAGACATGTTCACTCTCTCTTGTGCTGGTTGAAGATTGAACTGCTGGTTCCATTCACTCCCAGGCAGAACAGAGGACAATGATGGCTGTTTATTTTGTTCTGTATACCTGAGTGCCTTTTATCCCTACTTTATATCTTAATAAATCCTTGATACCCGTTTAAAAGACTCTCATGGTTTCACTTACACAAAGGCAGATGGGCTGGTGATACACATCTCCATAGCAAAGGATAAGGTTGGAGAAGGATGTGTGTTTGTGGCTGATGGCTACGGTTCTATTACAATGGTAAATACTTGCTCTGGATGAGGGAATACATTGAGTCCAGCCCTATCATCCACAAGGAAGGAAGAAGTTAAATGCTTTCGGGGTGCAGGATTCAATTATCCACTTGAGAAATGGCAGCACCTACATCAGAAAGCTCTTTCCAGTCTTTGTCATCTTGAGACCTCAGGAGATTAAAGCTTCATAGTCATATTTTCAGGATATGTCTTTTATTTTATTTATTATTATTGAGTGTGTGGTGTGTGTATGAGTGCAATGTGGGACAGAATTCTTGATTAAAATCAGGTTTATTAACAGGTGAGTGTACTCATGACATGGAACAGATCTGAGATGCCTGCCTACTGGAAGCCACGATTCTCTACTATCTGCTGCCAGCTCCAACCAAGAGCATGTACAAGCTCTCCCCAGTTTTTAAGGTGTCAAGTATCCTTAGAAAGACCATGCCCATAAGGCTGAAATGCTCCATCCAATTGATCATTGGGCCAGATGACAGAATTCTCAGAATATTTCCCCTTTTGTCTAAAATAAAAAGGAAGGTTCTAATTCTAACCTAGTAAAATCTATAACAATAGTAAGTGTTAACATGTGTTGCCCAGAGGGATGGAGAGGTAATAATCTTAACATACATTGAAACAACATACAATAAGAACAATTTTCAAGTAAGAAACACTTCCTAAATATCCAGATCACAGGTAATAGACAATTTTTAAGAGACTACTCCAATAGTTTTCCTTTCTTGAGGAATCTAAGTTTTGTACCTAATCTGTCCATAGCTAAGAGTCTGGGAGGATTGTAACTATATGTATCTAGTCTTCAACTTCATCAAGACTTGAGGAGAAAATTAATATTGCCTGAGTAATCAGGAAATGTAAGCAAGCAACTTCCAAAAAATGAAAGGAAGGAGAGAAACAGCTGGCCAGCTTCCTGGACCGTCACCCAAGGTTTCTCTGCAACTTTTGGGCTACCAACTTTGTCTTACATGTCTAGAATATCTGACAGACCCTTTTCAGAAGCAAAAATTTTCAAGGACTATCCTACCCTGTCCTGGCAAAGTTACTTGGCAGTCACTTTTCTTTTTGTCCTGCTTGTCCAGATTAGACAGTATGCTTACTGTCAGCAGTCAAGGCAAGGGCAGTTTCTTGTCTGATAGGACAGTTTTGCCAAAAGGAAAACAAACTCCATATGGAGTGTCTTCAGTGCCCAACCTGTTCTCAAGAGTAGATAGGTGCTACCAGGAGCAGATGTGTCTCACATCAAAAGAATTTCGAGGCCAGCCTGGACTACCAAGTGAGTTCCAGGAAAGGCGCAAAGCTACACAGAGAAACCCTGTCTCGAAAAACCAAAAAAAAAAAAAAAAAAAAAAAAAAAAGAATTTTGGTTATTAAAACATTTTAAGTACTATATTGAATAAGTATGGGGAGAGCGGACAGCCTTGCCTTGTTCCTGATTTTAGTGGAATTGCTTTGAGTTTCTCTCCATTCAATTTGATGTTGGCTGTTGGCTTACTATAATTTGCCTTTATTATGTTTAGGTGTGTTCCCTGTATTCCTGATCGCTCCAAGACCTTTATCATGAAGAGGTGTTGGATTTGGTCAAATGCCTTTTCTGCATCTAGTGAGATGATCATGTGTTTTTTTTCTTTGAGTTTGTTTATATGGTGTATTACATTGATGGACTTTTGTATGTTGAACCACCCTTGCATCCCTGGGATGAAGCCTACTTGATCATGGTGGATAATTGTTTTGATGTGTTCTTGGAGTCTGTTTGCCAGTATTTTATTGAATATTTTTGCATCAATGTTCATGAGGGAGATCGGTCTGTAGTTCTCTTTCTTTGTTGTATCCTTGTTTGGTTTAGGAATCAAGGTAATCGTAGCCTCATAGAAGGAGTGTGGTAATGTTCCTTCTGTTTCTATTGTGTGGAACAATTTAGAGAGTATTGGTATTAACTCTTCTTTGAAGATCTGGTAGAATTCTGCCCTGAAACCATCTGGTCCTGGGCTTTTTTTGCTTGGGAGACTTTTAATGACTGTTTCTATTTCCTTAGGGGTTATTGGACTATTTAAATAGTTTATCTGGTCTTGATTTAACTTAGGTATGTGGTACCTATCCAGAAAATTATCCATTTCTTTTAGGGGGAACGAGAGATCCCAGCTGGATCAAGAACAGAGAGGGAGAACAAGGAATAGGAGACCATGGTAAATGAAGACCACATGAGAATAGGAAGAAGCAAAGTGCTAGAGAGTCCCACAGAAATCCACAAAGATACCCCCACAAAAGACTGCTGGCAATGGTCGAGAGACAGCCCGAACTGACCTACTCTGGTGATGGGATGGCCAAACACCCTAATTGTCGTGCTAGAAACCCCATCCAACGACTGAGGGAACTGGATGCAGATCCACGGCTAGGCCCCGGATGGAGCTCCAGGAGTCCAATTAGCGAGAAAGAGGAGGGATTATTTGAGCAATAATTGTTGAGATCAAGGTTGGATAAAGCACAGGGACAAATAGCCAAACAAATGGAAACACAAGAACTATGAACCAATGGCTGAGGGGCCCCCAACTGGATCAGGCCCTCTGAATGGGTGAGATAGTTGATTGGCTTGATCTGTTTGGGAGGCATCCAGGCAGTGGGACTGGGTCCTGTGCTCATTGCATGAGTTGGCTCTTTGAAACCTGGGGCCTATGCAGGGTCGCTTGGCTCGGCCTGGGAGGAGGGGACTGGACCTGCCTGGACTGAGTCTACCAGGTTGATCTCAGTCTGTTGGGGAGGCTTTGCCCTGGAGGAGGTGGGAATAGGGGGTATCCTGGGGGGAAGGGGAGGGGAGCGGGAGGGGGGAGAACAAAGGAATCCGTGGCTGATATGTAGAACTGAATTGTATTGTAAAATAAAATTAAATTAAATAAAAAAAATTTAGGGCTGAAGAGATGGCTCAGCGGTTAGGAGCACTAGCTGCTCTTCCAAAGGTCCTGAGTTCAATTCCCAGCAACCACATGGTGGCTCACAACCATCTGTAATGAGATCTGGTGCCCTCTTCCGGCCTGCAGGCATACATGCAAGCAGAACACTGCATACATAATAAATAAATAAATCTAAAAAAAAATTTAAATGCCATAACCTGTAGGTCTTTGAAGTGTTTGAAGATGGCCTATCCATTTGAAATATATCTCGGTATGACCATGAAAACCTAACTAACATGACTGTGAGTCAGACAAACATGGTGACTATTAACTTGTAATTCTTATTAACTTACGATCCTTAAGGAATAAAGCTTCACATTATAAAAATAAAGAAGCTGCTGAGGTAATACCTTATGTAAAAATAGAAACAGATATATGATATAAAAACAGTAACCTCAGCCGGGGCGGTGGTGGCGCACGCCTTTAATCCCAGCACTCGGGAGGCAGAGCCAGGCGGATCTCTGTGAGTTCGAGGCCAGCCTGGGCTACCAAGTGAGTCCCAGGAAAGGCGCAAAAGCTACACAGAGAAACCCTGTCTCGAAAAACCAAAAAAAAAAAAAAAAAACAGTAACCTCACAATTGTGACAGTATGCAAAATATCTTAGCTACAAAGCTAAACAGAGAATTCTCAACAGAAGAATCTCAAATGGCTGAGAGACATTTAAGGAATTGCTCAAGGGGTTGGGAATTTAACTCAGTGGTAGAGTGCTTGCCTAGCAAACACAATGCCCTGGGTTCAGTCCCAAGCTCTGAAAAAAAAAAAGGAATTGCTCAACATCCTTAGTCATCAGGGAAATGCAAATCAAAACAACTCCGATGGGCTGGAGAGATGGCTCAGTGGTTAAGAGCACTGGCTGTTCTTCTAGAGGTCCTGAGTTCAATGCCCAGCAACCACATGGTGGCTCACAACCATCTGTAAAGAGATCTGCTGCCCACTTCTGCCCTGCAGGCAGAACACCTATACATAATAATTATATCTTTAAAAAAAAAAAACCTTCGAGATACCATCTTACACCTGTCAGAATGGCTATGATCAAAAATATTGTTAACAGCTTTTGTTGGAGAGGATGTGGAGCAAGGGAAACACCCCTACACTGTTGGTGTGAGTGCAAACTTGTACAGCCACTTTGGAAATCAGTATGGTGGTTTCTCAGAAAACTGAGATTCAATCTACCTCAAGACCGAGCGATACCACTTTTGGGCGTATACCCAAGGAATGCTCAATCATACCACAAGGACACCTGCTCAACTATGTTCATAGCAGCATTATTCATAATAGCCAGAACCTGGAAACAACCTAGATGCCCCTCAACCGAAAAATGGATAAAGAAAATGTTGCACGTATACACAATGGAGTACTACTCCACAGTAAAAAACAATGGCATCATAAAATTTGCAGGCAGATGAAAGTGACTAGAAAATATCATCCTGAGTGAGGTAAACCAGACTCAGAAGAACAAACATGGTATGTACTCACTCTTAAGTGGATACTAGATGAAAAGCAAAGGATAACCAGACTACATCCCACAGATCCAGGGAGGCTAGCTAACAAGGAGAACCCTAAGAAGGATGCACGGATCACACTGGGAAGGGGAAATAGATGAGATTTCCATGAGTAAACTGTGGGCGAGGGGGGCAAAGGAGGGTTGAGGTTGGAAGATGAGAACATAAGGGAATGGGATGGTGGAGCTGGAACAGGGATGAAGTGGGAGAGCAATGAAAGAGAAACCATGAGAGAGGGAGACATCATGGAGATAGGGAGAAACTGGGAGCTAGGGAAGTTCCCAGGAATCCACAAGGATGACCCCACCATAGACTACTAGTAATAATGGAGAGGGTGCCTGAACTAGCCTACCCTGGTAATCAGATTGGTAAATACCCTAACTGTCATCATAGAGCCTTTCTCCTGGAAGCAAATGCAGAGATCCACAGCCAAGCACCAGGCCAAACTCCAGGAGTCCAGTCAAAGAGAGAAAAGAGGGATTCTAAGAGCAAGGGACATCAAGACCATGATGGGGAAACCTATGTAGACAACCAAAGCAAACTAGTGGGAATTCATGAACTATGGGCCAATAGCTGTGGAGCCTCCATGGGACTGAACTAGGCCCTCTGCATAAGTGAGACAGTTGTGTAGTTTGATCTGCTTAAGGGACCCCCTGACAGTAGGATGAGGATCCATCCCTGGTGCAGGAGCAGGCTTTTTGGAGCCCACTGCCAATGGTGGGATACTATACACAGCCTTGGTGCAGGGGGAGGGGCTCGGTGGGAATGGGGGGTGGGCTAGGGGGTGCGAGGAGGAAGGGGAGAGGGATCTGTGGTTTGTATGTAAAATGAATAGAAAATTTCTTTTTTTAAAATATTTATTTATTTATTATGCATACAGTGTTCTGCCTGTATCCCTGCAGGCCAGAAGAGGGCACCAGATTTCATTACAGATGGTTATAAACCATCATGTGGTTGCTGGGATTTGAACTCAGGACCTCTGGAAGAACAGCCAGTGCTCTTAACCTCTGAGCCATATCTCCAGTCCCAGAAAATTTCTTAATAATAATAAAAAATTATAAAAAAGAAATTTGGAAGTAGAGAACAGAAATAGAATAGAGGGCTATGAAAAAGGGCAATAGAAGGGATGCATAGGAGCAACATGCATACTATAAATGCATGCAATGACTCCTTCTTTTAAGACTAAGTCAAGCAACGAAATGATGTGGTGTGACAATCTTCACCAGAATAGGTTGCCTGTAGAGTTTCATTAGTATCTGTGATAGAGTGGAGAGTCAGAAATTTCAGTGCTAAGTCTAAAAGCAGTTTGGCACAATCATTGCCAATGATGTCAACAGTTTTAAAGGCACAAAGTAATAATGTCTCACATTCTTAAAGCATCATATGAATCATATTATTGTAGCAGGAATCTTAAAAGTTCTTTTTAATAAAATCAAACCTGGGCCAGGTATTGGGGTAAAATGCTGGATGGTCAGAGAGACAGAACAAGCCACAGCTAACCTCACCTGGCCAACTTCTCAGCTGATCTTGTTTCCTCAGACTGGAAGCCTCTGAGTCCTCATCTCCAAATGGCTCTCAGCTGAACTGCTGCTAGAAGCCTGAAAGCTTAACCAGCCAAATGCTTAACCAGCCAAATGCTTAACCAGCCTAATGCTTCTAGTTTCTGGTCCTCATGCCTTATATACCTTTCTGCTTTCTACCACCACTCCCTGGGATTAAAGGCTCGCTTTCTGGGATTAAAGGCGTGTGTCACCATGCCTGGCCGTTTCCAGTGTGGCCTTGAACTCACAGAGATCCAGAGGGATTTCTACCTCTGGAGTGCTAGGATTAAAGGTGTGAATGCCACCATTTTCTAGCCTTTGTATCTAGTAGCTGTTCTGTCTCTGACCCCAGATAAGTTTATTAGGGTGCACAATATTTTGGGGAACACAATACCACCACATATTATAATGAAATTTTGTGATAAAATTGACAACTCCTTGGTAGTTTTTCCTATGCCCAACATACAAATGATGCTCTTTATTTCTAAATATAAGTAAAATATGACTTTTATTTATTTAAAAAAAAGAAAAAGAAAGCATGTTTAAAGAAGTAAAGAAAGCATTGCCTTGCTGGGGTTACAAATTGTTTCTGAAAAAATACAAAGAGGAAATTCTATTAATTACTTAGGATGTAAGATAGAACTACAAAAAATTAGATCCCAGAAGGTACAACTCAGGAAAGATCAATTGCAGACTCTTAATGATTTTCAAAAATTGTTAGGAATTATTTCCATCTTATGATCATCATTGGAATACCTAAAGATGGACTAGTAAATTTGGCCAATACCCTAAAAGGGGACAAGGACTTAAACAGTCCACGAGAATTATCAGCTGAAGCTGAGAAGGAATTGGCTCTAGTAGAAAAGAAAATACAAGAGGCACATGTGGATCATGTGGATCCAGAACTTAACTGCATTCTGGTCATACTCCCCTCATACACTCCCTCATAGGGATTTTGATGTAGAGGAAAGATATTATATTGGAATCAATATTTCTACCATTTAAACTGAGTAAGAAGATCTTCAGTTGTACATGTGTGTATGAACTCAAAGGATGGCCATGGATACCCAAGAGAGAAGGTGACAATGGGAGAGAATTACTGACACCACAACATTCCAAGTCAGGTGTGGCGGGTCACTTTCATATTCCAAACACTGTGGTGGTCATGGTGGGGGCTAAGGCAGGAGTAGTACCATGAGTTCAAGTCCAGTACGGACTACACATACCAAGACTTCTTGCTGGTGGTGGTACAGCTTTTAATCCTAGTTCTTGGGAGGCAGAGGCAAGAGGATCTCTAGGATTTTGATGCCAGCCTGGTCTACATACTGAGTTCCAGGACAGCCTGGGCTATGTAGAGAGACTCTGTCTCAAAACAAACAAACAAACGAAAAAAATAATCAAAACACAAATACTTCTTTATTACACAGTTATTTAAACAATGAAAATTCCCTTAAATCCAATATACATACAGAGCAATGTAATGCTTTAAGGGTTCATAATGTTAGAGCATTTGCCTAGCATGCACTAAGTCCTACGTTTAATCCCCCAGTAGTATTACTGATAGCCACCCACCCCCAGTGCAATAGGACCAGTCACTTGAATCAAGAGGCCTGTAACAGCTGTAAGCCCAACAGAGATCAGATGATGAATACGGTCTGTTTGCAGTGGTCAGCTTCGACATGGGCACCTTAAGACTAACAAAGATGTTTCTCAACTCTACTGTGTGTGTCTGCTTTACTGATTTTTTGTTCAGTTGGTTTTTGAAGACAGGGTTTCTCTTTGTAGCCCTGGCTGTCCTGGAACTCACTCTGTAGACCAGGCTGACCACAACTCGGAGGTGCCTTTAATCCCTGCCTCTGCTCCCCCAGTGTTGAGATTGAAGACCTGTCTAAATTAAGGCATTTTAAATACTTGTTTTTATTATGTGTTTGGGTGTTTTGACTGAGTGTGTATCTGGTCATGATGCTCATGCACTGTACAGAGATGCCAGAAGAATGTTTTGCATCCATTGGAACTGGAGTTACAGATAACAGAGCTACGTAGGCATTGGGAATTGAACCTAGATCCTCTATGAACAATGTTCTTCCAAGGCTTGGAACATTTTGGTGAATCGGGGTAGCATTCTGTTGATCTTCCTAGATTTCTGATGACAACATTACATCACTTGATAACACTTATTTTCAACAATGAGAAACTAGACATGAAGGGGGATAATGACTTTGAAAGTGTGGAGAAGGAAGCTGTTTAAATGCTATGTCCAGTGTGGGGGTAGGGTGGGGCCAGGGTCTTGAAAATTCAGCATGGACAGAAATCAAGTCACTGGGAGGTTTACACTTGGAACTCTGAACTTTGTTTTTATAGATAGAAGAGGTTTCGCTCTGTAGCCCACATGAAACTCACTATGTAGTTCAGGCTAGTCTCAAACTCAGGAAATCCTCCTTCCTCAGCCTCATGAGCTGGTATTACAGACAAGCAGCACCAGCTAAGGTGTAAACTTTTAAATTTATAGAAAACTAGCTGGGAGATGGTGGATCTTTAGGATAGGATCCTGGAAGTGAGGTGAAGGTCAAAAGGAAAACATGGCTGTTTTTGCTATAAGCATGGCCAAGTTCTTTTTTTTTTAACATTTTATAAAATCTTTATTGACAAATAATTCACATAGTATACAATTTGGCTGTTTGCACAATTTGATAGACTTTAGTATAGAATCCTCATAGGCCCATGACACCATAACCACTTTCTATTTTAGAACATCTGTCTTCAATTTCATACACACATATAATGTATGGTGATTACATTCCACCTTATTTTTTAATGAACATTATATTTGCAATTGTAACCATTTTTAAGTTCACAATTCAGTGGCATGAATTACATTCAAGATATTAATTACACTCATGATATTCATTAATTACACTCATGATATTAATTACATTTGCAGTATTCATTGATTAGATTCACAGTTTCATTCAATAACTATATTTATGATATTCATAATTACATTAATTGTATTGATTTATTACATTCATGATATTATGTCCTGATACTATTGTCCATTTGTGTGACTTTTCCATCACACAAAACAGAAACTCTGTATTTAGGAAATCATGGCTCTATATTTCTTTCTTATCCATCTTGAGATAACATCTAATCCTTCTGTCTCTATGAATTTATATATTCTCTATATTTCATGTAATACAATTCTATAGTATTTGTCCTTTTTTTAAATGTAAAAACATTTTATGCTGTGTGAGGGTCTGTATGTCAAATGTGTTGCTCTGATTGGTCAATAAATAAAACACTAATTGGACAGTGGCCAGGCAGGAAGTATAGGTGGGACTAACAGAGAGGAGAATTGAGAGAACAGGAAGGCAGAGGGAGACATTGCCAGCTGCCGCCATGACAAGCAGCATGTGAAGATGCCGGTAAGCCACAAGCCACATGGCAAGGTATAGATTTATAGAAATGGATTAATTTAAGATGTAAGAACTAGATAGCTAGAAGCCTGAGCCATTAGGCCAAACAGTTTAAATAATATAAGCATCTGTATGTTTATTTTATAAGTGGGCTGTCAGACTGCTGGGGCTCGGCAGGATCCAGAAAGAAAACTTTCCAGCTACAATTTTATATACAACTGCAGGAGAAATAATGCACAGATAGCTTGAACATAAAAACTGGTTGTAATTCAAGAGTCCTGGGTTATTTGAAACTGGAAAATATTTTCTCTGTAGAAAATAGTAAAAATGATAACATTTCCCAATAAGCCCATTTAAGCCAAATAATAGCTGAATTATACATATAAATATTGATTAAATTCTGGGATATCTTCATCTGTTCAGAGAGCTATGTTTTACTTAAGTTGTATAAGTGAGATTCCTATTCATCTTCCCTTTCACTGTTTGATTTACAGCAGACATTTTTCTATAGGCTAATCCATAATCTGAAAAGATTTTAGCCTCCCTTCCTGTACAGCCAGCATATTCTTTCATCAGCTTGATACGGTACAAATTCTTATCCTAATAATGAAATGTTTCACTAAAGCTTGTCCAGTGATTGGGCAAAACCAAAACTTATTAAAAGCCACATTCATCCTACGGTCCTCCTTGCTAGGTAGCCTCCCTGGATCTGTGGGTTGCAGTCTGATTGCCCTTTGTTTTGTATCTATTTTCCACTTATGAGTGAGTACATACGATGTTTGTCCTTCTGAGTCAGGGTACCTCACTCAGGAGGATATTTTCTAGTTCCATCTATTTGCCTGCAAATTTTATGATGTCATTGTTTTTCTCTGCTGAGTAGTACTCCATTGTGTATATGTACCACATTTTCTTAATCCATTCTTCAGTTGATGGGCATCTAGGTTGTTTCCAGGTTCTAGCTATTATGAATAATGCTGCTAGGAACAGAGTTGAGCATGTGTCATTGTGGTATGTTAGAGCATTCCTTGGGTATATGCCTAAGCGTGATATGGCTGGGTCTTGAGGTAGATTGATTCTGAGTTTTCTGAGGAACCGTCATACTGATTCCACAGTGGTTGTGCAAGTTTGCACTCCCACCAACAGTGGAGGAATGTTCCCTTTGCTCCATATCCTCTCCAACCAAGACTGTCATTAGTGTTTTTGATCATAGCCATTCTGACAGGTGTAAGGTAGAATCTCAGAGTCGTTTTGATTTACATTTCTCTGATGACTAAGGATGTTGAGCATTTCTTAAAATGTCTTTCAGCCATGTGAGATTCTTTTTTTGAGAATTCTCTGTTTAGCTCTGTAGCCCATTTTTAATGGGTTGTTTGTTATTTTGATATCTAGTTTCTTGAGTTCTTTATTTACTTTGGAGATCAGTCCTCTGTCAGATGTGGGGTTGATGAAGGTCTTTTCCCATTCTGTAGGCTGTATTTTTGTCTTATTGGCCCTGTCTTTTGCCCTACAAAAGAGTCTCAGTTTCAAGAGGTCCCCTTTATTAGTTGTTGCTCTCAGTGTCAATGCTACTGGTGTTATATTTAGGAAGTAGTCTCCTGTGCCAATGCATCAAGAGTACTTCCTACTTTCTCTTCTATCAGGTTCAGTGTAACTGGATTTATGTTGAGGTCTTTGATCCACTTGGACTTGAGTTTTGTGCATGGTGACAGGTATGGATCTATTTGCAGTCTTTTACATGTTGACATCCAGTTATCCCAGCACCATTTGTTGAAGATACTTTCTTTTTTCCATTGTATAGTTTTAGCTTCTTTGTCAAAAATCAGGTTTTCACATGTGTGTGGATTAATGTCAGGATCTTCATTTCAATTCCACTGGTCCATATGTCAGTTTTTATGCCAGTACCAAGCTGTTTTTATTACTATAGGTCTTTAGTACAGCTTGAGGTCAGGGATGGTGATGATTCCAGAGGCAACTTTATTGTACAGAATTCTTTTAGCTATCCTGGGTTTTCTGATTTTCATATAAAGTAGAGTATTGTTCTTTTGAAGTCTGTGAAGAATTTTGTTGGAATTTTGATGGGGATTGCATTGTATCTGTAGATTGCTTTTGGTAAGATTGCCATTTTTCACTTTGTTAATTCTACCTATCCATGAGCATGGGAGATCTTTCCATTTTCTGATATCTTCTTCCATTTCTTTCTTCAGAGACTTCAAGTTCTTGTCATACAGGTCTTTCATTTGCTTAGTTAGTGCTACCCCAAGTTATTTTATACTATTTGTGGCTATTGTAAAGGGTGATGTATCATGATTTCTTTCTCAGCCCTTTTATAATTTGTGTACAGGAGGGCTACTGATTTTTTTTGAGTTGATCTTGTATCCGGACACTTTCCTGAAGGAGTTTATCATCTGTAGGTGTTCCCTGATAGAATTTAGTGAAAGTTTGACTTCTTCCTTTCCAATTTCTATCCCTTTGATCTCCTGTTGTTGTCTTATTGCTCTATGTAGAACTTCAAGTACTATATTGAATAAATATGAGGAGAGTGGACTATTGGTGAAGTTATTAAGGCAAGTCCACGAAGTTAAAAAGGAAGTTTATTTTGTGGGTTAATTCACAATTGAAGGGATAGGTAACAGGGTCTGGGAAAGGTGCAGCGCAGTCCGGAGGTGTTCTCTGGAGAACTCTGCTCAGTCTACCTCCAGCGTCCAGGGTCCAGGAACCAAGAGAGCCAGCCTATCCGGATCCAGGGTCTTCAAGGGTCTCTCTTGGCTCTGCCTTGTAAGCATGACTGTGACCAAGCCTCAATGGGGGTTGGAACTTCCAGATCAAAGCTGGAATGGCTACCCACTAAAGTGGACAGCCTTGTCTTGTTCCTGATTTTAGTGGAATCGCTTTGAGTTTCTCTCCATTTAATTTGATGTTGGCTGTTGGCTTGCTGTAAATTGCCTTTATTATGTTTAGGTTTGTTCCTTGTATTCCTGATCTCTCTAGGACATTTTTCATGAAGGGGTGTTGGATTTTGTCAAAGGCCTTTTCAGCATCCAATGAAAAAAATCGTATTTTTTTTCAGTTTGTTTATATGGTGTATTATTACATTGACAGACTTTCAAATGTTGAACCATTCTTGCATCCCTGGGATGAAGCCTACTTGATCATGTTGAAAAAATTTTTTTGATATGTTCTTGGATTCAGTTTGCTAATATTTTGTTGAGTATTTTTGTATCAATGTTCATGAGGGAGATTGGTCTGTGTGTGGTTTGGGTATCGGGGTAACTGTAGCCTCATAAGAAGAGCTTGGTAATGTTCCTTCTGTTTCTATTGTGTGAAACAATTTGAAGAGTATTGAAATAAGCTCTTCTTTGAAAATCTGGTAGAATTCTGCGCTGAAACCATCTGGTCCTGGGCTTTCTTTGGTTGGGAGACTTTTAATGACTGTTTCTGTTTCCTTAGGGGTTTATTGGTCTATTTAAATGGTTTATCTGGTCTTGATTTAACTTTGGTATGTGGTAACTATCCAGAAAAATTGTCCATTTCTTCCAGATTTTCCAATTTTGTGAAGTACAGGTTTTTGAAGTATGACCTGATGATTCTCTGGATTTCCTCCTGTTGCCTGTTGTTATGTCTCCCTTTTCATTTCTGATTTTGCTAATTTGGATGTTCTCTCTCTGCCTTTTGGTTAATTTGGCTAGGGGTTTGTCTATTTGTTGATTTTTTTCAAAGAACCAACTCTTTGTTTCATTGATTCTTTATATTGTTCTCTTTGTTTCTGTTTCATTGATCTCAGCTCTCAATTTGATTATTTCCTGGCATCTATTCCTCCTGGGCGAGTTTGTTTCTTTTTGTTCTAGAGCTTTCAGGTGTGCTGTTAAGTCGTTAGGGTGAGATTTCTCCAACTTCTTTATATGTGCATTTAGTGCTATGTGTTTTCCTCTTAGCACTGCTTTCATAGTGTCCCATTAGTTTGGGGATGTTGTACTTTCATTGTCATTAAATTCTAGGAAAACTGATTTCTTTATTTCTTCCTTGACTCATTGGTTCTTCAGTTGTGCATTATTCAGTTTCCATGAGGTTGTAGGCTTTCTGTAGTTTTGTTGTTGAAATCTAAGTTTAAGCCATGGTGGTCCAATAAAATACAGGAGGTTATTCCAATGTTTTTGTATATGTTGAGATTTGCTTTGTGACCAAGCATGTGGTCGAAATGTTCCATGGGGTGCTGAGAAGGTATAATCTTTTGTGTTAGGGTGCAATGTTCTCTAGATAACTATAAGTCCATTTCAGTAATAATATCTACTAGGTCCTTTATTTCTCTGTCAAGCTGCAGTCTGGTAGATCTGTCCATTGGTGAGAGTGGGGTGTTGAAATCTCCCACTACTACTGTGTGGGGTTTGGTATGTGATTTAAGCTTTAGTAATGTTTCTTTTACAAATGTGGGTGCCCTTGTATTTGTGGCATAAATGTTCAGAATTGAAACTTCATCTTGGTTGATTTTCCCTGTGATAAATAGGTAATGTCCTTCCTGATCTCTTTCGATTGATTTTAGTTTGAAGTCTATTTTACTAGAAATTAGGAGAGCTACACCAGCTTGTTTTTTGAGTCCATTTCATTGGAAAGCCTTTTCCCAGCCTTTCAGTCTGAAGTAGTGTCTTTCTTTGAAGTTTAGGTGTTTCTTGTATGCAGTAGAATGATGGATCCTGTTTTTGTATCCATTCTGTTAGCCTGTGTCTTTTTGTAGGTGAGTTGAGAGCATTGATATTGATGGATATTAATGACCAGTGATTGTTAATTCCTGTTATTTTTTGGTGGTAGTGTTGTGTTTCCCTTCTTTGGTATTTTTTGGTGTGGGAATTATCTATTGCCTGAGTTTTCATGGGTGTGTTTAATTTCATTAGGTTGGATTTTTCCTTCTACTGCTTTCTGTAGGGTTGGATTTGTGGATAGGTATTGTTTAAATCTGGTTTTATCATGGAATATTTTGTTTACTCAGTCTATGGTGATTAAGAGTTTTGCTGGTTAAAATAGTCAGGGTTGTCAACCATGGTCTATAGTGTCTGCGTAACATTTGTCCAGGACCTTCTAGCTTTCCTAGTCTCCACTGAGATGTCTGGTGTTATTCTAATGGGTCTGTCTTTATATGTTCCTTGGCCTTTTTTCTTTGTGGCTCTTAATATTTTTTCTTTGTTCTGTATGTTTAGTGGTTTGATTATTATGCGGTTATGGTACATTTTTTTTTTATTTGGATCCAACCTATATGTTGTTTGGTAAGCTTCTTTTATCTTCATAGGTATTTCTTTCTTTATATTGGGAAAGTTTTCTATGATTTTGTTGAATATATTTTCTGTGCCTTTGAGTTGGTATTCTTCTCCTTCTTCTATCCCTATTATTCATACATTTGGTCTTTTCATGGTGTTTCAAATTTCCTGGACATTTTTTTGGTCCACTTTTTAAAATTTTATAATTAATTTAATTTTACATATCAGCCAGGGATCCCCCTGTCCTCCCTCCTCCCACCTCCCAACCTTCCTCCCCAATCCTCCCCCCATTCCAACCTCCTCCAAGGCAAGGTCTCCCCTGGGGATTCAGCTCGGCCTGGCAGATTCAGTAGACTTTTTTGCCTTTAGTGTTTTCTTTGACTGACAAATCTATTTGGGTTGACTGCACTCCTGTAGTCTGAATGCTCAGGAGGTGGAAGCAGGAAAATCAGAAATTCAAGGTCATTCTCTACAACACTGAGGGTTTGAGATCAGACCATAACTTTAAAAAATCAATGAAGTATTAATAGGCAAAGGAGATGGGTAATCTCTTTTATCTCAGTGCTGAGAGGTAGATCTTTGTGAATGCCAGCACAGCCAGGCTACATAATAAGATTATTAAACAAATAAAACAAAAACAAATACACACATTAAACAAAGCATAGTGAGACTTCCAGAAACCAAACCAAAACAAAGAGGGCTTGGCAGCCCAAGACTTTAATCCTGGCATTGACAATCAAGCATGGTGTCCTAAGGCCTCTGGAAGCAGAGGCAGGTGGATCTCTGTGAGTTCCAGATAAGCCAGGTGTACATAACCAGTTCCAGAACATCCTCCCTCCCCACCCCATAAAAAAAATAAATAAAATAAAAAACTATCAACCAAAGAATACACACAGAGAGAAACTGAAACAGTAAACTAGCTTCTAACTTTTCAGACACCTATGCCCAGAGATTATTTAATGTCTGAAGTCTGTGGAACACCTGTTGGAACATGAATCCCATGAAGGTAGATCTCATTAAAAGCAATTAACTCAGTCAAAGTGCGAGGGATCCGATCTCTCAGTTGGTAGCTTGTAGCTTCTTGGAATGACTTAGACTATTCTTTGTAGAAAGTCTTGTGCTACAATAGTAATAGAAACAATTTAAGGAACTGGTCAATGTTTAAGCAGGTAAAGGAAAGAGTGTCCCTCAGGGAACCACATGGTAGGAGAAAAAGAGAACAGAGATGTGCCTGCCTCTGCCTGCCTAGGGAGGCATACCTGGAGCACACACATATCTGAAATGAGCTTTTGCAAAGCTCTAATACTAATTTATCCCTTATCCCATTTAAGATTATCAGAAAAATGGAATAGACAAACAGTATTCTGAAACTTAATTTACTTAAACTAAATCAGCTCAGCCAGCAAGATGGCTCCCGATAAAGGTGCCTGCTGCCCTGCAGAAGGACCTGAGTTAAACTTTTAGAACCAATACAGTTGGTGGAAGGAGAGAGAGAGTCAGCTCACACACGTTGTCTCCTTGCCTACACATACAAATTAAATGTGTAGTAAACCAAGTTGACTGTCTTATGTTGGGCAAATCTTCCACGAGTCTTAATGGCCTCTAGAGCCTCTCCTGTACGAACACCAAAGCTGGTCAATTCTAGTAGCTCAGGCCTTTAATCTCATCACATGTGGGACAGAAACAGCTGGATCTCAGTGAGTTTGAGGCCATCATGGTCTTTGCAGTTATTTCAGGCCAGCTGGGGGTGAAGCAAATATCTAAGTGGATTCCTCTTTAAGACCCGTGACTTTGATGATGGACTCAGTGTCTCCCTTGCCCTTACTGACTCTAATATGATCAACTTCATTTCTTTGGTACACTCATCAGGAACAGATTTCAACCAGCATAACAACCTACCAACAAATGTGAGACAATCTGTGATCTAGAGCTTGAATCAAATATTTCTTTACTTCTTTGGGGCTGAGGAGCCAACCCAGGGCTTTGAATATAATGAGTCTGTTCATCACCACTCAGCTGTATGAAAAGCCACTTTTCTCAAGCACCTTGTACAGTACCATGCCAGCTGATATACAATGGGCAATATATATCAGTAATCCTTCCCCTAGATTCAGGCCACATAATTCAGTAGACACTTCCCTAAGATGCTCAAACAAGACTCCATCTGAAAATGGCAATGGACTCCCTAATACTGAAGTAGAGAGAGTAGAGAGCTTAAAACTGAAACACTGTCCTCAGAAAGAACACGTGCTCTTAACCACAAGGCCATCTTTCCTCGTCGTAAATTCAGAGTGTTTTAATTAAACAAAATTAGGTTTTGTTTATTATTTTGGGGTATGCATGTATGTGAACATGCCATAGGAAACAGAGGTCTGCAGACAACTTTAAAGAATTAGTCTTCTATCCTGGTAGTGGTGGCCCATGCCTTTAATCCCAGAACTCAGGAAGCAGGGGCAGGACGATCTCTAAATTCAAGGCCAGCCTGGTCTAGAGTGAGTTCCAGGACTGCCAGAGCTATACAAAGAAACTATGATGTGAAAATAAAAAAACAAATAAACAAAAAAAAAAGAATTAGTCTTCTTATTGCTCACACGAAAGTCAGGTCCTGGTCCTGATGCAGACAGCAAATTTATTTGCTGAGCCATCTCAAACATACTCCATGTCTTTTTTGTTTGAATTGTCATACCCATCTGTGAGATGCATGTTGGTCATTCCAGGAAACTCAGAGAATGAGACCTTAAACTTTACTGCCCATGAAGTTTGAGAGTCCCCTGTATGAACCTGACATGAGGAACCAGGTGACAGTGGCTCCTTTTCTCTGCAGATGGATTGATGTAGTACTGACTGAATAGGATTAGGAAATATTTCTATACCGGGGGTTGAACTGTGGAAAATTCTCTTCTTAGACAACCTATAATGGGTTCTGGATGTATGGAGAGATATATATTTTGTCGTCCAGCCATGTCCTCAATGGGATATTTGATTCCTGAGCATTGATATACTGTAAATAATTTCAAATGTGAATTCCAACAAGGGTTAAATATGGGAGCATTGTGTGTGAAATATCCCTGTCTTGGTATTCACTTTTTACTTCTTGTTTAGTATACTTCCTGAAGATTCCTTTATGCTTCATGACAGTCAGCACACAACCACAATAATTTCTCAACTCTATTTTTAATTTAAAAAAGTAAATCCCAGCTTCACCAGCCTCCAGTGACTATAGGGACAACACAAATAGAGCTTGTTTTTTCTTTCATTTTCTGTCTTTTGGGGCAGTGGGAAGCCACAAGGTGGGGTAGACCTGGGGAGAACAGGAATTAAGGATGATTGGAGTACATGATGAGAATTTCCCATTTAATCAATAAAAATAAGTTTGAAAAAGTGATGAAGGTAAAACAGTGTGATAGCAACGTCTTTCACTGCCATGTGATTATACAGGCAAAAGGGAACACAAAGGAGAAACTTCAGGGATAGCAATGCGAAAATCCAGACAGAAATCACAATTCCATGGTTAGGATATAATTCTTAGGTTGGGTGGGTTCTAGAGGCCAAGAATATAAAACTTGTCCAACTATAACTATTATAAGTTTTTACTTGAAGGATACCAGCTTAAAGGGAAATGCTTATAGAATAAGGCCCCACAGTTAGATGAGCCTGTTGTTAAATGTTAGTGATTTCAGCATTCAGGAGGACCAGAATTAAGGGTCAGAAGTTCAAGGGAAAGTATGGGCTGTGAGGGTATTAAGAAACAGAAAAATTAAAGGAAAAAAGAATAGAGTGTGTCGAGACCACATTCCCTTTGTTCTATGTTTTAATTTTCCTTCAGCCAACTTTATGATCCAACTGGACATCTTAGCATGAACCACTCTCATGTACATCTTTGGTTTGGGAGAAATACACACAGGATAATTTAAGAGTGTTGGCCTTTATCTGGAATGTACATAAACAGATTTGAAGAGTTTCCCCAGGAGAAGTGGATTTAAAATTAGAAGTATGCTAAAGGCATTATGTCCTCAGTGTTGCAAAAATAGCACTTAAAGCTTATTTTAAAATCTCCCCCACCTCACTGCCACCCTCTCAACAGGGTCTTACTGTATAACCCAGAGATCCTCCTGCCTCTGCCTCCCAAGTGCTGGAATTAAAGGCATGAAGAACCACCACACCCTAAAAGAATCATTTCTTATCTGACAGTTTTCCATCCTGCAACATAATCTGTGTCTTATTCTGATCTTTTATTAATCCAGTGAGACTTTCCAGGGCTGTCAAATTTAGTTCATTGTCAAAAAAGATTTGAAGTAGAATTTAATTTTGGAAAATATTGTCAAAAAAGGTGGGGGACTGGAGAGATGGTTCAGTGATTAAGAGTACATGCTGCTCTTTCATGGAACTTAGGTACCATGACCAAACCCCACATGGTAACTAACAACTCAAGTTCCAATGTCCTCTTCTGTCCTCCACAGGCACCAGGCACATATTTTGTACATTCTATTGTACACGCAAGCAAAACACCCACATGTGAAATGATATATAACATGCAATCACATATACCTTAGAAATTTAAAACTTAAGCCAAGCTGTGGTGACACATTCCTTTAATCCGAGCTGGAGAGGCAGAGATAGGTGGATCTCTTAGTTCAAGGCCAGCCTGGTGGTGAGTTTCAGTACAGCCAGGACTACACAGAGAAACCCTGTCTCAAAAAGCCAAAAAAAAAAAAAAAAACAAAACACCTCACAGAGAACTGCCTGCCTCTGCATCCCCAGAGCTGAGATTAAACTCATGAGGATGCTATTATTGCTCCTTCAAGTGTTTTATTGATTTGGCCAGAGAAGACCCAAAAGCTCTTAAAACAAAATACGTAAAAAGATAGACTTCTCTTCCATTCTTTCTTTTTTTCCCCTAGTCTCAAAGGAAGCATAGGAAATACAGTGTCACAGGAATACCTCTGTCTCAGAGTTCAAGCTTTCCAGATGCTCTGAGTGCATCTGATGGTGGCTCTATCCTGTATGAAAGTTCATGTTCTTTGCACACTGGCTTTGAGACAGTGACTTCAGCCCTGTTATCTTAAGCTGACAGTTTAGCTTCTTCAGGCTTTAAATGGTTCAGTGGGTGAGTACCACCAAACTAAGAGGCAAACTTTGAGAGTAATAAGTGACGACAAACTGGGAAGAGACAGCTCCTGGTTCCACTGTGCCCTTCTCATTGTGATATTAGGTTTGAGTGTTGATATATTATAACTGCCAAATCCTACTTCCATCAAGGGTTGCTTACATGGGCATTGTGTCTGAAATGTCCTTGTCTTAGAAATCATGGCAGTCTGCACACAACACAATGATGATCAAGTACACGACTTCTGATCTCTACTTTTTTTTTTAATTTGTTTTTGTAACCCAACTGCATTTTCCTTTCCCTTCTGTCTTCCTGGCACCCCAATACCCACTTCTCCCTGTCCATTTCTCTTCAGAAAAGGGCAGTCCTCCCATGGACATCAATCACCAATGCTTTATCAAGTGGCAGTGAGACTAGGCACCTCTTGTCATATTAAGGCTGAGTGAGACAACCCAGGCGGGAAGGGTCCAAACTATCTTATAACTGTTGGAACAGCCAAGATTAAAAAAAAAAAAAAAAACACAAGTAAAAGCTCATGCTGGTAAGTATATAAAATATGGTGGTTTCTCAGAAAAATGGAAATTGATCTACCTCAAGACCCAGTTATACTACTACTGGCATATACCCAAGGAATGATGCATCCTACCACAAGGACATTTGCTCAACTATGTTCACAGCATTTTTCTTTGTAATAGCCAGAAATTGGAAACAACCTAGATGTGCCTCAACTGAAGAATGAATAAAGAAAATGTGGTACATTTACACAATAGAGTATTATTACTCAGCTGTTAAAAACAAATGGATAAACTAGAAAAGATCATCCTGAGTGAGGTAACTCAGACCCAGAAAGACAAACATGGTATGTAAGCATGCTACAATATAGACCCAGAGAAACTAAATAACAAGGAGGGATCAAGGGGCAATGCATGGATCTCATTGTGAAGAAGAAATAGAAAGGACAACACCAGTGAACAGGGTGAGGCATCTGGATAGGGGTGCGGGGATGAGAACAGGAGGGTCACGAGGATGGGTGGGGGATGGAGGGAAAGAGTACTGGGAGAAACATTTCTGGGAAGAGCTAGAAACCTAGTGCAATGGAAACTCTCTTGTCTCTATTTTGAATAAACAAATTGAGGAAGAAAGGATCAGATACCAATTCTCTTATTGTTATCTAATTGTACAGGCAAAGAGAACATATATCACAGCTTCAGGGACAGCCACACCAAAATACAGACAGAAATCACAATTACAGGTTTAAGATCCAGAACTAAAGTTGCAGAGAGTTTTGAGGTCAAGAGTATGACATTTGTTCAACTATTGGAGGGTTTTATTTGAAGGTGGTCCCTTATAAGGGTTCCACTCAAGTCTCAATGGATATCATAATCTACAAAAAATGAAAACCCAGTGCATATTTGACTTTGTCAACCTGGATCAGACTTTGGGGAGTCTATTGCCAGACTGTTCACTGGCAGCACATTGAAAACATAGTACAGTTTAGGCAAGTGTTCCAGGCAGCAACCAGTCCAATCAGTCCAATTCCAGATGCAAAATAAAGCTTAGGGTGTGACTACATAGAATCTTTTTTACAAAGTACACATGACCATGATCATAGGTTCTATAGCTAAAAGGCTCATATCTGGTATAATTTTGGACCAACAGCATAGAGATCAGCAAGCCTAAAAGTATGTGACCTCTAGTCTGGGCTAATGATTCTGAGGAATTTGGGTGAAGTCTGCCTCTATAGCAAAAAGCTCTCCAGGTCCTCAACAAAATCCACTCTGGGTTTGCAAGATGGAATGTAGGCTGTTGTGGATATCACTCGATATAAATAAAGCACTGATTGGCCAGTGATCAGGCAGGAAGTATAGGCGGGACAAGGAGAGAGGAGAATTGAGGAAGGAGGAAGGAAAGGGAGAAGCTGGAGCCACCGCCAAGACAAGGAAGATGTAAAGTACCGGTAAGCCACGAGCCACGTGGCAAAGTAAAGATTAATAGAAATGGGCTGAATATAAGAGTGAGAACTAGACTATGATAGGCCTGAGCTAATGGCCAAGCAGTTTAAATAATGTAAGAGTCTGTGTGTTTATTTTATAAGTGGGCTCCGGGACTGGCGGGACTTGGTGGTGGGAGCTGGAGAAAAATTCTCCAGCTACAGTAGGCATTGATTTTTTTTTAATCTCCATTGAGGAGTCATCCCTGCATGATTAAAATTTCTAGTATTTTACTGCACTGTGTTCCAAACAAACACTAACTGTGAAGAACACCAGACAATACTCCTCCAGATTCTTAGGGTCCCACAGTACCTCTAAAAGCTACCAGAACAACATTTACAAGTATTAATTGTTTCTCTGATGCCAAATCATCACTTAGAAATGCATATAGTTTTCTCTCTGACTCTACCAGTCTCCTGTCCCTTCATCCCATTGTTCTTCATGTCAACCTGAGTCCCTGTGATCTGAACCCTTTGCACTCCATTTTCTTTCCAATATATTAAGCACTGTGAAGCCATATGCTCTAGAACCCCTTGATGAGAGACATGTCTTTAAGATGCCATGACTTGATTAGGGCGATGGGGAAAGAAACAGGTATTAAAATGCTGGGAACAAGTGGGCTGTGCTCTCGAATGAAGATACTCAAACAACCCAAAATACTCAGCACATTTTATTATATGCAAGTGAGGATGTCCACAGTATACATACACTCCTAACACTAGGCTTCCATTTTTAGTAGCAGAAGAAACCTTATCCTACTTATTGAAAAAGTAAGGCAAAAATTTCTGCCCTCCAGGGTATAGAATCATGAGTGAAAGTACTCCAAATAGGAAAAAAAGAGACGTTCTTGGGCTCCCTTTCTGCCCTGAGTATATCCAGCAGCTCAGCACAAAGTAGCTTAAATTCCTCATAGCATAACAGAGGTGTGGGGTACATCTCATGGGTCAGCTTTCTCAGCTTGGCTGTGTGATGTAGAAGGTTCTTCAGGACAAGCAGAGAGATATCATTATTTTTGAAATTGACCTTAGTAAGCTGGGAACATTGGCTCAGGGAAGGCAAGATAGCATTGAAATGACAGTCCCTCATCTTGCACTCTTCCAATTCCAGGGTTTGCAGGGTACTTGCAATTCTCTCAAGGAGAACGCCAAGAAGCTTAGGGCATGAATCAGATAGCTCTACACCACTCAGGTTCAGATGTTTGAGCTCACAGATGTTCAGGCACTGGCTCAGGTAATCCAAGTCTGACTGGGAGAGCCAGCAGTCAGTGATTGACAGGGTCTTCAAGGGGGTCTTCAGGTACCTAGGGAGAGATCAAAAGATTAGTTATGCCAAAAAGTATTGAAGAGGATTGGTGGGAATGAAAGCAAGGCAGATGATGCTTTTCCCAAATTTAGTTAGCCTATATGATGGATTCATTCAGCTTCATCCTAGCAGTGTCTTTAAGAGTCCCCTGCAGCTGGGTGGTGGTGGTATACGCCTTTAATCCCAGCACCCAGGAGGCTGAGCCAGGTGGATCTCTGGGAGTTCCAGGCCAGCCTGGGCTACCAAGTGAGTTCCAGGAAAGGCGCAAAGCTAAACAGAGAAACCCTGTCTTAAAAAACCAAAAAAAAAAAAAAAAAAAGCCAGGCGCTGGGGATTGAGGCAGAGGTAGAGCACTTGCCAATCAAGCACAAGGTCCTGCGTATGATCCTCAGCGCCAGGAAAAAAAAAGATGTTATGGGGCAGAGAGATGGCTCAGAGTTTAAGAGCACTGCTTATTCTTCCAAAGGTCCTAATTCAATTCCCAGCAATCACATGGTGGCTCACAACCATCTGTAAAGAGATCTGGTTCCCTCTTCTGGCCTGCAGGGATATGTGCAGACAAAACACTGTATATATAATAAATAAATTAATTAATTAATTAATTAATCTTTAAGAGTCCCTTGCTATGGGCCCTGAGACACAGCCAGTCCCCAGGAACCCCCACCCAACTCTGCCCCAGTTGCTGGCCAGCAGGGAAAATTCCTGTGGCCAGGCTCCTCCTACAAAACCCCCATCAGACCCTGCAATCTACAAGACCCACACCCTATCCCAATACCCATCTGCCTGAGACGCCTGCAACTTCCTGAGACAAGGAATCCAATCTGCCAGCTCTCCCTGGATCAAGAGGTGAGTGACTGTTCTCCCAGCCAGAGAGTCCTGCCTCTAGGACCCAGGTCCTGGGACACAACCAGTCCCCAGAAACCCCCATCCAACTCTGCCCAGTTGCTGACCAGCAGGGAAAACTCCTGGAGCCAGGCTCTCCCCACCAAAAACTCCCATCAAACCCTGCAATCTACAAGACCCACACCTGTGGTGGTATTGTGTTCCCTGAAATATTGTACACCCTAATAAACTTATCTGGGGTCAGAGACAGAACAGCCACAATATTAAACACAGAGGCTAGGCAGTGGTAGCACACGCCTTTAATCCCAGCTCTTGGGAGGCAGAGCTAGGCAGAAATCCATGTGTTCAAGGATACAGCCAAGGATGGTGACTCACACCTTTAATCCCAGAAAGTAAGCCTTTAATCCCAGGGAATGATAGAAGGCAGAAAGTTATAGAAGGCATGAGGACCAGAAACTAGAAGCATTTGGCTGGTTAAGCATTTTGGCTGGTTAAGCATTCAGGCTTTTGAGTAGCAATTCAGCTGAGACCCATTCTGGATGAGGACTCAGAAGCCTCCAGTCTGAGGAAACAAGACCAGCTGAGGATCTGGAGAGGTGAGGTAGCTGTGGCTTGTTCTGGCTCTCTGATCTTCCAGTGTTCACCCCAATAACTGGCCTCAGGTTTGATTTTATTAATAACTTTTAAGATTCATGCTACACACACCCTACTCCAATACCCATCTGCCTGAGACCCCAGTGATTTCCTGAGACAAGGAATCTACCAGCTCTCATTGGACCAAGAGAGGCTTCCTGAGAAAAAGAATCCACCAGCTCTGACTAGACCAAGAGCCCTGATAAGACCAAGAGGGGCTCCCTGAGCCACAGAATCAGCTAGTTTGGATGGGGAAAGAATAGCTGCATGTGGTACAGAATCTGCCAGCTCCAATTAAACCAAGAGCTAAGATTGAGACACAGACACAAGTTAGATTTCAACAAACAACAAAAACTATAGATCACCCAGGAGGAATAGATGCCAGAAAATAATCGAATTGAGAGCTGAAATCAATGAAATAGAAATAAAGAGAATATAAAGAATCAATAAAACAGAGTTGTTTCTTTGAAAAAAAAAATCAACAGATAGACAAGCCCTTATCCAGACTAACCAAAAGGCAGAGAGAGAGAGCATCCAAATTAGCAAAATCAGAAATGAAAAGGGAGACATAAAGCAATGAGGAAATCCAGAGAATCATCAGATCATACTTCAAAAACCTCTACTCCACAAATTGGAAAATCTGAAGGAAATGGACAATTTTCTGGATAGATACCACATACCAAAGTTAAATCAAGACTAGATAAACTTTGTAAATAGACCAATAACCACTAAGAAAATAGAAATAGTCATTAAAAGTCTCCCCACCACAGAAAGCCCAGGACCAGATGGTTTCAGCGCAGAATTCTACCAGATTTTCAAAGAGAAGAGCTAATTGCAATGCTCTTCAAATTGTTCCATACAATAGAAACAGAAAGAACATTACCAAGCTCTTCTTATGAGGCTACAGTTACCCTGATACCCAAACCACACAAAGATGCAAAAAAGAAAGAATTACAGACCAATCTCCCTCATGAACACTGATGCAAAAATACTCAACAAAATATTGGCAAACCAAATCTAAGAATGCGTTAAAAAATTATCCACCGTGATCAAGTAGGCTTCATCCCAGAGATACAAGGATGGTTCAACATAAGAACATAAGAAAGTCTGTCAATGTAATACACCATATAAACAAACTAAAAAAATGATTTTTTTAACTGGATGCTGAAAAAGCATGACAAAATCCAACACACATTCATGATAAAGGTCCTAGAGATCAGGAATACAAGAAACATACCTAAACTTAATAAAGGCAATTTACAGCAAGCCAACATCAAATTAAATGGAGAGAAAATCAAAGCGATTTCACTAAAATCAGGAACAAAACAAGGCTGTCCACTCTCCCCATATTTATTCAATATAGTACTTGAAGTTTTAGCTAGAACAATAAGACAATAAAAGGAGATCAAGGGGATACAAATTGGAAAGGAAGAAGTCAAAATTTCACTCTGTGCAGACAATATAATAGTATACATAAGTGACCCCAAAAATTCTAGAAGGGAACTCCTATAGCTGATAAATTCCTTCAGTAATGTGGCAGGATACAAGATCAACTCAAAAAAATCAGTAGCCCTCCTATACACAAATGATAAAAGGGCTGAGAAAGAAATCAGAGAATCACACTTTACAATAGCCACAAATAATATAAAATACCTTGGTGTAACTCTAAGCAAATGGAAAACCTGTTTGACAAGAACTTTAAGTGTCTGAAGAAAGAAATTGAAGAAGGTATCAGAAAATAGAAAGACGTCCCATGCTCATGGATAGGTAGGATTAACATAGTAAAAATGGCAATCTTACCTAAAGCAATCTACAGATTCAATGCAATCCCCGTTAAAAATTCCAACACAATTCTTCACCGACCCCAAAAGAACAATACTCTAATTCATATAGAAAACAGAAAACCCAGGATAGCTAAAAGAATCCTTACAACCAAGCTACCTCTGGAGGCATCACCATCTTTGACATCAAGCTGTACTATAGACCTATAGTAATAAAAACAGCCTGGTATTAACATAAAAATGGAGATATGGACCAATGGAATCAAATTGAAGACCCTGACATTTATCCAGACACATATGAACACTTGATTCTTGAGAAAGAAGCCAAAACAAACAATGAAAAAAAGAAAGTATCTTCAACAAATGGTGCTGGAATAACTGGATGTCAATGTTCTAAAAGACTGCAAATAGATCCCTATCTGTCACCATGCACAAAACTCAAGTCCAAGTGGATCAAAGACCTCAACATAAATCCAGTTACACTGAGCTTGATAGAAGAGAAAGTAGGAAGTACACTTGAATAGCACAGGAGGCCACTTCCTAACTATAGCATCAGTAGCACTGACACTGAGTAAAACAATAAATAAAAGGGACCTGCTGAAACTGAGAAGCTTCTGTAAGGCAAAAGACACAGTAAATAAGACAAAATGACAGCCTACAGAATCAGAAAAGATTTTTCACCAGCCCCACATCTGACAGAGGACTGATTCCAAAATATATAAAGAACTCAAGAAACTACACATCAAAGTAAGGAACAATCCAATTAAAAAATGGGTATAAGGGTGGTGGTGGCACACACCTTTAATTTCAGCACCCAGGAGGGAGAGCCAGGTGGATCTCTGTGAGTTCAAGGCTAGCCAGGTCTACAGAGTAAGATCCAGGACAGGCAACAAAACTACACAGAGATACCCTGTCTGGAAAAACAAAACAAAACCAAAAAACCATAAACAAAAAGGGGGGGCTATAGAGCTAAACAGAGAATTCTCAAAAGAATAATTTGAAATAGCTGAAAGACAATTAAGGAATTGCTCAGCATCCTTAATCATCAGGGATGCAAATCAAAATGACTCTGAGATACCATCTTGCACCTGTCAGAATGGCTAAGATAAAAAAGTACTGCAGACAGCTTATGTTGTTGGAGAGCATGTTGAGCAAGGGGAACACTCCTCCACTGTTGGTGGGAGTTCAAACTGGTACAGGCACTTTGGAAATCAGTATGGTAGTTTCTCAGAAAATTGGGAATCAATTTACCTCAAGACCCAGCCATACCACTCTTGGACATATACCCAAGGAATGCTCAAACATACCACAATGACACATGCTCAACTCCATTCATAGCAGCATTATTCATAATAGCCAGAACCTGGAAACAACCTAGATGCCCATCAACTGAAGAATGGATTATGAAAATGTGGTACATATGCACAGTGGAGTACTACTCAGCAGAGAAAAACAATGACAGCATGAAATTTGCAGGCAAAGGGATGGAAATAGAAAATACCATTCTGAGTGAGGTAACTGAGACTCAGAAGGACAAAGATGGTATGTATGTACTCACTCATAAGTGGATACTGGACATAAAGCAAAGGATAATCAGACAACAACCCACAACACCAGAGAAGCTAACTAACAAGGAAGACCCAAAGAAGGGCACATGGATCACTCTGGTTAGGGGAAATAGACAATATTTCCATGAGTAAAATCTGGGTGAGGGGTGAGCATTGGAGGGTAGGGAATATGGGATGAGAACATAAAGGAATGGGATGGTTGAGCTGGAACAGGCATTAAGAGGGAAAGCAATGAAAGAAATACAATGATAGAGGGATATCATGGGAATATAGAGAAACCCACAGCTAAGGAAATTGCCAGAAATCCCCAAGAATGAATGTAGCGTATGGGGAGAGGGTGCCCGAACTAAACTGGCTTTCCCCTGTAATCAGATGGGTCAACACCATAACTGTCATCACAGAGCTTTTCTCCAATGAATGATGGAGGCAGATGCAGATGTCCACTACCAAGCACCAGGCAGAGCTCCGGGTGTCCAGTCCAAGAGAGAGAAGAGGGATTCTATGAGCAAGTGCATCAGGACCATGATGGGGAAACATGCAGAGACAACCAAACCTAACTAGTGGGAAATCATGAAAGGTGGATCAACAGCTGTGGAGCATGCATGGGACTGGACTAGGTGCTCTGCATGGTGAGACAGTTGCATGGCTTGATCTGCTTGGGGGACACCCTGGCGGTAGGATCAGAATCCATCTCTGGAGCATGAGTGGCCATTTTATAGCCCTCTAACTATGATGGGACACCTTGTACAACCTAGAGGCAGGGGGAAGGCATTGGACTTGCTTCTACTGGATATGCCTCCTCATGGGAGGCCTTTCCTTCTTGTGGGTGGGAGTGGGATATGGGTTGGGATGGGGAGGGCAGGGGTAGAAGACGGAAGAGAGGTATCTTCGATTCATGTGTAAAATCAATGAAAAAGTTTTCTTTATATATATAAAATAAGAGTCCCCCGATATGTATGTTCCCCACCACAGCTGTGTCCTGTTTCCCAATGTCAACTATTTCTCATCTAATCAACCCCTTCTTGGACCCCAAACAACCTTTTACACATGAGCAATTACAGGTGTGCTGATGCCTATTCACAAATGTCTGAGCATAGAGCTCATCTGCCAGGTTAACCTATGTCTCCACCAATGCTAGGTTCACAGTGGTCAGACCATCAAGGACCCACTAATCTGTAAAGAAAAGGATGTGGTTGCTATGTTCTGGAGGACACTCTCCATCCTTCCTTACCTGAGCCACTCCTCAAGACAGCCTGTTAAAAAGTAGATATTATATACAGAGAGATTCTGAAGACAAGGGAATCTGGAGATCTGAGAAAGCAACATGCTTCTCCATTCTTGCTCTGCAGAAGCAGCAGATCTTAAGGGCTTCCAAATTACCACTAGCACAAGGGTGTGAAGATTTCTCATCTGCTCCAGGTAAGGACAAAGCTCTACGATGAATTCAAGGGACCATCCACTCAGCTGCAGCTCCAGGATACAGTCTAGATTTATCATTTTGAAAATCTGTACAGCAGCGAAGACAGGTGAATCCCAAATCTTCAGCTTTCTACAGCATACATGAATGGAATCTTTTCGCTGCTGGGCCCAATGTAACAAGTGCCAGTCACATTGATTGTACCTGGCCTTCATGAGTTCAAGATCAGTTACTACCTTAAAACGTTTCTTCACCCCAGAGTTAGGACTGATTTCCACTGGTTGCTCCTGCCTCTCAGCTTGTGGAGAGCAGTCACCTTCATGGGTTTCTGCTCTAATGCTCCAGAAGTCATGGTCCACACGCGTCAAATCAAGCACTCTGAGTTTTGACCTCCTGTTGGTAAAACAGGTAGAATTCCCAGAAGATAAGACAAGATACATCTTACAGTCTACTTCTTGTCCACATCTCATAACAGCTTCCCTTCCAAATCTTTGCTTTCTCAAGATCAAGCCTCATGCTCAGTGAAAATGGTCTTTGCCAGCAAGGCATCTCATCTCCCTCCATTCCATTCCCATTAACCCTAGCCTCATTCCACTTTTAACTGTGGAGCTGGCAGGGAGAGGCCTATTCCTCAGTGACTATGTCTACTCTTGTGCCCTCCACATGTCATTAATTGACTAGACACCTGAGACCTGGCCCAAACCTCTGCAGTTCTCTATGCTGATGCTATAAGAAGCCTCTGATCTACCTTTGGCTAAGTTCTCCATGTCCCCAGTTGTTCCTTCTCTGCACCCCCACAGCCTTCCTCCATCCTAGCTGGGTCCTGATTACCTGGGATGAACCTTGTCTGTAATCAGCACATCTAGTCCATCAAGCAGAGCTTTCAAAGTCTCCAGGTCAGAGTCCTTTATCAGGGCTCTTACAGAAAGGTCTGGGAATGGCCAGGCAGCCACCATGGCCCTCAACATGTTTGTACGTCTGTTTTTGAAGGCCTCCTCAAACATCTCCGGGAGCAGTCCCACAGGCAGGTCCTCCAGAATAGAAATGGTCAAGTCCTCCTCCCTCAGCAGCCTCTGTCTTGCCAGCTGCATGAGTGTGGGTGGGGCCCGGTGTCCCATCATGACTGGTTTTCAGGGATAATAATCCTGAGGAAGCATGAAAGCAAAGACACCATTCAGAAAACTTAGGAAGCCCTTCTTCTTCCCACACAAGAACCTCTCTGTGGTGATGGTGGACATCTCAGTTTTCACATTTTGATCACCATGTGATGGTTTTAAAGCCACACTTCTCCTGTCTGCAGTGTGAAGCCTCTCAAAAGCATACTCTTTCCCAAACACCCCATCCTATTCCAACCACAGTTCAGGTGAAGCCATTTCCACTAAGGGCTCACCAGGAAGCCTGAAGGCTCAGCCCATGTGGTCAGTTAACCAGGACCTCACAGAAAGCAAAGGAAACATCCCATTTCCAACCTTGCCAGTCTCCGTTCACCTGGCTGACCCAGCCTGGAACAATTGAGGAAATCTGTGAGATGGACACCATTAGTTATTGACTTCACTTGTTGGTTATCACTGGTCCTGATGTTTCAGGGAAAGAGGCAGGAGGGCTGTAAGCATGTATTCTCTGTGTTACGGAGCTGGACAGGGTAACAAAGAAACAGCCGGGCGGTGGTGGCCCAGGTCTTTAATCCCAGCATTCCGGAGGCAGAGCCAGGTTGATCTCTGTGAGACTGAGGCCACCCTAGTCTACAGAGAGACTTCCAGGACAGGCTCCAAAGCTACAGAGAAACCTTGTCTTGAAAAACCAAAAAAAAAAAAAAAAAAAAAAAGAAGAAGAAAGAAAGAAAGAAAGAAAGAAAGAAAGAAAGAAAGAAAGAAACACTAAAAATTCAGTCAGTAAACCTTCAGTAGGTACTGCCATGGTCTGTAATGTTTGTAAAGCATCTGGAAAGACAGAACCCTGGGATGGAACTGATATAATTTACATATTACAGTCAAGAAACTCACTAGTCCAGTGTCATGGTTAGTTACTCCTACAGTTCTACAACATCCTACTTGAGGTCTCCAAAAACTAATGGAAGAATAAAAATAAAAAAAAGTATGATATTTCCAATTAAGTATAGAATGATGTTTCACATTTTTAATTTGAACACTGAGACCAGGGAAGCAGGCTGCTTCCTGCAAGATTCAGAACATTCTAGTCTCCATGATGCAACCACGTATAAAGCAGCAAAGAAAAAGGACTTCTTGCTATTGTGGTTGTTGTTATGGGATCTCAGCCAGGGCAGTCCGGGAACACACTCTGTAGCCCCAGGCTAGCCTCCAACTCAGAGAGATCTGCCTGCCTCTGCCTCCCAAGTGCTGGGATTAATGGTATACACAACCATTTCTGGTTTAAATTGACCTAAACATCAGCACAAGCTGGGCATTAGCGGCACATGTCTTTAATCTCATCACTTGGAGACAACTTCTATGAGTTCAAGTCAGCCTGTTCTACAGACAGATTCTGTGTCATGTCAAAACACAAAAAAAGAAAGACAAAGAAAAAGACCAGCACAGTCCAATCATCTGAATGATTCATGTGTAACTATCCCCCAGAATTTCCTGGAGTTCAGGTTCACCCTGATATTCACAGTGGAACTGTCTCTAAACAGGGACACTACAAACAGACTCAAATAATGACTTTGACATAAACAAAACTTGCTGGCTCTGATGATTATCCAGCAGAATGTCTGAGAACTTGAGGCCAGGCAGAGTTATATAGGAAGTTCTTGTCAAAAACCAAAAAATTTGCCGGGCAGTGGTGGCAGAGGCAGGGGATCTCTGTGAGTTTGAGGCCAGCCTGGGTTACAGAGTGAGTTCCAGGACAGGCTCCAAAGCAACACAGAGAAACCCTGTCTAAAAATACCAACCACTTCTTTTGTAATTCTGATGTTGTCTATGTGGAGTGGATCAGATCTTTACCTATGAAAAGAACTTAGACTAACTAAAGCAATAGTTACTAACCAATTCATTGACCCTACTAAGGCACAGTGACTTGTTAGTTATGGATTGATGGACTTGGTTTCTGAATCTTTTGAGATGAGGTTTCACAGTGTACTACCTAAGGTTAGCTTGATTGGTGCCTAGACTGGGCTCCAACTCTCAGCAACCCTCCTGTATCATACTGCCCTGTGATATGGTGTGAGCTGCTATATCTGAGTTTTATTCATATACCAACAACAGTTCTAACAGTGAGTCAGCTCAGAATTTACAGGACTGTTCCTCATGATAGACCTGAACTATAAAGCTGACCATGTCACTTTTAAAGGACTTTTGGCCTGGTCATGAATCACTTCTGGAATTTTAGAGCTGTGCTGGATGCTGTGGCATGCAAGAGAGGAGGACCATGGGATTGAATTCATTTTGTGACATTGGTACCGAGGATGCAGCAGCTTAGCTGATAAAGTATCTGTAGCATGCATACATACTACAGGAGACAAGACAAGAGGAGAGTCAAAAGTTTGAGTCTAGCCTGAGCTACATAATGAAACCCGGTCTGGAACCAGCAACACTGAGAGCTGTGGCCCAGTCTCAAAGAACAGCTTGGCAGAAAGACCTGAAGAATCCAGAATTCTATACCATGACTCCTCATCTTATGCTCGTAAAGCCTCCATCCACTCAATGAAGCATGGCATCCTTTTGCAAGAATCCACTTGGCTAGGATCACCATGTCCCACCCAATATCTACTGCTGCCAGAAAGCAAATGTTAAAACTTTTAAATAAAAAATGAAAAGCTGAAACCAAGGGGATGGCACATTGGTTAATCTAACAGGGCCACAGACCTTAGCAGGCCTCCAGACCTTAGCATAACTGACTGCATGATGGAAGTATCGGTCAGACTATAAAACTCAGCAGGCAGAGAGTAAGCACTACAACCCAATACAAAAACAAAACCTAATCCCCCAAAATTCATAGTTCTAGGAAAGTCTCAAATGTACCAACCTTGCTTTGTTTTAGCTTCTGTAATTTGATTTTTGGCTAACTATTTAACTAAACTATGTCAATCCAGAACATGGTTTTCATGCTTAAAAGGTCATCCTGGGAAAGGCTCAGTGCTACACAGGGAGCCTGAGCACCCAGTGTAGTCACTGGCCCATTAATAAAGACTTTTTTTTTTTTTTTTTGGTTTTTTGAGACAGGGTTTCTCTGTGTAGTTTTGCACCTTTCCTGGAACTCACTTGGTAGCCCAGGCTGGCCTCGAACTCACAGAGATCCGCGTGGCTCTGCCTCCCAAGTGCTGGGATTAAAGGCGTGTGCCACCGCTGCCTGGCAGATTAAGACTTCCTATTGGCTTAAACTCATGCCTGAGCAGTGCTGTTTCTGGTTAACACCCCTCAAGTCAAAAGAGAGAACTCAGTGTGTCCTCTGTACTCACTAGCAGTCTCAAAGCCAGACTGTCATCAGACTAAGCATGTGGGGTCTCTCACAAGAACTGACAGAGACATAATTAACCTTTGTCCACCAGGTACCAATCCCCGCTCCTCTGAATCTCATTCCTCCTTGGAAAGGTTACTCAGGAAAATGCAATGTGACCAGCTTCTTGTCAGGGCAAAGACACTGATCACCTTTTAAGGCCCTCAAAAGAGACAGTGCCAATGTTATGTGCCCAATCCACCCCGGCTCTGCTTTCCACAGATGGAAACTGAGTCTCTGTTCTTCCATCTTTCTCTTAGGAGTGGTGGCTGAAAGTATTTACACTCGACAAGCCACTCTGTAGAACCAGCTTCAAATCAGGCCAAACTAGAAAACTCCCCGGTTTAAGGGGTAAAGTGCTCCCAGGTGGTTTTTCAGCCACCCAGAGAAGATTCAGGGAAGACACATGTCTGTTTCCTTGTGGTGCAGTTAAATAACCTGTGGGAGTGGTTGTAGATGTATCGGTCTTATTAAATAAGAAACAGAGCCAAATTAAGAGTCAAAAGCCCAAGGGGTCAGAGCACTAGCGAATAGCCTTAACTTACCAGCTGCTGCCGTCCTTCTGCTCAGAAGACAGAGCTACTTCCTGTGTGTCTGTCTTTTTATGGACTTTCTGCTCTACCTTCTCATTGGTTCTAAACCCAACCACATGACTTCTTCATCACAGCCTGTTTATACAGACCTCCAGGTCTCTATGGTTGGTACTTGGATTAAAGGTGTGTGTCAGCAAGCTAGCTGTGTCCTTGAACACACAGGCTCTGCCTGCCATGTGATAGGATTAAGGGCGTGTGCTACCATTGCCAGACTTATGCTAAATGCCTTGCTATTAGCTCTGACCCCCAGGCAACTTTATTTATTAACATACAAATAAAATCACATTTCAGCACAAATAAAATATCACCATAAGTGGTCTTGAGAATCTCTGGGGAAGGAGTCTGGTTTAAAGGGACTTTCGGAGTGGCTGGGTCTGGGCAGAGAGATGTTGCTTCCACTAGAACATTCCAGACTCTTTGGGTGTGTGGATGCCAGGGTGCCAGGGGATGAGATGGAACTTCCACCAGAACAGTGACATTACAGCTATACAATTCTGAGCCTCATTAGTCGAGTTTCATTTACCAGAGGGATAATTAAAAGAATTTAAAAGCTAAGACAGAAAGTCACATAAATAATAAAGGAAGTACAATACTGTCATGGTTTGTGCCTATACCTAGCATTAGGGAGGCTGAGGCTGGAGGATTGCTTAAAGCTCAAGACAAGCTTGGACCACAGACACTGTTGTATTTACAAAAAGTTGAGGCATTGGGAAGGAGTCCCACCATACAAATGGCCCACGTGGGAGGTTTATTGAGGGGAAGAGAAGGGGTTGAGATGGGTCTCTGGGGATGAGACTGAAGGAAGAGAAAGAGACAGGAGGTGTACAAGGCCCGTTGTATATAAGGAAACATAGCAAATGGGCACAGGGGATGCTCTTAGTGGCTGTAACTGAGATATATCCTGTCAGGACCCTGAGGGCAGGCCAGGGGTCCTAAATGCTAATAACAGCCTGTCTCCACAGGCAACACTCATCCTTTCAGAGGCTCTCAGAATCTGGTCCCAGTTTTTAAAATAATTTACTTTGCTTTATGTATGTACATGTGTGTATGTAAACATGGTTCCCATAGAGGTCTAAAGAGGGCATTGGGTCCTCTGGGACTGCAGTTACAAGAGCCACCACCTAACCTGAGTGCTGAAACCCAAACTCAGGACCTCCAGAGAACAGCATGCTCTCTTAATCACTGAGCCCTCTGTCTCTGCAGGTCTGGTCCCATCCCATCTTAATTATACTTCTTAACCATAGCTGTTAGGATCTGGTGAGCTGGAACTTCCAGAAGGCTATTGCATTTTGAAGTGACCTATGGTATAATTTACCCACAAATCTCAACATATACATGATAATCATATATCATGTATCATATAGCTAGCTAGAGTTCCTGCATGACATATGAGTTCAGCTTTATTAATCTCTTGAGAGCAAAAATGAAATCCCTTGAGTCTTGGGAATGCCATAATTTTTGGAACAGTCCTAGAGTTGAGAGTCGGCCTGAATGGGCGGCATATTTACTTTACTTGGCATGTGACCTTTCATCTAGTCTTCTTTGTCCCCTGGGATTTTCTTAAGCCCAGCAGGTTTTGGAGGTAATTTTCCCTATTTGTGACCAGTTTATGCTCACAAGGAAACCTTAAATTCAGAGACTCATGTCCCTTGTATATGTTGGTGATGTTGTTAGTCTGGCCTAGAACTCACAGAGATCTGCCTGCCTCTACCTGCACAGTGCTGG
Organism: Peromyscus californicus insignis; assembly: GCF_007827085.1. Classification (NCBI taxonomy): domain Eukaryota; kingdom Metazoa; phylum Chordata; class Mammalia; order Rodentia; family Cricetidae; genus Peromyscus; species Peromyscus californicus. Next base: position 7,036,170 of record NW_026294573.1, read on the forward strand.
GATTAAAGGTGTGTGCCACTATGCCCTGCTGACGCTGGCAGTTTTGAATTGGTAAACCCACAGCCACCACTGAAATACTTATGCCTCAGCAGATGTTCATAAAAACAATAAACAAACAAAGATGTTTCTGCAGGCATGGTGGTACACACCTTTAATCCCAGCATGCAGGAGGAAGAAGCAGGGGGCTCTCTTTGAGTTCAAGGCCAGGCAGGAACTTGCTTCACCATAGGTTTGCACCACTATGTCTGGTTTAAGGGTCCTTTCCTTTGTTTTTGGAGAGGGGTTCTAATGCAGCTTAGCCTGGACTCAGTCTCACTACCTAAGAAAAGCCAGCTTTGAAGTCTTTCATTTATTTAGTTAGTTTTTTTGAGACAGGATCTCTCTATATGACCCTGACTGTCCTGGAACTCACTATGTAGTCCATATTGGGCTCAACCAGACAGAGATTTTCCTGCCTAGACATTGTGGTCCACACCTTTAATCCCAGCAGTTGGGGGGCAGAGGCAGGTAGGTGAAACTCTATGAGATCCATTCTGATCTACAGAGTGAGTTCCAAGACAGGCTCCAGAGAGAAAACTTGTCTCAAAAAAAACAAATCAAAAAGGCATGAGACACCATGACTTGTCCTCTGTATTTATTTTTGGTTATATTTGTTTATTCTGTGTGCCTATCTGTATGAGTGTGGGCATGTGTGGGACACAGCTTCTATATGTGGAAGACAGATTCACTGGTATGCTGAATTTGCTATTATCTTATTTCCAACAATACAAAGAGTCTGACAGAGGAAGCCAGAACATTGCCCAAGATTCCACCCCAGTCTTAAGGTTCTCCATGCACGAAGTTAAATGGCCTGAAATGAAACCAAGGTTCATCAGTGGCCACCCTCTGCTTCTCTAGCTCCCTCTCAGTGCCAAGTGTTCTGTCAAGGATCCAAGCCTTTTCTCAACCCAGCTTACTGAATTGTTCTCCAAATGTGTGTGAGAGCTGCTTCTGATTCTATTCTTCCCATTCATCTTTTGAGAAAAGATTATTCGATTTATTTTGTGGGGCGGGGACTCTGTGTCTACATAATGTTCACATGGAACTGGCAGGGGCTGGTTCCTCCTTTCAGCATGTGGGTCCTAGGGATTGAACTGAGGCTTGACGGCAAGACCTTCCCCCATTGAGCTGTCTCTCACCAACCCCAACTCCTGCCTCCAGATCTTCAAGCACATCCTGCCACCCTGTGCTACCGGAGCCAGCTCATTCATCTTAGGACATATAGAGACCATACTTCTTGTTGCTTGGGTTACTGAGTGACTATAACTTAATAGTTGGCTATGGGAGGTTCAGTTGAACAGAAATAAAAGCTTAAGTTTGAATACCTTAGTGCAAAACAAAACCAATTCTTGGGCCTGGTGTGGTGGTGCAGGCCTTTAATCCTTGGAAGGCAGGACCAAATAGCCAGTGGCCAGGCAGGAAGTATAGGTGGGACAAGGAGGAGAATAAAGCTTGGAAGTGGAAGGCTGAGTCAGAGACACTGCCAGCCACCACAATGACAAACAGCATGTGAAGATGCCGGTAAGTCACAAGCCACGTGGCAAGGTATAGATTAATAGAAATGGATTAATTTAAGCTGTAAGAACAGTTAGTAAGAAGCCTGCCACGGCCATACAGTTTGTAACCAAATTAAGTCTCTGTGTTTACTTGGTCGGGTCTGAGCGGCTGTGGAACCGGGTGAGAGAGATTTGTCCTGACTGTGGGCCAGGCAGGAAAACTCTAGCTATAGCCCTGAGGGAGACCTGAGTTAAACTTTTAGAACCAATACAGTTGGTGGAAGGAGAGAGAGAGTCAGCTCACACAAGTTGTCTCCTTGTCTACACATACAAATTAAATGTGTAGTAAACCAAGTTGACTGTCTTATGTTGGGCAAAAGTCTTCCACTAGTTTTGATGACCTCTAGAGCCTCTCCTGTACGAACACCAAAGCTGGTCAATTCTAGTAGCTCAGGCCTTTAATCCCATCACATGTGGGACAGAAACAGCTGGATCTCAGTGAGGTTGAGGCCATCCTGGTCTTTGCAGTTATTTCAGGCCAGCTGGGGGTGAAGCAAATATCTATGTGGATTCCTCTTGAAGACCCGTGACTTTGATGATGGACTCAGTGTCTCCCTTGCCCTTACTGACTCTAATATGATCAGCTTCAAGGCTTTGGTACACTCATCAGGAACAGATTTCAACCAGCATAACAACCTACCAACAAATGTGAGACAATCTGCGATATAGAGCCTGAATCAAATATTTCTTTACTTCATTGGGGCTGAGGAGCCAACCCAGGGCTTTAAATATACTGAGTCTGTTCATCACCACTCAGCTGTATCCAAACCACTTTCCTCAAGCCACCTTGTACAGTACCATGCCAGCTGTTATAAAATGGCAATATATATCAGTAAGCCTTCCTCTAGATACAGGTCACATCATTCAGTAGACACTTCCCTAAGATGCTCAAACAAGACTCCATCTCACATAGGTTTTTTTTTTTTTTTTTGGTCTTTCGAGACAGGGTTTCTCTGTGTAGCTTTGCGCCTTTCCTGGAACTCACTTGGTAGTCCAGGCTGGCCTCGAACTCACAGAGATCCGCATGGCTCTGCCTTCCGAGTGCTGGGATTAAAGGCGTGCGCCACCATCGCCCGGCAGGTTTTTTTTTTTTTTTAAGACAGGCTCTCACTATATGGACCAAGCTGGTCTAGAACTCACAGAGATATAATCAGTGATTTATTTATTGACCAATCAGAAACATACTTGACATACAGAACATCCCACAGCAAGGGCAGCAGGCACCTTTATCAGGAGCCATCTTGCTGGCTGAGGTGATTTACTTTAAGTAAATTAAGATTCAGAATACTGTTTGTCTATCCAATTATTCTAATAATGTTGAATGGGATAAGGGCAAAATTAGTACTAGACCTCTGGGCATGAAACACAAGGCTAGGCCATGATCTTGCAGTCCTCCTGCTTTGGCCTGTCTGGTATACAACTCAAGATGGCTCAGCACCAGATCTTAAATATGTTTATCTGAGAAATCAAGAAGAAATATCTATGGGCCACCTAGGGCTGCTTGTCTGCCTGAGGGCATATTGAGTGGCATCTCCCTGTGGTCACTGACTGAGGATATAGACCAGTTTCATAGAGCTATGAGATCCACAGGAGGTCAAGCAGTGCTCCCTGTCTCCCCCACCCCAGCTTCAGGACATTGGACCTTGTTATGCCCAGATTGCAGGGACCCCCAAAAGACCACCATGGAGAATCCCTTATGTAAAACCAAAGAGCCATTATTATTTCAAGCTCACAACTTAGAGCCTCTCTACAATTCAGCAGGGAGAACAGAAACCCAGAGCCCAGGCAGTGTGGAGGAGGGGATTTCCAAGGTTCAGGGTCCTGATTGACTGACATTTGTCTAGGGGTATAGGGAATGTTTGGAATGTCAGGCCTTTCCTCTTAGATGCAGGCCCCACTGTGTGGGGTCAGCTTATAGCGTCTCTGGGTTCAGAGATTGCCTGCCAGAAGCTGTGTCTGGGCCTCAGGTATTTCCCCTTAGATGGAGCACCATTGGGTGAAGTCAGCTTATGGCTTTTCCTGGGTCCAGTTGTTGCCTGCCAGAAGCTGTGTGGGCCTCTAAGCCTGTCATGGCAGCTCTGTGGTCAAGCTGTTTTGGGGCCCCCACAGACCTCATCTTGGCTGCTCCTCTGAGGCTTTCTGATGCTGGGTGTATCCTCCTCTAGGTAGGAAGGAAGGAAGGAAGACAGGGAGGGAGGGAGGAAGAGAGGAGTGGAGAAAGAGAGGGAGGGAGGGAGGAAGAAGCAAGCCCTAGTGTTTGTACAGTGACTCTGCATTTGGGACGTTGTCTTCAAAGTGCTCTCAGTTCATTCTCTTTTCTGCATGGAAATCTAATCAATCTTGACACAACTTATTACATATGGTCTACTGAGACAGGGGGATTACTAAGACATACAGGTGGACTCAGAGTACAATAAGAGTTCCAGATAGGCCTAAGGTATAGTGTGAGACATCAACTGGAAAAAAATCTACCGAAGTAATAATGTAAATTAGACAACGAATCCCAGAGCTCAGAGTTTGAGGAGGAGTGTTATGGATGAGCCTGGGACCTTGACCATCATCTCAAATTTCATCCATTACCAAAGTAAGTCTGATTCACTCAAATTACTGAAGCAAAATCCCAAATAGTAAGATTAAACGGGTGAGAACTTCCTCATCCAATCAGGTGGCAGCTTGTGTCTAACAGGTGGGCCTCCAAAGGGAAAGCAAGGGGGAAGTGGATATAATGGTTAGAATGGGGCTCCAAAGGGAAAGCAAGGGGGAAGAGGATATAATGGTTAGAATGGGGCTCCAAAGGGAAAGCAAGGGGGAAGTGGATATAAGGGTCAGAATGGCTAAGCAAGACACTATGAGCATTGGAATCTGGAGTGACTGACTTACCCTGCTGGGATTGGAAGACCTGTAACCAATGTCCAGATCGGACAAGTTATTCACCCTATCAAGAAGCCCCATCTCGGGCCGGGCGGTGGTGGCGCACGCCTTTAATCCCAGCACTCGGGAGGCAGAGCCAGGCGGATCTCTGTGAGTTCGAGGCCAGCCTGGGCTACCAAGTGAGTTCCAGGAAAGGCGCAAAGCTACACAGAGAAACCCTGTCTCGAAAAAAAAAGAAAAAAAAAAAAAAAAGAAGCCCCATCTCACCCAGGATAGCCTGTCTCTCATTTCATCTTCATTTTTTTTCTTGGTTGGTGTGGCTACTGTGAAGGAGAAAATTTCATTAAGCCCAGACTCAGTTTACACCTCTATATGTAAGCTTTTATACCCTGTTACTGTAAGACCGAAATGTGCCATCTTAGAAATAAGACCAAAATGCTTTCACCCTAAAATTAAGGCCTAAGTTTTCTCCTTTTAGGAATAGGCCATTAGTTACTGAAACCAGTCAATTCAGATTCCAGAAACCAGGAAGTGTAAAAGTACAGAGTCACAAGGTAGTCACAAGGTAATGACTGCCTGACTATGGAATGTCTTCTCCCTGGTTTCCAGGGTAACTGACCACAGAAATATCCCCACCTGAGGGCAGCCAATGAGAAATGGTGGTAGGTAACCACTCCCTTAGAAGTAAGATTAAGCCATGATTTCTAGAAATCCCCTAGAAGCGAGCCAATCAGAATTGTACCCGTACTAGCACCCCTAATTGATGTAACCTTGTGGCTTTTGCCTTTAAAAACTGAGCTTGCAGACAGGAAGGCACTTCCTCCAGCCTCCACTGTGTTGGATGTATTGGACAAAGTCCCTGCCTAGGCTTGTATTACTTTTGGATATCTAGAATTAAACCTTGCTTTTGCATCCCGGGATACTCATCTTTGGTGGTCTCTCTGGGGGTCACGATCTGGGCACAACATTACTACTCACCAGGCTGGCCTCAAACTCAGAGATCCTCCAGCCTCTGCCTCCCCACTGGTGGGATTAAAAGCGAGTGTCCCCAACGCCCTGCCTCAAAGGGATTTTAGACAGAGGATCTGATCTTGGGAAGGTTTGTCAAAAATGTCAAAAGGAAATGTGTAGCCCAGGCTGGCCTCGAACTCGTGATCCTCCTGCCTCTGCCTCCTTCAGCAAATCCTACCGGCATTCGAGGCCAGCCTGGTCTCCAAACTGAGTTCCAGGAAAGGCACAAAGCTACACAGAGAAACCCTGTCTCGAAAAATAAAACAAACAAACAAAAAAAAGTCAAAAGGTTTAAATCCCTTAATAAAATTAGATCTGGATCATGATGAAAGAAAAGCCTGGTTAGCCACCTCTCCCACCAGCACCAAGATCTGCAGCAGCTCAGGCATGGACCACCAGACAGCAGCAGCCTGTGCAGCCTAGGTCTCGGGTCTGGCGCCCCAGGTATGGGCTCCTACTGCGCTGCCCAATAGCACACCCTCTGAGAGCAAGGCCAGCCAAGCCGGGACTGCAGGGGACCTGCCCCATCTCAGGCTCCAGCAGGGGCCGACCTAGGTGGCAGCAGCTGCCTTGGCTCCCCATAAAGGGCAATGTCTAAGGACATGTATGCCCTGTCAAGCAAGGCCAACAGAGAAGGGAAGCCTGTAGAGTCAAGTAAGTCTCCTGTAAACTTCTTGATGCAGCTGGAGAATTACACTCCTATGATCCTAGATGCAGTGACCGCTTATTACCTGAATCCTGCTGGCTTTGAAACTTCAGACCCATTCATAATTCGGCTCATCTCACTAGCTGCCCAGAAGTTCATCTCAGATATTGCCAACGATGCCCTACAGCACTGCAAAATGAAGGGAACAGCCTCTGGCAGCTCCCTGACCAAGAGCAAGGACGGCAAGTACCCTTACCATGGAGGACTTGACCCCTGCCCTCAGCGAATATGGTATCCATGAGAAGAAGCCCCACTACTTCACCTGAGCCACCTAACCCAGACCTATTTGTCTTTTCCTCTGTCCCCACACCAGCCTGTTTCCATAAAAAACTTTATTGTGAAAAACAGAAAGAAAGAAAGAAAGAACAAAAGAAAGAAAGAAAGAAAGAAAGAAAGAAAGAAAGAAAGAAAGAAAGAAAGAAAGAAAGAAAGAAAAGCCTTTTCATTTACCAGAGGGATAATTAAAAGAATTTAAAAGTTAAGACAGGAAGTCACAAATATAATAAAGGATTTAAAAGGCTGTCATGGCTTGTGCCTATACCTAGCACTAGGGAGGCTGAGGCTGGAGGATTTCTTAAAGCTCAACACAAGCTTGGACCACAGACACTGTTGTATTTTAAAAATGATGAGTCATTGGGAAGGAGTCACATATACAACAGGCCTACCTTACAGGATTATTGAGGGAAGGGGGAGAGAAGAGCAGAGACTGGTCTCTGGGGATGAAAGTGAAGAAAGAGAAAGGGACAGGAGGTGTATAAGGCCAGCCTTTTATAAGGAAACATAGCGAAAGCCCACAGGGGATGCTCTTAGTGGCTGCAGCTGAGATATATATCCTGTCAGGACCCTGAGGGCAGGCCAGGTGTCCTAAATGCTAATGAATACCCTGTCTCCACAGGCAACACTCATCCTTTCAGAGGCCTTAAGGATCTGGTCCCAGTTTTTAAAATAATTTATTTTGCTTTATGTATGTACATGTGTGTATGTACATATGGTTCCTTTAAAGCATCTGAGGACGTTGGGTCCTCTGAGACTGGAGTTACAAGAGCCACCACCTAACTTGAGTGCTGAAACCCAAACTCAGGTCCTCCAGAGAGCACCTCTGTCTTTGGTTGGTGTAGTGGGTAGCCATTCCAGCTTTGATCTGGAAGTTCCAACCCCCATTGAGACTTCGGCAACTGTCACGCCTACAAGGCGTGGCCAAGGGAGGCGCCTGGGGACCCAAGATCTGGATTGGTGGGCGCTCTCTCCGTGCCAGGACCCTGGATAGTGGAGGTGGACCAAGCAGAGCTCCAGAGAACACCGCTGGACTGTGATACACCTTCCCCAGACCCCGCGACCTGCCTATCCCTTAATTTGTAAGTTACACCATTAAATAAATCTCCTTTTAACTACGTGGAGTGGCCTTAATAATTACACCAATAGGTTGGCCTCTGCCTTTTGGTTGTCCATCTTACATAAAGATTTGTAATTTATGGATATATGTTTCTTTCTTGAACAGTAAGTTATTTGAACTATGAACTGGTGTTGGGCATACAGCATTCTCACTGTTGAGCTATGATCTGTCTTTTTCTTGCTTTGGAACACTTGAGGAGCTGGATATTATTTCCCCAACCACCTTTACACTTTCCCATAGGTTTCAATAAAACCCTTTTGCATGAGAGGGCATTGTATTCTTTTAATTGACTGAGTCGTTTTCATTGACAATTTCATAGTTGTTCATCACGCTTACCGTGTTTGCATATTCTCGTGTCCCCCTTGTTTCTATACCTTCTGCATCCTAGAAATTTCACAGTGAACAAAGACCCAAATTCCCTCTTCTTGGGCATTTTATACACTTCAACTTCATGAAACCCCAGTCAAAAAGCTAGAGAGAGATTCTCTTGGAGAGATGGCTCAGAGGTTAACAGGGCTTGCTGTTCTTTCTGGGGACCAGTGTTTGATTTCAGCACCCTGAAACTCTTGGAACAGTTCCAGATTATCTGACACCACCCTTGCTTTTTCTGTTCTCTGGGAGCACTTGCTGTCTTCCACATCCACACACAAACACCACACATGTTCTCAGGATATGCCTTTGATTTATTATCATTGAGTGTGTATGTGAGTCTGTATGTAGGCCCCTCTGTGCCATTGTAACAATGTGAAGGTCAGAGGATGCTCTCTCTCCCCCCCCCCTCCCTTTCTCCCTCATTCCGCCACCCCCTCTCTCTCTCTGAGATGTGATCAACCACATAGCTCTGGCCATCCTAAAAATCATTATGTACACCAGGCCAGCTACGAACTCCCAGAAATCCACAAGCTTTTGCCACCCATGTGCTGGGATTAAAAATACTTGCCACCATGCCTGGCTTCAGAGAATGACTTTCAATGGTCAGTTTCTTTTTCCACAGGAGATTCTGGGCATCACACTAAGGACTTCCTGTTGATGTAGCAAACACTCATGCATTGAGCCACCACGATATTCCACAATCTGACTGTCTGTCTAAGCCCAAGAGTAAATGAAGCCTTTCCCAGCCAACACTCTGCATGCTGTGGTCACATGTCAGTAATACTCAGTCCTAGCTCATGGAGTGGGTCATCAACATACTCCTGCATTTACTAGATCCCTAACATTCATCGCTTAATGACGGCACATTTGATGCTTTCCATTCCATGGACCATCTTGAACTCCATGTGGATGAGCATGGTGGGGATTGAGATAACTGATCCCTCCTCTCAGGGACTGGAAGGCAGTGGTTGATTAGAGGACCTGTGACTCAAATGGTCCTTAAGAGTCAGAGTCTCAGAGGAGTCACTGAAGCCCTCCACAGTGATGGAGGCTGCACTCACTTGCTGAATTCAGTGTCCTGCAATCTGGTCCATAGATGGTGATTCAATGGCCCCTAAGGAACCTAGTCCATCCTCTGCTAATATCCAGGGCTAAGACCAGCCCAGGTGACACAATAAACATTCCATTATTTTCTCTAGATTAAAACTTAACTATTTGTTTGGGTGAGATATGGAAAAATGGAAATAAAAGCAGTGTTGACATTTGGATTTGAGATGAGTATGATTGTGTAGGCTTGTAAGGTGAAGCCAACCGGATCAGGTACTCCAGGCCAGCTGGGACAAAATTGGGAGGTCCAGGCAAGTTTGGGCTTTAGTGAGAATGGTGTCAAAGGGCAGGACAGCAGCTTCTGGAATAGGAGAATTCCAGCTAGAGAATCTTGGATCAATGCTGAGCCTCTCTGGAAGAGGGCTTCCAGGTGTGTGGGACTGCTCCTGGGACATGCAGCAATGGCTAAAGGAACCTTTACCTCTTCCCACAGGCATGGGAAGAAAGTCCAATCTGTATCTCAGGGTGAAGGATGCTAAGGAGTAAAAGTGAGCTTTGTGACTGTCTCTCTGAGGAAGTGGAAATTCTCATGTTTTGTTTGTGTGTGTTTGTGTGTTTGCTTGTTTGTTTGCTTGATGTGATACCCTTTATGTAGACTAGAATGACCTCGACCACAGGACCTCTAGGTACTGTGCCTCCTGGGTGCTGGAATTAACGGTGTGCACTACCACACGTGGCAGAAGAGCTCCTGCCAAGCACATTGGAAGCCCTTGATGCTGTCCTTAGCACCATGGAATGGTACCCAAAGAAAGGATGGAAAGAAAGATTCCCGAGACGGAAGCCAAGCTGGGGTCTGAAGTACTGAATAAGAATCGTCTGAATGCTGGGAGCTCCTCTCTAATCTCAGACAGTGTGTGAACTACAGGAGCTGACTGGGGGAACACGCATCAGAATGTCTTGGTGGAGCTAGAGTTAGCAGAGCACCACCAACACTCCTCAGCTAGGAGGATCTAGAATTCAACCTTAGCCAGGGCTCCATGGTCAAACCTAAAATCAAAAGTCAAAAAAGAAGGAAACAAACCCAGTGTCTAGAAAATCCACAGAAGCCAAAGGAGTGAGCATAGACTACACAGGCCATTGTATTAATATGATAAAATTTATTTTTTAATACAAAATAACAACACAGCATTTTAAACGTAAACAGTAACATTTTGTAAATTCATGATAGCATACAATCACCTCTCTCCAGTTCTAGAATATCGTCATCTTCCCGAAAAGGGATCTTCCTATAAGCAGCCATTCCCTCTCCCCTCTCTCCCCAGGCCTGACAAGCATACTCCACTCTCTTTGGATCTGCCTGTTCTGGACAGTTACTGTACATGGAATCACAATGCACAATTTGGTCAATCTGTTTCTCTCGCTTTCTATAATGTCATCCAAGTTTATCCATGTCCTAGTATGTATCATCACTTGACTTTTATGTCTAAACATTATCTCATTGTAGGGAAATATCATGGCTTATAAATTATTTGTCATACACTGATGGGCATCTGAGTACACAGGCCATATAAAACTCATTTTCATATAGGGTAGGAGCAGGAGGGGTGAACACAAGAATCTATGGTGTTCTATCCCATTTAACCCAAGAGTGTTTTAAATGATAATTAGAAAGGTAGCTATCAAAGATCATTCCTTACTGTGTAAATATATAAAAATGTTCAGAAATCAAAGTTCTAAACTATTCATTTCTATAACAAATTTCCAAGATTTAAAAAGATGAGGATTCACTCTTACCAATGTCCTTATCTGGATCCTATTGGGCAGCTTCTTTTTCTTGTTGCCGTTTCTTCTAAAGCTTGGCCATTGCCGGAAACTTGAGGTTAGGCTGGTTGGCAACCTCCTCTGGAAAGATGTAATCATGGTATTCTTCCCAGCCAGCATCAGACCCATCTTCGGCCTGGACCTTTCTCCTCTTCTTGACCTTTACTGGCATGAGTTTGTCTACTCTTTCCTTGTCTGATACTGTTCCAAATTCATCTTCAAAACCTCGCCAGGATTCCAGCAACATAAGTCTCTCTTCTTTCTCTTCATGGTTTCTCATGGTTTTGTTTGCCTCTTGATAAATCTGTCTGCATTTAGTCACACTTGCTTCTTTCCCTGAGGATAACTCAAACTGAGCCAAACTGATCCATACCTTGACATGCTGTGTTCGCTGAAGCAATTGTCGGTAAAGGTTTCGTGCTCTTCCAGGTTCTTCCTGCTCCATCTCAAAATCGATATATGATTTCCAAAGTACCTCTGGCATGTCTAAGCTTGGCTGACTGATGGCTTATTCGTAGATGGCCTGGGCTCTATCGCTATCACCAAGGATTGTCTCTAATTCTGCAAACTTAATCCATGAGGTACAATTTTCAGGTCCAAATTCCAAGAACTTCTCATAAAGCTTATGGCATCTGTCAAATTCTCAAAGCTGTAGTTCCAGTTCTATATACCCTTTGAATAACTTGTTCTTTGGACATTTGCTTATGGAAGTCCCCAAAGCTCTTCTGGCCAGTGTCAGATTTTTGTGTCGTGTTTCAAACTGTGCATAATATAACCACATTTTGGCAAATGTGAACTTTTTGTGAGGAATTAGTGCCAAAGACTCTTGATAGACCTGCCTTGTCCTCTCAGGATCCTTGACTTTCAGCTCTTCCTAGACCGCGTAGTTGATCCAGAGATAGATGTAGCGCTTCCAATGCCTCTTCTCCTGGATGGGCGGCACATTGGCAATGGCCCTCTCATAGACTTCCCCCACTGTGTCGGCCTCTGCCTCACTTTGCTCCGGGTGCAAGTAATCAAACCAGGCATTGTAATTGTACGGATTAGCCTTCACCTCTTCTTCATATTGGCATCTCCGTTTGCTCACGATGAGATCTTCAACAGCTCTCCGGTCACCAAACTTCTTCTCAAAGATGGTGTAGTTTTTCAAGAGTTCTTGCGCCCCTTGTTTTGAAATTCTATCCAGGGCATATTTGTACATTACTTGTACCCTTTCCAATTCTTTCTGATTTTCCTCAAGTTTAACAAAGGCCGCATACAGGTAGGTGTGCGTCCATATGCTCCTCTCCAAAGAACTCCACTGCTCTCTCGTAGACTTTCCGCGCATGGGCAAAATAAGCATGCTTCTCTTCGAATCGGGCATACTTGACCCAGTTCTTCACAGCAGGGTGCACGAGCACAAAGCGTTCGTAAAGGGTCCGGGCCCGCTCCACCACTTTGCGTGTCAGCTCGAAGTTGATGTAGGAGTGCCAGGCCTGCTCCTCAGGCCGCCATTCCATCCAGCGCTCAAACACTTGACGGGCACCGGCGACATTGCCCAACATCTCCTCCATGTACGTGGACTTGTATCAGAACTGCTTGACTCGGGGCAGAGTTGTTAGGGCTCGGTCCCAGATATTTCGGGCATGGTTGACCTGGCAGTTCTTCATTTCCATCTCGGCATATTTCAGCCAGAGTGTAACATTCCGATAGTCTACATCCAAGGCACGCTCGTATATGGACCGAGCCCTTTGGATTTCCTTTACACTTTCTTCCCACTGAGCGTACTTGATCCAGTTACTAATCACAGTCCTATTTTTTCTTATGTTATCTTCAAAAGTCTTCCTCTTCCGAAGTTTGTAATCATTGAGCTCCTCTTCATCTGTGATCTTCTGCTGAGGCGGGGGTGGAAGGAGCTCGAGTTCTCTCTCTTTAGCCTCTCTTAAGAGCTGCTCTGCAGTTAGCTGCACCTCAGCTGGCGCTTTGTTTTTCACCTTGGCCACTTTGGGAATCCTCTGTTTCCCGGCCACGGTAGAGGACGCCATGTCTGCTGCTGCTGAACCGGTGTAAGGATGTGGATTCAATTCCCAACATGATGGCTCAATATCCCCTTAAACAGTACCCAGGGAGAAAACTGATGCCCTCTTCTGATCTCCACAGGCACCTAGCACATGGTGTGCAAACATTGGCTCAGGCCCACAAACATATATATATATATATATGAAACTTCAGGAGATCTATAGGGCATATTTTCCTTATTTTCAAAGGTGGAAAACTGCTAATTTCTGCTCAAAAAATTCAGATATTACCATCAATTCTAAATTTGTACTTTTCAGATGCACAAGTTACATGACTGTCATTACTTCACTATTTGACTTAATTGTATAATTATATAAATCTACTTATTAAGAAAAGGAAAATATGTAGGCCAGCTAACTTGGCTGGGATCAAGTCAGGCAATATGATCATATTTCAGCTTGGCTCCAAGGGAAATGTCTGGTAAGCACTGTTTTAAGTTTTCATCCATTTCTATAGTTTAACTTAAAGTAAAAAGCATCTTTTCAGTTAAGAAAAAGAAAAACCCCAGCCTTTCCTTAATGGGAAATATTAGGCAGCCTTCTGTGTCTTTACACATGGCTGCTGAATAGAGCACAGATTGGGAACTAATGCAGGTGTGACATGCTTTCATCAATGCCCTCCTGTGTCTTCAGCTTTCTTGAACACACTAGCTAAGGAAGAAACTAGAATCTACTCACTAGATCTCATTGCTTCATAACTGGCTAAACAACATGGGTGCCTTTCCAGACCATCAACCCCAGCTTAACCTTGATCCTTTGCACCACTGGTTATGTGAGACCTCTCTCTAGGTCAGAGCAGACAGGAAACAATGCCTTGGCATTGCTAATGCCTCAGCACTGTCAATGCACTAGTGGGTACAGGGAGCAGGTGCCCACTAATATAAAGGTACAGGGCTTTGTTCTGCTCTGCAGAGCATCTGTCTTTACCCAAGCAGCTGGTGCAGGTGGCCCTCAAGGAAGGGAACCCTTTCCAGATGCAGCTTCTGGAGACATTCCAGGTTGAGGAACTGCGAGGTGAACTGGATGATGATATAGCTCTTCTCCTCTGGGGAAATAGTTATCTTCTTGGATGTTGGTGAGAGAGAGCTTATGAAGGTTCCTCATGCAGCCCAGGTAAGAAGCCAAGTTAAGCAAGAAAACTGGATTGCAGAAAGCATCATGCAGGCCCAGTGTTTCTACATACTCCAGGTTTACCTTTTCTGAGAGCTTCCTGTGTTTCAAACGGAATGCTGACCAAATGTGAAGCTCATTACAGTACAGCTGTAACAACCCTTTCCTCTTATCACTCCATTCAAGGAGGTACCCTAAGAACTGGGTAAGGGGGGCTTCCATGAAAAACAAGTCCACTACCACCTTCAAGGACGTCTTCACTCCTGCCTTCGAATGGCCTGCCACTGCTTGAGTCTCACTTGAGGTCTGTGGTAACCAGTTATCCATGGACCCAGGCCACATATCCAAATAGTTCTGACCCACAGACCGTAGATCCAGCACTTCCAGTTTGTACTGCCTGTGGGTAAAACAGAAAAGAGCCTCAGCAGCTAGGCCAGGACACAATATCTTGCCTGTGTTTTATTCCAGCCCTGAAGTTGGCCTTCTGTTCTGTCTTACTTTCTTCCATGGCCTTCAGTGTCTCCCTGTCCCACTTCTAGTACCCATGGGAAGCAGGGGCAGTCCTTCAGGCACAGCTGTATCCACCATGAGTCCTGCACCCTGCACAGCCCTTTCCCAGATGGCTCAGCAGTGGCCAAAGTCTGTAGTCTGAAAGCTGCTGCCATCAGAAACCTCTTCTCCATCCGTGGCCCCTCTTCCCCATTTTGAATCCTATCATCTCTGCTCTGGGCTTCCCTCCCAGGGTACCCAAGTCTTCCTCACCTGGGGCGAACCTCCTGGATAAGCAGTTTATCAATCTCCTCTAGGACAACTTGTGCTTGGGTCTCTAAGTAGCTTGTTCTCTTCAGAGCTCCCAGAGGGAGTCGGGGGAAGGGCCAGGAAGACACTGTTGTCCTCAGGACATTAACATGATTACCAGCATAGGCTTGCTTCAACAGTGGTGGTAACAATACTATGGGTAAGTTCTTCAAAGCAATGTTGGCCAAGGCCTCCTCTCTCAACAGTCTCTGGCCAGCCAGTTCCTGGAGTGTGAGCAGGGTCTTGCTGCTCATTTTGGTGGATCTTCAGGGAGAAAGATCCCAGAGAAGCATTTAGAAAAAGACAGCTATATTTTCATAATGATTAGAGGTCCTTTCTCACACATCACAGACACCCAGGGCCACAGTCACTGCTCATTCCGCTCTATATTCCATTGATCCACAAATCCATATCATCCCCCACCCCACCCCCCACTCCCCCCTTCCCCCCCCCACCCCCATTTACAATATCATCTCCCAAGTATCAGTGGTCACAGCCCACTTCACTCTCACCCATTTCCAACCAGTTTGGCACTGGATTCCATTCCCAGTGGGAAGTGATTCCTGAGGATTCTGAAAGCTAACTCAACTTCCTGGGGCAGTTTTTCTCATCACTTAGACACTATATTGCTGGGAGTAGTGACAGAGGCCTGTAATCCTGACACCGGAACATAGGAGGTCTGGGACTGGAGAGATGGCTCAGCATTTAGGAGCACTTGCTCCTGTAGAGGACCTGGAATTCATTTTCAGCCCTCACATGTCAGCTCACAACTGCCTGGTAATTGCAGTTCTAGGGAATTTAGCACTCTCTTCTAACATCCCTGGCACTAGGCACACGGATGATACAAATTTATACAAGTAGGTGAGCACTCACGCACATATAAAATAAATCAAAGTCAGGCATGGTGGTGCACATCTTTAATCCCTGGAGGCAGAAACACTGGGATCTGAGTTTGATGCCAGGTTGGGCTCCATGGTGAGTTCCAGGACAGCCAGAGATACACCAATAAAGCCTGTCTCAAAAGATAGGAGAATCCAGAGATCAAGGCCAACCTCAACTATTTAGCAAGTTGGAGATCAGCCTGGGTACATCAAACTTAAACAAGTTACACTAACCTTATCCTAACTTGCCATCTCTCCACCCAGAGTCATTTAAATATAAGGTAAGGGCATGCAAATTAAATACTTTGACAATTAAAAAATACATTTGATAAGGAAGTTTTATTTTTTTTTGTGTGTGTGTGTGTGCCAATCCAAAAAGCTCCCTCATTTGAGCTAACCAATGGCAAATATTTTTAGTCTACACCTAGTTTCAGGCACAGTGAGGATGCAAGCTCAGCCTCTTTTGATTTCTTACTCAGGCATCTTGTGGTCAGCTGGCAGTGATGCAGACCGAAGAACTAGCAAACAGTATTCCCAAACCAGAACCCAGAATCTACTTTACACTAATATCAAGAGTTATTTTCTTAATGAACATTTTGTTTGGTTTGGTTTTGGTTTTTCAAGACAGGGTTTCTCTGTATAGCCCTGGCTGACCTGGAACTCACTCTGTAGACCAGGCTGACCACAACTCAGAGGTACCTTTAATCCCTGCCTCTGCACCCCCAGTGTTGAGATTGAAGGCCTGTCTAAATTAAGACATTTGAAAGATTTGGTTTTTTTTTTTTTTTTTTTTGGTTTTTTGAGACAGGGTTTCTCTGTGTAGTTTTGCGCCTTTTCCTGGAACTCACTTGGTAGCCCAGGCTGGCCTCGAACTCACAGAGATCTGCCTGGCTCTGCCTCCCGAGTGCTGGGATTAAAGGCGTGGGCCACCACCGCCTGGCGAAATATTTGTTTTTATTACGTGTATGGGTGTTTTGACTGAGTGTGTGTCTGTGCATAATGTTCATGCACTGCCCAAAGATGGCAGAAGAGGGTTTTACATCCATTGGAACTGGAGTTGCAGATAGCTGAGCTATGTAGGTGTTGGAAATTGAACCCAGATCCTCTATGAACAAGTCTTCTTCCAAGTCCTAGGAACATTTTGGTGAATTGGGGTAGCATTCTGTTGATCTTCCTAGATTTCTGATGACAACATTACATCACTTGATAACACTTACTTTCAAGAATGAGAAACTAGACATAAAGGGGGATAATGACTTTGAAAGTGTGGAGAAGGAGGCTGTTTAAGTACTATGTCCAGTGTGGGGGTGGGGAGGGTGGAGCTATGGTCTTGAAAGTTAAACATGGACAGAAACCGGGTCAATGAGAGGCACAAAACTTGGAACTCTGAACTTTGTTTCCTTAGAAGGGGTTTCACTCTGTAGCCCACATGAAACTCACTATGCAGTTCAGGCTAGTCTCAAACTCAGGGAAATCCTCCTGCCTCAGCCTCATGAACTGGTATTACAGGCCAGCACCACCAGCTAAGGTGCAAACTTTTCATTAAAATTTACAAACACTAGGCGGGTTGGTGGTGGCCCAGGCCTTTAATCCCAGCATTTGGGAGGCAAAGGCAGGCAGATCTCTGAGTTCGAGGCCAGCCTGGTCTAGAAATCAAGTTCCAGGACAGGCTCCAAAGCAACACAGAGATCCGGTATCAAAAAACAAAAAAAAAACAAAGAAACAATGAAAAACAACAACAACAAAAAAACTACAAAACAAAACAAAAAACCAAAAAACCCTGTCTCAAAAAACCAACCAACCAAACAACAACAAAAATAAAATTTACAGTAAACTACCCTTTCGGTGGTGGTGCATGCCTGTAATCCAGCAATGGGGAGGCTGAGGTAGGCAGATCTCTGTGAGTTCCAGGCCAGCCTACTCTACAGAGCTAGTTCCAGAACAGGCTCCAAAGCTACAGAGAAGCCCTGTCTCAAAGACAAAAAAATTATAGAAAACTGCCAAGTGTACTGATGGCCTTTAATGTCAGCCCTTGGGAGGCAGAGGCAGAAGATCTGAGTTTGAGGCCAGGCCAGGGCTGCCAAGGAGAGTCCCTTTCTAAAATATAAAATAAAAATTTACAGAAAACCTGAGGCAGACATTTTCTGTGTTTTCTTTTTTGGTGCTGAGAATGCAATACTGCACTAGCACTTATTTTATTAATTTTTTTAAGATTTATTTATTTATTTATTATTTATTTATTTATTAAGTATGCAGTGTTCTGCCTGCACGTATGCCTGCAGGACAGAAAAGGGCACCAGATCTCATTATAGATGGTTGTGAGCCACCATGTGGTTACTAGGAATTGAACTCAGGACCTCTGGAAGAGCAGTCAGTGCTCTTAACTGCTGAGTCATCTCTCCAGCTTCCCCCCACCCCACCCCCACACACTTTGAGCTAAATATTTTACTTATTGATTTATTATTATTACTATTACTAATAAGACAGGGTCTCACTGTTGAGTTCAAGGCCAGCCTGGACTACATAAGAGTAAGTTCCAGGACAGCCAGGGTTACTGAGAAAAACTCTTGTCTTAAAAACCAAAAAATGAAAATATTACTTAAAAAACAAAACAAAAAACCAATCCTGGCAGGTGGCGGTGGTTCACACCTTTAGTCCCAGCACTTGTGAGCAGAGGCAGGTGAATCTTGGAGCCTGGTCTATAAAGTGAGTTCCAGGACAGCCAGGGGTACACAGAGAAACCCTGTCTGAGGGGTGGGGGGTGTATTTCTGGCTGGAAGCCAGGCATCATGTTGATGCATACCTTTAATCCTAACACTGGGGAGGCATTCAGATCTCTGAGTTCAAGGCTAGCCTGGTGTATCTACACATCTCCAGAGTGAATTCCCATGCTAGCTACATAGCAAGACTCAGTTTAAAACAGACTACCAAAAAAAGCAAATGAGGCTGGGAATATGGCTCAGTAGTGGAGCAATTGCCTAGTACACGCAAGCTTAGGTTCAACCGTTGTATGAACTTTGCCCCGGGGAGATGGGAACAAGTCATTACCCCAGGTAAAACACTAGTACTGACTAAAGTCAGCTTCCCGCCCATGTTCAGCTTGGTCAACCAATGAACTTACTGGATTTTTATACGGGATCATGGGTGAGGGGTTACTTACAGAGCCTAAATGACCCTGAACTGTAATCACTCAGTCTCACCCAACATGACATCTCCATACCTCTTAGATGGAGTCTTTCCTTCCACTAACCTCCAATATACTCAAGTCTCCCCAGACCAGCAGCAGTCAGGGCAGAATTATATACAGCTGGGATGGGGGCATAGGAAGTGGCTGCCACCTCAGGTGAGGATCTATTGTCCCTCCTACTCCCTCCTATGATGGAAGGTCAATAGGAATGATTAAGTAACCACAGCTGCTCTGATGAAGATGTTAATGGCTCTTGGGGACCAGGAGATCATTCCACAACATAGCCTCGCTTTTTTTTTTTTTCAAGAGAGAGTCCCTCTATGTAGCTTGGAATCCCCTCTAACTCATATCATTCTTCCTGACTCAGTTCTCAAGTTTACAGGCCTGTGTCAAAAATTTTAGTTAAAATGTTTTTATGTAAATAGCCAGGCGTGGTAGTGACCACTGTTAATCCCAGCCTGTGGAGGCAAAAACAGGAGGACCTCGCTGAGGCCAGCCTGGTGCACATATTGTTCCAGGACAACAAGAGCTGTGTAGAGAGAGTCTCAAAAAAAAAAAAAAACACCAAACTACTTTAATCCCAGCACTCAGGAGGCAGAGGCAGACCGATCTGAGTTGGAGGGCAGCCTGGTCTACAAAGTGAATTCCAGGACAGGCTCCAAAGCTAGACAGAGAAGCCCTGTCTGGGGGTCAGGGGGACTAATAAAATTTAATGTGAAATAAATGAAAAGCAACAATTACTTAAAATGTTTAGGCAAGGCTGAGCATGTTCATAAACACCCTTAGCCGAGAAGCAGTGCTTAGGAAGCAGAGGCAGTCTGATAGCTGTGAATGAGTCCAGCCAGGGCTACACAGTTGAGACCTTGACTCAAAAAGGGGCGGGGGGGGGGGGGGGAGGGTGGTGGTGGTGAATGGATTGCTCAGTGATAAAGTGAGCTGGATGTTCTTCACAAGGACCGGGGTTGAATTCTCAGCGCCTGCATGATGGCTCACAGCTCCAGTTCTACAGGATGCTCTCCTCTAGGCTTCACAGGCACCAGGCATTTATGTGATACAGACATAGTGCAGGCAACACCCCCACTGTGAATTTCAGGACAAGCCTGGGATACACAACAAGATTTTATCTCAAACCAAGGAAAACACTCTGTTCCTCTAAGAGCCCAAATCAGAGACTGTAACAATCAAGGTGCACATCCTCACAGCTACTAGAAACTGGCTGCTGAGATCCTCCACTGCTCAGGCTGGCCCAGAACTCCTGGGCTCAAGAAGTGATCCTCCAAGCTCAACAGAAGACAATAGGTGGGATTCCAGGCTAGTACCACCAAGGGCCTAAGCTGGGGGGAAGGGAGCAGAGGTATGTCGATAGAAACCATTGACTTACCAGATGTGACAGGGAGCTTTCTCTCCTAGTCGGGCCAGGTGTGACTCTAAGCTCCTGTTCAGTGTCTTCTCTGTCTCCTCTGAAGCTTTTATATCCCGTTACTACTCACCAGACTGGCCTCAAACTCAGAGATCCTCTTGCCTCTGCCCCCACCGTCCTGCCTCAAAGGGATTTTAGATGGAAGGATCCAGTCTTGGGAAAAATGCCAAAAATGTCAAAAGGTGTAAATCACTTAATAAAATTAGATCTAGATCATGATAAAAGAAAAGCCTTTTCACTTACCAGAGGGATAATTAAAAGAATTTAAAAGTTAAGACAGGAAGTCACATAATAAAGGAATTAAAATACTGCCATGGCTTGTGCCTATACCTAGCACTAGGGAGGCTGAGGCTGGAGGATTGCTTAAAGCTCAAGACAAGCTTGCACCGCAGACACTGTTGTATTTTAAAATGGTGAGTCAGCAGGAAGGAGTCACACCATACAACAGGTCCACGTGGGAGGATTATGGAGGGGAGGGGAGAGAAGGGGCAGAGACAGGTCTCTGGGGACGAGAGTGAAGGAAGAGAAAGAATCAGGAGGTGTACAAGGCCCGCATTTTATAAGGAAACAGCAGATGCGCACAAGGTGTGATCTTAGAGGCTGCAGCTGAGATATATCCTGTCATGACCCCAAGGGCAGGCCAGGTGTACTAAATGCTAACAGACAACCTGTGTCCACAAGGAACGCTCATCTTTTCAGAGGCTCTCAGGATCTGGTGGGAATTTTTAAATTAATTCATTTTGCTTTATGGATGTACATGTGTGTATGCACATATGCACAGAGGTCTGAACAGGGAATTTTTTTTTTTTTTTTTTTGGTCCTCTGGGACTGCAGTTACAAAAACCATCACCTAACCTGAGTGCTGAAACCCAAACTCAGGACCTCCAGAGAACAGCATGCTCTCTTAATCCCTGAGCTCTCCCTCTCTCCAGGTCTGGTTCCATCCCATCCCATCTTAATTATACTTCTTAACCATAGATCTTAGGATCAGGTGAGCTGGAACTTCCAGAAGGCTATTGCATTTTGAAATGACCTATGGTATAATTTACTCCCAAATCTCAACATATACATGATAATAGACTATCATATAGCTAGCTAGAGGGTCCTGTGTGCCATATGATTTCAGCTTTATTAATGTCTTGAGAGCAAAAATGAAATCCCTTGAGTCTTGGGAATGTCATAATTTTGGGAGCAGTGCTAGAGTTGACAGTGGGCCTGAATGGGCGGCATATTTACTTTACTTGGTATGTGACCTTTCATCTAGTCTTCTTTGTCCCCTGGGATTTTCTTAAACCCAGCAGGTTTTGGAGGTAATTTTACCTGTCTGTGACCAGTTTATGCTCACAAGGAAACCTTACATTTAGAGACTCATGTCCCTTGCATATGTTGGTGACATTGTTAGTCTGGCCTAGAACTCACAGAGATCTGCCTGCCTCTACCTGCAAAGTGCTGGGATTAAAGGTGTGTGCCACTATACCCTGCTGATGCTGGCAGTTTTGAATTAGTAAACCCACAGCCACCACTGAAATACTTATGCCTCAGAAGATGTTCATAAAACAATAAACAAACAAAGATGTTCCTGCAGGCATGGTGGTGCACACCTTTAATCCCAGCATGCAGGGGGAAGAAGCAGGTGGTTTGGTTTGAGTTCAAGGCCAGGCAGGAACTTGCTTCACCATAGGTTTGTACCACTATGTCTTGTTTAAGGGCCCTTTCTTAGCGGGGCGATAGTGGTGCACACCTTTAATCCCAGCCAGCACTCAGGAGGCAGAGCCTGGCAGATGTCTGTGAGTTTGAGACCAGCCTGGTCTACAGAGAGAGATCCAGGACAGGCACCAAAACTACACGGAGAAACCTTGTAGAGGTCTGAAGATCACATCAATTTATTTGTTTATTACTCTGTGTGTGTGTGTGTGTATTTGTGTGTGTGTACCATGTTTGTCATGGCACATGTGTGGTCAGAAGACAGCTATGTGGAGTCAGTTCTCTCCTGCCTTCCCATGGGTTCTGGGGATCGAACACTGCTCAACAGGCTTGCACACAGCAAGTGCCTTTACTCACTGCGCCGTCTCAGTGGTCCCACTGAAGGTTTTGTTTGTTTATGGCTGTCTCATGCAGCCCAGGCTTGATGGAACTATGAACTCACTTGAACTGACCCTCCTGCCTCTTAATACCTTTTGTTTGTTTGTTTATGGCAGGATCTCACTTAAGCTCCAGCTGACCTAGAACTCTCTGTGTGGCCTCTGGCTTCAGTTTCCTGAGTGATGGGATGACAGCTGTGAGCACTACTCCCAGACTACAAAAAATGCTTCTGCATTGGTATTTAAAATCTATTTCTTAAAAAGTTTCACTTGTTGCCAGACGTGAGTTCCAGGGCAAAGTTATACAAAGATTCCCTGTCTCAAAAACATTAAAAAAAAAAAAAAAGCAAACAAACAAAAAATAAAAATAAAAAACAAAACAAAGCAAACAAACCAAAAAACATAAAAAGTTTCACATGTTCTGAGAAA
Organism: Peromyscus californicus insignis; assembly: GCF_007827085.1. NCBI lineage: Eukaryota > Metazoa > Chordata > Mammalia > Rodentia > Cricetidae > Peromyscus > Peromyscus californicus. The sequence continues at coordinate 7,058,949 of NW_026294573.1, forward strand.
GAAAACAAAGTTTAACATATTTTCATATGCATTGCGTTATTTAAGGAAACTAAACTTCCTTTATAATTTTAAATGTGCATACACATTATTTAAAAGCAGCAAGCTTCTTTTATAATTTTAAAAGGATACACTGGGTATGGTGGTGCATCCCACATAGTGGTCAGGAGGCAGAGACAAGGGCAGCCTGGTCTACAAAGCAAGTCCTAACCCAGCCAGGGCTACAAAGTGAGACCCTGTCTCAAAACAAACATTTTAAGAGGATTCTTATGTAAACCACAAGACAATTATTCACACCAATAGCTCTCATATAATATATATATACACATATATATAAAGCATATATATATATACACACATATATATATAAAGCATATATATACCATGAGTTCAATCCAGTATGGTCTACACATACCAAGACTTCTTGCTGGTGGTGGTGCAGCTTTTAATCCTAGTTCTTGGGAGACAGAGGCAAGCAGATCTCTGGGATTTTGATGCCAGCCTGGTCTACATACTGAGTTCCAGGACAGCCTGGGCTATGTAGAGAGACTCTGTCTCAAAACAAACAAACAAACAAAAAAAAAACAAATAACCTAAACACAAAGACTTCTTTGTCACACATTTATTTAAACAATGAAAATCCCCCTAAATCCAAAATATACACAGAGCAGTGTAATGCTTTAAGGGTTCATAATGGTAGAGCATTTGCCTAGCATGCACAAAGTCCTATGTTTAATCCCCCAGTACTATTACTGATAGCCACCCACCCTCAGTACAATAGGACCAGTCACTTGAATCAAGAGTCCTGTAACCTCTGTAGACCCGACAGAGGTCAGATGACCAATACGGTCTGTTTGCAGTGGTCAGCTTAGACATGGGCACTTTAAGACTAACAAAGAAGTTTCTTCTGCTGTGTGTCTGCTTCACTGATTTTTTTGTTTGTTTGGTTTTTCAAGACAGGGTTTCTCTTTGTAGCCCTGGCTGTCCTGGAACTCACTCTGTAGACCAGGCTGACCACAGCTCACAGGTGCCTTTAATCCTTGCCTTTGCTCCCCCAGTGTTGAGATTGAAGACCTGTCTAAATTACAGCATTTTAAATACTTGTTTTTATTATGTGTTTGGGTGTTTTGACTGAGTGTGTATCTGGTCATGATGCTCATGCACTGCCCAAAGATGGCAGAAGAGGGTTTTGCATCCATTGGAATTGGAGATACAGATAGCAGAGCTATGTAGTTATTGGGAATTAAACCTACATCCTCTACGAACAATGTTCTTCCAAGGCTTGGAGCATTTTGGTGAATCAGTGTAGCATTCTGTTGATCTTTGGTAGATTTCTGACGACAACATTACATCACTTGATAACACTTATTTTCAAGAATGAGAAACTAGACATGAAGGGGGATAATGACTTTGAAAGTGTGGAGAAGGAGGCTGTTTAAGTGCTATGTCCAGTGTGGGGGTGGGGTGGGGTGGAGCCATGGTCTTGAAAGTTCGGCATGGGCAGAAACCAGTTCACTGGGAGGTTTACAACTTGGAACTCTGAACTTTGTTTTTTTTTTAGATAGAAGAGGTTTCACTTTATAGCCCACATGAAACTCACTATGTAGTTCAAGCTAGTCTCAAACTCAGGGAAATCCTCCTGCCTCAGCCTCATGAACTGGTATTACAGACAAGCAGCACCAGCTAAGGTGCAAACTTTTAAATTTATAGAAAACTAGCTGGGAGATGGTGGCACAGGCCTTTAATCCCAGCACTGGGGAGGCTGAGCCAGGCGGATCTCTGTGAGTTTGAGGACAGCCTAGTCTACAGAGTGAGTTCCAGAACAGTCTCCAAATCTACAGAGAAACCCTGTCTCTAAGAAAAAATTTACAGAAAATGGCCAAGGTGTGATGATGGTCTATAGTCTCAACCCTTGGGAGGCAGAAGCAGAAGGATCTCTGAGTTGGAGGCCAGGCCAGGGCTGCCAAGGAGAGTCCCTTTCTAAAAAATAAAAATTTACAGCAGGCCTGAACCAGACATTTCCAATGTTTTCTTTTTTTGTGCTGAGAATGCAATACTGCACTAGCAAGCTTCACACCACTACTTTTATTAAAATTAAAAAAAAATTGTTTTGGCATGTGAGGTGGCTCAGCAGGTAAAGGCACTTGCCACCAGGCCTGAGGACCTGGGTTCAATCACCAAGACCCACGTGGCATGTAGAGAATTCTCAGAGTTCTCTGACATCCAGACCTGTGCCTCAGCATGCACATGCACACACACACACACACACACACACACACACACACACACACACACACACACACTAAATAAATGTAATAATTATGAAAAATTTTAAGATTTATTTATTGTGTATAGTGTTCTGCGTGCATGTATGCCTGCAGACCAGAAGAGGGCACCAGATCTCCAGCTCCCAACCATAAACACACACACTTTAACGTACATGTTTTACTTATTGATTTATTATTATTATTATTATTATTACTACTACTACTACTACTACTACTACTACTACTACTACTACTACTACTACTATTAAGACTACTGTTGAGTCCAAGGCCACCCTGGACTACACTATAGTAAGTTCCAGGACAGCCAGGGCTATGAAGAAAAACTGTCTTGAAAACCAAAAATGGAAAAATTACTTAAAAAAAAACCAAAACAACCAATCATGCCAGGTGGTGGAGGTTGACACCTTTAGTTCCAGCACTTGGGAGCAGAGGCAGGTGAATCTCTGAGCCTGGACAATAAAGTGAGTTCCAGGACAGTCAGGGGTACACATCCCATTGTTCTTCATGTCAACCTGAGTCCCTGTGATCTGAACCCTTTGCACTCCATTTTCTTTCCAATATATTAAGCACTGTGAAGCCATATGCTCTAGAACCCCTTGATGAGAGACATGTCTGTCAGATGCCATGACTTGATTAGGGCGATGGGGAAAGAAACAGGTATTAAAATGCTGGGAACAAGTGGGCTGTGCTCTCGAATGAAGATACACAAACAACCCAAAATACTCAGCACATTTTATTATATGCAAGTGAGGATGTCCATAGTATACATACACTCCCAACACTAGGCTTCCATTTTTAGTACCAGAAGAAACCTTATCCTACTTATTGAAAAAGTAAGGCAAAAATTTCTGCCCTCCAGGGTATAGAATCGTGAGTGAAAGCACTCCAAATAGGAGAAAAAGAGACGTGCTTGGGCTCCCTTTCTGCCCTGAGTATATCCAGCAGCTCAGCACAAAGTAGCTTAAATTCCTCATAGCATAACAGAGGTGTGGGGTACATCTCATGGGTCAGCTTTCTCAGCTTGGCTGTGTGATGTAGAAGGCTCTTCAGGACAAGCAGAGAGATATCATTATTTGTGAAATTGACCTTAGTAAGCTGGGAACATTGGCTCAGGGAAGGCAAGATAGCATTGAAATGACAGTCCCTCATCTTGCACTCTTCCAATTCCAGGGTTTGCAGGGTACTTGCGATTCTCTCAAGGAGAACGCCAAGAAGCTTAGGGCATGAATCAGATAGCTCTACACCTATCAGGTGCAGATGTTTGAGCTCACGAATGTTCAGGCACTGGCTCAGGTAATCCAAGTCTGACTGGGAGAGCTGGCAGGCAGTGATTGCCAGGGTCTTCAAGGGGGTCTTCAGGTACCTAGGGAGAGATCAAAAGATTAGTTATGCCAAAAAGTATTGAAGAGGATTGGTGGGAATGAAAGCAAGGCAGATGATGCTTTTCCCAAATTTAGTCTGTCTATATGATGGATTCATTCAGCTTCATCCTAGCAGTGTCTTTAAGAGTCCCCTGCAGCCGGGCAGTGGTGATGCATGCCTTTAATCCCAGCACTCAGGAGGCAGAGCCAGGTGGATCTCTGTGAGTTCCAGGCCAGCCTGGGCTACCAAGTGAGTTCCAGGAAAGGCGCAAAGCTACACAGAGAAACCCTGTCTGGAAAACCACCCCCCACCAAAAAAAAGGTCCTGGGGATTTAGCTCAGAGGTAGAGTGCTTGTCTAGCAAGCAAAAGGCCCTGGGTATGGTCCTCAGCTCCAGAAAAAAAATATTATGGGGCTGGAAAGATGGCTCAGAGGTTAAGAGCACTGCTTGTTCTTCTGAAGGTCCTGAGTTCAATTCCCAGCAATTACATGGTGGCTCACAACCATCTGTAAAGAGATCTGGTTCCCTCTTCTGGCCTGCAGGGATATGTGCAGACAAAACACTATACATAATAAATAAATACATCTTTAAGAGTCCCTTGCTATGGGCCCTGGGACACAGCCAGTCCCCAGGAACCCCCACCCAACTCTGCCCCACTTGCTGGCTAGCAAGGAAAATTCCTGTGGCCAGGCTCCTCCTACAAAACCCCCATCAGACCCTGCAATCTACAAGACCCACACCCTATCCCAATACCCATCTACCTGAGACCCCAGTAACTTCCTGAGACAAGGAATTCAATCTGCCAGCTCTCACTGGATCAAGAGGTGAGTGACTGTTCTCCCAGCCAGAGAGTCCTGCCTCTAGGACCCAGGTCCTGGGACACAACCAGTCTCCAGAAACCCCCATCCACCTCTGCCTCAGTTGCTGGCCAGCAGGGAAAACTCCCGGAGAGAGACTCTCCCCACCAAAAACTCCCATCAGACCCTGCAATCTACAAGACCCACACCCTACCCCAATACCCAACTGCCTGAGATGCATAACTTCCTGAGACAAGGAATCCACCAGCTCTCATAGGCATAGGCAAGACCCTGTGAGCATTGGAACCTGGAGTGACTGACTTACCCTGCTGAGATTGTAAGACCTGTAAGCAGCGTCCAGATCAGACAAGTCATTCACCCTATCAAGAAGCCCCATTTCACCCAGGCTAGCCTGTCTCTCATTTCATCTTCATTTTTTTTTTTTTATTGTTTGGTGTGGCTACTGTGAAGGAGAAAATTTCATTTAGCCCAGACCTAGTTTATACCTCTATATGTAAGCTTTTATACCCTGTTACTACTCACCAGGCTGGCCTAAAACTCAGAGATCCTCCTGCCTCTGCCTCTCACAGCTGAGATTAAAGGCGTGTGGCCCCACCGAACTGCCTCAAAGGGATTTTAGACAGAGGATTTGATCTTGGGAAGGTTTGTCAAAAATGTCAAAAGGTTTAAATCCTTAATAAAATTAGATCTAGATCATAATGAAGAAAAGCCTGGTTCGTCGCCCCTCCCACCATCACCATGAGCTGCAGCGGCTCCAGCAAGGACCCTGAGGCAGCAGCAGCTCATGCCCCACCCCGGTCGCGGGTTGGGCGCCTCCTGTATTGGCTCCTGCCAGGCTGCCCTCCAGCACAGCCATGGAGAGCAAGACTAGCTCTGCGGGAATGGCAGGGCGACCCGGGGCTGGAGCTGTCACTAAGGGCAGGGGCCCTGTGGAGGGGCCAGCCAGGGAGCCTGCAGAGCAACATGGGCAGGCATCAGTGGCAGTGGGCGACAAGGCTCCCCCTGAAGGGGCAATGTCTAAGGGCCTATATGCCCTGCTGAGAAAGGCCAACAGAGAAGTGAAGCCCATAGTGTCCAGCAAGTCTCCTGTAAACTTCTTGATGCAGCTGGAGGATTACACTCCTACGATACCAGATGCAGTGACCGCTTATTACCTGAATCCTGCTGGCTTTGAAACTTCAGACCCATTCATAATTCGGCTCATCTCACTAGCTGCCCAGAAGTTCATCTCGGATATTGCCAACGATGCCCTACAGCACTGCAAAATGAAGGGCACAACCTCTGGCAGCTCCCTGACCAAGAGCAAGGACCGCAAGTACCCTTACCATGGGGGACTTGACCCCTGCCCTCAGCGAATATGGTATCCATGAGAAGAAGCCCCACTACTTCACCTGAGCCACCTAACCCAGACCTATTTGTCTTTTCCTCTGTCCCCACACCAGCCTGTTTCCATAAAAAACTTTATTGTGAAAAATAGAAAGAAAAAACAAAGAAAGAAAAGCGTTTACATTTACCAGAGGGATAATTAAAAGAATTTAAAAGTTAAGACAGAAAGTCACAAACACAATAAAGGAATTAAAAGGCTGTCTTGGCTTGTGCCTATACCTAGCACTAGGGAGGCTGAGGCTGGAGGATTTTTTAAAGCTCAAGACAAGCTTGGACCGCAGACACTGTTGTATTTTAAAATGGTGAGGCAGCAGGAAGGAGTCACATATACAACAGGTCCACGTGGGAGGATTATGGAGGGGAGGGGAGAGAAGGGGCAGAGACAGGTCTCTGGGGACGAGAGTGAAGGAAGAGAAAGAGACAGGAGGTGTACAAGGCCCGCATTTTATAAGGAAACATAGCGAATGCACACAGGGGGTGCTCATAGAGGTTGCAGCTGAGATATATCCTGTCAGGACTCAGAGGGCAGGCCAGGTGTCCTAAATGCTAACAGACAACATTCATCCTTTCAGAAGCTTTCAGAATCTGGTCACAGCATTTATAATAATTTATTTTGGTTTTTCTATGTACATGTGTGTATGCACATATGGTTTCCACAGACGTCTGAAGAGGGCATTGGGTCCTCTGGAATTGCAGTTACAAGAGCCATCACCTACTGTGAGTGATGAAACCCAAACTCAGGTCCTCCAGAGAGCAGGAAGCTCTCTTAATCACTGAGCCTTCCTTCCTTCTAAGCCTGGTCCCTTCCTGTCTTAATCATACTCCTTTTTTTAATTTTTTAAAATGTATTATTTTAATTACACTTATGATATTCATTAATTTACACTCGTGATATTAACTTCATTTGTGGTGTTCATTGATTACATTTGCACTATTCATTCAATAACTTTCTTTATGATATTCATTAATTACATTAATTGTACTGATTTATTACGTTCATGATATTACGTTCCGATACTATTGTCCATTTGTGAGGCTTTTTTCACCAAAAAGAGATTCTGTACTTAAGAAATCATTGCTCTATATTCCTTTCTTCCCAATCTGGAGATAACAGCTAATCTTTCTGTCTCTATGAATTTTTATATTTTATATATTTCATGTAATATAATTCTATAGTATTTGTCCTTTTTTAAATGTAAAAACATTTTATGTACAACTGCAGGAGAAATAATGCACAGATAGCTTGAACATAAAAACAGGTTATAATTCAAAAGACCAGAGTCATTTGAAACAACAAAAATTTTCTCTGCAGAAAATAGTAAAAATGATAACATTTCCCAATAAGCCCCTTTAAGCCAAATAATAGCTGAATTATACATATAAATTTTGATTAGATTGTGGGATACAGAAGAAATCTATCTTCATCTTTTCAGAGAGCTATGTTTTACTTAAGTTGTGCAAGTGATGTTCCTGTTCATCTTCCCCTTCATTGTTTGATTTACAGCAGACATTTTTCTATAGGCTAATCCATAATCTAAAAAGGTTTTAGCCTCCCCTCCTGAAATTACAGCCACCATATTCTCTCATTAGCTTGATACAGTACAAATTCTTATCCTAATAGTGAAATGATTCACTCAAACTTGCCCAGTGGTTGGGCAAAACCCAAACTTACAAGCCAAAGTCATCCTTGGGTCCCCACTGCTAGGTACTCTCCCTGGATCAGTGGGTTGCAGTCTGATTGTCCTTTGCTTTATATCTAAGGTCCACTTATGAGTGAGTACATACCATGTTTGTCCTTCTGAGTCTGGGTTACCTTACTCAGGATGATATTTTCTAGTTCCATCCATTTGCCTGCCAATTTCATGATGTCATTTTTTTCTCTGCTGAGTAGTATTCCATTGTGTATATGTACCAATTTTCTTAATCCATTCTTCAGTTGTCAGGCATCTAGGTTGTTTCCAGGTTCTGGCTATTATGAATAATGCTGTTACGGACATAGTTGAGCATGTATCTTTGTGGTATGATTGAGCATTCCTTGGGGGCTGGATTATTGTCTTGAGGGCTGGGGTATGCATGGCCGGAGTCTTGTGACTGATGCTACCTCTTGATGAGAAGAGGGAAGACAGATGGCTCAGAAGTCCATGGAGCTGTGGACCAGGTAGTCCTTTCGGCCAATATTGATGACCTGCTTTGTCTGCATAGCTTTGAGTTTGGGGCAGTCAGTGATCCGATGGCCAAGTCCTCCACAGAAGGCACAGCCACGTTCTTCTCCGATGTCCAGCATGGACTCATCCTCACAGTGCAGCACTTGTAGAAAAGATGGTACCTTCTGCTTGGCCTCCAGCAAACAAGGCTTTGAGGTCCATGAGCACTGACTCATCACAGGACTTGTTGATGAAGGTGGTAGCAATGCTGTGTTTTCTGAACGCCCAGTGTGGCCAATTCCATGCACATAGTTCTCGATTTCTTCAGGCATGTCATAATTGATGACGTGCCAGATGGCAGGAAAGTCCAGGCCTTTGGAGGCCACATCTGTGGCCACTAAGACATCCTTCTCGCTGTCCTGGAATGCCTCAATGACCTTGGTCCACTCTTCCTGGTCTTTGCCCCCATGAATGGCCACAGCCTCGACCCCCTTGAGCAGGAAGTATTCATGAATGGAGTCCACATCTGCTTTCTTCTCTGCAAAGATGAGCACAGGTGGGGGTGTCCTCTGCAAGCACTCGAGCAGGTACACCATCTTGGCTTCCTCCTTAACATATTCCACCTCCTGGATGACATTCAGGCTGGCTGCTCCAGCACGTCCCACATTGATGGTGACAGGCTTTACCAGGGCACTCTTAGCAAATCTGAATCTTCTTGGGAATGGTGGCACTGAAAACCAGAGTCTTCTGCTGGCCCTTGAAGTAGAAGATGGTCCGGATTTCACCCTCAAAGCCCGTATCCATCATGCGGTCAGCCTTTTCCAGGGCCAGGTCGCGACAGACGTCCAAACTGACCATTTTCTTCTGCAGCAAATCCATGAGGCATCCAGGTGTGGCTACCATCACATGCACACCATGTCGGATGGTCTCCATCTGCTCTTTCACTGACATTCCCCCAATGCAGAGAGCACAGTGCAGTAGGGGTGAGCTGTCCTCCTGCAGCAGACAGCAGTAATACTCCAGGATGCCATGGGTCTGCCAGGCCAGCTCTCACGAGGGGCAGATGATGAGTCCATAGGACCCTTCATGCTTGGAGAAAGGCAACCGCTTCTCTTGTTCCAGGCAAAACATGATGACGGTCAGTGTGAACACCAGTGTCTTGCCTAACCCCGTGAAGGCAATGCCAATCATGTCCCTACCGGACAGAATGGTAGGGATGCCCTGGATCTGAATGGGTGTTGGGTGGAGGATGCCCTTTTTTTTCTGGCCTCGAAGGATGGCGGCAGGAAACTTCGTTTCCTTGAAACTCTTGATGAGTAGTGGGATACCTTCTCCTTCTACCAGGATGTGGTGCTTTTTCCGAACTCGGTCATGACGCTCTTCAGACATGCTCAGGACATAACGTGGGGGTGTCCAACTGGTTTTGATGGGATCGTTATATGTGATGCCTTTGGCCATTTGCTTCACTGACATCAAGGCTCGGCCTTCAGCCACACTCTCCAGAACCTTTTCTTCTTCCTTCAGTTGCTTTTCCTTGGCTGACTCCTTGCATGATTCAGCCTTCTCTTTGAGGTGTTGGTGCTGATCCAGGAGGCTGACATTGGACTGAGGGTCCAGCGGGATGTTGTCCTCATCTCCTTGGGGCTCACTTTCACTGTCCTGCTGCTCTACCTCCTCAGCTCCCTTACGTCTTCGCTGCAGCAGCTTCTGGAGCAGTAGCTGCTGGCGCTGCCTCAAACGGACATAGGATACATAGTCCTCTTCCTCAGAGTGTCTGCTTCCTGGGGCTGCCTCATCCAGTCCAGCCCGCTTATGCTGGGGTTCTGACTCCTCCATTGTTGGTCGAGCACATGGGCAATGCCAGGGCAGAAAAACAGTGCCTCCACCTTTTGACCTTTTTGACAAATCTTCCCAAGATCAGATCCACCACCTAAAATCCTTTGAGGCACAGTGGTGAGGGCACACACCTTCAATCTCAGCACTCAGGAGGCAGAGGCAGGAGGATCTCCGAGTTTGAGGCCTTTCTGGTGAGTAGTAACTGTTATAAAAGCTTCAGAGGAGCCAGAGAAGGCACTGTCCAAGACTTTAGAGTCACACAAGGCTCTGTAAACAAATTTCTAAATGGTCTTATTAAATAAGAAACATAGAGGGCTGGAGAGATGGCTCAGAGGTTAAGAGAACTGACTGTTCTTCCAGAGGTCCTGAGTTCAATTCCCAGCACCCACATGGTGGCTCACAACCATCTATAATGAGATCTGGTGCCCTCTTCTGGCCTGCAGGTATACATGCAGGCAGAATGCTGTATCCATAATAAATAAATAAAATTAAAAAAAAAAAAAAAGAAACATAGAGCCAAATAAAGGAGTGAGAGCCTTAGATCAGTGAAATAGGGGAAGCCACCAGGTACCTTACCTCACTAACTCTGCACCTTCCAAAATGCCCTGACTTCCTGTCTACCTAGGTTTTTCTTGCCTAGGTTTTGATTGCCTTGCTGTTCTGCCCTCTCATTGGCTCTTAGCCCAGCTACCCAACTTCCTTGTCACTTCCTGTCTGTACAGACCTCCAGATCTCTATGGTTGGTACTGGGATTAAAGGTGAGACTCACTACACTTGGCTATTCCCTAGTGTGTCCTGGAACACACAGAGACTCTGCTTGACATGTCATGGAATTAAGGGCGAGTGCTACCACTGCCTGACATCTATGTTTACTTAAAATTGGCTGGCCATTGGTGAGAGTGGGGTGTTGAAATCTCCCACTACTAGTGTGTGTGATTTAAGCTTTAGTAATGTTTCTTTTATAAATGTTCAGAAGTGAGACTTCATCTTGGTGGATTTTCCCTGTTATAAATAGGTAATGTCATTCCCGATCTCTTTCGATTGATTTTAGTTTGAAATCTATTTTATTGGATATTAGGATAGCTACACCAGCTTGTTTCTTAAGTCCATTTCATTGGAAAGCCTTTTCCCAGGCTTTTATTCTGAAGTAGTATCTTTCTTTGAAGTTTAGGTTTGTTTCTTGTATGCAGTACAAGGATGGATTCTGTTTTTGTATCCATTCTGTTAGCCTGTGTCTTTTTGTAGGTGAGTTGAGACCATTGATATTGATGGATATTAATGACCAGTGATTGTTAGTTAATTCCTGTTATTTTTTTGGTGGTAGTGTTTTGTTTTCCTTCTTTGGTTTTTTTGATGTGGGGATTATCTATTGCCTGAGTTTTCATGGGTGTGTTTAATTTCCTTAGGTTGGATTTTTCCTTCTACTGCTTTCTATAGGGTTGGATTTGTGGATAGGTATTGTTTAAATCTGGTTTTATCATGAAATATTTTGTTTACTCAGTCTATGGTGATTGAGAGTTTTGCTGGGTATAATAGTCTGAGTTGTCATCCTTGGTCTGTAGTGTGTGCATAACAATTGTCCAGGAACTTCTAGCTTTCATAGTCTCCACTGAGAAGTCTGGTGTTATTCTGATGAGTCTGCCTTTATATGTTCCTTGTCCTTTTTTCTTTGAGGCTCTTAGTATTTTTTCTTTGTTATGTATATTTAGTGGTTTGATTATTATGTGGCAAGAGGACATTTTTGTTTTTTTGGGTTTTTTTGTGGGGCGGGGATCCCGCTTATTTGGTGTTCAGTAAGCTTCTTTTTTTCTTCATAGTAATTCTTTCTTTAGAGTGGGAAATTTTTTTTCTATGATTTTGTTGAATATATTTTCTGTGCCTTTGAGTTGGTATTCTTCTCCTTCTATCCCTATTATTATTACATTTGGTCTTTTCATGGTGTTTCATATTTCCTGGACATTTTGTGTTAAGACTTTTTTGGCTTTAGTGTTTTCTTTGACTGACAAATCTATTTGGGTTAACTACACTCTTGTAGTCTCGATGCTCATGAGGTGGAGGCAGGGAAATCAGACATTCAAGGTTATTCTCTACAACTCTGATAGTTTGAGACTAGACCAGAACTTTAAAAAATCAATAGCTGAGGGAGATGGGCAATCTCTTTTATCTCAGCACTGATAGGTAGATCTTTGTGAGTGCCAGAACAGCCAGGACTACATAGTGAGATTATTAAACAAAACAAAAACAAAGTTTGTAATAGCCAGAACATGGAAACAACCCAGATGCCCTTCAACTGAAGAATGGATAAACAAAATGTGGTACATATACACAATGGAATACTACTCAGCAGAAAAAAACAATGGCATCATGAGGTTTGTAGACAAATGGATGGATCTAGAAAAAATCATCCTGAGTGAGGTAACCCAGACTCAGAAAGACAAACATGGTATGTACTCACTCATAGCAGGATACTAGACATGAAACAAGGATGACTTGTCTGCTACTCACATCACCAGGGAGGCTACCCGGAAAACAGGACCCCAAGAAAGACACAGGGATTGCCCAATGACAGAGAAATGGAATGAGATCTACATGAACAGCCTGGACATGAGTGGGGGTAATGAAAGGCAAGGGTCGAGGGAAAGAGAGCTTGGGGGAGCGGGAGATCCCAGCTGGATCAACAACAGAGAGGGAGAACAAGGAATAGGAGACCATGGTAAATGAAGACCACATGAGAACAGGAAGAAGCAAAGTGCTAGAGAGGCCCACAGAAATCCACAAAGATACCCACACAACAGACTGCCGGCAATGGTCGAGAGACAGCCCGAACTGACCTACTCTGGTGATGGGATGGCCAAACACCCTAATTGTTGTGCTAGAAACCTCATCCAACTACTGAGGGATCTGGATGCAGAGATCCATGACTAGGCCCTGGGTGGATCTCTGGGAGTCCAATTAACGAGAATGAGGAGGGTTTATATGAGCGAGAATTGTTGAGACCAAGGTTGGATAAAGCACAGGGACAAATAGCCAAATGAATGGAAACACATGAACTATGAACCAATGGCTGAGGGGTCCACACTGGATCAGGCCCTCCGAATGGGTGAGACAGTTGATTGGCTTGATCTGTTTGGGAGGCATCCAGGCAGTGGGACCAGATCTTGTGCTCATTGCATGAGTTGGCTGTTTGAAACCTGGGGCCTATGCAGGATTGTTTGGCTCGGCCTGGGAGGAGGGGACTAGACCTACCTGGACTGAGTCTACCAGGTTGACCTCAGTCTGTGGGGAAGGCTTTGCCCTGGAGGAGATGGGAATGGGGGGGGGGCATTGGGGGGAAGGTGAGGGGGACGGGAGGGGGGAGAACAAGGGAATCCGTGACCGATATATGTAGAACTGAATTGTATTGCAAAATAAATTAAAATAAATTCAAAAAAAAAGAAAAAAAAAATAAATAAAAAAAACAAAAAAAACCAAACACACACATTGAACAAAGCATAGTGAGACTCTCAAAAACCAAATGAAAACAAAGGGGGCTTGGCAGCCCATGCCTTTAATCCTGGCACTGCCAATCAGGCTTGGTGTCCTAAGGCCTCTGGAAGCAGAGGCAGGTGGATCTCTGTGAGTCCAGATAAACCTGATGTACATAACCAGTTCCAGAACAACTGGTGCTATTTATTGAGACCTTATCCCAACCTCCCTCCATACCCCATAAAAAAGCTAAAAAATAAATAACTATCAACAAAAGAATACACACAGATAACTGAAACAGTAAACTAGTTTCTAGCTTTTCAGACACCTACGCCCAGAGATTATTTAATGTCTGATGTCTGTGGAACACCTGTTGGACCATGGAGCCCACGAAGGTAGATCTCATTTAAAGCAATTAACTCAGTCACAGGGCCAGGGATCTGATCTCTCAGGTGGTAGCTTGCAGCTTCTTGAAATGACTTAGACGATCCTTTGTAGAAAGCCTTGTGCTACAATAGTAATAGAAACAATTTAAGGAACTGGTCAATGTTTAAGCAGGTATAGGAAAGAGTGTCCCTCAGGGAGCCACTTGGTAGGAGGAAAAGAGAACAGAGATCTGCCTGCCTCTGTTCCCCTAGGGGGCATACCTGGAGCACACACGTATCTGAAATGAGTTTCTGCAAAGCTCTAATACTAATTTTGCCCTTATCCCATTCAAAATTATCAGAAAAATTGAATGGACAAACAGTATCCTTTTTTTTAAATGGAAGGTAAACATATATTACCAGAGAAGAGAAAACATACACAGAAATTCTGGATTCTTTCTCTTCATGCACTAGTTTTGTGATGAAGTCCAAATACCAAGAAGGAAGATATTTACAAAGATACGTTTTTCTAACATGGCCCTGTACTGTATGGTGGACTTCTTGTCATAGAAATCATATACTGCAAACTAAGTATATTCTTACAGTTTACAAGAAGCTTAGAGCAACTATGTATTAAACAGAGAAGACCTTTTAGTGCAAAATATTATAAAAGTGATACAACTGTGTGCCTCGTAAGTGTTTAATTAATTGATTTGAACAAGGAAATGAAAAAACAAAACAGAAAATGATCAAGACAAGCCTAGCTTTAAGATTTTTTGTAGTCAATTCGTTCTACTTTCACGTCATCTCCAAAGAGCTGACAGACGTAAGTGACCACCGTGGAAGCCTGGATGTCCATCAGCGCAAACAACGGAATAACAGTTGTTTCCAAGGCATTATATGCTCCAGTGGCAGAACCTGGGTTAATGTAGAACTTATTTTCATGTTCAAATGCTTCAAATTTGTATGTGTCCTGAGATAAGAATGTCCACATCAAACTGCCTCTGCAGCAGGGCCAAGTTAGCCATGGAATAACTTGGTGTCCATTGATCAGACCGACCTTGAACTGCCCCACAGGCACAACCTTCTGTTCTGGATAATTGAGATTCTCATCCGAGTCTCCTCTTATGATTCAGACGTCACCATCCAGAGTCTTGAGATAGTCATAACTCTCCTTGGTGCAAAGGTTTCCAGTGAAGAGAATGTGCTGGATTTTCCCTGGCACCAGGAGCTTTTTCAATTTAGCCGGCAGGCTCTTGCAGCGGTGTGGGATGTGCAGATCTCCTAAGACCAACACCAACATCCTGTCACCGGGCTTCGTTCAGTCACCTCGAATGCTGCCACCCTCTTCCTCGGGCTCCTCCGACAAACAGTAGTCTGAAACTTAATTTACTTAAACTAAATCACCTCAGCCAGCATGGATGCCTCCTGATAAAGGTGCCTGCTGCCCTGCAGAAGGAACTGAGTTAAACTTTTAGAACCAATACAGTTGGTGGAAGGAGAGTCAGCTCACACACGTTGTCTCCTTGCCTACACATACAAATTAAATATATAGTAAACCAAGTTGACTGTCTTATGCTGGGCAAAAGTCTTCCACTAGTTAGCCAGGCGGTGGTGGCACACGCCTTTAATCCCAGCACTTGGGAGGCAGAGGCAGGCGGATCTCTGTGAGTTCGAGGCCAGCCTGGACTACCAAGTAAGTTCCAGGAAAGGCCCAAAGCTACACAGAGAAACCCTGTCTCGAAAAACCAAAAAAAAAAAAAAAAGTCTTCCACTAGTCTTAATGGCCTCTAGAGCCACTCCTGTACAAACACCAAAACTGGTCAATTCTAGTGGCTCAGGCCTTTAATCCCATGTGGAACAGAAACACCTGGGTCTAAGTGAGTTTGAGGCCATCCTGGTCTTTGCAGTTATTTCAGGTCAGCTGTGGGTGAAGTAAATATCTAAGTGGATTCCTCTTGAAGACCTGTGACTTTGATGATGGACTGGGTGTCTCCCTTGCCCTTCCTGATTCTAATATGATCAGCTTCAAGTCTTTGGTACACTCATCAGGAACAGATTTCAACGAGCATAATGACCTACCAACAAATGTGAGACAATCTGCGATCTAGAGCCTGAATCAAACATTTCTTTACTTCTTTGGGGCTGAGGAGCCAACCCAGGGCTTTGAATATACTGAGTCTGTTCATCAACACTCAGCTGTATCCAAAGTCACTTATCTCAAGCCACCTCATATACTACTATGCCAGCTGATATACAATGGGCAATATATATCAGTAATCCTTCCCCTAGATTCAGGCCACATAATTCAGTAGACACTTCCCTAAGATGCTCAAACAAGACCCCATCTGAAAAATGGCAATGGACTCCCTAATACTGAAGTAGAGACAGTAGAGAGCTTGGAACTGAAACACTGTCCTCAGAAAGAACACGTGCTCTTAACCACAAGGCCATCTTTCCACCTCGTAAATTCAGAGTGTTTTAATTAAACAAAATTAGGTTTTGTTTATTATTTGGGGGTATGCATGTATGTGAACATGCCATAGGAAACAGAGGTCTGCAGACAACTTTAAAGAATTAGTCTTCTATCCTGGTAGTGGTGGCCCATGCCTTTAATCCCAGAACTCAGGAAGCAGGGGCAGGACGATCTCTAAATTCAAGGCCAGCCTGGACTACAGAGTGAGTTCCAGGACTGCCAGAGCTATACAAAGAAACCATTTTGGGAAAATCTAAAACAAATAAACAACAACAGCAAAAAAGAATCAGTCTTCTCATTCTTCACACAAAAGTCAGGTCCTGGTCCTGATGCAGACAGTAAATTTATTTGCTGAGCCATCTCAAACATACTCCATGTCTTTTTGTTTGAATCGTCATACCCATCTGTGAGATGCATGCTGGTCATTCCAGGAAACTCAGATAATGAGACCTTAAACTTTACTGCACATGAAGTTTGAGAGTGTTCTGTATGAACCTGACATGAGGAACCAGGTGACAGTGGCTCCTTTTCTCTGCAGATGGATTGATGTAGGACTGACTGAATAGGATTAGAAAATATTTCAATACTGGGAGTTGAGCTATGGGAAGTTCTCTTCTTAGACAACCTAAATAAGTTCTGGATGTATGGATATATATATATATATATATATATATATATATATATATATATATTTCTGTCCAGCTGTGTCCTAAATGTGATATTTGATCCCTGATCATTGATATACTGTAAATAATTTCAAATGTGAATTCCAACAAGGGTTAAATATGGGAGCATTGTGTGTGAAATATCCCTGTCTTGGTATTCACTTTTTACTTCTTGTTTAGTATACTTCCTGAAGATTCCTTTATGCTTCATGACAGTCAGCACACAACCACAATGATTTCTCAACTCTGTTTTTAATTTAAAAAAGTGAATCCCAGCTTGACCAGGCTCCAGTGACTATAGGGACAACACAAATAGAGCTTGTTTTTTCTTTCATTTTCTGTCTTTTGGGGCAGTGGGAAGCCACAAGGTGGGGTAGACCTGGGAGGACCAGGAATTAAAGGTGATTGGAGTACATGATGAGAATTTCCCATTTAATCAATAAAAATATGTTTGAAAAATTGATGAAGGTAAAACAGTGTGATAGCAACGTCTTTCACTGCCATGTGATTATACAGGCAGAAGGGAACACAAAGGAGAAACTTCAGGGATAGCAATGCGAAAATCCAGACAAATGACAATTCCATGGTGAAGATAGAGTTCTTAGGTTGGGTGGGTTCTAGAGGCCAAGAATATAAAACGTATCCATCTATTATAGCTCTTTACTTGAAGGATACCAGCTCAAAGGGAAATGCTTAAAGAATAAGGCCCCAGAGTTAGATGAGCCTATTGTTAAATGCTAGTGATCTCAGCATTCAGGAGGACCAGAATTAAAGGTCAGAAGTTCAAGGGGAAGTATGGGTTATTAGGCTATTAAGAAAAAGAAAAATGAAAGGAAAAAAAGAATAGTGTGGAGAGACCCCATTCCCTTTGTTCTATGTTTTAATTTTCCTTCAGCCAACTTTATGATCCAACTGAACATCTTAGCATGAACCACTCTCATGTACATCTTTGGTTTGGGAGAAATACACCCAGGATAATTTAAGAGTGTTTGCCTTTATCTGGAATATAAACAGATTTGATGAGTTTCCTTATTAGAAGTGGATTTAAAACTAGAAGTATCCAGTGTCACAGGAATACCCCTGTCTCAGAGTTCAAGCTTTCTAGATGCTCTGAGTGCATTTGTGTGGCTCTATCATGTATGAAAGTTTGTGTTCTTTGCACACTGGCTTTGAGACAGTGACTTCAACCCTGTTATCTTAAGCTGACAGTTTTGCTTCTTCAGGCGTTAAATGGTGCAGTGGGTGAGTACCACCAAACTAAGAGGCAAACTTTGAGAGTAATAAGTGATGACACACTGGGAAAAGACAGCTTGTGGTCCCACTGTGCCCTTCTCACTGTGATATTAGGTTTGAGTGTTGATATATGATAATTGCCAAGTCCTACTTCCATCAAGGACTGCTTACATCAGCATTGTGTTTGAAATGTCCTTGTCTTAGAAATCATGGAAGTCTGCACACAACCACAATGATGATCAAGTACAAGACCTCTGATCTCTACTTCTTGTTTTATTTTATTGATTTTGTAACCCAACTTCATTTTTCCTTTCACTTCTCTCTTCCTAGCACCCCAATACCCACTTCTCCCCCTCCATTTCTCTTCAGAAAAGGACAGGCCTCCCATGGATATCTATTATCCATGCTATATCGAGTGGCAGTGAGACTAGGCACCTCTTCTCTTATTAACGCTGAGTGAGACAAACCAGGAGGAAAGGGTCCAAACTATCTTATATCTGTTGGATTGGCATAGATAAAAAACTACAAGTGACAGCTCATGCTGGTGAGTATGTGGAGCAACGGGAACACTCCTCTATTGCTGATGGGAATATAAAATTAAAGCCATTTTGGAATCAATATGGTGGTTTCTCAGAAAAATGGAAATTGATCTACCTCAAGACCCAGTTATACTACTACTGGGCATATACCCAAAGAATGCTCCATCCTACCACAAGGACATTTGCTCAACAATGTTCATAGCATTTTTATTTGTAATAACCAGAAACTGGAAACAACCTAGATGTGCCTCAGCTGACGAATGAATAAAGAAAATGTGCATTTACACAATAGAGTATTACTCAGCTGTTAAAAACAAATGGATGAAACTAGATAAGATCATCCTGAGTGAGGTAACTCAGACCCAGAAAGACAAACATGGTATGTAAGCATGCTACAACATAGACCCAGAGAAACTAAATAACAAGGAGGGATCAAGGGGCGATGCATGGATCTCACTGTGAAGAAGAAATAGAAAGGACAACACCAGTGAACAGGGTGAGGCATCTGCATAGGGGTGTGGGGATGAGAACAGGAGGGTCACGAGGATGGGGGGGGGATGGAGGGAAAGAGTACTGGGAGAAACATTTCTGGGAAGAGCTAGAAACCTAGTGCAATGGAAACTCTCTTGTCTCTATTTTGAATAAACAAATTGAGGAAGAAATTGTCGGATACCAATTCTCTTATTGTTATCTAAATGTACAGGCAAAAGAGAACATATGTTGGCTGGAGTAATGGCTCAGAGGTTAAGAGCACTGGCTGCTCTTCCAAAGGTCCTGAGTTTAATTCCCAGCAACCACATGGTGGCTCACAACCATCTGTAATGAGATCCGGTGCTCTCTTCAGGCCTGCAGGGATGCATGCAGGCAGAATACTGTATAGATAATAAATAAATCAATCTTTAAAAAAAGAAGAGAGAGAACATATGTCACAGCTTCAAGGACAGCCACACCAAAATACAGACAGAAATCACAATTACAGATTTAAGATCCAGAACTAAGGTTGGAGAGAGTTTTGAGGTCAAGAGTATGACATTTGCTCAACTATTGGAGGGTTTTGTTTGAAGGTGGTCCTTTGTAAGGGTCCCACTCATGTCTCAATGGATATCATAATCTGCAAAGAATGAAAACCCAGTGCATATTTGACTTTGTCAACCTGGATCAGACTTTGGGGAGTCTATTGCCAGACTGTTCACTGGCAGCACATTTAAAACAAAGTACAATTTAGGCAAGTGTTCCAGGCAGCAACCAGTCCAATCAGTCCAATTCCAGGTGCAAATTAAAGCCTAGGGTGTGACTACATAGAAACTTTTTTTTACAAAGTACACATGACCATGATAATGGGCTCTATAGCTAAAAGGCCAATATCTAGTGTGACCTTGGACCAACAGCATAGAGGTCAGCAAGCCAGAAAGTATATGTGACCTTTAGTCTGGGCTAATCATTCTGAGGAATTTGGGTGAAGTCTGCCTCTATAGCTAAAGCTCTCCAGGTCCTCAACAAAATCCACTCTGGGTTTTCAAGATGGAATGTAGGTATTGATTTTTTATCTCCACTGAGGAGACAACCCTGCATGATTAAAATTCCTGGTATTTGCTGGGCAGTGGTGGTGGTGCTTGCCTTTAATCCTAGCACCCAGGAGGCAGAGGCAGGCAGATATCTGTGAGTTCCAGGCCAGCCTAGACTACAGAGTGAGTCCCAGGAAAGGCACAAAGCTACACAGAGAAACCCTGTGTGGAAAAACCAAAAAAAAAAAAAAAATCCTGGTATTCTTAATGCACTGTGTCCCAAAAAATCACTAAATGTGAGGAACACCGGACAATACTCCTTCAGGTTACTGGGGTCCCACACTACCTTTAAAAGCTACTAGAACAACATTTGCAAGTATTAATTATTTCTCTGATGCCAAATCATCACTTAGAAATGCATATAGTTTTCTCTCTGACTCTACCAGTCTCCTGTCCCTTCATCCCATTGTTCTTCAAGTCAACCTGAGTCCCTGTGATCTGAACCCTTTGCACTCCATTTTCTTTCCAAAATATTAAGCACTGTGAAGCCATATGCTCTAGAACCCCTTGATGAGAGACATGTCTGTAAGATGCCATGACTTGGTTAGGGCGATGGAGAAAGAAACAGGTATTGAAATGCTGGGAATAAGTGGGCTGTGCACTCCGATGAAGACACACTAGCAACCCATAAAACTCAGCACATTTTATTATAGGCAATCAAGGATGTACACAGTATACATACACTCCCAACACTAGGCTTCCATTTTTAGTACCAGAAGAAACCTTATCCTACTTATGGACAAAGGCAAAAAAGTCTGACCTCCAGGTTATAGAAACAGCAGTGAAAACAGTTCAAGCAGGTTCTTGTAGAAAAGGAGACTTTCTTGGGTTGCCTTTCGGCCCTGAGTATATCCAGCAGCTCAGGACAAAGTAGCTTAAATTTGTCTTTAAGTATTCTCAATTCCTCATAGCATTCCAGAGGTGCAGGGTACTTCTCATGGGTCAGTGTGCTCAGCTTGGCTGTGTGATGTAGAAGTTTCTTCAGGACAAGCAGAGAGATATTATTATTACAAAAATTGACCACAGTAAGCTGAGAACATTGGCTCAGGGAAGGCAAGATAGCATTGAAATGACAGTCCCTCATCTCGCACTCCTCCAATTCCAGGGTTTGCAGGGTACTCGAGATTCTCTCAAGGAGAACCCCAAGAAGCTTAGGGCATGAATCAGATAGCTCTACACCTATCAGGTGCAGATGTTTGAGCTCACAGATGTTCAGGCACTGGCTCAGGTAATCCAAGTCTGACTGGGAGAGCTGGCAGGCAGTGATTGCCAGGGTCTTCAAGGGGGTCTTCAGGTACCTAGGGAGAGATCAAAAGATTAGTTATGCCAAAAAGTATTGAAGAGGATTGGTGGGAATGAAAGCAAGGCAGATGATGCTTTCCCCAAATTTAGTCTGTCTATATGATGGATTCATTCAGCTTCATCCTAGCAGTGTCTTTAAGAGTCCTCTTATATGGGCCCTGGGACACAGCCAGTCCCCAGGATCCCCCACCCAACTCTGCCCCAGTTGCTGGCCAGCAGGGAAAACCCCTGAGGCCAGGTTCCCCCTACCAAACCCCCATCAGACCCTGCAATCCACAAGACCACACCCTACCCCAATACCCATCTGCCTGCGACCCCAGTAACTTCCTGAGACAAGGAAACCAATCTGCCAGCTCTCACTGGATCAAGAGGTGAGTGACTCTTCTCCCACCCAGAGAGTCCTGCCTCTAGGACCCAAATCCTGGGAAACAACCAGTCCCCAGGAACCCCCATCCACCTCTGCCCCAGTTGCTGGCCAGCTATGAAAACTCCTGTGGTCAGGCTCTCCCCACCAAAAACTCCCATCAAACCCTGCAATCTACAAGACCCACCACACCCAACTCCAATACCCATCTGCCCGAGACCCCAGTAACTTCTGAGACAAGGAATCCACCAGCTCTCATGTGGATTCCTGAGACACAGGATCTAATAGCTCTCATTGAACCAAGAGAGGCTTCATGAGAAAAAGAATCCACCAGCTCTGACTAGACCAAGAGCCCTGATAAGACCAAGAGGGACTCCCTGAGCCACAGAATCAGCTAGCTCAGACTGGAATAAGAGTAGCTCCCTGATATACAGAATCTGCCAGCTCCAATTAAACCAAGAGCTAAGATTGAGATCAGAAACAACAAGCACAGAGTGTACCAATAGCAGCTTATTCTGACA
The DNA here is from genome assembly GCF_007827085.1 of Peromyscus californicus insignis. Lineage (NCBI taxonomy): Eukaryota > Metazoa > Chordata > Mammalia > Rodentia > Cricetidae > Peromyscus > Peromyscus californicus. The sequence goes on from NW_026294573.1 coordinate 7,081,275, forward strand.
CAGGCACCTCTTGCACCTAATAGAGGAAGAGATGAGTAGACATCAGGGCAAAAATACATACAACAACATAAAGAGCAATACGGCATCACCAGAACCTAGCCTCCTATAACAGCAAGACCTGAATGTAGCTAGAGCTTTCCTGCCTGGGCCACAGTCAGACAAATCTCTCTCACCTGCCAGTCCCACAGCCGCTCAGACCTGACCAAGTAAACACAGAGACTTATATTGGTTACAAACTGTATGGCCATGGCAGGCTTCTTGCTAACTTTTCTTACAGCTTAAATTAATCCATTTCCACAAATCTATACCCTGCCACTCGGCTCATGGCTTACTGGCATCTTCACATGCTGTTTGTCATCCTGGCGGCTGGCAGTGTCTCTCTCTCAGCCTTCCACTTCCCAGCTTTATTCTCCTCCTTGTCCTGCCTATACTTCCTGCCTGGTCACTGGCCAATCAGTGATTTATTTATTGACCAATCAGCAACACACTTGACATACAGACCATCCCACAGCACCTGAACATCACAAGGTAGAAGAAGCAGAAGAAAGCAACCTTAAAAGTAGCTTCATGAAGATATTAGAGGCCTTTAAAGAAAAAATGCAAAATTCCCTTAAAGAAATTGAGGGAAAGGCAAACAAAAAATTGGAAGAAATCAATAAATCCCTTAAAGAAGGCCAAAAAAACATTAAAAAGCAATTAAACACGTGAAGGAAACAGTCCAAGATCTGAAAACTGAAATAGAAACAATGAAGAAGACACAAACAGCGGAAATGATGGAACAGAAAATCCCAGTAAACAGGAAGTACAGATGCAAGCATAACCAACAGAATGCAAGAGATAGAAGACAGAATCTCTGGTGTAGAGGTACAATAGAGGAAATAATTTGTCAATCAAAGAAAACACTAAAGCCAAAAAAGTCATAACACAAAATGTCCAGGAAATCTGGGACACCATGAAATGGCAAAACCTAAGAATAATAGGGATAGAAGAAGGAGAAGAATACCAACTCAAAGGCACAGAAAATATATTCAACAAAATCATGGAAGAAAACATTCCCAATTTAAAGAAGGAAATATCTATGAAGATACAAGAAACTTATAGAACACCAAATAGACTAGACTGCCCCAAGAAGTTCCCTTCTCACATAATAATTAAACCACTAAAATACAGAATAAAAAAAGAATAGTAAGAACAGCAAAGGAAAAAGCCAAGTCACTTATAAAGGCAGACCCATCAAATAACACCCAACTTCTCAATGGAGACTTTGAAAGCCTGAAGGTCCTGGACAGATGTAATGCAGACACTAAGAGACCATGGATGCCAGCCTAGACTAATATACCCAGCAAAACTTTCAACTACCATAGATAGAGTGAACAAGACATTCCAAGACAATACCAGATTTAAACAATACCTATCCCCAAATTCAGCCCTACAAAAAGCACTAGAGCAGTCCATGTACCAGAAACACCTGAATTCCACTAGTGTCATGTCATGATTCAGGATTTTAAATTCTGGAAATTGTTGTTGATTTTTTAATTCAGCTGTCCATTCTTGGCTGTGTATATATGGCTTCATCTTAACATCCCGTTCTTCTCCACATCCCTCTGTCAAATGCCAGTTTACTATTGCGAGGCGTGAGCTTAGTCACTCTTCAAGAATAACTGTTTCAGCTGCTGTTCCATTGCACATCAGAAGCCATCGGCCCACTGCCTATTCAGCTGCCTTCGAAGAAAAGGGCACTGTACCTTTTCCAAATTGCGAAGGCCACTTCAGGGATGGTGCCATATTGTCCTGGCCTCAGAAGATGCCTTTTGATAAAGCCATAACCACACTCGTTTTGGCAGGAATCAGTAGTCCTTTGTTTCATGTCCTGTCTGTCCATTTTGTCAGCAGTTGATTCAAGGATACTTTGTTGTCCAGTGGAGGTTGAACTGTCGACCTTGTGTACATCCTACTTCACAAATGAGTCTGTCAAACATGCTAAGCCTATAGGCTGAAGATGATGCCCCAACACTGTGGAGAAACCTCAGGTGACTGTCCAGACAGCTGGCTGTTTCTGTCAACTCACAAATTTTTTGGAAGTTGCTTGCATGCACTTTCTGTTTTTATTTTTGTTAGCTAATATTATTTCCTTCTTGGGTCTCTGAGGGAGTTGAAGATTAGTTAGTTATAGTTGAAGGTTAGTTAGTTATAGTTGAAGATTAATTAGGATAGAAAGTGAATTAGATACATTTTGGACTTAACAAAATAGGATAGATAATGAAATTATTTTCTCTGAATTTGTCAAATACAAATGGACTAGACATTGTTTAGACATTTATTACTTGTATATATTGTATATAGTCATTGTACTTTTGTATATAGTTTTTCTTTTGTTAGTTATAACCTTTTTCTTTTTTTTCCTTTTTATTAAAATAGAAAAGGGGAAAAAAAAAAAAAGTAAAACGTGATAGATTCAATGCCAATGAATTCCACAGTTAAACTCAGAGCATTTTGTAAATCCAATGTGATTGATTAATAATTCCAATGTTCAATATTATCTTCAGTACAAATAAAGATTATACCTTACCAAAAAAAAAAAAAAAAAAAAAAAAAAAAAAAAAAAGCACTAGAAGGAAAATTCCAACATAAGGAAGTCAGATACACCCATGAAAACACAGGCAATAAATAACCCCACAGTAGTAAATCCCAAAGAAGAGAAATGAACACAACACTACCACCAAAAAATAACAGGAATTAATCACTGGTCATTAATATCCCTTAATATCAATGGACTTAATTCACCTATAAAAATACACAGGCTAACAGAATGGATACAAAGTAGGACTCATCTTTCTGCTGCATACAAGAAACATGTCTTGCCCAGTGGTGATGGTGTACATCTTTAATCCCAAAACTCAGGAGGCAGAGGCAGGTGGATCTCTGTGAGTTCAAGGCCAGCCTGGTCTACAGAGTGATTTCCAAGACAGTGATTTCCAAGGCTTCAAAGCTACACAGAAAAACCCTATCTCAAAAAACCTTAAAAAAAGAAAAGAAAAAAGAAAAAGAAACACACTTCAAGTTAAAAGCCAGACACTACCTCAGTGTAAAAGCCTGAGAAAAGTCTTTGCAATCAAATGGACTTAAGAAACAAGCTGGTGTAGCTATCCTAGTATCCAACAAAATAGACTTCAAACTAAAAATCAAAAGAGAACAAGAAGGACAATATATACTCACCACAGGAAAGATCCACCAAGATGAAGTTTCAATTCTGAACATTTATGCCCCAAATACAAGGGCACCCACATACATAAAAGAAACATTATTAAAGTTAAACCACACATCAAACCCCACACATTAATAGTGGGAAACTTCAACACCCTACTCTCATCACTGGACAGATCTGCCAGATGGAAACTTAAGAGAGAAATAAGGGACCTGACTGATGTTATGACTCAAATGGACTTAATAGATATCTACAGAACAATAATCAAATTGAGAGCTGAAATCAATGAAATAAAACAGAGAACAATATAAAGAATCAATGAAACAAAGAGTTGTTTCTTTGAAAAAAATCAACAAGATAGACAAGCCCTTATCCATCCTAACCAAAGGCAGAGAGACAGCATCCAAATTAACAAAATCAGAAATGAAAAAGGAGATATAACAACTGACAATGAGGCGATCCAGAGAATCATCAGGTCATACTTCAAAAACCTGTACTCCACAAAATTGGAAAACCTGAAAGAAATGGACAATTTTCTGGATAGGTACCACATGCCAAAATTAAATCAAGATCAGATAAACTATTTAAATTGACCTATAACCCCTAAGGAAATAGATACAGTCACCTAAAAGTCCAACCAAGAAAAGTCCAGGACCAGAAGATTTCAACAAATAATTCTACTAGATTTTCAAAGAAGAGTTAATTCCAATACTCTTCAAATTGTTCCACACAATAGAAGCAGAAAGAACATTACCAAATTCCTTTTATGAGGCTACAGTTACTGATTCCCAAGTCACACAGATGCAGCAAAGAAAGAATTACAGACCAATCTACCTCATGAACATTAGTGCAAAAATATTCAATAAAATACTGGCAAACATACTCCAAGGTCACATCAAAAAAATTATCCACAATGACTAAGTAGGGTTCATCCCAGGGATGCAAGCATGGTTCAACATACAAAAATCTGTCAATGTAATACACCATATAAACAAACTGAAAAAAAAATACATGATCATCTCATTAGATGCTGAAGAAGCCTTTGACAAAATCCAACACCCCTTCACGATAAAGGTCATGGAGAGATCAGGAGTAAGGGAAAATACCTAAATATAATAAAGGCAATTTACAGCAAGTCAACAGCCAACATCAAAATAAATGGAGAGAAACTCAAAGTGATTCCACTAAATTCAGAAACAGTACAAGGGTGACCACTCTCCCCATATTTATTCAATATTGTACTTGAAGTTCCAGCTAGAGAAATAAGACAATAAAAGGAGATCAAGGGGATACAAATTGGAAAGGAAGAAGTCAAAATTTCACTATTTGCAGACAATATGATAGTATATATAACTGACCCCAAAAATTCTACCAGGGAACTCATACAGCTGGTAAACTCCTTCAGTAAAGTGGCAGGATACAAGATCAACTCAAAAAAAAAAAAAAAAGTCAACTATATACAAATGATAAAAGGGCTGAGAAAGAAAACAGAACCATCACCCTTTACAACAGCCACAAATAATATAAAATACCTTGGTGTAACTCTAAGCAAATGAAAGACCTGTATGACAAGAACTTTAAGTCTCTGAAGAAAGAAATCGAAGAAAATATCAGAAAATGGAAAGATCTCCCATGCTCATGGATAGGTAGGATTAACAAAGTAAAAATGGCAATCTTACCAAAAGCAATCTACAGATTCAATGCAATCCCCATCAAAATTTCAACACAATTCTTCACAGTCCAGGAAAGGACAAAACTCAATTTCATTTGGAAAAAAGAAAACCCAGATAGCTAAAAGAATCCTGTACAACCAAGCTACTTCTGGAGGCACCATCATCCCTGACATCAAGCTCTACTGTAGACCTATAGTATAAAAACCAGCCTGGTATTAGCATAAAAACTGACATATGGACCAATGGAATCAAATTGAAGACCCGGACATTAATCCACATACATTTGATCACCTGATTTTTGTTTGACAAAGAAGCCAAAACTGTACAATGGAAAAAAGAAAGTATCTTCAACAAATGGTGTTGGCATAACTGGATGTCAACATGGTAAAAGATGGCAAATAGATCCATATCTGTCACCATGCACAAAACTCAAGTCCAAGTGGATCAAAGACCTTAACATAAATCCAGTTACACTGAACTTGATAGAGGAAAAAGTAGAAATACTCTTGAATGCATTGGCACAGGAGACCACTTCCTAAATATAACACCAGTAGCACAGACACTGAGAGCAACAAATAATAAATGGGACCTCTTGAAACTGAGACTCTTTTGTAGGACAAAAGACACAGTCAATAAGACAAAAAGAGCCTACAGAATGGGAAAAGATCTTCACCAACCCCACAGCTGACAGAGGACTGATCTCCAAAATATATAAAGAATTCAAATTAGACATCAAAGTAAGGAGCAATCCAATTAAAAAATGGATATGGGGTGGTGGCGGTGCACACCTCTAATTCCAGCACTTAGGAGGCAGAGCCAGGTGGATCTTTGCGAGTTTGAGGACAGCCTGGTCTAAAGAGTGAGATCCAGGACAGGTACCAAAACTACAGAGAAACCTGTCTTGACACAAAACAAAAAAAGAAAAAGAAAAACAAACAAACAAAAGGACTATAGAGCTAAACAGAATTCTCAAAGGAATAATTTCAAATGACCAAAAGACATTTAAGGAATTGCTCAGCATCCTTAATCATCAGATAGATGCAAATCAAAACAACTCTGAGATACCATCTTACACCTGTCAGAATGGCTAAGATCAAAAGCACTGCACACAGCTTATCTTGGAGAGGATGTGGAGCAAGGGGGACACTCCTCCACTCTTGGTGGGAGTACAAACTGGTACAACCACTTTGGAAATCAGTATGGCAGTTTCTCAGAAAATTTGGAATCAATCCACCTGGAGACCCAGCTATACTACTCTTGGGCATATACCCTAGGAATGCTCAAACATACCACAAGGACACATGCTCAACTATGTTCATATCACCATTATTTGTAATAACCAGAACCTGTAAACAACCTAGATGCCCTTCAATTGAAGAATGGATTAAGAAAATGTGGTATGTATACACAATGGAGTACTACTCAGCAGAGAGAAACAATGACATCTGTAGTGGGTAGCTGTTCCAACTTTGTCCAGGAATTACTACCCCAATTGATGCTTCTGGTAACTGTCATGCCTACAACGTGGGGCCAAGACAGGAGTGCTAAAGACCTGAGATCTGGAAGTGCAGCCTCTCTTGGTTTCTGGATCCTGGATGCTGGAGGTAGACTGAGCAGAGTTCTCCAGAGAACACCGCTGGACTGTGCTTCACCTTTCCTGGAACCTGTAACCTATCCCTTCACTTGTAAGTTACCCCACAAAATAAACCTCCCTTTTAACTAGGTAGAGTTGCCTTAATATTTCAACCAATAGACATCATGAAATTTGCAGGCAAATGGATGGAACTAGAAAAGATCATCCTGAGTGAGGTACCCCAAATTCAGAAGGACAAACATGGTATGTACTCACTCATAAGTGGATACTAGATGTAAAGCAAAGGATAATTAGACAACAACTCACAACTCCAGAGAAGCTAACAAGGAAGACCCAAAGAGGGATGCATGGGTCACCCTGAGAAGGGGAAATATACATTTCCATGAGTAAAATGAGGATGAGGGGTGGGCAATGGAGGGTAGGGGATAAGGGATGAGAACATAAAGGAATGGGATGGTTGAGCTGGAACAGGGATGGATGGGGAAAGCAATGAAGAAATACCATGATAGAGGGAGATATCATGGGGATATAGAGAAATCCAGTGCTGGGAAAGTTGCCTAGAATCCTCAAGAATGATCCCAGATTGGACTACTAGAAATAGCGGAGAGGGTGCCCGAACTAAACTGGCTTTCCCCAGTGATCAGATGGGTGAATATCCTGTCACCACAGAGTTTTCTCCAATGACTGATGGAGGCAGATGCAGAGATCTACTGCCAAACACCAGGCAGAGCTCCGGGTATCCAGTCCAAGAGAGAGAAGAGGGATTCTATGAGCAAGTACATCAGGACCATGATGGGGAAACATGCAGAGATAACCAAACCTAACTAGTGGGAAATCATGAAAGGTGGATCAGTAGCTGTGGAGCCTGCATGGGACTGGACTAGGCCCTCTGTATGGTGAGACAGTTGCATAGCTTGATCTGCTTGGGGGGCACCCTGGCGGTAGGATCAGAATCCATCTCTGGAGCATGAGCGGGCTTTTTATAGCCCTCTACCTATGATGGGACACCTTGTACAGCCTAGAGGCAGGGTAAGGGCTTGGAATTGCTTCTACTGGATGTGCCTCCACATGGGAGGCCTTGCCTTCTTGTGGATGGGAGTGGAGGGTGGGTTGGGAGAGGGGCTGCTGTGGGGAGAGAAGGGAAGAGGGGGATCTTTGATTCGTGTGTAAAACGATTATAAAGCATCTGGAAAGAGGAGACTAGGAAATAAATAAATAAATAATACAAACAACCATCAAAAATCAGAATATAAACCAAATAGAAAGGAGAAGACTAGGAAGTGGAAATGATAAATCACATCTTAGAAGTAGGAACATCACTTGCTCAACCCCTTCTTGGACCCCAAACAACCTTTTACACATGAGCACTTACAGGTGTGCTAGTGCCTGTTCACAAATATCTGAGCATAGAGCTCATCTGCCGGGTTAACCTATGTCTCCACCACTGCTAGGTTCACAGTGGTCAGACCATCAAGGACCCACTAATCTGTAAAGAAAAGGATGTGGTTGCTATGTTCTGGAGGACACTCTCCATCCTTCCTTACCTGAGCCACTTTTCAAGGCAGCCTGTTAAAAAGTAGATATTATGTACAGAGAGATTCTGGAGACAAGGGAATCTGGAGATCTGAGAAAGCAACATGCTTATCCATTCCTGCTCTGCAGAAGCAGCAGATCTTAAGGGCTTCCGAATTCCCACTAGCTCAAGGGTGTGAAGATTTTTCATCTGCTCCAAGTAAGGAAAAAGCTGTACCATGAATTCAAGTGACCACTGGCTCAGCTGCAGCTCCAGGATACAGTCTAGATTTATAAATTTGAAGATCTGTACAGCAGCGAAGACTGGTGAATCCCAAATCTTCAGCTTTCTACAGCATACATGAATGGAATCGTTTCGCTGCTGGGCCCATTGTAACAAGTACCAGTCACATGGATTGAACCTGGTCTTTATGAGTTCAAGATCAGTTACTACCTTAAAACGTTTCTTCACCCCAGAGTTAGGACTGATTTCCACTGGTTGCTCCTGCCTCTCAGCTTGTGGAGAGCAGTCACCTTCATGGGTTCCTGCCCTAATTCTCCAGAATTCATGGTCCTCATCCGCCAAATCAAGCACTCTGAGTTTTGACCTCCTGTTGGTAAAACAGGTAGAATTCCCAGAAGATAAGACAAGATACATCTTACAGTCTACTTCTTGTCCACATCTCATAACAGCTTCCCTTCCAAATCTTTGCTTTCTCAAGATCAAGCCTCGTGCTCAGTGAAAATGGATATTTGCCAGCAAGGCATCTATCTCATCTCCCTCCATTCCGTTCCCATTAACCCTAGCCTCATTCCACTTTTAACTGTGGAGCTGGCAGGGAGAGGCCTATTCCTCAGTGGCTATGTCTACTCTTGTGCCCTCCACATGTCATTAATTGCCCAGACGCCTGAGACCTGGCCCAAACCTCTGCAGTTCTCTATGCTGATGCTATAAGAAGCCTCTGATCCACCTTTGGCCAAGTTCTCCATGTCCCCAGTTGTTCCTTCTCTGCACCCCCACAGACTTCCTGCACCCTAGCTGGGTCCTGATTACCTGGGATGAACCTTGTCTGTAATCAGCACATCTAGTCCATCAAGCAGAGCTTTCAAAGTCTCCAGGTCAGAGTCCTTTATCAGGGCTCTTACAGAAAGGTCTGGGAATGGCCAGGCAGACACCATGGCCCTCAAGATGTTTGTTCGTCTGTCGTTGAAGGCCTCCTGAAACATCTCCTGGAGCAGCTCCACAGGCAGGTCCTCCAGAATAGAAATGGTCAAGTCCTCTTCCCTCAGCAGCCTCTGTCTTGCCAGCTGCATGAGTGTGGGTGGGGCCTGGTCTCCCATCAAGACTGGTTTTCAGGGATAATAATCCTGAGGAAGCATGAAAGCAAAGACACCATTCAGAAAACTTAGGAAGCCTTTCTTCTTCCCACACAAGAACCTCTCTGTGGTGATGGTGGACATCTCAGTTTTCACATTTTGATCACCTTGTGAGGGTTTTAAAGCCACACCTATCCTGTCTGCAGTGGGAAGCCTCTCAAAAGCATGCTCTTTCCCAAACACCCCATCCTATTCCAACCACAGTTCAGGTGAAGCCATTTCCACTAAGGGCTCTCCAGGAAGCCTGAAGGCTCAGCCCATGTGGTCAGTTCTCCAGGACCTCAAAGAAAGCAAAGGAAACATCCCATTTCCAACCTTGCCAGTCTCCGTTCACCTGGCTGACCCAGCCTGGAACAATTGAGGGAATCTGTGAGATGGACATCATTAGTTATTGACTTCAATTGTTGGTTATCACTGGTCCTGATGTTTCAGGAGGGTTGCAAGCTTGTATTCTCTGTGCTACAGAGCTGAACAGAGTAAGAAAGGAACAGCCAGGCAGTGGTGGCCCACGTCTTTAATCCCAGCACTTGGGAGACAGAGCCAGGTAGATCTCTATGAGATGGAGGCCAGCCTACTCTACAGTGCAAGTTCCAGGACAGGCTCCAAAGCTACACAGAGAACCCCTGTCTTGAAAAACCCCCCAAAAAAAGAAAGAAAAAAAAAACACTGAAAAGTAAAAAGTCAGTCAATAAACTTTCAGTAGCCACTGCATAGGTCTGTAATGTTTTTAAAGCATCTGGAAAGGACTCTGGGATGGAAATGATAATTTACATGTCACAGTCAAGAAACTCACTAGTCCAATGTCATGGTTACTTACTCCTAGAGTTCTAGAACATCCTACTTGAGGTCTCCCAAAACTAATGGAACATTATAATTTGAACACTGAGACCAGGGAAGCAGGCTGCTTCCTGCAAGATTCAGAACATACTAATCTCCATGATGGGACCATGTATCAACCAGCAGAGAAAAAGGACTTCTTGCTATTGTGGTTGTTGTTACAGGATCAACCTGGGCAGTCCTAGAACTCACTCTGTATCTCAGGCTGGCCTTGAACTCAGAGAGCTCTGCCTGCCTCTGTCTCCCAAGTGCTGGGATTAAAGTTATACACAACCATTTCTGATTTAAGTTGACCTAAACATCAGCACAAGCTGGGCCTTAGCGGCACATGCTTTTAATCTCATCCCTTGGAGACAACTTCTATGAGTTCAAGTCAGCCTGTTCTACAGACAGATGCTGTGTCATGTCAAAACACAAAAAAAGAAAGACAAAGAAAAAGACCAGCACAGTCCAATCATCTGAATGATTCATGTGTAACTACCCCCCAGATATTCACCCTGATATTCACAGTGGGACAGTCTCTAAACAGGGACACTATAAACAGACTCAAATAATGACTTTGACATAAACAAAACTTGCTGGTTCTGATGATTATCCAGCAGAATCTCGAGAACTTGAGGCCAGGCAGAGTTATGTAGGAAGTTCTTGTCATAAAACAAAAAAATTAGCAACTAAAAGAGATAGAAATGATACATTGAGGTGAACCTAAGGCTAGACTCTGGGTGAGACAGGGTGACTTGATTGAGGTAAGGGACTTACTTACCTGATCCGAATACTGATAACAGATGTCCAGATCCCAGCCCCGGGAGACGGTGACTCCAAGAGGCTCCAGGCTCCAAGACTGAGGGTATCTGATGGGTCTGACCCTTAAATACTTTGGACACACCTCCCAGATGAAATCTGAAGCCTGATTGAATGACTGAGCCTCCACCCACTTCTTTTGTAATTCTGACGTTGTCTGTGTGGAGTGGATCAGTTCTTCACCCATGAAAAGACTTAGACTAACTAAGGCAAAAGTTACTCACCAATTCATTGACCCAACTAAGGCACAGTGACTTGTTTGCTATGGATTGATGGACTTAGTTTCTGAATCTTTTGAGGTGGGGTTTCACAGTGTACTACCTAAGTTTAGCTGGAACTCAGTATGGTGCCTAGACTGGGCTCCAACACTCAGCAACCATTCTGTATCATATTGCCCTGTGATATGTGTGGGAGCCTATTTTCAGGTTCCTTGTGGCTTTACCCAGTAGGTCCTCATAGAGAGGATGATTAGGACCACGGGCCTGAGTGCAGGAGTCTGAAATGGTCTGCACTTGGCTGTGCTGGGGGGAGGTCTTTTGCTCCGCCCCTTGGCGGCTCTATAAATACCCTGGGGCAGAGCCAGTCAGTGCCCCGTTGGAAAAGGTTCGAGGCCCTCTTGAGGCTATCCTTTATATTCTATCTGTTTATCTCCACAATCTAAATCTTTCTGTCTAATATTTCCTGCTACTCACACTCAAGAAAACACTGGGGAACTGTGTGGTTGGTGGGTAAACGCCCCACATAATGGCGCCATGAACAGGGACTAAAGAAAAAAGTAATAAAAAAGGGGGACTAAAGACAAATGAACAGGACTAAAGACAAAGTAATAGGGACTAAAGAAAAAGGAAAATAATAGTTTTATTACAGTCTTTGGCGAAAGTATATATATTATTGTGGGGCAGGGGTTTTATCCTCGAGAGAAAAGGAAAACGGACTGGAAGGATGTCCGATGCTGTAGCGCAAAGTTCTCTTCTGTCAAAAATTTCTATCTTCTATCCCTTTCTCTATTTCTTTCTGAAAAATAAGTTTAAGATATAGTGTAATAATATAGTGTAGGAAAAACTTAGATGTGTAAGATCGTATAGAAAAAAATAAGGCAACTAGACAGAAAAACTCTTCAATTTTCTAACTTTGGGGGCTATGAATGCAAACTGGGAAAAACTTTTTTTTTTTTGAGCTTTACAGGTAGTAAAAAAAGCTCTTCTTTGAGCTTATGGGGAAGAAAAAGTTTCCTATGGAAGCTTTTGACATGGGGACAGCTGAAATGCTAAATCCAAGCAGCAGGAGAAATTTTTTGCCTCTCCCTGAGGCAAAAATGGGGGTGTAAAAAGCCAAAGTTTAAAGTTTTGGGGAAAGTTGGTCTTTCTCTCTTGGGAAAAAAAATCTTCCTCTTAAACTAAAAAGTTTTCTAGCAAGTGCAAGGCCCTGGGTTAGGTCCTCAGCTCTGAAAAACAGAAACAAAAACAAAAACAAAAAAAACTAAAGTTTTTCTTGGGAAATTTGGGAAAAAAATCTCTCTAAAAAGTCTTAATCTTTCTTTCTCAAACTAAAAGCTCTCAAACTTAAAAACTAAAGCCTTTCAGAACTCTCTCAGGAAGACAAAAATTAGAATCACCTGAAGATATTAGTATGGGAATCACCTGTGATTAGTTCAAAGGGAAAACAACAAACCTCTTAAAAGGGCAAAACCTCTCCAAGTTCTCTTTCAAGCTTTAAAAATCACCCCTGCAACGCAGGAGGCAGGAACAAGTTCCTAAAAACCTCTTCTAAGCTCTGTTTCTTCAAGCTAGTGAAAGGCAGTGGGTCAGAGTACCCTGAGGGAAATGCTTGGGAGAGTGTGGGTAAAGAGCTACAGAGAGCCCAAAAGGGCAGGAAACTTTACTGGGAAAAGCAAAAAAAAAAAAAAAAAAAAAAAATGCTTTTCAGTTACAGCTGAGCTGAGTCATCAAGGGTTCTGTTTCTGAGTGAGCATTTCAGAATGAAAAGGTGCTTAATCAATGGTACTAAAGCAAAGGTCCCCTGAAGCAATGCAAACTCCGTTAGCACTGTATCCTCGCTTCTGACCAACAACCCAGAGGCCACTGGCCAGTGTCTCTGAGTTGGAGTGCATTTCAGGGATACTAGGGTTCCTGCAGTTGTAAACTTTCTGGAGCTCTGGAGCACAGAGCTGAGGCAGGAAGGTGCAGGACCCAGGGGAAGATGGCTAATGAACAAAGCAAGCTAAAGCCAGTGGGAACGGCACAGTTGTCTGCTTTCCTACAAGTCCCGGGTTGATAGGTCCACAGCTGCAAAAAAGAAATCTGAGAAAAGCTTTTCTATCAGACTAAGGACCTAACCTTTCTGGGAAAACAGTAAAGCTGAACTTTGTCTGAAGCAGTTGTGCTGCTGAGTCAGAATGCTGTCTGGGGAAAGAGCCCAGGCAGGGCAGAACAGAACTATCCAGGAGTAAAGCTTTCTTTTCTATCAGAGAAAGCATCTCTTTGAGAAAAGCTTTGTTTCAACTGACTCCTGGTGAGATGAGAGAGTATAGCCCTGAGGGGTGATTTGCCTCTGGCATAAGCTCTGTCCTTGAGCACAGGGACAAACAAACTCAACCCACTGGGGGACTGGGCCAGGTGAAGGCCTGATGAGGCAAAACACCTGTCCTAATGGGAGTTTAGAGATGGCAAAAACCTCCCTTGTTAGAAAAGCAGAAGCTTGATTTATGAACACAAACTCCACAGACCCCGAAAACAGAAACGGACAAAAAGCTCCTACCCTCAGTAACAGGAAAAGCCGCCACTTTAGTGTCAAAAACTGTTTCTGGGGCAGAGGGGATAAACTGAGATCAAACTGGGAACTGTCAGAGAAAGACTCTCTGAAGAAATGGAGAAGGGACAGATTCCTCCCCAGAAAATGCATGACCTGACAGCTGCTAGAGTTTGAGGCAGATTTGGGGGCGGGGGAAGCCCCTACCTCCAAAGGCAGCTAGCAGAGGTACAGAGCTGCAGACAGATACCTGAAGCTCTGCATCTGGGCGGAAAGGAACAAGCAAAATGAGAATAAAATCAGTGGGAGAAAATCTCTCTGAAGGATTTATGGAAAAGCTGTTGTAAATGATCTTGTTTTTCACTGACTGGCTAAGGCGAACACAAGCCCTGAGGAAAGTTGCTATCAAGAATGCCAGCCTCAAAGCCAGCTAATGAGGCAGGTTCGGTTCTGATCCGGGGCCAGTGTCTAATGAAGGAGAGACACCTGTTAAAGCCAGCTGAGGAGAGAATAGAAATCTCTCAATGTCCCATAATTGAAAACTTAAAATTCTTGGTTCAAACCTCTTGTTGCAAAAGGAAAAACTTCTAAAGCAAGTCCTGTAAAAGAGAACTGGAGGTTGACTCCCGGACCCAAAAGTAACTGTAGGAAATGGAGTCCATAAACTAGCTCCTTACAGTGAGCTGATGAAGAGAAATGAATTCTGGGAAATGTAGTATTTCAGCTAAAGATGGCGATACGTCCAAAAACTTTATAGCTCAGAATGAAGTTTCTTAAAGCAATGCTAGAAAGCTTAACCTTACTTCTTGAGAACTCAGATCAGACAAAAAGCTACCTATAAGAGCAAACAAGCCACTTTAAAATCCTTAAGAAAGCAAGAGAAAGCAGTTTATACACTGAATGTTGTCTTAGATATGAGGAAACTTAAAAATTCTTTACCTCTTGAACTAACAGCCTGCAATGAGTGATTCCTTTGCAAATCTAATTAAGGGGATAAGAAACAGGCATTCAAAAAAAGAAATGACTGCTTTATAGATGGGAAACAAACTTCAGAAAAGCTGCCTTAAAAAAATAGTTGCTTCACCTGAAAGTTCCTTATAAGAAATCAATGCTAATTTATCACAGCTGCTAATATCAGGAGTTAAAGCTAATGAAGTGGAAATACTAAATCCTGAAAATGCTTTTTCTCAGAGTAAGCTAATGAAGGATACGTTTCATGAAAGAACATCTATGTTCTTGACTCCTTTGAATAGTAACAGTTTTGGTGGAAATATTGGAACTAACAAAAACCAAGTCAAAATGTTTCAACAAATTCAAGACGCTATTCACAAAAGAAAGCTGCCATGCTTTGTGGGCCATATTAGAGCTCACTCCAATCTTCCTGGTCCTTTAGCTGAGGGTAATGCAATGGCTGATAAGTTAACAAAGATAGTAGCATTATCCCAAGTGGAAATGGCTCAAAAGTCACATGTTCTTCATCAAAATAGCAAAAGCTTGCCGGGCGGTGGTGGCGCACGCCTTTAATCCCAGCACTCGGGAGGCAGAGCCAGGCGGATCTCTGTGAGTTCGAGGCCAGCCTGGTCTCCAAAGCAAGTTCCAGGAAAGGCGCAAAGCTACACAGAGAAACCCTGTCTCGAAAAAACCAAAAAAAAAAAAAAAAAAAAAATAGCAAAAGCTTAAGAAAGCAATTCAATCTTACCAAAGAAGCAGTTCGTCAAATAGTTAAACAAATGTGGGGTATGTCCAAAATATTTTCCTGTCCCTCACTTAGGGGTAAACCCTCGAGGTCTTCTTCCCAATCATCTATGACAAATAGATGTCACTCATATTGCAGAATTTGGCAAATTAAGATGTACATGTAACCATTGACACTTATTCAGGATTTTTAATGACTAGTGCACAACCTGGGGAAGCTACAAAACATGTAACTATGCACTGCTTGAAGTGTTTTTCATATATGGGTATACCAAAAATTATTAAAACTGATAATGGTTCTGGATATAGTAGTAAGGCATTTCAACAATTTTGTACCCAATGGGAAATCGTACATAAAACAGGTATTCCTTATAATCCTCAGGGACAAGGTATTGTAGAAAGGGCTCATAGCAGTCTTAAAATACAACTTCAAAAAATAAAAATAAGAAAGGAAGAAATTTACCCTTAATCACCACATAATGCATTAAATCATGCTCTTTTTGTTTTGAACTTTTTGAATATGGATGTCCGTGAGCAGTCTGCCGCAGATAGATTTTGGCACAGTGGCACCCAAGCGCCTTTTGCTCAAGTGAAATGGAAAGATCCCTGCTCGGGATTATGCAAGGGTCCCGATCCTAGGTTAATATGGGGTCAAGGACATGTTTGTGTTTTTTCACAAGAGGAGAATGAAGCTCGGTGGTTACTGGAGTATTTGGTAAGGAGCATGGAACTAAGGAAGGTCCGCTCCAATGACGTTCCTATAGAGGAACCAGAATGAAAGTGGTTCAATTAGTGTTTCTGAGGTTTTGTCACTGGTTAATGCAAGCAGTGAGAAAAATAGAGTTCGGAGCTGTGCTGCTTTTGGCTTTACTAGCTCCTTTAGAAAAATATTTTTTATCAACTAATAGCTGTGCAGTAGTTGGCAAAGAGCTTTACAGCTGGTAAGTATGGTAATTTCACCCTCAGCGTGAAGTGAAGTTTTTTGGTAGAACAAACCAAAAGTACTGCTGTAATAGAAACGTTTGTCTGAATTGAAGCACTTAGGGGAACTATTATGAATTTGGGTGAAGGGACAGCCTCTAGTTAAAAACTGTCTACCGATGACAGTGCATTTCTGCCAGTTCCAGAACTGCTGAGAGAACTGGCAACTTTGGAGTGTGGCTTTGTCCCAAGAATGTTACAGTCCCCTAGCAACAAGTATCACAACTCTATAATGACAACACTCACTAAATCCCAGTGTTGTATAACAAAGCTGACTATAAACTCTAAACTTTAGAAATGATGTATGTACTTCCTGTCTAGTTAAGAGAATCTTTCTAATAGAGATAGTGATAATAACTAAGAGTAAGAATTAGAAAAAGATGAAAAGACATGTAGTAAAGATGCTACTTGTAAATCTAAGGTAGTCCTAAGAAGTTTAAATAAGAAGATAGAATGTATATATTTGCTAAAGTAGTTCTATAGTTTCCTTAAGGAGTATAAATAAGTAGAAGTTAATATGTTATATGTGAGTTTGTAAAAATATGTAAATGTTGAGTATGAGTTTATGCTTAAGCACATGTTATATGTGAGTTTGTGAAAATATAAATATATGTCTGTGAAAAGTGTAAATGTTGATTGTAAATCTATGCTTAATGTATAAGGTAAAAGAACCCGAGACACAAAAGGTAGTGTCCTAGCAGACTGCAAAGTAGGCAATCTGAATGGTTTCAAAAGTTCCTGTCCAGAAGCCACTAAGAAGCTAAGAATGGCGGACACCAGAATCAGCATAACAAGGCATCCGCAGCATAACAAGATCCGTGGAAAATCAACGCAACACAGAAAAACCTGAGCTGACATCAAAAAACGCTGCGGTTTAGAATACCACTGTACCTAAAAAGGTCTCTGGCTTGAGAATAAAAGTTGCAGAGATGCTTGTTTGAACTAAAATTGTTAACTGCAAAAAGTTTTGGTTGTGAAACGTCTCTTCATATTTGGAAGTGAAAGCCTGATACCAGAATTTACTTTTTTGAACTTTTTGAACTTAAAATAATGAGATAAAACTACAAAAAGATTTTGGTTATGGATTTCTTCATATTTGGAAGGCTAGTACCAAAATTTATCATTTGAATTTTGGGACTTTATGAAATGAACAATAGATTTGATTGCAATGGGACCATTTTGAGTTTACTTATAGTAATGATCTAGAAACTGTGAAAGGACCAAGCAGATGCCATAACAGGCTGCTCAGTCTTCTCTCAGAGATCAGGCCTCAATTTCAGTTTCCTGAGACTTGAGCAAGCAGTTTCTGGGAGGGCCATGAACAAAAGACTGCTCAAAGTTTAGCCAGATGTTTACTTTCTGGGGCCCCTCACCAACTTAGAGTTATGTGCAGTACGTGCTTGACCAGCCAGCCCCCATGGTGGCTCAAGGACAAAGCCTGGGACTTGTGCTGGACTGCCCCCAAAGTAATAAATTGTAACCACCAACCAGTAAATTCAAAGGTTACATACCCTCACCCAATTAAAAGAGAACAGAGATAAAGATAAACCAATCCGAGCTGCACCTGAGCAAAACTCCCCCAACCCCCGTGAAGGGCTTGTGGATTTTGCCTTTAAAAAGCTAGCCACACAAAGAAAAAGCAAGTTCCTCCTGGCCTCACAACTAGAGTGAATGCTTTGGATCGAGCTTCCCTGTCCGCGGCTTGTAAACAGAAATAAACCATGCTAATTGCATTCTGAACCTAAGGTCTGTGGTGGTTTGTCTTTGGGGTCCCAATCTGGGCATAACAACTGTTTTCTGGAATTGGGTTAAAAATGGAACTGTTTAAATGAAGAAATTTATTGTTTCTACCTAGACTAAAGATGCAGTTTTGTGTATGCATATATGCTTTATTAACTTGTGATTCATGAATTGTTTTATGGAACTGTTTATGTAAAAATGCAATTATGGAACTGGTTTTGTGTTACAAATGGAACTGTTTAAACAGAAAAGTTTGGGTTTTCTAACTAGGCTTGAGATTTTGCTTAAAAAATTATAAAGAAAAGGGAGAGTTAATAGTCCTTAGTCTTTTTATTTAAAAAATATTTTCTTGTTTGAGTGGATTAATGTCATGTTTTGTTAGTAAGAAATGCAAATGGGTATACTAAGATTACTTTAAAGTGTAAAGAGTTTTATTAAGAAACTGCTTTTGGATGTTTTGCTAAGTTTTCAAAGTGTTAATGGTTAGATTGAGAATATTGCTTTTAAATGTGGGCTTGTAGGAACTGAAAGTTTGGGTTTTCTAACTAGGTTTGAGATTGTTTAAAAAATTATAAAGAAAAGGAGTTATGAGTGAATTAAGGTTCAATTATGTTTGCAGAAACTATGTTTAACCTATTGATATTAATGCATCCTGGTTTTGTGGAGTTAAGGAAATATTTCAGTTTGATGTGAATACATCGAAGTTTTTCCTATGTTCTGTTAGCAAGAAAATTCAAATGATTCTACTAAGAGTTAAAGTTGTAAGACTGAGAAAATTAACTATATATAGCACCGTATATTTTAATTCAAATGGTTCTTTTAAGAGTTTGCTTTGAGTTGTAAGATTGGGAGAATTGTGACTATGTATAGCAATATTTATGTTAACCTAATGGTAATGATGAAGCTAAGGGATTCTTTAAGTTTGCAATTGCATTAAGTTTTTGGTTTAGAAAGGGCTTGATGCAGCTAAAGACTGCTGTAGTCACCTTGGACCTAATTCAAAAGAGAAATGCCATCTTTATCTTCCTCTACTCCCATACTGAGAGGAATAACAAGAATGAAGATTGCTGTAAGCCATTAATAGTTTTTATATATTAAGAAAGGGGGACCTGTGGGAGCCCGTTCTCGGGTTCCTCGTGGCTTTACCCAGCAGGTCCGCATAGAGGGTGATTAGGACCACCGGCCTCAGTGCAGGTGTCTAAAATGGTCTGCACTTGGCTGTGCTGGGGGGAGGTCTTTTGCTCCACCCCTTGGCGTCTCTATAAATACCCTGGGGCAGAGCCAGTCAGGGCCCTATGGAAAAGGTTCCAAAAGCAGGCCCTCTCAAGGCTATCCTTTATTTTCTATCTGTTTATCTCCACAATCTAAATCCTTTTATCTAATATTTCCTGCTGCTCGCACTCAAGAAAACTCTGGGGAACTGTGGGGTTGGTGGGTAAACGCCCCAAAGATATGGTGTGAGCTTCCATATCTGATTGAGTTTTATTCATATATCAACAAGTGTTTAGCTCAGAATTTACAGGACTGTTCCTCATGATAGACCTGAACTATAAAACTGAGCATGTCACTGTTAGGGACCTTTGGCCTGGTCTCCATCATGAATCTCTTCTGCAGTTTTAGAGCTATGCTGGATGCTGTGGCATGCAAGAGAGGAGGACCGTGGGATTGAATTCATCTTGTGACATTGGTACTGAGGCTTGGCTGATAAAGTATCTGTAGCACGCATACTCATTATTACAGGAGGCAAGACAAGAAGAGAGTCAAAAGTTTGAGTCTAGCCTGAGCTACATAATGAAACCCTGTCTGAACCAACAACACTGAGAGCTGTGTCCAAGTGTCAGAACAGCTTGGCAGAAAGACCTGAAGAATCAAGAATTCTACAACATGACACCTCATCTTATGGTCTCAAAGCCTTCATCCACTATCTGAAGAATGGGGGAACCTTTTGCAAGAATCCACTTGGCTAGGATCACCATTTCCCACCCAGTATCTACTGTTGCCAGAAAACTAATGTTAAAACTTTTCTGCAGAAACTGCTTTGTCTGCAGAAACCCAAAAATTGAAGGACTGTGGTGAGGGAGTGTTTTTCAATTTAAATATCAACTGATAGGCCTGGCGATATGGCCTACGCCCTTAATCCCACCACTCGGAGGCAGAGACAGGTGGATCTCTGTGAGTGTGATGCCAGCCTGGTCTACAGAGCCAGTAGCAGGACAGGCTCCAAAGCTACACAAAGAAACCCTGTCTCAAAAAAGCAAAACAAAACAAAAAATTAACTGCTCGTTTAGACTAGGCTGGTGTCAAACTCACAGAGATCAGCTTGCCTCTGCCTCCTTCATTCCTAGATTAAAGGCATGCACAGGAATGCCTGGGTTCAATTGACATAAAGATCAGCCTAGTCATGGGATTTAAGTGACTCACATTTGTGGTTCTGGCCTGCCTGAATAGCCTTGAGTTCAAGGTCACCCTGACTTTTTTGGGGGGGAGGGTGTTAGAGTAGCTTTGGATCCTGTTCTTGAACTTGCTGTGTAGACCAGGCTGGCCTCGAACTCACAAAAATCAGCCTGCCTCTGCCCCCTGAGTGCTGGGATTAATACCCTCACATTCTTAGTAAGACTCTGAACCAATAAACACAGAAACCATAAATGACCAAATTAATTATTGTATATAAACGAGAGCACACTGTCATATTCTAATTATCCTGCCCTTAGGGGGCTGAGGTAGATGAATCTGAATTTATCTCAAAAAAACAAAACCAATTCAACAACAGCAAACAAACAAACAACCATTCCCCCAACCCCCAGCACAATGAAATAATACATAGACCATATTTGAAGTAAGGACAGGCCTTGACTAGGCTGCAGGAGATGGGGTGTCCTGTGGAGCTGAAGGACTTACCTGATCTGGACACCAGTGAGAGGCCTCCAAACCCAGGCAAGGGCAGGATGTGACTCCAGGATCCAAGATTGAGCATTTCTCTGGCTGCTCTAACTCTTTATATACCTTTCCACTGAGCCCTCCCCTTTGTGACCACACCCTCCCATCCTAAGTCTGCAGTCTGAATCAATAACTAAGTCTCCACCCACTTAATGCTTTTGGGATTTACATGGTATAGGATCAACTCTAAACCCAGGGAAAAAACTTAAGCAAGGATGATGGTCACTGAAGCCACGTTATGGTGGCCCAAACCTTTAATCTCAGCATTAGGAAAGAGAAGCAGGCAGATATCAAGAGACACCCTGTGATGATATTTTATTTGTCCTGAAATGTGATTTTTTATTTGTATGTTAATGAATAAAGTTTGCCTGGATATTAGAGGTCATAGCGAGCCATAAACAGAAGTCAGGTGGTGGTAGCACATGCCCTTAATCCTATCACATGGCAGGGAGAGTCTCTGTGTGTTCAAGGACACAGCCAAGCTTGGTGACACACGCCTTTAATCCCAGTACCAACCATAGAGACCTGGAGGTCTGTATAGACAGGCAGTGATGAGAAAGTGATGTGGCTGGGCTTAGAGACAATGAGAAGGCAGAACAGGAAGGCAATAAGGGCGCAGGTTAGACAGGAAGAGTCTGGCTTGGGAAGCTATGGTGAAGTGGTGAGCTAAGGTGAGTTGGCGGCTATTGCTCTGATCTCTACGGCTTGCACCCCTGTATTTGGCTCTGTGTTTCTTATTTAATAAGACTGTTTAGAAATTCGTCTTCAACCCCTTGTCTAGAAAAAGGAAAACAAAAGCAGGAATGTCATCAGCAACAAAATTCATTCATCGATCCAAACACAAACACTGAGTCGTTAATTGCTGATCTATGTATTTATGTTTTAATTTTTTTTTTTTTTTTTTGGTTTTTCGAGACAGGGTTTCTCTGTGTAGCTTTGCGCCTTTCCTGGAACTCACTTGGTAGCCCAGGCTGGCCTCGAACTCACAGAGATCCTCCTGGCTCTGCCTCCCGAGTGCTGGGATTAAAGGCGTGCGCCGCTGCCGCCGCCGCCGCCGCCGCCGCCGCCGCCGCCGCCGCCGCCGCCGCCGCCGCCGCCGCCGCCGCCGCCGCCGCCGCCGCCGCCGCCGCCGCCGCCGCCGCCGCCGCCGCCGCCACCACCACCGCCCGGCGTTTTAAATGTTTTGATCAGAGGGGGTTTTTAAAGTGTAGCTAAGGTTAGTCTCCATCTGCCTTTTGTTATTATGTGAGCTGCTACACTTGAGTTTTATTCTTGTGTGAACAACACAGTTCTGAAGTGATTTGGTCCATCATTTACAGGACTGTGTCTCATGATCGACCTGAATCATAGAGCTGAGAATGTCATTCATTGTTAAAGGACCTTTGTCCAGGTCTTCATGAACTGGATCGGGGGTTGTGCTGGATGCTGTGGCAGTCGATTGCTAGGACAGCTACACAGAAGACTGAGGCAGGAGGATGGTGTGAGTGCATTCCTCTTTTGATGACAGGACTGGTGATTCAGCTCAGTTGATAGAGTCTTTCTCTAGTGTGCTCACAGTTATTATAGCAGCATGCAGGAGCAGGAGGATAGCTGCAAGGTTGAGTCTAGCCTGCTACATGATAAAACCCTGTCCCAACGAATGGACAACACTGAGAGCTGTTGCCCGCTGTCAGGAACAGCTTGGCAGAGAGACCTGTGGAATCCTGCATGCAGTCTGTACCATGACTCCTCGTCTGTTGTTCTCAAAGCCTCCATTCCACTCCCTTCAGCATGACAAGCCCCTTAACGCATCTACCTGGCTAAGATTACCATCATCCCACTCAATTCTAACTGCTACTAGGAATCAAAATTTAAAAAATTTAAACTAGAAATATAAAACACAATAAAAACATTCTAGAGTGGATATACCTGCCAGAACATTTGGCTTCTAAGTCAACACAGATGCATTTGTACTTTCTTTCACACTTTCTGCAATTTTGGGGGCAGGTTGTCAGGTAGCCCAGCTAGGAAGCTAGAATGACCTTGAGTCTCTGCTCCTCTGTCATACTCTCAAGAGTCAGGGGATTGCAGATGTGCATCTTTGTGTCCTATTTGTGGATTTCTGAGATATTAGCCAGGCTTTGTGCATAGGAGACCATCTTTCCAGCAGCTGAGGCACATCCCAGAATTTTTGAAGGGGCTGGGGTAAAAGGATGGCCTTGTTCGATCTCTGGAGTCATCCCACTCCTCAAAGAAAGGTGGCCACTCAGGTTTGTGTCCCAATCATTTTAAGTTATTAATCAGCTACTTGGCTCATTTATTTATGTAATTTGCTTTTCTCAGGCTGGCCTGGAAGTCAATATTTAGCCCTACTTGGCCAAAGACTTTTTTATCCACTTACCTTCCACAATGGATAGTGGGCTTACAAGCCTGTACCACACAAGGTTTTCTCATTCTTTTGTTTTTGTTGTTGAAGTGGGCTCTTGCTATGTAGCTCGGACTGGCCTCTCACTCACACTACAGACTATTTCTCCTTTTTTAGCTTCCCAATGGCTGAAACTACCGGTGTGAGTTACTGAGACATCTTGAACATCTTTTTGTTTACTTCCATTTAATAGTCTCTGTTTTTCGGAGACCTGATCTGCAGTAGTGCAGGACAGCCTGTGGAGTCCACCCTCTTTCCACATGCTCTCAGGTGGTTTCATGGCTTTTTCTGTTTGTTTGTTTTTGTTTCAAGGCAGTGATTCTCTGTGTAACTTTTGAGCCTGTCCTGGAATTCAGTCTCTAGACCAGGTTGGCCTTTAACTCACAGAGATCCACCTTCCTCTGCCTCCGAAATGCTGGGATTTAAGGCATGCACAACCACCACCCTGCCCAGTTTCATGGCTTTACAATTTTTATAACAAGGATGAGCAATGTTGGCACACGCCTTTAATCTGAGTACTCCCGAGGCCAAGTCAGGTGGATATATGTGAGTTCGAGGCCAGCCTGATCTACAGTGTGAAATCCAAGACAGGCACCAAAACTACACAGAGAAACTCTGTCTCAAAAAAACCAACTAAACAATAACAACAACAACAACAACAAAAAAACCGAAATTGAAATCTTACATCCATCATGGTATTGCATGCAAACAGATGATATGGGCAGATGGAGGAGGGATAGACAAGGACATGAAGCCTTGGCTACCCCAGTAAGTGGAGGGTATTTCAGATGAGGTTAGTTTACAACACAGCCTGAGCCACCATCCAGCTCACAAATGTTGATGAAGACATGGTCTCATTGTGCAGACACCAATGGCCTGGAAGTCACCATGCCTGGAAGTCACCATGTAGACCTGGTGGGCCCTGCACACAGAGATCAGCCCCTTCTTTCTTGGAGCACTGAAGTGAAAGGGGTTGAAAGTCATTGACTAATTATTTGTTTCTTTGCCTAGAAGAAGTGACATCCCATTTTTGTCTCCTGTTGTGAAAAGTGTGAGGCAGCATCTTGTCCAAACCCCACTCCCTTTTTGAAACAGGGTCATCATGTAGTTCTAGCCTTCCTGAAACTTTTTTTAAAAAATTTATTTGTTTGTTTATTTATTAAGTGTACACTGTTTTGCCTGTATGTATGCTTGTATATCTGAGGAGGCAACCAGATCTCATTATAGATGGTTGTGAACCACCATGTGGTGGTTGCTGGGAATTGAACTCAGGACCTCTGGAAAAGAAGCTAGTGCTCTTAGCCTCTGAGCCATCTCTCCAGCCCTTTCATGAAACTTTTTATGTAGATCAGCTTGCTTCTGCATCCAAGATGCTGCCATTAAAGGTGTGCTCACCCATGCCTAGTTCAGCTCCCATTATTGGTGACTTTTTGTTTCTCTTCACTGTGCTGGACTGGTCTTTACAGAAACACCCTCTTCTGTCAGAAAGTCAAGGGCACCATCTCCTTCCATGACACAGATTTAACACTGTTCTGAGAAATGGTTTTTATAGCCATGCTGGCTTCTATCTTGTTAGATAGCCAGAGATGACCTTAGTTCTGAATGACAGGCTTTTTCCAGTTTGTCTAGTCCACGCAATGCTGTAGAGAGAGCCTTGGGTTTGTGATCCTGGGCAAACACATTTCCAGTTGTCTATATCTTCAGAACCATTGCCTAGCTGCAGCAGATGCAAGCCATGTTTCTGCCTCAGCCTTCTGAGTAGCTAACATAGCTGAAGAATGAGAGAACATGCAACTCAGTAATATATTCTAGAAAAGATTGCGCAGTTGTGACAATGTTTGCCACAAAGTTCTTGGAGGATATGTTTAGGAGATTTTGTGTGCATGTCTCTTGCCAGGAAGGTAGTAATGCCAATCTGACCAACTCAGAACCATGTGGGTCACATGTGAATAAAACTCAGCCAGGTGTGTTGACTCACAGAAGTCCAACTACTAGGTAGAATGCTGAATTAGGAGGATTGTCGGGAACTGGAGTATCAGATCTCCAAAGCTACAGGGCAAGACTATTCTTCAGAAAAACCAATAAAAATGGAGTACATAAACAGCTACTAAATTAATGAACAAATAAAATTCAGTATAATGGGCTCTTGTCTTTCAGGCAAATCTCAGCTTTTTGTCTCCCCCAAACGGAACTCTTTTCATCTAGATACTGAAAAATATCTTATACAGGCAGCCTCAAACACATTAAGATCTTCCTGCTTCTTTCTTCCTCTAGACTGATGGGAATAAAGTATGTGACCTGAAAACACAGGGATTGTTTTTGTTGTGAGTATTTGTTTGTTGAGACAGGGTCTCTCTTTTTGTAGCCCTGAATGTCCTGGAGCTCTCCATGTAGACCCAGCTAGGTGTGAACTCACAGAGTTTGGCCTGACTCAACCACACAATGGTTGGGGTTAAAGGCATGTGCCACCACAAACTGCAAAACACAAACTGCTTTTTCCCCCATTATTATCTTTTTTTTATTAAGAATTTTTTTTCATTCATTTTGCACACCAATCAAAGTTCCCCGTCTTCCCTCTTCCTGCTCCTCCCAGCCTCCCCTCCCAAACCACTCCCTACTCCCTCCCACAAGAAGGCAAGGCCTCCCATGTGGAGGCACTTTCAGTAGAGAGACAAGTTCAAGTTTTTCCCCCTGCCTCAAGGCTTCATGAGGTGTCCCATTATAGGTAGTGAGCTCCACAATGCCCGCTCATGCACCAGAGATGGATTCTGATCCTACCGCCAGGGGGCCTCCCAAGCAGATCAAGCTACACAACTGTCTCACCAGGCAAAAGGCTTAGTCCAGTCCCATGTAGGCTCCACAGCCATTGATCCAGCTTTCATGAATTCCCTCTAGTTTGATTTGAGCTATGGAAGGTGCTGTCTATAGCCAATATACTTCCCACTATTAGTTGTGTGTGTAGTATCCTTGATGGATATTCCTTCACAATTAGTCATGGTTTAGGGCAACAAACACATAATAACCATGACACATCAAGTGTGGGACTTCCTGTCTCTATTTCTAAAAACAGGAAACATGATGAAGAAAAAAAATAGTGTGATACCAAGTTCTTATATTGCCACCTGATTCGATCTCATTTCATACCACTTGGTTTCGAAAGCATTGAGCACCGTGTGAAGCCATGTGCTCTGAGTCCCAATGCTAAGACCTTTCCCTAGGATTTCATGTCCTGCACAGCTTTGAGAGTGACTAGTTTAGTGTGATGGGGAAAGAAAAAAAAACACAGACACAGGTAGAGAAATGCTGGGGATGAGTGGTCAGTGTGCTGTGAAGGAGCCGCACTAGGAACTCCAAAACACAGAACATTATTATATGCAATGTTCAAAAGGGTACAGCTACTCATGCTATGGGATCTCTGTGAGGAACAGTCTCAAGCTGCAATAATCCCAGGGAGAATTTCATCCATCGCCCCCACCCCACCCCCAGTAGGCTTCCATAGCTCATAACTCAAGCATGATCCTATTTAGTCTTATCAATGAAACCAGGAGTCAAGTATGGGGTAATGTGGAAGATCAGAGAAGCAAAAGAACAACCACCAGTGACTTCTTACCTCTCCAGTTACTCTGACCTAATGAGGGGCCAAGATCCTGTCTCCACCTCCCAAGCACTGGAATTAAGGCGTGAGCCTCCCAAGTGCTGAGATTAAGGGTGTATTCCAGCACTTAAGTGGTGTAAGAAAATTATCAACTGAATCTGAGAGAGAATTGGTTTTGGTAGAAAAGAAATTACAGGATGCACGTGTGGATCACTTCAATCCAGAGCTTGATTGCATTCTGGGTATTTTTACCTTCTATGCATTCCCCTATAGTGATTTAACTGTAGAGAGAGGATAATATCTTAGGATGGATTTTTTTTCCAGAGCTAAGGACAGAACCCAGGGCCTTGCACTTGCTAGGCAAGTGCTCTACCACTGAGCTAAATCCCAAACCCCATAGAATGGATATTTTTAACCACACAAACAGAGTAAAAAAATAAAGATCTATGTAGAAATGTTTCTGAGTTGATTCTAAAAGGCAAATTGGCAGGAGTGGACCCAAGAGAAATTGTAGTATATTTTACTAATGCTGAAATTTTCTCTTTATGGGCATCAAGTGAACATTGGCAAAGAGCTTGCAATAAATTTTTGGGAGAGAGTAACAATAACTATCCCCCAAAGCAAGGGACTTTAATTTATTAAAAGAATCAATTGTATCCTACCTACATTGTACAGGGAACATCAATATCTGCAGGCCCTACATTCTATACTGATGCAAATAAATCAGGAAAGGCAGGTTATAAATCAGGAAATTTAAATAAAGTGGCTCAATGTCCTTATGAGTCTGTTCAAAAGTCAGAATTATATGCTAGTTTCATGGTATTATTGGATTTTTCATAATCTCTTAATATAGTTACTAACTCTTAATGTGCAGAAAGAGTTGTTTTGTATATTAAAACCACTGAAATTATTCCTGATGATTCAGAATTAACTTTGTTACTTACATAATATAGGAAATAGTCAGAAATAGGAATCATTCCATATATTTAACACATAACAGATCCCATATGGGTCTGCCAGGCTCTCTAGCATGAGGTAATGATGAAATTGATTAGTTATTAGTAGAAAATGTGCTGGAGGCCTCCAAATTTTATAAAAAAATGTCAATAGCAAGGGTTTGAAAAAGCATTTTTCCATCACTTGGCAACGAGAAAATGAAATTATAAGAAAATGTCCTACTTGTTCCTTCTACTACCAAACTCTACTACCTGCAGGAAATAACTCAAAGGGTATTCAAAGAAACAAAATTTGGCAAATAGATATGTTTCATTTTTCAGAGTTTGGAAAGTTAAACAATGTATACCATACCATAGATACATATTCAGGATTTCAATGGGCAACTGCTTTAAGTTCTGAAAAGGCTGATTCTGTAATTACACATCTATTAGAAGTTATAGCAATCATGGGAATACCTGTACAAATTAAGACTGACAATACTCCAGCATATGTGTTTAGCAAAATCAAACAGTTTTTTGCATATTACAACATAAAGCATATTGCAGGTATACCACACAGATCCAACAGGACAAGCAGTTATAGAAAGACCTAATTATAATTTAAAAGAATTGCTTAATAAATAGAAAGTGGTTAAAAAAAGACCCACAGAGATAGATTCCATATTGCTCTATTAACTTTAAATATTCTAAATGCTAATGAGAAAGGAATGATAGCTACAGAGAGACATTGGACAGTAGGAAAAAAACTACTGAATTAAATCAGCCTGCATACTTTAAATTGTGTTGACTTCAGAATGGAAATCAGGATATCTGATATGTTGGGGAGGGGGTTTTGTTTTTGTTTCCACAGAAGATGAAAAGCTATGGATACCATCAAAATAAATAAAGATCCGGTTTGAACAGGAGAGACCTCTTGATGAGGAGATGTGACATAGTTCCTCAACTGATGTGGTGATTCAATCTGTCAAAAGGGAAAACTCACCAAATTAGGGTCAGGGCAGGTGCCCGTTTTCGTCTTTCCAAGAAAATGAAAACATCCATCTGGAGGAAATTAAAGACCTTTGGACAAATACGCATCTAAAGAAGAAGGGAGAACTGTCTGGAAAAAAATTACAAAGAAAAGGAATAATCTAACTTTATAAATCACTTTCAACAGGGTAAAATTTTATATACCCTTTGAAATGTTTGTGTTTTCTGTTCTCTACAGTCATGTTAAACTGGTGTTCTTTATGTAGTCCCGACTCAGTTAATAACTAAAACTAGCTTTGGAGTTGGAGTGTGTGTGGTTCTCTCCTTCTCTAAACCCAAGCATGTTGTCAAAAGAAAACTCAGAATCTGTCTAATATCAGAAGAGACCTATTAAGATCAATCCACATGAGTCTATTTGATGGGTAATAGGAATTTATTCAGATATAAATTGAGGAAATACACTGACAAATACAGAACAGAGTAGACAGCTGAAGTCGTCCTCTGATCTCACCAGGAGTGAATCCACCTCGCAGGCAGCAGGGAGAAGAGACATGTGACCCTTCTCCCTTTCCTTTTAAGAGGTCATGTACAATGGCAAGAAGCACCACCTCCTTAGGGCTCTATATCCCACATTCATGGACAGAGCAAATACCACTACATTTCCCCTTTTTGTCTAAATAAGAATGTTCTAAACTTAATGTAAACTGTATACATTAAGAATGATTATCATATATTGTCCAGGAGAAACAAAGGATAATAACATAAACAAAAGTGGAACTATAACCAAAAAGAATATCATCAAAAAGAAAGACATGCTAAATATCCAGAAGTATTAAGAACAGAGGTAAATGGTAAATTATTGAGATTATTCCAATAGTTGTCCTATCTTGAAGATTCTAACTCTAGTACTAATACGTTCTAGCTAAGAGAAGATTGTAACTTTGTCTAGTTTTCAACTCCATCAAAGACCCAAGAAGAAAAACAATACTTGAGAAAACAGAAAATGCAAGCAAGCAATTTCTGAAATTCTTTCAAGAAAAGACAGAGACAGCCTGGACAGTCACCAAAGTTTCTCAGCACTGTTGGGGCATCCAATTTGGCTACAGGTCTAGAATATCTGACAGACCATTTTCAGAAGCAGGAATTTTGAAAGACCATCTTACCTTGTCTTGGCAGAGTTCAGTAGTCACTTTACCTTGTGTCCTGCTAGTCCAGAAAGGACAGCGTTCATATTGTCAGCAGTTGAGGCAAGGGCAGTTCTTTGCCCATCAGGCCATTTTGTGCCAAGAAGAAGACAAACTTCCAAATGGGAATGTCTGAAAACCCAACATTCTCTTGGGATCAGATCAGTGCTGCCAGGAGCAATCATGTCTCATGTCAACAGAATTCTAAATTATCAAAACATTTAAATGCCATATTCTCTAAGTCTATGAAGTGTTTGAAGAGCACCTATCCATCTGACATATGTTTCTGTAGATCTGGAGAGCCTAACTAATATAACTATAAAAATGACAAGCACAGGTGACTATAAATCTGTAAGTCTTCTCTACATAAATAACCTAAAGATTAAGGCTGCACATTAACAAGATAAACATTCTGTAAGCAGATGTACCATATAAGGACAATGACTTCAAAATTGTGACAATGCACAAAATATCTTCAACAGAGATGGAAATATATAGTGCAATATACAATATGACAACAATATTCTTAATATGTATCAATATACAAAATATTTTAAACAAGAGTAGAAATATATGTATAATTCAACAAATATAGTTTTGTATTTGTATCAATGTACAAATTATCTTAAATAGGAATATAAGAACAGTTTACATTGATATCAAATATACAAGAATCCATTTCAGTGAAAATTATCCAAGACTGATAGTTTGCTAAAACAGTTTACTAGGCCAGGCAGCAGTGGCACATGCCTTTAATCCCAGTACTTGGGAGGCAGAGGCAGGTGGATCTTTGTGAGTTCGAGGCCAACCTGGGCTACAGAGTGAGTTCCAGGAAAGGCACAAAGCTGTATATAGAAACCCTGTCTCAAAAAAACAACAAGGGGGCTGGAGAGATGGTTCAGAGGTTAAGAGCACTGCTTGTTCTTCCAAAGGTCCTGAGTTCGATTCCCAGCAACCACACGGTGGCTCACAACCATCTGTAATGAGATCTGGTGCCCTCTTCTGGCCTGCAGGGATATGTGCAGACAGAACACTGTAGACATAATAAATAAATAAATCTTAAAAAAAACCAACAACAACAAAAAAGTTTACTAGTAGATATAATAATCTCCCTAAATATACTATACCTACCCATTCCCCTTTTTCTTTGCTAAAGGAGAATACTGAGCTGTATTGTTCCACCCCAACCCTATAAACATCCATCCATAACCCAGACAAAAATGAAACTTTTGGGAAAGGGGTGTTATTTTCTTAGGATTGCTTCCTGCTGTTTAGGGGATGATGGAGTCCTGTAAGAAAGCTTATATAGTTAGGTCTCAATAGGGATAGCCATAGAGTCTGTACTCAGTCTCAAAGTAATGAATAAGATTATCTGAGATTCTGGCTAGAAGTATAGTATGATGGATCATCTCATCTTGGAACTGTCCTGAAGAATTTTCAGTCAAAAGCGGATCATTGAGTAATGTTCTTAGGTACAATGGCATTTTTCTGGACTGAGTAGAGTTGTTGTGGGGCCCCATCTTCCTTCTGGAGACTCCAGAGATTGCTGTTGCATAGACTTATTTTCACTGTGGAAAACTTGAACATTATTGATATCAAAATGGAAAGTTTGGAATTTAGGATGACACGACATGTGAGGAAGGATTCTGAGAAATCAAGAATAAGCATGGAGAGAAACAGAATCTTGATAAAAATGATTCTTAGATTTTTGGTTTTCTTCTGTCTCACACCAGTCAGCTCTTCCATTATGAGACAGAATCTCCTAATATTTCTTTTAGCAATATGCTTGCGTTAAGAGAAGGAGAGAGCGACATTCCAACTCCAAAGCCAGCTTGATTTATAATTGAATCAGGGCCACAACTATTCTAGAGTTAGAGACATTGATGTTAGGCAGTGAGATATTACCCTGTAGAGTATATAGGTACCAATAGGTCCTTCCTTTATGCGGTAAACATCTAGGTGTCCAAGGCATAATGATTTCTTGAAGATGGGTATTTCCATTGTCCTGTAAAGACAAAAAACAGAACCCTATCCTACCCTTGTTTGTTGAGTTTTCCTTACAAGTTGTAGAGTTGTCACATTGGTAGATGAGCTATTACTTCTCTTCATCAAGGGGTTTCTCCTGTTTGAAGTGAATTTTTATTAATTTTGTTAGTATCCATAGCTTTTCCTCTCCTGCAGAAACAAAAGCAAAACCTCTTCCCCAATATAGGACATGTCCTGGTTTCCATTCTGAGGTCAACACAACTTTGAAGTAAACTGGTTGGTTTAGCTCAACTTTTTCTGTTGTCCAATGTCTCTCTGCAGCTGTTGTTCCTTTCTCATCAGCATTGAGAAAATTCAAGATTAATAAAGCGTTATGTAATCTATTGCTAGGAGTTATTGTTACTCATTTCTGTTTATTTAGCATATCCTTTAAAGTTTATTTAGCATATCCTTTAAAGAGTCAGCCTTTTCAGAATCCATAGGAGTTGCCCATTGAAATCCTGAGTAGGTTTCAATGGTATGGTGTACATATTTTAATCTTCCAAATTCTGCAAATGAAACACATCCATCTGCCAAATTTCATTTATTTGTATACCTTTAGGATTACTTCCTGTAGGCAATGGAGTTTGGTTATAGAAGGAACAAGTAGGACTTTTTTTTTTTACAATTTTCTTGACTTTTGCAAAGTGATGGAAAAATCCTTCTTCAAACTTTTGGTATTTACATGATATTTCTTATGAAATTCTGAGGCTTGAATCACATTACCTATTAAAAACTGATCAATCTCATCATTACCTTGTGCTAAGGACGTAGCAGACCTGATAATTTTCTGTAATCATCTAAACAGTGAAGTTAACTCTGTTATCAGGAATACATTCATCAGTTTCAATGTGTAAAACAACTCTCTCTGTGTATTGAGAGTCAGTAACTATGTTGAGAAGTTCTGTTAAGTCCATGAGTACCTTAAGAATGGCATACAGTTCTGCCTTTTGTACAGAATTGTAGGGGCTTTGAACCACTTAAGTCTCCTGATTTATATCCTGCCTTTCCTGATTTATTTGCATCTGTATAGAATGGGGACTCCAGAGATTGGTTTTTGCAAACCAATGTGAGGAAGGACACATTCAATTCTCTTTACAAATTCTATTCTCTTTCTTTTGGGATAGCAATTCTTAATCTCTCCCAAAAAGTTACTGCAGAGTCTTTGGCAGTATTCATTATCTTTCTATAAAGAGGAAATTTCCTCATTAGTTAAAGGTACTACAATTTCTATTGGGTCCCTTCCTGCCAACTGACAAAGTCTTAATTTTCCTTTTAGAATCAAATCAGAGATCTTTTCTACATAAGTCTTTAGCTTCATACTCAATTCAAATGGTAGAAATATCCATTCCAATATAATATCTTCCCTCTACATCAAAATCCCTGTGGAGGAGTGTCTGGAGGGGAGTATGACCTGCTGTGGATATTGCTTTGTATAAATAAAATGCTGATTGGCCAGTAGCCAGGCAGGAAGTATAGGTGGGACAAGCAGAGAAGAGAATTCTGGTAAGTGGAAGGCTGAGGCAGAGAGACACTGCCAGTCACTGCCATGACAAGCAGCATGTGAAGATGCCTGTAAACCATGAGCCATGTGGCAAGGTATAGATTTATAGAAATGGGTTAATTTAAGATATAAGAACAGTTAACAAGAAGCCTGAGCCATTAGACCAAACAGTTTAAATAATATAAGCGTCTGCGTGTTTATTTTATAAGTGGACTGTCGGACTGCTGGGGCTTGGCGGGACGCGGAGAGAAAACACACCAGCTACGAATTGCGCCCAATGTGGGGCGCCAGATATTGGTGAAATTATTAAGGCCTCTCCATGTAGTTAAAAGGGAGGTTTATTTAGTGGCATAACTTACAAATGAAGGGATTGGTAGATTGCAGGGTCTAGGAAAGACGTGGCGCAGTCCACCGGTGTTCTCTGGAGAACTCTGCTCCTGCTCGGTCTACCTGGAGCATCCAGGGTCCAGGAGCCAAGAGAGCCAGAACATCCGGATCTCGGGTCTTCAGGGCCCTCTCATGGCCCCGCCTTGTAGGCGTGACAGTTACCGAAGCCTCAGTGGGGGTTAGAACTTCCAGATCAAAGCTGGAATGGCTACCCACTACAGAACTGGCTTTGGCCAGTGTCTCCTCAGGTCATGGTTTCTAGTGTTGATGCAGGTAGAGAAAGACTCACCCTCCCTGAGGGGACTGGCCAGTAGGAATTTGATCAAACCACAGTGAATATAAGGACAATGTAAAATGGACTTTGGAGGGGCAGGACATGTAGGAGGGGTATCCATGGGAGGACTAAGAGTTGAGTGCAACCAGGGTTCATGAATGGTCTTCAAGTGGTTTTGATAATTGCCATATTGAAATTTTTAGATAATTATGTTCTTGACTAAACTGAAAAATTAACTTGGGCTCAAGAGATGGCTCAGAGGTTAAGAACAGTAGCTGCTCTTCCAGAGATCATGAGTTCAATTCCCAGCATCCACATGGTGGTTCACAACCATCTCTAATGAGATCTGGTGCCCTCTTCTAGCTTACAGGCATACATGCAGGCAGAACACTGTATGCACAATAAATAAAAATCTTTGCCTGGTGGTGGTGGTGGTGCACACCATTAATCTCAGCAACTGGGAAGCAGAGGCATGAGAATCTCAGTGAGTTCAAGGCCAGCCTGGTCTATAAAATGAGTTCCAGGAAAGCCAGGACTTTTGCACAGAGAAACCCTGTCTTGAAAAGCTAAAAAAAAAGGAAAAAAGAAAAAGAAACTTATTGATGATTGTTCAAATAAAAAAAAGAAAGAAAACAGAACCTTTTTCATTGATACTGATTTACTTTAAAAATTGTTATTTTAATTTTTGTTTTGTTTTATATGTGTTTTGCCTGCATAAACACCTCTCAAAGTCAGCAGAGCTGGAGTTACAAACAGTAGTCATTTGCCACGTGACTATTAATTGGAAGGAGATCCTCAGGAAGAATAGTCAGTGCTCCTAACCACTGACAATTCTCCAGCACTCAATAATGATCAACTGTTTTGTTTTGTTTGTCTTTTCAGATGGGGTCACATGGTATAGATCTTAATTGTTCTGGACATAATAGTTTAGCCAGGTATTCCCCCAGAAGACTGTAGCCACTGTTCAGAAGTCTGAGGCTGGAAAATTACTGGAACCCACAGACAGCAGGACAATCTGATGCATTTTCTACCGATCAGTTCTTGCAGTTTCACCAATCAGTTCTTGCAGTCTCTGTTCTTATTGAAAACCCCAGAAACCAGATTGGCTTTTGATTTGGGACCTTTCTTTCCATTCTTTTCAGGGATTCCTGTTTCACTGTGCTGAGGACAACATCCAGGGATTCAGATGTGCTAGGTAGGAGCTCTTCTGCCAGGCATGTCCACTGGACACTGTCAGTTCCAGCACTCAGCAGGTACAGCAGGCAGATCTCCATGTGTTCAAGGTTGTCCTTGTCTACATAATGAATTTTAGAATGGTCAGGGCTAAATGATAGTATCTATCTCTAAAAGGAATAGATAGTCAGTGAACTCAGTGTATGTAAAGGATACAACCATGCTTTCAGGCAAAACTATTTTATTGAAACCTATGGGAAATTGTAATGCCATAGAAGGTGTGGAAAATAATATATCCAGCATTAGGGTCTCCCCAGACATGAAAATGAGAAATCATAGCTGAACAGTAATAACACTGTTATCCCTCTACCAGTTCATTAAATCAGTCAATCGTATACTGGAGAAAGAGATATGTGTTCATATATTACAGATCTTTAAGTGAAGTAGACAGTCAGAAACAGAGAGACAGCAAGACTTGCTTCCCCAATCCCTTTTGCTCATTTTAATGTCATTTAATTTTATCCCCTTCTCTGTATCTATGGTCACTCATATCCTCAGTGCTCTGGGTACCGTTTTCAAATCTCTTTTACTGTCCAAGGGTGAGTCTGTCCTGTTGAACTTAGCCATAAATTGAACATCTTGTTCTCTACATCAATCCCTCTCCCTCAAATCTGAACCAATGGAACAATCTTCTTTCCAAAGTACATCTAAAATGCTTGAATACATATGTTCTAATGAGTCACTTTAGTGATAACTTTCATTTTCCAGAGCCCACAAGTGACCTTTCCTTATTTATTACCAACAGGAAAATAGTGTGGCCTCCAAGTTGAAGATACAGAATCCATGACAATCCAGGCACTTCTTAGCTCACAAATAAGAGAAGCCTTTCAGCTGCCTTATAGACGTGATCGTATCTGTAAATTCAGAACAATGTTGGACCAATCTGTCTAGCAGAACACCACCAATGTCATCATCATAACTTCATCTAGGACAGGGTACCACTCCGGGGTCAACTGTCTCAGTTTGGTAGGGTGTTGTAGTAACTTCTTAAGGCTGTGCACAGACAGGAAGTTGTTCACAAATTTGATCTCAGTGAGTTGGTATCACTGGATCAGGCAGGCAGCAACACAGTGATTTGAAAATCCATGGCCACACCTCCCTTCAGTTCTAGGGTCTGTCTGCACAGTAGCTGTCAGTCTTTCTAGCAGTCTTCATAAAAGTGGATGACTTATATTTAAAAATGTGACATCCCTCAAGTGTTTGAGCTGATGGACACTCAGGCACTGAACCAGATAACTCATATCTGAATCTGATAGCACTGAGTGATTACAAAGGTCTCTAATGGACACTTCAAGCCCTAGAGAGAGACAAAGGAGCTCACCTCAGTAAGTTTTATAGTGATAGAGAGATGGCTATAACTTCAAAGTAGCAGAGGCTAGTTAGGCCCAAGATCATTCTGAGCTCATCATGAAGGTCAAGACCAGGATGCTCCCTGATAGAAAGTTAACAACTCAAGTCTTGTCCTTCTAGGCAGAGAACTGTGACTGTTTCTGCCCCCAGCTCTACAGTTTTCTCTCTACTGTCAAGCAGAAAACAAGACGACTAGATAGATTTGTCAGCAGGAAAACCCATAAGGAACAACCAGGAAACACTTAGTACCATCCCTGGGTGTGCTAACCTTTGGCATGATGAGCCCCACCTCCATAGCACAGTGTTACACTGTGGTCATAATCACTATCACTCATTTCAAATATACTACAGCCACTGCCTGTGCTCAAATAGCCTCTGACCCATGAGGAATCAGAGGCAGCTAGAAACTGTTCATATAGTTCTGGGTACAGAGTTGACGTGGGGCAATGTGCGGTGTAAGTTCTCACACCCTCTGTAGATCTGTGTTCCCTACATCTGGGTCCCTAGCAGAGACCTTTACAAGATCATAGACCCGTAAATGACAGTCTGAGTTTACTAAGGTGACACCTTAGGATGCTAGAGTAGCAGAAACACTACTAGATCAGCTATTCTAAGGTTACACCAATATGAACTCAACAGTGGCTGGAAAGCCACAGGTGTACACTGATGATTAGTGGAGCATAGAATGGCTTTGCGCTGCCCTGTGGGGAAAGCTCTCTATCCGTCCTCACTTGAGCATTTAGTCCAGGTATACATTCAGGAAGCAGCCTCCATTCAAATAGAGATACTGGAGTTTGTTGAGTTGGGAGAACTGGGGAATGATCTTGGTAAAACACCAATCTTTCATCTCTTGGTTTCCAAGATACTCCAAAGGCATGCAGATTTCATGGAAAAGGAGTCTCTGAAGGTTTCTCATCTGACCCAGGTCAGGGCTATCAATGTGAGGGTTCTAGGATCCCAATATACGTTCATATCCAATTCCTGCATGAAGCATGAAACAAATAACTCCAGCAGCTCTAGGAGGTGTTAGGCAGGGATGGCCCAAATGTCCAGATTCTGACACATCTTGTCTCTGCACGGCCCGAAGATAGAAATGTTTTAGGTATTTACAGGGGTGGATGTACTTGAGGGAAATGTTTCTCAACAACACCATCATGGCCTGTTCTCTGCCCCCCCCCCCCCACACACACACATTGGGAAATCTTGGAATGTTGGAAACCTTGTATTGCCCATTGCTCACAATCTGTCTTTCTCATAGCCACAGTTCCCTGAAAGGCCTCGTGGAGATTCATAAGCACCCTTTTAAACTGATCTTCCCTGTTATTCTGCCCAATCACAACCACTACTTCCCCTGAATCCTTCTCCACCTGGAAGTGCTTAAGAGGAGATTCAAATGTGAGCCCCAAACTTTTGTGGGCAATCTTCTACAAATGTCTCTTAAGAACAAAACGAAAGATTCTATACCCAAACAATACTTTGAGTTCAATAATTTGACGTCTTTGGGAGAATGTGTGACATGGAGGCAGGAGTACTTTTACTTTCAAAAGCTTTAGAGCCAGGGATCATGCTGAGCTCTAGGCTGCTCATTAAGAGATTGATTCTGAGAACTGTTAATTTGATGTTTCCTGGGATTCACAGCCATGTTTCCTCAACTATAGCATTATCTTCATTTTCATTTAATGATATGTAATCACTTTGAATTAAACTTCCTAAAAGTTAGTTCTGGAGATGCTGATCTTTAGATCATGTGCATGTCCAGGTTGTCTGAGTCCTTGGATGTTGCATCCTCAGCACTGTAGAAAGAGCAAAAGGCGGTTCAAATTCAGGTCTCAGTACTCAGGAGGTGGAGGTGGAGGCAGAAGGATCAGTGTTTCACAACACTTAGCTCCATAAAGAGTTCAAAGCTAGCCTAGGCTAAGTGAAATTTGATGCTTCAAAACAGTCACACCAAACAAACAAACAAAGCAACACCAACAAAAAATCCAAAATAATAATATGACATGAGAGACTGGCTATCCAGGGTGAAGTGATGTCTCTTGATTGGGGGTGAATGATCTGGACACTGCTATCAGGTAGGTCTTCTAAACCTAGCAGGTCCAGGCAGTCGTACCAGCCCCCAAGGCTCAGAATATCTTGTCTGGCCATTCTGAGCCTTATAGCACCCCCATTCATTTCCTTTGAAGCTCCACCTCTCAGCCACAAGTTGCCACCTGGTTGGATGATGGAGCTTCCAACTTATAATTCTATTTGGAATTTTGCATCTGTAGCTTGAGTGAAATAGATCTCCATGTGGGAAAGTATGAAATCAAAGGTTATGATCAAGGTCCCTGGACCGTCCATGATACTTCTA
This sequence comes from Peromyscus californicus insignis, assembly GCF_007827085.1. Classification (NCBI taxonomy): domain Eukaryota; kingdom Metazoa; phylum Chordata; class Mammalia; order Rodentia; family Cricetidae; genus Peromyscus; species Peromyscus californicus. Next base: position 7,120,606 of record NW_026294573.1, read on the forward strand.
GACAAACTTTCAGCTCTGGCATTCATTGTCTTTCTTACATTACTACATTTTTTTTTGTTAGATAAGATCTCACACTGTAGCTAAAGTCTATCTGGAACACACAATGTTACCTGAGCTGACCTGTAATTCTCAGTAATCCTCCTGCCTCATTAGAGATTATGTAACAGAATGTGTTCCAGTTGATTAGATCTCTATGAAGTAAAGAGAATGAGATTCCACTGTGGTGAAGGTAAGGATCCATTCCCAGAGTTACTGCCCCAACACTCAAACTTCCTTTCCTTCTTTCTTCCTTTCTTCCTTCTTTTCTTTCTTTCTTTCTTTCTTTCTTTCTTTCTTTCTTTCTTTCTTTCTTTCTTTCTTTCTTTCTTTCTTTCTTTCTTTCTTTTCTTTCTTTCCTTCCTTCCTTCCTTCCTTCTTTCTTTCTTTCTTTCTTTCTTTCCCCTCCTTCCTTCCTTCCTTCCTTCCTTCCTTCCTTCCTTCCTTCCTCCTTTCCCTCGCTTCATTCTTTCTTCCCATACCTGTACCAGTAATGCCCCTGATGGAATTGTTGCCTAGATGAGGCTAGAAAACAGCTGTATTGTCAAGCTGTATTGAGTCATTGATGAGAAATCCACAGTGTATGTGATGTCTGTTACTGGTTCCCACCCCCAAAAAATCAGGCTGGTGTTAAAAAGCCAAGCAGTTGCCTACCGATTCAGGGAAGGAATGGCTGAGAAAACTATAGAGGAAGGTTGTCTCTGTCCTCTTCCTCCATTCACAAAACCCTGGTTCTTTCTCCAGCATTGCATGAGCAAGACACACAGAGACATGCTGGTCACTCCAGAGCTGAGTTTGGGGCCTGAGGTTCAGAGATTCAAGGTCATCTTTGACTTCAGCAAGATTAAATCCAGCCTGGGCTATAAAATAACCTCTCTCACAGAGCAAGGCAGGGCCCATGGCTTTCTGTTGGAAGAGGTGCCGCAGAAAAGGAAGTCAAGAATGAGAGCTGAACCAGAGGTGGCCCCACATGTAGCACAAATCCTAATTGGTCTTATAATGAAAACCTGGAGCCAGATATCTGGGTCAATGCTGAAAGATCAGAGAAGCAGAGCGGTCAGCTGCCTCCCCAATCCTCAGCTGAAAATGCTGAGCTCCTGTCTCTGGAGTCCTCACACTGAGTGGCTCTGAGATCCTGTCTCCTCCCCCTCATGTTCCTGTCTCCCCCTCGCTAGTGCTGGGATTACAGATGGGAGCCACCACCACTGCTTGACTCCGTTTCTCCTTTAGAGAGATTCAACCTCCTGTATCCCAGGGTGGCCTTGAACTCCTGATCTTCCTGCTTCCTCCTCCCCAGTGCTGAGATTAAAGATGTATGCTACAACTACCTGGCCTCTGTAGCTAATCTAGTGGTTGGCTCTGCCCTCTAATTTTGAGGCAAACCTTGTTTGTTAGAGCATACACCCACACACCTTTAATCCTGGCATCTGGGAGACAGAGGCAGGCTCCTTGACTACGTAAAAAGTTTCAGAACACCAAAAGCCACATGGCCAGACCCTGTTTCAAAAACAGATTGGGATTTAGGGGGAAAGGTGGCTCACACGTATTTCAACAGGAGACAGAAATGGTACTGTCAATTCTTCTGGGAAAACAAACAAAAACATCAAAACAAACAATAAGCTAAGCATGGTGTCCACCCTTTTCATTTCAGTGCTCTAGAGAGTGAAGTAGGCTGATCTCTGTGTGTTCAAGGCCAGCCTTGTCTACATAGTGACTTCTAGGCCAGTCATTTCTACACAGTGAGATCCTGTCTTCATAAAAAGTTTTTTGGCTAGATAGGTGGCTCAGGTGTTCAGAGCACAGACTACTCTTTCAGAGGACCTCACTTTAATTCTCACCATCCATATCAGGTAGCACACAAGCATCTCCACCTCCAGATCCAGAGTGACCCAACTCCTTGAGCCTTTGTGTCACCTTCTTCCCTGTGAACATTTCAAAACACAGACAACAACACACACATAATTAAAAACAAAAAACAATCATTTGAAAAGTGGGATAAGTCGAGGGTGTAGGTCAGTGGTAGAGTTCATGCTTAGCATTCATGAGGCCCCAGGTTCAATCCCCGGCACCTCCAGTGCTTTCAAGCTCCTGTAGGTTACCAGCTTTCTTTTCTCTCCAAGAATTTACTATTGCCAGGCAGTGGTGGCTCATGCCTTTAATCCCAGCACTCAGGAGGCAGAGGCAGGTGGATCTCTGTGAGTTTGAGGCCTGCCTGGGCTACAGAGTGAGTTCCAGAAAATGGGCAAAGCTACGCAGAGAAACCCTGTCTCAAAAAAACAAAACAAAAAAAAAAAAGTGGGATAAATGAGCCTATTCCCACATAAATTTAATGAATAAATAAATGAATATATGTGTACTAAAATTAAATAAAGATGATTTCTAAGAGGTATTTTATTAATATACAGAAGACTGGGACAATCTTTTGATTAAAGGTCCAACCGTACTTTGGTGTTTCTAAGGTGGATTCCTTTTATGTACTGCTAGGGTTTGGTCAACCATTTGCATGCCTGGTGCTTGTGGAGGCCAAAAGAGGGTGCTGCACTCCCACAACTGGAAAGGCAGAGAAATTTGAGCCAACATTTGAGTCGTAGAAACTGAACACCTGTCATCTGGAAGAGCATCCAGTGCTCTTAGCTGCAGAGCCATATCTCCATTCCCTCACTTACAAAAGCTTTAAATCCCCTATTTTCTATGATGTTACATGCATGGTAAATGTAAGTTCTTTCCCACTGAACCATACCCTAGGCCTTTTCAGAATTCCTTCAGCAACTCATTTGTATATTCATCCACACATTCATGTTGTTTGAGACTACATTTCATTCTCTAGTGGAGGCTACACTGGGATTCTTGGAGTAGACAGGCAAATACATGGGAACCTGCCTGCCTACATCAGCCGACTGAGATTTTAGTTACAGGCATGAGCCTAAAATAGGGTTTTTGTTGTTGTTGTTGTTTCCTTTTTTTGTCTTTATGAGCAGGGAATAGACATGTATCCAGAGCTAGGCTTTAACTCACACACTGAGCCATGCTGCCTTCCAACAAGAGATACTCCATCCTAAATATCTTAGTGTATCACCAAACCAGGCTCACAACCAAGGTTTGAAACCTTTGCATTGACTGAGAAAAAGAGGGATGGATATGAGTGTGTTTCCTTAGCTGTATGTCATCCCTGTGGATTGCCTGTGAGTAGACTCGGTGGTGTCTGCATGGGGTGACAGATCTCCAGGAGTTTAAGCAGTGGCCCTAGCCTCTAGGATTCTGAGATTCTCCTTTGCCTTCTCTGAAATTTCTTTTTGGTTCCTTGCCTGCTTGATTTTGTGTGTATGCTTTTGTTATAAGAGAGGCTATTCAAGTTTCCCTGGCTAGCAGTCAATGCACAATGTAGCTGAAGGTGACCTTGAACTTTAGGATCCTCCTCTCTTGCCCTCCTAAAAGCAGGAATTGCAGGTATTTGCCACCATGACTCATTTGTGTCAAAATGTCTAAGAATCTTTGGACTCCACACACCCTTTCCTAAAAGTGGCTTTCAGTCCTGACCAGATTCCTGAATCCCCACCCAGATCCTCCTCCAGATGTCCTAGATAGGCTGGGACTGATGGCATCAAATGTGTCATCCAGAGATGGAAGGAATTAGAGATGGGCTGAAGGCAGAAGCTCATCCATTTCCTACCCCACAAGCATTGACTGCAGGTTGCTCATACGTGGCCACAGTATCACAATTTGGAAGGGGAAAGACCTGACTAAGCTACACAAAACCATGTTTCACAGATAGTAATAACTTGTTTTATCTTTTAGACTGGAGAGCACGATTCAGAAGCTACAGTCAGCTGAGGAAGAGGGTCAGTGTCTCAGATCCAGGGCCTTCAGCCCAAGCTGGACCTGGAAGACATGAAACAGGGTGGAGGAGGGCATGATTCCCTCTGAAGGGGATGTCCTCATGGCCATGTTCCTACTTGAGTCACTCTATTATCCTGAAGAACCTCGGTAGCACATGAAGATGGGGCCAGGTTAGAGTTTAGCATGTAGACCCTGGTTGGTGTCATTGTCTCTCTGCCAGTGAATTACCACCCCCACCACCAACCCCGAAGGCCTAAGGTTACACTTGATGCACATGAGATCCACTGGTGTTTTAGGAATTTAGCAGTCACTGTATCTGGGGTAGAGTGAACAGCTGCTTTCTAGAAGTACACTGACCTTGAAGAATCCTTGAAGAAAACAGTGATTGTTTTGCTGAAGGGGCATTGCAGCCATCCCATGACTTTGGTCACAAGGCATATGGGGCACACCTGAAGCTCTTATTTTACTATGTATTGCAAATGATACATAATAAAGGACTAGAGTCGTGGGGGCATGTGATGCTCTCCTTTAGTGAGACATGCAAATTAGATTAGGGTCCTTGGTATAAGGAAATACTTTGTGTAACAATCAATAAAAATGCCTTTGTATGGCTGTTCTGGGTTCAGTCCATCAGAGAAGCTGGACTTTTCTGCTGCCACATAGGCCTTAAAATTTCTTCTTGGAGTGCCTTTTTTTCTCAAACTGAACTTGCTACTTGGTGTACCCTGACACACGACTTCCTGAGAACATGCTGGGCTGGGGGAGTAGACTTTCATAGGTAGAATATAAAACTACTTGGGCAGAGTCAAAATATGTCAATAGCAGAGTGCATACCTGTCTGTGATGTTTGGTCTCTGAGGGCTTTTGTGTTGTAAATAATGTGTAGCATTTTCTAGCAAGTATCCATTGTAAGGGGATCCAGTTTGAGACTCTGCTATGCTGGCAGTCTAGGATGTTCAGGTTTCCCTAGATTTAATTTTTCAATTAAAATTTAAATATTGGGATGGGTTTGTCTATGGCTGGGTATAGCACCTGAGTACAGGTTCCCGGAATATATGGATATCCAGAAGCTGGAGGCCAGAATATATGGATATCCTGAAGCTGGCGATACAAATATTTGTGAACTCACCTAACTTGGCTTCTAGAAACTAAACTCAGGACCCAATATTCTAGGCTTCTTCTTCTATCTACATATTTTAAATATGAGTTTTATTTTGTATGTGTTCACACCAAGCTCATGCAGTGCCTGTAAAGGTCATTCATAACAGGTGTCTGGTTCCTTAGAACTAGAGTTACAGTGGGTTGTGAGCCACCACATAGTTACTTGGACCCTAATCTAGGTCCCAGAAAGGAACAAGTGCTGTTGACTTCTCAGCTGTCTATCCAGCCCTCTTCTTTTGTTTAGAATGTAATAGGCAGTCCTGAAAACGTAACATACAAGCGACACTATACAGATATGGTAGGATATATTAAGGAATATTTATATATGTACATATATGCATGTAATACCAATTAATGACAAACGAGATCATGCTTTTGAACAGCAATGAGGGATATATGGCAAGGTTTTTAAGGAAGAAATGTGTAGTTATATTAGAATCTAAAAAGAATATAAATATATATAATTGGTGAAAGACCTTCACAGTTACATTTGATTGAACTCAGCATCCATTCACAATACTGAACCATGGAATCATTAAGTATGTTCATTTTGTGTGCTTATACATGACAGAACATACTTACCATTACCTGCTTGTGAAGGTCCCAGGTCAATGTTGGGAATCAGCCCTCCCCTTCTATTAAATGGGTGTCCTGGATCAAACTCAGATTGTCAAGGTTGGCCCCATGTACCCTTTACCCATTGAGCAATCTTGACTACCCACATTTTAATTAACCTATCAATGAAGGAAAAACAAAAGTTGTGACACAAACTTCTTTATTGCTACCTGATTATACAGACACAAGGAAACACAATTAGGCTCAGAGACTCATTAACAAAATAAAGACAATTTGCCACTGGACACTTACTATGCAGATCCTAGGGACCGGCAACCCTTTAGGACAGGACAGGGACCTGTGTTGGCATTCTGGCCCGCCCCTGGGAGACCTGCCCTGTGCCTGTTCTGACTTAAAGTCTACTTTTAAGAAAAAACCACCTTCTCCCCTCTCTCTATTCGGAGGTAGGCACCTCTCCAGCTGGAGCTCTCTCCCTCCCTGTCTTTCTCTCTTTCCCTCCCCCATCTCTTCCCCCACCAAATAAAACTCTTCACTGAGCACTGTCTGCCTGGCATCTCTGTCTCTCACCCGCCATGGGTCGCCTTGGCTCCACTCGCCAGGTATTCTGAGTGCTGTATAATGACAGGACCTTTGTCTGTCTCCTGGAGGTGTTAATGTACGGGTGGCCAGCCAGAATGGGGAGCCCTGAAGTATAGTGCCCCACAGTCAGGTGGCCAACAACCTGGGTTTGGTGCTCTCTGTTAGAAACCCCATTAATCTGTAAGAGGAGGGAAGAGCATGAGGAGTTTAAGGCTAGCCTGGGCTACACTGAGAAGACAGAAAGAGAATGTCAGATTAGCTTCAGGTCACTTGGATGCTGAGAAGTCTTAGCCAACAAGAGCTGAGACAAGACAGTATCTTTCCATTCCTGTGTATAGTCAAAGGAATGCCCTGACCATGATCTCGAGGACAAGATTAATGGAGAAGCAGAGAAGCACATCACAGACAGAATATCAGGTTCTCAGCATCTGACCATTACTTTGTATGCAGGAGAAAGGCCCTGAAGAGCCAGTCCTGCCAGGTGGTGGTGGTACACGCCTCTAATCGCAGCTCTTGGGAGGCAGAGCCAGGCCAATCTTTGTGAGTTTGAGGCCATCATGGTCTACAGAGTGAGTTCCAGGACAGCCAGGACTGTTTCACAGAGAAACCCTGTCTCAAGGAAAAAAAAAAAAAAAAAAAAAGAGCCAGTCCTGACAGGAGCTACAGATTGAAATGTAGAACACTCTTTCTGACTCCACAAGACACTTAACCTCACTGTGCTCATCAATGTCAGCCCCCATGTTCTGATCCCACTGCATGCAATTTCATTTCCACCACACTGAGCAGTGTCCAAAACCATGTGTTCTAGGGTCCCCTGAATGAGAGGCCTGTCCCTGTGCCTTCATTTCTTAGTACCCAGAAGGAATTTACAGTGAGCAATCACAAAGTGTTGTCTCCAGTTTATAGAAATAACACTCACAACAGTCCAAACCGGGATTGCTACCGAAGCAGACTGACCTGAGCTGCCTTACATTGACAAGTGTGCTCTTCAGGTAAGCATAACATTGGGAAAATTCCACTACCTTGATATAACCAGAGTGATCACAGACCCCTTTAGGAGCAGGGTACAGCTCCTTGTTCAGCTGGCTTAGATTGGCAGTGTGGTACAGAAGATCTTTCAGGGCATTGATGGAAATTTCATTGTCATAAAGATTGATGCTGGTCAGCAGGGAGCATTGGCTCAGGGCAGGGAGAAGGACCCTGAGGTCAGGGTCCTTCATCCTACAGTCTTTTAATTCCAGGGTCAGCAGAGTGTCTGCAACACTCTGTAAGAAGACTTTGAGAGGCATGAAATTCAAATCACTTAAATTGACACCTCTCAGGTACAGATGTTTAAGCTGACAGTGACCCCACTGGGCAAAGGAATCCAAGTCCGACTGTGAGAAATTGCATAAAGAGATGGACAGGGACTCCAACGGGGTCTTCAGACACCTAGGGAGAGACCAAGGGGTTATTTTCAAACACAGTGGTGGGTTGTCCTAGAGGTAGAGGGGACCACATAGCCAGGGTCAGTATGACCACGGGATGGCCATGAGCATACAGTACAACCCATTAGTCTTCTTTTTCAAATCACACCACTCTTGCCCTAGGGAGTTATCTTCATGGTGCAGACTGGCTCATTCCACAGCTACCTTTCCTGTTCTTCAGTGACAAGCAGAGACCCAGAGTTGCTATGGAGACTATTAGGCTAGAGCTGCCACAGGAAGGAGAAAGATAGGACCCATATGACCATGTCAGGTTGCCTCCTGAAGAGTCATTGACTCCCTGTCACAGTGTCTGCACCTGTTCACTCTCAGCCCTGACTCTGACTCTCACCTCAACTTTTCCATGTCTTGTCCACTTATCCCACTCCTGCTCTCAATAGAGCCTTACACTGTCTGGGAACTAGACTGGGATGTATTCTCCCCGATCAAAACACAGAGTTCACCTGGGAAACTCTGCAGGTCTGAGTCCTCCCTATACAGGGCCCTCTTCTTTTCCTGTTCCTCCACATTAGATCAGACAGGATTGCTATGGAGGAAACCGCAACCCACCCTCCCTAGATCTAACCCACAATCCTGGCCTTCTACCCTGTCAGCTCTGTCCATACAAACTACCCCACTTCATCACTCAGCTTTATAAGTGGTCATGTGGGCCCTTGAATCAGTTAACATGGAATAAGCTCATCCTTACATGTTCATTGTGAAATGCACAGAGGTCTGCAGATACCAGGTGCCCACTGCTCTCTAGTGTATAAAGGAAAGGTTTGCTCTGGTAGCAGGAACTGCTCTCCATCCTTTCTTACCTAAGCAACTGTTTTGTGTGGTCATTGAGGAAATAGACATCATCTATGGTGACATGCTTGAGACGGTTGAGTTTGGAGAACTGAGAAATGATCTTGCGGACACATTTCTCATCCCTGTCAGTGATACTGCCAGTTGCAGGAGCATGGGTGTGGTCTTGAAAGACACGTACTAGCAGGATTTTGTGAAGATTTCTCATCTTCCCGATGAAAGGTACAAAACTGGCCAGTGTGGAGAGATTACCCACTGTGTTCAGTTCCAACTCCTTGATGAACTCCAGCTGTAAAATATGGAAGACCTTCGTGACAGTGTCCCCTTCTTCTGTACCAATCCTCAGCCTCACACAGCACAATTTCAGGGAACCCTTTTTCTCCTGTGCCCATTTCAACAACTGCTTTTGGTATTCATCCGCAGGTAGGTGAAGATCAGTGACAACCTTCAAACACTGCCTCCTCAGTGTGCGTTGAGGAAGAAGGCCCTCCACTAATAGCTTCTCAGGCAAAGTTTCTGTTGAGTGGTTTCCCCCATCTCTTCCAGACAACACATCCCCGAAATCATGGAGCACATTCCTCAAGTCAACCACTTGAAACATCTGCCCTCTGTGGATAAATGAGAAGTGTCAGAAGGTAAGTTGAGACCCAAATCTTTTCTCCATCTCTGATGGAGTTTTCCCCTGCTTATCTCTGTGTTCCTCATGTTCCTGCTTTTCAGTGCTGGGTCTCCAATACAGAACCTCAAGCTTGTCAAGCATGAGCTTTTTGCCTGAGATGCATATTGGGGACCTGTCCTGTTTCCCTGCATTCAGTTGCTCTGGAATTCTGTCATCTAGTATTGTTTTTTGTTGTTGTTGTTTGTTTTGTTTGTTTGTTTTTGTTTTGTTTTTCGAGACAGGGTTTCTCTTTATAGCTTTGGAGCCTGTCCTGGAACTCACTCTGTAGCCCAGGCTGGCCTCAAACTCAGAGATCTGCCTGGCTCTGCCTCCTGAGTGCTGGGATTAAAGGCTTGCACCACCACTGCCTGGCCTTTTTTTTTTCCTGAGACAGGGTTTCTCTGTGTAGTTTTGGTGCCTGTCCTGGATCTTGCTCTGTAGACCAGGCTATCCTCGAACTCACAGAGATCAGCACTCCCCGAGTGCTGGGATTAAAGGCATGTGCCACCACTGCCCAGAATAAACCTATTTTTATTACCTGGTGGAGACAGGGGTACAGGGTCATTCTTCTGTGGCTACATCTGCACCAAGAGCTATCTCATACTTAATTGCTGTTTGCTACAAGGACTCTAGAGCTGTCAAGGCCCCTGCAGCCCTCCAGTATACCAGCCAAAGTCTCTGATCCACCTTTGACCCCATACTCCCTGATCCAAGATGTTCGTTCCATATACGCCAGTGTGTAGCATTTGGCATTATATGGTTATTGCTTACCCGGGGTGAGACTCTCTTTTCAGCCTTGTGCCTACTCCATCCAACATAGCCTGGTAGATCTCCAAGTCAGGGTTCTTTATCAGCAACCCAACAGAAAGGCAAAGGTAGGGACAGTCTGCCACCAGGGCCTAATCATCTCTATTTTTCTCTGAGTGTTGTCCTCCTTCAGCAGTATGGGAAAGAACTCCATTGGCTGGTCCTGCAGAGTAGAGATGTCCAAGGTCTCATTGCTCACTAAGCTTTGCACTGCCAGTTGCAGGAGTGTGGGTGGGGCCTGGAGGCTCATTCTGATGGATGTTAAGGGAGATGATCCTGGGGAAGAATTTAGGAGAAAATATATTTTCAGTCTGTCTTATGAAGATTTCTCCCCCTCACAGTGAGCATCTGTCACGACTCTGGCCTTGATGGAGACTTGGGTTTACTCACTACAGCACTCTTTGGCAGTCTCAGAGGCAAATGCTGCTACCCTGGTAGCATGTGGGGCCTCTCACAATCATTCACATTCACCAGTGTCCCATCCAGTTCCAACCTTTGCTACTCTGAGTCCCATACCCCTTTGGAAGGGGGAAACCGGGAAGGAAAAATCTAAGCTCCGTTTCTTATGGCAGAAAGGATACTAACCCCTTTTCAGAGACAATGGAAGTATTATATGTAGAACCTACCCATATTAGGCTTTCAATAAATTGATCCTGCCTGGCAAAGACTGAGAAGAATCTGTGAAATGGGAGCATTGCTTTTAATTTTCAAAGATTCAGAGCCTGGTTTAGGGAACGTAGCTATGTCAGACAACTTTGGAGTATAGAGTTCCCTGGGTAAGTGCTAGGGGGCTAGTGGGGTATCATGTCCTTCTAGTAACTTACTTGTTTTTGTTGAGACAGGGTCTCACTGTGTAGCCCACAGTTGGCTATGTAATCCAAGCTGGACTCAACTCTCACTAAGATCCTAAAATTGTACACTAGCCAATCTGATGTGACCTTAATGCTTAGCATGTTCTGAATCAAACATTGCTTTTCAAATACTGCATGATGTCTGTCTGGTTGGCAAGAAACTAAAATTTCATTACTGTAGAGACAGATGCAGGAGGATTCCATACAGTCTAGTCCATACTTTAAGTTTGAGGTTAGGCCAGTATTAGAGGCTTCAAAAATAACCCAAATAAGCAAGAATGGCATAGATTGATGAGTTCCTTTGTTTTTGCCTGAGATTGTTTGGTACTGGGGTTTGATCCAGGCCCTGGCTTTGTGGTAGACAAGTGCTTTACCACTGAGCTGCATTCAACTTAATCATTTCTGAATTTTATAGAGAACAAGTCACTCCATGGACCCCAGGCTATCCTAGAACAGGGAATGGTTTCCCCTCACATCTCCAGTGCTAGGATAACAGCATTGTGCAATCAGCCTACTTGGCTTCTGTTTATGTCAGTCTGAGGAGTGAACTTGTCCAATTGACCAGGCTGAAGCAACTGCATCCAATAAGCACTGTCCAAAAACATCACGGTGTCTTGTGGCCCCTCTGAAAAATCCATCCCCAGGCTTTTTTAAAAGACACTGTCAATAATTATTTCAATTAGCTGGGTGGTGATGGCATATGCCTTTAATCTTAGGACTTGAGAGGCAGAGCAGCCCGGGTTACAGAGTGAGTTCTAGGACAGCCAGGGTTACACAGAGAACCCTGTCTCCAAACACAAAATAATTTCTTTTCAATGAAATCACAAAACTGCCACCTGTGAAGTCTAATTCCTGGGATTACAAACACATTCAATAACAGTGAGACCATAACTGAAACCAGCATAGCAGAGAAACACGGACAGAGCTATCAGGAGTACAAGACCAGCCTGGGCTGGTGAAACCTTGTCTCGAAAACCCTCAAAGAACTGAACAACCTAAAATGTAAATTACAGTCTATCAGTTATCTCATTAAAACCAACTAAATCTCTGGATGGAGGTGGTACACACCTTTAATCCCAGCACCAAGGAGCCAAACCGTAGGTAAATCCCTGTGAGTTCAAGGCCAGAATGTTCTGAGTTCTACAGAATGAGTTCAAGGACAGCCAGTGCAACACAGAGAAACTCGGTCTCGAAAATCAAACAAACAAAAAGCTTAACTAAATCAAGACTAACACACAAACAAAAAATCCCAGCCTGCCTCCTGAAGGAATTTATTTCAATTTTAGAAAATATTTGTTGATTTTATGAGCTGGATATGAAGTAACAGGTCTGTGACCTCCATTCCACCTCTTGTGAGGTACAAAGACGAAGACTGCTCCTTCAAAGTCAGACTGAATTACAGAGAGTCATGACCTAATGAGATTCCATCCCAAATAGAAGTTCTAAAATGAACACCTATTTTGTTCTTTGTTTTAGTGTTTTCAAGACAGGCTTTCTTTGTATAGCCCTGGTTATCCTGGAACTCGCTCTGTAGACCAGGCCAACCTTGAACTCTCAGAATCACCTGCCTCTGCCTCCCATGTGCTGGGATTAAAGGCATGTGCCACAGCCACTAGCTATAAGCACATATTATTCCATAATTGGGAAGTGGAGGCCGGAAGATAGTTCAAGGTCATCCTGTGTTACATATAATCTCTAGGTCAACATATTCTATATTGTTATCCTGTTACCAAACACTAGAGGAATTTTATAATACAGTTAGTTCTGATCTCCACACTCAGGAGGATCAGGCCAGTGAATTCCTGCAGGTTTGAGTCTAAAGAGGACTAGAGAACCAGACTACTTCCAAAAGCAAAGAAACAAATTTTCAATGTGCACCAAGCAAAGCTTATATCAAGGCACTGAGAACCTCCCAACAGGAATCCCAGATGTTGGGGGCTGAAGCAGAGGACCTGCCAGGGATTCAAAAGTTCATGGTTTACAGAATGAGGCCTTGTCTCAAAATTAAGCAACACGAGGTAAGTAGTTGATAAGAATCAGAAAATGGTGGAGCATGAAAGTCATTCCAGCACTCAGGAGGATCTTGATTCCCAACCCAGTGCAGCTACCTAGCCAGGTCTAGGAGAGTCTGTGCAGCACAATGAGGGCCTGTCTCAACACCCAAAATTAAACCAAGGGAACACAGAGGCCATTGGAGAAGAGAGCAGACCTGGATTTGGAAGCCCAAATGTCTTCTGTCCATGTGAAGAGAGTGATTTCTGTGTGCCCTGCACTGTCTTGTGTCTAAAATGTCTCTCAACAAGTTGGAGTGTCCTGATGGAGGTAAAGGACTTACCTGGCCTGGACATGGGTGACAGGCTCCAGAGCTCTGAGTGTCTTCTCTGTGGGAGCCCGTTCTCGGGTTCCTCGTGGCTTTACCCAGCAGGTCTGCATAGAGGATGATTAGACCACGGGCCTGAGTGCAGGTGTCTGAGATGGTCTGCACTTGGGTGTGCTGGGGGAGGAGGTCTTTTGCTCCACCCCTTGGCATCTCTATAAAAACCCTGGGGCAGAGACAGGAAAAGGTTCCAGGCCCTCTTGAGGCTATCCTTTAGTTTCTATCTGTTTATCTCTGCAAGATTCTCCGCAATAAATCCTTCTAGTTAATATTTCCTGCTGCTCGCACTCAAGAAAACTCTGGGGAGCTGTGGGGTTGGTGGGTAAACGCCCCACAGAAAGGCGCCATGAACAGGGACTAAAGAAAAAAGAAAAAAAGGGACTAAAGAAAAAAAGGGAGATTAAAAGGGGGACTAAAGACAAATGAACAGGGACTAAAGACAAAGTAATAGGGACTAAAGATAAAGGAAAATAATCGTTTTATTACAGAGTTTTTGGTGAAAGTGCTGAGTCAGCCCTGCCAGTGGAAAGGCATGCCAGTGTTATGGAAAATATATATTTTTTATATATATTGAAAGGCAGGGGTTTTATCCTCGAGAGAAAAGGAAAGCGGACTGGAAGGATGTCCGATGCTGCAGCGCAATTCTCTTCTGTCAAAATTTTCTATCTTCTATCCCTTTCTCTATTTCTATCTGAAAATTAAGTATAAGATATAGTGTAGTAATATAGTGTAGGAAAAACTTAGAAGTGTAAGATCGTGTAGAAAAAAATAAGGCAACTAGACAGAAAAACTCTACAATTTTCTAACTTTGGGGGCTATAAACGCAAACTGGGAAAACTTTCTTTGGACTTTTTGGGTAGTAAAAAAGCTCTTCTTTGAGCTTATGGGGAAGAATAAGTTTCCTATGGAAGCTTTTGTCCTGGGCACAGCTGAAATGCTAAATCCAAGCAGCAGGAGAAGGTGTTTTCTCCCTGAAGCAAAAATGGGGGTGTAATCCAAAAAGTTTAAAGTTGGGAAGTTTTAGGAAAAGTTGGTCTTTCTCTCTTGGGGAAAAAAATCTCTCTCTTAAACTAAAAGCTTTTCTTGGAAAGTTTGGGGGAAAATCTCTCTAAAAAGCCTTCATCTTTCTCAAAAGCTCTTAAACTTAAAAACTAAAGCCTTTAACTTTCTCAAAAGGGCTAAAATTAGAATCACCTGAAGATATTAGTATGGGGACCACCTGTGATTAGCTCAAAGGGGAAACCACAAACCTCTGAAGACAGTAAAACCTAAGTTCTTTTAAGCTTTAAAAATCCTCCCTGCAATGCAGAAGGCAGGGACAAGTTCCTAAAAACCTCTTCTAAGCTGTCTCTTCAAGCTAGTAAAAGACAGTGGGTCAGAGTACCCTGAGGGAAATGCTTGGGAGAGTGTGGGTAAAGAGCTACAGAGAGCCCAAAAGGGCAGGAAACTTTACCTGAGGAAAAGAAAAAAGCCAAGCTTATCAATTACAGCCGAGCTGAGGCATCAAGGGTTTTGTTTTTGAGTGAGCATTTCAGAATGAAAAGGTGCTCCTAATCGTCCTAATGCAAAGATCCCCTGAAGTATGGCATCCTCGCTTCTGACCAAAAACCCAGAGGCCACTGGCCAGCGTCTCTGAGTTGGAGTGCATTTCGGGGATACTAGGGTTCCTGCAGTGGTAAACTTCCTGGAGCACAGAGCTGAGGCAGGAAGGTGCAGGACCCAGGGGAAGATGGCTAATGAACAAAGCAAGCTAAAGCCGGTGGGAACGGCACAGTTGTCCACTTTCCTACAAGTCCCGGGTTGATAGGTCCACAGCTGCAAAAAGAAATCTGAGAAAAACTTTCCTATCAGAGAAAGGGCCTTTCTGGGAAAACAGTAAAGCTGAACTTTGTCTGAAGCAGTTGTGCTGCTGAGTCAGAATGCTGTCTGGGGAAAGAGCCCAGCCAGGGCAGAACGGAACTATCCAGGAGTAAAGCTTTCTTTTCTGTCAGAAAAAGCATCTCTTTGAGAAAAGCTTTGTTTCAACTAACTCCCAGTGAGATGAGAGAGTGTAGGGCTGAGGGGTGATTGCCTCTGGCATAAGCTCTGTCCTTGAGCACCCAGACAACCAAATGCAACCCACTGGGGGACTGGGCCAGGTGAAGGCCTGATGAGGCAAAACACCTGTCCTAATGGGAGTTTAGAAATGTCAAAAACCTCCCTTGTTAGATTTTCAGTCTGTACGCAAACCACACAGACCCCAAAAACAGAAACGGACAAAAAGCCCCTACCTTCAGGAGCAGGGAAAGCCACCACTGTAGTGTCAGAAACTGTTTCTGGGGTAGAGGGGATAAATTGAGACCAAACTGGGAACTGTCTGGGAGAAAGACTCTGAAGAAACAGAGAAGGGACATAATCCTCCCTAGAAAAATATATGACCTGAAAAAGCTGCTAGAATTTGAGGTAGATTCGGGGGGAGAAAAAAAGTCCCTACCTCCAAGGGCAGCTAGCAGAGGTACAGAGCTGCAGACAGATACCTGAAGCTCTGCATCTGGGGGGGGGGGGGGGGGGGGGTTAGGAAGGAACAAGCAAAATGAGATACATCAGTGGGAGAAAATCTCTCTGAAGGAGCTATGGAAAAGCTGTTGTAAATGATCTTGTTTTTCACTGACTGGCTAAGGCAAACACAACCCCAAGGAAAGTTGCTATCAGAAATTGCGCACCTCAATGCGCGCTAATGAGGCAGATGCAGTTCTGATTTTGGGGGCCAGTGTCAAATGAAGGAGAAACACCTGTTAAAGCCAGCTGAGGAGAGACCAGAAACCTCCCAATGTCCCATAATTGAAAATGTAAAATGCTTGTTCAAATCTTCTGTTGCAAAAGCAAAAAACTTTGTTCAAACCTCCCGGGCAAGAATTTGTAAGCAAGTCTGGTAAAAGAGAACCAGTTGACTCTCAGACCCAAAAAGAACTATGGGAAATGACTGATATAAGGGACTGATATAATTATGGACTGATATAAGGGAAATGCATTCTGGGAAAGGTAGTTTTTCCGCTAAAGATGGCGACATTGCCCTGAAACACTTTTGTCAGCTCGAAAATACATTCATGGTAAACTTAAAATACAGCTTTTAAAAGAATAAGGAGGAAAATTGTCTAAGGGATTAAGTGTCCATTCCAATGAAAAATTGAAAGGATACGGAACTAGGTGCTTCTCGCTTTGGGGCTCCATTAGTAAAATGCCTTATTTACCCTAATAGCTGTGCAAAGTTTTTACAGTAGTTGGATGACAAAAAAGCTACCTTTACGAGCAAACAAGTCACTTTAAAATCCTTAAAATAAGGGAAAGCAGTTTATACACTAAACGTTGTCTTAGATATGAAGAAACTTATGTTGAAATTAGAAAAGTTCTTTGCCTTTTGAACAAACTGCCTGCAATGAGTAATTCCTTTGCAAATCTAATTAAGGGGATAAGAAACAGGCATTCAAAAAAGAAATGACTGCTTTATAGATGGGAAACAAACTTCAGAAAAATCTGTCTTAAAAAAATAGTTGCTTCACCTGACAGTTCCTTATAAGAAATCAATGCTAAATATCACAGCTGCTAATATCAGGAGTTAAAGCTAATGAAGTGAAAATACTAAATCCTGAAAATGCTTTTTCTCAAAGTAAGCTAATGAAGGATACGTTTCATGAAAGAACATCTATGTTCTTGACTCCTTTGAATAGTAACAGTTTTGGTGAAAATATTGGAACTAACAACAATCAAGTCAAAATGTTTCAACAAATTCAAGATGCTATTCACAAAAAGAAAGCTTTGTGGGCCATATTAGAGCTCACTCCAATCTTCCTGGTCCTTTAGCTGAAGGTAATGCAATGGCTGATAAGTTAACAAAGATAGTAGCATTATCCCAAGTGGAAATGGCTCAACAGTCACATGCTCTTCATCATCAAAATAGTTAAACGATGTGGGATATGTCCAAAATATTTTCTCTCACTTAGGGGTAAACCCTTGAGGTCTTCTTCCTAATCATCTATGGCAAATGGATGTTACTCATATTGCAGAATTTGGCAAATTAAAATATGTACATGTGACCATTGACACTTATTCAGGATCTCTACTGGCTAGTGCACAATCTGGGGAAGCTAATAAACATGTAATTATGCGCTGCTTGAAGTGTTTTTCGTTTATGGGTATACCAAAAATTATTAAAACTGATAATAGTTCTGGATATAGTAGTAAGGCATTTCAACAGTTTTGTACTCAATGGGAAATTGTACATAAAACAGGTATTCCTTATAATCCTCAGGGACAAGGTATTGTAGAAAGGGTTCATAGCAGTCTTAAAAAAATACAACTTCAAATAATAAAAATAAAAAAGGAAGAAATTTACCCACAAACTCCACATAACACATTAAATCATGCTCTTTTTGTTCTGAACTCTTTGAATATGAATGTCTATGAACAGTCTGCTGCAGACAGATTTTGGCACAGTGGCACCCAAGCGACTTTTGCTCAAGTGAAATGGAAAGATTCCCTACTCAGGGTTATGGAAGGGTCCTGATCCTGTTTTAATATGGGGTCGAGGACATGTTTGTGTTTTTTCACAAGAGGAGAATGAAGCTCAGTGATTATAGGAGCATTTGGTAAGGAGCGTGGAACTAAGGAAGGTCAGCTCCAATGACGTTCCTATAAAGGAACCAGAATGAAAGTGGCTCGATTAGTTTTTCTGAGGATTTGTCACTGGTTAATGCAAACAGTGAGGAAATAGAGTTCGGAGCTGTGCCGCTTTTGGCTTTACTAGCTCCTTTAGAAAAATACTTTTTATCAACTAATAGCTGTGCATTATTTGGCGAAGAGCTTTACAGCAGCTAAATATGGTAATTTCACCCTCAGTGTGAAGTGAAGTTTTTCGGTAGAGCAAACCAAAAGTACTGCTGTAATAGAAACGTTTGTCTGAATTTAAGTACTTAGGGGAACTACTATGAATTTGGGTGAAGGGACAGCCTCTAGTTAAAAACTATCTACTGCTGACAGTGCATCTATGCAGGTCCAGAACTGCTGAGAGAACTGGCAATTTTGGAGTGTGACTTTGTCCTGGGAAGGTTACAGTCCACTAGCAACAACTATCACAATTCTATACCAACAACACTCACTAAATCCCAGTGCTTTATAACAAAGCTGACTACAAACTCTAAACTTTAGAAATGATGTACGTACTTCCTGTCTAGTTAAGAGAATCTAATAGAGATAGTGATAATAATTAAGAGTAAGAAGTAGAAAGACGAAAATAAGATGTGAGTTTGTGGAAATTATTCTGTTTTGTTAGATCTGTGTTAAGAAATCTTTAGGTGTTTGCTAAGTTAAATATATCCTAATGGTAGCCCTATATAAGTTTGTAAAATAGATCTATAGAGTTCCTTTAAGAATATAAGCTTGCAAGAAGTATCTAAGGTAGTCTTAAGATATGTAGTAATAAGCTTGTAAGGAGTAAAGATACTAGTTGTAAATGTAAGTTTAAATAAGAAACAAGATAAGAAGTATATAAGAATAAGAAATACATTTGCTAAAGTAGTTCTATAGTTCCCTTAAAGAGTATAAATAAGTAGATGTTGATGTTATATGTAAATTTGTAAAAAAAAAAGTGTGTTAAGTGTGAATCTATTCTTAATGTATATGGTGAAAGAACCTGAGACACAGAAGGTAGTGTCCTAGCAGACTCCAGAAGCCGCTAAGAAGCTAAGAAAGGCGGACGCCAGAACCAGCACAACAAGGCATCCACAGCTGAGATCCATGAAAAATCAACGCAACACGGAAAAACCTGAGCTAACATCAAAAACGGTGCGGTTTAGAATACTACTGTACCTAAGAAGGTAGTCTGTCTTGAGAATAAAAGTTCAGAGACACTTGTTTGAACAAAAATTGTTAACTGCAAAAAGTTTTGGTTGAAAAACGTCTCTTCATATTTGGAAGTGAAAGCCTGATACCAAAATTTACTTTTTTGAACTTTTTGAACTTAAAATGAGAAAACTACAAAAATTTTTGTTATGGATTTATTATTATTTGGGAGGCTGATACCAGAATTTATCATTTGAATTTTAAGACTTAAGAAATGAAATAAACAATAGAGATGTCATTGCAATGGGACAATTTTGAGTTTATTCATAGTAATGACCTAGGAACTGTTTGCTGGAATTGGGTTAAAAATGGAACTGTTTAAATGAAAAAATTTATTTCTACCTAGAATCAAGATGCAGTTTTGTGTATGCATATATGCTTTATTAACTGGTGATTCATGAATTGTTTTGTGGAACTGTTTATGTAAAAATGGAATTACTTATGGAACTGGTTTTGAGTTACAAATGGAACTTTTTAAACAGAAGTTTGGGTTTTATAACTAGGCTTGAGATTTTGCTTAAAAAATTATAAAAGGGGGGCTGGAGAGTTGGCTCAGCGGTTAAGAGCACTGGCTGTTCTTCCAGAGGTCCTGAGTTCAATTCCCAGCAACCACATGGTGGCTCACAACCATCTGTAATGAGATCTGGCGCCCTCTTCTGGCCTGCAGGTGTACACGCAGGCAGAACATTGTATACATAATTAATAAATACATCTTTAAAAAAAAATATAAAAGGGAGAGTTAATATTCTTTAGTCTATTTAGTTTAAAAAATATTTTCTTTGAGTGGATTAATGTCTTGTTAGTAAGAAATGCAAATGGGGTATACTAAGAGACTACTTTTAAAGAGTGTAAAGAGTTTTACTAAGAAACTGCTTTTGGATGTTTTGATAAAAGTTTTCAAAGTGTTAATGGTTAGATTGAAAATATTGCTTTTCAATATGGGTTTGTAGGAATTGTATGAGTTTGGGTTCCTCTAACTAGGTTTGAGACTTTGTTTAAAAAATTATAAAAAGGAGGAGTTATGAGATTGAATTATGTTTGCAGAAACCTATTGATATTAATGCACCCTGGTTTTGTGGAGTTAAGGAAATATTTAAGTTTGATATGAATCCATTGAAGTTTTTCCTATGTTCTGTTAGCAAGAAAATTCAAATGATTGAGTGAAAGTTCTAAGACGGAGAAAATTGTTAACTATATATAGTACCATATATGCTAATTCAAATGGTTCTGTTAAGAGTTTGCTTTGAGTTGTAAGATTGAGAGAATTGTGACTATGTATAGCAATATTTATGTTAACCTGTTAATGGTAATGATGAAGCTAAAGGACTCTTTAAGTTTGTAGTCGCCTTAAGAGTTTTTGGTTTAGGCCGGGAGGTGGTGGCGCACGCCTTTAATCCCAGCACTGGGGAGGCAGAGCCAGGCGGATCTCTGTGAGTTCGAGGCCAGCCTGGGCTACCAAAAAAAAAGAGTTTTTGGTTTAGAAAGGGCTTGAGGCAGTTAAGATTGCTGTAGTCACCTTGGACCTAATTCAAAAGAGAAATGCCATCTTTATCATCCTCTACTCCCACATTGGGAGGTGTAACAGTTATGGAGATTGCTGTAAGCCATTAATAGTTATTTTTTATATATTAAGAAAGGGGGACCTGTGGGAGCCCGTTCTCCGGGTTCCTCGTGGCTTTACCCAGCAGATCCGCATAGAGGATGATTAGACCACTGGCCTGAATGCAGGTGTCTGGGAAGGTCTGCACTTGGCTGTGCTGGGGGAGGAGGTCTTTTGCTCCACCCCTTGGCATCTCTATAAAAACCCTGGGGCAGAGAGAGTCGGGCCTGTTGGAAAAGGTTCCAGGCCCTCTTGAGACTATCCTTTATTTTCTATCTGTTTATCTCCACAAGAGTCTCCGCAATAAATCCTTCTATCTAATATTTCCTGCTTCTTGCACTCAAGAAAACTCTGGGGAGCTGTGGGGTTGGTGGGTAAACACCCCACACTTCTCTGACTCCAAGGGCACTTTCACAAAACTTTCTCCTCTCAACCTTTAGCAGCAGCACCACCAACCAAAGCTGCCATCTGATTGGATGATTTTGCTCCACCCATATTATCTTACAGTAACTTCCTGCTCAATACACATTGGGCTCCATGGGGTAAGGAAGAAACAAAGAGAATTCTGAGCCTAGGGTGAATATCAGGAGTCCGTGCATGAATTCACTTCACAACGCTGAGTTCATTTACTTTTTAAAAGTCATTCCTTTATTTGCTTATTATTGCACTTAGCTTATACTTTACTGCTGATGGACTCTTAGTTTCTAGATAATCTTGTTTTGGACTCTCAACAATCCACCTGCCTCACCTTTCCTGCAGCTGGCTGAATTTTGTTTCTACGTTCTCCATATTGCTCTGTGTATGCCATGGTTTATCTGTGCCTGATACTAGACAAAAAGTCAGAAAAGAAGCTGAAATTCTTATTGTCATGACTGTGAGTGTGTTCTGGAGTTCAAGGCAGAACTGGTTTCTCTTTCACTCATCTACTGTGGCAGCTCTGAGAAGACTGGGGTGTGAGGCTGGAGAAGGAACAGTTCAAAGTCATCTTCAGCTAGCACAGCAAGCTTTAGCACAGCCTGGGCTAATGGAAATGATTTTTTCTAACTTAAGTAAAAACAAACCAAAAGGAACAAGAAAGGCTTTGAGGGAGAAGCTTCCCTTAGTTCCCCAGGGGGTAAGGGCTTTAGATAAAGGATCTGCCAGCAACCTGCTTGGAGAAGAGGAAATGGAGACTGGGTGGGGAGCAGGGTGTGGTGGGCCACACCTTTAATCCCAACACTCAGGAGGCAGAAGTAGAAAGATTCCTGCGTCTTGAAGTCAGCCAGATCCACAGAGGGAATTCCAGACAATCCAGAGCTTCACAGTGAGACTCTGACTCAAAATTTAAAAAAAAAAAAATTTTTTTTTTTTTTCATTTAACAAGGGGGCTGGGCAGCTAGCAAAAGGTCACATTTGGCAATGATGCTTGGCATTAGCCTAACTACCTAAGTTCAGTTACAGGAACCGCCATGATTGAGAGAGAGAAAGACTGCCCTGGTTGTTCTTTCACCTCAACATGTATGCCCCACGCCTTCCCCAAAATAGAAATAAATGCATACTAAACAAACAAACAGCCGGCGGCGGTGGCACACGCCTTTAGTCCCAGCACTCGGGAGACAGAGTCAGGCGGATCTCTGAGTTCAAGGCCAGCCTGGACTACAGAGTGAGTTCCAGGAAAGGCACCAAAACTATATGGAGAAACCCTGTCTGTGTGTGTATGTATATGCTGGGCAGAGGGTGGAACAAGCTTGTCACTGATTTAAGGAAGCTGATGGACAAAACAAGAAAAAAAAATTCTACAGTCAGAAAGGGCTACACATTTGACTCCAGGCGAGCCTTAGAAAACCAAAATTACATAAATATTACATAAACAAACAATGCAAGTAGCTTGTTAATAACTTAAAATACCTGGATACAAAACTTAGTGGCTTCTGTTTTTAGAGAGTGGCATGATTATAGATATCTTACACAGCCATACCTGGGACTTCAGCCCCTTCAACAAAAATGCTGGGATGTGCCTCAACTGGTGGTGTGCTTGACTATCATGTATGAAGCCTGGGTTCAATTTCAGAACTCCACTAATGAGGCTCAGAATTGTATAGCTGTAATGTCACTGTTCTGGTGGAAGTTCCATCTCAGCCCCTGGCACCCTGGCATCCACGCACCCAAAGAGTCTGGAATGTTCTAGTGGAAGCAACATCTCTCTGCCCAGACCCAGCCACTCCGAAAGTCCCTTTAAACCAGACTCCTTCCCCAGAGATTCTCAAGACCACTTATGATGATATTTTATATGTGCTGAAATGTGATTTTATTTGTATGTTAATAAATAAAGTTGCCTGGGGGTCAGAGCTAATAGCAAGGCATTTAGCATAAGTCTGGCAGTGGTAGCACACGCCCTTAATCCTATCACATGGCAGGCAGAGCCTGTGTGTTCAAGGACACAGCTAGCTTGCTGACACACACCTTTAATCCAAGTATCAACCATAGAGACCTGGAGGTCTGTATAAACAGGCTGTGACGAAGAAGTCATGTAGTTGGTTTTGGAACCAATGAGAAGGTAGAACAGAAAGTCCATAAAAAGACAGACACACAGGAAGTAGCTCTCCTTTTTGAGCAGAAGGACGGCAGTGGCTGGTAAGTTAAGGCTATTCGCTAGTGCTCTGACCCCTTGGGCTTTTGACTCTTAATTTGGCTCTGTTTCTTATTTAATGAGACCGATACATCTACAACCACTCCCACAGGTTATTTAACTGCTCCACAAGGAAACAGACCTGTGTCTTCCCTGAATCTTCTCTGGGTGGCTGGAAAACCACCTGGGAGCACTTTACCCCTTAAACCGGGGATTTTTCTAGTTTGGCCTGATTTGAAGCTGCATCTACAGAGTGGCTTGTCGAGTGTAAAAACTTTCAGCCACCACTCCTAAGGGAAAGATGGAAGAACAGAGACTCAGGTTCCATCTGTGGAACGCAGAGCCGGGGTGGATTGGGCACATAACATGGCACTGTCTCTTTTGAGGGCCTTAAAAGGTGATCAGTGTCTTTGCCCTGACAAGAAGGTGATCACATTGCATTTTCCTGAGTAACCTTTCCAAGGAGGAATGAGATTCAGAGGAGCGGGGATTGGTACCTGGTGGACAAAGGTTAATTATGTCTCTGTCAGTTCTTGTGAGAGACCCCACATGCTTAGTCTGATGACAGTCTGGCTTTGAGACTGCTAGTGAGTAGAAAGGACACACTGAGTTCTCTTTTGACTTGAGGGGTGTTAACCAGAAACAGCACTGCTCAGGCATGAGTTTAAGCCAATTGAAAGTCTTTATCTGCCAGGTGGTGGTGGTGGCGGCGGCGGCGGCGGCGGCGGCGGCGGCGGCGGCGGCGGCGGCGGCGGCGGCGGCGGCGGCGGCGGCGGCGGCGGCGGCGCACGCCTTTAATCCCAGCACTCGGGAGGCAGAGCCAGGCGGATCTCTGTGAGTTCGGGGCCAGCCTGGCCTACCAAGTGAGTTCCAGGAAAGGTGCAAAACTACACAGAGAAACCCTGTCTCAAAAAACCAAAAAAAAAAAAAAAAGTCTTTATTAATGGGCCAGTGACTACACTGGGTGTTCAGGCTCCCTGTGTAGCACTGAGCCTTTCCCAGGATGAGCTTTTAAGCATGAAAACCATGTTCTGGATTGACATGGTTTAGTTAAATAGTTAGCCAGAAACAAAATTACAGAAGCTAAAACAAAGCAAGGTTGGTACATTTGAGACTTTCCTAGAACTATGAATTGAGGGATTAGGTTTTGTTTTTGTATTGGGTTGTAGTGCTTACTTTCTGCCTGCTGAGTTTTATAGCCTGACCAGTACTTCCAACATGGAGTCAGTTATGCTAAGGTCTGGAGGCCTGCTAAGGTCTGTGGCCCTGTTAGATTAACCAATGTGCCATCCCCTTGGTTTCAGCTTTTCATTTTTTATTTAAAAGTTTTAACATTTGCTTTCTGGCAGCAGTAGATATTGGGTGAGACATGGTGATCCTAGGCAAGTGGATTCTTGCAAAGGATGCCATGCTTCATTGAGTGGATGGAGGCTTTACGAGCATAAGATGAAGAGTCATGGTGTAGAATTCTTGATTCTTCAGGTCTTTCTGCCAAGCTGTTCTTTGAGACTGGGCCACAGCTCTCAGTGTTGCTGGTTCCAGACCGGGTTTCATTATGTAGCTCAGGCTAGACTCAAACTTTTGACTCTCCTCTTGTCTTGTCTCCTGTAATATGTATGCATGCTACAGATACTTTATCAGCTAATCTGCTGCATCCTCGGTACCAATGTCACAAAATGAATTCAATCCCATGGTCCTCCTCTCTCGCATGCCACAGCATCCAGCACAGCTCTAAAATTCCAGAAGTGATTCATGACCAGGCCAAAAGTCCTTTAAAAGTGACGAGGTCAGCTTTATAGTTCAGGTCTATCATGAGGAATGGTCCTGTAAATTCTGAGCTGACTCACTGTCAGAACTGTTGTTGGTATATGAATAAAACTCAGATATGGCAGCTCACACCATATCACAGGGCAGTATGATACAGCAGGGTTGCTGAGAGTTGGAGCCCAGTCTAGGGACCAATCAAGCTAACCTTAGATAGTACACTATGAAACCCCATCTCAAAAGATTCAGAAACCAAGTCCATCAACCCATAACTAACAAGTCGCTGTGCCTTAGTTGGGTCAATGAATTGGTTAGTAACTATTGCTTTAGTTAGTCTAAGTTCTTTTCATAGGTAAAGATCTGATCCACTCCACATAGACAACGTCAGAATTACAAAAGAAGTGGGTGGAGCCTCATTCAATCAGACTTCAGATTTCATCTGGGAGGTGTGTGGAAAAGTATATAACAGTCAGAACAATCAGAAACTCTCAGTCTTGGAACCTGGAGCCTCTTGGAGCCACCGTCTCCCCAGGCTGGGATCTGGACATCTGTTACCAGTGTTCGGATCAGGTAAGTAAGTCCCTTACCTCAATCAAGTCACCCTGTCTCACCCAGAGTCTAGCCTTGGGTTCACCTCAATCTATCATTTCTATCTCTTTTAGTTGCTAAATTTTTTGGTTTTTTACTTTGTTTTGTTTGTTTGGTTTTTTGAGACAGGGTTTCTCTGTGTTGTGTTGGAGCCTGTCCTGGAACTCACTCTGTAACCCAGGCTGGCCTCAAACTCACAGAGATCCCCTGCCTCTGCCACCACTGCCCGGCAAATTTTTTGGTTTTTGACAAGAACTTCCTATATAACTCTGCCTGGCCTCAAGCTCTCAGACATTCTGCTGGATAATCATCAGAGCCAGCAAGTTTTGTTTATGTCAAAGTCATTATTTGAGTCTCTTTAGTGTCCCTGTTTAGAGACTGTCCCACTGTGAATATCAGGGTGAATATCTGGGGGGTAGTTACACATGAATCATTCAGATGATTGGACTGTGCTGGTCTTTTTCTTTGTCTTTCTTTTTTTGGTGTTTTGACATGACACAGAATCTGTCTGTAGAACAGGCTGACTTGAACTCATAGAAGTTGTCTCCAAGTGATGAGATTAAAGGCATGTGCCGCTAATGCCCAGCTTGTGCTGATGTTTAGGTCAATTTAAACCAGAAATGGTTGTGTATAACTTTAATCCCAGCACTTGGGAGACAGAGGCAGGCAGAGCTCTCTGAGTTGGAGGCTAGCCTAGGGCTACAGAGTGTGTTCCTGGACTGCCCTGGCTGAGATCCCATAAAAACAACCACAAAAGCAAGAAATCCTTTTTCTTTGCTGGTTTATACATGGTTGTATCATGGAGACTAGAATGTTCTGAATCTTGCAAGAAACAGCCTGCTTCCCTGGTCTCAGTGTTCAAATTAAAAATGTGAAACATCATTTTATACTTAATTGGAAATATCATACTTATTTATTTTTAGTCTTCCATTAGTTTTTGGAGCCCTCAATTAGGATGTTATAGAACTGTAGGAGTAACTAACCATGACATTGGACTAGTGAGCTTCTTGACTGTAACATGTAAATTATATCATTTCCATCCCAGAGTTCTGTCTTTCCAGATGCTTTACAAACATTACAGACAATGACAGTACCTAGTGAAGGTTTACTGACTGAATTTTTAGTGTTTTTTTCTTTTTTTTGGGGGGGGGGATGTTTCAAGACAGGGTTTCTCTGTGTAGCTTTGGAGCCTGTCCTGGAAGTTGCTCTGTAGATTAGGTTGGCCTCTATCTCACAGAGATCAACCTGGCTCTGCCTCCCCAATGCTGGGATTAAAGACCTGGGCCACCACCGCCCGGCTGTTTCTTTGTTACCTGCTGCAGGCCGCAGGAATATATAAGAACTCAGCTGGTTATGGCAAAAGTCACTACCTGGAGGGATCATGGAATTGTTACTTGGCTTGTTATATATCAGCTGTATTCAGTTATAAAAATCATGTGTGCCTTCATAGTTTTCCCAATTGACTTTTCCCTTACAAGGGCTAACAGTGTGGACTGATCACTCTCCGGACATACACATTGCAGGTATTTGGAGATCAGCCTCAGGAAAGGCTTTCTCTGGAATCAGATTATCTCCCTTAGCCACTTTCAAGGACTATCGGAGACACCGCCCAGGTGGGGGCCCAACTTTCAATGACTAACAGTGATAGCAGCCCACATGCAAGTCTCCTGACTTAAGGTAAATTCCACAAGGAGACACCGCCTAGGTGAGGTGGGCGTTAAGTAATAGCTTTACACAATTTAGCTCGGACCCTCCCTTTATATACCGGGACTTCCAGGGCACGAGACGAGGAAAGAGAATGGAAGAACTAGATGGGTAAGAACTTGAGAGGAACAAACTGAGATGGGGAAGAACTAGATTGAAGGGCTAGAAGAGAGGACGAGAGGAAAGAGATGGAAGATGAGGAAGAGCCAGATGGGGAAGAAAAAATGAGGAAGAGCCAGATGAGAGAGAAGGAGATGGGAGAGGAGCTGATAGGGGAAAGAACTAGATAGATGAAAACCTAGAAGGGACAGAACTAGATGAAGGAATTAAAATAGAACCTAGGGGGGGACAGTAGATAAATAGAGAGAGAAATCAGGGAAGAAAGGAGCTAGGCACGAGAACAGAACTGAAGCTGTGTATAACGGATGCTAAGCCAGAGGAATTAAAGCAAGTGGACTATAGAGCTCGGTGTGCTGAGATTCTATTTCCTGAAAATAGTCCTCGCCGTTTGTAGTTCTCTCTCCTGAGCCCCTGGGATGTATAATATTAAGGCTGGTCCCTCTAATATTATACAAGAGTTACCCTGTACAGCTCTGTAACACAGAGAATACATGCTTACAGCCCTCCTGCCACTTTTCCTGAATATCAAGACCAGTGATAACCAACAAGTGAGGTCAATAACTAATGATGTCCATCTCACAGATTCCCTCAATTGTTCCAGGCTGGGTCAGCCAGGTGAACGGAGACTGGTAAGGTTGGAAATGGGATGTTTCCTTTGCTTTCTTTGAGGTCCTGGAGAACTGACCACATGGGCTGAGCCTTCAGGCTTCCTGGAGAGCCCTTAGTGGAAATGGCTTCACCTGAACTGTGGTTGGAATAGGATGGGGTGTTTGGGAAAGAGCATGCTTTTGAGAGGCTTCCCACTGCAGACAGGATAGGTGTGGCTTTAAAACCATCACATGGTGATCAAAATGTGAAAACTGAGATGTCCACCATCACCACAGAGAGGTCCTTGTGTGGGAAGAGGAAAGGCTTCCTAAGTTTTCTGAATGGTGTCTTTGCTTTCATGCTTCCTCAGCATTATTATCCCTGAAAACCAGTCTTGATGGGACACCGGGCCCCACCCACACTCATGAAGCTGGCAAGACAGAGGCTGCTGAGGGAGGAGGACTTGACCATTTCTATTCTGGAGGACCTGCCTGTGGGGCTGCTCCGGGAGATGTTTGAGGACGCCTTCAACGACAGACGTACAAACATCCTGAGGGCCATGGTGTCTGCCTGGCCATTCCCAGACCTTTCTGTAAGAGCCCTGATAAAGGACTCTGACCTGGAGACTTTGAAAGCTCTGCTTGATGGACTAGATGTGCTGATTACAGACAAGGGTCATCCCAGGTAATCAGGACCCAGCTAGGATGGAGGAAGGCTGTGGGGGTGCAGAGAAGGAACAATTGGGGACACGGAGAACTTAGCCAAAGGTAGATCAGAGGCTTCTTATAGCATCAGCATAGAGAACTGCAGAGGTTTGGGCCAGGTCTCAGGCGTCTGGGCAATTAATGACATGTGGAGGGCACAAGAGTAGACATAGTCACTGAGGAATAGGCCTCTCCCTGCCAGCTCCACAGTTAAAAGTGGAATGAGGCTGGGGTTAATGGGAACGGAATGGAGGGAGATGAGATGCCTTGCTGGCAAAGACCATTTTCACTGAGCACGAGGCTTGATCTTGAGAAAGCAAAGATTTGGAAGGGAAGCTGTTATGAGATGTGGACAAGAAGTAGACTGTAAGATGTATCTTGTCTTATCTTCTGGGAATTCTACCTGTTTTACCAACAGGAGGTCAAAACTCAGAGTGCTTGATTTGACGGGTGTGGACCATGACTTCTGGAGCATTAGAGCAGAAACCCATGAAGGTGACTGCTCTCCACAAGCCGAGAGGCAGGAGCAATCAGTGGAAGTCAGTCCTAACTCTGGGGTGAAGAAACGTTTTAAGGTAGTAACTGACCTTGCACTCATAAAGGCTAGGTACAATCAATATGACTGGCACTTGTTACAGTGGGCCCAGCAGCGAAAAGATTCCATTCATCTATGCTGTACAAAGCTGAACATTTGGAATTCACCTGTCTTCGAAGTTGTCCAGATCTTCAAAAGGATAAATCTAGACTGTATCCTGGATCTGCAGCTGAACCAGTGGTCACTTGAATTCATGGTACAGCTTTGTCCTTACCTGGAGCAGATGAAAAATCTTCACTCTCTCGTGCTAGCTGTAATTTCAAGGCGTATCAGATCTGCTGCTTCTGCAAGGCACGAATGGAGACGCATGTTGCCTTCTCAGATCTCCAGATTCCCTTGTCTCCAGAATCTCTCTGTACATAATATCTACTTTTTAACAGGCTGCCTTGAAAAGTGGCTCAGGTAAGGAAGGATGGAGAGTGTCCTCCAGAACATAGCAACCACATCCTTTTCTTTACAGATTAGTGGGTCCTTGATGGACTGACCACTGTGAACCTAGCAGTGGTGGAGACATCGGTTAACCTGGCAGATGAGCTCTATGCTCAGACATTTGTGAACAGGCACCAGCACACCTGTAATTGCTTATGTGTAAAGGTGGTTTAGGGTCCAAAAAGAGGTTGATTCGATGAGAAATAGGTGATATTGGGAAACGACACAGCTGTGGTGGGGAACATACATATCAGGGGACTTTTTTTTATATAAAGAAAACTTTTTCATTCATTTTCCACACGAATCGAAGATACCCCTCTTCCCTCTCCTCCCTCCCTGGCCTCCCCATCCCAACCTATACCCCACTCCCACCCACAAGAAGGCAAGGCCTCCCATGGGGAGGCATATCCAGTAGAAGCAATTCTAAGCCATTCCCCTGCCTCAGGGCTTCACAAGGTGTCCCATCATAGGTAGAGGGCTATAAAAAGCCCGCTCATGTTCCAGAGATGGATTCTGATCCTACCGCCAGGGTGCCCCCCAAGCAGATCAAGATATGCAACTGTCTCACCATGCAGAGGGCCTAGTCCAGTCCCATGCAGGCTCCACAGCTGTTGATCCACCTTTCATGATTTCCCACTAGTTAGGTTTGGTTGTCTCTGCATGTTTCCCATCATGGTCCTGATGCACTTGCTCATAGAATCCCTCTTCTCTCTCTTGGACTGGACTCCTTGAGCTCTGCCTGGTGCTTGCTTGGCAGTGGATCTCTGCATTTGCCTCCATCAGTCATTGGAGAAAACTCTGTGATGACAGTTAGGGTGTTCACCCATCTGATCACTGGGGAAAGCCAGCTTAAGTTTAGCTCAGGCACCCTCCTCCCACACACTAGATTCATTCTTGGGGATTTCTGGCAATTTCCCTAGCCCTGGGTGTTTCTATATCCCCATGATATCTTCTTCTATCATGGTGTCTCTTTCATTGCTTTCCCTCTTAATCCCTGTTCCAGCTCAACCATCCTATTCCTTTATGTTCTCATCCCCTATCCCCTACCCTTCATTGCTCACCCCTCATCCACCTTTTACTCATGGAAATAGTGTCTTTCCCCTACCCAGGGTGAGCCATGTGTCCCTCTTTGGGTCTTCCTTGTTAGTTAGCTTCTCTGGTGTTGTGGCTTGTGGTCTGATTATCCTTTGCTTTATGTCCAGTATCCACTTATGAGTGAGTACATTCCATGTTTGTCCTTCTGAGTCTGGATTACCTCACTCAAGATTTTATTTTCTAGTTCCATCCATCTGCTTGCAAATTTCATGCTGTCATTGTTTTTCTCTGCAGAGTAGTACTCCAGTGTGTACATACCACTTTTTCATCTTAGCCAGTCTGACAGGTATAAGATGGTATCTCAGAGTCATTTTGATTTGCATTTCCCTGATGATTAAGGATGCTGAACAATTCCTTAATTGTCTTTCAGCCATTTGAAATTATTCTTTTGAGAATTCTCTGTTTAGCTCTATAGCCCCCCTCTTTTTTTCTCGAGACAGGATTTCTCAGTGTAGTTCTGTTGCCTTTCCTGGATCTCACTCTGTAGACCTGGCTCTCCCTCCCGAGTGCTGAAATTAAAGGTGTGTGCCACCACCACCACCTCTATACCCATTTTTTAATTGGATTGTTCCTTACTTTGATGTGTAGTTTCTTGAGTTCTTTATATATTTTGGAATCAGTCCTCTGTCAGATCTGGGGCTGGTGAAAATCTTTTCTGATTCTGTAGGCTGTCATTTTGTCTTATTTACTGTGCCTTTTGCCTTACCGAAGCTTCTCAGTTTCAGCAGGTCCCTTTTATTAATTGTTGCTCTCAGTGTTTGTGCTACTGGTGTTATATTTAGGAAGTGGTCTCCTGTGCCAATGAATTCAAGGGTACTTCCTACTTTCTCTTCTATCAAGTTCTGTGTAACTGGATTTATGTTGAGATCTTTGATCCACTTGGACTTGAGTTTTGTGCATGGTGACAGATAGGGATCTATTTGCCGTCTTTTAAAACATTGACATCCAGTTATGCTGGCACCATTTGTTGAAGATACTTTTTTCAATTGTATAGTTTTAGCTTCTTTGTCAAAAATCAGGTTTTCAGTGTGTATGGATTAATGTCAGGATCTTTATTTCAATTCCATTGGTTCATATGTCAGTTTTTTTTTATGCCAGTACCAAGCTGTTTATTACTATAGGTCTTTAGTACAGTTTGAGGTCAGGGATGGTGATGCCTCCAGAGGTAACTTTATTGTACAGAATTCTTTTAGCTATCCTGGGTTTTCTGTTTTCTATATGAAGTAGAGTATTGTTCTTTTGAAGTCTGTGAAGAATTTTGTTGGAATTTTGATGGGGATTGCATTGTATCTGTAGATTGCTTTTGGTAAGATTGCCATTTTTACTATGTTAATCCTACCTATCCATGAGCATGGGACATCTTTCCATTTTCTGATACCTTCTTTAATTTCTTTCTTCAGGCACTTAAAGTTCTTGTCAAACAGGTTTTCCACTTGCTTAGAGTTACACCAAGGTATTTTATATTATTTGTGGCTATTGTAAAGTGTGATGTCTCTGATTTCTTTCTCAGCCCTTTTATCATTTGTGTATAGGAGGGCTACTAATTTTTTTTGAGTTGATCTTGTATTCTGCCACTTTACTGAAGGAGTTTTTCAGCTATAGGAGTTCCCTGCTAGAATTTTTGGGGTCACTTATATATACTGTCACATCGTCTGAAAATAGTGAAATATTGACTTCTTCCTTTCCAATTTGTATCCCTTGATCTCCTTTTATTGTCTTACTGCTCTAGCTAAAACTTCAAGTACTATATTGAAAAAATATGGGAACAGTGGACAGCCTTGTCTTGTTCCTGATTTTAGTGAAATTGCTTTGATTTTCTCTCCATTTAATTTGATGTTGGCTGTTGGCTTGCTGTAAATTGTGTTTATTAAGTTTAGGTATGTTTCTTGTATTCCTGATCTCTAGGACCTTTATCATGAAGGGGTGTTGGATTTTGACAAAGGCTTTTTCAGCATCCATTGGAAAAAATCATTTTTTTAGTTTGTTTATATGGTGTATTACATTGACAGACTTTCTTATGTTCTTAGGTTGAACCATCCTTGTGTCTCTGGGATGAAGCCTACATGATCATGGTGGATAATTTTTTAATGCGTTCTTAGATTTGGTTTGCCAATATTTTGTTGAGTATTTTTGCATCAGTGTTCATGAGGGAGATTGGTCTGTAATTCTTTCTTTTTTGCATCTTTGTGTGGTTTGGGTATAAGGGTAACTATAGCCTCATAAGAAGCGATTGGTAATGTTCCTTCTGTTTCTATTGTATGGAACAATTTGAAGAGTATTGGAATTAGCTCTTCTTTGAAAAACTGGTAGAATTCTGCACTGAAACCCTCTGGTCCTGGACTTTCTTTGGTTGGGAGACTTTTAATGACTGTTTCTATTTTCTTAGTGGTTATTGGTCTATTTAAATAGTTTATCTGGTCTTGATTTAACTTTGGTATGAGGTATCTATCCAGAAAATTGTCCATTTCTTTCAGATTTTCCAATTTTGTGGAGTAGAGGTTTTTGAAGTATGACCTGACGATTCTCTGGATTTCCTCGTTGCCTTTTATGTCTCCCTTTTCATTTCTGATTTTGCTAATTTGGATGCTCTCTCTGTGCCTTTTGGTTAATTTGGCTAGGAGTTTGTCTATTTGTTTTTTTTTTTTCAAAGAACCGACTCTTTGTTTCATTGATTCTTTATATTGTTCTCTTTGTTTCTGTTTCATTGATTTCAGCTCTCAATTTGATTATTTCCTGGCACCTATTCCTCCTGGGTGAGTTTCTTTTTGTTCTAGAGCTTTCAGTTGTGCTGTTATGTCATTAGTGTGGGATTTCTCCTACTTCTTTATGTGTGCATTTAGTGCTATGTGTTTTCCTCTTAGCACTGCTTTCAGAGTGTCCCCTAAGTTTGGGTATGTAGTACATTCATTTTCATTGAACACTAGGAAGCCTTTAGTTTCTTTCTTTCTTCCTTGATCCATTGGTGCTTCAGTTGGGCATTATTCAGTTTCAATGAGATTGTAGGCTTTCTATAGTTTTTGTTGTTTGTTGAAATCTAACTTGTGTCTGTCTCAATCTTAGCTCTTGGTTTACTTGGAGCTGGGAGATTCTGTACCTCATGGAGCTATTCTTTCCCCATCCAAGCTAGCTGATTCTGTGGCTCAGGGAGCCCCTCTTGGTCTTAGCAGGGCTCTAGGTCTAGTCAGAGCTGGTGGAGATGGGAGTTTTTGGTTGGAAGAGCCTGGCTCGAGGGGTTTCCCCTGCTGGCCAGCAACTGGGACAGAGTTGGGTGGGGGTTTCTGGGGACTGGCTGTGTCTCAGGGCCCACAGCAAGGGACTCTTAAAGATGTATTTATTTATTATGTATACAGGGTTTTGTCTGCACATATCCCTGCAGGCCAGAAGAGGGAACCAGATCTCTTTACAGATGATTATGAGCCACCATGTGGTTGCTGGGAATTGAATTAGGACCTTTGGAAGAACAAGCAGTGCTTTTAACCTCTGAGCCATCTCTCCAGCCCCATAATATCTTTTTTTTTTTTCTGGAGCTGAGGACCATACCCAGGACCTTGTGCTTGATAGGCAAAGTGCTCTACCTCTCAGCTAAATCCCCAGCGCCTGGCTTTTTGTTTTGTTTTTTGTTTTTGTTTTTCAAGACAGGGTTTCTCTGTGTAACTTTGCGCCTTTCCTGGAACTCACTTGGTAGCCCAGGCTGGCCTGGAACTCCCAGAGATCCACCTGGCTCAGCCTCCTGGGTGCTGGGATTAAAGGCGTATACCACGACCACCCGGCTGCAGGGGACTCTTAAAGATACTGCTAGGATGAAGCTGAATGAATCCATCATATAGGCTGACTAAATTTGGGAAAAGCATCATCTGCCTTGCTTTCATTCCCACCAATCCTCTTCAATACTATTTGGCATATCTAATCTCTTGATCTCTCCCTAGGTGCCTGAAGACCCCCTTGAAGACCCTGTCAATCACTGAATGCTGGCTCTCCCAGTCAGACTTGGATTACCTGAGCCAGTGCCTGCACATCCATGAGCTCAAACATCTGAACCTGAGTGGTGTAGGGCTATCTGATTCATGCCCTAAGCTTCTTGGGGTTCTCCTTGAGAGAATCGCAAGTACCTTGCAAACCCTGAAATTGGAGAATTGCAAGATGAGGGACTGTCATTTCAATGCTATCTTGCCTTCCCTGAGCCAATGTTCCCAGCTTACTGAGGTCAATTTCACAAATAATGATATCTCTCTGCTTGTCCTGAAGAACCTTCTACATCACACAGCCAAGCTGAGAAAGCTGACCCATGAGATGTACCCCACACCTCTGTTATGCTATGAGGAATTTAAGCTACTTTGTGCTGAGCTGCTGGATATACTCAGGGCAGAAAGGGAGCCCAAGAACGTCTCTTTTTCTTGGGCTTGGAATGCTTTCACTTAGGATTCTACACCCTGGAGGGCAGAATCTTTTTGCCTTCCTTTTTCGATAAGTAGGATAAGGTTTCTTCTGGTACTAAAAATGGAAGCCTAGTATTGGGAGTGTATGTATACTGTGTACATCCTTGATTGCCTATAATAAAATGTGCTGAGTTTTATGGGTTGCTAGTGTGTCTTCATCGGAGTGCACAGCCCACTTATTCCCAGCATTTCAATACCTGTTTCTTTCCCCATCGCCCTAAACAAGTCATGGCATCTTACAGACATGTCTCTCATCAAGGGGTTCTAGAGCATATGGCTTCACAGTGCTTAATATTTTGGAAAGAAAATGGAGTGCAAAGGGTTCAGATCACAGGGACTCAGGTTGACGTGAGGAACAATGGGATGAAGGGACAGGAGACTGGTAGAGTCAGAGAGAAAATTATATGCTTTTCTAAGTGATGATTTGGCATCAGAGAAACAATTAATACTTGTAAATGTTCTGGTAGCTTTTAGAGGTACTGTGTACCCCAGGAATCTGGAGGAGTATTGTATGGTGTTCTTCACTGCCACACCAACTCCAGTGTCGTCTGGGTGACAGTAACAATTATGTCAATAATAGCAGATGGGAGATACGTGTCCCACGGGACTAAGCTGCCTGGAGGTCCCTGGCTGAGTGCCCATGTTATGCCTCCTTCTCGAAGGAGACATGCTTCACGGATCATGAGCTCCCTGGGCTATGGGTTCTGTATAATTGCTTTTCTGATAATGTTCTAATTAATCTATGAAGCATAGCCAAAATTAATGAATGCTTGGGTTGTGAACTACGGAGGAAAGGGGAAGCTGGACATGGACTTTATTTAGATATAGCAAAATGAGCTATTCCTTAAAGACCCCAAGCCGCTAGATAATAGAAAGTATAATAGTTCAGGCACTTCTAGGGAATGAACACTCACCCACTAGGAATCCTTTAGGAATCCCAACTAAAGTGATTATGGCAGAAAATGTTATCTCATAGGAGGCAGATGGTGGGCCCCTCCATTGAGGAAGTTCAACATGGGAAACTTAAGGACTACAGCAGGTATAAAAGTATAAGAGTCCATATTCCAGCAGGTAAAAAGGTCTTATATTCAAAGATATGTGAGAAAAGAACTAAAGAAAGACTTAGGGAGAATCTGCAGCGTTCAAATTGGCTAAATGAGTCATGAGAACCAGAAAAGTAAAAATGAATAATAAACTAGTGAGCGGCTGAGATAAAGATGAAGGACACAGCTCCAAGAAGCCTACACAAGTCTAGGGACCATACTAAGTTTAAAAAACAGAATGCTCTTTGGGTCCTTAAGTTCTTGTGGGTGAAGGGATATGTCTAGTGCCGATTAATAGTTGTGTGCTTGCTATTTTTTTTAAAAGATGATGTGATGAATTATTGCCAAGCTCTTGTTCCTTGTATGACTTGATAGTTTTCTTTTCTGTATATAAACTACTGATTTGCAGAAGTAAAATTGCAGCAGATTCAAACCACTTCTGAGTGTGTTGTCTGTCATTTGCCCAATCCTTGCCTTCCTGACTACCCAAGCCCTAGTTCTCCTACGGTCATGGTACTCCCGGTGGGCCAGTCCGTGGCATTTCACAGTTAATGATTGTTTGGAACACAGTGCAGTAAGAATACCAGGAATTTTAATCATGTAGGGATAACTCCTCAAAGGAGATAAAAAAAATCAATACCTACATTCCATCTTGAAAACCCAGAGTGGATTTTGTTGAGGACCTGGAGAGCTTTAGCTATGGAGGCAGACTTCACCAACTTCCCCAGAATGATTAGCCCAGACTAGAGGTCACATATACTTTCTGGCTTGCTGACCTCTATGCTGTTGGTCTAAGATTACACCAGATATGGGCCTTTTAGCTATA
The DNA here is from genome assembly GCF_007827085.1 of Peromyscus californicus insignis. Lineage (NCBI taxonomy): Eukaryota > Metazoa > Chordata > Mammalia > Rodentia > Cricetidae > Peromyscus > Peromyscus californicus. Next base: position 7,157,738 of record NW_026294573.1, read on the forward strand.
GCACCCATTATCATGGTCATGTGTACTTTGTAAAAAAGATTCTATGTAGTCACACCCTAAGCTTTATTTTGCACCTGGAATTGGACTGATTGGACTGGTTGCTGCCTGGAACACTTGCCTAAATTGTACTATGTTTTCAATGTGCTGCCAGTGAACAGTCTGGCAATAGACTCCCCAAAGTCTGATCCAGGTTGACAAAGTCAAATATGCACTGGGTTTTCATTTTTTGCAGATTATGATATCCATTGAGACTTGAGTGGAACCGTTACAAGGGACCACCTTCAAATAAAACCCTCCAATAGTTGAACAAATATCACACTCTTGACCTCCTAACTCTCTCCAACCTTAGTGCTGGATCTTAAACCTGTAATTGATTTCTGCATGAATTTTGGTGTGGCTGTCCCTGAAGCTGTGACATATGTTCTCTTTTGCCTGTACATTTAGATAACAATAAGAGAATTGGTATCCAACAATTTCTTCCTCAATTTGTTTATTCAAAATAGAGACAAGAGAGTGTCCATTGCACTAGGTTTCTAGCTCTTCCCAGAAATGTTTCTCCCAGTACTCTTTCCCTCCATCCCCCACCATCCTCGTGACCCTCCAGTTCTCATGCCCACACCCCTATGCAGATGCCTCACCCTGTTCACTGGTGTTGTCCTTTCTATTTCTCCTTCACAGTGAGATCCATGCATCAACCCTTGATCTCTCCTTGTTATTTAGTTTCTCTGGGTCTATATTGTAGCATGCTTACATACCATGTTTGTCTTTCTGGGTCTGAGTTACCTCACTCAGGATGATCTTATCTAGTTTCATCCATTTGTTTTTAACAGCTGAGTAAAAATACTCTATTGTGTAAATGTACCACATTTTCTTTATTCATTCTTCAGTTGAGGCACATCTAGGTTGTTTCCAGTTTCTGGCCATTGCAAAAAAAATGCTATGAACATTGTTGAGCAAATGTCCTTGTGGTAGGATGGAGCATTCTTTGGGTATATGCCCAGCAGTAGTATAACTGGGTCTTGAGGTAGATCAATTTCCATTTTTCTGAGAAACCACCATATTGATTCCAAAATGGCTTTACAATTTTATATTCCCATCAGCAACAGAGGAGTGTTCCCGTTGCTCCACATACTCACCAGCATGAGCTGTCACTTGTGGTTTTTTATTTTGGCCATTCCAACAGGTATAAAATAGTTTGGACCCTTTCCTCCTGGGTTGTCTCACTCATTCTTAATAGGAGAAGAGGTGCCTAGTCTCACTGCCACTTGATATAGCATGGGTAATTGATATCCATGGGAGCCCTGTCCTTTTCTGAAGAGAAATGGAGGGGGAGAAGTGGGTATTGGGGTGCTAGGAAAAGAGAAGGGAAAGGAAAATTCAGTTGGGTTACAAAAACAATAAATTAAAAAAAGAAATGGAGATCAGAAGTCTTGTACTTGATCATCATTGTGGTTGTGTGCAGACTGCCATGATTTCTAAGACAAGGACATTTCAGATACAATGCCAATGTAAGCAGCCCTTGATGGAAGTAGGACTTGGCAGTTGTAATATATCAACACTCAAACCTAATATCACAGTGAGAAGGGCACAGTGGAACATGAGCTGTCTTTTCCCAGTGTGTCATCACTTAATACTCTCAAAGTTTGTCTCTTAGTTTGGTGGCATTCACTCACTGTACCATTTAAAGCCTGAGGAAGCAAAACTGTCAGCTTAAGATAACAGGGCTGAAGTCACTGTCTCAAAGTCACTGTGCAAAGAACATAAACTTTCATACATGATAGAGCCACACAAATGCACTCAGAGCATCTGGAAAGTTTGAACTCTGAGACAGGGGTATTCCTGTGACAATGGATTTCCTATGCTTCCTTTGAGACTAGGGGGAAATGAAGAAAGAATGGACGAGAAATCTATCTTTTTTAAACATTTTGTTTTAAGATCTTCGGGGTTTTCTCTGGCCAAATCAACAGAACACTTGAAGGAGCAACAATAGAATCCTCCTCATGAGTTTAATCTCAGCTCTGGGGATGCAGAGGCAGGCAGTTCTCTGTGAGCTCTTTTTTTTTTTTTTTTTTTTTTTTTTTTTTTGCCTTTTGAAACAGGGTTTCTGTGTGTAGTCCTGGCTGTACTGAAACTCACCACCAGGCTGCCCTTGAACTAAGAGATCCACCTATCTCTACCTCTCCAGCTCGGATTAAAGGAATGTCTCACCACAGCTTGGGTTAAGTTTTAAATTTCTAAGGTATATATGATTGCATGTTATATATCATTTCACGTGTGTGGGTGTTTTGCTTGCGTGTGTGTAATAGAATGTACATCCTGTGTGGCTGGTGCCTGTGGAGGGCAGATGAGGACATTGGAACTTGAGTTGTTAGTTACCATGTGGGGTTTGGTCGTGGTACCTAAGTTCCATGAAAGAGCAGCATGTACTCTTAATCACTGAACCATCTCTCCAGTCCCCCACCATTTTTGACAAAATTTTCCAAAATTAAATTCTACTTTAAATCTTTTTTGACAATGAACTACATTTGACAGCCCTGGAAAGTCTCACTGGATTGATAAAAGATCAGAATAAGACACAGCCTAATGTTGCAGGATGGAAAACTGTGTCAGATAAGAAATGATTCTGTCAGGGTGTGGTGGTTCTTCATGCCTTTAATTCCAGCACTAAGGAGGTAGAGGCAGGAGGATTTCTGAGTTACACAGTGAGACCCTGCTGAGAGGGTGGCAGTGAGGTTGGGGAGATTTTAAAATAAGCTTTAAGTGCTTTTTTTTTTCAACACTGAGGACATAATGCCTTTAGCATACTTCTAATTTTAAATCCAATTCTCCTGGGGAAACTCTTCAAATCTGTTTATGTACATTCCAGATAAAGGCCAACACTCTTAAATTATCCTGGGTGTATTTCTCCCAAACCAAAGATGTACATGAGAGAGTGGTTCATGCTAAGATGTCCAGTTGGATCATAAAGTTGGCTGCAGGAAAATTAAAACATAGAACAAAGGGAATGGGGTCTCGACACACTATTCTTTTTTCCTTTAATTTTTCTGTTTCTTAATACCCTCACAGCCCATACTTCCCCTTGAACTTCTGACCTTAAATTCTGGTCCTCCTGAATGCTGAGATCACTAACATTTAACAACAGGCTCATCTAACTATGGGGCCTTATTCTTTAAGCATTTCCCTTTGAACTGGTAACCTTCAAGTAAAAAGCTATAATAGATGGATACGTTTTATATTCTTGGCCTCTAGAACCCACTGAACCTAAGAACTCTATCTTCACCATGGAATTGTCATTTGTCTGGATTTTCGCATTGCTATCCCTGAAGTTTCTCCTTTGTGTTCCCTTCTGCCTGTATAATCACATGGCAGTGAAAGACGTTGCTATCACACTGTTTTACCTTCATCACTTTTTCAAACATATTTTTATTGATTAAATGGGAAATTCTCATCATGTACTCCAGTCACCCTTAATTCCTGGTCCTCCCAGGTCTACCCCACCTTGTGACTTCCCACTGCCCCAAAAGACAGAAAATGAAAGAAAAAACAAGCTCTATTTGTGTTGTCCCTATAGTCACTGGAGGCTGGTCAAGCTGGGATTCACTTTTTTAAATTAAAAACAGAGATGAGAAATCATTGTGGTTGTGTGCTGACTGTCATGAAGCATAAAGGAATCTTCAGGAAGTATACTAAACAAGAAGTAAAAAGTGAATACCAAGACAGGGATATTTCATACACAATGCTCCCATATTTAATCCTTGTTGGAATTCACATTTGAAATTATTTACAGTATATCAATGCTCAGGGATCAAATATCACATTTAGGACACAGCTGGACAGAAATATACATCCAGAACTTATTTAGGTTGTCTAAGCAGAGAACTTTCCACAGTTCAACCCCCGGTATAGAAATATTTCCTAATCCTATTCAGTCAGTACTACATCAATCCATCTGCAGAGAAAAGGAGTCACTGTCACCTGGTTCCTCATGTCAGGTTCATACAGGGGACTCTCAAACTTCATGTGCAGTAAGTTTAAGGTCTCCTTCTCAGAGTTTCCTGGAATGACCAGCATGCATCTCATAGATGGGTTTGATGATTCAAAAAAAAAAGGATATGGAATATGTTTGAGATGACTCAGCAAATAAATTTGCTGTCTGCATCAGGTTCAGGACCTGACTTTTGTGTGAGGAACAAGAAGACTAATTGTTTTTTGTTGTTGTTGTTGTTTATTTGTTTTTCATTTTCCCGACATGGTTTCTTTGTATAGCTCTGGTAGTCCTGGAACTCACTCTGTAGTCCAGGCTGGCCTTGAATTTAGAGATCGTCCTGCCCCTGCTTCCTGAGTTCTGGGATTAAAGGCTTGGGCCACCACTACCAGGATAGAAGACTAATTCTTTAAAGTTGTCTGTAGACCTCTGTTTCCTATGGCATCTTCACATACATGCATACCCCCAAACTAATAAAAAAAACCCTAATTTTGTTTAATTAAAACACTCTGAATTTACGAGGAGGAAAGAGGGCCTTGTGGTTAAGAGCACGTGTTCTTTCTGAGGACAGTGTTTTGGTTCCAAGCTCTCTACTGTCTTTACTTCAGTATTAGGGACTCCATTGCTGTTTTTTAGATGGAGTCTAGTTTGAGCATCTTAGGGAAGTGTCTACTGAATTATGTGGCCTGAATCTAGGGGAAGGATTACTTATATATATTGCCCATTGTATATCAGCTGGCATGGTACTGTACAAGGTGGCTTGAGATAAGTGGCTTTGGATACAGCTGAGTGTTGATGAATAGACTCAATATATTCAAAGTCCTGGGTTGGCTCCTCAGCCCCAAAGAAGTAAAGAAATATTTGATTCAAGCTCTAGATCGCAGATTGTCTCACATTTGTTGGTAGGTCATTATGCTCGTTGAAATCTGTTCCTGATGAGTGTACCAAAGCCTTGAAGCTGATCATATTAGAGCCAGGAAGGGCAAGGGAGACACTGAGTCCATCATCAAAGTCACAGGTCTTCATGAGGAATCCACATAGATATTTGCTTCACCCCCAGCTGGCCTGAAATAACTGCAAAGACCAGGATGGCCTCAAACTCACTGAGATCCAGCTGTTTCTGTCCCACATGTGATGGGATTAAAGGCCTGAGCTACTAGAATTGACCAGTTTTCGTACAGGAGAGGCTCTAGAGGTCATCAAAACTAGTGGAAGACTTTTGCCCAACATAAGACAGTCAACTTGGTTTACTACATTTTAATTTGTATGTGTAGGCAAGGACACAACTTGTGTGAGCTGACTCTCTCCTTCCACCAAGTGTATTGGTTCCAAAAGTTTAACTCAGGTCCTTCTGCAGGGCAGCAGGCACCTTTATCAGGAGCCATCTTGCTGGCTGAGCTGATTTAGTTTAAGTAAATTAAGTTTCAGAATACTGTTTGTCTATTTCATTTTTCTGATAATCTTGAATGTGATAACGGCAAAATTAGTATTAGAGCTTTGCAAAAGCATACGTGTGTGCTCCAGTTATGCCTCCCTAGGAGAACAGAGGCAGGCAGATCTCTGTTCTATTTTCCTCCTACCAAGTGGTTCCCCGAGGGACACTCTTTCCTTTACCTGCTTAAACATTGACCAGTTCCTTAAATTGTTTCTATTACTATTGTAGCACAAGGCTTTCTACAAAGAATAGTCTAAGTCATTTCAAGAAGGGGCAAGCTACCACCTGAGAGATCAGATCCCTGGTCCTATTAATGAGTTAATTGCTTTTAATGAGATCTACCTTCATGGGCTACATGTTCCAACAGGTGTTCCACAGACTTCAGACATTAAATAATCTCTGGGCATAGGTGTCTGAAAAGTTAGAAACTAGTTTGCTGTTTCAGTTTCTCTCTGTGTGTATTCTTTTGTTGATAGTTATTTATTTTATTTAGCTTGTTTATGGGGTGGGGAGGGAGGTTGTTCTGGAACTGGAACTTATCTGGAACTTACAGAGACCCACCTGCCTCTGCTTCCAGAGGCCTTAGGACACCATGCCTGATTGTCATTTCCAGGATTAAAGACTTGGGCTGCTAAGCCCCCTTTGTTTTGGTTTGGTTTCTGGGAGTCTCACTATGCTTTATTTAATGTGTGTCTTTGTTTTTGTTTTATTTGTTTAATAATATCACTAGATAGCCCTGGCTGTCTTGGCATTCACAAAGATCTACCTATCAGTGCTGTGATAAAAGAGATTACCCATCTCCTTTGGCTATTTTCACTTAATTGATTTTTTTAAAGTTATGGTCTGGTCTCAAACTCTCAGTGTTGTAGAGAATGACCTTGAATTTCTGATTTTCCTGCTTCTACCTCCGGAGTATTGAGACTACAGGAGTGTAGAAAACTGAAATAGATTTGTCAGTTAAAGAAAACACTAAAGGCAAAAAAGTCTACTGAATATACCAGGCCAGGTTGAATCCCCAGGGGAGACCTTGCCTTGGAGGAGGTGGGAATGGGGGGAGGATTGGGGAGGAAGGCTGGGATGTGGGAGGAGGGAGGACAGGGGGATCGCTGGCTGATATATAATATTAAATTAATTATAAAATTTTAAAAAGCAGACCAAAAAAATGTCCAGGAAATTTGAAACACCATGAAAAGACCAAATGTATGAATAATAGGAATAGAGGTAGGAGAAGAATACCAACTCAAAGGCACAGAAAATATATTCAACAAAATCATAGAAAACTTTCCCAATATAAAGAAAGAAATACCTGTGGAGATAAAAGAAGCTTACCAAACAACAAATGGGTTGGATCCAAATAAAAAAAAAAGGTCCCCTAACCACATAATAATCAAACCACTAAACATACAGAACAAAGAAAAAATATTAACAGCTGCAAAGAAAAACGGCCAGGAAACATATAAATCAGACCCATTAGAATAACACCAGACATCTCAATGGAGACTAGGAAAGCTAGAAGGTCCTGGACAAATGTTATGCAGACACTATAGACCATGGTTGACAACTCAGACTATTTTACCCAGCAAAACTCTCAATCTCCATAGACTGAGTAAACAAAATATTCCATTATAAAACCAGATTTATACAATACCTATCCACAAATCCAACCCTACAGAAAGCAGTAGAAGGAAAAATCCAACCTAAAGAAATTAAACACACCCATGAAAACTCAGGCAATAGATAATCCCCACATCAAAAATACCAAAGAAGGGAAACACAACACTATCACCAAAGAATAACAGGAATTAACAATCACTGGTCATTAATATCCATCAATATCAATGCTCTCAACTCACCTACAAGAAGACACAGGCTAACAGAATGGATACAAAAACAGGATCCATCCTTCTACTGCATACAAGCAACACACCTAAACTTCAAAGAAAGACACTGCTTCAGAGTAAAAGGCTGGGAAAAGGCTTTCCAATGAAATGGACTCAAAAAACAAGCTGGTGTAGCTCTCCTAATATCTAGTAAAATAGACTTCAAACTAAAATCAATCGAAAGAGATCAGGAAGGACATTACCTATTTATCACAGGGAAAATCCACTAAGATGAAGTTTCAATTCTGAACATTTATGCCACAAATACAAGGGCACCCACATTTCTAAAGGAAACATTACTAAAGCTAAAATTACACATCAAACCCCACATACTAGTAGTGGGAGATTTCAACACCCCACTCTCACCAATTTACAGATCTACCAGACTGAAACTTAACAGAAAAATAAAGGACCTACTAGATATTATTACTCAAATGGACTTAATAGATATCTACAGAATATTCCACCCTAACACAAAAGAATATATCTTCTTCTCAGTACCCCATGGAACATTTCCACCACATGCTCGGTTACAAAGCAAATCTCAACAGATACAAAAACATTGGAATAACCTCCTGTATTTTATTGGACCACCACGGCTTAAAGTTAGATTTCAACAACAAAAACTACAGAAAGCCTACAACCTCATGGAAACTGAATAATGCACAACTGAAGAACCAATGGGTCAAGGAAGAAATAAAGAAATCAAAGTTTTCCTAGAATTCAATGAAAATGAAAGTACAACATACCCAAACTAATGGGACACTCTGAAAGCAGTGCTAAGAGGAAAACACATAGCACTAAATGCACACATAAAGAAGTTGGAGAAATCCCACACTAACGACTTAACAGCACACCTGAAAGCTCTAGAACAAAAAGAAACAAACTCACCCAGGAGGAATAGATGCCAGGAAATAATCAAATTGAGAGCTGAGATCAATGAAACAGAAACAAAGAGAACAATATAAAGAATCAATGAAACAAAGAGTTGGTTCTTTGAAAAAAATCAACAAGATAGACAAACCCCTAGCCAAATTAACCAAAAGGCAGAGAGAGAACATCCAAATTAGCAAAATCAGAAATGAAAAGGGAGACATATAACAACAGGCAACAGGAGGAAATCCAGAGAATCATCAGGTCATACTTCAAAAACCTGTACTCCACAAAATTGGAAAATCTGGAAGAAATGGACAATTTTCTGGATAGGTACCACTTACCTAAGTTAAATCAAGACCAGATAAACTATGTAAATAGACCAATAAACCCCTAATGAAACAGAAACAGTCATTAAAAGTCTCCCAACCAAAGAAAACCCAGGACCAGATGGTTTCAGCGCAGAATTCTTCCAGATTATCAAAGAAGAGCTAATCCCAATACTCTTTAAATTGTTTCACACAATAAAAACAGAAGGAACATTACCAAGCTCTTCTTATGAGGCTACGGTTACCCTGATACCCAAACCACACACAGACCAATCTCCCTCATGAACATTGATACAAAAATACTCAACAAAATATTGGCAAACTGAATCCAAGAACATATCAAAAAAATTTTCCAATATGATCAAGTAGGCTTCATCCCATTGATGCAAGAATGGTTCAACATATGACAGTCTGTCAATGTAATACACCATATCAACAAACTGAAAAAAATATGAGTTTTTCACTGGGTGCTGAAAAAGCCTTTTTCAAAATCCAACACCCCTTCATGAAAAAAGTCCTAGAGAAATCAGGAATACAAGGAATATACCTAAACATAATAAAGGCAATTTACAGCAAGCCAACAGCCAACATCAAATTAAATGGAGAGAAACTCAAAGCGATTCCACTAAAATCAGGAACAAGACAAGGCTGTCCACTTTAGTGAGTAGCCATTCCAGCTTTGATCTGGAAGTTCCAACACCCATTGAGGCTTGTTAACAGTCACGCCTACAAGGCAGAACCAAGAGAGAACCTTGAAGACCCAGGATCCGGATGGGCTGGCTCTCTTGGTTCCTGGACCCTGGACGCTGGAGGTAGACTGAGAAGAGTTCTCCAGAGAACACAGCCGGACTGCGCTACACCCTTCCCAGACCCTGTTACCTATCCCTTCATTTGTGAGTTACCCCACAAAATAAACCTCCCTTTTAACTTCGTGGACTTGCCTTAATAATTTGACCAATAGTTCACTCTCCCCATATTTATTCAATATAGTACTTGAAGTTCTACATAGAGCAATAAGACAACAACAAGATATCAAAGGGATAGAAATTGGAAAGGAAGAAGTCAAACTTTCACTAAATTCTATCAGGGAACACCTACAGCTGATAAACTTCTTCAGGAAAGTGGCCGTATACAAGATTAACTAAAAAAAAAAAAATCAGTAACTCTACTATACATGAATGATAAAAGGGCTGAGAAAGAAATCATGATACATCACCCTTTACAACAGCCACAAATAGTATAAAATAACTTGGGGTAACACTAACTAAGCAAGTGAAAGACCTGTATGACAAGAATTTTAAGTCTCTGAAGAAGGAAATTGAAGAAGATATCAGAAAATGGAAAGATCTCCCATGCTCATGGATAGGTAGAAATAACAAAGTAAAAAATGGCAATCTTACCAAAAGCAATCTATAGATACAATGCAATCCCCATCAAAATTCCAACAAAATTCTTCACAGACCTCAAAAGAACAATACTCTACTTTATATGGAAAACAGAAAACCCAGGATAGCTAAAAGAATTCTGTACAATAAAGTTACCTCTGGGGGCATCACCATCCCTGACCTCAAGCTGTACTAAAGACCTATAGTAATAAAAACAGCTTGGTACTGGCATAAAAACTGACATATGGGCCAATGGAACTGAATTGAAGTTCCTGACATTAATCCATACACATGTGAAAACCTGATTTTTGACAAAGAAGCTAAAACTATACAATGGAAAAAAGAAAGTATCTTCAACAAATGGTGCTGGCATAACTGGATCTCAACATGGTAAAAGATGGCAAATAGATCCATATCTGTCACCATGCACAAAGCTCAAGTTCAAGTGGATCAAAGACCTCAACATAAATCCAGTTACACAGAACTTGATAGAAGAGAAAGTAGGAAGTACCCTTGAATGCATTGGCACAGGAGACCACTTCCTAAATATAACACCAGTAGCATCGACACTGAGAGCAACAATTAATAAAGGGGACCTCTTGAAACTGAGACTCTTTTGTAGGGCAAAAGACACTGTCAATAAGACAAAAAGACAGCCTACAGAATGGGAAAAGATCTTCACCAACCCCACATCTGACAGAGGACTGATCTCCAAAGTAAATAAAGAACTCAAGAAACTAGATATCAAAATAATAAACAATCCAATTAAAAAATGGGCTACAGAGCTAAACAGAGAATTCTCAAAAGAAGAATCTCACATGGCTGAAAGACATTTAAAGAAATGCTCAACATCCTTATTCATCAGAGAAATGTAAATCAAAACGACTCTGAGATTCTACCTTACACCTGTCAGAATGGCTATGATCAAAAACACTAATGACAGTCTTGGTTGGAGAGGATATGGAGCAAAGGGAACATTCCTCCACTGTTGGTGGGAGTGCAAACTTGCACAACCACTGTGGAATCAGTATGACGGTTTCTCAGAAAACTCAGAATCAATCTACCTCAAGACCCAGCCATATCACACTTAGGCATATACCCAAGGAATGCTCTAACATACCACAATGACACATGCTCAACTCTGTTCCTAGCAGCATTATTCATAATAGCCAGAACCTGGAAACAACCTAGATGCCTGTCAACTGAAGAATGGATTATGAAAATGTGGTACATATACACAACGGAGTACTACTCAGCAGAGAAAAATAATGACATCATAAAATTTTCAGGCAAACGGATGGAACTAAAAAATATCCTCCTGAGTGAGGTACCCTGACTCAGAAGGACAAACATGGTATGTACTCACTCATGAGTGGAAAATAGATACAAAACAAAGGACAATCAGACTGCAACCCACAGATCCAGGGAGGCTACCTAGCAGGGAGGACCGTAGAATGAATGTAGCTTTTAATAAGTTTTGGTTTTGCCCAATCACTGGACAAGCTTTAGTGAAACACTTAATTATTAGGATAAGAATTTGTACCGTATCAAGCTGATGAAAGAATATGCTGGCTGTACAGGAAGGGAGGCTAAAATCTTTTCAGATTATGGATTAGCCTACAAAAAAATGTCTGCCATAAATCAAACAGTGAAAGGGAATATGAATAGGAATCTCACTTATACAACTTAAGTAAAACATAGCTCTCTGAACAGATGAAGATATCCCAGAATCTAATCAATATTTATATTTATAATTCAGCCTTTATTTGGCTTAAATGGGCTTATTGGGAAATGTTATCATTTTTACTATTTTCTACAGAGAAAATATTTTCCAGTTTCAAATAACCCAGGACTCTTGAATTACAACCAGTTTTTATGTTCAAGCTATCTGTGCATTATTTCTCCTGCAGTTGTACATAAAATGTTTTTACATTTAAAAAGGACAAATACTATAGAATTGTATTACATGAAATATAGAGAATATATAAATTCATAGAGACAGAAGGATTAGATGTTATCTCGAGATGGATAAGAAAGGAATATAGAGCCATGATTTAAAAGTACAGAGTTTCTGTTTTGTGTGATGGAAAAGCCCCAAATGGACAATAGTATCAGGACATGATATCATGAACGTAATAAATCAATACAATTAATGTAATTAATGAATATCATAAATATAGTTATTGAATGAAACTGCGAATGTAATCAATGAATACTGCAAATGTAATTAATATAATGAGTGCAATTAATGAATATCATGAGTGTAATTAATATCTTGAATATAATATAATGCCACTAAATTGTGAACTTAAAAATGGTTACAATTGCAAATATAATGTTCATTTAAAAATAAGGTGGAATGTAATCACCATACATTATATGTGTGTATGAAATTAAAGACAGAGATGTTCTAAAATAGAAAGTGGTTATGGTGTCATGGGTCTATGAGGATGCTATACTAAAGTCTATCAAATTGTGCAAACAGCCAAATTGTATACTATGTGAATTATTTGTCAATAAAGATTTTATAAAATGTTAAAAAAAAAAGAACTTGGCCATGCTTATAGCAAAAACAGCCATGTTTTCCTTTTGACCTTCACCTCACTTCCAGGATCCCATCCTAAAGATCCACTGCAAACAATACCAAAAGTCCTGGGACAAGGTCATTTACTGAAGCTCTCTGTGACAGCCAAGGCCTGGGAAGAAGCCAAGTCCAGGATAAGAGAGTGGATATAACCAGCACATCACACAACAGACTGCTCTGTGGCCATGGAAGGAACAAGGAAGATTGCTACAAACAAATACAAGGTGGGCCGGCACCTTGTTAAAGGGAAAAACGTGATGGAGAAAAGTGCGAGAGAGGCCCTCAGAAACAAGTGTTTGTCTAGACAGGAAGAAGACAAAAGGCAAATCTGAAAATGTAGATACGTACATCCTCATAAACATGCGTGGTTTAAATAGAGTAGTGTAAAGAGACTCTAGAATTCTTAAATATACCTTATTTTTGTATGTGGCATGATTCTATTTGTTTTACCTAATAATGAAATTATATTAGGTGTTGGAGAAAAACAAATAAAGAGCAACAACTTTTGTAAAATATTTTACATTGCTATAGAATTTAGTTTATTGATACAAATTTAAAGGTAATTTTGTTATACTGTATGTATATTTCTACTCTCTGTGTACCCCTGGCTGTCCTGGAACTCACTTTATAGTCCAGGCTCAGAGACTCACCTGCCTCTGCTCCCAAGTGCTGGGACTAAAGGTGTGAACCTCCACCACCTGGAATGATTGGTTGTTTTGTTTTGTTTTTTAAGTAATTTTTCCATTTTTGGTTTTCAAGACAGTTTTTCTTCGTAGCCCTGGCTGCCCTGGAACTTACTCTAAGGTAGTCCAGGCTAGCTTTGAACTCAACAGAGAGACCCTGTCTTAGTAGTAGTAGTAGTAGTAGTAGTAGTAGTAGTAGTAGTAGTAACGATAATAATAATAAATCAATATGTAAAACATGTAGCTTAAAGTGTGTGTGTTTATGGTTGGGAGCTGGAGAGATGGCTCAGCAGTTAAGAGTACTGGCTGCTCTTCCAGAGGTCCTGAGTTCAATTCCCAGCAACCACATAGTGGCTCACAACCGTTTAAATGAGATCTGGTGCCCTCTTCTGGCCTGCAGGCGTACATGCACCCAGAACACTATACACAATAAATAAATCTTAAAATTTTTCCTAATTATAACATTTATTAGTGTGTGTGTGTGTGTGTGTGTGTGTGTGTGTGTGTGTGTGTGTGTGTGTGTCTGTGCATGCTGAGGCACAGGTATGGATGTCAGAGAACTATGAGAATTCTCCCCACCATGTGGGTCTTGGTGATTGAACCCAGGTCCTCAGTCTTGGTGGCAAGTGCCTTTACCTGCTGAGCCACCACACCTGCCAAAACAAATTTTCTTTTAATTTTAATGAAAGTGGTGGTGTGAAGCTTGCTAGTGCAGTATTGCATTCTCAGCACAAAAAAAGAAAACATTAGAAACGTCTGCTTCAAGTCTTCTGTAAATTTTTATTTTATTTTTTAGAAAGGGACTCTCCTTGGCAGCCCTGGCCTGGCCTCCAACTCAGAGATCCTTCTGCTTCTGCCTCCCAAGGACTGAGATTAAAGGCCATCATCACACCTTGGCAGTTTTCTGTACATTTTTTTCTTTGAGACAGTGTTTCTCTGTAGCATTGGAGCTTATTCTGGAACTCTGTAGACTAGGCTGTCCTTGAACTCACAGAGATCTGTTTGCCTCAGCCTCCCCAGTGCTGGGATTAAAGGCCCGTGCCACCATCACCCAGCTAGTTTTCTATAAATTTAAAAGTTTACACCTTAGCTGGTGCTGCTTGTCTGTAATACTAGTTCATGAGGCTGAGGCAGGAGGATTTCCCTGAGTTTGAGATTTGCCTGAAGTACATAGTGAGTTTCATGTGGGCTATAAAGTGAAACCTCTTCTATCCAAAAATACAAAGTTCAGAGTTCCAAGTTGTAAGCCTCCCAGTGACTTGGTTTCTGTCCATGCTGAACTTTCAAGACCATGGCTCCACCCTACCCCCACACTGGACATAGCATTTAAACAGTCTCCTTCTCCACACTTTCAAAGTCATTATTCCCATTCATGTCTAGTTTCTCATTGTTGAAAATAAGTGTTATCAAGTGATGTAATGTTGTCATCAGAAATCTACCAAAGATCAACAGAATGCTACCCTGATTCACCAAAATGTTCCAAGCCTTGGAAGAACATTGTTCGTAGAGGATCTGGGTTCCATTCCCAATACCTACGTAGCTCTGTTATCTGTAACTCCAGTTCCAATGGATGCAAAACCCTCTTCTGACATCTTTGGGCAGTGCATGAGCATCATGCACAGATACACACTCAGTCAAAACACCCAAACACACAATAAAAACAAGTATTTAAAATGTCTTAATGTAGACAGGTCTTCAATCTCAACACTGGGGGAGCAGAGGCAGGGATTAAAGGCACCTCCGAGTTGTGGTCAGCCTGATCTACAGAGTGAGTTCCAGGACAGCCAGGGCTACAAAGAGAAACCCTGTCTTCAAAAACCAACTGAACATAAAAATCAGTAAAGCAGACACACACAGTAGAGTTGAGAAACATCTTTGTTAGTCTTAAGGTGCCCATGTCGAAGCTGCCCACCACAAACAGACCTTCTTTGTCATCTGACCTCTGTTGGGTCTTCAGCTGTTACAGGCCTCTTGATTCAAGTGACTGGTCCTATTGCACTGGGGGTGGGTGGCTATCAGTAATACTACTGGGGGATTAAACGTAAGACTTTGTGTGTGCTAGACAAATGCTCTACCATTATGAACCCTTAAAGCATTACACTGCTCTGTGTGTATGTTGGATTTAGGGGAATTTTCATTGTTTAAATAAATGTGTGACAAAGAAGTATTTGTGTTTTGGTTATTTGTTTTTTGTTTGTTTGTTTGTTTGTTTGTTTTGAGACAGAGTCTCTCTACATAGCCCAGGCTGTCCTGGAACTCAGTATGTAGACCAGGCTGGCATCAAAATCCCAGAGATCTGCTTGCCTCTGTCTCCCAAGAACTAGGATTAAAAGCTGCACCACCACCAGCAAGAAGTCTTGGTATGTGTAGACCATACTGGATTGAACTCATGGTACTACTCCTGCCTTAGCCCCCACCATGATCACCACAGTGTTTGGATTATGAAAGTGACCCGCCACACCTGACTTGGATTGTTGTGGTTTCAGTAATTCTCTCCCATTGTCAACTTCTCTCTTGGCTATCCATGGCCGTCCTTTGAGTTCATACACACATGTACAGTTGAAGATCTACTCTCCAGAGTAGTTTGTTTTAGAAAAACAGAGGATCACAGCCTGAGATGTGCATACTTGGCTAACGTGGGTGTATCATAGGAGGTAAAGGGATGTATTTAAAAGGAAGAGAAATGCAAGTTGCCCACTGTGGGGGACGGCTCACTGGTTCCATGGACTTGTGGCAGTGTTGGTCCTAATTCTTTGGTGATGGTGTCTGTTGTCAGGCATGCAACCCCACTGAAGGGGGCTTATTTGGGACAGGGTGGATCTGAGGAATTCCCACAGTTACAGGGCTCTATCTTTATATCCTGGTTCCATGCTGGTAGGGCTTGATATAAATGAATCCATGTGAATTCAGGTAGTTTACACTAGGGCATACATAAATCCTTCCCACACGTGGAGTAGACTCCCAGCTAGAAAGAGCCTCTAGACCTCTGCAAACCATGCCTCTGGTCCTACCAGGTTGCAACCTTTCTTGGCCTACACTAGTTATGGCTGGTAAAATTAACTAGATTCCCTTTGAATCAAATACTAAGATCACACAAGGATGGACATTTTATTAAGAGCTCTACCTATCTATCTTATTAAAATATTGTATCCTTTTGGGATTCTATCATATCAATGAAAAAATCTTTCTACATAATGTGTTTTTCTACTTCCTATCAAAAAAAACATGCCACTGCTTTATTACTACTGACAAGATCTCAAGTAGAACTCATGTAGCCAAAGATGACCTTGAACTTCTAACATCCTTTGACCTCTACCTCCCAAGTGCTGAGATTACTGGCATGTGCCACCACAGTGAGATTGTTCGGTGCAGAGGACTGAACCTAGGCATTCATGCATCAAATGAGCTGCATCTCCAGCCCCAGAGCAAGTTGGGTTTTTTTTTAAGATTTATTTATTTCATTTTACTTGTATAAATGGTTTGCCTGCATGTGCACCGTGTTTGTGCAGTGCCCACAGTGGACAGAAGAGGGCATCAGATCTCCTGGAACTAAAGTTATAAACAGTTATGAGCTGCCACGTGGATTCTGGGAACTGAACCTTGGTCCCCAGCAAGAGCAACAAATGCTCCTATCCATCTCCGCAGCCCCCTGGAGCTAGTTTTGAGATGACACAGGATCCAAGGATGACTAATAACAAGGTGCCTGTGGTCAATTGTGGCTCTAAATAAAGGATTCCTACTGAGTTCCCAGCTGAGGCCTGATGGTGATGGGCAGGGGACCTGAAGTAAGAGCCTTAGTAACTCAACATCAGATGAGGATATTGAGCCACACCTAGATGATGGGGCCCTTCTAGGAGCCAATGTGCTGATGCATGTTTAGGGCTTGGTGTACACTGAAAGCTCAAGAAATACATCTCTTTCTTCCTTTATCCCTTCTCCATGCTTCAGTTTACTCTGTTTTTGAGAAACAAAAGGAAGGCAGAGACATGAGAACGGAATGGAATTGGGCTTTGACATGTGGCCTCCCTTAAATCACTCCTCACCCCAAAAGCAGAACAGCTCCTTCTTCAGTGAGTTTGAGAAAAACTGACAAGTTGTGCTGTTTGAACACCATCTTCTGATAGGCCAAAGCAAATGGCATAATTTAACGTTAGAAGGACTACATGGTAATTAAAAACACTTACTGAGTAGCACATCGTGGCCTAGACCTTTAATCTCATCACTCAGGAGGCAGAGGCAGGCTGATTTCTGTGAGTTCCAGACCAGCCTGGTCTACATAGTGAGTTCCAGGCAAGTCAGGGCTATAGCAACACCTCTCTCTCTGTGTCTGTCAGTCTGTCTTCCTTCATATATATATATATATATATATATATATATATATGTTATTATATGAGAGCTATTGGTGTGAATAATTGTGTTGTGGTTTACATAAGAATTCTCTTAAAATGTTTGTTTTGAGACAGGGTCTCACTTTGTAGCCCGGTTGGGTTAGGACTAGCTATGTAGACCAGGCTGCCCTTGTCTCTGCCTCCTGACCACTATTAGGGATGTACCACCACACCCAGTGTATCCTTTTAAAATTATAAAAGAAGCTTGCTGCTCTTAAATAATGGGTGTGCCCATTTAAAATTATAAAGGAAGTTTAGTTTCCTTAAATAACGCAATGCATATGAAAATATGTTAAACTTTGTTTTCTTTCCAAGAACATGTGAAACTTTTTATGTTTTTTGTTTTGTTTTGTTTTGTTTTTTATTTTTTGTTTGTTTGGTTTATTTTTTTTATGTTTTTTGAGACAGGGTATCTTTGTATAACTTTGCCCTGGAACTCACTTCTGGCAACAAGTGAAACTTTTTTTTTTTTTTTGGTTTTTCGAGACAGGGTTTCTCTGTGTAGCTTTGCGCCTTTCCTGGAACTCGCTTTTGGAGACCAGGCTGGCCTGAAACTTTTTAAGAAATAGATTTTAAATACCAATGCAGAAGCATTTTTTGTAGTCTGGGAGTAGTGCTCACAGCTGTCATCCCATCACTCAGGAAACTGAAGCCAGAGGCCACACAGAGAGAGTTCTAGGTCAGCTGGAGCTTAAGTGAGATCCTGCCATAAACAAACAAACAAAAGGTATTAAGAGGCAGGAGGGTCAGTTCAAGTGAGCTCATAGTTCCATCAAGCCTGGGCTGCATGAGACAGCCATAAACAAACAAAACCTTCAGTGGGACCACTGAGACGGCGCAGTGAGTAAAGGCACTTGCTGTGTGCAAGCCTGTTGAGCAGTGTTCGATCCCCAGAACCCATGGGAAGGCAGGAGAGAACTGACTCCACATAGCTGTCTTCTGACCACACATGTGCCATGACAAACATGGTACACACACACAAATACACACACACACACACACACACACACACACAGAGTAATAAACAAATAAATTGATGCTTATAGAAAAACCTTCAATGCTTCAGAGATTTATCCCTTTTCTCCTAAAGCCAAGGCAACTGTGGTCTCACTATGTAGCTCTGGCTGTCCTGGAATTCACTATGTAGACCTGGCTGGCTTCGAATTCACAAGATCCACTTGTCTAGGGCTTCCCAGTACTGGATTAAAGTTGTGTGCCACCAAGCCCTACACCAAGTAAAACATTTTAATTGTTTTTCTTACTTAGGTTTCTCATCTTTTCACAGCTTGAAAACAGTCCTCTGTCTTTGCCAGCTGACTGCAAATTCTTTTATTCCAGCTAGCAATGGAAGCATGTACATAGACACACACACACACTCCTGCCCCATGGCAATCTAATCTGTTAGATGGAGCTTGTCCCTTAACAGGACAGGGATTGTGTCTGTCACACTGTTGTCCCCTGATAGAACCTGCTGATTTACTGGACAGCACCTGGAAATCTTTATAATCAACATGGATATTTCACCTAGTTTGGTAGCACACACATGTGTGCAGTACAGGCCATTCAGGAGGCAGGTGAAGGGAATCATGAGTTCCCAGCTAGCCTGAGTTGCTTAATCAAACTCTGTCTTGGTCTGAAGAGATGGCTCAGTGGTTAAGAACATTCTTAGAGCATAGTTATTCTTGCAGAGGCCCTAAGTTTGATTCCCAACACCCACAATGTAGTTCACAGACAACTGTAACTCCAGTTTCAGAAGATGTGATGTGTTCTTCAGACCTCTGCAAGGTTTCTCTGTGTAGTTTTGGTGCCAGTCCTGGATCTCGCTCTGTAGACCAGGCTGGTCTCGAACTCACAGACATCTGCCAGGCTCTGCCTCCTGAGTGCTGGGATTAAAGGCATGTACCACCAACGCCCCGCTAGGAAAGGACCCTTAAACCAGACATAGTAGTACAAACCTATGGTGAAGCAAGTTCCTGCCTGGCCTTGAACTCAAAGCAAACCACCTGCTTCTTCCCCCTGCATGCTGGGATTAAAGGTGTGCACCACCATGCCTGCAGGAACATCTTTGTTTATTGTTTTATGAACATCTGCTGAGGCATAAGTATTTCAGTGGTGGCTGTGGGTTTTAATTCAAAACTGCCAGCATCAGCAGGGTATAGTGGCACACACCTCTAATCCCAGCACTGTGCAGGTAAAGGCAGGCAGATCTCTGTGAGTTCTAGGCCAGCCTAACAACGTCACCAACATATACAAGGGACTTAATTCTCTGATTGTAAGGTTTCCTTGTGAGCGTAAACTGGTCACAGACAGGCAAAATTACCTCCAAAACCTGCTGGGCTTAAGAAAATCCCAGGGGACAAAGAAGACTAGATGAAAGGCCACACACCAAGTAAAGTAAATATGCCGCCCATTCAGGCCCACTCTCAACCCTAGCAGTGGTCCCAAAATTACGACATTCCCAAGACTAAAGGGATTTCATCTTTTGCTCTCAAGACATTAATAAAGCTGAACTCATATGACATGCAGGACACTCTAGCTAGCTATATGATAGTCTATTATCATGTATATGTTGAGATTTGGGAGTAAATTATACCATAGGTCATTTCAAAATGCAATAGCCTTCTGGAAGTTCCAGCTCACCTGATCCTAAGATCTATGGTTAAGAAGTATAATTAAGATGGGATGGGATGGGACCAGACCTGGAGAGAGGGAGGGCTCAGGGATTAAGAGAGCATGCTGCTCTCTGGAGGTCCTGAGTTTGGATTTCAGCACTCAGGTTAGGTGATGGTTTTTGTAATTGCAGTCCCAGAGGATCAAAAAAAAAAAAAAAAAATCCCCTGTTCAGACCTCTGTGCATATGTGCATACACACACGTACATCCATAAAGCAAAATGAATTAATTTAAAAATTCCCACCAGATCCTGAGAGCCTCTGAAAGGATGAGCGTTCCTTGTGGAGACAGGTTGTCTGTTAGCATTTAGTACACCTGGCATGCCCTTGGGGTCATGACAGGATATATCTCAGCTGCAGCCTCTAAGATCACACCTTGTGCGCATTTGCTGTTTCCTTATAAAATGCGGGCCTTGTACACCTCCTGTCTCTTTCTCTTGCTTCACTCTCGTCCCCAGAGACCTGTCTCTGCCCCTTCTCTCCCCTCCCCTCCATAATCCTCCCACGTGGACCTGTTGTATGGTGTGAATCCTTCCTGCTGACTCACCATTTTTAAAATACAACAGTGTCTGTGGTCCAAGGTTGTCTTGAGCTTTAAGCAATCCTCCAGCCTCAGCCTCCCTAGTGCTAGGTATAGGCACAAGCCATGACAGTATTTTAATTCCTTTATTATGTGACTTCCTCTCTTAGCTTTTAAATTCTTTTAATTATCCCTCTGGTAAATGAAAAGGCTTTTCTTTATCATGATCTAGATCTAATTTTATTAAGTGATTTACACCTTTTGACATTTTTGGCATTTTTCCCAAGACTAGATCCTTCCATCTAAAATCCCTTTGAGGCAGGACTGTGGGGGCAGAGGCAAGAGGATCTCTGAGTTTGAGGCCAGTCTGGTGAGTAGTAACGGGATATAAAAGCTTCAGAGGAGACAGAGAAGACACTGAACAGGAGCTTAGAGTCACACCTGGCCCGACTAGGAGAGAAAGCTCCCTGTCACATCTGGTAAGTCAATGGTTTCTATCCACATACCTCTGCTCCCTTCCCCCCAGCTTAGGCCCTTGGTGGTACTAGCCTGGAATCCCACCTATTGTCTTCTGTTGAGCTTGGAGGATCACTTCTTGAGCCCAGGAGTTCTGGGCCAGCCTGAGCAGTGGAGGATCTCAGCAGTCAGTTTCTGGTAACTGTGAGTATGTGCACCTTGATTGTTACAGTCTCTGATTTGGGCTCTTAGAGGAACAGAGTGTTTTCCTTGGTTTGAGACAAAATCTTGTTCTGTATCCCAGGCTTGTCCTGAAATTCACAGTGGGGGTGTTGCCTGCACTATGTCTGTATCACATAAATGCCTGGTGCCTGTGAAGCCTAGAGGAGAGCATCCTGTAGAACTGGAGCTGTGAGCTATCCTGCAGGCGCTGAGAATTCAACCCCGGTCCTTGTGAAGAACATCCAGCTCACTTTATCACTGAGCAATCCCTTCACCACCACCCCCTTTTTTGAGACAAGGTCTCAACTGTGTAGCCCTGGCTGGCCTCATTCACAGCTATCAGACTGCCTCTGCTTCCCAAGCACTGCTTCTCGGCTAAGGGTGTTTATGAACATGCTCAGCCTTGCCTAATCATTTTAAGTAATTGTTGCTTTTCATTTGTTTCACATTAAATTTTATTAGTCCCCCTGACCCCCAGACAGGGTTTCTGTGTGTAGCTTTGGAGCCTGTCCTGGAATTCACTTTGTAGACCAGGCTGCCCTCCAACTCAGATCAGTCTGCCTCCGCCTCCTGAGTGCTGGGATTAAAGTAGATTGTTTTCTTTTTTGAGACTCTCTCTACATAGCTCTTGTTGTCCTGGAACAATATGTGCACCAGGCTGGCCTCAACGAGGTCCTCCTGTTTTTGCCTCCACAGGCTGGGATTAACAGTGGTCACTATCACGCCTGGCCATTTACATTAAAACGTTTTAACTAAAATTTTTGACACAGGCCTGTAAACTTGAGAACTGAGTCAGGAAGAATGATATGATTTAGAGGGGAGTCCAAGCTACATAGAGGGACTCTCTCTTGAAAATAAAAAAAAAAAAAAAAAAGCGAGGCTATGTTGTGGAATGTTCTCCTGGTCCCCAAGAGCCATTAACATCTTCATCAGAGCAGCTGTGGTTACTTAATTATTCCTATTGACCTTCCATCATAGGAGGGAGTAGGAGGGACAATAGATCCTCACCTGAGGTGGCAGCCACTTCCTATGCCTCCATGCCAGCTGTATATAATTCTGCCCTGACTGCCTCTGGTCTGGGGAGACTTGAGTATATTGGAGGTTAGTGGAAGGAAAGACTCCATCTAAGAGGTATGGAGATGTCATGTTGGGTGAGACTGAGTGATTACTGTTCAGGGTCATTTAGGCTCTGTAAGTAACCCCTCACCCATGATCCTGTATAAAATCCAGTAAGTTCATTGGTTGACCAAGCTGAACATGGGCGGGAAGCTGACTTTAGTCAGTACTAGTGTTTTACCTGGGGTGATGACTTGTTCCCATCTCCCCGGGGCAAAGTTCATACAACAGGGTTGAACCTAAGCTTGCGTGTACTAGGCAATTGCTCCACTACTGAGCCATATTCCCAGCCTCATTTGCTTTTTTGCTAGTCTGTTTTAAGCTGAGTCTTACTATGTAGCTAGCATGGGAATTCACTCTGTAGATGTGTAGATACACCAGGCTAGCCTTG
Organism: Peromyscus californicus insignis; assembly: GCF_007827085.1. Taxonomy (NCBI): domain Eukaryota; kingdom Metazoa; phylum Chordata; class Mammalia; order Rodentia; family Cricetidae; genus Peromyscus; species Peromyscus californicus. The sequence goes on from NW_026294573.1 coordinate 7,180,655, forward strand.
AACTCAGAGATCTGAATGCCTCCCCAGTGCTAGGATTAAAGGTATGCATCAACATGATGCCTGGCTTCCAGCCAGAAATACACCCCCCACCCCTCAGCAGGGTTTCTCTGTGTACCCCTGACTGTCCTGGAACTCACTTTATAGACCAGGCTCAGAGATTCACCTGCCTCTGCTCCCAAGTGCTGGGACTAAAGGTGTGAACCACCGCCACCTGCCAGGATTGGTGTTTTGTTTTGTTTTTTAAGTAGTATTTTCATTTTTTGGTTTTCAAGACAAGAGTTTTTCTCAGTAGCCCTGGCTGTCCTAGAACTTACTCTTATGTAGTTCAGGCTGGCCTTGAACTCAACAGTGAGACCCTGTCTTATTAGTAATAGTAATAATAATAATAATAATAATAATAATAATAATAATAATAATAGTAATAATAATAAGTCAATAAGTAAAACATTTAGCTTAAAGTGTGTGGGGGTGGGGTGGGGTGAAGCTGAAGAGATGACTCAGCAGTTAAGAGCACTGGTGGCTCTTCCAGAGGTCCTGAGTTCAATTCCTTGTAACCACATGGTGACTCACAAACATCTATAATGGGATCTGGTGCCCTCTTCTGTCCTGCAGGCATACATGCAGGCAGAACACTGCATACTTAATAAATAAATAAATAAATAAATAAATAAATAAATAAATAAATAAATAAATCTTAAAAAAATTAATAAAATAAGTGGTGGTGTGAAGCTTGCTAGTGCAGTATTGCATTCTCAGCACCAAAAAAGAAAACACTGAAAATGTCTGTCTCAGGTTTTCTGTAAATTTTTATTTTATATTTTAGAAAGGGACTCTCCTTGGCAGCCCTGGCCTGGCCTCCAACTCAGATCTTCTGCCTCTGCCTCCCAAGGGCTGACATTAAAGGCCATCACTACACTTGGCAGTTTTCTACTATAATTTTTCTTCCAGACAGGGCTTCTCTGTAGCTTTGGAGCCTTTCTGGAACTAGCTCTGTAGAGTAGGCTGGCCTGGAACTCACAGAGATCTGCCTGGCTCAGCCTCCCCATTGCTGGATTACAGGCATGCACCACCACCGAAAGGCTAGTTTACTGTAAATTTTATTTTTGTTGTTGTTGTTTGGTTGGTTGTTTTTTTGAGACAGGGTTTTTTGTTTTTTGTTTTTTGTTTTGTTTTGTGTTTTTTGTTGTTGTTGTTGTTGTTTTTCGTTGTTTCTTTGTTTTTTTGTTTTTTGAGACCGGATATCTCTGTGTTGCTTTGGAGCCTGTCCTGGAACTTGATTTCTAGAATAGGCTGGCCTCGAACTCAGAGATCTGCCTGCCTTTGCCTCCCAAGTGCTGAGATTAAAGGCCTGGGCCACCACCACCACGGCTAGTGTTTGTAAATTTTAATGAAAAGTGTGCACCTTAGCTGGTGGTGCTGGCATGTAATACCAGTTCATGAGGCTGAGGCAGGAGGATTTCCCTGAGTTTGAGACTAGCCTGAACTGCATAGTGAGTTTCATGTGGGCTACAGAGTGAAACCCCTTCTAAGGAAACAAAGTTCAGAGTTCCATGTTGTGTGCCTTCCATTGATCCGGTTTCTGTCCATGTTTAACTTTCAAGACCATAGCTCCACCCCACCCCACCCCACCCCCACACTGGACATAGTACTTAAACAGCCTCCTTCTCCACACTTTCAAAGTCATTATCCCCCTTTATGTCTAGTTTCTCATTCTTGAAAATAAGTGTTATCAAGTGAGGTAATGTTGTCATCAGAAACCTAGGAAGATCAACAGAATGCTACCCCAATTCACCAAAATGTTCCTAGGACTTGGAAGAAGACTTGTTCATAGAGGATCTGGGTTCAGTTTCCAACACCTACCTAGCTCAGCTATCTGTAACTCCAGTTCCAATGGATGTAAAACCCTCTTCTGCCTTCTTTGGGCAGTGCATGAACATTATGCACAGACACACACTCAGTCAAAACACCCATACATGTAATAAAAACAAATATTTCAAATGTCTTAATTTAGACAGGCCTTCAATCTCAGCACTGGGCGTGCAGAGGCAGGGATTAAAGGTACCTCTGAGTTGTGGTCAGCCTGGTCTACAGAGTGAGTTCCAGGTCAGTCAGGGCTATACAGAGACACCCTGTCTTGAAAAACCAAAACCAAACCAAACAAAACGTTCATTAAAAAATAACTCTTGATATTAGTGTAAAGTAGATTCTGGGTTCTGGTTTGGAAATACTGTTTGCTGGTTTCTCGGTCTGCATCACTGCCAGCTGACCACAAGATGCCTGAGTAAGAAACCAAAAGAGGCCGAGCTTGCATCCTCACTGTGCCTGAAACTAGGTGTAGACTAAAAATATTTGCCATGGGTTAGCTCAAATGAGGGAGCTTTTTGGATTTGCACACACAAAAAAAATAAATAAAACTTCCTTATCAAATGTATTTTTTAATTGTCAAAGTATTTAATTTGCATGCCCTTACCTTATATTTAAATGACTCTGGGTGGAGAGATGGCAAGTTAGGACAAGGTTAGTATAACTTGTTTAAGTTTAATGTACACAGGCTGATCTCCAACTTGCTATATAGTTGAGGTTGGCCTTGATTTTTGGATTCTCCTATCTTTTGAGACAGGCTTTATTGGTGTATCTCTGGCTGTCCTGGAACTCACCATGGAGCCCAACCTGGCATCAAACTCAGATCCCAGTGTTTCTGCCTCCAGGGATTAAAGATGTGCACCACCATGCCTGACTTTGATTTATTTTATATGTGCGTGAGTGCTCACCTACTTGTATAAATTTGTATCATCCGTTTGCCTAGTGCCAGGGATGTTACAATAGAGTGCTAAATTCCCTAGAACTGGAATTACCAGGCAGTTGTGAGCTGACATGTGAGGGCTAAAAATGAATTCCAGGTCCTCTACAGGAGCAAGTGCTCCTAAATGCTGAGCCATCTCTCCAGTTCCAGACCTCCTATGTTACGGTGTCAGGATTACAGGCCTCTGTCACTACTCCCAGCAATATAGTGTCTGAGTGATGAGAAAAACTACCCCAGAAAGTTGAGTTAGCTTTCAGAATCCTCAGGAATCACTTCCCACTGGGAATGGAATCCAGTGCCAAACTGGTTGGAAATGGGTGAGAGTGAAGTGGGCTGTGACCACTGATACTTGGGAGATGATATTATAAATGGGGGTGGGGGTGGGAAGGGGGAAGTGGGGTGGTGGGGTGAGGGATGATATGGATTTGTGGATCAATGGAACATAGAGCGGAATGAGCAGTGACTGTGGCCCTGGGTTTCTGTGATGAGTGAGAAAGGCCCTCTAATCATTATGAAAATATAGCTGTCTTTTTCTAAATGCTTCTCTGGGATCTTTCTCCCTGAAGATCCACCAAAATGAGCAGCAAGACCCTGCTCACACTCCAGGAACTGGCTGGCCAGAGACTGTTGAGAGAGGAGGCCTTGGCCAACATTGCTTTGAAGAACTTACCCATAGTATTGTTACCACCACTGTTGAAGCAAGCCTATGCTGGTAATCATGTTAATGTCCTGAGGACAACAGTGTCTTCCTGGCCCTTCCCCCGACTCCCTCTGGGAGCTCTGAAGAGAACAAGCTACTTAGAGACCCAAGCACAAGTTGTCCTAGAGGAGATTGATAAACTGCTTATCCAGGAGGTTCGCCCCAGGTGAGGAAGACTTGGGTACCCTGGGAGGGAAGCCCAGAGCAGAGATGATAGGATTCAAAATGGGGAAGAGGGGCCACGGATGGAGAAGAGGTTTCTGATGGCAGCAGCTTTCAGACTGCAGACTTTGGCCACTGCTGAGCCATCTGGGAAAGGGCTGTGCAGGGTGCAGGACTCATGGTGGATACAGCTGTGCCTGAAGGACTGCCCCTGCTTCCCATGGGTACTAGAAGTGGGACAGGGAGACACTGAAGGACATGGAAGAAAGTAAGACAGAACAGAAGGCCAACTTCAGGGCTGGAATAAAACACAGGCAAGATATTGTGTCCTGGCCTAGCTGCTGAGGCTCTTTTCTGTTTTACCCACAGGCAGTACAAACTGGAAGTGCTGGATCTACGGTCTGTGGGTCAGAACTATTTGGATATGTGGCCTGGGTCCATGGATAACTGGTTACCACAGACCTCAAGTGAGACTCAAGCAGTGGCAGGCCATTCGAAGGCAGGAGTGAAGACGTCCTTGAAGGTGGTAGTGGACTTGTTTTTCATGGAAGCCCCCCTTACCCAGTTCTTAGGGCACCTCCTTGAATGGAGTGATAAGAGGAAAGGGTTGTTACAGCTGTACTGTAATGAGCTTCACATTTGGTCAGCATTCCGTTTGAAACACAGGAAGCTCTCAGAAAAGGTAAACCTGAAGTATGTAGAAATACTGGGCCTGCATGATGCTTTCTGCAATCCAGTTTTCTTGCTTAACTTGGCTTCTTACCTGGGCTGCATGAGGAACCTGCGTAAGCTCTCTCTCACCAACATCCAAGAAGATATCTTTATTTCCCCAGAGGAGAAGAGCTATATCATCATCCAGTTCACCTCGCAGTTCCTCAACCTGGAATGTCTCCAGAAGCTGCATCTGGAAAGAGTTCCCTTCCTTGAGGGCCACCTGCACCAGCTGCTTGGGTAAAGACAGATGCTTTGCAGAGCAGAACAAAGCCCTGTTCCTTTATATTAGTAGGCACCTGCTCCCTGTACCCACTAGTGCATTGACAGTGCTGAGGCATTAGCAATGCCAAGGCATTGTTTCCTGTCTGCTCTGACCTAGAGAGAGGTCTCACATAACCAGTGGTGCAAAGGATCAAGGTTAAGCTGGGGTTGATGGTCTGGAAAGGCACCCATGTTGTTTAGCCAGTTATGAAGCAATGAGATCTAGTGAGTAGATTCTAGTTTCTTCCTTAGCTAGTGTGTTCAAGAAAGCTGAAGACACAGGAGGGCATTGATGAAAGCATGTCACACCTGCATTAGTTCCCAATCTGTGCTCTATTCAGCAGCCATGTGTATGGACACAGCAGGCTGCCTACTATTTCCCATTAAGGAAAGGCTGGGGTTTTTCTTTTTCTTAACTGAAAAGATGCTTTTTACTTTAAGTTAAACTATAGAAATGGATGAAAACTTAAAACAGTGCTTACCAGACATTTCCCTTGGAGCCAAGCTGAAATATGATCATATTGCCTGACTTAATTCCAGCTAAGTTAGCTGGCCTACATATTTTCCTTTTCTTAATAAGTAGATTTATATAATTATACAATTAAGTCAAATAGTGAAGTAATGACAGTCATGTAACTTGTGCATCTGAAAAGTACAAATTTAGAATTGATGGTAATATCTGAATTTTTTGAGCAGAAATTAGCAGTTTGCCGCCTTTGAAAATAAGGAAAATTTGCCCTATAGATCTCCTGAAGTTTCATATATATATGTTTGTGGGCCTGAGCCAATGTTTGCATACCATGTGCTAGGTGCCTGTGGAGATCAGAAGAGGGCATCAGTTTGCTGCCTAGGTACTATTTAAGGGGATATTGAGCCATCATGTTGGGAATTGAATCCACATCCTTACACCGGTTCAGCAGCTGCAGACATGGCGTCCTCTACAGGGTCCGGGAAACAGAGGATTCCCAAAGTGGCCAAGGTGAAATTCAAAGCGTCAGCTGAGGTACAGCTAACTGCAGAGCAGCTCTTAAAAGAGGCTAAAGAAAGAGAACTCGAGCTCCTTCCACCCCCGCCTCAGCAGAAGATCACAGATGAAGAGGAGCTCAATGATTACAAACTTCGGAAGAGGAAGACTTTTGAAGATAACATAAGAAAAAATAGGACTGTGATTAGTAACTGGATCAAGTACGCTCAGTGGGAAGAAAGTGTAAAGGAAATCCAAAGGGCTCGGTCCATATACGAGCGTGCCTTGGATGTAGACTATCGGAATGTTACACTCTGGCTGAAATACGCCGAGATGGAAATGAAGAACCGCCAGGTCAACCATGCCCGAAATATCTGGGACCGAGCCCTAACAACTCTGCCCCGAGTCAGTCAGTTCTGGTACAAGTCCACGTACATGGAGGAGATGTTGGGCAATGTCGCCGGTGCCCGTCAAGTGTTTGAGCGCTGGATGGAATGGCGGCCTGAGGAGCAGGCCTGGCACTCCTACATCAACTTCGAGCTGAGACACAAAGAGGTGGAGCGGGCCCGGACCCTTTACGAACACTTTGTGCTCGTGCACCCTGCTGTGAAGGAAGAACTGGGTCAAGTATGCCCGATTCGAAGAGAAGCATGCTTATTTTGCCCATGCGCGGAAAGTCTACGAGAGAGCAGTGGAGTTCTTTGGAGAGGAGCATATGGACGCACACCTGTATGCGGCCTTTGCTAAATTTGAGGAAAATCAGAAAGAATTGGAAAGGGTACGAGTTATCTACAAATATGCCCTGGATAGAATTTCAAAACAAGGGGCGCAAGAACTCTTGAAAAACTATACCATCTTTGAGAAGAAGTTTGGTGACCGGAGGGCTGCTGAAGATCTCATCGTGAGCAAACGGAGATGCCAATATGAAGAAGAGGTGAAGGCTAATCCGTACAATTACGATGCTTGGTTTGATTACTTGCGCTTGGAGGAAAGTGGGGCGGAGGCCGACACAGTGCGGGAAATCTATGAGATTTCACCTCTTCTTCATATTGGCATCTCCGTTTGCTCACGATGATATCTTCAAGAGCCCTCCGGTCACCAAACTTCTCAAAGATGGTATAGTTTTTCAAGAGTTCTTGCGCCCCTTGTTTTGAAATTCTATCCAGGGCATATTTGTAGATAACTCGTACCCTTTCCAATTCTTTCTGATTTTCCTCAAGTTTAGCAAAGGCCGAATACAGGTGTGCGTCCATATGCTCCTCTCCAAAGAACTCCACTGCTCTCTCGTAGACTTTCAGCGCCACTGCCAACATGCCACCCATCCAGGAGAAGAGGCATTGGAAGCGCTACATCTATCTCTGGATCAACTACGCGTTCTAGGAAGAGCTGGAAGCCAAGGATCCTGAGAGGACAAGGCAGGTCTATCAAGCATCTTTGGCACTAATTCCTCACAAAAAGTTCACATTTGCCAAAATATGGTTATATTATGCACAGTTTGAAATACGACACAAAAATCTGACACTGGCCAGAAGAGCTTTGGGGACTTCCATAGGCAAATGTCCAAAGAACAAGTTATTCAAAGGGTGTATAGAACTGGAACTACAGCTTCGAGAATTTGACAGATGCCGCAAGCTTTATGAGAAGTTCTTGGAATTTGGACCTGAAAATTGTACCTCATGGATTAAGTTTGCAGAATTAGAGACAATCCTTGGTGATATCGATAGAGCCCGGGCCATCTACGAATTAGCCATCAGCCAGCCAAGCTTAGACATGCCAGAGGTACTTTGGAAATCATACCTCGATTTTGAGATTGAGCAGGAAGAAACCACAAGAGCACGAAACCTTTACCGACAATTGCTTCAGCGAACACAGCATGTCAAGGTATGGATCAGTTTGGCTCAGTTTGAGTTATCCTCAGGGAAAGAAGCAAGTGTGACTACATGCAGACAGATTTATCAAGAGGCAAACAAAACCATGAGAAACCGTGAAGAGAAAGAAGAGAGACTTACGTTGCTGGAATCCTGGCGAGGTTTTGAAGATGAATTTGGAACAGTATCAGACAAGGAAAGAGTAGACAAACTCATGCCAGAAAGGGTCAAGAAGAGGAGGAAGGTCCAGGCCGAAGATGGGTCTGATGCTGGCTGGGAAGAATACCATGATTACATCTTTCCAGAGAGAGAGAGAGAGAGAGAGAGAGAGGGAGAGAGAGAGAGAGAGAGAGCATCTTCTGACCTCCACATTGTTACAATGGCACAGAGGGGCCTACATACAGACTCACATACACACTCAATGATAATAAATCAAAGGCATATCCTGAGAACATGTGTGGTGTGTGTGTGTGTGGATGTAGAAGACAGCAAGTGCTCCCAGAGAACAGAAAAGAAGGTGGGGGTGGATCAGATAATGTGGAACTGTTCCAAGGGTTTCAGGGTGCTGAAATCAAACGCTGGTCCCCATAAAGAACAGCAAGCCCTGTTAACCTCTGAGCCATCTCTCCAAGAGAATCTCTCTCTCTAGCTCTTTGACTGGGGTTTCATGAAGCTGAAGTGTATAAAATGCCCAACAATAGGGAATTTGGGTCATTGTTCACTGTGAAAGTTCTAGGATGTAGAAGGTGTAGACACAAGGGGGCATGAGAATATGCAAACATGGTGAGCATAATGAACAACTATGAAATTGTCAATGAAAACGACTCAGTCAATTAAAAGAATACAATGCCCTCTCATGCAAAAGGGTTTTATTGAAACCTACGGGAAAGTGTAATGCTAAGGGTGGTGGGGGAAATAATATCCAGCTCCTCAAGTCTTCCAAAGCAAGAAAAAGACAGATCATAGCTCAACAGTTAGAATGCTGTATGCCCAACACCAGTTCATAGTTCAAATAACTTACTGTTCAAGAAAGAAACATACATCCATAAATTACAAATCTTTATGTAAGATGGACAACCAAAAGGCAGAGGCCAACCTATTGGTGTAATTATTAAGGCCACTCCACGTAGTTAAAAGGAGATTTATTTAATGGCGTAACTTACAAATTAAGGGATAGGTAGGTCGCGGGGTCTGGGGAAGGTGTATCACAGTCCAGCGGTGTTCTCTGGAGCTCTGCTTGGTCCACCTCCACTATCCAGGGTCCTGGCACGGAGAGAGTGCCTGCCAATCCAGATCTTGGGTCCCCAGGCGCCTCCCTTGACCCCGCCTTGTAGGCGTGACAGTTGCCGAAGTCTCAATGGGGGTTGGAACTTCCAGATCAAAGCTGGAATGGCTACCCACTACACCAACCAAAGACAGAGGTGCTCTCTGGAGGACCTGAGTTTGGGTTTCAGCACTCAAGTTAGGTGGTGGCTCTTGTAACTCCAGTCTGAGAGGACCCAACGCCCTCTTCAGATGCTTTAAAGGAACCATATGTACATACACACATGTACATACATAAAGCAAAATAAATTATTTTAAAAACTGGGACCAGATCCTTAAGGCCTCTGAAAGGATGAGTGTTGCCTGTGGAGACAGGGTATTCATTAGCATTTAGGACACCTGGCCTGCCCTCAGGGTCCTGACAGGATATATATCTCAGCTGCAGCCACTAAGAGCATCCCCTGTGGGCTTTCGCTATGTTTCCTTATAAAAGGCTGGCCTTATACACCTCCTGTCCCTTTCTCTTTCTTCACTTTCATCCCCAGAGACCAGTCTCTGCTCTTCTCTCCCCCTTCCCTCAATAATCCTGTAAGGTAGGCCTGTTGTATATGTGACTCCTTCCCAATGACTCATCATTTTTAAAATACAACAGTGTCTGTGGTCCAAGCTTGTGTTGAGCTTTAAGAAATCCTCCAGCCTCAGCCTCCCTAGTGCTAGGTATAGGCACAAGCCATGACAGCCTTTTAAATCCTTTATTATGTTTGTGACTTCCTGTCTTAACTTTTAAATTCTTTTAATTATCCCTCTGGTAAATGAAAAGGCTTTTCTTTCTTTCTTTCTTTCTTTCTTTCTTTCTCTTTCTTTCTTCATCCTTTCTTCCTTTCTTCCTTTCTTCCTTTCTTTCTTTCTTTCTTTCTTTCTTTCTTTCTTTCTTTCTTTCTTTCTGTTTTTCACAATAAAGTTTTTTATGGAAACAGGCTGGTGTGGGGACAGAGGAAAAGACAAATAGGTCTGGGTTAGGTGGCTCAGGTGAAGTAGTGGGGCTTCTTCTCATGGATACCATATTCGCTGAGGGCAGGGGTCAAGTCCTCCATGGTAAGGGTACTTGCCGTCCTTGCTCTTGGTCAGGGAGCTGCCAGAGGCTGTGCCCTTCATTTTGCAGTGCTGTAGGGCATCGTTGGCAATATCTGAGATGAACTTCTAGGCAGCTAGTGAGATGAGCTAATTTATTTGTGGGTCTGAAGCTTCAAAGCCAGCAGGGTTCAGGTAATAAGCAGTCACTGCATCTAGGATCATAGGAGTGTAATTCTCCAGCTGCATCAAGAAGTTTACAGGAGACTTACTTGACTCTACAGGCTTCCCTTCTCTGTTGGCCTTGCTTGACAGGGCATACATGCCCTTAGACATTGCCCTTTATGGGGAGCCAAGGCAGCTGCTGCCACCTAGGTCGGCCCCTGCTGGAGCCTGAGATGGGGCAGGTCCCCTGCAGTCCCGGCTTGGCTGGCCTTGCTCTCAGAGGGTGTGCTATTGGGCAGCGCAGTAGGAGCCCATACCTGGGGCACCAGACCCGAGACCGAGGCTGCACAGGCTGCTGCTGCCTGGTGGTCCATGCCTGAGCTGCTGCAGATCTTGGTGCTGGTGGGAGAGGTGGCTAACCAGGCTTTTCTTTCATCATGATCCAGATCTAATTTTATTAAGGGATTTAAACCTTTGGCTTTTTTTTGTTTGTTTGTTTTGTTTTTCGAGACAGGGTTTCTCTGTGTAGCTTTGTGCCTTTCCTGGAACTCGCTTTGGAGACCAGGCTGGCCTCGAATGCTGGTAGGATTTGCTGAAGGAGGCAGAGGCAGGAGGATCACGAGTTCGAGGCCAGCCTGGGCTACACATTTCCTTTTGACATTTTTGACAAACCTTCCCAAGATCAGATCCTCTGTCTAAAATCCCTTTGAGGCAGGGCGTTGGGGACACTCGCTTTTAATCCCACCAGTGGGGAGGCAGAGGCTGGAGGATCTCTGAGTTTGAGGCCAGCCTGGTGAGTAGTAATGTTGTGCCCAGATCGTGACCCCCAGAGAGACCACCAAAGATGAGTATCCCGGGATGCAAAAGCAAGGTTTAATTCTGGATATCCAAAAGCAATACAAGCCTAGGCAGGGACTTCGTCCAATACATCCAACGCAGTGGAGGCTGGAGGAAGTGCCTGCCTGTCTGCAAGCTCAGCTTTTAAAGGGAAAAATCACAAGGTTGCATCAATTAGGGGTGCTAGTATGGGTACAATTCTGATTGGCTCGCTTCTAGGGGATTTCTAGAAATCATGGCTTAATCTTACTTCTAAGGGAGTGGTTACCTGCCACCATTTCTCATTGGCTGCCCTCAGGTGGGGATATTTCTGTGGTCAGTTACCCTGGAAACCAGGGAGAAGACATTCCATAGTCAGGCAGTCATTACCTTGTGACTACCTTGTGACTCTGTACTTTTACACTTCCTGGTTTCTGGAATCTGAATTGACTGGTTTCAGTAACTAATGGCCTATTCCTAAAAGGAGAAACCTTAGGCCTTAATTTTAGGGTGAAAGCATTTTGGTCTTATTTCTAAGATGGCACATTTCGGTCTTACAGTAACAGGGTATAAAAGCTTACATATAGAGGTGTAAACTGAGTCTGGGCTTAATGAAATTTTCTCCTTCACAGTAGCCACACCAACCAAGAAAAAAATGAAGATGAAATGAGAGACGGGCTATCCTGGGTGAGATGGGGCTTCTTGATAGGGTGAATAACTTGTCCGATCTGGACATTGGTTACAGGTCTTCCAATCCCAGCAGGGTAAGTCAGTCACTCCAGGTTCCAATGCTCATAGTGTCTTGCTTAGCCATTCTGACCCTTATATCCACTTCCCCCTTGCTTTCCCTTTGGAGGCCCACCTGTTAGACACAAGCTGCCACCTGATTGGATGAGGAAGTTCTCATTCGTTTAATCTTACTATTTGGGATTTTGCATCAGTAATTTGAGTGAATCAGACCTTACTTTGGTAATGGATGAAATCTGAGATGATGGTCAAGGTCCCAGGCTCATCCATAACACTCCTCCTCAAACTCTAAGCTCTGGGATTCGTTGTCTAATTTACATTATTACTTCGGTAGATTTTTTTTCCAGTTGATGTCTCACACTATACCTTAGGCCTATCTGGAACTCTTATTGTACTCTGAGTCCACCTGTATGTCTTAGTAATCCCCCTGTCTCAGTAGACGATATGTAATAAGTTGTGTCAAGATTGATTAGATTTCCATGCAGAAAAGAGAATGAACTGAGAGCACTTTGAAGACAACGTCCCAAATGCAGAGTCACTGTACAAACACTAGGGCTTGCTCCTTCCTCCCTCCCTCCCTCTCTTTCTCCACTCCTCTCTTCCTCCCTCCCTCCCTGTCTTCCTTCCTTCCTTCCTACCTAGAGGAGGATACACCCAGCATCAGAAAGCCTCAGAGGAGCAGCCAAGATGAGGTCTGTGGGGGGCCCAAAACAGCTTGACCACAGAGCTGCCATGACAGGCTTAGAGGCCCACACAGCTTCTGGCAGGCAACAACTGGACCCAGGAAAAGCCATAAGCTGACTTCACCCAATGGTGCTCCATCTAAGGGGAAATACCTGAGGCCCAGACACAGCTTCTGGCAGGCAATCTCTGAACCCAGAGACGCTATAAGCTGACCCTACACAGTGGGGCCTGCATCTAAGAGGAAAGGCCTGACATTCCAAACATTCCCTATACCCCTAGACAAATGTCAGTCAATCAGGACCCTGAACCTTGGAAATCCCCTCCTCCACACTGCCTGGGCTCTGGGTTTCTGCTCTCCCTGCTGAATTGTAGAGAGGCTCTAAGTTGTGAGCTTGAAATAATAAAGGCTCTTTGGTTTTACATAAGGGATTCTCCATGGTGGTCTTTTGGGGGTCCCTGCAATCTGGGCATAACAAGGTCCAATGTCCTGAAGCTGGGGTGGGGGAGACAGGGAGCACTGCTTGACCTCCTGTGGATCTCATAGCTCTATGAAACTGGTCTATATCCTCAGTCAGTGACCACAGGGAGATGCCACTCAATATGCCCTCAGGCAGACAAGCAGCCCTAGGTGGCCCACAGATATTTCTTCTTGATTTCTCAGATAAACATATTTAAGATCTGGTGCTGAGCCATCTTGAGTTGTATACCAGACAGGCCAAAGCAGGAGGACTGCAAGATCATGGCCTAGCTTTGTGTTTCATGCCCAGAGGTCTAGTACTAATTTTGCCCTTATCCCATTCAACATTATTAGAAAAATTGAATAGACAAACAGTATTCTGAATCTTAATTTACTTAAAGTAAATCACTTCAGCCAGCAAGATGGCTCCTGATAAAGGTGCCTGCTGCCCTTGCTGTGGGATGTTCTGTATGTCAAGTATGTTTCTGATTGGTCAATAAATAAATCACTGATTATATCTCTGTGAGTTCTAGACCAGCTTGGTCCATATAGTGAGAGCCTGTCTTAAAAAAAAAAAACCTATGTGAGATGGAGTCTTGTTTGAGCATCTTAGGGAAGTGTCTACTGAATGATGTGACCTATATCTAGAGGAAGGCTTACTGATATATATTGCCATTTTATAACAGCTGGCATGGTACTGTACAAGGTGGCTTGAGGAAAGTGGCTTTGGATACAGCTGAGTGGTGATGAACAGACTCAGTATATTTAAAGCCCTGGGTTGGCTCCTCAGCCCCAATGAAGTAAAGAAATATTTGATTCAGGCTCTAGATCACAGATTGTCTCACATTTGTTGGTAGGTTGTTATGCTGGTTGAAATCTGTTCCTGATGAGTGTACCAAAGCCTTGAAGCTGATCATATTAGAGTCAGTAAGGGCAAGGGAGACACTGAGTCCATCATCAAAGTCACGGGTCTTCAAGAGGAATCCACATAGATATTTGCTTCACCCCCAGCTGGCCTGAAATAACTGCAAAGACCAGGATGGCCTCAAACTCACTGAGATCCAGCTGTTTCTGTCCCACATGTGATGGGATTAAAGGCCTGAGCTACTAGAATTGACCAGCTTTGGTGTTCGTACAGGAGAGGCTCTAGAGGTCATCAAAACTAGTGGAAGACTTTTGCCCAACATAAGACAGTCAACTTGGTTTACTACACATTTAATTTGTATGTGTAGACAAGGAGACAACTTGTGTGAGCTGACTCTCTCTCTCCTTCCACCAACTGTATTGGTTCTAAAAGCTTAACTCAGGTCTCCCTCAGGGCTATAGCTAGAGTTTTCCTGCCTGGCCCACAGTCAGGACAAATCTCTCTCACCCGGTTCCACAGCCGCTCAGACCCGACCAAATAAACACAGAGACTTAATTTGGTTACAAACTGTATGGCCGTGGCAGACTTCTTACTAACTGTTCTTACAGCTTAAATTAATCCATTTCTATTAATCTATACCTTGCCACGTGGCTCGTGACTTACCGGCATCTTCACATGCTGTTTGTCATCGTGGTGGCTGGCAGTGTCTCTCTGACTCAGCCTTCCACTTCCAAGCTTTATTCTCCTCCTTGTCCCACCTATACTTCCTGCCTGGCCACTGGCTATTTGGTCCTGCCTTCCAAGGATTAAAGGCCTGCACCACCACACCAGGCCCAAGAATTGGTTTTGTTTTGCACTAAGGTATTCAAACTTATGCTTTTATTTCTGTTCAACTGAACCTCCCATAGCCAACTATTAAGTTATAGTCACTCAGTAACCCAAGCAACAAGAAGTATGGTCTCTATATGTCCTAAGATGAATGAGCTGGCTCCGGTAGCACAGGGTGGCAGGATGTGCTTGAAGATCTGGAGGCAGGAGTTGGGGTTGGTGAGAGACAGCTCAATGGGGGAAGGTCTTGCCGTCAAGCCTCAGTTCAATCCCTAGGACCCACATGCTGAAAGGAGGAACCAGCCCCTGCCAGTTCCATGTGAACATTATGCAGACACAGAGTCCCTGCCCCACAAAATAAATCGAATAATCTTTTCTCAAAAGATGAATGGGAAGAATAGAATCAGAAGCAGCTCTCACACACATTTGGAGAACAATTCAGTAAGCTGGGTTGAGAAAAGGCTTGGATCCTTGACAGAACACTTGGCACTGAGAGGGAGCTAGAGAAGCAGAGGGTGGCCACTGATGAACCTTGGTTTCATTTCAGGCCATTTAACTTCGTGCATGGAGAACCTTAAGACTGGGGTGGAATCTTGGGCAATGTTCTGGCTTCCTCTGTCAGACTCTTTGTATTGTTGGAAATAAGATAATAGCAAATTCAGCATACCAGTGAATCTGTCTTCCACATATAGAAGCTGTGGCCCACACATGCCCACACTCATACAGATAGGCACACAGAATAAACAAATATAACCAAAAATAAATACAGAGGACAAGTCATGGTGTCTCATGCCTTTTTGATTTGTTTTGTTTTGAGACAAGTTTTCTCTCTGGAGCCTGTCTTGGAACTCACTCTGTAGATCAGAATGGACTAGAACTCATAGAGTTTCACCTACCTGCCTCTGCCCCCCAACTTCTGGGATTAAAGGTGTGGACCACCATGTCTAGGCAGGAAAATCTCTGTATGGTTGAGCCCAATATGGACTACATAGTGAGTTCCAGGACAGTCAGGGTCATATAGAGAGATCCTGTCTCAAAAAAACTAACTAAATAAATGAAAGACTTCAAAGCTGGCTTTTCTTAGGTAGTGAGACTGAGTCCAGGCTAAGCTGCATTAGAACCCCTGTCCAAAAACAAAGGAAAGGACCCTTAAACCAGACATAGTGGTGCAAACCTATGGTGAAGCAAGTTCCTGCCTGGCCTTGAACTCAAAGAGAGCCCCCTGCTTCTTCCTCCTGCATGCTGGGATTAAAGGTGTGTACCACCATGCCTGCAGGAACATCTTTGTTTGTTTATTGTTTTTATGAACATCTTCTGAGGCATAAGTATTTCAGTGGTGGCTGTGGGTTTACCAATTCAAAACTGCCAGCATCAGCAGGGCATAGTGGCACACATCTTTAATCCCAGCACTGTGCAGGTAGAGGCAGGCAGATCTCTGTGAGTTCTAGGCCAGCCTAACAACATCAACAACGTATACAAGGGACATGAGTCTCTGAATGTTAGGTTTCCTTGTGAGCATAAACTGGTCACAAATAGGCAAAATTACCTCCAAAACCTGCTGGGCTTAAGAAAATCCCAGGGGACAAAGAAGACTAGATGAAAGGTCACATATCAAGTAAAGTAAATATGCCGCACATTCAGGCCGACTCTCAACTCTAGGACTGGTCCAAAAATTATGGCAGTCCCAAGACTCAAGGGATTTCATTTTTGCTCTCAAGAGTTTAATAAAGCTGAACTCATATGGCATGCAGGAACTCTAGCTAGCTATATGATAGTCTATTATCATGTATATGTTGAGATTTGGGAGTAAATTATACCATAGGTCATTTCAAATGCAATAGCCTTCTGAAAGTTCCAGGTCACCAGATCCTAACAGCTATGGTTAAGAAGTATAATTAAGATGGGAAGGGACCAGACCTGCAGAGACAGAGGGCTCAGTGATTAAGAGAGCATGCTGTTCTCTGGAGGTCCTGAGTTTGGGTTTCAGCACTCAGGTTAGGTGGTGGCTCTTGTAACTGCAGTCCCAGAGGACCCAATGCCCTCTTTAGACCTCTATGGGAACCATGTTTGCATACACACATGTACATACATAAAGCAAAGTAAATTATTTTAAAAACTGGGACCAGATTCTGAGAGCCTCTGAAAAGATGAGTGTTGCCTGTGGAGACAGGCTGTTATTAGCATTTAGGACCCCTAGCCTGCCCTCAGGGTCCTGACAGGATATATCTCAGTTACAGCCACTAAGAGCATCCCCTGTGCCCATTTGCTATGTTTCCTTATATAGGACGGGCCTTGTACACCTCCTGTCTCTTTCTCTTCCTTCAGTCTCATCCCCAGAGACCCATCTCTGTCCCTTCTCTTCCCCTCAATAAACCTCCCACGTGGGCCAGTTGTATGGTGGGACTCCTTCCCAATGCCTCAACTTTTTGTAAATACAACAGTGTCTGTGGTCCAAGCTTGTCTTGAGCTTTAAGCAATCCTCCAGCCTCAGCCTCCCTAATGCTAGGTATAGGCACAAACCATGACAGTATTGTACTTCCTTTATTATTTATGTGACTTTCTGTCTTAGCTTTTAAATTCTTTTAATTATCCCTCTGGTAAATGAAAAGGCTTTTTTAAAAAACTATGTTGAAAAAATGAGGGGACTTTATTGAACATATGGGAGGGCAGGGAGGAAGGTGGCTTCATTTGATGATGGTTTTTGCGTTCATGCTCTTGCTGCTTCCACTGAGCACGATGTATGGTGTCTTTTGGGCCTTCTGCTTCTCCTGGAGCAATGCCACAGTGCCCAGGGGTGTATCACTGGAGCTCATCTTCTGCAGGAGCGCTTCCTCATGCAGCTTCTTCATCCACAGCTCAGTCTTCATCTTGCCTAAACCCTTCCTGTGGAAGCGGTGGGGGAGCTGCCTGAAGGCCTCCTTGGGCGTCAGTTTCCTGCCGATCTTGTCCACATACTCAGTCTTAACATCAGGCTTGTGACCGTCCTTCTCCTTGAAGTCCTGGGTAAAGTCCCTGTGCTCCTCGTGCTGGCTGTGTGTATCCTCAACGGCCATCTTATCCTCCATGCAATACACAGCTGAGGGCAGTAACTTCCTGGGAGCCTTCACCCTGGCCACCTTTTGTACTGTGGTCTCCAGCAGTCCTTTGTTCTGACACAGGAGCAGGGCGGCCGCCAGCCCTCTGTTCACCGTGGGCTCCTCATCCAGGATGATGGTAGAGGAAGCAGAGAAATCCTGTTGCTGCTTCTCCTCATCCAGGTTGATGGTGCTCCCGCCAAGGTTCTCTTCCCCATCTGATTCCGAGCCACCATTGCCAGAGAGCTCTCCATCGCTTTCAAAGTCCATGAGCTCCTCCTGCTCCTCCTGGTTGCCAGGCAACTCAGGTGGGGATTTCCCCCAGTGTGCTGCAGATTTGGAAGTGACATCAAAAACGATGGCCCCCTTCTGCTCAGGGTCCTCCCCAATCCTCTTCATCACTGATACTCATGTTCTCTATTTGAATATCATCTGATGGTGGGGGCTCAGCCACAGGGTAATTCTCCTCGTCCTCCAGGGCCTCCTCCTCCACCTCGGGAACTGGAAGCCGACCCGGGCCCGAAGCCTGGATCCAAAGTCCCCATCCCGAGTCTGGTTCCCAAGAGGCAGCAAGTCATCTGCCCGCATTACCACCTCCTTCTCCTTCTTTCGGATTTTCTTCACCCTCTGCCTGGTCTTTTTGAAGGTCACCATCTCTTCAGGACTTAGGTACTCAGAGGCAAGCCGGGCCCTACAGAGCTCAGAGACTGAGCCTGCTGCAGCAGTAGCTTGGCCCGGGTCTCTTCTAGCTTGTGCTCCCTCACTCCATCAGCCATGCCGCCCTGCTCCAAAGGGAAGGAATGTGGTCACTCGCCCTCCAGCTCCTCATCACATTTGGCCAGAATAGAGCGGGGTTTTTGCTGTGCCAAATCATCAACACTCTCATCTTCCTCATAGGGCAGGTAGTTGGGTTTCTTCTTCCGAAGCTCCGCATTCTTGTCTGCCTGCTCCTTGTCCACCATGTTCACATTCACCAGCACATCCTCCCACTCCTGAAGTACTCCCTTGTCCTCGAGGGTGAGAACCACAGTCTCCCCTTCTCGAAAGGAATCGATGGCATGCTCCACAGTGAGACCTTGCAAGTCCCGGGCACTATGTAAGTCCTGTCGCCTCTGCTCAAACTCCTCCAGCAGAGTGCTGACGCCAAACTCTTGATCCATCTCCTCTAGTAGCTTGGCCTGCTTCTCTGCCAGGTCCTTCTCTTTCTGCATCTGCCGGCTCCTCTCAATCCAGGATGCGGTGTCATCCAGGCAGGGGTCATCCCCTCCCAAATTCTTTATTTTCTCCAATTTTTGCTTCAGCAAACGCTTTTTTGTTTGTTTGTTTGTTTTTGTTTTTCAAGACAGGGTTTCTCTGTGTAGCTTTGCGCCTTTCCTGGAACTCACTTGGTAGCCCAGGCTGGCCTGGAACTCACAGAGATCCGCCTGGCTCTGCCTCTTGAGTGCTGGGATTAAAGGAGTGCACCACCACCGCCCGGCCAGCAAACACTTTTTGCAACTGAGATATATCCTCTCAGGACCCTAAGGGCAGGCCAGGTGTCCTAAATGCTGAGGCACACCCTGTCTCCACAAGGAACACTCATCCTTTCAGAGGCTTTCAGGATCTGGTTACAGCTTTTAAAATAATTTACTTTGCTTTATGTATGTACATGTGTGTATGTACATATGGTTCCCATAGAGGTCTAAAGAGGGCATTGGGTCCTCTGGGACTGCAGTTACAAGAGCCACCACCTAATGTGAGTGCTAAAACCCAAACTCAGGACCTCCAGAGAACAATATGCTCTCTTTTTTTTTTTATTCTTTTTTTTTTAATCTTTTTTTTAAATTTTAATTTATTTTGCAATACAATTCAGTTCTACATATCAGCCACGGATTCCCTTGTTCTCCCCGCTCCCGTCCCCCTCACCTTCCCCCCAAACCCCCCCCCCCCATTCCCATCTCCTCCAGGGCAAAGCCTTCCCCGTAGACTGAGGTCAACCTGATAGACTCAGTCCAGGTAGGTCTAGTCCCCTCCTCCCAGGCCGAGCCAAACAATCCTGCATAGGCCCCAGGTTTCAAACAGCCAACTCATGCAATGAGCACAAGATCTGGTCCCACTGCCTGGATGCCTCCCAAACAGATCAAGCCAATCAACTGTCTCATCCATTCAGAGGGCCTGATCCAGTGGGGACCCCTCAGCCATTGGTTCATAGTTCATGTGTTTCCATTTATTTGGCTATTTGTCCCTGTGCTTTATCCAACCTTGGTCTCAACAATTCTCGCTCATATAAACCCTCCTCATTCTCACTAATTGGACTCCCAGAGATCCACCCAGGGCCTAGTCATGGATCTCTGCATCCAGATCCCTCAGCAGTTGGATGGGGTTTCTAGCATGACAATTAGGTTGTGTGGCCATCCTATCACCAGAGTAGGTCAGTTCGGGCTGTCTCTCGACCATTGCCAGCAGTCTGTTGTGTGGGTATCTTTGTGGATTTCTGTGGGCCTCTCTAGCACTTTGCTTCTTCCTATTCTCATGTGGTCTTCATTTACCATGGTCTCCTATTCCTTGTTCTCCCTCTCTGTTGTTGATCCAGCTGGGATCTCCCGCTCCCCCAAGCTCTCTTTCCCTCGACCCTCGCCTTTCATTACCCCCACTCATGTCCAGGCTGTTCATGTAGATCTCATTCCATTTCTCTGTCATTGGGCGATCCCTGTGTCTTTCTTGGGGTCCTGTTTTCCAGGTAGCCTCCCTGGTGATGTGAGTAGCAGACAAGTCATCCTTGTTTCATGTCTAGTATCCTCCTATGAGTGAGTACATACCATGTTTGTCTTTCTGAGTCTGGGTTACCTCACTCAGGATGATTTTTTCTAGATCCATCCATTTGTCTGCAAACCTCATGATGTCATTGTTTTTCTCTGCTGAGTAGTATTCCATTGTGTATATGTACCACATTTTGTTTATCCATTCTTCAGTTGAAGGGCATCTAGGTTGTTTCCATGTTCTGGCTATTACAAACAATGCTGATATGAACATAGCTGAACAAGTGCTCTTATGGTGTAGTTGAGCATTCCTTGGGTATATGCCCAAGAGTGGTATAGCTGAATCTTGGGGGACAATATGCTCTCTTAATCACTGAGAGATTGTCTCTGTCTCTGTCTCTGCAGGTCTGGTCCCTTCCCATCTTAATTATACTTCTTAACCATAGATCTTAGAAGCTGGTGAGCTGGAACTTCCAGAAGGCTATTGCATTTTGAAATACCCTATGTTATAATTTACCCCCAAATCTAAACATATACATAATAGACTATTATATTGCTAGCAAGAGTGTCCTGCATGCCATATGAGTTCAGCTTTATTAATGTCTTGAGAGTGAGAGATGGAAATCCCTTGAGTCTTGGGAATGCCATAATTTGGGGACCACTGCTAGAGTTGAGAGTGGGCCAGAATGGGCGGCATATTTACTTAACTTGGTATGTGGCCTTTCATCTAGTCTTCTTTGTTCCATGGGATTTTCTTAAGCCCAGCAGGTTTTGGTGTTAATTTTGCCTGTTTGTGACCAGTTTATGCTCACAAGGAAACCTTACATTCAGAGACTCATGTCCCTGTAAATGAAAAAGGAAATAAAATAAATAAACAAAAACCACAAACAACAGCCATGCTTGCCTGAGAACCTCTAGAAAAAAGGTGAGTCACTTAGTTAGTCCCAGGCCATCCTGCACTAGGGGAGACCATACCCCAGATAAACAGACTGTTAAATGGAAGTAAACAAAGTAAACAGGCTATCAAAGATGTCTCAGTAGTTCACACCAGTAGTTTCAGCCCTTGGGAATCTGAAGCAGGAAAAATGGTCTGCAGAATGAGGGAGAGGTTAGTCTGGCCAACATGGCAAGACCCTGACTCAAAAAGAAATGAGAAAACTTTGTGTAGTGCAGACTTCTAATCCCAATATAATAAAAAAATTCTTCAGTAGCTGGGCAGTGGTGACACATACCTTTAATCCCAGCACTCAGGAGGCAGAGGCAGGGAGATCTCTGTGAGTTTGTGGCCAGGCTGGGCTACAGAGTGAGTTCCAGGACAGCAGGAATGCTTCATAGAAAAACCCTGTCTGAGCTTAGATGCAGCATTGCAAAATATTGGTAGCAAACGTCTGCCCTCTGGGGTTCTCACATTGTGCTGTAAGCCTGTATTTAAGACCTCCTCCCTCTTTCAATAAATGGCATTCAACAACAACAAAAAAAGAAAAAAAAGAAAAACCCTGTCTGGACAAAACAAGAAAAAAAAAATTCTACAGTCAGAAAGGGCTATACATTTGACTCCAGGCAAGCCTCAGAAAACCAAAATTACATAAATATTACATAAACAAACAATGCAAGTAGCTTGTTAATAACTTAAAATACCTGGATACAAAACTTAGTGGCTTCTGTTTTTAGAGAGTGGCATGATTATAGATATCTTACACAGCCATACCTGGGACTTCAGCCCCTTCAACAAAAATGCTGGGATGTGCCTCAACTGGTGGTGTGCTTGACTATCATGTATGAAGCCTGGGTTCAATTTCAGAACTCCACTAATGAGGCTCAGAATTGTATAGCTGTAATGTCACTGTTCTGGTGGAAGTTCCATCTCAGCCCCTGGCACCCTGGCATCCACGCACCCAAAGAGTCTGGAATGTTCTAGTGGAAGCAACATCTCTCTGCCCAGACCCAGCCACTCCAAAAGTCCCTTTAAACCAGACTCCTTCCCCAGAGATTCTCAAGACCACTTATGGTGATATTTTATTTGTGCTGAAATGTGATTTTATTTGTATGTTAATAAATAAAGTTGCCTGGGGGTCAGAGCTAATAGCAAGGCATTTAGCATAAGTCTGGCAGTGGTAGCACACGCCCTTAATCCTATCACATGGCAGGCAGAGCCTGTGTGTTCAAGGACACAGCTAGCTTGCTGACACACACCTTTAATCCAAGTATCAACCATAGAGACCTGGAGGTCTGTATAAACAGGCTGTGATGAAGAAGTCATGTGGTTGGGTTTAGAACCAATGAGAAGGTAGAGCAGAAAGTCCATAAAAAGACAGACACACAGGAAGTAGCTCTGTTTCCTGAGCAGAAGGACGGCAGTGGCTGGTAAGTTAAGGCTATTCGCTAGTGCTCTGACCCCTTGGGCTTTTGACTCTTAATTTGGCTCTGTTTCTTATTTAATAAGACCGATACATCTACAACTACTCCCACAGGTTATTTAACTGCTCCACAAGGAAACAGACATGTGTCTTCCCTGAATCTTCTCTGGGTGGCTGGAAAACCACCTGGGAGCACTTTACCCCTTAAACCGGGGAGTTTTCTAGTTTGGCCTGAAGCTGGTTCTACAGAGAGCCTTGTCGAGTGTAAAAACTTTCAGCCACCACTCCTAAGAAAGATGGAAGAACAGAGACTCAGTTTCCGTCTGTGGAGAGCAGAGCTGGGGTGGATTGGGCACATAACATTGGCACTGTCTCATTTGAGGGCCTTAAAAGGTGATCAGTGTCTTTGCCCTGACAAGAAGCTGGTCACATTGCATTTTCCTGAGTAACCTTTCCAAGGAGGAATGAGATTCAGAGGAGCGGGGATTGGTACCTGGTGGACAAAGGTTAATTATGTCTCTGTCAGTTCTTGTGAGAGACCCCACATGCTTAGTCTGATGACAGTCTGGCTTTGAGACTGCTAGTGAGTACAAAGGACACACTGAGTTCTCTCTTTTGACTTGAGGGGTGTTAACCAGAAAAAGCACTGCTCAGGCATGAGTTTAAGCCAATTGAAAGTCTTTATCTGCCAGGCAGTGGTGGCACACGCCTTTAATCCCAGCACTCGGGAGGCAGAGCCAGGCGGATCTCTGTGAGTTCGAGGCCAGCCTGGTCTACAGGGTGAGTTCCAGGAAAGGCACAAAGCTACACAGAGAAACCCTGTCTTGAAAAACCAAAAAAAAAAAAGTCTTTATTAATGGGCCAGTGACTACACTGGGTGCTCAGGTTCTCTGTGTAACACTGAGCCTTTCCCAGGATGAGATTTTAAGCATGAAAACCATGTTTCTGGATTGACATGGTTTAGTTAAATAGTTAGCCAGAAACAAAATTATAGAAGCTAAAACAAAGCAAGGTTGGTACATTTGAGACTTTCCTAGAACTATGAATTTTGGGGGATTAGGTTTTGTTTTTGTATTGGGTTGTGGTGCTTACTCTCTGCCTGCTGAGTTTTATAGCCTGACCAGTACTTCCAACATGGAGTCAGTTATGCTAAGGTCTGGAGGCCTGCTAAGGTCTGTGGCCCTGTTAGATTAACCAATGTGCCATCCCCTTGGTTTCAGCTTTTCATTTTTTATTTAAAAGTTTTAACATTTGTCTTCTGGCAGCAGTAGATATTGGGTGGGACATGGTGATCCTAGCCAAGTGGATTCTTGCAAAAGGATGCCATGCTTCATTGAGTGGATGGAGGCTTTACGAGCATAAGATGAAGAGTCATGGTGTAGAATTCTTGATTCTTCAGGTCTTTCTGCCAAGCTGTTCTTTGAGACTGGGCCACAGCTCTCAGTGTTGCTGGTTCCAGACCGGGTTTCATTATGTAGCTCAGGCTAGACTCAAACTTTTGACTCTCCTCTTGTCTTGTCTCCTGTAGTATGTATGCATGCTACAGATACTTTATCAGCTAAGCTGCTGCATCCTCGGTACCAATGTCACAAAATGAATTCAATCCCATGGTCCTCCTCTCTAGCATGCCACAGCATTCAGCACAGCTCTAAAATTCCAGAAGTGATTCATGACCAGGCCAAAAGTCCTCTAAAAGTGACATGGTCAGCTTTATAGTTCAGGTCTATCATGAGGAATAGTCCTATAAATTCTGAGCTGACTCACTGTTAGAACTGTTGTTGTTATATGAATAAAACTCAGATATAGCAGCTCACACCATATCACAGGGCAGTATGACACAGGAGGGTTGCTGAGAGTTGGAGCCCAGTCTAGGCACCAATCAAGCTAACCTTAGGTAGTACACTGTGAAACTTCATCTCAAAAGATTCAGAAACCAAGTCCATCAATCCATAACTAACAAGTCGCTGTGACTTAGTAGGGTCAATGAATTGGTTAGTAACTATTGCTTTAGTTAGTCTAAGTTCTTTTCATAGGTAAAGATCTGATCGACTCCACATAGACAATGTCAGAATTACAAAAGAAGTGGTTGGACTTTTAGACAGGGTTTCTCTGTGTTGCTTTGGAACCTATCCTGGAATTCACTCTGTAGGCCAGGCTGGCCTCAACTCACAGAGAACCTCTGCCTCTGCCAACACTGCCCAGCTAATATTTTGTTTTATGACAAGAACTTCCTATATAACTCTGCCTGGCCTCAAGTTCTCAGACATTCTGCTGAATAATCATCAGAGCCAGCAAGTTTTGTTTATGTCAAAGTCATTATTTGAGTCTGTTTGTAGTGTCCCTGTTTAGAGACTGTCCCACTGTGAATATCAGGGTGAATATCTGGGGGGTAGTTACACATGAATCATTCAGATGATTGGACTGTGCTGGTCTTTTTCTTTGTCTTTCTTTTTTGGTGTTTTGACATGACACAGAATCTGTCTGTAGAACAGGCTGACTTGAACTCATAGAAGTTGTCTCCAAGTGATGAGATTAAAGGCATGTGCTGCTAATGCCCAGCTTGTGCTGATGTTTAGGTCAATTTAAACCAGAAATGGTTGTGTATACCTTTAATCCCAGCACTTGGGAGGCAGAGGCAGGCAGATCTCTCTGAGTTGGAGGCTAGCCTGGGGCTACAGAGTGTGTTCCTGGACTGCCCTGGCTGAGATCCCATAACAACAACCACAATAGCAAGAAGTCCTTTTTCTTTGCTGTTTTATACATGGTTGCATCATGGAGACTAGAATGTTCTGAATCTTGCAGGAAGCAGCCTGCTTCCCTGGTCTCAGTGTTCAAATTAAAAATGTGAAACATCATTTTATACTTAATTGGAAATATCATACTTTTTTTTATTTTTAGTCTTCCATTAGTTTTTGGAGACCTCAAGTAGGATGTTGTAGAACTGTAGGACTAAATAACCATGACACTGGACTAGTGAGTTTCTTGACTGTAACATGTAAATTATATCAATTCCATCCCGGGGTCCTGTCTTTCCAGATGCTTTACAAACATTACAGACCATGGCAGTACCTACTGAAGGTTTACTGACTGAATTTTTAGTGTTTCTTTCTTTCTTTCTTTTTTTTTTTTTTTTTTTTTGGTGTTTTTTTTTGGTTTTTCAAGACAAGGTTTCTCTGTAGCTTTGGAGCCTGTCCTGGAAGTCTCTCTGTAGACTAGGGTGGCCTCAGTCTCACAGAGATCAACCTGGCTCTGCCTCCGGAATGCTGGGATTAAAGACCTGGGCCACCACCACCCGGCTGTTTCTTTGTTACCCTGTCCAGCTCCGTAACACAGAGAATACATGCTTACAGCCCTCCTGCCTCTTTCCCTGAAACATCAGGACCAGTGATAACCAACAAGTGAGGTCAATAACTAATGATGTCCATCTCACAGATTCCCTCAATTGTTCCAGGCTGGGTCAGCCAGGTGAACGGAGACTGGCAAGGTTGGAAATGGGATGTTTCCTTTGCTTTCTTTGAGGTCCTGGAGAACTGACCACATGGGCTGAGCCTTCAGGCTTCCCAGAGAGCCCTTAGTGGAAATGGATTCACCTGAACTGTGGTTGGAATAGGATGGGGTGTTTGGGAAAGAGTATGCTTTTGAGAGGCTTCCCACTGCAGACAGGATAGGTGTGGCTTTAAAACCCTCACATGGTGATCAAAATGTGAAAACTGAGATGTCCACCATCACCACAGAGAGGTTCTTGTGTGGGAAGAAGAAAAGCTTCCTAAGTTTTCTGAATGGTGTCTTTGCTTTCATGCTTCCTCAGGATTATTATCCCTGAAAACCAGTCATGATGGGACACCGGGCCCCACCCACACTCATGAAGCTGGCAAGACAGAGGCTGCTGAGGGAGGAGGACTTGACCATTTCTATTCTGGAGGACCTGCCTGTGGGACTGCTCCCGGAGATGTTTGAGGAGGCCTTCAAAAACAGACGTACAAACATGTTGAGGGCCATGGTGGCTGCCTGGCCATTCCCAGACCTTTCTGTGGGAGCCCTGATAAAGGACTCTGACCTGGAGACTTTGAAAGCTCTGCTTGAAGGACTAGATGTGCTGATTACAGACAAGGTTCATCCCAGGTAATCAGGACCCAGCTAGGATGGAGGAAGTCTGTGGGGGTGCAGAGAAGGAACAACTGGGGACACGGAGAACTTGGCCAAAGGTGGATCAGAGGCTTCTTATAGCATCAGCATAGAGAACTGCAGAGGTTTGGGCCAGGTCTCAGGCGTCTGGGCAATTAATGACACGTGGAGGGCACAAGAGTAGACATAGCCACTGAGGGATAGGCCTCTCCCTGCCAGCTCTACAGCTAAAAGTGGAATGAGGCTGGGGTTTATGGGAACGGAATGGAGGGAGATGAGATAGATGCCTTGCTGGCAAAGACCATTTTCACTGAGCACGAGGTTTGATCTTGAGAAAGCAAAGATTTGGAAGGGAAGCTGATGTGAGATGTGGACAAGAAGTAGACTATAAGATGTATCTTGTCTTATCTTCTGGGAATTCTACCTGTTTTACTAACAGGAGGTCAAAACTCAGAGTGCTTGATTTGACGGATGAGGACCATGACTTCTGGAGCATTAGAGCAGAAACCCATGAAGGTGACTGCTCACCACAAGCCGAGAGGCAGGAGCAACCAGTGGAAATCAGTCCTAACTCTGGGGTGAAGAAAAGTTTTAAGGTAGTAACTGATCTTGAACTCATGAAGGCCAGGTACAATCAATGTGACTGGCACTTGTTACATTGGGCCCAGCAACGAAAAGATTCCATTCATGTATGCTGTAGAAAGCTGAAGATTTGGGATTCACCTGTCTTCGCTGCTGTACAGATCTTCAAAATGATAAATCTAGACTGTATCCTGGAGCTGCAGCTGAGTGGATGGTCCCTTGAATTCATCGTAGAGCTTTGTCCTTACCTGGAGCAGATGAGAAATCTTCACACCCTTGTGCTAGTGGCAATTTGGAAGCCCTTAAGATCTGCTGCTTCTGCAGAGCAAGAATGGAGAAGCATGTTTGTTTCTCAGATCTCCAGATTCCCTTGTCTTCAGAATCTCTCTGTATATAATATCTACTTTTTAACAGGCTGCCTTGAGGAGTGGCTCAGGTAAGGAAGGATGGAGAGTGTCCTCCAGAACATAGCAACCACATCCTTTTCTTTACAGATTAGTGGGTCCTTGATGGTCTGACCACTGTGAACCTAGCATTGGTGGGGACATAGGTTAACCTGGCAGATGAGCTCTATGCTCAGACATTTGTGAATAGGCATCAGCACACCTGTAATTGCTCATGTGTAAAAGGTTGTTTGGGGTCCAAGAAGGGGTTGATTAGAGGAGAAATAGTTGACATTGGGAAACAGGACACAGCTGTGGTGGGGAACATACATATCGGGGGACTCTTATTTTATATATATAAAGAAAACTTTTTCATTGATTTTACACATGAATCAAAGATACCTCTCTTCCATCTTCTCCCCCCCTTCCCCATCCCAACCCATATCCCACTCCCACCCACAAGAAGGAAAGGCCTCCCATGAGGAGGCATATCCAGTAGAAGCAATTCCAAGCCCTTACCCTGCCTCTAGGCTGTACAAGGTGTCCCATCATAGGTAGAGGGCTATAAAATGGCCACTCATTCTCCAGAGATGGATTCTGATCCTACCGCCAGGGTGCCCCCCAAGCAGATCAAGCTATGCAACTGTCTCACCATGCAGAGCACCTAGTCCAGTCCCATGCATGCTCCACAGCTGTTGATCCACCTTTCATGATTTCCCACTAGTTAGGTTTGATGCACTTGCTCATAGAATCCCTCTTCTCTCTCTTGGACTGGACACCCGGAGCTCTGCCTGGTGCTTGGTAGTGGACCTCTGCATCTGCCTCCATCAGTCATTAGAGAAAAGCTCTGTGATGACAGTTATGGTGTTCACCCATCTGATTACAGGGGAAAGCCAGTTTAGTTCGGGCACCCTCTCCCCATACGCTAGATTCATTCTTGGGGATTTCTGGCAATTTCCTTAGCTGTGGGTTTCTCTATATTCCCATGATATCCCTCTATCATTGTATTTCTTTCATTGCTTTCCCTCTTAATGCCTGTTCCAGCTCAACCATCCCATTCCTTTATGTTCTCATCCCATATTCCCTACCCTCCAATGCTCACCCCTCACCCAGATTTTACTCATGGAAATATTGTCTATTTCCCCTAACCAGAGTGATCCATGTGTCCTTCTTTGGGTCTTCCTTGTTTGTTAGCTTCTCTGGTGTTGTGGGTTGTTGTCTGATTATCCTATGCTTTATGCCGAGTATCCACTTATGAGTGAGTACATAGATACCATCTTTGTCCTTCTGAGTCTCGGTTACCTCACTCAGAATGGTATTTTCTATTTCCATCCCTTTGCCTGCAAATTTCATGCTGTCATTGTTTTTCTCTGCTGAGTAGTACTCCACTGTGTATATGTACCACATTTTCATAATCCATTCTTCAGTTGATGGACATCTAGGTTCTTTCCAGGATCTGGCTATTATGAATAATGCTGCTATGAATGGAGTTGAGCATGTGTCATTGTGGTATGTTTGAGCATTCCTTGGGTATATGTCCAAGAGTGGTATGGCTGGGTCTTGAGGTACATTGATTCCCAATTTTCTGAGAAACTACCATACTGATTTCCAAAGTGCCTGTACCAGTTTACACTCCCACCAGTGTACTGGAGGAGTGTTCCCCTTGCTCAACATCCTCTCCAACATAAGCTGTCTGCAGTGCTTTTTTATCTTAGCCATTCTGACAGGTGTAAGATGGTATCTCAGAGTCATTTTCATTTGCATCTATCTGATGATTAAGGATGCTGAGCAATTCCTTAATTGTCTTTCTGCCATTTCAAATTATTCTTTTGAGAATTCTCTGTTTAGCTCTATAGCCCCCCCCCCCTTTTGTTTATGGTTTTTTGGTTTTGTTTTGTTTTTCGAGACAGGGTATCTCTGTGTAGTTTTGTTGCCTGTCCTGGATCTTACTCTGTAGACCTGGCTAGCCTTGAACTCACAGAGATCCACCTGGCTCTCCCTCCTGGGTGCTGAAATTAAAGGTGTGTGCCACCACCACCCTTATACCCATTTTTTAATTGGATTGTTCCTTACTTTGTGTAGTTTCTTGAGTTCTTTATATATTTTGGAATCAGTCCTCTGTCAGATGTGGGGCTGGTGAAAAATCTATTCTGATTCTGTAGGCTGTCATTTTGTCTTATTTACTGTGTCTTTTGCCTTACAGAAGCTTCTCAGTTTCAGCAGGTCCCTTTTATTTATTGTTTTACTCAGTGTCAGTGCTACTGGTGTTATAGTTAGGAAGTGGCCTCCTGTGCTATTCAAGAGTACTTCCTACTTTCTCTTCTATCAAGCTCAGTGTAACTGGATTTATGTTGAGGTCTTTGATCCACTTGGACTTGAGTTTTGTGCATGGTGACAGATATGGATCTATTTGAAATCTTTTACCATGTTGACATGCAATTATGCCAGCACCATTTGTTGAAGATACTTTCTTTTTTTCATTGTTCGTTTTGGCTTCTTTCTCAAGAATCATGTGTTCATATGTGTCTGGATAAATGTCAGGGTCTTCAATTTGATTCCATTGGTCCATATCTCCATTTTTATGTTAATACCAGGCTGTTTTTATTACTATAGGTCTATAGTACAGCTTGATGTCAAAGATGGTGATGCCTCCAGAGGTAGCTTGGTTGTAAGGATTCTTTTAGCTATCCTGGGTTTTCTGTTTTCTATATGAATTAGAGTATTGTTCTTTTGGGGTCGGTGAAGAATTGTGTTGGAATTTTTAACGGGGATTGCATTGAATCTGTAGATTGCTTTAGGTAAGATTGCCATTTTTACTATGTTAATCCTACCTATCCATGAGCATGGGACGTCTTTCTATTTTCTGATACCTTCTTCAATTTCTTTCTTCAGACACTTAAAGTTCTTGTCAAACAGGTTTTCCATTTGCTTAGAGTTACACCAAGGTATTTTATATTATTTGTGGCTATTGTAAAGTGTGATTCTCTGATTTCTTTCTCAGCCCTTTTATCATTTGTGTATAGGAGGGCTACTGATTTTTTTGAGTTGATCTTGTATCCTGCCACATTACTGAAGGAATTTATCAGCTATAGGAGTTCCCTTCTAGAATTTTTGGGGTCACTTATGTATACTATTATATTGTCTGCACAGAGTGAAATTTTGACTTCTTCCTTTCCAATTTGTATCCCTTTGATCTCCTTTTATTGTCTTATTGTTCTAGCTAAAACTTCAAGTACTATATTGAATAAATATGGGGAGAGTGGACAGCCTTGTTTTGTTCCTGATTTTAGTGAAATCGCTTTGATTTTCTCTCCATTTAATTTGATGTTGGCTTGTTGTAAATTGCCTTTATTAAGTTTAGGTATGTTTCTTGTATTCCTGATCTCTAGGACTTTATCATGAAGGTGTGTTGGATTTTGTCATGCTTTTTCAGCATCCAGTTAAAAAAATCATTTTTTTTAGTTTGTTTATATGGTGTATTACATTGACAGACTTTCTTATGTTCTTAGGTTGAACCATCCTTGTATCTCTGGGATGAAGCCTACTTGATCATGGTGGATAATTTTTTAATGCGTTCTTAGATTTGGTTTGCCAATATTTTGTTGAGTACTTTTGCATCAATGTTCATGAGGGAGATTGGTCTGTAATTCTCTTTCTTTTTTGCATCTTTGTGTGGTTTGGGTATCAGGGTAACTGTAGCCTCATAAGAAGAGCTTGGTAATGTTCTTTCTGTTTCTATTGTGTGGAACAATTTGAAGAGCATTGGAATTAGCTCTTCTCTTTGAAAAACTGGTAGAATTCTGCGCTGAAACCATCTGGTCCTGGGCTTTCTGTGGTGGGGAGACTTTTAATGACTATTTCTATTTTCTTAGTGGTTATTGGTCTATTTACATAGTTTATCTAGTCTTGATTTAACTTTGGTATGTGGTATCTATCCAGAAAATTGTCCATTTCCTTCAGATTTTCCAATTTGTGGAGTAGAGGTTTTTGAAGTATGACCTGATGATTCTCTGGATTTCCTCTTTGCTTTATGTCTTCCTTTTCATTTCTGATTTTGCTAATTTGGATGCTCTCTCTCTGCCTTTTGGTTAGTCTGGATAAGGGCTTGTCTATCTGTTGATTTTTTTTTCAAAGAAACAACTCTGTTTTATTGATTCTTTATATTGTTCTCTTTGTTTCTATTTCATTGATTTCAGCTCTAAATTCGATTATTTCCTGGCATCTATTCCTCCTGGGTGATCTATAGTTTTTGTTGTTTATTGAAATCTAACTTGTGTCTGTGTCTCAATCTTAGCTCTTGGTATAATTGGAACTGGCAGATTCTGTACCACATGCAGCTATTTTTTCCCCATCCAAACTAGCTGATTCTGTGGCTCAGGGAGCCCCTCTTGGTCTTATCAGGGCTCTTGGTCTAGTCAGAGCTGGTGGATTCTTTTTCTCAGGAAGCCTCTCTTGGTCCAATGAGAGCTGGTAGATTCCTTGTCTCAGGAAATCACTGGGGTCTCAGGCAGATGGGTATTGGAGTAGGGTGTGTGTAGCATGAATCTTAAAAGTTCTTATTAATAAAATCAAACCTGAGGCCAGTTATTGGGGTGAACACTGGAAGATCAGAGAGCCAGAACAAGCCACAGATACCTCACCTCTCCAGATCCTCAGCTGGTCTTGTTTCCTCAGACTGGAGGCTTCTGAGTCCTCATCCAGAATGGGTCTCAGCTGAATTGCTACTCAAAATTCTGAATGCTTAACCAGCCATGTGCTTCTAATTTCTGGTCCTCATGCCTTCTAAATCTTTCTGCCTTCTATCATTCCCTGGGATTAAAGGCTTACTTTCTGGGATTAAAGGTGTGAGTCACCATGCTTGGCTGTATCCTTGAACACATGGATTTCTGCCTAGCTCTGCCTCCCAAGAGCTGGGATTAAAGGCGTGTGCTACCACTGCCTATCATCTGTGTTTAATATTGTGGCTGTTCTGTCTCTGACCCCAGATAAGTTTATTAGGGTGTACAATATTTCGGGGAACACAATACCACCACAGGTGTGGGTCTTGTAGATTGCAGGGTTTGATGGGAGTTTTTGGTGGGGAGAGCCTGGCTCCAGGAGTTTTCCCTGCTGGCCAGCAACTGGGCAGAGTTGGATGGGGGTTTCTGGGGACTGGTTGTGTCCCAGGACCTGGGTCCTAGAGGCAGGACTCTCTGGCTGCGAGAACAGTCACTCACTTCTTGATCCAGGGAGGGCTGGCAGATTGGATTCCTTGTCTCAGGAAGTTGCAGGCGTCTCAGGCAGATGGGTATTGGGATAGGGTTTGGGTCTTGTAGATTGCAGGGTCTGATGGGGGTTTTGTAGGAGGAGCCTGGCCACAGGAATTTCCCCTGCTGGCCAGCAAGTGGGGCAGAGTTGGTCTGGGGTTCCTGGGGACTGGCTGTGTCTCAGGGCCCATAGCAAGGGACTCTTAAAGATTAATTAATTAATTAATTAATTAATTATATATACAGTGTTTTGTCTGCACATATCCCTGCAGGCCAGAAGAGGGAACCAGATCTCTTTACAGATGGTTGTGAGCCACCATGTGGTTGCTGGGAATTGAACTCAGGACCTTTGGAAGAATAAGCAGTGCTCTTAACCTCTGAGCCATCTCTCTAACTCCATAACATCTTTTTTTTTTTTTCTGGAGCTGAGGATCATACCCAGGACCTTGTGCTTGATTGGCAAGTGCTCTACCTCTGAGCTAAATCCCCAGCGCCTGGCTTTTTTTTTTTTTTTTTTTTTTTTGTTTGTTTGTTTTGTTTTTCAAGACAGGGTTTCTCTGTGTAGCTTTGCGCCTTTCCTGGAACTCACTTGGTAGCCCAGGCTGGCCTGGAACTCCCAGAGATCCACCTGGCTCAGCCTCCTGGGTGCTGGGATTAAAGGCGTATACCACCACCACCCGGCTGCAGGGGACTCTTAAAGACACTGCTAGGATGAAGCTGAATGAATCCATCATATAGGCTGACTAAATTTGGGAAAAGCATCATCTGCCTTGCTTTCATTCCCACCAATCCTCTTCAATACTTTTTGGCATAACTAATCTTTTGATCTCTCCCTAGGTACCTGAAGACCCCCTTGAAGACCCTGTCAATCACTGACTGCTGGCTCTCCCAGTCAGACTTGGATTACCTGAGCCAGTGCCTGAACATCTGTGAGCTCAAACATCTGAACCTGAGTGGTGTAGAGCTATCTGATTCATGCCCTAAGCTTCTTGGGGTTCTCCTTGAGAGAATCGCAAGTACCCTGCAAACCCTGGAATTGGAAGAGTGCAAGATGAGGGACTGTCATTTCAATGCTATCTTGCCTTCCCTGAGCCAATGTTCCCAGCTTACTAAGGTCAATTTCACAAATAATGATATCTCTCTGCTTGTCCTGAAGAACCTTCTACATCACACAGCCAAGCTGAGAAAGCTGACCCATGAGATGTACCCCACACCTCTGTTATGCTATGAGGAATTTAAGCTACTTTGTGCTGAGCTGCTGGATATACTCAGGGCAGAAAGGGAGCCCAAGCACGTCTCTTTTTCTCCTATTTGGAGTGCTTTCACTCACGATTCTATACCCTGGAGGGCAGAAATTTTTGCCTTACTTTTTCAATAAGTAGGATAAGGTTTCTTCTGGTACTAAAAATGGAAGCCTAGTGTTGGGAGTGTATGTATACTATGGACATCCTCACTTGCATATAATAAAATGTGCTGAGTATTTTGGGTTGTTTGTGCATCTTCATTCGAGAGCACAGCCCACTTGTTCCCAGCATTTCAATACCTGTTTCTTTCCCTATTGCCCTAATCAAGTCATGGCATCTTACAGACATGTCTCTCATCAAGGGGTTCTAGAGCATATGGCTTCACAGTGCTTAATATTTTGGAAAGAAAATGGAGTGCAAAGGGTTCAGATCACAGGGACTCAGGTTGACGTGAAGAACAATGGGATGAAGGGACAGGAGACTGGTAGAGTCAGAGAGAAAATTATATGCATTTCTAAGTGATGATTTGGCATCAGAGAAACAATTAATACATGTAAATGTTGTTCTGGTAGCTTTTAGAGGTACTGTGGGACCCTAAGAATCTGGAGGAGTATTGTATGGTGTTCTTCACAGTTAGTGGTTGTTTGGAACACAGTGCAGTAAGAATACTAGAAATTTTAATCATGCAGGGATGACTCCTCAATGGAGATTTAAAAAAAATCAATGCCTACATTCCATCTTGCAAACCCAGAGTGGATTTTGTTGAGGACCTGGAGAGCTTTTTGCTATAGAGTCAGACTTCACCCAAATTCCTCAGGATGATTAGCCCAGAATAGAGGTCACATATACTTTTAGGACCTTGCTGTTGGTCCAAAATTATACCAGATATGAGCCTTTTAGCTATAGAACCTATGATCATGGTCATGTGTACTTTGTAAAAAAGATTCTATGTAGTCACACCCTAAGCTTTACTTTGCATCTGGAATTGGACTGATTGGACTGGTTGCTGCCTGAACACTTGCCTAAATTGTACTATGTTTTCAATGTGCTGCCAGTGAACAGTCTGGCAATAGACTCCCCAAAGTCTGATCCAGGTTGACAAAGACAAATATGCACTGGGTTTTCATTCTTTGCAGATTATGATATCCATTGAGACTTGAGTGGAACCGTTACAAGGGACCACCTTCAAATAAAACCCTCCAATAGTTGAACAAATATCACACTCTTGACCTCCTAACTCTCTCCAACCTTAGTGCTGGATCTTAAACCTGTAATTGATTTCTGCATGAATTTTGGTGTTGCTGTCCCTGAAGCTGTGACATATGTTCTCTTTTGCCTGTACATTTAGATAACAATAAGAGAATTGGTATCCAACAATTTCTTCCTCAATTTGTTTATTCAAAATAGAGACAAGAGAGTGTCCATTGCACTAGGTTTCTAGCTCTTCCCAGAAATGTTTCTCCCAGTACACTTTCCCTCCATCCCACGCCATTCTCATGACCCTCCTGTTCTCATCCCCACACCCCTATGCAGATGCCTCACCCTGTTCACTGGTGTTGTCCTTTCTATTTCTTCTTCACAATGAGATCCATGCATCGCCTCTTGATCCCTCCTTGTTATTTAGTTTCTCTGGGTCTATATTGTAGCATGCTTACATACCATGTTTGTCTTTCTGGGTCTGAGTTACCTCACTCAGGATGATCTTATCTAGTTTTATCCATTTGTTTTTAACAGCTGAGTAATATTCTATTGTGTAAATGTACCACATTTTCTTTATTCATTCTTCAGTTGAGGCACATCTAGGTTGTTTCCAGTTTCTGGCTATTACAAATAAAAATGCTGTGAACATAGTTGAGCAAATGTCCTTGTGGTAGGATGCAGCATTCTTTGGGTATATGCCAGTAGTAGTATAACTGGATCTTGAGGTAGATCAATTTCCATTTTTCTGAGAAACCACCATATTTTATATACTTACCAGCATGAGCTTTTACGTGTGTGTTTTTTTTTTTTTATCTTGGCTGTTCCAACAGTTATAAGATAGTTTGGACCCTTCCCGCCTGGGCTGTCTCACTCAGCCTTAATATGACAAGAGGTGCCTAGTTCACTGCCACTTGATAAAGCATGGGTGATTGATGTCCATGGGAGGACTGCCCTTTTCTGAAGAGAAATGGATGGGGAGAAGTGGGTATTGGGGTGCCAGGAAGACAGAAGGGAAAGGAAAATGCAGTTGGGTTACAAAAACAATAAATTAAAAAAAAGAAGTAGAGATCAGAAGTCGTGTACTTCATCATCATTGTGTTGTGTGCAGACTGCCATGATTTCTAAGACAAGGACATTTCAGACACAATGCCCATGTAAGCAGCCCTTGATGGAAGTAGGACTTGGCAGTTATAATATATCAACACTCAAACCTAATATCACAGTGAGAAGGGCACAGTGGAACCACGAGCTGTCTCTTCCCAGTGTGTCGTCACTTATTACTCTCAAAGTTTGCCTCTTAGTTTGGTGGTACTCACCCACTGAATCATTTAAAGCCTGAAGAAGCTAAACTGTCAGCTTAAGATAACAGGGCTGAAGTCACTGTCTCAAAGTCAGTGTGCAAAGAACATGAACTTTCATACATGACAGAGCCACACTCAGATGCACTCAGAACATCTGGAAAGCTTGAACTCTGAGACAGAGGTATTCCTGTGACACTGGATTTCCTATGCTTCCTTTGAGACTAGGGGAAAAAAAGAAAGAATGGAAGAGAAGTCTATCTTTTTTACGTATTTTGTTTTAAGAGCTTTGGGGTCTTCTCTGGCCAAATCAATAAAACACTTGAAGGAGCAATAATAGCATCCTCATGAGTTTAATCTCAGCTCTGGGGATGCAGAGGCAGGCAGTTCTCTGTGAGGGTTTTTTTTTTTTTTTTTTTTTTTTTTGGCTTTTTGAGACAGGGTTTCTCTGTGTAGTCCTGGCTGTACTGAAACTCACCACCAGGCTGCCCTTGAACTAAGAGATCCACCTACCTCTGCCTCTCCAGCTCGGATTAAAGGAATGTGTCACCACAGCTTGGCTTAAGTTTTAAGGTATATGTGATTGTATGTTATATATCATTTCACGTGTTGGTGTTTTGCTTGCGTGTACAATAGAATGTACAAAGTGTGTGCCTGGTGCCTGTGGAGGGCAGAAGAGGACATGGGAACTTGAGTTGTTAGTTACCATGTGGAGTTTGGTCGTGGTACCTAAGTTCCATGAAAGAGCAGCATGTACTCTTCTTAATCACTGAACCATCTCTCCAGTCCCCTAACTTTTTTGACAAAATTTTCCAAAATTAAATTCTACTTTAAATCTTTTTTGACAATGAACTAAATTTGACAGCCCTAGAAAGTCTCACTGGATTAATAAAAGATCAGAATAAGACACAGCCTAATGTTGCAGGATGGAAAACTGTGTCAGATAAGAAATGATTCTGTCAGGGTGTGGTAGTTCTTCAAGCCTTTAATTCCAGCACTTGGTAGGCAGAGGCAGGAGGATCTCTGAGTTATACAGTGAGACCCTGTTGAGAGGGTGGCAGTGAGGTGGGGGAGATTTTAAAATAAGCTTTAAGTGCTATTTTTGCAACACTGAGGACATAATGCCTTTAGCATACTTCTAATTTTAAATCTACTTCTCCTGGGGAAACTCTTCAAATCTGTTTATGTACATTCCAGATAAAGGCCAACACTCTTAAATTATCCTGGGTGTATTTCTCCCAAACCAAAGATGTACATGAGAGTGGTTCATGCTAAGATGTCCAGTTGGATCATAAAGTTGGCTGCAGGAAAATTAAAACATAGAACAAAGGGAATGGGGTCTCTCCACACTCTATTCTTTTTTTCTTTCATTTTTCTTTTTCTTAATACCCTCACAGCCCATACTTTCCCTTGAACTTCTGACCCTTAATTCTGGTCCTCCTGAATGCTGAGATCACTAACATTTAACAACAGGCTCATCTAACTGTGGGGCCTTATTCTATAAGCATTTCCCTTTAAGCTGGTATCCTTCAAGTAAAAACTTATAATAGTTATAGTTGGACAAGTTTTATATTCTTGGCCTCTAGAACCCACCCAACCTAAGAACTCTATCTTTTTTTTTTCCCCTTTTCTATTTTAATAAAAAGGAAAAAAAAAAGAAAAAGCTTATAACTAATATAAGAAAAACTATATACAAAAGTACAATAACTATATACAATATATACAAGTAATAAATACCTAAACAATGTCTAGTCCATTTGTATTTGACAAATTCAGAGAAAATAATTTCATTATCTATCCTATTTTGGTAAGTCCAAAATGTATCCTTAGAAAATTTTTCTTTTTTGTTATGACTATGAGACATGTCGGCTCCTGGCAGTACCAATCTACTTCAGAGAAAATATGGGCATTGAAGAAACTGCATATGGAGTTAACTTTCATTGTGGCAAAAGTTAGTCACTGGACAACAAAGTATCCTCAAATCAACAGGACAAAATGGACAGACAGGACATAAAACAAAGGATTACTGATTCTTGCCAAGAACTCTATCTTAACCATGGAATTGTGATTTCTGTCTGGATTTTCGCATTGCTATCCCTGAAGTTTCTCCTTTGTGTTCCCTTTTGCCTGTATAATCACATGGCAGTGAAAGACGTTGCTATCACACTGTTTTACCTTCATCACTTTTTCAAACTTATTTTTATTGATTAAATGGGAAATTCTCATCATGTACTCCAGTCACCCTTAATTCCTGGTCCTCCCAGGTCTACCCCACCTTGTGGCTTCCCACTGCCCCAAAAGACAGAAAATGAAAGAAAAAACAAGCTCTATTTGTGTTGTCCCTATAGTCACTGGAGCCTGGTCAAGCTGGGATTCACTTTTTTAAATTAAAAACAGAGATGAGAAATCATTGTGGTTGTGTGCTGACTGTCATGAAGCGTAAAGGAATCTTCAGGAAGTATACTAAACAAGAAGTAAAAAGTGAATACCAAGACAGGGATATTTCACACACAATGCTCCCATATTTAATCCTTGTTGGAAGTCACATTTGAAATTATTTACAGTATATCAATGCTCAGGGATCAAATATCCCATTGAGGACATGGCTGGACGACAAAATACATATCTCTCCATACATCCAGAACCCATTATAGGTTGTCTAAGAAGAGAATTTTCCATAGTTCAACCCCAGGTATAGAAATATTTTCTAATCCTATTCAGTCAGTCCTACATCAATCCATCTGCAGAGAAAAGGAGCCACTGTCACCTGGTTCCTCATGTCAGGTTCATACAGGGGACTCTCACTACACTTGGCCCTTCCCTAGTGTGTCCTTGAACACACAGAGACTGCCTGAGTACTTCATGGGCAGTAAAGTTTAAGGTCTCCTTCTCAGAGTTTCCTGGAATGACCAACATGCATCTCACAGATGGGTATGACAATTCAAACAAAAAAGACATGGAGTATGTTTGAGATGGCTCAGCAAATAAATTTGCTGTCTGCATCAGGACCAGGACCTGACTTTCGTGTGAGCAATAAGAAGACTAATTCTTTTTTTTTTTGTTTATTTGTTTTTTTATTTTCACAACATAGTTTCTTTGTATAGCTCTGGCAGTCCTGGAACTCACTCTGTGGACCAGGCTGGCCTTGAATTTAGAGATCGTCCTGGCCCTGCTTCCTGAGTTCTGGGATTAAAGGCGTGTGCCACCACTACCAGAATAGAAGACTAATTCTTTAAAGTTGTCTGCAGACCTCTGTTTCCTATGGC
The DNA here is from genome assembly GCF_007827085.1 of Peromyscus californicus insignis. Classification (NCBI taxonomy): domain Eukaryota; kingdom Metazoa; phylum Chordata; class Mammalia; order Rodentia; family Cricetidae; genus Peromyscus; species Peromyscus californicus. The sequence continues at coordinate 7,220,536 of NW_026294573.1, forward strand.
ATGTTCACATACATGCATACCCCAAAATAATAAACAAAACCTAATTTTGTTTAATTAAAACACTCTGAATTTATGAGGAGGAAAGATGGCCTTGTGGTTAAGAGCACATGTTCTTTCTGATGGAAGTGTTTCAGTTCCAAGCTCTCTACTGTCTCTACTTCAGTATTAGGGAGTCCATTGCCATTTTCAGATGGAGTCTTGTTTGAGCATCTTAGGGAAGTTTCTACTGAATTATGTGGCCTGAATCTAGGGGAAGGTTTACTGATATATATTGCCCATTTCATATCAGCTGGCATGGTATTGTACAAGGTGCTTGAGAAAAGTGGCTTTGGATACAGCTGAGTGGTGATGAACAGACTCAGTATATTCAAAGCCCTGGTTGGCTCCTCAGCCCCAAAGAAGTAAAGAAATATTTGATTAAAGCTCTAGATCACAGATTGTCTCATATTTGTTGGTAGGTTGTTATGCTGGTTGAAATCTGTTCCTGATGAGTGTACCAAAGAAATGAACCGCTGAACCGGAGTAACCCCGAGACACACACACACACACACACACACACACACACACACACACACACACACACCTGGACCTCAGAAATGGGCTTCAAAAACCAGCCAACACCAGAGAGCCGGCCCAGGACAAACCAGATCCCCCAACAGAGGCACACGCCTTTAATCCCAGCACTCGGGAGGCTGAGGCAGGAGGATCTCTGAGTTTGAGACCTTCCTGGTGAGTAGTAATGGGTTATAAAAGCTTCAGAGGAACCAGAGAAGACGCTGTCCAGGAGCTTAGAGTCACACCTGGCCCTGTAAACGAATTTCTAAACGGTCTTATTAATTAAGAAACACAGAGCCAAGTATAGGGCTGAGAGCCTTAGAGATCAGGGAAATACGGTGAGCCACCAGCTACCTTACCTCACCAGCTCTGCACCTTCCAACATGCTCTGATTTCCTGTCTACCTTGATTTTGATTGCCTCGGTTTTGATTGCCTTGCTGTTCTGCCCTCTCATTGGCTCTTAGCCCAGCTACCTCACTTCCTTGTCACAGCCTGTCTGCATAGACCTCCAGGTCTCTATGGTTGGTACTGGGATTAAAGGCGTGTCTCACTACACTTGGCCCTTCCCTAGTGTGTCCTTGAACACACAGAGACTGCCTGACGTGTGATCGGATTAAGGGCGTGTGCTACCACTGCTTGACTTCTGTGTTTACTTAAAAATGGCTGGCCTTTCTTCCCTTGATCTCCAGGCATGCCTTATTTATTAACGTACAAATAAAATATCACCACACTTCAGCACAAACAGAGTATCACCACATTTCCCCTGTTTTGTCTAATGAAATAAAAAAATAATTAAAAAAAAGTTAAAACTAATATAAGAAAAACTAGGTCAATTTCATTGATAATAATCTGTCTCTGCCTCTCCTGATGCAACTGCTTCACAACACAGCCAAACTGACCAAGTTGACCCAGGAGCTATACCCTGCACCCCTGGAATGCTACGATCATAGGGGCCTAGTACTTGTAGATCAGTTTGACTAACTTTTCCCCGAACTCTTGGATATAATAAGGACAAAAAGAAAGCCCAAAAAAGTGACTTTTGCTACAAGACAATGCTATAAATGTTTAAATTGTTCTATCTATGATCTGGAGAGAAGGCATTGCCTGTGCCAGCAATAAATTGGGAAAGGTTACTACTTGGTACTGTCGTATTATTTGTTGGTGTTCTGACAAATCAAGCTTGCCCTGAGACCAGGGGGCAGAGCTAGCCACTACTTAACCATAGAGGCCAGTTGGTGGTGGCACACACCCTTAATCTCAGCACTTGGGAGGCTCACGCCTTTAATTCCAGTGCTTGGGAGGTGGAGACATAATCTTGGCCCCTCATTAGATCAGAGTAACTGGAGAGGTAAGAAGTCACTGGTGGTTGTTCCTTTGCTTCTTTGATCTTCCACATTATTACCCCATACTTGACCCCTGGGTTTTATTGATAAGTTCTGAGCTATGGAAGCCTACGGGGGGTAGGAGGAGGGGATGGATGAAATCCTCTCTGAGATTATTACAGTTTGAGACTGTTCCTCACAGAGATCCCATAGCATGAGTAGCTGCACCTTTTTACCCATTGCATATAATAAATGTTCTGTGTTTTGGAGTTCCTGGTGCAGCTCTTTCACAGCACACTGACCACTCATGCCCAGCATTTCTCTACCTGTGTCTGTGGTGTCTTCTTTCCCCATCACACTAAGCTAGTCACTCTCAAAATTGTGCAGGACATGAAATCCTTGGGAAAGGTCTCAGAAATGGGATTCAGAGCACATGACTTCACACGGTGCTCAATGATTTAGAAAGCAAGTGGTATGAAGTGAGATCGAATCAGGTGGCAATATAAGAACTTGGAATCACACAATTTTTTTTCTTCATCACGTTTCTTGTTCTTAGAAATAGAGACAGGAAGTCCTACACTTAGTGTGTCATGGTTGTTATGTGTGTTTTGCCCTAAACCATGACTAATTGTGAAGGAATATCCATCAAGGATACTACACACACAAGTAATAGTGGGAAGTATGTTGGCTTAGATTGCACCTTCTATAGCTCAAATCAAAACAGACAGAATTCATGAAAGCTGGATCAATGGCTGAGGAGCCTACATGGGACTGGACTAGGCCCTTTGCATGGTGAGACAGTTGTGTAGCTTGATCTGCTGGAAGGCCCCTTGGCTGTAGGATCAGAATCCATCGCTGGTGCAGCAGAGGGCATTGTGGAGCCCACTACCTATGATGGGACACCTCATGAAGCCTTGAGGCAGGGGAAAAGCTTGGACTTGCCTCTACTGAATGTGCCTCCACATGAGAGGCCTTGTCTTCTTGTGGGAGGGAGTAGGGAGTGCCTTGGGAGGGAGGCTGGGAGCGGGTAGGAAGAGGGAAGATGGGGAACTTTGATTAGTATGCAAAATGAATGCAAAAATTTCATAATAAAAAAAGATAATAGGGGGAAAAATCAGTTTGTGTTTTGCAGCTCGTGGTGGCACATGCCTTTAACTCCAACCATTGTGCGGTTGAGGCAGGCCAAACTCTGTGAGTTCAGACCTAGCTGGGTCTACATGGAGAGCTCCAGGACATCCAGCGCTACAAAAAGAGAGATCCTGTCTCAAAACAAATACCCACAACAAAAATAATCCCTGTGTTTTCAGGTCACATACTTTATTCCCATCAGTCTAGAGGAAGAAAGAAGCAGGAAGATCTTAATGTGTTTGAGGCTGCCTGTATAAGATATTTTTCAGTATCTAGATGAAAAGAGTTCCGTTTGGGGGAGACAAAAAGCTGAGATTTGCCTGAAAGACAAGAGCCCATTATACTGAATTTTATTTGTTCATTAATTTAGTAGCTGTTTATGTACTCCATTTTTATTGGTTTTTCTGAAGAAGAGTCTTGCCCTGTAGCTTTGGAGATCTGATACTCCAGTTCCCAACAATCCTCCTACTTCAGCATTCCACCTGGTAGGTAGACTCCTGTGAGCCTGCATGATAGAAGGGAGCACCAACTCCCAAAGTTGACCTCTCACTTCCATGAGCAGGCAATGGCAGGTATGATGTTATGTTCAGGCACACACATAATAAAACAAAAAAAATAAATATATTCTAGGTGGCTGGAAAGATAGCTCAGCGGTTAAGGGCACTGACTGCTTTCCCAAATGACCCAGGTTCAAATCCCAGCACCCACATGGCAACTAACAACTGTCTGTAACTCCAAGATCTGACACTCTCACATGGACTTACATGCAGGCAAAAAAATGCACATAAAATAAAAGTAAATAAATTTAAAAAATATATATATGTGTATATATATATCTAGTGGACTAATGTGTAAATATATTGTTAGATGCATGCTGATTTCCATAAAACATAACAAAATCTGAACAAAAGTAAAAACTTGAGCTGAAGAGGGCCTGAGTGATATAACTCAGCAGTCAAAAACACATGATGTTTGTGCAGAGAATCTTGGCTCAGGCAGAGAGGATATCTGAGCTCTGATGGTGACCTCTTACTTCAGAAGGCCAGCACTTCTTTTGGCATGTAGCATCATGTCTTTGTTAAATATGCACTATAAAATATTCCTTAATATTTCCTTTTTAAATGGCGAGTGGAAAAGGCCATCTGGCCCCAAAATGATCTCAAACACATGATCCTTCTGCCTCAGCCAATAGAGTTCTGAGATTACAAGTATGCATTGCCATGCCTAGCATCACTGAATAAAGTTTTCTATGTTGAAGGAGGGGTGCTAGTGTGTGTAGTGTGCATGTCTGTGAATGCCTAGGTGGAGTCCATAGGTCAACATTACTTCTCCACTTAAGCCTTTTTGCCAGCCTGGTGCTCACTTCTTGGGGTAGACTGGCTGGCCAGTGGTCTCCCAGATCCTGTCTATTGTCCCCTCAGCACAGGGTTTGCTGATACTCCCCCTCATCACAGGTCCCAGTTTTTATCAGGATGCTGAAGAATCTGAACTCAAATCCTCAAGCTTGTGCAGGAGTCGTGTTATGAGGGTGAAGCTATGATGCATCAGTTTATGCCGGGTGGTGCTGGACTGAAGGTGTTTGTTAACTCACAGGTGAGACCAGTTATTCAGCCTCAGCATTTGAAGGCAAATCCAGTATTTGGATTGTAACTGTTACAAAATGAGGTCACTCAGGGCTGCAAGTTACCAATAAGACCATATTAGATAAGAGCAAAAACCAGAACAGGGTACAGACTGACATCTAAAACATCAGAGTTAAATAACTATAGCAAGCCAAGCATAGTGACACATGCCTGAAGCTTGATCCTAATTAGTCTATCAATAAAAACCCGGAGTCAGATATCAGGGTGAAAGCTGAAAGATCAGAGAAGCAGAGCAGCAGCCACATCAGTTCTTACCTCTACTAAGTCTCAGACTGAATTGGGGGGATCCTGTCTCTATGAATCCTCAGACTGAATGGGGGGCTGAGATTATGTCTCCACCTGCCATAAATTCCTGTCTCCATCTGCCTAGTGCTGGGATTAAAGACATGCACTAGTACCACCTGGCCCTGTTTCTCTTTTAGACTGGTTCAATCTCATGTAGTCCAAGGTAGCCTTGAACTCCTAATCTTCATGCTTCCTTCTCCCCAGTGCTGGGATTAAAGGTGTGAGCCACGACTGCTTGGCCTCTATGGTTAACTAGTGGCTAGCTCCACCCTCTGAACTCCTGGCAAGCTTTGCCAGAACACAAACAAAATATCATACAACACATGCCCACAATCTAGACACATAGGAGGTAGAGGCAGGAGAATCAGGAGTTCAACAGCCTAAACTATAAATTGAGATCATGTCTCAAAATAAAACCAAAATAAACAACTTGGGCCAAAGACATGTGAGATCAACTTTAGAACAAGGAAGAATCAGGCCTGTTGGCACAAGCCCATTATCCCATCTTCTCTGGAGACTGAGGCAGCAGGATTACAAGAACACATACATGATAAAGCCTTCTAGAAACCCACTTCTTTTTAAGGTAATTAAAAATAGAACTTTAAGCTGGGAGGTGGTGGTGTTCACCTTTAATCTCAAAGACAGGAGGATTTCTGTGAGTTCAAGGCCAGCCTGATCTACAGAGTGAGTTCCAGGCTAGGCAGAGCTACACAAGAAACTCTGTCAAAAAAAAAAACAAAACAAAATTGATAGATTGATTAATTATATAAAAAATAGAACTTTTTTAAAAAGGAGTTTATGTCAGGCATGATGGTACATACCTTTAATCCCTAACTTTGGAGGCAGAGGCAAATGGTCTGGCGAGTTAGTGGACAGCCTGGTCTATTTAGGGAGTTTTAAGACAGTCAGGGCCATGAAGGTATGAGGGAGGAAGATTTATTAGAATAGCTTAAAGGTTGAGGTCCAGTGAACAAACTGACAATGGCTGTCTACCAACTGAAGTTCCAAGAGTCAGCAGTTGTTTATTCCATGAGGTTGAATGTCTCAAGTATCCTTCAGTATATGCTGTAATCCCAAAAAAGTAGCTCTAATGCCAGTGAAGAAATGAACTTGCTAGCAAGAGCAAGAACAAGCTGGGCAAGAGAGAGGAAGCTACTTCTTCCATGTCCTTTAGTCAGACGGCCAGCAGAAGATGTGTCCCAGATTAAAGGTGGATCTTCCCAACTCCAAAGATCTGAATTCCAGATGAATCTTCTCTCCTTAAATATCTGGATTAGAAGTGGATCTTCTCCAGACATAAATCCAAACACCTATGGACACCTGATTTTTAAAAAGTCGGAAATACACAATGGAAAAAAGAAAGCATCTTCAACAAATGGTGCTGGTCTAACTGGATATCTGCACATAAAGAATGCAAATAGAGCCGGGTGGTAGTGGCGTACACCTTTAATCCCAGCACTCGGGAGGCAGAGCCAGGCGGATCTCTGTGAGTTCGAGGCCAGCCTGGTCTACATAAGCGAGTTCCAGGAAAGGCACAAAACTACACAAAGAAACCCTGTCTCAAAAAACCAAAAAAAAAAAAAGCAAAAAGATCCACTTTTATCACCCTGCACAAAACTAAAGTCCAAGTGGATCAAAGTCCTCAACATTATACCAGACACACTGAACCTGTGTGAAGAAAAATAGGGAATAGCCTTGAACACAATGGCAAAAGAGACAACTTCCTAGCAGCACAAGCACCCAGATCAACAATTAATAAATGGGACCTCATGGAACTGAAAAGTTTCTGTAAGGCAAACTACAGCATGGGAAAAGATTTTCTCGAACTCCATATCCAACAGAGGGCTAATATCCAAAATACATAAAGAACTCATGAAATTAGACATCAACAAACCCATATCCAATTCAAAAATGGGGTACAGAACTAAACTGAGACTTCTCAATAGAGGAATCCCAAATGGAGGAGAAACACTTAAAGAAATGTTCATTGCTTATTGGGAATGTTATCATTTTTACTATTTTCTATAGAAAAAATATTTTCCAGTTTCAAATAACTCTGGACTTTTGAATTATAACCTGTTTCTATGTTCAAGCTATCTGTGTATTATTTCTCCTGAAGTTGTATATAAAATGATTTTACATTCAAAAAAAAGTTTAAAGTTCAGCTTGCTTGACATATGATTTGCATACAATAAAACATTTATTTTTCGGTACAGTTTCATGCATTTAAACTTTGAATAGTTTAAACATGTGGGTCGTGACCCCTTTGGGGGTCAAATGACCCCTCCACAAGGGTCACATATCAGATATCCTGCATATCAAATATTTACATTATGATTCATAACGGTAGCAAAATTACAGTTATGAATAGCAACAAAAATGTGTTGTGGTTGGGGCTCACCACAACCTGAGAAACTGTATTAAAGGGTGGCAGCATTAGGAAAGTTGAGATCCACTGGTTTAAAAAAAGACAAACACACATGTAGCTAGCTACACAGTTAAAATGGAGAATATTTTTTCCCTTTGGTGGTTTGAAATGGCCTCCATGGGCTCATATATTTGAATGCTTGGTTTCTAGTTGGTAGGACTGTTTAAGAACTAGGAAGTGTGACTTTGTTGAAGGAGGCTTGTCACTACAGGTAGGCTTTGAGGCTTGAAAAGCCCATGCTCTTCCCAGTTAGTTCTCTCTGCTTTCTCTGCCTCGTGGTTGTTGTCTCAAGATGTGAGTTCTCATCTATTGTTCCAGTGCCATGCCTGCCAGCCAGCTGCTATGCTCCCTGATGTGATGAAAATAAAGAATATGTTTAAGCCTGGCATTGGTGGCACACACCTTTAATCCCAGCACTCGGGAGGCAGAGGCAGGCAGATCTCTGTGAGTTCGAGGCCTACCTGGGCTACAGAGTGAGTTCCAGGGAAGGCACAAAGCTACAGAGAAACCCTGTCTCAAAAAACCAACCCCCCTACAAAAAAAACCAACAAAAAAAGAATATGTTTAATTAAAAAAAAAATACAGAAAGAAATGTTCATCATCCTTAGCCATGAAAGCCAAATGCAAATCAAAACTACTTTGAGACTGCATCTTAACAAATCATGACTATAATAAATAGCACAAGTTACAGCTCATCCTAGCAAGAATGTGGAGAAAGAAGGAAACTCCTCCATCCTTGGTGGGAGTGCAAACTTGTACAACCACTTTAGAAATCAATATGACGATTTCTCAGAAAATTAGGAATCAATCTACCTCAAGACCCAGCTATACCACTCTTCATCATATACTAAAAAATTGCTTCATCCGAAAACAAGGACACATACTCAACTATGTTCAGAGTGACTTAATAAGTAATAGCCAGAAACTGGAAATAGCATAGATGTCCCTCAACCAAAGGATGGATAAAGAAAATGTGATATACTTACACATTGGAGTTAGAAAATCAGCTATTAGGAAAAAATGACATCAGCTGGGTATGGTGGCACACATCTTTAATCCCAGCACTCAGGAGGCAGAGGCACGTGAATCTCTTTGATTTCAAGGCCAGCCTGGTCTACAGAGTGAGTTCCAGGACAGCCAAGGCTACACAAATTAACACCTTCTAAAAAACCAAACCAAATCCAGAAAAAAAAGAGAGAGAGAGAGAGAAAAAAGAAAAAAGAAATAAAGAAAATATGACACCATGAAAATTTTAGGACATCATGAAATTTTCAGGCAAATAGATGGAGCTAAAAAAAAATCATCCCGAGCAAGACAACCCAGACCCAGAATGACAAACATGATACATACTCACTTAGAGTAGATATTTGCTTTTAAGGAAAGGATTATCACACTATAATTCACATACCCAGAGAGCTAAGTAGCTAGGCTCTGCGGGTAGGGTTGGGGAGGGAACACATGGATCTCCCTGGGAAGGGGAAATAGACTTTTTGGGTGGACTGGGAGCTGGTGGGGATGAGAACAGGGGGGATCAGGAGGGGGAGGGAGAAAGGGAAGGAGGAAGAGGGAGTATGGGAAAGAGGACTGGAATATGAAGGGGCATCATTTAGGGGGCAATGTGGAAACCTAGAGCAGTGAAATCTTCCTAAAACCTGTGAGGGTGACCTATGGAGGACTCGTAGTAATGGAGGATATGGAGCCCAAACCGGCCATCTTCTGTAAACTAGCAAGGCGCCCAGTGGTAGAACTAGGAACCAATTCAGCCACAAAAACTTCAACCCACACTCGTCCGACCTATAAGACATGCTGGAGCAATGGTGGTTCAGAGAACATGGGTGTGACCAAACAATGGCTGGTCTAACTTGAGGCCAGAGCCACAAGAGGGAGCCCATACCCAACACTGCCTGGATGGCCAGGAATGGGAAGCAGCAGGCCTCAGAGATCTTGGATTGGGGTCTAGCCCAATCATCATCAGAGAGGCTCGTTTCCTCAGGCAACTGATGGGAGCAGATCCAGAGACCTACATCCAAACATTAGGCAGAGCTCAAGGAACCGCTCAGAAAATGGGGAGGAAGGATTGTAGGAGTCGGAGTTGTTGAGGACATCAGAAGAACATAGTCCACAAAAATCATTAAGCAGGACTTGGCAGGAGCTCACAGAGGCTGATGTGGCAATCATGGAGACTGTATGGGTCTGTGCTAGGTCCTCTGCATACATGCTGTGGTTGTTTAGCTTGGGGCTTTTGTGGGACTCTTAGCAGTGGGAGTGGGGGTGTCTCTGACTTTTTTTCCTTCTCTCGGGACCCTTTTCCTACTACTGGGTTGCCTTATCCAGCCTTGACAATGAGAGTTTATGCCTAGTCTTACTGCATCTGTTATGCCATGTTCAGTCATATCACTGGGAGAACCGCTCTTTTCTGAAGGGAAATAGAAGAACAGTTGATCTGAGGGGGGTTGGGAGGGATGGAGGGAGGAAGGGAGAGGAGGCTGTGGTCTGGATATATTCTATGAGAGAAGAATAAACAAAAAGATAAAAGAAAAGAAAGAAATGAGTTTTCCCACTTCAAATGATTTAAGAAAAAATCCCTCAGCCTGGCAGTGGTAGCATATGGCTTTAATCCCAACACTCAGGGGGCAGAGGTGGAAGGGGGACATCTCTGTGAGTTCAAAGTCTGCTGGTCTACAAAACTAGATCCAGGGCTACCCAAAGAAATCTTATGTTGAAAAAAAGATTGAAGAAAGAAAGTTATGCCCAACCCTTTGAGTTTTAGTTAATTCCAGATGTATGCAGTTAAGTCAACTACCAAGAATAGCCATCACATCCTTTCTCAAATAAGTAAAATAGATAAATAAATAAATAGCTGATGTATCTTGCATGGATAAACAATGCCAGCAGCAGAAAACACAAATTACTGAAAACCTCAGTGTCAGACATTGAGTATTGGTCAGGGAGTTCCACAAAACAACATAGGTTATTTCCACTGCCCTTGGGTGTCCATCATAACTATACAGCACACAGCTATACATGCCCTAAATAACAGGGCACAGACTGATCTCCAAAGCACCAGAGTAAATGGCTACAGCAAGCCAAGTGTCCATCATAACTAGATATTCTGAAATCTTCTGACATTTATTACAGAAGACAACACGACATTGGTTACAGGACAGAGAGAAGTCAGTCAGGGTCTGGGTCAGCCTGATGCAAAAGACATCAGTGGTATTATCCATCTGTAAATCACGAATACTGCAATCCTGCCTGGGAAGATGTACACACTGGTGCAACAGCGGCATGATCATTATGGGGGAATTGTCCCCATTGTGATTGGACTTGAGGCCTGCTCCAGAGCAAATGTATGCTGGATACTATACAGCCAGTCAAAAGCCCATAGCTACAGAGGTCACAGGCAGGGGTAGTTACTGTTTCAGTAAATTGTCCTTTGGTCAAATGGCAAATTTTTGAAGATTCATGTATTCATGGGTGTGGGTGCCTACTGAGGACAGAAGGGACATCAGATCTCCTGGAACTGTAGTTACAGGCAGCTGTGAACCACCTGATGTGGGTGTTGGGAACCAAACATGGGTTCTCTATAAGAAATGACTATGCTCTAAACACTGAAAATTCCCTCAGCCCCCAAACCAGTGTTTCTCAACCTGTGGATTTTGCCACCTTTGGGAGGGTTGGAGGACCCTTTCATGGGAGTTGCCTAAGACCATAGGAAAACACTGATATTCACATTACAATTCACAACGGTAGCAAAATTACAGTTAGGAAGTAGCAACAAAGATAATTTTATGATCGGGGATCACCGCAACATGAGGAATTGGTTTTGTTTTGGTTTTTTTGTTTTTGTTTTTAGCATCAATGTATTTATTCTCTCTGCTCTTGTCTGGGTGTGATGTGATTGGTTGCCTCCAGTCCCTGCCTTGACTTCCCTGCAATGGACTGTAATTTGGAATTGTGTGCTAAAATAAACCCTTTCTCCAGTAAGTTGCTTTTTGTCAGGTTTTTTGTTTAATTTGTTTTATGATTTCTAGAATGTACTTTATTTTTTTTAATCCCGAATGCTGTTTATTGAAGGAGGGAAGAGGTCTTAAATACAGGCTTACAGCACACTGGGAGAACACCGGAGGGCAGCCCATTATGCAGGATACACAGACAAGGAACTTCCCTTAATCATTCAGGAGGGTGGAACCCGGCAGGGAATTAGCATAGGGAGGATATCAAGGTCAAGGTCAGCAAGCAAGGCAACAGTTACACAAAACAGGGGCCAGGACCCTACTGGTCCCCCTTTTACTAAAAAATGAGCTTCTGACTTAGGTTGTGTGGGACATCAGCAGGTCACCTTACCCATCATGGAGATGCCTGCTCAGGCCACACAGGCACTCTGTCTTAGGTTGGTGAGCGCCCCCCAGATATTACCCGTCTCTGAATACTCATTATCATACAGGCTCAATTGTGTGTGAGCTGCAGAGGTATCTGCTGCCAAAGATCTCAAAGTGGCACTAGGCTTGCAATCCGTGTGTTCAACACAGAAAAAACCAACAAAGGTCCTATCCCACCCATAGTCAGTAGGCTAAAGGCAACTGAGCCATTCCCTTATGAGGAATTGTTTTAAGGATCACGTCTGAACTAGCTCTCCATCCCAGGGCTATGTTCTTTTTAAGGGCATGTAGTTAAGAAAAGCATAGAAGATATGTTGGGGAAAGGCTCCAGGAAAGTCGGGAGGGAATGGATGAGGGTGATGATCAAAGGACATTACATACATGCATGGAAATCTCAAGGGACTATTTAAAAATACATATTTATATATCATTTTATACACATATTTACACACACACACTATATATATACAAGAATTTTTTTTAAAGCATTTGTGGGCCAGGGAGGTGGCACAATAGAAAATACTTGCTGTTTATACTAATGACTTGTTTCAATCCCCATGACACACATGATGGGGGAAAAAAACACCTAGTTGTCCTCTGGCCTCCACACACATAACTATGGCACCAAGTACCCACATATAAACAAGTGAATAAAGTCTCCTGAGTGGAGTTGAGAAACTAAAGGGGAAAGGGGAGGGACTGGAGAAATGACTCAGCTGTTCAAGCATGTGTTGCTCTGGCAGAGGACTAGAGTTTGGCTCCCAACTTCCACACAGGTCGCTCACAACGGCCTGCAAGGCCAGCTCTAGTTCAAAGAAATATCTTCTTCTGGGGCTCCAGGGCACCGACACTCACATGCACACTCATACCACTCCTCCTGCCCTCTCCCAGATAAAATTAAAAATTTTAAGATACTAAAAGGTTAAAAAAAAAAAGAGAAACTAAAAAGTGTAACTTTATGTGATGGTGCACTCATCCAAGATGACGAGGCAGGATTATGACGCTAACAAAGTTGGATTGTATCAGAATGAGAAATCCAAAGTGTAAAGCAGCTGTTGTCTCCTGGACCTTGGAAAGCTGAAACAAGGATTGCTGGAGTTTGAGACCTGTCTGGGCTACATAGCATGTTACAGGTTAGCAGAGGCTAAAAGGAGAAACTTGCCTCAAAAATACACACCCCACAAAAAAAATAAAATAAAACACAAAACTCAAACCAGGTCTGGTGAGGTGGTTCATCTGGTAAAGGCTTGCCATCAAGGCTGAGACTTGACTAACCCAAGAACCAGATAATTAAATAAGAGAACCCCATTTGTTCTGAGTTCCACAAGTACTGTAGCACACACTCCAAAGAAATGTGACTGAAAAAAAATTGGGGGGTTGGAAGTGGCTTAGTAGTTAAGAGCAGTTGCTGTTCTTCTTGAGGACCCCAATCCAGTCCTAGTATCCTCAGACTGCTCACAGTATAACTATAACTCCAGCTACAAGCCACACCCATTTTCTGGCCTCTTTTAGAACCTGCATTCATGTCCCACAAATTGTATGTATAATTATGTAGAGTCTCACTCTATAGCAATGACTGGCCAGTAATTCAGAGAGCCATACGTAGGCATTTACCACCACACCCAGCATACAAAAAAAAAAAACAACTGAAAAATTTTAAGAGACTAGAGAAATGACTCAGTGGTTAAGTGCATTTTGTGCCGCTGCAGAGCACATGGGCATTGTTCCCAGTACCCACATGGTATACATGTAACTCCAGTTCCATGGGATATGATCCTCTCTTCCAGCCTCCATAAGCACGACGCATATTCAGGAAACACACACACACACACACACACACACACACACACACACACACACACATACACGAAGGTAAGACACACATACTATAAAATAAGTCCTCACAAAAATTGTTAAAATTTTTATTTTGGAGGCCCCCCAAAATAAAACCTATGGAACTGTGGCTTAAACCTCAATTCCTTTCCTCATGTGTCAAACTCTTCAATGTGCCTATGAGTCCCCCATACCCTGAGCATCCTGGATTACATCTGCAATACACCAGAGATTACTACAATCTCTAGATGACAACCTTGGGTGCATGGATCTGCCATCGCTAGCCACACATTTGAGATGTGACAGTCTCAGAAAGCATGAGAGAGAATGTCAGTAACTCTAGTTCATTTTATGGGGGATGTTCACAGGACTTTTTAGGTTTAAAACTGTAAACCATGTTAATCATCAAGATAGGAAAACACACATTTCATAATTCTGAACATGACTTTATAATCTCCATGCTGGGGTAACACCCTTATATATCTAACCTGCCAGAATCTACTCCCACGACACCTGTCAACATGCCCAAGTCAAATTTTTCCCTCCTCTTGAATCCAGCATCAACTAACTTTTCCCTCCCACCCTGGAGCCTCAGTCTAAAACCATGTGTTGTGTCCTCTGACCAGACACGTGTGCCTTGTTTTTCATCTCCCAGCATCCACAGGAAGCTTGATATTTACACACAATTAGTAATAATGCTGACACTCACACAATTGGGTTTTGTTGTAGATATATCGATTGTCACAATGGAAGCAGCGTTCAGTACCAAAGAAGACCTTCCCAGGCTCCCTAATGGCTTTCAGAATATCCATAAGCTCATCACAATGTTCTCTCATGAGTTCCATGTGGAGAGTACCACTGTTGTTATAGCTCTCCTGAGGAACAGGGTACAGCTCCATCCTTAGCTTTCTCAAGCTGGCAGTATGGTGTAGTAGGTCCCTCAGGGCATGCAAGGAGATTTGGTTCCCATAGAAGCTGAACTTGTTGAGCTGAAGACAGCTGCTCAGGGCAGGTAAGATGTCATAGAGATATTGATCCTCAATTTGACAGTCCTCTAAGTCCAGGGTCACCAGGGTGGGTCCAGCTTTTACTAATAGAACTTGGAGGGGTTCAGGACTTAGATCAGTCAATATGACATTTTGCAAATTCAGTTGTTGCAATTGACTGACACATGGGAATTCAGAAAGACTGTCCCATTCTGATACTGAGAGTGTACAGTGAGTCACATCCAGGTCATCCAAGGGGGTCTTCACGGACCTAATTAGGAAAACAGACAGTTCTTAGAACCGATGGCTAATACAGAATATGACCAGTAATGACACAGAAGAGGACAGTGTGGGTCAAAATATTTCTATTTGTATGGCAGATCCGTATCCATGATGCTGCATGATTGTCTACACACTAAAATCTGTACTGAGGCCTGGCACCATCCTTAACTGTACATCTTTCCCTCACTGTCAAGCAAGACCCAAATGCTGGCTAGACTAGCAGGGCACACACAGGAAGGACCAAGGAGGACCAACCCAGGCAAGATCTGGAACAACCCAATGTCACCACCCCCTCAAGCACATCTTCTCTGTTCCTTTCTCTGTGCTTACCTTTGCACCCCTCCTTCAACTAACTTCAGTGCCACACATTTCCCAACTACCCATTACCTACACAGGCTTAAAACCATCAAAACTGGGTATGGTAACTGGGTATAATTTAAACCTAGCACTTAGGAGGCAGAGACAAGTGGATCTCCTTGAGTAGGAGGCCAGCCTGGTGTACACAGTAAATTCCAAGACAGCCAGAGTTACACAGCTAGATCCTGCCTTGGCAGGAAGCAGGGTAGCAAGCTGAGTACTGGGGTACACACCTATAATATTGATACCTGGAAGCTGAGGCAACACAACGAAGGAGTTCAAGGCCAATCTAAGCAACATAGTAAGAAGCAATCTTAAAAAAATTTTTTTTTAAAAAGAAGCAATCTTAAAAACAGACCATTCCTGATGGGTGGTGGTAGCACATGCCTTTAATCCTAGCACTTGGGAGGCAGAGTTCAAGGCTACCCTGGTTTACAGAGCAAAGTCTACTGTGGGATGTATTTCTATTCCCATTGGGTAATAAATAAGTTGCTTTGGCCTATGGCAAGGCAGCTGAGAGGCAGACAGGAAATCCAAGCAGAGATACAGGAAAGAGAAAGATGGGATGAGGGAGATGCAAGCGGGCATGGAAGGAGCAACAAGTTGTCAGCAGACCGGTAACGGCACAGCCACGGGCAACATGGCAAAACAGATTAACAGGAATAGGTTGTTATAAGAGCTAGCTAACAAAAAGCCTGAGGCATAGACCATACAGTTTCTAATTAACAAGCCTCTGTATGTTTACTTGGGACCGAGTGGCTGTGGGACCAGGTGGGACACAGGAAACCTTCTGACTACACAAGTCCCAGGACAGCCAAGGATACAGAGAAACTGTTTCAGAGAAAACAACAACAACAACAACAAAAAAAAACAGTCCATTCAGAGTGAGAGTGCTTAGCAGATGAAGGCACCTGTCACCAAGGCTGACAATCTGCTTTGGATCCTTGGGATCCAACAAGGTTGAGGGAGGAAACTGACTGATGCAAGTTGTCCTCTGACCTCCACAGTATGCTGTGGCTCTCTCTCACCCCACTGAAACACACAAGATAAATAAATTAAAATAGAATGAAGATGGCTCATGCCCTTAATCCCAGCGTCTCAGGAGGCAGGGACAAGCTGAGGTCCATGAGTTCAAGGCCAACCTAGTCTACAGAGCAAGTTCAGAGACAGATGGGGCTATACAGAGAAACACTGTGTCAAAAAAAAAGTGGGGGCTAGAGATACTGCTCAGTAGTTAAGAGTGTTTGCTGTTCTTAGAAAGGATGTGGATTCAATTCCCAACATGGTGGCTCAAAATCCCCTGAAACAGTATCCAGGGAGCAAACTGATGCCCTCTTCTGATCTCCAGAGGCACCTAGCACATGGTATGCAAACATTGGCTCAGGCCCACAAACATATACATATGAAACTTCAGGAGATCTGTAGGGCAAATTTTCCTTATTTCTTCAAAGGGGGCAAACTGCTAATTTCTGCTCAAAAAATTCAGATATTACCATCAATTGTAAATCTGTACTTTTCAGATGCACAAGTTACTTGATTGTCATTACTTCACTATTTGACTTAAATGTATAATTATATAAATCTACTTATTAAGAAAAGGAAAATATGTAGGCCAGCTAACTTGGCTGGGATCAAGTCAGGCAATATGATCATACTTCAGCTTGGCTCCAAGGGAAATGTCTGGTAAGCACTGTTTTAAGTTTTCATCCATTTCTATAGTTTAACTTAAAGTAAAAAGCATCTTTTCAGTTAAGAAAAAGAAAAACCCCAGCCTTTCCTTAATGGGAAATAGTAGGCAGCATGCTGTGTCCATACACATGGCTGCTGAATAGAGCACAGATTGGGAACTAATGCAGGTGTGACATGCTTTCATCAATGCCCTCCTGTGTCTTCAGCTTTCTTGAACACACTAGCTAAGGAAGAAACTAGAATCTACTCACTAGATCTCATTGCTTCATAACTGGCTAAACAACATGGGTGCCTTTCCAGACCATCAACCCCAGCTTAACCTTGATCCTTTGCACCACTGGTTATGTGAGACCTCTCTCTAGGTCAGAGCAGACAGGAAACAATGCCTTGGCATTGCTAATGCCTCAGCACTGTCAATGCACTAGTGGGTACAGGGAGCAGGTGCCTACTAATATAAAGGAACAGGGCTTTGTTCTGCTCTGCAAAGCATCTGTCTTTACCCAAGCAGCTGGTGCAGGTGGCCCTCAAGGAAGGGAACTCTTTCCAGATGCAGCTTCTGGAGACATTCCAGGTTGAGGAACTGCGAGGTGAACTGGATGATGATATAGCTCTTCTCCTCTGGGGAAATAAAGTTATCTTCTTGGATGTTGGTGAGAGAGAGCTTACGCAGGTTCCTCATGCAGCCCAGGTAAGAAACCAAGTTAAGCAAGAAAACTGGATTGCAGAAAGCATCATGCAGGCCCAGTGTTTCTACATACTCCAGGTTTACCTTTTCTGAGAGCTTCCTGTGTTTAAAACGGAATGCTGACCAAATGTGAAGCTCATTACAGTACAGCTGTAACAACCCTTTCCTCTTATCACTCCATTCAAGGAGGTGCCCTAAGAACTGGGTAAGGGGGGCTTCCATGAAAAACAAGTCCACTACCACCTTCAAGGACGTCTTCACTCCTGCCTTCGAATGGCCTGCCACTGCTTGAGTCTCACTTGAGGTCTGTGGTAACCAGTTATCCATGGACCCAGGCCACATATCCAAATAGTTCTGACCCACAGACCGTAGATCCAGCACTTCCAGTTTGTACTGCCTGTGGGTAAAACAGAAAAGAGCCTCAGCAGCTAGGCCAGGACACAATATCTTGCCTGTGTTTTATTCCAGCCCTGAAGTTGGCCTTCTGTTCTGTCTTACTTTCTTCCATGGCCTTCAGTGTCTCCCTGTCCCACTTCTAGTACCCATGGGAAGCAGGGGCAGTCCTTCAGGCACAGCTGTATCCACCATGAGTCCTGCACCCTGCACAGCCCTTTCCCAGATGGCTCAGCAGTGGCCAAAGTCTGCAGTCTGAAAGCTGCTGCCATCAGAAACCTCTTCTCCATCCGTGGCCCCTCTTCCCCATTTTGAATCCTATCATCTCTGCTCTGGGCTTCCCTCCCAGGGTACCCAAGTCTTCCTCACCTGGGGCGAACCTCCTGGATAAGCAGTTTATCAATCTCCTCTAGGACAACTTGTGCTTGGGTCTCTAAGTAGCTTGTTCTCTTCAGAGCTCCCAGAGGGAGTCGGGGGAAGGGCCAGGAAGACACTATTGTCCTCAGGACATTAACATGATTACCAGCATAGGCTTGCTTCAACAGTGGTGGTAACAATTTTATGGGTAAGTTCTTCAAAGCAATGTTAGCCAAGGCCTCCTCTCTCAACAGTCTCTGGCCAGCCAGTTCCTGGAGTGTGAGCAGGGTCTTGCTGCTCATTTTGGTGGATCTTCAGGGAGAAAGATCCCAGAGAAGCATTTAGAAAAAGACATCTATATTTTCATGATAATGATTAGAGGCCCTTTCTCACTCATCACAGACACCCAGGGCCACAGTCACTGCTCATTCCGCTCTATGTTCCATTGATCCACAAATCCATATCATCCCCCAACCCACCCCCCACTCCCCCCTTCCCTCCCCCACCCCCATTTACAATATCATCTCCCAAGTATCAGTGGTCACAGCCCACTTCACTCTCACCCATTTCCAACCAGTTTGGCACTGGATTCCATTCCCAGTGGGAAGTGATTCCTGAGGATTCTGAAAGCTAACTCAACTTCCTGGGGCAGTTTTTCTCATCACTTAGACACTATATTGCTGGGAGTAGTGACAGAGGCCTGTAATCCTGACACCGGAACATAGGAGGTCTGGGACTGGAGAGATGGCTCAGCATTTAGGAGCACTTGCTCCTGTAGAGGACCTGGAATTCATTTTCAGCCCTCACATGTCAGCTCACAACTGCCTGGTAATTCCAGTTCTAGGGAATTTAGCACTCTCTTGTAACATCCCTGGCACTAGGCACACGGATGATACAAATTTACACAAGTAGGTGAGCACTCACGCACATATAAAATAAATCAAAGTCAGGCATGGTGGTGCACATCTTTAATCCCTGGAGGCAGAAACACTGGGATCTGAGTTTGATGCCAGGTTGGGCTCCATGGTGAGTTCCAGGACAGCCAGAGATACACCAATAAAGCCTGTCTCAAAAGATAGGAGAATCCAGAGATCAAGGCCAACCTCAACTATTTAGCAAGTTGGAGATCAGCCTGGGTACATCAAACTTAAACAAGTTACACTAACCTTATCCTAACTTGCCATCTCTCCACCCAGAGTCATTTAAAATATAAGGTAAGGGCATGCAAATTAAATACTTTGACAATTAAAAAATACATTTGATAAGGAAGTTTTATTTATTTTTGTGTGTGTGTGCAAAACCAAAACGCTCCCTCATTTGAGCTAACCAATGGCAAATATTTTTAGTCTACACCTAGTTTCAGGCACAGTGAGGATGCAAGCTCAGCCTCTTTTGGTTTCTTACTCAGGCATCTTGTGGTCAGCTGGCAGTGATGCAGACCGAGGAACCAGCAAACAGTATTCCCAAACCAGAACCCAGAATCTACTTTACACTAATATCAAGAGTTATTTTCTTAATGAACATTTTGTTTGGTTTGGTTTTGGTTTTTCAAGACAGGGTTTCTCTGTATAGCCCTGGCTGACCTGGAACTCACTCTGTAGACCAGGCTGACCACAACTCAGAGGTACCTTTAATCCCTGCCTCTGCACCCCCAGTGTTGAGATTGAAGGCCTGTCTAAATTAAGACATTTGAAATATTTGTTTTTATTACGTGTATGGGTGTTTTGACTGAGTGTGTGTCTGTGCATAATGTTCATGCACTGCCCAAAGATGGCAGAAGAGGGTTTTACATCCATTGGAACTGGAGTTACAGATAGCTGAGCTATGTAGGTGTTGGAAATTGAACCCAGATCCTCTATGAACAAGTCTTCTTCCAAGTCCTAGGAACATTTTGGTGAATCAGGGTAGCATTCTGTTGATCTTCCTAGATTTCTGATGACAACATTACCTCACTTGATAACACTTATTTTCAACAATGAGAAACTAGACAAAGGGGGATAATGACTTTGAAAGTGTGGAGAAGGAGGCTGTTTAAGTGCTATGTCCAGTGTGGGGGTGGGGTGGGGTTGAGATATGGTCTTGAAAGTTAAACATGGACAGAAACCGGGTCAATGGGAGGCACACAACTTGGAACTCTGAACTTTGTTTCCTTAGAAGAGGTTTCACTCTGTAGCCCACATGAAACTCACTATGCAGTTCAGGCTAGTCTCAAACTCAGGGAAATCCTCCTTCTTCAGCCTCATGAACTGGTATTACAGGCCAGTACCACCAGCTAAGATGCAAACTTTTCATTAAAATTTACAAACACTAGTCAGGGTGGTGGTGGCCCAGGCCTTTAATCCCAGCACTTGGGAGGCAAAGGCAGGCAGATCTCTGAGTTCGAGGCCAGCCTGGTCTAGAAATCAAGTTCCAGGACAGGCTCCAAAGCAACACAGATATCCTGTCTCAAAAAACAAAAAAACAAAGAAACAACGAAAAACAACAACAAAAAAAACCCACAAAACCAAACAAAACAAAAAACTCTGTCTCAAAAAACCAACCAACCAAACAACAACAACAAAAATAAAATTTACAGTAAACTAGCCTTTCGGTGGTGGTGCATGCCTGTAATCCAGCAATGGGGAGGCTGAAGCAGGCAGATCTCTGTGAGTTCCAGGCCAGCCTACACTACAGAGCTAGTTCCAGAAAGGCTCCAAAGCTACAGAGAAGCCCTGTCTGGAAGAAAAATTATAGTAGAAAACTGCCAAGTGTAATGATGGCCTTTAATGTCAGCCCTTGGGAGGCAGAGGCAGAAGATCTGAGTTGGAGGCCAGGCCAGGGCTGCCAAGGAGAGTCCCTTTCTAAAATATAAAATAAAAATTTACAGAAAACCTGAGGCAGACATTTTCAGTGTTTTCTTTTTTGGTGCTGAGAATGCAATACTGCACTAGCAAGCTTCACACCACCACTTATTTTATTAATATTTTTTAAGATTTATTTATTTATTTATTAAGTATGCAGTGTTCTGCCTGCATGTATGCCTGCAGGACAGAAGAGGGCACCAGATCCCGTTATAGATTGTTGTGAGCCACCATGTGATTACTAGGAATTGAACTCAGGACCTCTGGAAGAGCCACCAGTGCTCTTAACTGCTGAGCCATCTCTCCAGCTTCCCCCCACCACACTCCCACACACTTTAAGCTAAATATTTTACTTTTGATTTATTATTATTATTATTATTATTATTATTATTATTACTATTACTAATAAGACAGGGTCTCACTGTTGAGTTCAAGGCCAGCCTAAACTACATAAGAGTAAGTTCCAGGACAGCCAGGGTTACTGAGAAAAACTCTTGTCTTGAAAACCAAAAAATGAAAATATTACTTAAAAAACAAAACAAAACACCAATCCTGGCAGGTAGCGGTGGTTCACACCTTTAGTCCCAGCACTTGGGAGCAGAGGCAGGTGAATCTTGGAGCCTGGTCTATAAAGTGAGTTCCAGGACAGTCAGGGGTACACAGAGAAACCCTGTCTGAGGGGTGGGGAGTGTATTTCTGGCTGGAAGCCAGGCATCATGTTGATGCATACCTTTAATCCTAGCACTGGGGAGGCATTCAGATCTCTGAGTTCAAGGCTAGCCTGGTGTATCTACACATCTCCAGAGTAAATTCCCATGCTAGCTACATAGTAAGACTCAGCTTAAAACAGACTAGCAAAAAAGCAAATGAGGCTGGGAATATGGCTCAGTAGTGGAGCAATTGCCTAGTACATGCAAGCTTAGGTTCAACCCTGTTGTATGAACTTTGCCCCGGGGAGATGGGAACAAGTCATCACCCCAGGTAAAACACTAGTACTGACTAAAGTCAGCTTCCCGCCCATGTTCAGCTTGATCAACCAATGAACTTACTGGATTTTTATATGGGATCATGGGTGAGGGGTTACTTACAGAGCCTAAATGACCCTGAACTGTAATCACTCAGTCTCACCCAACATGACATCTCCACACCTCTTAGATGGAGTCTTTCCTTCCACTAACCTCCAATATACTCAAGTCTCCCCAGACCAGAGGCAGTCAGGGCAGAATTATATACAGCTGGGATGGGGGCTTAGGAAGTGGCTGCCACCTCAGGTGAGGATCTATTGTCCCTCATACTCCCTCCTATGATGGAAGGTCAATAGGAATGATTAAGTAACCACAGCTGCGCTGATGAAGATGTTAATGGCTCTTGGGTACCAGGAGAACATTCCACAACATAGCCTCGCTTTTTTTTATTTTTTTTATTTTCAAGAGAGAGTCCCTCTATGTAGCTTGGACTCCTCTCTAAATCATATCATTCTTCCTGACTCAGTTCTCAAGTTTACAGGCCTGTGTCAAAATTTTTAGTTAAAACGTTTTAATGTAAAAAGCCAGGCGTGGTAGTGATCACTGTTAAACCCAGTCTATGGAGGCAAAAACAGGAGGACCTCGTTGAGGCCAGCCTGGTGCACATATTGTTCCAGGACAAGAGCTATGTAGAGAGAGTCTCAAAAAAAAAAAAAAAAAAAACCAAACTACTTTAATCCCAGCACTCAGGAGGCAGAGGCAGACCGATCTGAGTTGGAGGGCAGCCTGGTCTACAAAGTGAATTCCAGGACAGGCTCCAAAGCTACACAGAGAAACCCTGTCTGAGGGTCAGGGGGACTAATAAAATTTAATGTGAAACAAATGAAAAGCAACAATTACTTAAAATGATTAGGCAAGGCTGAGCATGTTCATAAACACCCTTACCCAAGAAGCAGTGCTTGGGAAGCAGAGGCAGTCTGATAGCTGTGAATGAGGCCAGCCAGGGCTACACAGTTGAGACCTTGTCTCAAAAAGGGGGGGTGGTGGTGAACGGATTGCTCAGTGATAAAGTGAGCTGGATGTTCTTCACAAGGACCGGGGTTGAATTCTCAGCGCCTGCAGGATAGCTCACAGCTCCAGTTCTACAGGATGCTCTCCTCTAGGCTTCACAGGCACCAGGCATTTATATGATACAGACACAGTGCAGGCAACACCCCCACTGTGAAATTCAGGACAAGCCTGGGATACAGAACAAGATTTTGTCTCAAACCAAGGAAAACTCTCTGTTCCTCTAAGAGCCCAAATCAGAGACTGTAACAGCCAAGGTGCACATACTCACAGTTACCAGAAACTGACTGCTGAGATCCTCCACTGCTCAGTCTGGCCCAGAACTCCTAGGCTCAAGAAGCGTCACACCATACAACAGGTCCACGTGGGAGGATTATGGAGGGGAGGGGAGAGAAGGGGCAGAGACAGGTCTCTGGGGATGAGAGTGAAGCAAGAGAAAGAATCAGGAGGTGTACAAGGCCAGCCTTTTATAAGGAAACAGCAAATGCGCACAAGGTGTGATCTTAGAGGCTGCAGCTGAGATATATCCTGTCATGACCCCAAGGGCAGGCCAGGTGTACTAAATGCTAACAGACAACCTGTCTCCACAAGGAACGCTCATCCTTTCAGAGGCTCTCAGGATCTGGTGGGAATTTTTAAATTAATTTATTTTGCTTTATGGATGTTCGTGTGTGTATGCACATATGCACAGTAGTCTAAACAGGGGATTTTTTTTTTTTTTTTTTGGTCCTCTGGGACTGCAGTTACAAAAACCATCACCTAACCTGAGTGCTGAAACCCAAACTCAGGACCTCCAGAGAGCAGCATGCTCTCTTAATCACTGAGAGATTGTCTCTGTCTCTGTCTCTGCAGGTCTGGTCCCTTCCCATCTTAATCATACTTCTTAATCATAGCTCTTAGGATCAGGTGAGCTGGAACTTCCAGAAGGCTATTGCATTTTGAAATGACCTATGGTATAATTTACTCCCAAATCTCAACATATACATGATAATAGACTATCATATAGCTAGCTAGAGGGTTCTCCTTGCCATATGAGTTCAGCTTTATTAATGTCTTGAGAGCAAAAGATGAAATCCCTTGAGTCTTGGGAATGCCATAATGTTGGGGAGCAGTCCTAGAGTTGAGAGTGGGCCTGAATGGGCGGTATATTTACTTAACTTGATATGTGGCCTTTCATCTAGTCTTCTTTGTCCCCTGGGATTTTCTTAAGCCCAGCAGGTTTTGGAGGTAATTTTGCCTGTCTGTGACCAGTTTATGCTCACAAGGAAACCTTACATTCAGAGACTCATGTCCCTTGTATATGTTGGTGATGTTGTTAGGCTGGCCTAGAACTCACAGAGATTTGCCAGCCTCTACCTGCACAGTGCTGGGATTAAAGGTGTGTGCCACTATGCCCTGCTGATGCTGGCAGTTTTGAATTAGTAAACCCACAGCCACCACTGAAATACTTATGCCTCAGAAGATGTTCATAAAAACAATAAACAAACAAAGATGTTCCTGCAGGCATGGTGGTGCACATCTTTAATCCAAGCATGCAGGAGGAAGAAGCATGTGGTTTTCTTTGAGTTCAAGGCCTGCCAGGAACTTGCTTCACCATAGGTTTGTACCACTATGTCTGGTTTAAGGGCCCTTTCCTAGCGGGGCGATGGTGGTCCATGCCTTTAATCCCAGCCAGCACTCAGGAGGCAGAGCCAGGCAGATGTCTGTGAGTTTGAGACCAGTCTGGTCTACAGAGAGAGATCCAGGACAGGCACCAAAACTACATGGAGAAACCTTGCAGAGGTCTGAAGATCACATCACATCTTCTGAAACTGGAGTTACAGTTGTCTGTGAACTACATTGTGGGTGTTGGGAATCAAACTTAGGGCCTCTGCAAGAATAACTATGCTCTAAGAATGTTCTTAACCACTGAGCCATCTCTTCAGACCAAGACAGAGTTTGATTAAGCAACTCAGGCTAGCTGGGAACTCATGATTCCCTTCACCTGCCTCCTGAATGGACTGTACTGCACACATGTGTGTGCTACCAAACTAGGTGAAATATCCATGTTGATTATAAAGATTTCCACGTGCTGTCCAGTAAAGCAGCAGGTTCTATCAGGGGACAACAGTGTGACAGACACAATCCCTGTCCTGTTAAGGGACAAGCTCCATCTAACAGATTAGATTGCCATGGGGCAGGAGTGTGTGTGTGTGTCTATGTACATGCTTCCATTGCTAGCTGGAATGGAAGAATTTGCAGTCAGCTGGCAAAGACAGAGGACTGTTTTCAAGCTGTGAAAAGATGAGAAACCTAAGTAAGAAAGACAATTAAATTTTTTTACTTGGTGTAGGGCTTGGTGGCACACACCTTTAATCCAGTACTGGGGAGCCCTAGACAAGTGGATCTTGTGAATTTGAGGCCAGCCAGGTCTACATAGTGAATTCCAGGACAGCCAGAGCTACATAGTGAGACCTTTTCCAACAAAAACAAACAAAAATCTAAATGAAAATAGTAAAAATAAGGGGACAATAAAAAGACCACAGTTGCCTTGGCTTTAGGAGAAAAGGGATAAATCTCTGAATGATTGAAGGTTTTTCCTTAAGTATCAATTTATTTGTTTATTACTGTGTGTGTGTGTGTGTGTGTGTGTGTGTGTGTGTGTGTGTGTGTGTGTACCATGTTTGTCATGGCACATGTGTGGTCAAAAGACAGCTATGTGGAGTCAGTTCTCTCCTGCCTTCCCATGGGTTCTGGGGATCGAACACCGGTCAACAGGCTGCACACAGCAAGTGCCTTTACTCACAAAAGTTTCACTTATTGCCAGAAGTGAGTTCTAGGGCAAAGTTACACAAAGACACCCTGTCTCAAAAAACACAAAAAAAATCCCAAAAAAACAAAAAAACAAACAAACAAAAAAACAAAACAAAGCGAACAAACCAAAACACATAAAGTTTCACATGTTCTCAGGAAGAAAACAAAGTTTAACATATTTTCATATGCATTGTGTTATTTAAGGAAACTAAACTTCCTTTATAATTTTAAATGTACACACCCATTATTTAAAAGCAGCAAGCTTCTTTTATAATTTTACAAGGATACACTGGGTGTGGTGGTACATCCCTAATAGTGGTCAGGAGGCAGAGACAAGGGCAGCCTGGTCTACATAGCTAGTCCTAACCCAACCAGGACTACAAAGTGAGACCCTGTCTCAAAACAAACACTTTAAGAGGATTCTTATGTAAACCACAACACAATTATTCACACCAATAGCTCTTATATAATAACATATATATATATAGAAAGACAGACACAGAAAGGTGTTGCTATAGCCCTGGCTTGCCTAGAACTCACTATGTAGACCAGGCTGGTCTGAAACTCACAGAAATCAGCCTGCCTCTGCCTCCTGAGTGCTGAGATTAAAGGTCTAGGCCACGATGTGCTACTCAGTAAGTGTTTTTAATTACCATGTAGTCCTCCTAACGTTAATTTATGCCATTTGCTTTGGCCTATCAGAAGATGGTGTTCAAACAGCACAACTTGTCAGTTTTTCTCAAACTCACTGAAGAAGGAGCTGTTCTGCTTTTGGGGTGAGGAGTGATTTAAGGGAGGCCACATGTCAAAGCCCAGTTCCGTTCCACTCTCATGTCTCTGCCTTCCTTTTGTTTCTCAGAAACAGAGTAAACTGAAGCATGGAGAAGGGATAAAGGAAGAAAGAGATGTATTTCTTGAGCTTTCAGTGTACACCAAACCCTAAACATGCATCAGCACATTGGCTCCTAGAAGGGCCCCATCATCTAGGTGTGGCTCAATATCCTCATCTGATGTTGAGTTACTAAGGCTCTTACTTCAGGTCCCCTGCCCATCACCATCAGGCCTCAGCTGGGAACTCAGCAGGAATCCTTTATTTAGAGCCACAATTGACCACAGGCACCTTGTTACTAGTCATCCTTGGATCCTGTGTCATCTCAAAACTAGCTCCAGGGGGCTGCGGAGATGGATAGGAGCATTTGTTGCTCTTGCTGGGGACCAAGGTTCAGTTCCCAGAATCCACGTGGCAGCTCATAACTGTTTATAACTTTAGTTCCAGGAGATCTGATGCCCTCTTCTGTCCACTGTGGGCACTGCATAAACATGGTGCACATGCAGGCAAACCATTTATACATGTAAAATGAAATAAATAAATCTTTTAAAAAAAAAACCCAACTTGCTCTGGGGCTGGAGATGGAGCTCATTTGATGCATGAATGCCTAGGTTCAGTCCTCTGCACCGAACAATCTCACTGTGGTGGCACATGCCAGTAATCTCAGCACTGGGGAGGTAGAGGTCAAAGGATGTCAGAAGTTCAAGGTCATCTTTGGCTACATGATTTCTACTTGAGGTCTTGTCAGTAGTAATAAAGCAGTGGCTTGTTTTTCATGATAGGGAGTGGAAGAACACATTATGTAGAAAGATTTTTTTTTTCATTGATATGATCAAGTCCCAAAAGAATACAGTATTTTAATTTTTTTTAAGGATTATTTATTCACTTGTACAATGTTCTTCCTGCATGTGTCCCTGCAGGCCAGAAGAGGGTGCCAGATCTCATTACAGGTGGTTGTGAGCCACCAACCATGTGGTTGCTGGGAATTGAACTCAGGACCTCTGGAAGAGCAGTCAGGGCTCTTAACCTCTGAGCCATCTCTCCAGGCCAGATATAGTATTTTAATGTGATAGAAATCTTAATAAAGTGTGCATGCTTGTGTTACTTTAGTATTTGATTCAAAGGGAATCTAGTTAATTTTACCAGCAATAACTAGTGTAGACCAAGAGACGTTGCAACCTGGTAGGACCAGAGGCATGGTTTGCAGAGGTCTAGAGGTTCTAGCTAGCTGGGAGTCTACTCCACATGTGGGAAGAGCTTGTGTGTGCCCTAGAGGAAGTTACCCGTATTCACATGGATTCATTTACATCAAGCCCTACCAACATGGAGTCAGGATATAAGGACAGAGCCCTGTGCCTGTGAGAATTCCTCATAGCCACCCTGTCCCAAATAAGCCCCCTTCAGTGGGGTTGCATGCCTGACAACAGACACCATCACCAAAGAATTAGCACCAACACTGCCACAAGTCCATGGAACCAGTGAGCCGTCCCCCACAGTGGACAACTTGCATTCTCTTCCCTTTAAATATATCCCTTTACCTCTTTGGATACACCCACGTTAGCCAAGTATGCACATCTCAGGCTGTGATCCTCTGTTTTTCTAAAACAAACTACTCTGGAGAGTAGATCTTTAGTTGTACATGTGTGTATGAACTCAAAGGACGGCCATGGATAGCCAAGAGAGATTTGGGAGAGAATTACTGACACCACAACATTCCAAGTCAGGTGTGGCGGGTCACTTTCATAATCCAAACACTGTGGTGGTCATGGTGGGGGCTCAGGCAGGAGTAGTACCATGAGTTCAAGTCCAGTACGGTCTACACATACCAAGACTTCTTGCTGGTGGTGGTGCAGCTTTTAATCCTAGTTCTTGGGAGACAGAGGCAAGCAGATCTCTGGGATTTTGATGCCAGCCTGGTCTACATACTGAGTTCTAGGACAGCCTGGGCTATGTAGAGAGACTCTGTCTCAAAAACAAAACAAATAACTAAAAAACCCAAAAAACAAAGACTTCTTTGTCACACATTTATTTAAACAATGAAAATTCCCCTAAATCCAACATACACACAGAGCAGTGTAATGCTTTAAAAGGTAATAGTGGTAGAGCATTTGCCTAGCATGCACTAAGTCCTACGTTTAATCCCCCAGTAGTATTACTGATAGCCACCCACCCCCAGCGCAATAGGACCAGTCACTTAAATCAAGAGGCCTGTAACAGCTGTAAGCCCAACAGAGGTCAGATGATGAATATGGTCTGTTTGCAGTGGTCAGCTTCGACATGGGCACCTTAAGACTAACAAAGATGTTTCTCAACTCTACTGTGTGTCTGCTTTACTGATTTTTTTGTTCAGTTGGTTTTTCAAGACAGGGTTTCCCTGTGTAGCCCTGACTGTCCTGGAACTCACTCTGTAGACCAGGCTAGCCTCAAACTCAGAGCTCTTCCTGCACCTGCCTCTCGAGTGCTGGGATTAAAGGCCTTGCTTTATCGATCTCCAAGCATGGTGTATGGATGCTGTCTACGTAAAGTTTAAGCCCGTCCCTTCCCATTTTGTTTGTAGAGGGCTTTAGCACCTGGCAGCTCTTTTCATTCCTGTTGGTGAAGTTGTCCAAAATCTGTACTGCCTTCTGGACAGAACTGTGGCCTTCTTGGGTGGATGGGACCGACGGTGGGCAAATTCTCTAGCGCTCAGAGTTGGAGATGAAGGTGGTAGCTGCTGGTGGCTCCTTAAGCCTACAAAGCTGCAGTAACAATCATGGTGTATTCCACTCACCCTATAGCATGAAGTGAGGAAGAACACACTGGCCATTTCTTTACCTGGGTCCAAACACCCTCAAGTGTCGCTTCATCCAGATTCTAGAAACTTCTCCTCTTATTTCTGAATACACGTGTCCCAAAGTTCCCATCAATTCCCAGGTCAACATTTCTCTCTCTGAGGTTGCCTTTGCTGCCTGACCCATCCCTCCTACCCCCAACACACTGAGACCACAGGTTCTGTGTCCTCTTCAGGATTCACCTATACCAGAAGGAATCTGCTTCCAAGAGCTAGAAGGAATCATTTGACACACCAGTACCCAGTTAGATAGGACCAAAGCCCTAGCACAGCTTGGGCTCTGACTCATATGGCCTGGTTGCCACAAGGTGGACAGGGAATGATGCTGAACCACACTGTCTTGGTGCGTTTCAGTGGCTTCATTGTCCTACTCAGCTCCTCACGGAGCTGTTCTAGCCGCTTGTGGTGAGAAGCACCCTGGGCACCATAAATCTCCCAGGGGGTAGAATACATCTCCAGGCTTAAGCAACTCAGCCCAGCGGTGTGGCAGAGCAGGCGCTCCAGAACAGCCACTGACATGGGATTCCTTAAGTAGTTGAATGTGGTGAGCTGGGAGCAGCTGCTCAGGGCAGGCAGAAAGACACTGAGCTGGGAGTCCACAATCCTACAGTTCTCCAAGTCCAGGGTCTTCAGGGTGGCTGCGACTCTCTCTAGCAGGACTCGGAGGAGCTCAGGATTCATGTTGGTCAGTATGACACCACTTAGGTTCAGGTGTTTGAGCTGACGGATGCCTGGACACTGGGTCAGGGACTGCAAGTCTGATTCCGAAAGCTGGCAGTCGGTGATAGAGACCGCCTCCAAGGGGGCCTCCAGGCACCTAGGAAGAGACCACCTAGTTAGTTTTTTACGAGTGGTGATGGTTAGGTTAGTGAGTCCTGAGGTAGGGGGGATCATTTGCTATAAGGTCATTCTGGTCAGCAGATACAGGCCAAGACCCACTATGCTGCCCCTTAGCATCTGCCCACTCAAATGACCCATTCTCACCCGAGGTCTGGCGCCATCACTGTGGGACCAGCTCGGCCCACAGTCCTGTAGCTCCTCTCCTCACTGTAAAAGCAGAGAACCCCAACTCTAGCTATATCTCTAGATTGTTCCAACAAGGAAAAGGCTGTGCTGCGGTCCTCAGGGAAAGCTCTCTATCTTCCCTTACCTGAGCACCTGGTCCATTTGACCTTCGAGGAAGGAGACGGAGTCCAGGGAGAGCTCTTGGAGGCACTCCAGGTTGAGAAACTGAGAAGTAAACTGACTGATCAACTTCCTCTTTTCCTCTGGGGAAATGGAGGCAGGCTCACAGATATGAGAAAGGAGGAACTTGCGAAGATTTCTCATTTGGCCCAGGTAAGGAGCAAAGCCGGCCAGGGTGGACAGTTTCCAGGTGCAGCATACTTCCACTTCCTCCATACAGTCCAGATCCAGCATTTCCAGAACCTTCACCACGTTCTGGAGAGCCATCGTGGAGATCTTCAGCTTCTTACAGCCCAGCTGCAGCAAACCCTTCCTCGCTTCCACCCACAGGAAGACGTAGGACAGGCACGCATCCAGGGCTCTTGGCTTGAGGTATATGTCTACAAACACCTTCAAGGACTGCTCGGCCCCTATCCTCACAGCTCTCTCTTGTGTTTTCCTCTTACGCTTGACCACTCGAGAGCAAGCATCTGTCTTATCTCCAGCCCATACGTTCCAGAAGTCCTTGTGCAAAGCCCGCAAATCCAGAACTCGAAGTTTGTGGCTCCTGTGGGAGAAATAACAAGGCTAAGAATTAAGACAAGAGCCAAGCGGTGGTGGCGCACGCCTTTAATCCCAGCACTCGGGAGGCAGAGCCAGGTGGATCTCTGTGAGTTCGAGGCCAACCTGGACTACAGAGTGAGTTCCAGGAAAGGCGCAAAGCTACACAGAGAAACCCTGTCTCGAAAAACCAAAAAAAAAAAAAAAAAAAAAGAATTAAGACAAGAACCCACCCTTCCCCATCATGCTTCTTTTCCATTTTCTGAAATAGAGTCTCACCGTCACTACGAAGAAGGCCAGACTGGCCTGAAATTATAGCCTGAAGCTGAGGGCTGAAACTATAAGCTAGCACTACCAAACCAAATCAGCACAACCTTTTATTCTTACTCCTTCCCTGTTCCTTCTATTTATCTTGATGCTTTGTATCTCTTCCTCTTTAATCTAGCCTGGTCCCACTTCTAGCATCTATGGGAAGAGGCAGGGGTAGGCACCTTCAACCATAGCTCTATGTTATGGGAATTTTTTCTGTGTTGTAGTCTGATGTCCAAGGGAGTCGGCATTGGTTCAACAGATGGGGTTCACATTCAGCTGGCTGAAATGGATCATGGAGTTCCCTGGCGGACTCAGGAGAAGAGAAAGGGAGGCCCTCAGAAGAGGAAGAGGTGGGGCCGAGGGGTTGCGCAGCCTTTTCGAGCTGGGAGGTGGACAGTGGCGGTGTGTTGTGGTCACTTACAGTTCTCTCAGGTTTATATCCTTAATATTTATCCCCGAGTTTTACTTTTTAATGAAGGATAAAAGAAATCGCAATAGCTATGCCTGTCCTAAACAGTCCTGAACACTCAAATCCTTTACCTCGATGGCTCAGCAATGGTCCAACGGTTTCCGAAACCCTCCCGAGGCCAACGTAAGCCTCTAACCTTCTCTCCATTCTCTATTCTCCCTGACCCGAGCTCTCCCTACCCTAGACTCTGGAGCCTCCCTTCTGGAGTGGTCTTCCTCACCTGGGGTGAACCTTCTGGCCAAGCAGTATATCGATCCCATCCAGTATGGTTTGTAAGGTCTCCAGGTAGGGTACCTTCATCTCCATCAGACCCCCCAGTGGGAGACAGGGGAAAGGCCAGACCTGCACCATCGCCCTCAGGATGGCAGACTGTCTGCGGGTGAAGGCCTCCTTGAAGAGTCGGGGGAAGAGCTCCATGGGGAGGTCCTGCAGGGCAGAGATGGCCAGGGCCTCCTCCCTCAGCAGCCTCTGCACTGCCAGCTGCAGGAGTGTGGGTGTGGCCTGGAAGCTCATCCTGAGGGATCTGCAGGGAGATGGTCCTAAAATGTTCAAGAGAAGACACCTTTTCAGGCTAAGGATTAAGAAGCCCTTCTCTTCTCGACCCAGAAACCAACTCAGGCCCATAGCCACTGTTCTAGCAATAATTTTCTTTACCCATCCGTCTCCAAACAGGAGCCTGTTGTATTGTGCCCTCTCACCTTGCAATGTGGTCCTAAGAGCCTGAGAGCTCACTCTGCTTTTTAAGAAAGTTTTTTTATCACCACCCAGGACCCTGGAACAAGGACTGAGAATGTCCCGTGGACCAACACAGTCACATTCTCAGTTCTAGCAATGGATGTGGCTGGGAACAATTTAGGAGGCTGTAAGATGATTGTTATCTTCTCATTAAAAAATTAATTAATTAACAGCCCAGTGATGGTGGCACACACCTTTGATCCCAGCACCGAGGAGGCAGAGACAGGTGGATCTGAGTTTGAGGTCAGTCTGATCTACAGAGCAAGTTCCAGGACAGCCAAGGCTACAGAGAAACCATGTCTCAAAAAAAACCAAGAAGAAAAAGACTAGAGCTGGGTGAAAACAGTGACAGGTTCCCCTATCTTCCTTGCCTGGGAGTACACAGCCTCACAAAGTCACATGGTTGGTAAGACACAGCATTGGGTGGCAAGAGAAGGTAAGGATTAGGGAGCTCACCGGTGGGGGTGGGTGCTTGATAAAAGAGAAGGTGGAAGCTGTGTCTGGACCATTTGGGTTGTTTTAAAAAGGAGAGAGTCAATGTTTTTGGAAGCTTTGGGAAACAAAGGTTACAAGAGGTCCATCACTTCTTTTTCCACTGCCTCTGTAACTGGCCAGACCACTCAACCCTTGCCCATCTGTAAATGAGGCTCATAGGCTCATAACTGCACCCGGTCCCTTGCTGTTTTCAAAGTGGTACTAAGCTACAGCCCTCATCTTGGATTGAGGGATTTGAGGCTGAAGACTAGCTAAAGACTAGATTATCTACCCAAAGTCACAGGGCTCCTGTTGGTAGCTTCAAGACAAAAAGTAGCAGAGCCTGCTGACCCATGATTGTAGTTCCAGTTCTCAAGAAAGTAGAGGCAGGGGATCAAGAGTTCAAGGTCAGCTGCACTTGGAGTTTCGGGACAGCTTGGGCTACTTGAGATCCTGTCTAATTCTCCCCTCTCCCCGTGACAAGAACCCAGAGGGAGACCCCCCCTCTAACTCCTTCCCCTCCCCCCAAGACAGGGTTTCCTCTGTGTAGCTTTGTGCCTGTCCTGGATCTCGCTCTGTAGACCAGGCTGGCCTCAAACTCACAAAGATCCGCCTGCCTCTGTGCTGGGATTAAAGACGTGTGCCACCACCACCCGGCTCCTCTAACTCCTAAAGAACATTCCTGCCTCCCCTCTTCTATCCCTGTGATGTTCATTCGCTTGTTAGACTACACCAAGTAACACCAACCTCCCAAACTTCCATTCTTGAGTAGATGTTTCCTTTTTTCTTTTTCTATACCGCCCCCCCCCTTTTATTACTCTGAATAAGAAGAACTAGTTTTCAAGCATAATTTGTTTTCACTCCCCTCACTGCCCGGCTCTCACTGGTTCCCTTCCACACCCTCCTCTGCATTTCCACGACTCACTCTCTGTTGCCCACTCCTGCTTGCCTCTCCCTCTCGCCCCTTCTTAGGGTCTTCTATCTAGCTTCATGGCCAAACACAGGGGGTATTTTCCATCTAGGCTTCGATTTTGATTTGGTTTGGTTTGGTTAGAAATCGCAGAAACATCATAGTTACAAAATTTTACAAGGAGATACAGACCACTACCAATGAGAATAAAAAGTTTGCTGGGCGGTGGTGGCGTACGCCTTTAATCCCAGCACTCGGGAGGCAGAGGCAGGCGGATCTCTGTGAGTTCGAGGCCAGCCTGGTCTACAGAGCGAGATCCAGGAAAAGCGCAAAGCTACACAAAGAAACCCTGTCTCGAAAAACCAAAAAAAAAAAGGTTAAAAAAAATTTTAAAACTAGCTTGAAAACACAGGGCTGGAAAAATGGCTCAGCAGTAAAGAGCACTGGCTACTCTTGCAGAGGACCAGAGTTCAATTCCCAACACCCATATTATAGCTCACAACCATTTGTAACTCCAGTCCCAGGGGTCTAACACGCTTTCTGGCACCTGTACCTTAGGAATTTTAATGATTTTTAATCATCTCACATAGACCATCTTTGGAAAGTTTATTGTTTCTTTTTTTCTTTTTTCTTTTTTTTTTTTCAGATAGACCATCTTTAAGCTGCATCCTCCACTAACCTTGTGTGACTCACTTCTGCATTAAGCTTAAGTTGTCTGGCATTTCCCTCCCCTCATCTTTCCTTTCCTATTTTTGGAAAAAATAAAGCAAAATTTTATTTTACTATATCTAAAAAAAAAAATCCTTCCTTATTAAAAAGATGTCTCCTTTCTTTTAAGGTTACCAGAAATACATAATACATTCTCATCTTTTTTTAAAATAAAGACAGGGTTTCTCTGTGTAACAGCCCTGGCTGTCCTGGAACTCACCTTGTAGACCAGGCTGGCCTCGAACTCACAGAGATTCACCTGCCTCTGCTTCCCAGAATGCTAGGATTAAAGGCACTTGCCCACCATGCCCAGGCTAGATATTTCTTAATATTTCTCTGACCTGCTTAATGGTTCCTTTTACTTTATTTCTCTTTTTGAGACAGGGTCACATTTTTTTCCAGAGCTGAGGACTGAACTCAGGGCCTTGCACTTGCTAGGCAAGCGCTCTACCACTGAGCTAATCCCTAACCCCTTTTTTTTTTCCCCTCCGAGACAGGGTTTCTCTGTGTAACAGCCCTGGCTGTCCTGGAACTCGCTTTGTAGACCAGGCTGGCCTTGAACTCACAGAGATCTGCCTGGCTCTGCCTCCGAGTGCTGGGATTAAAGGCGTGCGCCATCACCGCGGCTCAGGGTCACATTTTTATGGGGAGGGTCAGGTAGGGAGAGGATGGAGTCTCAAGTAGCCCAGGCTGGCCGTGAATTTTGACACAGCCAAGGATGACTTTGAACTTGATCCCCATCTGAATCCTGGGATTTGAGGCAAGCATAGTGAAACCTAGCCCATGCCATGCTCATACACACCAGGCAAGCACTATACCAACTCGGCCACACCCGCAGCCCTTCCTTCTCTTTCTCATTGTCACTAGACAGAGCAACACAAGGAATTGACCAGTTTATTAAAAGCGAACCGAATCAATTATGAGCGTAACACAATGTAGCAAGTAAGATCCCCTCTCCACAGAGTGTAAAACTATAGAGTTCTTGTTTGCTGCAATCCTAAGGGATTTTTATTGCCACTTGTACTTTAAAAAGAGGGGAGGCTCTTTTCTAAGCCAGCAAGATTCAGCTCAGTGGGTAAAATCACTCAGTAGGCAAGCCTGAGGGACCCGAGTTCAAGCCCCAGAACCCACAAAATGCCAGGTGTGGTGGCATGTATCTGTAATCCCAGAGCTACTACTGCCAGGTGGGAGATGGAGATAGGAAGACTTACCTGGAAGCTCAAGGCCAGCTAGCCTGCAGCACACAGATATGACAAGGGAGACCCTGCCTCCGTGAGGTGAAAGGAGAGAACTGACTCCCATAGTGAGCCTCTGACCTCCATGTACTTGCCGTATGAGCACCCACACCACACACCACACACACACATGCACTAACAATAACAAAAAGGCTTAAAGTTCTTTTTACATATTTCCTTTATCTCACAAAGCTTGAGTGAAGGAATGCAAAATTGGCCACGTTGACAACTTCCTGTGACCTCAGGCAGTGAATGATCTTGCGTAATCAAGGAGGAGGAGAAAACACACAGAGAATCTTTACAAATGAGCTCTGTAATTGCAGAGGACATGCCAAAGGCATCTGATTCCCTGGAGAAACAGGGTGAGTGCAGGTAGCTATATTATCCTGGAAGACCAGGCAGCACAACAGGGGTCAGAGAGAGGCCGCAGCTTTTAAGAGCATTGGCTGCTCTTTAGGGGACCCGGGTTCAATTCCCACCACCCACATGGTGGCTCACAACCATCTGTAACTCCAGGGGTTCTCGTGTTCTCTCCTGGCTTTCGCAGGCACCAGGCATTCACACACATAAATGAAAATAAATCCGTGAAAGAGAAGCCATACAGCACATCACATAGAAATCCCAATTCTGAAATTAACA
The DNA here is from genome assembly GCF_007827085.1 of Peromyscus californicus insignis. Lineage (NCBI taxonomy): Eukaryota > Metazoa > Chordata > Mammalia > Rodentia > Cricetidae > Peromyscus > Peromyscus californicus. Next base: position 7,257,394 of record NW_026294573.1, read on the forward strand.
GAGGTCTGCTATCCAAACATATTTAGAAATTTCAAGGTCAAATTAAGGGTTTTTCCTTACTATTTTACACACTAACAGACAAAGAACTACATTACCTAGAACACATTCTTTGTTTGTTTGTTTGTTTTTTCAAGGCAGGGTTTCTCTGTGTATAGCCCTGGCTGTCCTGGAACTCACTACGTAGATCAGGCCTGGAACTCAGAGATCCCCCTGCCTCTGCCTCCTAAGTGCTGGGATCAAAGATGTGTGCGTGCCACCATGACTGGTTCAGAATGTATTAAATAGGAACAAGGGGTTTTTTTTGTTTTTGTTTTTTTTTAAGATTTTATTTTTTTATTATGTATACAGCATATATGCCTGCAGGTCAGAAGAGGGCACCAGATCTCATTACAGATGGTTGTGAGCCACCATGTGGTTGCTGGGAATTGAACTCAGGACCTCTGGAAGAGCAGTCAGTGCTCTTAACCTCTGAGCCATCTCTCCAGCCCCAGGTTTTTTGTTTTGTTTTGTTTATTTAAAAAAAGCCTGCACATTTCCTAGAGGGAACTCTCCTTTTTAAAAATTTTTGTTTGTTTTTTTTGTTTTGAGACAGGGTCTCAGTAGTCCTGTCTGACTTTGAACTCATAAAAATATGTCTCTGCCTCTGTCTCCCGAATGCTGGGGTTAAAGGTATGCACTCACCCTCCCAGCCTCTTTCAAACCACAGGCCAGAAAAGCTGTAAACCTGGAACAAGACCAGGAAGGGCAATAATTGAGGCTGCTGAGGGACAGTGACGGAGAGGGTGGGAAACAGGAAAGACAGTCTCCATGTGAAATCACTTGAAGCTCCATGCCATCATCTGAAGCCATGTGTCCTGGCCTCCTGAGTGCTGGAATTAAAGGTGTAGACCTGGCCCTTCAAAACACACTTTAAAATCTTATTATTACTGTCATTATCATTATTATTACAAGACAACTTCTCTTCGGTTACTTACAGGTTACCCTCAAACTCACCATGTAGCCAAGGATGACCCTGAACTGATCCTCCTGCCTCTATCTCTCAGTTGCTAAAATTACAGGCACGTGCCACCATGCCTGGTTTTATGTGGTGCTGGGCATCAAACCTAGAGCTTGTATATACTAGGCAAGTACTGTACCAACTGGGCCAGGAGTTTCCCACAAAGGAACCACAGGGACCCAAAGTCCTGGCAGTGACTCATTAACTCAGCAGCCTACCAGAGAGTTCCCAAGCTGTCTGGTGGAGTCGCCAGAATATGCAACTAGGATACTCTAGCTGGTGGTACCACTCTTCAATGAGCAAAGGCAGGAACTGAGTCTTCAGGTTTCGATTTATGCAGAGAACCAGCAATCTGTGAAGACATTAGGGTTAATACTCCCCTAAGACACCACAAAACAGCTTCCATCTAATTCATCTCCAGCCAACAGTGGGGACAGAAAGGAAATAGGCCATCCATCATTTCAGAGCTCAGTCTTCCTTTGGTCAGGTGCTCAGCCACATTTCTGAGACCTGTGATATCCGTGCCTCTCTCTTTATCACTTGCATTCTTTTTTTTTTTTTTCTTGAGACTGGGTTTCTCTGTGTAGCTTTTGGAGCCTATCCTGGAACTAGCTCTGGAGACGAGGCTGGCCTTGAACTCAGAGATCTGCCTGCCTCTGCTGGGATTAAAGGCGTGCACCACCACAGCCCAGCTTTTTTTTTTTTTTTTTTTTAAATTCAGGTCTCCTTATATAGTCTTGGCCTGGAACTCTACAGATCAGGCTGGTCCCAAACTTATGGAATCCACGTGCTTCCTCCTCATGAGTACTGGGATTAAAAGTGTAGACCACTATACCTGACTCTTTAAAACATTAAAAAATTATTTATATTATTATTGTTTTAAGATAAGGTCACTTGGGTTCCATGCTGGCCTCAAACTCACCATGTAGCCAAGGACGACCCTGAACTTCTGATCCTCCTACCTCTATTTCCCAATTGCTCAAATTACAGGCCTGTGCCACCATGCCTGGTTTTATGTGGGGCTGGGGACCAAACCTAGGGCTGTGTATGCTAGGCAAGTATGCCCACACCGCCTCCCCTGCTCCCTTATTATTTTAGAGCACATTCCTTCTTTATACAAAGGTTGCCAGATGCAGCAGCCTACACCTGTAATTCGAGCACTCCACAGTCTGAGGGAGCTCATGAGTTTGAGGCAAGTTTGGTTACACAGTGAGACCCTGCCTCAAAACAAAACAAGAACAGCTGGCTGTAACTCCAGCTCCAGGGGCTCAGCCACCCTCTTCTGTCCCCTGCAAGCACCCACAGTGAGCACAGACAGACAGACATGCAGGCAAAACACTAACGTACATAAAATTAAAAAAAAAAAAATAAAGCTTTAAAAAAGGTAAATGTAAAACAGATTGTGTGTTGTGCAAGCCTCCTGCAGACTGCATTGGTTGTGACAGGAAGCTGTTCAAGCTGGGTGTGGCACAACTTTAACCACAGCACTCTGGAGGCAGAGGCAGAAGGATTCCTATGAGTTTGAACTGAGCCTGGTCTACATATGAAGTTCCAAGACAGCCAGAGCTACAAAAAAGACCATAAGGGAGGGAGGGAGGGAGGAAGGGAGGGAGGGGGGCATGGTGTCACCCACCCTTAATCCTGGTACTCAGTGGGCAGGGCAAGTGGATTGCTATGAGTTCAAGGCCAGCCTGGTAGTTCCAGGAGAGCCTGGGCTACACAATGAGACCTTGTCTCAAAACCAAATAAACGAATAAAAATAAAAATAATTAATCTAATTAAATTTTAAAAAAAACAAATACAGAAGCCTGGAAGTGTTGGGCAAAGTGGCACACACCTTTAATCTCAACAGAGGCAGGAAGATCTCCGGCCAGCCAGAGATACACAGAGAGACCCTGTCTCAAAAACAACAACAACAAAAAAAGAATTAACCAAACAAAAACAGGAACCAGGTAGTTCGGCAGTGGTTGGCCTACACCAATTCTTTAGGTTTGTGTAAATGCCTTCTGTAAAGTTTGCTTGAGGTCTGTGGCCCACTTCTCAGGATGCACCCTATCTTTAAGCTGCCCCAGACTATTCTGGATCTGCCAGAGAGATGAGAACCCCTTACTCCTCTACTCTGGAGAGTCGTGACTGCTTTTGGATGGTCATAAATACCTGCAATGAAGTCTCTGTGCTGAACTCCAGAGGCCAGGGTTCTTCTACAGAAACAAGAAAACCTCCATTGTACTGCACTTCCTGGACCAGAGGCGACTGCGCTGTCTCCGCCTCTTCCTCGCCTCCGTCCTAGCCCCTCCCCTTCCCCCACCTCCCCTCATCCCTAAGAACCCGTCTGTGAAAGGCTGCGGGCTACTGTCTCTAGCCCGAGGGCTTTCCGGGCTTAGAGGTCAAGTCAAAGACACAAATGTTTTAAAGTGTCCAATTGTAACCAATCCTCTGAAGAAAACTAAGGCCTTTTTCTGTTGAAAGGAACAGTCAGAGACACTTCAGGTCCTGGTATCCCGTCACTGGGTTAGCGCAGGAGTCAACAGCTTTGCTTTTTGAATTTTGTTTTGAGACAGGGTCTCATAGAGCCCAGGCTGGCCTCAAACTCACTATGTAGTCAGTAGCCTTAACTCCAGATTCTGCTTTTCACCTCAATGCTGGGGTTACAAGTGTGCGTCTCTGTGTCCGGTTTATAAAGTGCTGGGAACTGAATCCACATAGGGTGGGGTGGGGGTGGGGGTATGTCTCTGAAAACACCATGCCAGCAGAATGTGGATCCCAGATCCCTGAAAGGCAAGAAGTCCAGTTCAACAGGACTCAGTAACTCAGTAGTCTGATTCAAACTTTGACACCCGGTAGTTTTTAAGGCATATTTAAATAGAGCACAATTTGAAAAACGTTTCCTCGTGATAATTAACACACTACTGTGTGCACAATAAAGTTCCTCGTGATAATTAACACACTACTGTGTGCACAATAAAGTTTAAGGCATGACTACATCAAAACTCTTTGTAAAGTACATGTGACATCATCCATAAAGATGAGTTCAATTGACTGACTACATGTGACATCTTAAGGGTCTGGGGGAAGATCTGGGGTGGTCTTATCATACAGATAGGTTTCCAGGCTATTAACCACCCCCACCCCACCCCCTCCCGCTGCTCTAAGCCTTCTGGGCAGAAAACAGGTTCGTCTTCTTTCACCTTGAAGAGACAACCCTGCCTGTTTAACATTCCTGGTTTCCCTAGTGCTTCTCTGTGAGCATGAGAACTGTGCTTTCATGCTAGTCAAGCACTCTAGCAGTGAGTTAGTTATATTGCTTCAGAGGGAGCTTGACTTGCAACTTGAGCGGCCCTGGGCAGCATTGGGGAGGCCTGGTGAGCAACTTGACTGATATTCTGCATAGATAGAGGGATAAAACCTTCTCCCCAGTGGGAGGATTCCTGCAGTAAGCAAAGGGTGAGACGACCCCTCCTCCAATGGAGGGGTAGACTTGGTAACTTGGGTTTCCATAGCACACGCTGCCAAGCTTTGCCTGTGTAGGGACACTGGAAGTCCCAGTCTTGTTGAAATCAATGCCTCGCAGGCAGGTGGGATTAGGAGTCACTGGGGTCCGGGCTTCTACTCTGTTTTAGGGACCTCTGAGACACCTCCTTTCTGAGATAAAACTGAGGTATGGCAGACATGACTGCAAGTCTGTGACCTTGTGGGCTGACAAGGACTTGCCTCAGTTTATGCGTGGATTTCCTCAGCAACAGTACATCTAAGTTCACCACCAGCCACACATACCATCCAAGAGCAAAACAGTCACTGAGGTGGGGTGAGGCTGTTAGGGTGTGATTTTTTTTTTCTTCCAATTTTTAGTTAGTTTTTCTTTTGTTTGTTTTGTTTGATATGGTCTCTTGTAACTCATGCTGGCCTCAAAATAGCAATGTAACCAAGGATGACCTTGGACTGAGTCCTGATCCTCTTGCCTCTTGGTCCTGAGTGCTAGGACGACAGGTGTGTCCCACTAAGCTTGGTTTAGCTTTGAATTATTCACACCTGTTTTCTAGCGTTAATACGAGGCAGAGAGATTGAGTCAAAAACCAGGCAGCTGGTAAACTGGTGTCTAGAGGGCCACCGAGGGTGGGAGTGCAGGTGGATCCTAGAATTTTCCTCCCACCTCCTACAGCCTGATTCCCAAGGACATTTTTAGTACTGGGTTCTGTAGCCAAGATACCACTGAACCCTGGCAGAGTGAACTGTATCTGTGAAGGTTCCTCCATCTTGCCTCAGCTGAAGCCATCTTTGGTTTCTACCCCTTGCCCTGAAAAGTCTCCTGGAAAAGTGGGAAGGAACCCAACCCTGTTCTAGAACTCAGGGCAGAAATGCCCCATCAAACAGTGTCTTCTTGGATCTTGTTAAATTGCTTCCCCTGCAACTGTCAACCAGGCTATAGTTTTTCTGTGTTCATCTTTAAGAACTCCCTGAAATATGCCTTGGGGCTGCTCTGTGAGAAGTATTTCTCTCCAGGTACTCACAGGCCAGCTTAATACGGACTCTCAATTAGAATTTTGGTCTTGGTTTTTGGGTCTTTACCCCATAACCTGCTTGTGAATGGAGCAGCTGCTTGTGAGTGGATTCTGTCTTAGGCCTGGGTCATCTTTCATGCCCTGGCTGTTTTCTCTCCCCTCACCCTTAAAAACAAACAAAAAACAACAACAACAACAACAACAACAACAAAAACAGGCTCTCACTAAGTAACTCTGACTGGCCTGAAATTTATGTAGATTAGGCTTGGCCATGAACCCTGAGATTCACCTGTCTCTCTCTGCCTGGGAATGCTAGGGCTAAAAGGTATGCCAGGCTGTTTTCTCTTCCTTCCTTCCTTCCTTCCTTTCCTCCCTCCCTCCCCCACCCCCTCTCTCTCCTTTTTTTTTTTTTTTGTTTTTTTTGTTTTTTGAAACAGGGTTTCTCTGTGTAGCCCTGGAACTCATTATGTAGACCATCCTGGGGCGAAATCTATCTAACAAGTGCTGGAGTTAAAAGTTTTCTTTTCTATGACTGTAGTCTTTCCATATCGAACATTAGCAGCTACTACCCACAAGGATTAGCAGCGGCCAGCCTTGGGTTCTGTCTTAATTACCTTGTGCCTTGCTGTGATAGAAACATCTAAAACAAAACTTTTGGGTGTTTTGGGGTTTTTTTTGTCTTTTTGTTTTGTTTTGTTTCAAGACAGGGTTTTTCTGTGTATCTTTGGCTGTCCTGGAACTCATTCTGTAGACCAGGCCGGCCTCAAACTCACAGAGATCCACCTGCCTCTGTCTCCTGGGAAATAAAGGCGTGCAACACCACGCCCGGCTCTAAAACAACTTTTAAAAAAAGGAAATCACAGTTAACCCAGTCTGGAGACTACACAGTCATGCTTACAACTGTGTCTCTAGGTGATTTAGATCCTGTCAAGCTGACAATTTGGTATTAACCACCACAGGCTCATTATTGTTATCTGAGTAAGAAATTACTGCCATAACTATTTAAGAAAAGAAGACAAATTCAGCAGTAACATTGTAGAGTATGGCCTGTTACCGCTGGGAAAGCCTTCAAGGATATCTGGTTTAGTGATAAACATATACACATGTGTGTGTGTGTGTGTGTGTGTGTGTGTGTGTGTGTGTGTGTGTGTATATATATATATATATATATATATTTTTTTTTTTTTTTTTCCTGTGATCAGGTCTCATTGTGACAGAGCAAGACAATGCAAAGTTCCCTCCATCTTGTATTCTTACTGAGGCTGTTTCAAGTTTAACTAGAATTTGATCTTCTTGATGGAGAATTCCATGGAAAACTATCCAACTCTATTCTAGGAACCAAAGGTCAGGTAGCTAACTTGTTTCAGCTTCTGTTAAACTGCCCATTTGTGTGGAATCCCCTCCGGCTAACTGATTATTTTAGCTCCCATTAAAACTGCTTGATTCAAACTGCTTACTTCTACAAAGCCCCCAGTGTAGCTGTGAAAGGACCAAGCAGACGCTGTAACAGGCTGTCAGTCTTCTCTCAGAGATCAGACCTCAATTTCAGTTTCCTGAGACTTGAGCAAGCAGTTTCTGGGAGGGCTATGTATGACACAGTCCTTGCAGTCGCTCCCTTTCTGCACGTACTCTGACTGCTCAAGGTTCAGCCAGTTGATTACTGTCTGGGACCTCTCACCAACTTACAGCTATGTACATGGGTCAGTGTGAACATGCGAGGCCAGCCAGCCTCCATGGCAGCTTAAGGACAAAGCCTGGGATTTGTGCAGGCCTGCCACAAAATGGTAACTGTAACCCCAACCAGTAAATTCAAAAGTTACATACCCTCACCCAAGCATATGATGCAAAGACTTGTACCACCCTACTTGCGGTTTTTCCCTTTAAAAACCCCTCACCCTGAGAGCTCAGGGCCATCCTCCTCCACTCAGTCGAAGTGTTGGACACTAGACTTGTTATCAATAAACCCCTGTGTGTTTTGTATCAGATATTGGCTCTGTGGTGGTCTTGCTTGGGGGGCCTCGAGACACGGGCACAACAGCTGCAGAGCAAGATATCAAGGTGTGGTTTCTGCCTTTAAAAACTTGGCTCTAAACTATCTCTGGTGGGCTACCAATATCATCATGTAGCCCAGGCTGGCCTCCAACTCACCGTGCAGACAGAGATGACCTGCGTCCACTGGCTGGGTGCTAAGACTGCTGTTGTACACCAACCCGGTCGGTTTATGTTGCACTGGGAATGGAACCCAGAGTTTCGAGTGTATGCTGGGCGAGCACTCTACCAGCTGAGCTCCATCTTCAGCCCTTGTTCTTTTCACTGCGGAATCCATTGTTGCAGAGACAGGATTTATATAAACAAAAGAAACACTGGCCTCTGGGAGTGATTCCAAACTGGAGCAGCAGTAGCAGCCTCGGGAAGATTTGTTAGTACAACAGTGGCAGTGACTCACCTTTATCCTACAGATCTGGAAATTTAGGGGTAGGCCAGTGACACACACACACACACACAGACCGCCCAGGGCATTCTGATGATGGCCAAGGTAGAGCCTGGGAGTACAGGAGGAAGGGCCCCCTGGAGGAAGGTTAGATCCCACCCTGGTCAACCAGATCACAGACTGTTTGAGACAAGGTCTTACTACATAGCCCTGGCTGGCCAGGAACTTGTTATATAGGTCTGACTGTACTCACAGAGCGCCTCCTGCCTCTAGCATGTGCCTTGCATCAAGTTAAATTATCCCTGGCTTGTTTGACTTTCTTAAAATGTATTGTGTGCACATGTGTTGGCTAGTTTTATGTCAACTTGACACAGGCTGAAGCCATTGAAAGGAACTTCAAATGAGAAAATAGCCTCCAGCCTGGCAGTAGTGGCACACGCCTTTAATCTCAGCACTCAGAGGCAGAGGCAGGTGAATCTCGGCATTTGAAGCCAGCCTGGTCTAGAGAGTTCCAGGACAGCCCAGGATACACAGAAGAAAACACCTTCTGAAGATCAGGCGGTGGCAAACCTGTGGGGCATTTTCTTAACTAGTGATTGATGGTGGAGGACCCAGCCCATGGTGGGTAGTCCCATGCCTGGGCTCATGGTCCTGGGTTCTATAAAAAAGTAGGCTGAGGAGCCGGGCGGTGGTGGCGCACGCCTTTAATCCCAGCACTCGGGAGGCAGAGGCAGGAGGATCTCTGTGAGTTCGAGGCCAGCCTGGTCTCCAAAGTGAGTTCCAGGAAAGGCGCAAAACTACAGAGAAACCCTGTCTCGAAAAACCAAAAAAAAAAAAAAAAAAGGAAAGAGGAAAAAAGGCTTCTCTAATGGTGATACTGTAAACTGGTGGTTACATAAATTATTCCCGGGCGGTGGTGGTGCACACCTTTAATCCCAGCACTCCGGAGGCAGAGCCAGGCGGATCTCTGTGAGTTCGAGGCCAGCCTGGTCTCCAAAGCGAGTTCCAGGAAAGGCGCAAAGCTACACAGAGAAACCCTGTCTCGAAAAACCAAAAAAAAAAAAAAAAAAAAAAAAAAGCAGGCTGAGCAAGCCACGAGGAGCAAGCCAGTAAGCAGCACTCCTCCACGGCCACTGCATCAGTTCCTGCCTGTTTTAGTTCTTGTCCTGACTCCCTTCAGTGACGAACAGCAATATGAAAGTGTAGGACAAATAAACCCTTTCCTTCCCAAGTTGCTTCTGTTGTGTATTTCACAACAATAGAAACCTGAAGACACTGCACATGTATATGTTAGGCAGCCCAAGTCTCCAGGGGCTAAGGTCAATTCTCCCTCCCCCAGAACCGTCTCAGCCAGCTGGACAGGGCATGGTAGAATGGCCCAGAGCAGACAGGAATGGGACTGTGAACTTGTGAACCATGGGTATAGGTGTCTCTGGCCAGGGGTGGTGTGTGTGGGACGCACACACACACACGCACACACACACACACACACACACACACACACACACACACACGCACGCACACACACACACGCACACAAAGGGAAGAACTCATCCTGAAACCCCTCAGAAGAAATGTAGCCCTCTAGACCTCTTGTTTTCTAGAAGTGTTTCTCATCTCCAGAACTGTAAGAACATAGGCACACATGCCTTTAAGGCCATGGGATGGTTGTGTTTTGTTACCGCAGCAACAGCAAATCCATACGCTAGCGTGCTGAGCTTTCCACAGCTGTCAAGCAACTGCCCCTGGCAGGGTGTTCTTACATGATCTTGCTGTGGCCTGAGCCACCCTCTCCTCAGCTTTGCCACTTTCACCTAAACATCTTTTCCCCAGGAAAATCTTCCTTGGCCCTACCTGACAGAATCAGATCTCTCTCCATCATGGATGTCATGGCTCCCATTTACTCTGGCACACCCTCATATCTTCCCAAAGTTTCCAGTCCCACAGATCTGTTCTCCAAAGCCTCTGTGACCAGTAGGTATTTACAGATCTCTTCTCCTGCTGGACTGAGATTCTGTGAAGCCAGCACCTGATCTGTTATAGCATAGTTTATGGACTGACAGGCTGGGTGTTAGCAAAGAGGAAGGCCAGCTCTGTCTCCTAGGACTCTCCTGACCTAAGCCTCCCTCATCACCTAATTCCTCCTTCTGTCATCCCTCCATTCCTTTAGTCATTCAACAAACATTTACCAAGTCATTAGTATGTGTCAGTGTCTAACTTCTGGATACTTGGAAAAATAAGGAAGGAGCCGGAGTAGGTGCAGAGGTTACCCTGGAGCAGACGGCTAGAGGCCAGCAGGTATCCTGTGAAAAGGATGTCACAAACTCAGGCTCTAGACATTGAGTCGTATTATTTGCCTGCAGTGTAAAATCACACATCCACACAGGCCTGTGAGTCAAGCACTGAGAGGACCCTGGACATCTTGTGGAGGGGCACAAAGGACAAGGGCTCAATGAGCACACTTGTGGCCACTTGTCTGGGTTCAATGTCCCGTGCTGCGCTTCAACAACTCTGGAACCCTAGGCCATTCGATGAATTTCATCTGCCTATTTCCTCCTGACCTGTAAAGCAGAAATGGCCCCAGTGATTCTGAACCTTGGAATGTGGTGGTTAGTTAGCTAGAGAATCAGTCCCCCAGGCAGAGGTCATGCTCAATCCTCTACAAATTCTGAGCTCAAGTCTCTTCTCTGTCTGTTGCAAAAATTTAAGAATGGTTTTCTATTTGTTGTTTTTCTGCAAAACAGATAAATAATTGCTGTTTGTTTGGGTGGGAGGCCACATTAGATAATCTAGTGGAGCCCGTTGCACTGACATTGCTGGGATGGATGGATGGATGGACAGAGAGAGATATGGATGGATGGATATACGCATGGATATATGGTTGGAGAAATGTCTGTATTTATAGAGATGAGTGAATTGATGGGTGGATAAATGGAGAGAGATGTGTATGTATAGAAGAATGTATGTATGGATAAATGGATGGAGAGATGTGTGTGTGTTGATGAAAAGAGATGGATAAATGCATGGATGGATGAATGAGAATGCTAAGGACAGTGCTACAGTGAGGTATAGTCAGTCCCCTCCTAGATTGGCAGAGGGAGTCCTAAGGAGGCACTTTGCTCTGATGCTGTAGTGGGAGCATCTGAGCTCTGGGAAGAACAGGGGCTTCTAGGACTGGGTTAGCTAGTCCCTATGAATTCCACCGAAGGTCCAGCATGACAGAGACTAGAGTAATGGTCCAAGAGGAGCCCCCCAAAGACAACAGATTATTCACGCACACTCAGTAAAGCCTCCTCTGTATACAGGGTATTGTGCCCACAGTAGTGGGTGCCCACAACTGGAGTAGGGATAGGGGCACATAGCAAAGAAAGGCTTTTCAGAGAAAGACTGTGCTGTGGATATCGCTCTGTATGCTGTGAATGTGTTGCTCTGATTGGTTAATAAATAAAGTGCTGATTGGCCAGTAGCCAGGTGGGAAGTATAGGCGGGACAAAGAGAGAGGAGAATTCTGGGAAGAGGAAGGCTGAGTCAGGAGTCACCAGCCAGACACAGAGGAAGCAAGATGTAAAGATACCGGTAAGCCACGAGGCAAGGCATAGATTTATAGAAATGGGTTAATTTAAGATGTAAGAGCTAGTCAATAGTTAGCCTGAGCTAATGACCGAGCAATTTTTTAATATGAGCTTCTGAGTGATTATTTTATAAGTGGGTTGCGGAACTGTGGGGCTTGGCAGACCCAGAGAGAAACTTTCCAGCTACAAGACTGGGCTGTAACTATTCTGCCAAGCCTGATGACCTGAGTTCAATCCCTGAAACCCACACGGTAGAAGGAGAAAACTGACTCCTATAAATTGTCCTCTGATCACATACACTGTGGTGCACACATGATCACCGCCCCCAATAAAAATACAGTAAAAAGGTGCTAAATTAGAAGCATATTCTTAGCTTGTGACTGGTCCCCATGGCAGGTGGACCCCTGTTCTGGGTGAGAACAAAACTATATTATTTTCTCAGGAAACCCACTCTTTTTGGGGGGGCAAGATTTATTCTTATGTGCATTGGTGTTTTGCCTACATGTATGTCTGTGCAAGGGTGCCAGATCCCCTGAAACTGGAGTCACAGACAGTTGTGCGCTGCCATGTGGGTGCTGGGAATTGAACCCAGGTCCTCTGGAAGAACAGCCAATACTCTTAACCACTGAGCCATCTCTCTCCAACCGCAGGAAATCCACTCTTATTCCAACCTCCTTAAAGCCCTCTTCTGAGAACCCAGAGGCAGAGGACAATGACATTTCCTTTGCACACCTCTCCTACAACCTCAGCGACCTCAGTGAGACTCCTTCCTTACCACCTGCTCTTCTGACACTGTCCTCAGGATGCTGGCTCTTTCTCTGCAGTTTCCTCCTGGGTCTCAGACCAAAGTCTGCTTTTCACCCCTGGACCCGACATTCCTTGAAAATACATACCAATGTGCAAAAATCTGAGAGAGTCTAAGGCCTCTTTGTGCCTCAGTTTTTTCTTCTGTGGAACATGGGTGTAAGACGAATTGCTAAACGTTCTTATTAATTTAAAAAAAAAAAAACCTGGAGCCAGATATTGGGGTGAAAGCCAAGAGATCAGAGGAATAGAACAAGCCACAGCCACAAGTTCTTACCCTAGGAAATCCTCAGCCCAAGAGAGAGCTTCTTCCTGTAATATCCACGCCTATATGCCTTTCTGTCCCTGCCCTCTCACTTCCTCTCTCCGCCCAGTTACATCACTTCCTCTTTCTGCCCAGCTATGTCACTTCCTGTCTGTCTGTACAGACCTCCAGACCTTTATGGTTAACTAGTGTTGGAATTTAAAGGCGTGTGATACCATGCTTGGCTCTGTTCCCAGTGTGGCCTTGAACTCACAGAGATCGGGATGAATCTCTGCCTCCCGAATGCTAGGATTAAAGGTGTGTGCTGCCGTTGCCTGACTTCTATGTTTAATATAGTGGCTGGCTTTTTCCTCTGATCCTCAGATAAGCTTTATTGGGGTGCACAAATAAAACATCACCACATATGGGAAATTAAACTTAGGGACTACTTGTGACGGGGCCAGATTAGGTGGTTCAGTGGGTATGGGCACTTGCTGCTAAGCTTGACAATCTGAGTTCAAGTTCCAGGCCCCATGTGGTAGAAGGAAAGAACCAACTCCCAGAAGTTGTCCCCTGATCTCTGTAGCTAAAGTTTTCCTGCCTGGCCCACAGTCAGGACAAATCTCTCTCACCTGCCAGTCCCACAGCCGCTCAAACCCGACCAAGTAAACACAGAGACTTATATTGCTTACAAACTGTATGGCTGTGGCAGGCTTCTTGCTAACTGTTCTTACAGCTTAAATTAATCCATTTCTATAAATCTATACCTTGCCACGTGGCTCGTGGCTTACTGGCATCTTCACATGCTGTTTCTCATCGTGGTGGCTGGCAGTGTCTCTCTCAGCCTTCCACTTCCCAGCTTTATTCTCCTCCTTGTCCCGCCTATACTTCCTGCCTAGCCACTGGCCAATCAGTGATTTATTAATTGATCAATCAGCAACACACTTGACATACAGACCATCCCACAGCAGATCTCCACATGCAGGCATGCACAAATACGAATAGATAAATTTTTAAAGAGCATTGCGGTGGTGAATATTGGTTGTCAACTTGGCAAGCTCTAGACTCACCTAAGAGACAAGCCTTGGTCATGCCTGTGGGCGATGAGCTAAATTGAGTTCACTGTAGGTGGTGCCATTCCATGGACTGGGATTCTGAGACAAAAAGAGGTGAGCTATTGAACCCACCTGATTCTCGCCTCCTGACTCTGGATGCAAGGGGACCAGCTGCCTTCAGCTTCTGTCACCATGTCTTCCAAAGCACACGGGCTGGCTGTAGCTCTGGAACTGTGAGCTAGAATAAACCCTTCCTCCCTTAAGGTATTGTCTGTCAGATATTTGGTCACAGTGAACAGAAACTCAATGAGCTCAATACTTCTGTTTTTCTCCTACAGTGTCTGTTTGGCCTCTGTACACACTTGGCTTTGCAGTTTTGCAGTTTTGTAAAGGAGCTTTAATTATGGGGTGGAAAAAAAACAATGTATGAGTTTAGAGAGAAGGTACCACAAAATACAAATCATGATTCTAAGACACACACCCCAACAATGGTCCATAATTAATTCTTGGGCTACATCTGCAGATGCTTGCTGTGTGACAAGTCCAGTGAGGTCGTGGGTCTCCTGCTGGCTCTGGCCGGACTACAAATGGAGTGGTCGTTCTCAGAAGTGTGGGGTGGGGTGCAGTCGAGGGGGAGGGACCGGGATGGCATGCTCCCTCCTGGACATAGCACACACCGGCAGCCTGGGGTAGGATGTAGTATAAATGCTTTCCCTCGGGCCAGTCGTGGACACAAGCCACTTTTGTCTCAGCTGCTCCAACAGTCCATAGTTTGTGGGGGGTGCTGCAAGAGAAACCAGGTTTGGGTGACACAGGGCTTCCAGGACTCTCATACATAGTGGTTATGAGAACACACATGGCTGTCACATCACCCATCAGCAGTATAGCCATCTGGCTCTGGAATGGCACGGAGTTGCCTACCATGCCACTGTTGTGCTAATGGAGACAACACCTCTAGGAGCTGCTGGGGTGAGGCACAAGGGCCAGCAGACAGGAGACACAATTGTCTCATACTCCCGCCACGTTTTCCAGGCCGTTATATACAAAACCAAGGCTGACAGGGTGAGCAGGGGCCTGAGACACATGAAAAGTCCTCACAATCCTCAAAGCAGGGCAGCGGTGGCCCACGCCTTTAATCCCAGTGCTTAGGAGGCAGAGGCAGGTGGGTCTCTGTGAGTTCAAGGCCAGCCTGGTCTAGAAAGCTAGTTCCAGGACAGGCAGGGCAAGACAAAGAAACCCTGTCTCAAAACACTAATAAATAAAAGAAGTTCTCAAATACTCTGCCCCTTACCTGGTTTTTGTTTTTGTTTTTGTTATTGTTGTTTTGGGTTGGTTTTTTTTTTTTTTTTTTTGTATAGTACACACACCTATCTGAATCTTTACTCAGTCCTATTTATTAATAAGTCTGTCTCCTTCTTGGATTATCAATTCCCTGAGGACAGAAGCATTCTGTGCTTGTTAGCCACTATGTCCCCCAGGAACTCCAAGGAAGATTCACTCACTCACTGTGCCTAGAGGGAATGCCTGGCATGGGAGTAGAGAGGGTGTTGCTTTTGACCACCTCTGGTCCTCGTGCAGAGGTGAGGCTGTCGTTACAGGATTATCCCTGATGTCAAGGGGAGAAGGCAGGTGCAGTCCTGAGCAACAAGCAGGGCTCATTTTCCTGTGACCTCACCCCAATGCTCCTGTAGGTCTTTGTAATACGAGCACACCTCAGCCCTGTGCCTTTGTGGTCCCCCTTATAGACCAATACAAGGAAAATCTCCAATTATAAAAGTACCGAGAAGGGGAAAGTCAGACTTCTCTGGCAGCCACAGCAATTTCTGTCCGTTCCAGGTACGCAGGGCGGGCACACCGGGGTTATAATTGTGTCGATTGTAGTGATCATCATAGGTGCTGATCAGGTACCGATGAGAGGGCTCCTGGTGGTGGGTGATCAGGTGCTTGTATGGGAGACCCTGGAAGGACAAACAGTGGTCACATTACCCATCAGAGCAAGGTGTCCCTTCCAGCCCAGGATGCTGGCAGTAATCACCTCTCATGGAGCTGAGACGCCAGTGAAGAGGAAGCCCCCACTGGTCACCAGAGACCCCCCAAGGGTCACAGAACTGTCTGTCCCCACTGGGACACACTGCTCTTTCAGTTATACACTCCAGCTAGCCGCTTTCAGTTCTCTGGCCAAGTCCATTCGTCCCCAGGGTGAGCTACCGTGGTAAATTAAAGTCAAGATGTTCAACTGAATGGAAGCTGCCAGCGCCGCTCAGGGCGCAGCTTTGGGATCTGACGTTACACCCTTTGGTTAGGTCTTGCCTTGCTCCCCGCTACTGCCCGTTTCCAAGGTAAGGGACATTTGGACTTCATATTTCCTTCAGTTACGGTGGGGAGAGCTAGAGAAGTCTCTGTAAATCACCTTCCCCCAGGAAGGATTTATGGCTCCCTCGGCTGCAAAGCAAGGAGCTGTTTCTTTGATGAGGAGTTATTTACCAGGAAGGAGAAAGCTGTGTTTTTCTGTCTGGGATGCCTGTCTGAAATCGGGGTTTTCCTAAGGAAGAAAGGAATTCTAGGGAGTCGGACTAATTGAAAGGAGGTCGATTCATCATGGACCGTAGACACCCTGCACTTCAGGCTTCCAAGAGTCGTCCCATAAATAAGTCAGAGCACAATGCCAGAGAGACACGAAGGGTTTGGGCTGGAATGCGATGCACAGTTCCCAAGATCGGCACCACCAGGGGCCAGGAGTCCCTTTCTAAACCAGCTAGTGAGCTGGTGCTTTTCCCTGAGTGGCAGACCTGCAGGAGAGGGCCCAACAGGGGTTTTATTGGCATTTCTTTGGATTCTGCATATCTCAAGTGGCGCACGCCTTTAATCCCAGCACTCGGGAGGCAGAGCCAGGCGGATCTCTGTGAGTTCGAGGCCAGCCTGGTCTACAGAGTGAGTTCCAGGAAAGGCGCAAAGCTACACAGAGAAACCCTGTCTCGAAAAACCAAAAAAAAAAAAAAAAAATGATACCGTGGTAAACCACTGACTTGGAACTTTCGTGAGGAGGGGGAATGCAATACCACATATGGCCACACGAGGGAACAGAGCCCCAGCCAGGGACAGCTGTTAACTTGAGACAGGGATGGGGTTTGGTGAATGAACAGAAAGAATCTTGAGGAAGAGATTTCTGTTTGTTTCGTTGTGTGTGGTGGTGGTGGAGTGTCAGGGAAACCTTTTTTTTTTTTTTTTTTTGGTTTTTCGAGACAGGGTTTCCCTGTGTAGCTTTGCGCCTTTCCTGGAACTCACTTGGTAGCCCAGGCTGGCCTCGAACTCACAGAGATCCGCCAGGGTCTGCCTCCCCAGTGCTGGGATTAAAGGCGTGCGCACCACCGCCCGGCTTTTTTTTTTTTTTTTTTTTTTTTTGAGACAGGGTTTCTCTGTGTAGTTTTGGGTCCTGTCCTGGATCTCACTCTGTAGACCAGGCTAGCCTCGAACTCACAGAGATCCGCCTGGCTCTGCCTCCAGAGTGCTGGGATTAAAGGCATGCGCCACCACCGCCTGGCTTGTCAGGGAAACTTTTAAGTGCAGATTTATTTTATTTTTATTTATATGTATATGTGTGTTGAGGCTTGGGAGGAGGATGCCCATGCTGGCCAGAAGAGGAAGTCAATACTTCTCACCTGCAGCTGGAGTGACAGAGGGCCGTGTGTTGACAGACATGGGTGCTAGGAATTAAACTCAAGTCCTCTGTAAGAGCAGCAAGGGCTCTTCACTACTGAGCCATCTCCCGGCCCCTGGAACTAATTAATTTTAGCCATACTGAACCATGAATTGGGGTCAGGGTTTGCAATGAGTCCAAAGGTCTCTTTAAAAGATTGCCTAATGCTCTGTACTTATCATAGCCAAAGGCCAAGAAGCTGTGGTGTAATGACCTGTTATGGAAGAGCAGGGATAACAGGATGTGATTGGGGACTAGGAGCCTCAGGCTGTGGGTTTTATTCTGACTTCCTTCAGTTAAAGCACCTTTGTATCTTCCATGCGCAAAGCTGTGGTGAAGTTCAAGAATCCAAGAGCACACCCTGGAGATGCTGCACGGTCCCAGGACCGACACCAACACACCTAGGAATGGCAGTGTGGACTAGAGATGCGTGCATGGTCTGGGCATGTCAGTGTCCTTGTGTCTCAGGGATGTCAACAAAGCGTCTGACACCACTTATTATGATGTGACTTTCCCCAAGGCAGAAGACAGTCATCTCTGGCAGTGTCAAGGCAAAACCCAGCTCTCATCTCAAAGGAAATACAAGATAGTTTATTCTTATTTTTTTTAAGATTTATTTACTTATTTATTATGTATACAGTGCTCTGCCTGCACGCATCCCTGCAGGCCAGAAGAGGGCGCCAGATCTCATTACAGATGGTTGTGAGCCACCATGTGGTTGCTGGGAATTGAACTCAGGACCTTTGGAAGAGCAGCCAGTGCTCTTAGCCATCTCCAGCCCCAAGATAGTTTATTCTTGAACCAAATATGAGTGATCAGGGCTTGGGAGCACAAGTTCAGGTCACCAAGAATAATAGTAGTTTGTATGTAGAAACAATTTCATGATTTTTTTTTTAAAAAGAATCCATATTATTAATCTTTTCTTGCATTTATGTGAAAAAAGCCGAACATTTGTTTGTATACAGGCATGCATGCGAGTGTGTGTGTGTGTGTGTGTGTGTGTGTGTGTGTGTGTGTGTGTGTGTGTGTAAGCGTCTATGGAGATCTGAGGATCTCCTTCCAGCAAAGGGAATTCCAGACACCAAATTCAGGTTGTCAGACTTGGTGGCATGAGCCTTTTGCTCACTGTACTATCTTGCGAGCTGGCTCTCATGAAGGCTTTGTTTTGTTTTGTTGTTGGGGTTTGTTTGTTTGTTTTTATTTTTTGAGACCGGGTCTCACTGTGTAACCCCGGCTGGTCTGGAACTTCCTATGTAGACCATGCTGCCCTAAAATTCATAGAGCTCCACCTGCCTCTTGTGCCCTGAGTGCTGAGATTAAAGGCATATACTACCACACCTAGAATCTTGTGAAGTTTTCTTACAGGTACAAAATAAAGTCATAAAGCATTTTCCAAATGCATTAGTGGGAGCATCAGGTAGGTGTGTTATAGCAAAGCGAAGAAATCTCTGCTTAAGTCCCAGATGCTGTCTGATGGCATTCTCAGCTTGGGTAGGTGGAAGTTAACTTAATACGTTTTGAAAATTTTTACCAGATAGCAACAAGGATGTTAGGTCAAACACAAGGGCAATGAATAGCTACTAAGAGGACTAAAAATACCCTCAAATAATTTGGCTCTCGATCTGCAACATTCCAACCCATTATAATTAGGAAGTTCTGACCAGTCTGTCAGGCTTGTAGAATCTTTAACGTAGGTGTGGCCTCCCCCGCTACCCCTAAGAACTTCAGTTTATACTGAAATAAGAATTTTAGTCTGTGATGGAATAAAATTCTTTGATTCAGGTCTCAAGGCTGGAGAGATGGCTCAGTCAGTAAAGCTGCTTGCTGCCAAGCTTGAGGACTTGAGGTTGATCCATTTTCTGCAAACTGTCCTCTGACCTCCACACGCACAGATGGCTCCCACAGGAAATGGACAAATTAATGTTTTATGAAAACTTAAAAGAAGCCTGGTGGTGGTGGCAATGGTGGCAGTGCATACCTTTAATCCCAGCACTCGGAAGGCAGAGGCAGGCAGATCTCTGAGTTAAGACCCGTCTGATCTACAGAGTGAGTCCCAGGACAAGAAACCTTGTCTTGAAAAGCAAACAAACAAACAAAAAACAAATCAAAACAAAAAAACAAAACAAAACAAAAAACCCCAAAGTTTAAAAGAAAGACACATTCATTGTCTCTGATTCATAGAAAAGCCACCTGCTTGTTCCCTTACCATCAAGCCACACAAAGAATTTGTTTCCTGCCTTTGGATTCTGAGTAGCTGGTCTCTTGGGGGCTCTTCCCACACTAAAATGCTCTGATTCTCACAAATCACACCTCACTCCTTCCTGTCACTGGCCTGAGTTTAAAGAGATGTTGGGGCACATGGGATGAGGAGACGACAGGCAGGCAAAACAAAACACTCAGGACGCTCACTTGGGATTCTCCGAGTGTGGTGGCACAGAGCACAGCTGTGCCCTATGGATGATGGTGACAAGCTTGCTATCCCCACTGCAAGCCGTGTAGGAGGTGCCCTACCCTGCTGTACCTGGAGGTGCTAGGATCCCAGAGCCTCCGGGGCAATCCCACCGGATAATTGTCACTTACCTCCACTCTCCTTTTCCCGTACCACCTGGATATATGGTCTGGTCTGTGGCTTGGGAAGGGGACATATTCCTTCCTGTAAATGCACTGTGGGGTGCGGTCAGTGGCTTTGGTGAACTGGAAAAGAACACATATGGGTGAGAATGTCTGAGAGGCTGCCTCTCTCACCCCTGCTGTGTTCCCCAGCCACCACAGCGGAACAGAGTGAATAAGAGCCCAGGACACAGCCGGGCGGTGGTGGCGCACGCCTTTAATCCCAGCACTCGGGAGGCAGAGCCAGGCGGATCTCTGTGAGTTCGAGGCCAGCCTGGGCTACCAAGTGAGTCCCAGGAAAGGCGCAAAGCTACACAGAGAAACCCTGTCTCGAAAAACCAAAAAAAAAAAAAAAAAAAAAAAAAAAAAAAAAAAAAGAGCCCAGGACACCTGATAACACAGGAGGGACATGAGCTAAGGGGCTCAGAGCCTCCTCCAGACTCCCTTGGTGACGTTCTTCTGTCCTTTCTTTTTTTTTTTTTCAAAATTTATTTTTATTTTAAGCGCATTAGTGTTTTGACTGTATGTATGTCTGTATGAGGATGTCGGGTCCCCTGGAACTGGAGTTATGGACGGTTGTGAGCTGCCATGTGGGAGCTAGGAATCCAGACCCATGCTCTCAACCACTAAGCCATCTATCTCTCCAGCCCACTTTTGTCCTCTCTTGCTCTCAGCATTCCTCCTAAGCTAGTGGTTCTCAACCTTCCTAACGAACGCTTCGACCGTTAATACAGTTCCTCATGTTGTGGTGACCCCAGGCATAAAATTATTTTCGTTGCTACTTCATAACTGTTATTTTTCTACTGTTATGAATCATAATGTAAACATCTGATATGCAGGGTGTCTGATATGTGACCCCTGTGAAAGGGTCGTGTGACACCCAGGTTGAGAATCAATGCTCTAGACTGTAAATCTTTTCCTTCTCCTTTCTCTTTTGAATTCCCCATTCTCCATCTTCTTTTCTTACTTTTTTTCTTTTTCTTTTTCTTTTCCTTTTTCTTTTTTTCCTTTGGTTTTTCAAGACATGGTTTCTCTATGCATCCCTGACTGTCCTGGAACTGATTCTGTAGCCCAGGCTGGCCTCGAACTCACAGAGATCCACCTGCCTCTGCCTTCCAAGTGCTGGGATTAAAGGGGTGCCCCACCATCCTTATTTGTCGTGATCTTGTGCTTTCTGATTGCTTTCTTAATACGGTAAACTAGTAAGTATATACGAGTTTGACTGTTTTGTTTGAGTGCTTGTTTTCTGCCTGGACAGAGTTTCAAAATATAGCCAAGGCTGGCCTTGAAGTCATGGTCTTCCCTCCTCACTCTCTACTCATGTGCCAGGGTTACAGGAATGCAGAGGCCCAGGAATTTTAGTCCATTTTTTTTTTTATTTTGTATTTTGAGATAGGGTTTATCTATGTAGTCCTGGTTGTCCATAGGAGCTTGCTACGTCAACCAGGCTGGGATCAAACCCACAGAGATCTCCTGCCTCTGCCTCCCGAGTGCTGGGATTAACGTTGTGCACCACCTCCGCCCAGCTCCGGTTTAGTCATTTTTAAGTGTACAGTGCAATGACATTAAGCACTTTCCCATTGTTGCTCAGCCACCCCCCAGTATCCCTATCTAGAAGGTCTACATCCCAAACGCCAGGCTCCCCTGGCCATGCTGCTTTCAGTTTCCGTGAACGGACATACCCGGGGCACCCGGGAGAAGTGGTCCCACAAAGTTTGTCCTGTTACAGCTGGTTCCTTCCACTCACGTCTTCAACATTCGCTCAAGTGGGAGGACGTCCAGAACTTCCCTCCTCGTAGAGACTGTGCGACCTAGCATATCTCATTTATCCATCCATCGACGGGTGAGTATTGTCACCTGCATTGTGCCTCCTCTTGGACTAAATGGGAGCAACGTTGCTCAGAAATATCTTTCTGAATCTGAGTTTTCGTTCTTTTCAGGTTACATTCAGAAGAACTGGTGGGTCATATGGTCATGTTGTGTCCAGTTCTCTCTATTCCTCCCCCTTCTCCTTTTAAGAAATTAATTTTTTAAAATTAATTTTATTCTCATTTTAAATTTTTTTCTTTATATATATATGTGTGTGTGTGTGTGTGTGTGTGTGTTTTGCCTGCCTGTATGTGTGTGTGCAGTGCCCCCAGAGTCCAGAAGAGGGCATCAGAGGGAACTGGAGTTACAGGTGGTTGTGACCTGACATGTGTGTGCTGGGAACTGAACCTGTGTTTTCTGGAAGGGCAACTGGTGGTCTCAACCAGTGAGCCATCTTTACAGCCCCTTTGTTGTAGAATATTTCTTTACACTGTGTGAAGATGTGTCACCGTGATTGGTGTAATAAAAAACTAAACAGCCAATAGCGAGGCAGGAGATATAGGTGAGATTTCTGGACAGAGAGAGCTCTGGGAAGAAGAAAAGAAAAGTGGCCAGGCAGACACAGAGGAAGCAAGACATTCATTCAGGAGGAGAGGTAAAAGTAAGTCACATGGCAACATGTAGATGAATAGAAATAGGTTAATTTAAGTTATAAGAGCTAGTGGGACAAGCTTAAGCTAAAGACTGAGCTTTTATAATTAATAATAAGTCTCCATACTCTGTGTGTGTGTGTGTGTGTGTGTGTGTGTGTGTGTGTGTGTGTGTGTGTGTGTGTGTGAGAGAGAGAGAGAGAGAGAGAGAGAGAGAGAGAGAGAGAGAGCGAGCGAGCTGGCTGCCCAAAGAAAAATCTGTCTACATATGGCTTCCAATGTGGGGGCTCAAATATCCAAACATAGGGCCTGAGAAAGCTAAGAAAAGTTCTGGACAAGGAGCCTGATGTAGATTACTAGTCCTACAGTCTCTCAGGCGG
Source organism: Peromyscus californicus insignis (assembly GCF_007827085.1). Classification (NCBI taxonomy): domain Eukaryota; kingdom Metazoa; phylum Chordata; class Mammalia; order Rodentia; family Cricetidae; genus Peromyscus; species Peromyscus californicus. The sequence continues at coordinate 7,280,142 of NW_026294573.1, forward strand.
GCTGGTGCTCAGCAGCATAAAAAGGCACCCTTACAGGCTCCTGCCTGCAAGCTGGAGTCAGCTGCCAGCACCAAGCACCAGTGCCAAGTGTTAACCTGAGCTGTGTGGCAGCTGACATGGCAGTTTAAGATTTGTCTCATGCTGTGAGAGAACACTGCTCAGTAAAGACAGATCCAAATGGAAAACATCTCTAAACAAGTTACAGTGTGTTTAAAAATATGTGCATAGGCTTTAAAAAGAAAAGAAAATAGGTATAGACAGCCATAGAAAAAATAGTTTATCAATAATAAGATAAAGGCTTTATAAAGGGAATAAAATAATATGAAAAAGATAAGCCATGTAAAGATGGAAAATACACAGAGAGTCTGGATCCTGTATGGTGTCTTATTGATTTTGAATTTTTTGAATGCTAATGAACAATTTGGTTTAATAAAAAGCTAAACAGTCTGTTTTAAAAACAATTTTTAATTTTTATTCATTATAATTGTGTGTATATGTACAGGTGCTTGAAGAGACCAGAGGTATCAGATCTCTCTGGAGCTGGAAATACAGATGCAGGGGGTGGGAGGATAGGGGATGGGTGGTGGGTGGGTGTTGAACTGCTTGATGTGGGTGCTGGGAACCGAACTGGGATCCTTTGGAAAATCAGTGCATGTTCTTAACTGCCAGGCCGTCTTTCTAGTCCTTTAACAACCATTTCAACATGTGTTTATTTGATGGGGGGCTTGGGGTATACATGTATCAGATGAATATGCAGTGGTGAGAGGACAACTTGGGAATCAGTTCTCTCCTCTGCCATGTGGGATCTGGGGATCAAACTCAGGTCCTAACTCTTCACAGCAATCACCTTCACCCACGGAGCCATCTTGTCAGCCACCTGCTCTTTTCTTTTTAAAGATTTATTAATTTTGTTTAATTAAAAATTATGTCATTTTGCCCCACTTCTGTTCCTTCCCTCCAATCCCTCCCATGTACCCCACATTACATCCTCTAGAAACCACAACCTCTTTTTTTTAAATTGTTAGTTATCACACACACACACACACACACACACACACACACGCACACGCACACGCACACGCACACACGCACACACGCACACACACCCCTAAATATGTAAGTACAGCCTGCCCAGTATGTTTAGTGTTACTTGTGTGTATATGATATCAGGGATGATCACTGACATTAGGTATCCATTTAGGGAGCTGGTCTCTGAGGAGGACTGTTTGCTCAGCTCTCAGCATTATTTGTTGCCTGTAGTTCTTTGTTGGAGGGTGGAGTCTGTTCTGTTCTCTTTTTCTTTCCCTCCCTTCTTTCCTCCCTTCCTTTCTTCCTTCCATGTCCTCCCTTTCTTTTTTATTCTGAGATAGGGTCTCACTATATAACCCAGGCAGGCCCCAAATTCAGAATCCCCCTGCCTCGGCTTCCCACATACTGGATTAAACATTAGGAAGATTAGATGGAGCTCTCACCACTGAGATACATCCCTAGCTCTTGTTATTTTGTTTTTTACAGTAACTCAGGTTCTTGAACTGATGATCCTCTTGTCTCAGACTCTGAGTGCTGGAATTGTAGGCATGTGTCCCTACAACCTACTGCATCATTATTCTTAAGAGGTTATTAGTTTGTTTGTTTGTTTTTAATCACATCTTTGTCTTGATATGGTCATGCTGGCTTTATTCTTTCATTATATTTCCTTCTCTTCAAATTTTGGAAAGTATTTGAGAAGGATTGGTGTTATTATTTCTTTTTAATTAAAAAAATTATTTTATACACAAAAACCATGTGTTTTGCTGGCGTGTATGCTGGTGCACCGTGTGCATGTAGTGCCCAGAGAGGCCAGAAGAGGGAGGCATTGGATTCTCTGGATCTGGAGTTAGAAGATTCATGTGAGCGCCCACGTGGGTGCTGGAAATTAAACCTGAGTCCTCTCGAAGAGCAGCCAGTGCTCTTACCTGCTGCACCGTCTCGCCAGCCCCCGGTGTTAATTTTTTATTTCCTTCTTTTTTTTCACGTTTGATAAAGTTTCCCAGTGAGTTCATCCGTCTTGGTGTTTTTTGTTTTTGTTTTTTTTTCAACAAATTCAGTTTCCTGATAATTATGTATCGATCTGGCATTTCTGCTTATTTAGAATTCAGCCTGTTAGAGTGTATGTTTCTGGGAATTTGTTTATTTCATACAGATTATCCAGTGTTCTAGAGGCTGGAGAGACGGCTCAGTGCCTAAGCGAATTTGCTGCTTTGGCAGAAGAAAGGAGCCCCCAGCACGCAATCTCCTGTGGCTCCAGTTCCAAGGCAACCTGTTCCCTCTTCTGGTCTCCACAGCACTGCATGCATGTAGCGAATGCTTACATACACAGAAATAAAAACCAAACAAGTCTTGGAAAATAATGGTTAGTGTACAATTGTACAATTCTCTTAAAAAAAATTTTTTTTTTTTTTGGTTTTTTTCGAGACAGGGTTTCTCTGTGTAGCTTTGCGCCTTTCCTGGAACTCACTTTGTAGACCAGGCTGGCCTCGAATTCACAAAGATCCGCCTGCCTCTGCCTCCAGAGTGCTGGGATTAAAGGCGTGCGCCACCACCGCCCAGCTCTCTTAATCTTTTATTTTGTGGAAATTGATAATGATTCCCCTATTTGAAGTTTTTTTCCTTTGCATATCTAACGGATTGTGAGTTTTGTCCAACTTTTCTTTTTTCAAATATTTATTAGTACTTGTGAGTGTGCACAGTGTGTGTGGAGTGTATGGAGTCTTCTATAGTGTGGTGCATGTATGTGTGTGAAATGTATGATGTGTGTGTGTGAGGTATACAATGTGTGTAATATATATGGAGTATTTACATAGTATTTGTGGTTTGTGAAGTGTATATGGTATGTATAGTGTGTGAAGTGCATGGAGTTTTTATGGTTTGTGTAGTGTGTATGGTTTGTGTAGGCTGTGTGTGTGTTTTGTATAGTGTATGGTGTAAATGGTGTATGTGTGTGTTGCATATGGTGTGCATAGTGTATGTGTTGTATATGGTGTGTGTGTGTTGTATATGGTGTGTGTGTGTTGTATATGGTGTATGTGTGTGTGTGTTGTATATGGTGTGTGTGTGTGTTGTATATGTTGTATGTGTTGTATATGGTGTGTATGTGTTGTATATGGTGTATGTGTGTGTGTTGCATATGGTGTGTGTGTGTTGTATATGGTGTGTGTGTGTGTTGTATATGGTGTGTGTGTTGCATATGGTGTGTGTGTGTTGTATATGGTGTGTGTGTGTGTGTGTGTGTGTGTGTGTGTGTGTGTGTGTGTGTGTGTTGTATATGGTGTGTGTAGTGGGTAACCATTCCAGCTTTGATCTGGAAGTTCCAACCCCCACTGAGACTTCGGCAACTGTCACGCCTACAAGGCGGGGCCAAGGGAGGCGCCTGGGGACCCGAGATCTGGATCAGCGGGTGCTCTCTCTGTTTCGGGACCCTGGATAGTGGAGGTGGACCAAGCAGAGCTCCAGAGAACACCAATGGACTACGATACACCTTCCCCAGACCCCGCGACCTACCTATCCCTTAATCTGTAAGTTACGCCATTAAATAAATCTCCCTTTAACTACATGGAGTGGCCTTAATAATTTCACCAATAGTGTGTGTGTGTGTTGCATATGGTGTGTGTGTGTTGTATATGGTGTGTATGTGTGTGTGTTGTATATGGTGTGTGTGTGTGTTGCATACGGTGTGTGTGTGTTGCATATGGTGTGTGTGTGTGTTTTGTATATGGTGTGTGTGTGTGTTTTGTATATGGTGTGTGTGTGTGTGTTGCATACGGTGTGTGTGTGTTTTGTATATGGTGTGTGTGTGTTGCATATGGTGTGTGTGTGTTGTATATGATGTGTGTGTGTTGTATATGGTGTGTGTGTGTGTGTGTGTGTTGTATATGGTCTGTGTGTGTTGTATATGGTGTGTGTGTGTGTGTGTGTGTGTGTGTGTGTGTGTGTGTGTGTGTTGTATATGGTCTGTGTGTGTAGTATGTGGCATGTGTTGTCCCATGTTTGCATACTGTGCATGTGGAGGTCAGAGGACATCTGGTGTTGTTCTTTGCCTTCCCCCTGTTTGAAGAGGGTCTCTCGTTGCTGGCCACTGAACTACACAGCCTGGTCTGGCCTGCAAGCTTCAGAGGATGCTTGTCTCTTTCTCTCCTTTTGCTGCAGGTGCTAGGATCCCGCATTTGCCCGCACAGCCAGCTTCGACATGGATTCCTGGGATCTGAACTCAGGTCATCCATCTTACATGATGTGTTAGTTAGATTTTTGTCAGCTGGGCACTGAGCTAGAGTCATCTGGGAAGAGGAAACTTTAATTGAGGAAATGCCTCCATCAGATTGGCCTGTAGACCAGTCTACAGCAGGGGAGGGGGGCATTTTCTTGATTAATTATGGTTGTGGGAGGACATGTTACTGCGGGCAATGCCAACCTTGGGAAGGTGGTCCTGGATTATGAAAGAAAGCAGGCTGAGCAATCCGTGGGGAGCGAGCCAGTGAGCAGCACTCCTCCCTCTGTTCCTGCTTGAGTTCCTGCTCTGCCTTGTCTGTGGTTGGGGCATGTCAGTCAAGTAAACCCTTTTCTCCCTAAGCTGTTTTTGGTCATGATGTTTATCACAACAACCGGAAGCAAGCTATAACACAAGGCAAGCAAACATTTTCCCTTGTTGAGCTATCTCTCCAACCCCTTGTCAATATTTTCAATTAGCCAAGTCTTGTTTTCATGGTTTTCCTGCCCCCTCCTTTAAAAAATAAAAAGGGCCACAATATGTAGCTCAGGCTGGTCTCAGACTCACTGTATTATAGTCCCGGTTGGCCCCAAATTTTTCCCTATATCCCTGCTTCAGCCTCCTGAGTGCTAGGATTATATAGCAAGTGCTACTACATCCTGCTATCTAATCTCCCCCCCCCCCCCCGCTCCCCCCCCCCCCCCCCCCCGCCCCGTGCATGTGTGCATGTGCACATGTGTGTGCAAGTGGCTGCAGAGCCCAGAGGTGCTGAGTGCCCTGGAGCTGGAGTTACCAGTGGTTGTGAGCTGTTGGAGGTGGGCCCTGGCTACTGAACTTCGGTCCTCTGCAGTATCTGCTCTTAACTGATGAGCCATGCTTTCAGCCTTGCTGCTGATTTCTTATTTAATTCTACGTAGGGTCAGAAAAGGCTCTTGCCAGGCGGTGGTGGCACATGTCTTTAATTCCAGCACTCGGGAGGCAGAGGCAGGTGGATCTCTGTGAGTTTAAGGCTAGTCTGGGCTACAGAGTGAGTTCCAAGACAGGCTCTAAAGCTACACAGAGAACCACCACCCCCACCACTCCCACCCCCACCCTGCCACCAAAAGAAGAAAGGCTCTTTGTCTGATTTTAAGCTTGTTTGTTTGTTTGTTTGTTTTAGTTGTTAAGAATTGTTTAGTGGTGTATGACATGGTCTATCCTAGGAATTTTTCATGGGTGTTTGAGAATGTATATCCTTATTTTGTCAGGTGGAATGATACATTAATACATTAGGTCTAGACAGTCTCTGGTGTTGTCTAAGCCCTTTGTTTCCGCGTTGACCTCTTCCGTCTGATTGTCTACCCAATATTAAATGTGTAGCATTGAGACACTCCCCCCTCCCCGCCCCCGGTTTTTTGAGACAGGGTTTCTCTATACAGTCCTGGCTGTTGTGGAACTTGATGTGTAGATGAGGGTAGCCTTGAACTCGGAGATCTGCCTACCTCTGCATCCCAAGTGCTGGGATTAAATTCATGCACGACCACCACTCATCTTGAGATACTTTTTAAAAAGGGATTGTATGTATTTTTATTTTATGTGTATGAGTGTTTTGCCTACATGTGTGTATGTGTACTGTGTATGTGTCTGGGGCCTGTGAAGGCTAGAAGTGGGCATCAGATTACAGATGGTTGTGAACCACTCTGTAGGTGCTGGGAATTGAACCCAGATCCTCTACAAAAGCAGCCAGTGCTCTTAACTGCAGAGCCCTTTGTTTTAATCACTTGGTGAAGATTTATTCCAAGGCCTGCCACAGATTTAGACTAAACAAAATGATATTGTAATTTCTTATCATATTCAAACACTTAATACAAAGTTTCTGAAACCTAGACGTTCAAGCCCTGAACAACACACCATATAACTTCCTACAGCAAAGATATTCAACCAAGTGTAAGCTGACTTTATTAGTGAACTGTCACACACTTAACAAGAATGTAATTAGCAACAAGAGTCTCAGACTGAACAGACACAGTCTGTTTCGTTTTCCATGTTTGTTTTCACCCTTCCTCTCAAAGCTGTGGGAAAACTGAACCTAATTCAAGTAGGGAATTTCTAACATTTAAAATTACAGGTCAACCAGGATGGTTCAGCCAGCAAAGATGCTTTCTATAGCAAGTCTTTCTCTGTGGCTGCCAGCTCCCAAATAACCACACAGAGACTTATCATTAATTATGAAAGCTCAGTTGATAGCTTAAGCTTGTTTCTAACTAGCTCTTGTAACTTAAATGAACCCATTTCTATTAATTTACCTGCTGCCATGTGGATCATGGCTTGTGACCTCATCTTCTACCTGTCATGCTTCCTCCATGTCCGGCTGGCGACTCCCCCTATCTCCACCCTTCTTCCCAGCATTCTCTCTGCCCCAAAACTCCTGCCTACATATTGGTAGTTCAGCTTTTTATTAAACCAATTCAAGTGACCCTTCTTCACAGTGTACAGAAAGATTATTCCACATTTCCCCCTTTTTGTCTAAAGGAAAAGGAATTGTTTTAACTCTAACATAATAAAACTATAAACAATAAGGACAATTATCAGGTAAGAATTACATTTACAATTTCTGGTCCATTTGTATTTGGCATATTTGGAGAAAATACTCCATTATTTATTCTATCTTGATGAGTGCAAAGCTCTATACCTATCATAGCTAAGGAAAACTATAACTGTGACTATCTAGTCTTCAACTCCATCAAAGGCCCCAGAAGGATATAATATTACCTTAGTAAACAGGAAGTGCAGAGCAAGCAACTTCCAAAACTAAAAGAAACAACAAATAATTGGCTACCTGGACAGTCACCCAAGGTTCCTGTGTAACATGGGGGCATCCATCTTCGGCCTAGAGGCCTAGAATATCTGACAGACTTTTTTGTGAATTTTAGAAGGACTGTCCTACTCTGTCTTGACAAAATTGGCAGTCTGCTTTTCTTTGTGTCCTGCTGGTCCAATTTGGACAGCATACTGTCAGCAGTCAAGACAACAGCAGTTTCTTGCCCAAATGGCTAGTTTTGCCACATTGAAAACAAACTTCATAAGGAGTTTCTTTAAGGCCCTTTGGCTTTCCATGAACTTTGATGACCAGAGTTGGATAACTGGAGCCCACATGATGGAAAAAGAGAACTGAGTTTCATAAGTTCTCCTCCCATAGTGTCTCAGGGCAAGGGCATCGATCCCAATGTAAATAAATGAATAAATGTAACTTTTGCTTGTTTGATTGATTGATTGAGACAGGGTTTCTCTGTGTAGCCCTGGCTGTTCTGGAACTCACTCTGTAGACCACACTGGCTTCAAACTCAGAGATCCACTGCTTCTGCCTTCAAAGTGCTGGGATTAAAGATATGCACCACCATGCCAAGCTAAGATTTTAAATTATATTTTTGGAGCTGTAGGAATATAGATCAATGGCAGTGTGCTTGCCTAGCATTCACAAAGCACTGTGTTCCATTTCCAGCATCAAAGTAAAGCTATCTTTAAAATTTACCTTTACACATTTCAAGATCTACCTTCCCACCTGCCTCCCTATCAGCAATTGCATTGCTAAAGTAAACAATGATATAGGGATCTATCTGATGGGCATATAGCAATCTGTAAGCAAGTTTCCCAATTAATCACAATATCAGTGTTCTGCCAATGTAAACAAAAAAACCCAAGAAGCCAAAACCTACAGTTTATAAGAAGAAACATGCACAGTATAAGGATTGTTAAACTATAAACTTCTACCTGTCTCCAGCTACAAGTATTCTTCAGACTCTTATTACATATTATTTATTTAGCTGTGCAGATGGAGCTATGAAAGCTGAGATTTGCTGAAGCAAATGAAAGCAATATTTTAAAAGGTTTATTACATGATTTAATTGGTTATTAAGCATATTTGTTAAGATGAAACCAAAGTGTGTTTTAAAAAGTTATCACATTTTATTTATTTAAATGCATGGGGACTAGGCAGAGGGAGGGCGACATGCCACGACAGACATGTGGAGCTCATAGGACAACTTGTAGGAGTCAGTTCTCTCCTTCCACCCATGTGGGTTCCAGGGATCAAACTCAGGTCACTAGGATTGGTGACAGGCACCTTTACACACAGAGCCATCTTGCAAGCGCTGTTTTATTTTATTGCTGTCACAAATTCCACCATTATGAGTTGTGTGCTTATCTGCATAAATCTACAGTTTTTATATATTTTTCTAAATTGTGTAGAAAATAACAGGTATTTACAAATTTTAAGTTACACAATACTGGTTTTCATTTTTATGTATTTTCATTTAAGTGATGCTGTAGGATGGTCTGTATGTCAAATGTGTTGTTGATTGGTCAATAAATAAATCACTGATTGGCCATTGGCTAGGCAGGAAGTGTAGGCGGGACAAGGAGGAGAATAGAGCTGGGAAGTGGAAGGCTGAGTCAGAGAGACACTGCCAGCCGCCATCAGGACAAGGAAGATGTAAAGTACTGCTAAGCCACAAGCCACGTGGCAAGGTATAGATTAATAGAAATGGATTAATTTAAGCTGTAAGAAGAATTAGCAAGAAGCCTGCCACGGCCATACAGTTTGTAACCAATATAAGTCTCTGTGTTTGCTTGTTCGGGTCTGAGTGGCTGTGGGACTGGCAGGTCAGAGAGTTTGTCCTGACTGAGGGCCAGGCAGGAAAACTCTAGCTACAAATGGCGTCCAACGTGGTGGCAAGAGTTTCCACCTAAAACCTGAGTAAAAAAATTCTAAAATGGAGCTAAAAACAGCTCCTAGTTGTCTCTTTTAAGCTAGTGGCAGCCTGCGGTTTGAGCTACTGGCGGGTTCCTGGCGTGTGTGCTCGACCTGCAGTATGGCGGGAATGAGGCCTCTGCAAGTGGCACATTAAGCTGTGTGGTGGATTTAACCTTTGCTAGTACAAAACAAAACAAAACAAAACAAAAACAAAAAAAAAGAGGTTTCTGGGCTACACGCTGCTTTGATAGAAGCATAGACCCACTATTTCTGAGAGTTGATGGCTCCCAGAGCTGGCGGAAAACATATCACCGCCATGTTGGGAAGCTGAAGTGGGCAGCGCCAGCAGCGCCAGCGCCGTTTCAGGCTTAGAAGGCTGCAGTTCAAAGCAATAGGCTCAAGCTAATATAAAAAAATAAGCCACATAAAGATGGCTACCACACAGAGAATCTGGATTATGTTCTCTTTGATATTTGTAACTGAAGAAAAACATTTGATTACAAAAGCTGTTGAGTTATGCCAAAATGTATATTTTAAAGGTACCTTGACTTTAAAATTTGGATGTAAGGATATGTTGCTTTGGAAAGGAGGCTCTGCTTTTGTTTCCACAGAAAGCCAGAGGCTATGGATTTGTTCCAGATTAAGATACATCAGGTTTGACCAGCCAAGACCACCTGAAAGGTCTCCGATGACACCATGGCCCAGATGATCCAACATCCAGAACCGTTTCAAGGCAACTGGCTCAGATGATACAGCCTCACAGACTACTCCATGATCCTAAAATTTTCTTTGTTTCCCCAGAAGATACAGCGCCCCCCTCCAGCAGGAAGTAGTAAGAGAAGCTATGCCCAAATTCCCAAATATACCAAGCTGACTTTGGAGATGTATAAAGGTTAAAACCTTCCTTTTTAAGAAAAGAAAAGGGGAAGTGCTGTGGGATGGTCTGTATGTCAAATGTGTTGCTGATTGGTCAATAAATAAATCACTGATTGGCCATTGGCTAGGCAGGAAGTGTAGGCGGGACAAGGAGGAGAATAGAGCTGGGAAGTGGAAGGTTGAGTCAGAGAGACACTGCCAGCCGCCATCAGGACAAGGAAGATGTAAAGTACCGGTAAGCCACAAGCCACGTGGCAAGGTATAGATTAATAGAAATGGATTAATTTAAGCTGTAAGAAGAGTTAGCAAGAAGCCTGCCACGGCCATACAGTTTGTAACCAATATAAGTCTCTGTGTTTACTTGGTCGGGTCTGAGTGGCTGTGGGACTGGCAGGTCAGAGAGTTTGTCCTGACTGTGGGCCAGGCAGGAAAACTCTAGCTACAAAGTGAGCTAACATCCCTTCATTTCAACTTGACTGATTACCTCAAAGATGGGTCTCCGGATCTCCAGAGCTCTGGGCAGATAAATATCCTAGGCTTTTGCTTGTCTGGAAATGTCTTCATTGCTTTCTTATTTTTGAAGGAAAGTTTGTGGGCTATAGATTTCTCAATTGACAGTTTTTACTTTCTGTTATGCTTTGAATATATCACCCCACTGCTTCTAGGTTTTTGCTGAGAAACTCCACTGATAGACTCTCTGATAAGTTATTGTACTGTACTGGACAAGTCATTGTCTATGGTTTTTGTTTTCTTTATGTATCTTTCTATCTTTCTTTCTCCTTCTCCTACTGGACAAGTCAATGTGGGTTTTGTTTTCATTTATGTATCTTTCTTTCTCCTTCTCCTTCTTCTTCTGTAGCTCTATTTAGTTCATGAGTATGAGTGTTTTGACTGCATGTATGTCTGTGTACCACATGCTAGCCTGGTACCCTTGGAGGTCAGAAAAGGGCATAAGATCCCCTGGAACTGGAGTTACAGGTGGTTGTGAGTCACCATGTGAGTGCTGGGAACTGAACCTGGACCATCTGTAAGAGTAACAAGTGCTCTGAGCCGCCTCTCCTACCCATGCTTCTCTTGTTTTTAAGAGTCCCTGTTGTCTTTGATTTCTAATAGTTTGATTGCCATGGCTATCACCAGTGTGCCTCTCTCTACATTTATTCTCCTTGGAATTTCTTGAACTTCTTGGATTCACAAAGCTATGTACTCCTTCAAGCGATATTTTCGATATTTTCAGCCATTCTTTTCCTTTCCTTTCCTTTCCTTTCCTTTCCTTTCCTTTCCTTTCCTTTCCTTTCCTTTCCTTTCCTTTCCCTTTCTTTCTTTTCCTTTCCTTTTCCTTTCCCTTTCCCTTTCCTTTCTTTTCCTTTCCCTTTCCCTTTCCCTTTCCCTTCCTTCCTTTCTTTCTTTCTTTTTGAGACAGGATCTTACTATATAGACTAGTCTGGCCACACACTCACAGAGATGCACAGACTTACACAGATCTGCATGCCTCTACCTCCCGAGTGCTGGAATTAAGGGTATATTAATACTCTTTTGGGTTTTTTTTGTTTTTGTTTTTTTTTGTTTTTTAGAAAGGTTGCTATCTTGTTTATTCTTTCGGCATGCTTTGCTTTTCCTTTGTATGTCTAATGATTTTTTAATTGCTGAAAAAACAACTCTCCCACTCTTTGTTGACCAGATATATGCAAGGAGGAGACCTTTTTATTTTTAACTAGCTGGTCTTCAGGGCCAGCCATCAAGAAGGCTGAATCAATTCTCAAGCCTTTTCTTGGCACACATCCTGCCTGGGCTTTTCTGTAGTTTATCATATTCACATACACTATTCCTATTAATTATCTTAATTTCCCTCTAAAATGCTATCTCCCTTTTCTTTCTTTTCTTGATAGGGTCTCAATGCGTAGCCTATCTTGGCCTTGAACTTACAACCCTCCTGCCCAGCCTTTTCAAGTCTTGAGATTATAAATAAATGCCACCAAACCCTAGCTTTTTCTTTGGGTATTATATTAGATTCTTCTGCTCATTCTCCTCTCTCCTCTCATCCCCACCCCCAACAAAATCTTACTATGTAGCCTTGGCTGGCCCGGAGCTCCCTATATAGCCTAGGCTGGCCTCAACTCATAGAAATCTGCCTACTGCCTCCTGAGGGCTGAGATTAAGGCTATGCACCACCTTTGACCGTCTCTCCCCATTATCTCTTGTTTGAGACATTTATAGTCCAGACTCCCTTGTAGCTTCTCCTACAGGCAACGTAAATGATTATTTGTAGATTGGAGTCCCTTGCAACTTTCTCTTATTGTGAGACCAAAATGAGCCATCTTAGAAATAAGACCAAAATGCTTTCACCCTAAAATTAAGGCCTAAGATTTCTCCTTTTGGGAATAGGCCATTAGTTACTGAAACCAGTCAGTTCAGATTCCAGAAACCAGGAAATGTAAAAGTACAGAGTCACAAGGTAGTCAGGAGGTAATGGCTGCCGGACTATGGACTGTCCTCTCCCTGGCCCCCTAGGCAACTGCTTGACCATAGAATGTCCCAACCCTAGTTTCCACAGTGACTGTGTAATCACCAGATGCCCCCATCTGGGGGCAGCCAATGAGAAATGGTGGTGGGCAACCACTCCCTTAGATGTAATTTCTAGAAGTTCCTAGAAGCGAGCCAATCAGAATTGTACCTGTACTAGCACCCCTAAATGATGTAACCTTGTGATTTTTCCCTTTAAAAGCTGAACTTGCAGATAGGTGGGCACTTCCTCCAGCCTCCACTGCGTTGGATGTATTGGACGAAGTCCCTGCCTAGGCTTGTATTGCATTTGGATATCCTGAAATTAAGCCTTGCTTTTGCATTCTGGCATGCTCGTCTTTGGTGGTCTCTCTGGGGGTCACGATCTGGGCACAACACTATGAGAACCCTAACTGATTGTTCATCTGGTAATTTTTTCCCCTTGGTGCTTCTCTTCCTTACATCAGTCAAGCACAGTTAAAGTTAATGATGACTCATGCCATGTCTGGTGATGGCTAATGTTCTCCATGGAAACAATCTTTTCTAGTTATCCAAAGTGATGGAACACAGTCAAAAGAATGACGCATGGTGAACAATGCCTTGGGGAACTATGAGAAAGGCTCCAGGAAAAAAAAAAGTCAGAGGGCTTTTTACCTCAAGTGTATTTTGATCCCTGGAATGTTCTTGGACGTCATTTTATACCTCCTGAGGCAAACATTTACATTCAATTTATAAGACATGTTTATTCTTGTTGGATGTCAGAACATGGCTATAGAACCCAACCTGGTGAAAGGCTATGCTGAGTGCTGTCCTCAGTATACCTGAATCTGGATACGACATTCTGCCTTGATTTCATGCTTTCCCAAATACAATCTACAGTACATGCCAGACATTGTGTTTAAATTGGTCTGTCCTGAGAAAGTCCTGGGAAAGGACTGCTCTGTTGATAATTAGTATGTGCTTACTAACATTTATTTACATGTTTTTCTGAACTCAAACAACCTTCCTTAGATCATTGCCTTCTTTGTTTCATTCATGTATAGAAGTACATGAGATTGAAGTAAAGTTGTCTGCAGCATTAGACTGTAGTCTGCCCTATTTTTAAGGTTCTCAAATCCCAGGTCTTATAGACAGATCTGCTTAGGTCAACATAAAGTACCACCAACTTTCCCCATTCTCCCTATACCAAAGCTGGCGGTTCTGTCTTAACCACTTTTCCTTTCTCATTTCCTAAGACTATCTGAGGATGTCTAGGTATCCCTGAAAAGAAAAAAAAAATGTATATACACATATACGTATATATACCATATCTATGAATCTTTATATATCATATACCTATACATCATATATCTACACACTACACACACACACACACACACACACACACACACACACACACACACACACATATATAATTCTGGCTTTGTACTCAATTTGTTACCAAAAATGACCTTGAAATATAGATCTTTCTGCTACTATCCCCTGAGTTCTGAGAGCTCTGGACTGTAGGTGTGCAACACCTCACCTCCTAGTTTATGCACTTCTGGGAACTGAACCCTGGGTGGGTCTCATGTATGCTAAACAAGTACTATTCCAATTGAACTACTCAATTCCAGTCTCTGCAAAGCTCTCAGTGGCTCATTCTTGCTAGCCACAAAGGAGGATATTCAGTTTCAAGTGGCCCATTCAGGCGAAGCAACACTAAGAAACTGCTCTGTTTTGAAAGTAGACACTGAACACAGGCAGGGCAGGGCTGTGGAATACGTGCACTTAGCAGCAACATATCCATCGACGTCACTGCAGGACGGGCCATGACTACCTCAGTAGGTGCTATGGTCAGGGAAAGGCCAGGCTGAGAAGAGTAGAAAGTCTTCAAATAAAAGTTCAAAGGATGACTCAGGAGTTAAGAGTGCTTACTGCTCTTGCAGAGGTCCAAGTTTGGTTCCCATTGCCCACACTGGGCTGTTCACAACTACCCGTAGCTCCAGTCCCAGTGGATATGACTCCCTCTTATGGCTTCTGCAGGCATCTGCATACAAGTGCGCGCGCGCACGCACGCACACACACACACACACACACACACACACACACACACACACACACACACAAATTATTGTTTTTAAAGATTTATGCATTATTTTAATTTTATGTGTATGAGTGTTTGCTTGCATGTATGTAGGTGAACCGTGTTCATACAGCACAAGGAAGCCAGAAGAGAACATTGGATCCCTCGGAGTTGTATGTGAAGTGCTATCAGGGGAGGGGCTGGGAACCAAACTCCAGACCTCTACAAGAACAGTAAGTGCTCCTAACTGCTCAGCCATGTCTCCAGCCCAGTAAAAAACTTTAAAGAAGTACAAAGGTGGTGGCACAGGCCTTTAATCCAAGCACTTGGGAGGCAGAGGCAGGCAGATCTCTGTGAGTTCGAGGTCAGCTTAGACTAAATAGTGAGTTCTAGGACAGCCAAGAGTATGTGGAAAGACTATCTAAAAAAAAAAAAAAACAAACCAACAACAAAACAAACAATAATAAATACAATTTAAAAGTGCAAAGAAACTGGGGAATATTCTGATACCTTGAAACATTCCAGTTACAACCGAGGTAGAGGTACAACTGTATTAATTCCCCTGCTATGGTGTCTTTTCTTTAAGATATAAGGGGGGACCTTAATTATTGTGTAAAAGCATCTTTCCTATGTAGAGCACAAAGACTCTACCTAGCACCATAATCTTAAGATTCGGCCATGGGCTGTCCCACACTAGAGAAGAGCCGTGACTTCACTCCTCTCTGTGAGCTATTTTCCCACTGGCTCTCCTGTCTTACCTTCCTCCTCTCTTCCACCCAGTTTCCAACGAGCACTCTCGTTGAATACTGCTTTTCAATCTGCCAGCTCGGGGTCGAAAACGTCTGAGGAACCGCTGCGGTCGTAAACATGGTAAGGATCTGTCAGGCGTCCGGTTGACTTGGCAGGTTCAGGGGACAGAGAGGTATTGGGGGGTTGTTCGAGTGTTCATCTCCTTATCTGCCAACACTCTGTCCAGCTCAGGAAATTTAAAACCAAGCCCGGAGAGCTCACTTCCATCCAGGCAGAGTGATGTGACTTGGATTCTCTTTTGTTGACTGTCTCCATGGCGACAGACACAGATCCTCTTCACTAGGAGGCAGTTGATTCTGGAGGAGCAGAGCTGGCCCCACATAAAGGGGTCAAACTGAAAAGCACCACCGTGAAAACAGCAGTGAAAGGCCGGGTGTCTCCCCTGTTACAAGAGGGGCACCACCCTTGCCACATTTTTGTGACTGGGGTGAGTTGGACTCTTTCTTGAAGGTTTGAATTCTAATACTCATTAATGCTGATATGTGAGTCCATGCTAACACACCAACAGATGGCCACTCACAGCGTCCCTTGGAGGCTGGTGCCAGAATGGTATCTGCTTTGTACTTGAGGACACTGAAATACAGAGAGGTTCAGGTGCCTAAAGACACCCAGCTCCCTGGGGGGACAATTGAGACTTCCATTCATTCTAACTCCAGCTTAAATCTCTGGCTTCCATCCACTCCCTGTCTGTGACACTGCCTAAGGGGCTTCCATGAAGAATCCTGCATTGTGTTTGCAGCTAACGCAATATGGGTTCATTCATTCAGTCTTCATTCATTCATTCCATAAGCGCTTCACATTCTGTGTCCTGGGTGCTAAGGTAAGGTTGTAATGCATTAATGAATAGACCTCAGCTCAGCTCAGTGGGACAGAGCCCCATATTTTGCTTATTCTCTAGGCCAAAGGATCAGGAGCCATCAAGATATCTATCTACAGAGGGCTGGTTCAGTGCGGTGGAATCTGTCTATATGATGCAATGTTCTATAACTCTTATGAAAGCCTGATCTAGGGGAATGTTATGTAACTCAGTGGCAGAGCACTTGCCTAAAGTGAAAAGTCCCTTACTTTAAACCCTAGCAAAGCAGGAAAGAAGAGGGTGAATAGGAGAGGAAGAAGAAAGAAGCAAAGAGGAAAAAAAAGGAGAGAAAGAAAAAAGGAAAAGGATTAACCAAAAAAAGATGCACTAATAGAAGAAACTGTTTAAAAATTAAGTTTTATTTTGTTTTATGTGTATGAGTGTGTGCTTACATGTGTTCTACATCCATGCCTATTGCCCATGGAGGCCAGAAGAGAATGTCAGATCTTCTGGAACTGGAGTTACAGACAGTTGTGAGCCACCTCGTGGGTGTTGGGAACTGAACCCCGGACCTCTGCAGCAGCAGTCAGTGCTTTTAACCGCTGGGCCATCTCTCCAGCCCCATACAGGACTTCTTTATAAACATTATATTGAGTAGAGCTACAACCAGGCTGTGGCCTGCAAGAGCAGCTGTCATCTCCTCCGAATGCTCTGAAATCACATTAGTTGCTTAAAATCTGTCACAATGGGAATATTTACATCACAGAATTGGCAAATGCTGTTGTGAAGATTCATTTTGGTTGTCAATTTGATTGGATTAGAATCCACTAAGCGATTAAGCGATATGCCGCTCGAGGGGTTTGGGCAAGTATTTCTAGGAGGGATTAGCTGAGGGGGGGAGACTGTTCCCCCACAGTGGGCAGCACCTTTCCGCTCTGGCCCAGAGATAAGGAAATCCGGGAGAAAGTCGGGGCCGCTCACACCAGCCTGCGCTTCCTGCTGCCGAGTGCTGCCGCTGCTGTACTACCATGAGAACCCAGTTTCTTCGGTCTTCCACCCAGTGGCTCTCCAGGAGTCTTCCAGGTATTCAGCACCAGACTGAGGCATCCTGCACCATGGACTGAAGGGCCAACAGGTTCTCAGCCTCTTCAGCATGTAGACAGCCATTGTTGGATATCCAGCCGGCATCACGTAAGCCAACCGAACAAATCCCCTTTGTAATACATTTTCATTGCATTGGTTCTGTTCCTCTAGAGAACCCTGGCTAATACAAGCTGTACATTGGGTTATATCGACTGACTTTTTGTTTCTCAGCAGCTTCTGATACTTGCCATATTAAAAATTGAAACAGAAATCTTAAATAGGCTTATTAATTTTGAAATAAGAAAAGCAAATGACATAATTAACTTTGTTTCCTTAAACAAAAATGTGTGAGAAGAATGGCATGGTTCTATGCATTCATTTTTTGAGAGTATGTTTAATGCCTGAGCTTGATAAGAAGCAGTTGAATTCTCACTCATTCTTCTGCATTCATTTGTTGTGACAGTGTTTTGTTCAAAGAAAGGAAGCACACTTCATATCCTTGCATACATACATAGCTAGGAGAGAAGCCCTTACATAACCCTTGCAGCTAACTGCAAGTTTTGTTTGCTTTGAGACTGAGTCTCACTATGTAGTTCTGGCTGGCCTGGAACTCAATACATGGAACAGGCTGACCTTGAACTCACAGACCCACTTGCCTCCAACTGACTCCTGAGCACTGGGATTAAAGGCTTGACCCACAGCATCCATCGAGATGTTCTTTTATGATATTGTGATATATAGGTAGGTATATACCCCCAGTTCCTGAAACATCCACTCATCGTAAATTCCCTTCCATCAGTTCTGAATTTTGTGCTAGTGAGCTGACTAAGTACACTCCTAGATAGAGTCAGAGCCAGGGGCCAGAGTTTGAAGGCTGAATTAATCACAAGTAGCTAATGATGTTTTCAGCCATTTCTATATGACACCTGAAAAGCTAGAAGTGGATGGGTTCAGAGAGCTTCTGGGTTGACAAGCACATCCAGGATACCCCCAAGTCCCCCCTTTCCCTTAGAAACACCTGCACTGGAGGCACTTTTGGATCTTGCCCACATTCATGATCAGAAGAGTTACAAACAAGGGCCAGTGGGATGGCTTGTTGGGTTGGGGCACTTTCCAATGATAGCCTGAATTCTGTCCTAGGACTGCTTGGTCTTGCAGGCTACAGAATGTATTATAGAGATTTAGCTGTGTATTAAAGCTGTACTTTGACCGGCCAAGGGTCTGTCAAATGGGAAGCCACTTATCATGGAATATTTGGTGTTATACAGCCTTAATATTCCAGCTGTCTTCTGCTATGAAATTCTTGCATGCATGCCCAAATATTCCCAGACCATTTGGCAACCCGTTCAGCTCCTCAGACCTGCTAAACTTCTAGGTAACTAACCCCCCACCCCCAGCCTAGGAGACAAGCAGGCTCCTAGATGCATGGCTTTGTTTCTTCTGCAGATGAAGCTAATACCATCTCCTTCCCTCAGGCCTAGGGGCATGGCAGAGAGATTGACTGAGGACAATAGGGCTTTTTGCATAACCAAGTACAGTAAGGACTGGAGTGGAATTCCAGAGGAAGGACAGAACCCAGTGGCCAGAGAGAAGAGAGGAAGACAGAGGTTCCGTGGAGGGTAAAGCAGATCTGTGGTAGAGTTTATCAGGGCCAGGGGTAAGGAGCCAGGAAGGATATAGATGGAGGATGAAGGAACAGAGGACGAAGATCAGGTGAAAAGCATAGGAGCTTACTAAAGCTATGAGGACAGGAAAACTGGGCACAGAGAGGAGCTGAATGTGAGGACTGAAATGATAAATGATAAATGGTACTGGTGGCAGTGCTGGCTATCGCAAGGAAAGGTCACGGTCATGACAGAACCCAGTATTAGTATTAGAGCTTTATTAAGAGGAAGAGGGGTGTGGGGTGTGGGGGACAACAAGAGAACCAGGCCTGGGGAGGAAAGCATGTGCAGAGAGAGGAAAGATGGTGAGGGAAGAGAGAGCAGAGGAGAGAGAGAGAGAGAGAGAGAGAGAGAGAGAGAGAGAGAGAGAGAGAGAAAGAGAGCGAGCGAGCTAGAGGGTGGGGCCTGAGTCACAGCTCTTTAAGGCACAGGTGGCCCCACAGAGCTACACCACGCATACACTGACTGCATGACCACATCATAGTCACAGCGCACACTGATCACGTAAGATGCAAGACCCTTTGCTTAACTCCTGAACTGCACATTACGGTCATGCCACTGGAATGCAGCAGAATCCTAACAAGGACAGGGTTGAAGCTGTATAGATAGAATTTTGTCATAGAGAAATAAAGTTAACGGACAAAAGAGCATAGTATATATAGATTCCTTTCCCTCAGATATTCCTCGCCATATGTAGCATCTTTCCAGGACTCTGGGAGGAATTTTCTCAGGGCAGGAACTTGGGAAAGTTCCATTATCCATTAGCTTGGTTGATGGAGAGACCTGATGGTCTTGGTTTATCCTCTCATTGCCATACTTCAATTCCCTCCTGCATCTCTGACTTCCCATGTGAGGTCATTTTTCTTCTGCAGAATAAATTTCCTTTTTGATTCAATTCTGATTTCACCAAACTTCCTCTGTTTTTATTTTCTCTGGAAACATTCTCTTTGTTCTTACTTTGAAGAGCATTTTTATTGAACACAGAATTCTTGTTGATGGTTAATTTTGCTCATACTTTTTTTTTGTTTTTGTTTTTGTTTTTGTTTTTGTTTTTCGAGACAGGGTTTCTCTGTGTAGCTTTGCGCCGTTCCTGGATCTCGCTCTGTAGACCAGGCTGGCCTCGAACTCACAAAGATCCGCCTGCCTCTGCCTCCCGAGTGCTGGGATTAAAGGCGTGCGCCACCACCGCCCGGCTTTGAATGGATCATTCCACTCTTTCCTGACTTTTCTTGTTACTTCTGAGAAAATAACCATCAGTCAAACTACTAATTCTTCTTAAATTTTAAATTTTATTATTTTAGTTTGTGTGTGTTATATCCATGTTTGAACATGTGTACATTGGTTCTTTCCTTCCACTCTGGGTCCTGAGGATCAAAGTCATGTTGTCAGGCTTTTGTGTCAAACATTTAGCCTGATCCTTCCCTTTAATTATTTTAAGATAGTTGGGTTTTGAGTTGTTTTTTAAATCTTAGTGTGTATTTGTGTGTTTTAAATCTTAGTGTGTGTGTGTGTGTGTGTGTGTGTGTGTGTGTGTGAGAGAGAGAGAGAGAGAGAGAGAGAGAGAGAGAGAGAGAGAGAGAGAGAGAGAGAGAGAGAATATGTACAAGAGAGTGTAGATGCATTTATGCCACAGCAGCATGAGGAGGTCAGATGGCATCTTTCAGGAGTTCTCTCCTCCCACTTTGCTAAGACAGAGTCTCTCTTGTTTCTATCCCTGTCCCCTTTTGTACTCCAGGCTAGCTGACCCTCAAGATTCCCAGTGATTCTCCTGTCTTCACTGCCCATCTCACTGAAGGAATACTGGGATTACAGATGTGTGCCACCACATCTGGTTTTTATTTTATTTATTTGTTTTATGTGTGTAAGTGTTTGTCCTATGTATATGTGTACCATGTGTGTATCTGGTGCCCACAGAAGTCAAAAGACGGTGTCTGATCCCCCAGAACTGGAGTTACAGAGGGTTGTGAGCCACCATATGGTGATGGGAATCAAACCTGGGTCCCCTGTGAGAGCAGTAAGTGCTCTGAACTGCTGAGCATTCTCTCCAACCTACATCAGGCCTTTCATGTGGAGTCTGAGGATCAAACTCAGGTTGTTAAGCTGACGCTGCAAACACTTGAACCACGGAGCCATCTCACCAACCCAGTGGGTAGGTTTTTGTTTTGTTCAATGTTTGTTTATTTATTAACTTTTGGTTTTTGAGACAGGGTCTCTCTACGTAGCTTCTGGAACTCACTCTGTAGACCAGACGAGCCTTGAACTCACGGAGATCCTCCTGCCCCTGCTTCCCAAGTGCTGGGATTAAAGGCACGTGCCACTGGGCTTGGCCCAGCACTTATTTTCAGTCTTCTCTCTTTGGTTCTCTGCAGCTTCATTCTGGTCTGTTTGGGGTGAATTGCCTTATGCTGTACTACTAATTGTGTACTACTTTGATCTGTGAATAAACATTTTCAACTGTTCAGGAAGCTTTCTGTTTAAGTATCAAATCCACCACCCTCCCCCTCCCTTTCTGGGACAGCAAGATGCCCCTGTCTTACTTTATCACCGTATCCTCAGGGCCCTGTGCCCCCTTTATCATTTTCTATTCTTTGTCCCTTCATGTTGATTCAAACAGTTCTACCTAGAGTCCACCACACATATTGTCATCTTCAGAGATGTCCAATAAAAAATAAAACCTGTATGCAACCAAGTCTATGGTACACATCAGTAATTCCCGATATTCAGAAGGCTCAGATCCTCAGCAGACCTGTGAGACAGTCGTGTGTCTTTCTTCTTCCCAACTGCAGGTTTCCCCTCCTTCCATTCTTCCCCATCGCTCTCTCTACTTCCCCTCTCCCCCAGATCCTCTCTCCCAGATTCATTCCTTTCCCTTGGGGTGTGTGTGTGTGTGTGTGTGTGTGTGTGTGTGTGTGTGTGTGTGTGTGGGAGCATGCCTCCTAGGGGTATCAACTGAACATGGCATCACAAATTATAAGACTAGGCACACACCCTCATTTCAAGGCTGGATGAGGCAACTCAGTAGGAGGAAAAGAGTCCCAAGCACAGGCAAAGGGGTCAGAGACACCCCCACATCCACTGTTAGGAGTCCCATCAAAACCCCAAACTGCACAGCCATAATGTATATGCAGAGGATCTAGCAGAGACTCACACAGGGACTGTGTTTTTAAAAAGTTTTAATTTTACTTTACGTGTATGTGTGGGTGCCAGCATGGGTGTGTGAGTACCATGTGTATGCAGTTACTACAAAGGCCAGAAGGAGGTGGTAGATCCTGAGTCCGGGAACCTAATCCAGGTCCTCTGCAAGAGCTGTTCAAACTCCTAACTGCTGAGCTTGCTCTCCAGCCCCTTCTTCTTCCTCCCTCCCTTCCTCCCTTCCTCCCTTCCTCCCTCCCTTCCTTTTTTATAATTTCACCAGATTCGTATTACCATTGTGCCTCCCCCCACATTTTCTCCTCTGCTTGATACTGTCAAAGTTATTCATGAAAGTGATTTAAGGTCAAGAATGATACTATCTTCCTCCAGAGATGATTTTTCAACCTGAGAACCACCTGAGAAGTTAGGGGCCACTTTAATTCAAACAAGTTACTGTGTAATCAGAACAGCATGTGCTCGAGACTATGGAAGAGGGATTGCAGTGTGCCATGCTGCCAGTGCAGAGGCAATTCGAAGAAGACAACATCTACAGCAAGGCCTAAGAGGTGAACACTCCATTGACTTCTCCTTCTGCTCCAAGTGGCCTAGAAAAGAACCCATTAACCCCACCAGAGGCTTTGCTGTGAATCTGATAGACAGCACTTCTCTAACTGAGTCTGATGAAAAACATGGACTCTAATCACAGTTCCCACTGAGTGAGTAAGCATTCCTGATATAAACATGAAGGTACACTAGAGATGAGCAAGTCCTTCTGTTGGCAAGCAGGAAAACTAAGAGATTAAGAGGGCAAGTAAATGACTATCTGCCTATCTGCCTGCTGGGGGGCCTTGCAAACACAGCAAGAGAGACCAGAACCCACTCTCACCGCCGCCATCTTCTCTTTCCCTTTTGTGTGGCTTAAACTCATTATTTGGGAAAGCTAACCTTGAGCACTGGGACCCCCTGCCTCTACTTCCTGAATGTTCTACAAGGATTACAGGTGTGGACCATTATGCCCATTGTTATTTGGCTACAAGACTGTGCACACTGGGTAAGTATTTCAGAAACCAAGTCACTTCCCCAGTGCCAGAAAGTGTCCTTCCATTAATGGTTCTGTTGGGGCTGGAGAGATGGCTTAGTATGTATTGTTCTTGCAGGGGATTTGAGTCCAAGCACTGCTTAAAACTCCAGTCCCAGGGAATCTGAAGCCACTGACCTCCAATGGCACCTCCACTCACATGTACATAAGCTCTCCCCGACCCACATACACACAATTAAAAATAATAACAATAAATTTTTAAAGCAATGGCTCTGTAGTGGTGGCATAAGCAGAATGTTTTTTCATTTTAATAGAGACTGCCCCTTGAGGTAGTTTTTTTTTTTTTTAATTGTTTGTAGGGTTTGGTTTGGTTTTGTGTGCTGGGGATTGAACCCAGGGCCTTGCTCATGCTAGGCAAGTGCTCTGCCAATGAAGCAGCTCCCCCTCCCTTCTTTGAGGATTTCTCGAGGAATAGAAATACTTCGAAACTGAACCCCAGGCCCTGTCCTTACCTCATCCAACCTTGTACAGCAATTTTCAGAACCAGTCAACCAGTTGTGGCTTTGGAGCTCCGAGTTTGGCCCAGAGAACAGAACAAGCCCTGGCAGCTTATGCAGGGAGCAGCTGGCTCACTGACTCCAGGCATCCTCTGCTTTGTAAGATAAGGGCAAGGATGGCAGAGGTAAAACGCTAACTACTGTCTATTGGAGCTAGGGGGCTGTGACAACCTTAACTCAGGTGGGTAGGCGTGGCAGCAGCTGCATTTACCCACTGGGCCATCTCACTAGACCCGATGATTGATCTTGGTGAGATTTAGAGTAACTATGGAAACAACTATCTGGGCGTGGCTGGGAGAGAATTTCTGGATTAGCATAGTTGAGCGAAGGAACACCACTCCATAGATTGGGGATCTAGACTGAAGGAGAAAGAGAAAGGGAGTCAGGGCTGGGGAGGTGGCTCAGTGGTGAAGAGTACTTTCTGCTATTCCAGAAGACCTGAGTTTGGTTCCTAGCACCCATGTCAGACAGCGCATAACTCCAGCTCCAGGGGATCCCACTGGCTGGCTTCCTGGGCACCTGCACTCACGTGTGCATATCTACACACAGATACATCCATATATAATTTAAAAAATAATAAACAAAACTAAGATAAATCTCTTTACTAAATTAGATTTCTAAGATGAATTGTTGTCTGAAATAGCACAAGATGGACAACATGAAGAGAATAATGTATTTTATATAATAGTGTTTGCCAAAATCATCTCTCAAAATAATATATATTTTCTATAGGTGCATATGTAAATATGGAGAAGCAGGTTTTAAGGGATTTGCAATATCACATTAAAAAAAAATCAAAGTAATTGGGTGGAGGTGGCACAGGCCTTTGATCCTGGTCCTTGGAAAGCAGAGGCGTGCAGCCTGGTCTATAGAATGAGTGTCAGCACAGCTATGGCTACACAGAAACACCTAGTCTGGAAAGACAGAAACAAAAATAAGTAAATAAATAAAAATCAAAGCAGGAGCCAGGCATAGTGGTGCACACAGAATCTGTTCCGAACACTCAGGTTGGGCAGTTCACAACGCCTGTAACTCCAGTTCCGGGAGATCTGATGCCCTCTTCTTCGGCCACCCCCAGGCACTGCATGTGATGCACATACATCATACATGCAGGCAAACCTTCGTACACATAAAAATGAGTAAATCTTATTTTTTTTAAAGTAAAGGTTAGCCATATTTCTAATATTTTAAGGTTTGACTTAAAAGGAAGATGTATTCGTGTGTCACTAATGTAGCTGGAAAGTGTTTGGTCTTTGGCACCGCACTTAGGGTCTCGTGCATGCTGGACAAGCCCCTACAGCTGAGTCACACCCTCTGCCATCTGGGGTCAGAGAACAGAACAGCCGCTAGATAGACTTAGAGGCCAGAAAATGGTGGCACACACACCTTTAATCCTATCATTCTGGAGGCAGAGATCCATCTAGATCTCTGTGAGTTCAAAGCCACACTGGAAATAGCCAGGCATGGTGACACACACCTTTAATCCCAGGAAGTGATGACAGGAAGCAGAAAGGTATATAAGGTATGAAAACCAGGAACTAGATTCTGTTAAGCTTTTAGGCTTTTGAGCAGCAATTCAGCTGAGATCCATTTAGATGAGGACTCAGAGGCTTCCAGTCTGAGGAAACAGTCTGAGAAGTTGGCAAGGTGAGGTTAGCTGTGGCTGGTTCTGTCTCTCTGATCTTTCAGAATTTACCCCAAAACCTGGCTCCCAGGTTTGTTTTTATTAATATGACCTTTTAAGATTCACGTTACAGTATACCAAGCTCTAAAATTATTCCCTGGGGAGGAGTTTGCATCTCTGTCTCACTGAAGTTAGGTTTGGCCATGTGCCTGTTCTGGCCATGTGAGCAGAAGCCATGCACATCCCTCAGAGCAGAAATCTCAATAGATGGATGAGGATTACCATACTTTTTTCCTTTTGCCACAAGACCAAAGATGTTTTGCCTAGAGTCCGGCCCTTACCCTACTGGGGGGGGGGGTATGGGAGGGGAGTGAAACTCCTCTTCGACCTATGATGGTAGTGCAATGTAGGAAATAGATGATTGCTGTCATAGCCTCGGGAACTGTGGAGACATTAGCACTGCCTGAGCTATGTTTGCTAACCTAGGGATAAGATGAGTGAGCAAGCAGTTACTCAGAGCAGAGTTCAAGGGGACAAAGAGATAAGGGCCAGAGAGTCTTGTTTGTCACAGACAGTGGAGGCAAAGTGGGATGAAGAGCAGCAGAGATAAATGTGACTAGCTTTAATAGGTTCCAAATTCTTCTATCTCAGTTGTCTGCTAACCAAAGAAAGCAATACGGTGGGCGTGGAGTGTGGCTCAGTCAGTCAAGTAGTGGTCTAGCATGCATGAAGCCCTGGGTGTGGTTCCCAGCACTGTGTAACTCAGATGTGCATGCTTGTAATCTCTGCTCAGATAGGAGAATCAGAGGTTCAAGGCCATCCTTGGCTATAGAACGAGTTCAAGGCCAGGTTAGAACACATGAGACTCTGTCTGTGGAGGAAATATAAAGCAGCTTGGGATCCAGCTCTCTGTCCTTTATCAGATGGTTCTGGTCATAAGCTACCAAGCAGGGCTTGCTAGAGACGTATTTGGAATTTACTGAGAAAACACTCTCAACCCGAAGTGTCTGGGCCTAAAAGTATGTGGGTTTCCACATTTCCTAAGCACTCTCAGCTGGCTACCTTAGTAGTAACCCAAGGGCCCTCCTATGGTGGCCAAAGCCATCTAGTCTCGGAAAGAGCTATAGTCAAGGAAGCAGAGGACCCACAGAGTAAAAATCCTTGATGTTTTCAGGCTAACTCAAGTCAGATAAAATCTGACGCCTGTCTATGAGGAATGACTCAAGATGACAGGCTTGGTGTCTCCTTTATTTTAATGAATAATAGGAAAGAAAAGGACTTCTTTTCTTGGCTAATAGGCCACTGGGTACAACCAAAAGTTTTCTTGTCAGGCTGTGATGTACAGTGCCCACTGGGGGCACCACATTTAATCAATCGACTGGCTTTGAGTTGCACTGGGAGAAATCAAGAGATTGGTGTTATTAATCTCTCAGAGCCCCAGTTCCCTCATTTTAAAGGTGATTTTGAGAACATTGGATACAATGGTTCATATCTGTAATCTCAGCAATGGGGAGGCTGAGACAGAAGGATCACTGTGAGTTCAAGATCAGCTTGGGTTACATAGTAAGTTTTAGGCCAGTCTATGCTATAGAGTATGAATCTGTCTCCCCAAAATAATATTCACTTTGAAGCCAAGCCTGAAGCAAAAGGATCGTCACAAATGGTGAGACCCTGTCTGAAATTAAAATGGAAAGAAAGAGAGAAAGGAAGAAAGGGAGGAAGGAGAGAGAGAGAGAGAGAGAGAGAGAGAGAGAGAGAGAGAGAGAGAGAGAGAGAGAGAGGAGTACTCACTCTGTAGAACTGGTGTAAGGAACAAAGAAGTTGAATACTCCGCACACAGGAGGTGGCCCTCATGAATGTGTTGCAATGATGACAGAAATGAATGGGTTAGCAGAAAGGTGTACAGGTTTGCTACTAAGGTAAAAGTCCTTTGTCTCTCTCTTGATCTACAGAAGGAAGACATTGTGGAAATGCACCCTCAGTCCTGAGATGCCACCAGCCATTTCTACTGGCCAGTCTTCCAGCAGCTTATCAATTTTACCTCCTCCCAATAGAAGAGACAAGCTCCCATCTACCTGGAAGGCCAGTCCATACTCCGTGTGCCTCCAGTGACTGGAGTAACACAGCACAAAACCCACTCCAGTCTGAAGACCTATTCAGCCTCAACTCAAAGGCCTGTCTCAGGGAGGACCATGCTCCCAGGATTTCATTGCTTCCTACGATATATGTTTTCAGTGGCTACTTCCTATTTTTCTCCAGAGCCAGCTACCTGCTAGCCGGCTATGAATAGCTCAAGAAGTCACCCATGAGAATTCCTTTCTGACCATATTTCACCACAATGAGCTGAAAGCAAGTTAAGGCATGCCTGGATTCCATTGTGAGTGGACTTGGATGCTGGCCTTTGAAAGGCGCTGCTGGTCAACAAGGGCAAATCTTCCTAAAGATAGGAGGACCACGTGGTCATCTCCTTCAAAGGAATTTTTACTTCCAAGGGGCAGTTGATCATCTTATCTCTGGCACCTCTTGCCACTTCCACGAACTTGATTCATCGGGCCTCTATTTTACTTCCACAGTAGAGTGAATACTAATGTCCACCCAACATCCATCTAGCTTTCTACTAGGAAAGTACTCAATGCTTCCCCACCCTCACCTGTGACTCAGTCCAAATACCAGGGGAGGTTGTTTCATATTTGTTGTGGAATATTATTTTAAGATATGTTTATGCTGGAACATTTGTTTAATGATGCAAAGATGTGTTGCATTCTTTTATGCTGCATTTGTCTAACTCTGCGAAGCTATGTTACTTTGCCTATCTAAAACACCTGATTGGTCTAATAAAGAGCCGAATGGCCGATAGCAGGGCAGAGAAAGAATAGGCCAGGCTGGCAGGCAGAGAGAATAAATAGGAGGAGAAATCTGAGATAGAAGATGGAGTGAGAAAAGAAGGGGCCAGCCACACAGCTGCACAGCCAGACACAGAATAAGAAGGGGAAAAAAGATATACAGAAATAGAGAAACGTAAAAGACCAGAGGCAAAAAGTAGACAACATAATTTAAGAAAAGTTGGCAAGAAACAAGCCAAACTAATGCCAGGCACTTACAAGAAAAAATAAGCCTCTGTGTGTGATTTATTTGGGAGATGGGTGGTGGGCCCGTCAAAGAACCAAAGAGTACAAATCAACCAACTATACATATTCTACTCTAAGGATAGCATAGACCTAGTACTGAACAGTCAGAAATTTCTATTCCCTTGTTTGTAACCACCACACACAGCTCAGAAAAACACAAGAAACAGTAAATTGCTATGACATTTTTGTTGAGACTGTTGAGGAAAAAGGATATACCCATAAAAATGAGCATAACTCTTAAAGAACTTAGCAGGGTATTGTTAAGGGCCACCATATAGAGAGATGAAGACATCAGCAGAGATAAGAGAGGGTAAACTAGTGCTCTTATCTGAGTCCCTACATCAGACCCCACCTGATTTATATCTGACACTCACAGCTACATATGCCAATTCATTTTACATCTACTTGGGGCAATATGCATTAATTCTTTGTCTTAGAACAAATAGTCTGCACTACCATCTCTGCTCCTTTGGCTCTCTTTAGAATTCCCACTTGAATGTGATCTGAGTGTGGTTGCACTCAAGCTTTCCTCCAACTCTGGTATTTTAATATTTATGATGTTTCTTTAGGGTTGTTTGTTGGGAATTCAACTTTGACACCCAGAACTTTCAAGTTCTCATAGGCACACAATTCTGGCCATTTTTATTCATCTTATCTAGGAGCCCTGTACCATGGGGAATCTGTTCACTGTCTCATAGCTTTCAGCTTAAGCAAGCTGGCCACTCAGAGACTGTCATCACTACCCACCACCCACCAAACTTAGGCATCAGAGTTCTACATTCTGAGCCACACTGGCAAAGCCCAATGAGACTATACACAACACACCTGTTTTCTTCAAGGTCTAGTGCTGTGGGATGGTCTGTATGTCAAATTGCTCTGATTGGTCAATAAATAAAACACTGATTGGCCAGTGGCTAGGCAGGAAGTATAGGCAGGACTAATAGAGAGGAGAAAAGAAAGAACAGGAAGGCGGAAAGAGTCACTGCCAGCCGCTGCCATGACAAGCAGCATGTGAAGATGCCAGTAAGCCACGAGCCATGTGGCAAGGTATAGATTTATGGAAATGGATTAATTTAAGCTATAAGAACAGTTAGCAAGAAGCCTGCCATGGCCATACAGTTTGTAAGCAATATAAGTCTCTGTGTTTACTTGGTTGGGTCTGAGCGGCTGTGGGACTGGCGGGTGACAAAGATTTGTCCTGACTGTGGGCCAGGCAGGAAAACTCTAGCTACAGTCAAGTCAACCAGATACATCTATCATAAAGTCTCAATCAGCCTAGACAGTCTGACTTCTAGCTAAGAGGATTATGGACAAGCTTCATGTACAAATTCAGTCTCTCAATCAGATGCTGCAGATGGTCAGCTCAGATTTTTCCCAAAGAGTGAACAAGGACATAGAGCCTCACTCCATTCTCTTCAGCCTGTCTCCTCTCTACTCATCATAAAGAGCACACATTGTATTCTTCTAGGACCCAGACTAGGTTGGTGGAGCCACCACATGAAGGGATGAGGGTCACAACTTTCTAATAAACTGGGTAACCACGTCCATAATTCTTGAGGAGCAAGGGAAGCTCAAGAAGCCAAAGTCAAGGGTATTAAGCACTCCATGGAAACCATCCTCCATATGATGCCATGTCACAGGCACCCCCAGATCTTCCAGCCTCTTCTTGTATAGAAGTGAATGGTCTCGGAGAAGGTCATACTCACAGCTCACAATGCAGGTTTCTGGGAGCTGAGATACTATATCATCTTCTGCAATGAGGGGTGAGCATATTGTGTTCAGTATGAGATTTACCTCCTGGTAAGCATCTTCATTCACAGGCCCTGGGGGTACGCATTGGTAGCCTCGCTTCTTAAACCTCTCTGGGATGTTTTCTGAGCCTAACCACTTTCTGTATTTCTCCCAGATTTCCAGAGGCAAATGGGCACCATTCTTGATGACACTTTTCCAGGAAGTCTTCATGTCTAGGTGACAACAGCAACAGTAAAAGGCCAGATTCCAAGGGAGCAGTGGAATGTTGGCATTCTGTTGATAAGAAGGGCCCCCAAAATCTATAGTTTGCAGTGAGGAGTAGATCAAAACCTGAGCCCGGATCCGAGGAAGATCTGCTTGGTTCACAAATGTTTGACACACCACAGTGGCTGCATTTCCTCCTACACTGTCACCACAGACCACAACCCGAGCTGGATCCACTCCGTACACATGCAATGATTTCAGAAACTGGGTGGTGGCTGCCACACAGTCCTCTTTCATTACTGGGAACTTGTACTGGGGAGACTTTCTGTATCTAAAGAGGAATGAAGGACCATAGATTATGCTCAATGCTTACCCAAACCCAAAGGACCCTTGTCTGACATCTTGTAACTCAAATCCCTTTTTGAAGCCTGAATAGGAGGAGATAGGCAAGGACCCAAACACCCAGTAGACATAAAATCTTCTTGCTTGCCATTTAGCTCAGAGGAAGCAATTGCCATCCACTGAGATGGATGTGATATTGTTTAGATGTTCCAGTGGCACTGCAGGCTTTAGGCAGAGGAGATGTTGCCTGTCTGCCATGGGCAGGGCTGTTAAAACTAATGAACTCTTCCAATCAAAACCAAAGTGCCATCCCCATCCCTATCAGCCTCCAAAAGCCAGGGTTAAATGATGCTGTTGTCCACAAATATTTCATGCACTAAGGAAGGGGGTCCAGTCCACTGTCCCTCTCTCCTCCATTCCTTGCTTCTCCTTAGTGGGTTCTCACAGCCCAGGCCTCCCCCGTTCTCCTCTCCAAATCCATCTGCTTCAGGTTCAACCTTCAGACCCTGTCACTACAAATGAGGGCTATCTGCTTATGTGCTCCCATTTTCCCCTTCCTTACCCGACTGCTATGACAACAGAGTCACAGTCCTTGGACAAACGTAAGCATATGCTGTGGTGGGTTCCTGGAAAACAAAATCAAACGTCACATTTACTAGGTCATTTTCCTTCAGCCTTCATGGCCATTCTCCTTTTGTAAATAGAGTGCCTGAGTTAGCTGAGCAGGTCATAAAGTAGCTTCTGACTGTTGAGTAAATATCCTTCCAACTTCTCTTGTTTTGCTTCTGTGAGCTACAAGGACAACGTTCTCCAAGATGCCCATGACCTGATGTACTCTACCACTTAGCAAAAACATCCCAAAGTGAAGAGATTGCAGTGACTCAGTGTGTGATAGTGGTATTATATCAATTTAGGAACAGGCCAGACCATTGCACAATATACCACCAAAGTGATCTGTGCCTACTCATGGCCCTGGGCTTTCTTGGTCACAACAGTAGACTGTCTACCAGGGAGAATGACTATCTTATTTTAAGACTTACTTTACTTTTTCTTATGTGTATGTGTTGTACACACACATGTGAAGGTGTCCATGGACACCAGAAGAAGGAGCTAGATCACTTGGAGCTTGAGTTACAGGCTAGAGTTGTATGATGCCCCAGATAAGTACTAGGAATTAACTTGGGTCCTCTGGAAGAGCAGAAAGTGTTCTTAACTACTGAGCCATCTCTCTAGCTACCACAAAATGACCATTCTTTCAAGCTCATTTATCAGGGTGACAGGGGGCTTGAAGAAGCCAGAAGAAAGGCTTTCTTACTCAGGCTCCCCAGGATGGTTCCACCACCATGGAAGAAGATGATGCCAGGCCTAAGGGTGGAGGAGGATTCCTTGGGCTGATATAGTTTCACAGGGATTGTCCCAAAGCGAAGATCTGTGACCACAACATCAGGATCTCTCTTGAGTGGCTTCAGATCATGCACAAAACTGGCAAACTGGGGTGCATAACACAGTCCCAGCTTCTCAAAAATCATCCCCTGTCAGAGAGAGAAGAGGCAATGGGTTGAGAAGGATTATGCATCAGTCATTTTACATGCAGCCTGAAGCCTGTCAGCTACATCTACCCTCCCCAGGCGCCAAGAAGGAACTTGGGAAATATTGATCAGACTCGACCACAGACCTCCTGCATTTCCTCCCTCTCCCAGAATGCTCTTGAGGCACCTGCAGTTAAATTCACACCTACCCAGGCCATGTGGCTCCATCACCAGACCCACTCCTCCCAACCATACTCTTCCTAGACACTTAACATGCCAGACATGACAAACCAGTGTAGCTAGAGTTTTCCTGCCTGGCCCACAGTCAGGACAAATCTCTCTCACCCACCAATCCCACGGCCGCTCAGACCCAACCAAGTAAACACAGAGACTTATATTGCTTACAAACTGTATGGCCGTGGCAGGCTTTTTGCTAACTGTTCTTACAGCTTAAATTAATCCATTTCCATTAATCTATACCTTGCCACGTGGCTCGTGGCTTACTGGCATCTTCACATGCTGCTTGTCATCGTGGCGGCTGGCAGTGTCTCTCTCTCAGCCTTCCACTTCCCAGAATTCTCCTCTCTCCTTGTCCCACCTATACTTCCTGCCTGGCCACTGGCCAATCAGTACTTTATTTATATAGAACGATATCCACAAACCAGGCTTCTGGCCAACCCTTGAGGCTCCCTTTTGAAGATACCTGCTCTACCTGGGATCTGGACATGGTCTTCTCTCCAGGGAAGACAGCCTGGGTCTCCCAAATATTGATTGCTATGGAAGTGATGTTTTTGAAGAGGGAGAGAGGGGTGTTTTCTTATTTTTCCATGACATCTACTGAAATGTTTTTGGAAAATATGTGGTATGAAAGGTGTTTCTTTTTAGGAAAATTAAGGATGAGGGGGGAAGTCAGAAGGTGTATGTGTTTGACTGGAGGTCAGTGATGTCAGTGTTGTTGTTGCAAATGAGGCTTCTTCAGGTTATTGTGTTATCTTTGAGATCTAGCTAAAGGTTTTAAAAATAAATATAGGGGCTGGAGAGATGGCTCAGAGGTTAAGAGCACTGACTGTTCTTCCAGAGGTCCTGAGTTCAATTCCCAGAAACCACATGGTGGCTCACAACCATCTACAATGAGATCTGGTGCCCTCTTCTGGCCTGCAGACATACACGCAGGCTGAACACTCACTGTATACATAATAAATAAATAAATCTTTAAAAAATAAATATTAATAAACAACAACATCCTTCTATATCCATAGTCTCACCCAGCCATC
Source organism: Peromyscus californicus insignis (assembly GCF_007827085.1). NCBI lineage: Eukaryota > Metazoa > Chordata > Mammalia > Rodentia > Cricetidae > Peromyscus > Peromyscus californicus. Next base: position 7,313,491 of record NW_026294573.1, read on the forward strand.
ATCAGAGACGCTTCCTCCTGCAGGAGATGGGAATGAATACAGAGACCCACAACTGGAAAATGTGCAGAAAGCAAGAGACCTTGGATGGGATGTCTCTATCAAAAGCCTCCCCTGAGGGCTCAGGAGGAAGGGGAGACAGAAAGATTGTAAGAGCCAGTGGGGATAGTCATATCTTCCAGGCAGAACAGGACTGTTGTACATACAAACTCACATAGACTGTGCACAGCAGCATGCACAAGGCCTACACATGTCCGTGCTAGATAGGGTCCTGGTGCTCAGAGGGGAAGTAAACACAAGCCCCATCCCTAACCAAGACACTATCTACAATTGACAACCACTCCAAAAGGAAAAATGAGTTGTCTCCATTGGAGTCTCAATGGATATACAAACCACACTTTAGGGCAGTTCCACACCAGGAAGTAGATGGACAACACAAAATAAACTCAATGATGTTTTTAGAGATGTTTTGTCTCATAATACTTTGTTTGGCCTTTTTTTTTTTAATTAACCTTGCTTGTATTTTTATTATCTGTTATGGTTTCCCATTTTGTGTTTTTATGGTGTGTGTGTGTGTCTGTGTGTGTGTGCTTCTGCTTTTTCTTTGTTTTTACCCCCTTCCTGTTTTTCTTCCTTCCTTCCTTCCTTCCTTCCTTCCTTCCTTCCTTCCTTCCTTCCTTCCTTCCTTCCTCCCTCCCTCCCTCCCTCCCTCCCTTCCTCTCTCTTCCTCTCCCTCTCCCTCCCCCCACTCATTTTTTTTTTCAGGATAGGGTTTCTCTGTGTAACCCTGGCTGTCCTGGAACTTGCTCTGTAGACCAGGCTGGCCTCAAACTCAGAGATCCACCTGCCTCTGCCTCCCAAGTGGTGGGATTTAAGGCATGCATCACCTCTGCCTGGCTTCCCTCTGTCTTTCTGTTTGTTTTGCTTTATTCTGGTTTGTTTGTTCTTCATTGGCCTGTTTGTTCTCTAAAGAGAGAGAGAAAGGAGGCATGGAGTCTAATGAGTGGGGAAACAGGGAGAATCTGAGAGATGAGGGAGAGAAAGCCATGATCGGAATATACTGTATGAAGAAAAATTTTTCAAATAAATAAATGGGTATTTCCTGGGTCTTTCCAGTAGTTTCTAGTCCTCAACCACAATCATTTGGGCTGTGATTGGAGCCTGTGGACTCACCTCAGAACATTTTTTTTCTTTTTGATGTGTGTATTGTGTGTTGAGTGTGTGTGGTGTATATACTTATTAATGTAGGTGTATGCACATCTGTGTGTGCATGAGGAGGTCAGAGGTCAACACTGGATGTCTTTCCTTGATTGTATCATTTATTTATTTATTCAGTGATTTATTATTTTAGTGCATTTATTTATTTGTGGGTATGTATGGGTGTGCATGGGCCACAACACATGTGCAGAGGTCAGAGGATAACTTGGTGGAGTCTGATCTGTCATTCCACCATGTGGGGCCCAGGGATAGAACTCGGGTCATCAGTCTTGGTAACAACTGACATTAGCCACTGTGCCATTTCCCAGACCTGTCTAGTTTATGTTTTGAGAAAGGGTCCCTTACTAAACTTGAAATGTATCTCATCAATTGGATTAGGTTGGTTGGCCAATGAGCTTTAAGGATTCACTAGTCTCTGTGCCTCCCTCTGTCCCCCAGGCACAGGCTCACACCATCGTTCTCAGCTCTATGCTTCGCTTCAGGATCTGAACTCAAGTTCCCATGCGTGAGCAGTAGGCCCTTTATGGACTGCACTGTCTTTCCAGCACCACAGAACATTCTTTAAAATCCATAATAAATACATGAAATCCATCCAGGAAGGCAGTTTCACACGCATATAGCCATCAGACAAATGGCGTGTGTGATGTGACGATTGCACGCGTCTGAACAAAACCACAAGCCATGGCTGCTGTCAGTCAGTACCCTGGTCTCAAATGGGTAAGACCACCACTTCCCATGTGTGCAGCACATGAAATAATCCTTCAGTCAAAAGATTTGTGATTCCTCTTTTGGGAGAGTTACAGTTCTGCCCTGGGTACTGTGTTCTACAGATCCCCAAGTTCCTGACCCCCAGTGGCAGGAGACGCTACAATCAGCAGTTAGTAGTGAAAATAGGGTAATTTGTATCCTTTTCATCAAAGATAGGGTCTCTTGCATTTTAACCCTTGAGTAAGCAAGCTTATGTCTCCCTCTCTGCCTTGCTATGCTTTTCTGCCGGGCCTGGTCCCTGTATGAAGCTATCTGTAGCCAGAGTCCTATTGAGCTTGCTTAACACTGGCTAGCCCCTGCTCTCTGCTGTTATGGACTGCAAGCTCCCTGGAGGCAGACGACTTCTCCTCCTCCTCCTTCTTCTTCTCTTCTTCTCCTCCTCCTTTTTTTTTTTTTTTTTTTAACCTATCCCCGAACTCAGATCCTGGACTGGGGCACACAGTGGTTGCATAACACACCATTACAGAAAGAATCAACAGTAACAGTGTGTGATGTATAAGGAGGGCTTACCCTAGCCCAGATGATGCAATCTGCCCTCTGGATAGCTCAACTCTGGGATCCTTGAGAAATACGATGCAGTAGGGGCTGTTATGATTCCCTATTTAGCACACAGGGAAACTAAGTCATGGTAACTAGGAACCTGGACTATAGACTGTAAAACAAAACAAAACAAAACAAAACAAACAAAAAACCACCAGGGGGAAAATCATGGATTCTAGTCTGGCCATTTGCAGAAGCAGGCCCTGGAAACTGTTTTATTTCTGGTACATTTCACTGAACATAATGATCCCCAGTTCCATCAATTTCCTAAAAATACCCTCTCTCTCTTTTTTAATGGTTGAGTAAAATTCCATTGTGTCTGGGTGTGATGATGCACACTTTTAATCCCAACACTCAAGAGACAGACACAGGCAGATCTCTGTGGTTGGAAGTTTTTCTGTATCCCGCCCAGCTGTGAGGTCCCTCAGCTGATTATAAAATAATCACTCAGAAGCTTATATTAATCATAACTGCTGGCCATTAGCTCAAGCTTATTACTGACTAGCTCTTACACTTAAATTAATCCACAATTTTTATTTATGTTTAGCCACGTAGCTTGGTACCTTTTCTCAGTTCTGCCTTCACATCTTGCTTCCTCTGTATCTGGCTGGTGACTCCTGTCTCAGCCTTCCTATTCCTGGCATTCTCCTTGTCTCCTTATCTTGCCTATACTTCCTGCCTGGCTACTGACCAATCAGCATTTTATTTATCAACCAACCAGAGCAACACATATTCACAGCATACAGAACATCCCATAGCAGATCTCTCCTGAGTTTAAGGCAAGTCTGGTCTGTAGAATTAGACCTTGTTTCATTTTTTTTCATTGTGTGTTTCATATTATGTATTTTCTCCATCCATTCATCTGTTGATGGATGTCTAGACTGGTTTCATTTCCTGGCTATCATGAATAGGGCAGCAGTGAACACAGATGCATAAATGTCGGTGTGGTAGGATGTAGAATCCTTGGGGTGTTATAGTGAGGTGATCCAGATTCAGAAAGACAAAAAACATGTTCTCTCTCATACATGGATCCTATCTTAACATTTTTATGTGTGTGTGTAAAAGTGGTTGTGAGTGTGGCTGTGAGCTATGAAATAGAAAGGAGGTCATGAGAAGGGGGAAAGGGGTTAAAATGGGAGGCAGAGCAATAGGACCCATGGGATTTGAAGGTGGACAGGAGGTTATGGGGGTGGAAAGGCATAAGAGAGAGCAAGTTAGGGGGAGAATCTACAAAAATAAATTTTATTTGCAAATGATGAAACTCAATAGCTTGTATAACAATTGTTTAAAAAATAGGTATTTTTGTCTTTTTTTTTTTTTTTGACAGAGTTTCTCTTTTTATCCTTGGCTGTCCTGGGACTCACTATGTAGACCAGGCTGACCTCAAACTCACAGAGATCCATCTTCTTCTACTTCCCAAGTGCTGGGATCAAAGGCATGTGCCACCACCATGCCTGGACTTAAAAATAGTTTTTAAAAAGGCAACAAAAGATTTGTTAAAGTTATGTTCTATGGAACTCAGCAGTTTAGAGCGATGGTTTCTCTTCTAGAGGACCCAGGTTCAATTCCCAGCACATATGTGGTAGCTCACAACCATCCGTAACTCTAGTCCTTCTTCTGGCCTCTGCAGGTAATGCACACATATGGTACACAGACATGAATGTAGGCCAAAAACCCACCTGTACCCATAACATAAATACATTTTAATGTTTTTTAAAAGGTGTGTTCTATATGGTTCTGCAAATGTCTTGAGCTAATTTATTAATTTGCTTTCTGTTTTCTTAATTTTGTTGTTTGCTGACTCTAGCTAACAGGTCTGTAGTCACTGGAGCCCAAAAATTCATCTCTACCTTCAGAGCTTCACAAAGTACTGAGGACTAACAAGGAATGAGATTGGTCTTTCTCCTCTGTGTTAACTGGTACCATAGCTTGCACACTTCCGTGTTCCCCAGAGGCACATGTGGAAAAGGCCCCAGGGTGATGCTATTATAGATGGCAGAGGTTTTAGGAAGAAGGCTTAGTGTGAGGTCCTTAGGTCACTGGGGATATAGGCCACTAAGGGAAGATAAAGGATAAGATCAAGGTCTAAGCCAGGCATTGGTGGCACACTCAGGAGGCAGAGGCAAGCAGATCTTTGAGTTTGAGGCCAGCCTTGTCTACAGAGAGAGTTTCAGGACAGCCAAGGTCACACAGAGAAACTCAGTCTCAAAAAAAAGTCTAATGACACATGTACTCTAAAATACACCTCGGAGCCCATTCCTTTGTATGACAAATATAAGATGAATTTAAAAGAAAAGGCACTGTGGGACCTCAATCCTTCTTCTTCCTCTTTTGTTACGTGGGACATGAGCAGTTTTACTCAGCCATATGCTCCTACTGGGATATGCTCCCTTTCCACGGGCCCAACACAATGAAGCCAATATCTCAAGTTACAACCTCAAAAAACATGAACCTAAATAAACCTTTATGCTTTGTAAATCCTTTGTCTCAGGTATTTTGATACAGTAATGAGAAGTTGACTGAGACATCGAGAAAGCAAACATTCTTTGAATTGTGTGTAGTATTGAAGGATCCAGTATCTGATTTTTCCTCACATCTATCCTCAGCCCTCAGGCAAAGGAGACAAGCAAAACATAAACTCACCCATGTCATTGACAGACGTAAAAGGCAACTGAGGATTCGCAGCCTCACAGGATGAGTGATGCCTTCGGGGATGTGTTCCGTCCAAAGTTGTATACAGATCACCCACAGCAGAACTCCTAGTGAGAACGCAGCAGCAGCAGCTACAAGGAGTGTCAGGGCCAGAACCACCATGCTGCTTCTACCTCAGAGGAAGCCAAGTGTCATTTGTGCCTGCCACAGGCTATGGAAGATGCAGTGCAGGCCAGCAGGCCTCTTATACATCGCCTGATTCCATCTCCGCCTCCCTGCTTCCTGTAAACACTGGGCCAGCCCAGACAAGGAGTCGCTGACACAGGGGAGGGTGTGGTTCTAGACCAGGGCGCATGTAGAGGAGAAAGTGGCTCCTATAGATTCATTCATTCAGCTGGAAAGAGATCTCAAGAGCTCTTATTTAAATCTTGGCATTGCTGCTAGATACAGCATTGGGTAAGCCACAGAGTTACTGAAGTCATTAGACCATTGCCCTCAAACGTCATCGCCCACACCCTAATTCTAGTCTTGCCACACTTACTATTCCTTAACTAGATAAGGAGGCACCAGGGCCTTTGCAGTTGCTGTTTCTCTGTGCAACAACCCCCCCACCCCCGACACACACACACACACACACACACACACACACACACACACACACACACACTAGATGCCAACTGGGCTCTATTCTTCCTAACGTGCCTATTGCTGTTCAAATGTCACCTTCTGTCTAGCTAGCTATTTAAAATTGTAATACTTCACTACCAACAGCCCCATGACCCTTTGGCACCACTCTGCTTAATTCTCATCTGTGGCTTTTATTATCATCCAGGATGCCAGTCCCTTAATGTAGAACATACATTTTGAATATAGAATTGTTTATGTTACTGTTGTTTTATGACTTATTTATTTTTATTTTATGTTGTGAGTATCTTGCCTGAATGTATGTCTGTGCACCATGATTGCCTGGTGTCCTGGATGCCATAAGAAGGTGTCATTGCCACAAGAATAGAGTTACAGATGGTTGTGAGCTACCATGTGGGTGCTGGAAATTGAATCCAGGTCTTCTTCATGAGCAACCAATGCTCTTAACCACTGAGCCATCTCTCTAGGCCCCAACTTTATGGTTTTGTGCCTAGAGGCTGGATCTCTGTCAGGTCTATGCAAAGGTGCACCAAATGGAGGGATTGATGAGCCATTTTTTTTTTCTCTCCATTGTAAAACAGAGAAGCTTAAGTATGCTTGCTTTCTAGGTCAGGTCAGATGCTAAGGCAGTTTTCACAACCTTTCCTAGCAAGGAGGTTCTATATAATCATAGTAATGGGGACATGGACCCTGTTTCCTGTCTCCCTGTGATAGTTGGCTTTAATTATCAAACTAACACAACCTAGAATCAACTGGAAAGAAAGTCTCCACGAGGACTTGTCCACATGTGGGCATGCCTGCGGGGAGTTGTCTTAACTAAATTACTTGATATGAGGAAAACCCAGGCCACTGTGGGCAGCACCATTTCCTAGGCCAGGGTCCTGAACTGTGTAAGAGCAGAGAAATGGAGATGAGCACATGCAAGCAAGCAGATGAGTATGCATGCATTAATTTTTCTCTCTGCTCTAGCCTGTGGACATGATGTGACTAGTTGTTTGAAGTTTCTGCCTTCATTTCCCCATAATGATGGACTGGAACATGGAATTGTGAGCTGAAGCAAACCCTTTTCTCCCCTACGTTGCTTTCATTGGGGTATTTTATTACAGTCACAAAAATGAACTAGAACATTCTCCAACCTGGTGATGGAGCACAAGTTTTCAAACAAAGGGATTTTACCTCTCAGGAGACAACTGGACAATGCCTAGAGATATTGTGGGTGACAGATGAGCTGGGTATTAGCATCTCTAATGCTAATGAGACAGATGCCAGAGACGTGCTAAGCATCTCTATACTTACATTGGCTCCTGCAACACAGAAGTGTCTGGTCTAACAAATCAACACAGCTGAGGTCAAGAAAATCTGCATCAGGGTCACTTGGATTTGAGTGTTGGGTCTGCTTAATGCCAAGCATTCTAATAAGAAGCAAGTTACTGACAGTTTCTAAATGTTTCCTCAGGGGGTGGTTGAGTGCACCAAAACACATCATCAAATACAAAGTATTAGTATGTGTGTGCCATGCCACACACTCAACAGATGGCAGCAACAGAAACAATGACCAACACACTTCCTCCATATTCTTCAGACACATTCATGTCCCTTGTGGACCCACAAGATTGCAATGCTCTGGCCCCTGCTGTATGGGCATGGGAGCTTGGGATGCATCCTGGCCAGTGGTGTGTGAGTGGGGATGCTGGAGCCCCTACCTAGCCATGGAGGGTCTACACAGTCCTCCAGTGCCTGGCTATAGAGCATCCACGGAGACCATTGTGCTCTTTCTCTCTGTAAAGGAAGGGCTCCTGATAGTGAGTCTTATCAGGTCACATCCCTGTGGCAAGCTTGGAGGGGAATGACACTGGGTGGGATGGGAAGGACACTGCCAGGGGCATTTATGCAAGATGTTGTAGGAACATTGCATGGAGGTGCAGAGATGCAAGGTTGCTTGTCCCAGCAGCCACCTTTCACGGTGGCTGTTTCAATAACAACTGGCTTCAGTGGGGCTAGATTCTAAATCTAGCTTGAATATAAGACACTCTTGTAGATTTCTTTCTGATTTTGTCCCTTGTGTACATTTTGTACTGGATTCTACCTAAAGCTTCTGGTTCTGATAGATAACCTGTAAGTACCCCCACGCTACCCCCATCCCCAGGCATAGTCTGTGAGAAGAGCTGATGTGAGGAAAGGACCAAGGACCGGAAGTTTAATGCTGTTGTCTCCCAGCATCTGCATGGAAAATAGCTCTGGGAAGATGGCAATCTTCTCTCTGTCAGTCTTTCTTTCTGTCTGTCTCTTTGTCTCTGTCTCCCTCAGTTTTTATTCATCTATAAAGTAAAGTCTGAGGTTTTGTTTTGTTTTTCCTCTATGGCAAGCCCTGGACCAAATCCTTTGCATATGTTAAGGTGTGACGGTAAGTTCCCACAAATTCAGGTTTAACTTGTTAGTACATAAATCAGGGCTCAGTCACCCTTGACACTGTTTCAAGGCTCTGTTGCTTCTAGTTCACTGGCATTAAGCCCAATATTGGTCTTTTGTGAATTCACCTGTGTTGGCTAGTCTTTTGCCAACTTGACACAAACTCATTTGGGAAGAGGAACTTTCAACTGAAAAAATGCCACCATAAAATTTGCCTGTAGGCAAGTCTGTAGTACTTTTTCTAGATTAATGATTGATGTTGGAGGGCCCAGTCCACTGTGTACCACCCCTGGGCAGGTAGCTCTGAGTTATATAAGAAAGCAAACTGAGCAAGGCAGGAGGATCAGGCCAATAAGCATCAGCCTTCCATGGCTTCTGCTTCAGTTCCTGCACCCAGGTTCCTGCCTCGAGTCTCTAGATCAACTTCCCCCAATGATGGAGTGTGACCTGAGAGTTGTAAGCTGAAATAGACCCTTTCCTCCTCAAATTGTTTTTGGGCACAGTTTTTTTTTTTTTTTTTTTTTTTTTTTTTTTTTTTTAGGACAGCAATAGAAACCCTAAGAATTCCCCTCTGTGGAACAACTAGGCCTAACACCCCTGGCTCACTCTACACCCAACATGGACTTCATAGAAAGGCTGCAGTGGCCACTTTAACCTTGTGTGGCCTACATATAGACTCATATAGACTCATACCTACATATCTAACCCACCACTTAGAACTCCCTTCTGGAAGGCGGAAAGACAGCTCAGTCCATACAATGTTTTCACGCAAGCGTGGACACCAGAGTTTGGGTTCCCAGCAGCCATGTTAAAAGCCAGGCATAGCAGTACACACCTGTAATCCTCAGTGTTGGAGTGTCATAGACAGGGGGACTCCTGAAGCTTGCTTGTGGTGATATTTTATTTGTGCTTTAATAAATAAAGCTTCCCTGGAGATCAGAGGAAAAAGCCAGCCACAACACAGAAGTCATGCAGTGTTAGCACCCGCCTTTAACCCTATCACTTGGCAGGCAGGATCTCTGTATGTTCAAGGCCACACTGGAAACAGAGCCAGGTGTGGTTGTGGCACACACCTTAAATTCCAAAACTAGTTAACCATGGAGGTCTGGAGGTCTGTATAGACAGACAGGAAGTGATAGAACTGTGTAGGAAGAGGAAGTGATATAGCTGAATGGAGAGAACAAATCAGAGGGCAGAAGAGCAAGGCGTATAGCTGTGGGTAGACAGGAAGTCACTCGTATTTGGAAGCTGCAGAGTTGCTAAGGTAAGGTTGGCTGGTGGCTTTCCCTGTTCCCCTGATCTCTCCCAGGGTTTCACCCATATATCTGGCTCTGTGTTTTTTTTATTTAATTAGACCATTTAGAAATTTGTCAACACTTGCTGGCTTGCTAGTCTGGCTGAATAGGCAAAAGACCAGGTTCAGTGAAAGACTCATCTCAAAAAATAAGATGAGCTCTGTCAAGACAGCTCGGTGGGTAAAACGGTTTGCCACCAAGCCTGACGACCTGAGTTTGACCCCTGACACCCACACTGTGGTAGGAGAAAACTGACTTCCACAAGTGGCCCTGTGATCTCCACAGGCATGCTCACACACACACACGTGTACACACACACACACACACACACACACACACACACACACACTAATCGATTCAAAAGTGGCTAGAGTGACGGCTCGGTCATTAAAGAGTGTGTACTGCTGTTGCAGAAGATCCAAGTTCAGTACTCAGCACCTATGTGGGGCAGTTCACAATTGCCTGTAACTCCAACTCCTAGGAATCTGACCTCCTCTTCTGGTATCTGCAAGGTACACACACACATGGACAACATGGATGTATGCGCAAAAATAAATCTCCAAAAAATTAAGAAAAATATAAGATAGAGAAGTGATTGAAGAAGACACCCAACATTAACCTCTGACCTCCCCCCCACACACATACAGACACACATGCAGGCATGCAGTAATTCACTGATTGAATAATTCATGTATGAATAACGTTCTGGACTTGAATAAAGGTTTTTATTTAAATTTTACTTATTATCGTGTGTGTGTGTGTGTGTGTGTGTGTGTGTGTGTGTGTGTGTGAGAGAGAGAGAGAGAGAGAGAGAGAGAGAGAGAGAGAGAGAGAGAGAGAGAGTACAGCAGGCAGGCATGTGGAGTCAGAGGACAACTCTTTGAGAGTCAGTTCTCTCCCTCTACCATGTGTTTTGTGGATCCACCTCAGACCATTAGCCTTGTGTAGCAAGCCTTGGGGTCATCCATCCCACTGGCCCCCAGGAAGCACTCTGACCCACAGGCACTCTTCTCCCAATGGACTCCAGCTGTGGCCTGCCTTCTTCTGATGTCTCTGCCAGACATGTCACCCTCCTCTTTGGAACCTGTGCGCAATACTGTGACTCTGCTACCGAGTGTGTTCCACTGAGTCACCTTCACGTGTCTCTCGTGAACGGCATCCTTAGCCTGGCCTTCTGCCTGGCCGGGACTCTCCCAGCAAGTGTCTGTCCTGATAAAGATGAGCCAGACACAAACCAGACAATAATCACAGCTACCTGACCAAAGTTCCCTGCTCCAGGTCAGATCCTCAGGCAGGAGTCTTCACAAGATGAAGGCGGGTGCCATGGAAAACATTGTGTCCATGATGACAAGGTCTCATTAGGATAGGGCTAGAGGCCATGCCCTGTTCCAGACTCCCCAAGACCAGTTAGAAGAGAAACCACAACACATACACAGTTCCCCTGACTGTGTTTCAAGAGATTCAAGTCTTGTGCCCACTTAATGGATAGAAAATTGAGCCTTGATAAAGTTAAGCAGCCTTCAGAAAATTAGAGAATCTCCTAATACCTGTCACAGGGGACTTCACAGACAAGGGCAGCTCCTATTGTGCCCCCTTATTTTATGCATTGACAAAATTTCAGTTAACAAAGAAAACTCCCAGTGACCACACAGGCTTAGCCGTCTGCCATTCAGCTCCAAGGAGGAGCATGAGTAATCAGGACATGAGCTAAGCAGCAACTGCTAATGGGTTGCTCAACAGGCAGCTGGTTGCAAATCTATGTTAGGCCAAAGCCTGTTACACAACAGAAAAAAATGATTCTCTTATCTATGTAGAAATACTGATGTAAAAATTATTCTGAGGGGCTCAGCAAATAAAGGCACACGCTGTGCAAGTCAAATATCCTGAGTTCATCTCTGGAACCATGGAGGAAGGAAAGAACCACTCCAGAAAGTTATCCTCTGACCTTCACACAGAAGTCGTGGTGTGTGCACACTCATATTCACACAAATATATTACTAACAAATAAAAGTTCTCTGTGTGTGGCATTGGGGTGTGTGGCACTGAGGACCAGCTCTAGAGCTTACTATGCAAGTACTCTACCACTGAGACACACCCACAGTCCCTAGAGTATTTTTATTTATTTGTTTGTTTGTTTGTTTACTTATTTTTGTGTTTTTTTTATATGGAGTCTTTCTATGTAGACTTGGCTGTTCTGAAACTCAATAGTAGACCAGGCTGGCCTTGAACTCACAGAGATTTACCTGCCTCTGCTTCCAGAGGGATGGGATTAAAAGACAAAACAAACAAAAATCAATACTGGAGAAAGAAATAAAAATAATAAAAGAATGGAAGCTGGGCATGGTGCTCGAACCTGAAATTCCAGCACCTGAGAAGTTGAGGCAAAAGGCCCACAAATTCAAGGCCATCCTGAGGTACATAGCAAGATAAAACCTCAAGAAACAAAAAGGTTTAAAAAAAGGAAGAAAGAAGCCAGTGTTAAGAGTGGAGACTCACACTGGTGATGTTGTTGTTAATTATTATTATTTTGAGGCGAGGTCTCACAGCAGTAGCTCAGGCTGGCCCGTAACTCACTATGTGACCCAGTCCAGACTGGCCTCACTTGTGGCTATCCTTCTTCTTTAGACACGAAGTGCTGTGATCACAGAGAAGTGCCACGATTCTTCACTCACTTTTGAATCTAAAGCAGATTCACAACTTTACATTTTTTTCTTAAATAAAATCCTCAAAATTGTCTGAGCTCAAACCAAACCAAAGTACACAAGCTTGTGTGTCTGTGCGTGTGTGTGTATGTGTGTGTGTGTGTATACACATGTATTTACATGGGACATTATAACCTACTCTTGTCCTTTCCATACCAATTAATTTAAATAATTTTCATTGTCTACAAAATAAAATACTCATTACATCATTTGTACTTGCCATAATTGATTCAATCAACTATTGTTAGACATCTAGATTGTTTCTAATTTTTTTTCCTCAATCTTTTGGTAATAGTTATCTCAGTAGGAGGAAAAAAAACCAAGTGAGGATTGTTAAGTTTAAAAAAGAGAGAACACTTTCATATTTTTGATGCATAGAGATGTTACCCCTCAGATCAGCTGTGTTAGTTTAAACCTCAATCCGGACTAGACCAGAAGCGATCACTCTTGTACTCTCAACACACTGAACTGCATCATTATTCTTTGATTTATCCATCAACTCATTGTGTAGTGAGGATGGCCTCGAACTCCTTGATCTTCTTGCTCCACCACCCAGTTGCTGGGATTGCAGCACCATGTTCAGCTCAGTTGGCTTGATTCAAACTTTTTTCTCTTTATTTTTCATGTTATGAGTATGGGTGTTCTGCCTGTACATGTATCTGTGCACCATGTACATGCAGCGCTCACAGAGGCCAGAAGAGGATATGGATCTCAAGAACTGGAGTTACAGATGGTTGTGAGGCACCAAGTGAGTGATGGAAATTGAACCTGGGTCCTCTGCAAGAACAATTACTCTTAATTTCTGAGAAGAACACTGGAAGCTGTGGGTAAAATGACTCATCCTGTCTTCAGGCTGTTGGTGTGCTTCTCCTCGCTTGCTGCCAGGGAAAAACAGCTTCCACTTCTAGATCACCTCTGTACTTTGTAGGAAAGTTTCCAACAGGGCGAAAGTCAAACCCAGAGAGATGCTGGTGTGAATGTTGTCAGGATCAAAATGGAGTCCTTTGCATCAACATTAATAAAATAAATAAAACCAGGAGACAATAGAGGATGGCATTGCACACATTGTTGCAGATTACCTGATGGGCTGGCTTTTGGGACCCTATTCCTCATACTGGGTTGCCTTGCCGAGCCTTAATACAAGGTCAAGGTACTTAGTCTTACGACAATTTGATAAGCCATGTTTTGTCAATATCCATGGGAGGCCTGCCCTTTTCTGGATAGAAAGGGAGGAGGAGTGGAGGGGGCCTCAGTGGAGGCAGAGAAGAGGTGGGGGAAGAGACTAGAAGGAGGGGAGGGAGGGGAACTGTGGTGGAGATGTAAAATAAACAAACAAATAAATAATTCTCCCAGAACCTCAACCTTGCCCAAAGGTCACCACAACTTGATACACACACACACACACACACACACACACACACACACACACACACACACACATACACACCACTCCCCTGCAAGGATAACTGCCCAGTAACTACCTTTAAACTTTGAACTGACATCACCCTTTATATTATCTAATTGCTGCTTCAAAGTGTTCTTTGTAATTTTGCAGATTTGAGCTTTTAAAAATGCTTCCCCGCCTCTTCAAATAATTTCCTGTGCTTTATTTCCCCTCTTCAGTGTTTTTCTTAAATAAATAAAATCAGTATTCTTTGGAGAATGAATTTCTCTCTCTCTCTCTCTCTCTCTCTCTCTCTCTCTCTCTCTCTCGAATGAAAGAAAGAAAGAAAGAAAGGAAGGAAGGAAGGAAGGAAGGAAGGAAGAAAGAAAGAAAGAAAGAAAGAAAGGAAGGAAGGAAGAAAAAAATAAAAATCTGGGAGCATTATGCTACTCTCCCATGTTTCTCCCTACGCACAGAAAAGACAAGTCTTAAGTGCCAGGGTGTGGCATGTGGAACACATACTAATTCGACCCTGATATTTGGTAACTGAGGCTCAACCATGGCCTGAGGTCAAGTGTTTCTGCCTCACAGATCCTCGTAGTGCACAATGAACTTGTTTCATGGAGTCTCCCTGAAATTCTAATCATATTATCTCTTGTGCATTGTGTTGCTGTGTTCATCAAGCGTTTACCAATTTATCACCACAGGCGTGTTTCATAGTCTTTACTCAGACGGTCATAAAACATTGGCTGAGAGGATTAAACAGCACAACCTTAGTCTCCGCCACTTCAGGGAGGCTGGAAATGCCAAATCAAGGTGACAGACAGCAAGACTGGCTCCTTCTGGGTGCTACCAGGGACAGACCCACGGCTGCCCTCTTGGCTTAGAGATGGCTGTTCTTACCCTTTGTCTTCCACCCCTTCATTTCTCTGTTTGTCTTTGTGTCCAAAATCCCCCCTTTGGCTAGGTAGGCTAGTCACAGTTGACAGGCTTGGAACAGCCATCTTCAAATAATGTCTCCTTGTAAGGTATTGGGGGTTAGGACGTTAGACACAGAGATCTAGGGGATTTAGGGATCAGGGAACGAGATGCATCCCCCAGCAGTATCCTTCATCACTGATACTAAATAGTTCTTCTCTTGTGATGTAATACTTCTGGCTTTGCACTCTACGTGTGCAAAGTCAGAGGCTAGGAAGTATTTAAGGTGAAGACTCCCCCGGCAAAAAGCTCTCTCAAAGAAGGGATTCCAGACTCTCTCCATTTCTGCTTTAACTGTTCTGCAAGGCAGAAGTGCCTTCTCCTAGCGCGATCATGCGGCAAAGATTCAAGCATGTGCAGGTGTCTGGGGGAACAGCCTGCCCGTTTCTCATAGCCACAGGTGGAAGTGGACAGTGTCCAGAGCCACTTGGCACCAGTTCCTGATGTCAGCCAACAAGCCTATGCCCACACCTGAGCTACACATTCTTCTCATAGTCTGAATCAGAAAGAAAGGGGATGTTCCAGTCACATGATCAGAGCCTGAGTGGGAAACAGATGGACACTCAGGTAGGATACTCTGAGAAGAGCTTCATAAGGAACTATGCAGGCTCATCAGGGATAGTTCAGCTGCAGACTGCAGGGTTCCACCACAGTCCTGGAAGTGGATCCCAGACTTGTGTGAAGAGAGCTTCTAGCTGGATCTGAGTATAATACATTAATCTCTAGTCCAAGATGCCATTGGATCATTCAACAAGGCAATCCTACCGGACTGAATAACCAAGATCAGCATCCCTCATTAGTCTCCTTGAATGCCCTGCTGCTACTGCTGCTGCTGCTGCTGCTGCTGCTGCTGCTGCACTCCTCACTGCCAAGACCTTTCAGGATGATGGAGGATAAAGAGACTTACAAATGTATTTAAGCAGTTTTGAAAGTTGCAGAGAAGACAGAGGACGGCAGAGGGTACATCCTGGGAACTGAGGGACAATATTGAGTACTGAGATGGTTTAATTAGCAGCTCTTTATGCTTTATGATGCATCTCAGTTAATAAGCTCATGTAGAAGGAGAATGGGGCTGAATTATATTAGTTCCCTCTAGCTGCTGTAATAAATTATCACAAACTTAGCAGCTTAATTCTTTTCCCATTTTGGAACTAGAAGTCTAAAATCACAGTGTGGAAGGGATGGTGCCTCTGGATATTCATATTCAGTTCCTTTTCTAGCTTCAAGAGGCCATCTTTGTTCCTCATCTCATGATCCCTTCCCTTAATCACTCTGTCACATGCTTTGGTCATTACCTCTGGCCCTCCCATTTCCCTCCTATAAGGACCCTTATAATTATATCAGTCACTTGGAGAATCCAGGATAATGTACTCATCTAATGTATGGCTTTCTCCCTCAAGCCCACTGCCATCTTGGACTAGAGATTACCTGATCACATAAAGGTGGTGAGGACTATAGTAAAGATGATGAGGCTATTGATGCACACAAGTAGGAGAAAAGTGGGATTCACAGGACCCCCCTGGCCCTGCCTTGGTATTGTGCCCACTGCTCCCTCATTCCTTTCTTGCTGCAAGCCACAGGAGATTGTAATGGAATCCTGTAGCTGAAAGGTTTTCTGTGTCCTGCCCAGTCTGTAGCCACTCAGACCCAAGGAAACACACAGAGGCTTATATTAATTAAAACTGCTTGGCCATTAGCTCAGGCTTACGACTGACTAGCTCTTGCACTTAAACTCAGCCCATTTTTATATGTCGCCATGTGTTCTGTGGCTTTACCTGTGTGCCACTACATGCCGCTCCCTGGACGGCATGAGGGCTGGTGTCTCCTGACTTGGCCTTCCTCTTCCCTGAATTCTACTTCAGTCTGCTTGCCCCGCCTATACTTCCTGCCTGGTTACTGGCCAAGCAGTGTTTTATTTATCAACCAATCAGAGCAACACATTCACAGCATCCAGAACATCCCACAGCAGAATCCAACCACTATGACAAAAGCTACTACCTGGAAAGAGAAGGGCAGAGAGGAGTTGAGTGTTATAACAGAACTGAAGCTGTATAGATAGAATATTGACTCAGAAAAATAAATTGAATGGACTAAAGAGTTTCATGTATATAGATTCATTTAATATTGTCAAAGATTAGATTATCAGCTGGTCATAGATTCTTCCTGGACCCTGGGAGAGGCCTATTGAGGGGCTGGACCCCCAAAGACCTTGATAATTTCTCTAGCTTCAAGTGATCTTGGGAGATATTACAGTATATAAGAAACATGTTAACTGAAGATAGACTCCCATGACAGCTTTCATGAGGTTACCATGATGGAGAAGGATGTGGTGATATAGATATTTTGGGGTGACCCATACTTCTGTAGCAACTTCTTACCCATGCTGTGTAAATAAGCCAAAAAAACTCATGAATCTGCCAATTAACTTTGGTGGAATTATTATTTTGTCTATCATTAGTGTTAGGGTTTGAGGGTTCAAGGAGAAAAAAGGGGAGTTGGAGAGAGAAGCATGAAGTTGAATTATCCTTCAGGCAAGAGCTTTGTTGGTGCTGACAGGCAGACAGGCAACAGTGCTGGGAAGTATGGTCTGAAGTATGGGCTGAAGTAGAGAACTTCAGGAGAAGAGGGTGTGGTTTTCTTTTAAAGCCCTTTGGGAGAAAGTGAGGAGGAAGAGATGTTGTACCAGAAAGAAATGGATCCAAGTTCAGCTGATATCACTAAACTAGCCTAAGAGACATTGTTTTTTTCTTGTATTTCTGGCCAAGGCAGGTGTTTAAAAGGTCCCAAGGGCTCTTCTCCATAAAGAGTTCCAGGAATAACAAAGGGCCTAGTTAGTGTGTGATCCAGTAGTGGTCACTTGTCCTGCCTGTGGCTCTTCTCCATTCCAGGTTTTGTTATCTGAAAGGGGTCCTTGCCAGGGGTAGGCTCCCCACCTATGGTCTCTGACAGCAGGTATCCTATCTGGGGCAAACAGATGTTTCTTCAGGCCTCCCCAGGAAATTTTATGCAACACCATCTCAGGAGATTTACTTGTTTGTTCAAAGTCCCTTCTGTCTTCAAGCCTCAAGTGAAACAGGGTTCACCATCTTCACATTACCGACAAGCTGTTTAGCACTTGACATGTTAGGTGCCTGCATGGGTTGCTTTCTCCCTTGCTGTGACAAGAACCTGACTGAACCGACATCAGGAAGAGGTTTCCTTTGGCTCCCAATTCAGAACCACAGTTCATCATGCCAGGGGAAGGTACGGCAACCAAAGTGGCTAGTTCCATGGTGGCAGGACCTTGTAGTATGGTTTGTTACATCTTGGTAGATCAGGAAACAGAGAGCTCACATTGGGAGCCCAGCTAGCCTAGAATCCTCAAACTCTACTAGTGGCCCTATTTCTCTCAGTTAGACCCCATATCCAAATGTCCCAGAGTTTCACGAAACAATGTGACCAGGTGGGAACCAAGCACTCAAACACATGACCCATGGAGACATTCCATATTCAATAGCATTCTGTCCCTGACCCCCATAAGCACATGACATCTCATCATGTAAAGTGGAGACACTTCATATTCAAACAATAGCATCTTGTCCCTGACTCCCATAAGCACATGACATCTCATCATGTAAAGTGGAGACATTTCATATTCAAACAATAGCATCCTGTCCCTGACCCCCATAAGCACATGACATCTCATCATGCAAAATGCACTCAACCTAACTTCAAAAGTCCCTGTAACCTACAATCCCAGCAAAAGTCCAAAGTTTCTTCTAAGATTCAAAGCAGTCCCTTAGCCACTATTCCTTACATCTCTATCATTCATATCATGTGTCACCTATGTCTACGTACTTCTAGTACACAATGCTATAATGTAAACACCCCCATTCCAAAAGGGAAGAACTTGGAACTAGTAAGGAAATACGAGACCAAAGCAAAAAAAGGAGAACAGCGGAATAGCTCAAGAGGAGAAATATTGTTCTCTTGATAACTGAAGGAGAGTGAATTGTTTGAGCAAAACCCTTGTGTCTGTGAGAACATCTAGAAGGAGAAGCTCTTTCCAGCAGAGGCTACTGTCATTTATCCCATTGTATAAAAACACCCACAGTGGGAATAAGAACTCAGAAGCTTGTCCATGGAGAAACTGCTCTGCTCTGTCTGGAAATCACTCAGTCTGACACGCCATACTGTTTCAGCAGAGTTTTCTAGTCATTTATTCTGGATATTGTCAGTGCCAGAATTGATAATGTGACTTTTGCTTGCTTTCCCCATCAGCCTGTTCCAGTTGTTTCTGCTGGATGGTATAAGCATCTTATTTGATGATGTTTTGTGATCTGATAGCTACCCCATTTGCTATCTGTTCTTCTCGAAGGGTTCAGGAATATAGAAATACAAAATTATAAACTTAAGGAATAAAAACTGAAAACCATCAGCTTGGCTAGGAAAAAAAAAAAAGGATTAGCCTTTAACTGGGCCTTTCTATGTTTTATGATGGGCAGCTCTGTCAGCAACCCAAATGATAGTTTTCTTTTACTAAAGAGTGTTCTTTGCAGCCCTGGGGTTAGCTAGTCATTGATAACCCCCTACCACTCACTATGGAAACCAAAGTTAACTTTTAATGAGTTTCACGTGACAACCTGCCTTGCATTGTTTTGTATTACCCTCTATGGGAACTCAGCTATGTCAGAATTTGCAGGTTTGAACAAACATCAATTAACTGAGTCAAGAAGGGCTGCAGGGATATACAAATATTGTTTAGCTAAAACCCTCTAAAACCTTGTGAATGGAAAATTGTAAAAACCTGAAACCAGTTGTCTCCAAAAGTTTAACTTCAAAATTGTAAAAATTCCTTTGTCTATGTCTCATACTTACCCCTTACTATAAAACGAAGCTATAGCCACCCCCTCCTTCAGGTGCCACAGCCCCAGAATTCCAACATTGGCTGTGGTCTCAGCTAGCTGATAAGCTTTTGTGCCCTGCGGTGTTTTATTATTTCTTTAGTTTTTAATTTTTATTTTTCTGGAATAAAGTTTGCTTCTGGTTTAATAGACTTTGGTGGTCTGTCCCCCATTATTGTGAGACCCCGGACCCAACACTTCTTATGCTTGCTGCACACTTAATAAACGTACTCACTTGAAACCGAGTCTAGCTATTTTGTTTGTTTTTGTTTTGGTTTTGGTTCTTTTTGAGACAGGGTTTCTCTGTGTAGCCCTGGTTGCCCTGAAACTCACTCTGTAGACCAGGCTAGCCTCGGTCTCCCAAATTCTGGGATTAAAGGTGTGCACCACCACTGCTGAGCAGAGTGTAGCTGTCTTATGTAGATCATTCTCTGTGTAGAAAAAGGTATGTTGTACTTTTCAAAGGTCTTTTATGCATCTATGGAGATAATTGTATAATTTCTCTCTTTGAGTCTATTTATATTTTGTATTACTTTTATTGATTTGTGTATGTTGAGCCAATCTTGAATCAATTTACTTATGGTGTATGACTTTCTTAATGTGATCTTAAATATGGCTTGCAAGAAATTTACTGATTTTTTAAAGCTATGGTCATCAAGGAGACTGGCTTGTAGGGATTTTTGTTGTTGTTGCTACTGTTATTTCTTTATCTGGTTTTGGTATGGGATGCTCCTGGCTTTGTAAAAAGACTGGGTGGTATTCTTTCTGCTTCATGGAATGATTTGAGGATTTTTGACATTAACTCTTCTTTAAAGTCATGGCATGATTTGTCAGTAACTCCATCTTATTCTGAGCTTTCTTAAATCATCCCTTTTATTGTTTTTAAATATTTGTTTTATTTTAAAATATGTGTATGAAGTTTTGCCTGCACATATGTATGTGCATCACATGCATGCAATGCCTTCAAAAGTCAGAAGAGGGCGTCCGATCCTCTGGGACTGGAGTTACATAGCTGGGAACCACCATAAGGGTGCTGGAAATTTGACCCCAGTCCTCTGCAAGAGTAGCCAGTGCTCTTAACCACTGAGCCATCTCTCCAGGCCCTTGATGGGCGTTCATAGTCTGACTCTCAGTCTGTTGATGTTTGTAGCAGTGAAGTCTGTTTCTTACAGACCGGGTAAAGTTGGGTCTAGTTTTCAAATTCAGTCAACCAATTTTCTTTTTTTTCTTTTTTTTTTTTTTTTTTTTTTTGGTTTTTCGAGACAGGGTTTCTCTGTGTAGCTTTGCGCCTTTCCTGGGACTCACTTGGTAGCCCAGGCTGGCCTCGAACTCACAGAGATCCGCCTGCCTCTGCCTCCCTAGTGCTGGGATTAAAGGCGTGCGCCACCACCGCCCGGCCCAATTTTCATAAGAAGAAAAACTTTGCGTGTGTGTGTGTGTGTGTGTGTGTGTGTGTGTGTGTGTGTGTGTAAGAAAAATACTGTTGAAAGTGTAATGAAAAGGGAAAAAGAAAGAAACCACCAGTAGAATAGAAAATGAAACACAGCAGAGTCTTCCTGATACTTCAGAAACTGGAGGTTGCTGGTGTTTGGTTCCGGGGATGGCTAGACTCGTGACACTGTCTTTCCTGTGGTTTATGATGGTGTTTAGCCTCTACTGGATGAGCATTCAATGCCCACCAGAGCTATCTTCTCTTGGTAGTTTCCCTTCAGCACTCCAGGGGCCTCTGCTGGCCACACTGAGCTTTGTAGTCTGTGTACTGGGCAGGCTCTCTCACCCTGCTGAGACTCCCCCACTTCTATCTACTAGATGTCTGTCGGGGTGCTTCCCAAGTGCATTGGCAGTATGAGCAGGAACCACAGCACTGAGCTCTGTACATGGGTGGGGGTGTCTTCCTATTTTCAAGATTTTCTAAGTATTAATCACCGTGATGGGGAATGCAGTGGGCTCAGGGCTATCACACACCAGTTTATTCCCAGTTGGTGATATTTTCTCCTTGTAACCAGAAGCAAGACTATCTTCCCCTATAAATGACACTGCTCTAACTGTGACCCCTGGCCACCTGTACTTAGGGCTCATCACTGTTTGTCCCTTCCCAGTTTTCTAAATCTACCTCTCATAATTGTCTCCTATGGCTTTGGCAGATTGCATTCAGGCTCCCTACCCACCAATTGTCCCCCAGTCTTGGGCCCTCAGTGAATTTCAGTATCAAACAGGTTGTTTCTCAAAAGGGCACCAGGGCCGCGTGCACTGAGTCACATAGAGTGACAAAATGTGATCACTCTGCAATGCTGATCGCACTGCCAGAGGCACCACTGTCTCATCAAAACCCTCAACCAGTCTTGAGGTTTGTGAGGACTGTTGTCTTGTCCTGAGGAAGGACCTCCAGGGCTGCCTGGATCTATTGGAGGAGGCTTCCACCCCCCCCCCCCCCCACCTGCTGGGGAACCGCATGCAACTGTGTTGGACTTGGCTTCTTTTCTGTGTGCCACCTGGTTTTTCTCTCCATACTCTTCAGGTTACTCTTGTGAATTTCTGAGGTTCTTCCTTGCTTTCTTTCTTTGGGACAAAGTTTATGTTTTTCTGATTCTGATGCTCTGTCCCCTGGCCACACGGAGCCTGCCTCTAGTCTGCTATCTTGCTTAGAAGCAAAACCACATTTACAAAGCAGTCTGGCCACATCCAGCCAGTTGGTAAGAGGCTGCAGCATTGAGATTGAAATCCCATCCAATTCAAATTCACTTTGATTTAAATCCAATTCTGTTCAAATCTGACTCCAAGGCCAAGTTCCTCATCTTACAGCAAATGATCACAGTTACATACTGTAAAGCTTCTGCCAATTACTAAACACCTGTTCTTTCACGTCTCCCAACCCACTCACGTTTAATGGTTTTCCTGTCTCACATTTCTTAGAAAGATCTGAAAGTACATTCTGTGAGACAGATTGGGCAAAATTTTTTTGTTCTCATCAGGCAGTAGTGGCATACGCCTTTAATCCCAGCACTCAGTAGACAGAGTTCTCCGTGAGTTCGAGGCCAGTGTAGTCCACAGAGCAAGTTCCAGGACAGTCAGGGCTACACAGAGACACTCTGTCTTGAAAAATAAACAAACAAACAAAATTTGCTCTCTGGAAAGATGAGAAAACAGAAGGCTGAAATAATGAGTATTTGTCTTATTGCTTAAAAATATTTAATCCTGGTGCCTGGAGAGATGACTCAGCAGTTAAGAGTCACTGGCTGCTCGTGCAGAGGACCAGGCTCCATTCCCAGACCACACACGGTGGCTCACAACCGTCTATAACTGCAGTTACAGGGGATCATATGCCCTCTTCTGGCCTCTGCAGACACTAGGCATGCACATAGTACACAGACATATGCACAGGCAAAAACATCCATACACAAAAATAAAAACTTATAAAGAATATTTGATTCTGATCTTCAAGAGAAGAAAGAGGATGGATGAGATAGGAAAGTTAAGTACAGACATAAGAATAAGCTGGTAGCTTGAAAAACAAAATGTCTAGGGAGTGATATCTTTAGGCAGTAAATCAAGAAGTACCTTGGTGACACAAAAAGTCATGTGACATTTTCAATATAGACAGTAAGTGAGGTAGCAGCCACTTACTAAAGACATTAGTGTGCTACATAAACATATATGGGTGTAACAATAAGTAATGAAAAAGTGTATAAATTTGAAAGAGAGCAAGAAGGGATATATAGGAGGTTTGGAGGGAGGGAAGGGAAGGGGTAATAGCGTAATTATATTGTAATCTCAAAAATAAAAGAAAAATATGATAATTTAAAAGAGATGTTAGCATGGATACATACAAAAACAAATAAGATATATGTAAAAAAGACACTGAATGATTAAGTCCTGGGTCATGAGCATGACATGTCTGACTGATTGCCCATTAGGTAATATCCAGTATGGCTCATTATGTCTCTGAACATCATTTCCAAAAAGATGCAGATAAAACTCACAGGAATTTCCCAGATGAGTAAGCGAGGGCTCTACTACTATGGCAGCAGGATTGCCTCTCTGTGTCTCCAGTGCAGAAGGCCTCACCATCTGTTAGACTGACTCACTCATCTTATACGCACCAATGGAAAGAAAGGCAGAGGCAGAGGGCATGTGGACGTTGTGTAACTATGACAGTGTGGGTGTGAGTTCTTACCCCCAGCATCTTATGCTACACAGGATAGTTTTCTCATCTCCTGACCCTTGCTTATCTCTGCACATGGATTTTGTGACTGGACTGTATCATCTTAAGCTGCTCTGTGATCATTTTCTCCAGCGACAAGCAGAATGTCATGCCTGATAATATTCGGAACTACTGTTGCATTAAGATAATTTCCTGCAGGGCTGGAGAGATGGTTCAGGAGTTAAGAGCACACACTGGCTTCTTTGGGCATCTATACTTACCTGCGTATAAATTTCCTTTCACATCCACATAATAACTTATTAAAAATAATAAAATAAATATTTTAAAAAGAAACATAATTTTTCATACCACAGCTGGTTTTAAACAGAACTGTGGACTAGAAACTTACCTATGACATTTTACACCACCCCCTTGTGACCCTTATAGACCACACTGGGATTCTTTCCGTCAAATTCGGCTCCTTCATGGGTGATTAAAACTTTCCTTTTGGATGTGCTATCTTATTTCCCAAATGTGTGTTTTACTCACTTTTGCCAATTTGATGCTGTTACTTCTCATTTGAGGTTGCAAGATCAACCTTCAAAATACTCCTTAAAAACTAAAAGTACTATTTTTGGATACATTGCCCCCAATTAATGGTAATTCCTCAGATCGAAGAGAGGAAAAGAGACCAACGACACAGTTCCCTTTAATGGGGCTGGAATTACAGGTGGTTGTGAGCCACCTGGCATGGGCACTGGGAACCTGACTCTGGTCCTCTATAAGAGCAGTATGTGCTCTTAACCACTAATCCGTCTCTCCAGCCAGACAAGGACAAGGCTCTTCGTTGTTGCTATTGTTGGTTTGGTTTGGTTTTGAGAAAAGGTCTCACTGTGTTGCACTGGCTGGCCTGGAACTCTCTATGTAAGATCAGGTTGGCCTCAAACTCATAAAGATCTGCTTGCACCATAATGGCGGGGACACCTACATCTTTTGGGTGTTCATCCTTGTAAGTCAGGGGCTATCGTGGTAGAATACCACATCAAGACAGGCTCCTTAATAGGATTGAGATGCTTGTCCATCTGCCTCTGTCTCCCTTCTGGATGCTAGGACTAAAGGTATGTGCCGCCAGACCCCGCATTAATCCCATTTTTAAACCCCAGACTCTGTTCTCACCACAATAGGTGTGAGTAACCTGTAGTTTCCACCATGAGCCCTTTCCCATTACTGATGATAAGGGGCTAAAAAAAATGAGATCATGGAGTAAAATGGGGAGTGACCTCACTAGGGCCAAGTAGAGACATTTTACCTTCAGAGGTAGGAAGGATGCACCAGCAGTCACTGTGATCTGCCCATAGGGATTTTGGCACTGAGTGAAGAACCATAGTAACCCACGAATGAATTCTTTACCAAATTTTTAGAGGATCATTGTATATAAGAGAAAAATGATCTAAATCTAGTGCCATGAGCTGCTCAGTACCACATAGGTGAATACAGACCAAGTCTCCATAAGGAAGGACCCTGAATCTTTGCAATAACTATATATTTAATTTTTTTTTTTTTTTTGGTTTTTCTGTGTAGCTTTGCGCCTCTCCTGGAACTCACTTGGTAGCCCAGGCTGGCCTCGAACTCACAGAGATCCGCCTGGCTCTGCCTCCCGAGTGCTGGGATTAAAGGCGTGTGCCACCACCGCCCGGCTATATATTTAATTTTTAATTAACTGGTTTATTATATGAGAAAGATCTTACTGTGATGGTAAGCCTGGACTTGAATATGGGAATCTTGATTTGCTTCCTGGGGAACTAATATTACATATAAGGACTAACTTGTCCATCCAGCTCTATCTCTGTTTTAAGTTTCCCCCAAAACTTTATACTGAAGATCCTGAGAAATTTAGACTCACTCTACACAGGAAAAAGGAAAATTCTCCATTTTCCAGGAATCACTAGGCTTCTGTTCTGAATGAATATTAATCCTGAGGAATAACATGGCTGTTGAGGCTCCTAAGGCTTACTGTGATTGACAGACAACCTCCAGCCTCAACTGGGCTCCTTGATCCACAGACAATTTTTTTTGGTGTGCCCACCTGCTGGCTTTATTGTCCATGCAATAGGTATATTGGGAAACTCAAAGACCTGCCCACTAACTTTCTGGCCACAGAATGGGAGTCACTGTGGGGAGCCCTATGGACCTCACCCTTTGCAAACATGATAAAGAAAAGCTGTGTTGTATTCCACAAAGCACTGCGGACCTCAAGATCACCATAAAAGACTTCAAAAAAGCACACATCGTTCTTGCTCTAACTCATCCACTTGAAATGCTCATAAGTCAGACAGACCTTGAGGAATGAGTGTGGATGACCCGGAAGTTACTCACGTGGTGACTCCAATTATAGGTGTTCCCCAGCTGTATTGTCTACACTGAATCAGGTAAACACAGTGCCAGACACTTGGAAAAGCACCAGGTCACCTACTCTGTGCCCTTTTCTCCGTATCAGTCAGCAAGAGCAAAACTATCTGCCTTTCTGTGGCGGGGCCAGCAAGTAGCACACCTTTGCAGTCTTGCTTCACCATTGTAGACACAGTATGTCCTGTTTTGTGCCCTGACACACTGTGCAGAAACCATGACAGCCGCTTTCCAAACCCCATCCCACTCGGCTGCCCTGAACACCTTCTGCAGTTTCCATTTTATGAACAGAAAGTAGAAAGTACTTTAGAGAGCAGAGTAATTAGGCTCCAGCAGAAGACATATGGAGACAATGATTCTTGGATACAAGGCACAGAGGCTGCTCTTGAGAAAGAAGTGGCATTAATATTGGAGAATGACCATAAATAAGTCAACATCATGTCATTGGTGTTAGGAGTGTCTTGGGATAGTAGCTTGACTTTGCCACAAACCTGGCTGAGTGGTTCTCAAGCATTTCACTTTTTCTCCCTATTGTGATAAAATACTCGAATCAAAACAACTTAGAGCAGAAAGGGTTTGTTTTAACTCGCAGTTCAAGGTACAGCCCAGCATAGTGGGGGAAAATCAGAGCAACAGGATCTTGGGGCAGCTGATCACAATGAATCAAGAGGCAGAGAGCCATAAATGCATGCATGCTAGAACTCAACTTGTTTCCTCTACTTCACACGGTCCAGGATTCCCTCCCCAGGGAATAGCCATGGCAGTTAAGACAATCTTCCCACATCGATTCATATAATTATAAGAATCCCCCTAACTGGCATGTCCAGAAGCCCATCTTCTAGGCGATTCTGGAGCTCATCAAGTTGACAATTAGTACTAACCATCACACAAGGGAGGTTGTTCACCCTTGGGTGTGATGTCTGCTGCATGCTTCAGGAGCTAGACACTTAGGAAGAACAAATTATGTAGACTGTACAGCTGGAGAAGCTATTGTGACCAGAGCCCAATGCTTGAGAACCATGTGCTTCAGATACCTGGGGGGATCAGCACACCAGAATCAGAAAGATTATCCCATCCTTCCTAATACTCCTTTAGCTTCCTCCCCTGAAGAAACTCAGCAATGCTCTGAGTGTCAAGGTAGAACCATTTCAAGGCAGTGACAAAGAACCTCCAAATGAGTCTGAGATTTTTATCTGACTTGCAATTAGACTACTACAGTTTCAGAGATACATTGAGAATACATGGACACCAGAATCAGATTCAAAGCATTTTTTTTAACAAACATCATTGTTTATTAAGCAATATCCAAAAGTGTTCATCATTATCCATTTATGGTAAGTATTCAATCATTTTGGAAGGCTGCTTTTATCTTCTATATTTTCTGCTTTCAGCAAATGATACACATTCATCACCTTGGGTCAGGGGCATGGAAGAGTATATAATTTAAGATTAGAGCTGTGCATTAGCTTAGGTTGTAAAAGCTGATGACAAGGAAAATCCAAGACAAGTCAGGCTGATTGTTATCTTGTTCTCTTAAGACAAATTAAACGAATAGGTTGAGGGTGGGCACGGTGGCGCACACCTTTAATCCCAGCACTCAGGAGTCAGAGGCAGTGGATCTCTGTGAGTTTGAGGCCAGCCTGGTCTACAGAGTGAGTTCCAGGGCAGCCAGGGCTATATAGAGAGATCCTATCTGAAACAAACAAACAAAACAAAAACCAGGTTGAGTACACAATAGGATTTCAGCCTTAAATCTTAAGTGATCCCAAGATGTATTATTAGCTCTGGCTTTGATGTCAAGCAAAGGTTCCAGACTCTTAGAAAGGAAGAGATATTTTTATAATATTGCCTCACCACACAAGGTCTGACTGTGTATCCCTGGCTGGCCTGGAACTTGATAGGTAGACCAGGGTTGCTTTAAACTCACTGAGTTCTGCCTGCCTCTGCTTCTGCCTCTGCTGTGATTAAAGGCATGTATCTCCATGCTTGGCCTAATACAGAATTTTATGTATTTATATTTTAAGGAAACAAAGCAGAAATAATCCCTCTCCTGCCTTATGAATATGAAAAACAACAAGTATGTATTTTATGTATGTATGTATAAGCAAACCAACGTGTCCTACAGCTGTATCTTAGGCCTCAGACTTCGACATGATTCAGCCTCCCTCCACCACACAGGTACTGCTCTGTTCCGCCATCCTTCTCACCCTTCCATTGCAAACTTGTTCATCACAGGTGGCATTGGAAACTGCAGAGCGTCACTCAGTGTATTTTTTGCCCACACAGCTCTACATGCAAATACTTATTGCCACAAGTCATTGGTCTAGCTCAAGGTCTCTGGTCTCTGAAGCGCCATAAATACTGGATCATCACTGAGACTTCTTTGATCACAGCCATGCTTCAAATTTTCATCTTCTGTGGCAATGATGTGCTCCTGGGTCTGATTCTGCAGCACACCGGCCCCTCCTTGCGGTACAGCAGCTCGTGGATGGAGTACGTGTTGGGGTTGACCAATTGGAAGCACTGGATCTGGGCCCAGATAGCAGCCACATTGGTCAGGCTGCCCCCATGCAGCAGGCCCTTCCCAGAAGCCACCCCATGAGGTGGATTTTCTATTTACTTTATTTAATTGTACACATTATGTATGGAGTCCAGAGAATCGGGAGCATCTGCTTCCCTGAGCAGTGACTTTTCTCTTAGGAGGCCATTGGGATTCAAGGTGTTTGGGTCACTATTCTGGTGAATAAAATTTATTTCTGATGAGTTCTTTGAGCCAGTATTTCATTGTTGTAACATAGTCATGGTGGAGCAGATATTGTGTGCTGAGAGATACTTGAGAGAATTCCATTTCTCATACTGTGCTGCCCCAGCTCTCAATCTGAGAGGTGGATTAGCACATTTAAAATGACAAGTAAAAGGAGCAGATCTGTTCTGATGATCTTCTGAAAAAGGCCAGTGCTCACAGAATGTGTTTTAGTCATATGAGCTTTTTTTCCCAAGCTTTAAATGCATGATTTGGGGTGGGGTGGGGGGTCAGTAACATACTTAACTACATCGCACACATATTTACATAGGTCTAGGCTAAAAATTCAAAGCATTTTTTTTAACTTATAGCAGAACTGACAAGACCCAAACGGCTTGGGTCCCAGAACCCTGGATAGCAGTAGAGAGGTAGTGAGGAAAAGACAGACACACAGACTTACGTACAACAAAGCTGGGGTCTGATGGGATTCTGCTAACACTACTGATACATTGGGAATCTGGAACCTCAGCATGTTTATTACATGCAGCAAGAGGAAGGGGTTATTAGTCTCCATAGGAGGTGTCTGAGGGTGGGAAGTCTCAGGTTGTAAACATCCAGGAGGAGGAAGCCACAGTTGTTAGTCTTTGCACACACTGGTCAACTGTCCCTAAATACTTGATATGTATAAAAACTTATCTAGATGGTCATGATGGCACATCTCTGTGTATCTATCCCAATGGCTGGCTGGCTGTTATATGGACTGTGTGTGTGTGTGTGTGTGTGTGTGTGTGTGTGTGTGTGAATGTGGGAGTATAGTGTCTGTGTGTGGGCAGTGTGACTGCCTGTCCCTCACATAGGGCTTCACTATATATTTATTGGACAGCACAGAAGGAAATCACATGAGGAAATAATGGGACACTTTATAGAAACCTTTAATAGAGTTTTATTAGGGATTAAGTCACTGGATCCAACTGATCCCAACCGACCCACACAACAAACATTATTGTTTATCAACCAGTATCCATAAATTGTTGCTTTCAACCTTTATGGTAGATTTTGGGAAATTGCTCTCAACTTCTATATTTTCTGCTTTCAGAAAATGATACCTGACTCAGGGGCATGGAAGAGTATGTAACTTAGGATTATAGCTATGCATTGGATTAGGTTATAAAAGTTGACCATAAGGAAACCCAAGGCAAGTTAGGTTGGCTGTTACATTGTTCTCTTAAAGTGTGCATTGTTAACTCTGACTGTGATGTCTAGCAGAATTCCAGTCTCTTAGTTTGTAAGAGATATTGTCAGAACATTGAACCACCACGTCCAAACCCAGGGATGTACATAGGAAAGGAAAAGAAGAAGGTTGACAGAGCATCCAATGAGTACACTGGTTTGTCTAATGTTGTGGAATTCTCAGGGAGCCACGCTGCTTCTGTGGTATGCAGAACCATCAAAGGGCCTCCCGTCATTATGGTTCCCACTTGAAACAAGAAGGAGGACTCTGGGATCTGTTGTTGGCTTGAGGCAGCCAACATGTACTAGAAAGGTGCAAAGAACATTGACCAGCAGCTTAGGGAGATGGCACATTGGGTGAAGTGCTTGTTGCACAAGCATGAGGACCTGAGTTCAGATGCCCAGCACCCACATAAAAAAGTCTGGTGCAGTGATACAGCTGCAGTCTCTTCACGGGAGCACGGAGGAGAAAGGCTGATCTCATAACTGCTCTGGACAACCAGTCTAGTCAAAATAGTGAGCCCCGGGGTTCAGTGAGAGAGCCTGTCTCAAAAAGTGAGGTAGAAACGGATGGAGGAAGATGTTCCATGTCAAACTCTAACTCTCACATGCACTCACTTACATGGGCGAGTGTACTCACTCTTACACGTGTACTCACCAACACATTCGTATAACACACACACGTGCACACAGCACTGCTTTTTTTTTTTTTTTTTTGGAAGAGCTATATGTGTAGTGGCTTATCCTCTACCCCGATGATACATCTCAACACTGCTCACATTTTAGAACCACAAGGAGCCTCACTCTGGTCGCTGTCCCTGAGAGCTTCTGGTTGACTTTACCTCTTCTACTTTGCATAAATCTTCCTGTGGCATTCTGCACTCATGTACTCATGAATACTAGACACCATAAGCCAACAACTCAAACACAGTGACTTACAGTGGTCCCCTCTGGAATTTTAAAACAGCCAGATCTCTGAGAACTACACTGTATTCTAACAGAAAGCAGAAAGCCCCGAGGTAGGGTGGCAAAGATTTCCTGTTGTTCCTGTTGGTAAGAGGGAAGTGATTTCTGTCTTTACCAACTGTTCTAGAGAAAAAGGAATCAGGCAGATGAATGACTGCTTCCCAAATGCCATGGAATGTGTTCACATGATTCAGTGAACAAGTTACAGCTGGGGACCAGCTGATCTTGTAGTCACCTTCTGAATAGTTTTAGGATCACCTATAGCTGTTCTGCAAGGTGCATCTGACTTTTGAACATTCCAGTCAGGTGAGTGGAATGGGGGTGTGATAGATATGTCTCTCTTAATCACCTCAAGTTTGACAGTGCCCTGTAGCATGCAGTGTGACTTCCACTTTACTATCTTGGCAGGAAGGAGAAGGTCCAAGTGACTTTTCCATGGCCCATCTTAACCACAGTGAGTCTCAATTTGTGGTCAGAGTCGGTGTTGCGTTTTTTGGGTCCTTAAGTGCACTTGTTACATGATGCATCCCAGCAAAAAGGCCATAAGAAATGAATGTGTTTGTGGACCACAAAGCCTTCTTGAAATTAGTCTTGGTCTGTCCCCTGACTACAATAAGTCCTTCTGACTTCAGGAGCCACAGCAGCAATGTTATTCCTCAGGATTAATATCCACTCAAAACAGATGTTCGGTGATCCCTAGGAAAACAGTATTTTCTTTTTGCTGTGTAGGGTCCATCTGATAAAGGGCTGTAGATCCCTGGTGGGCTAGGAACCATTTGGTAGAAAATTTAAAGCATAAACATGGAATGAGCCAAGAGGCTAAAGCAGGAAAGTGGGCTGTTTGATACCATCCAGGGCAACATAAGAAGATCATGACTTAAAGAATAAAGTAAATGTAAATCAAATATTTAGTTGGTACAAAGAGTCATAGTCCATTCTCAAAGGAGAGCTGACCCCCACTTCAATCCAAATATCTCCAAATTAACTCAGATTTGGAGACTATGTGAGAGATACTTCTACCTTGATATCAGAGTTGCTGTAGGGGATAAAACAAGTTATTCCTGGATACTACAGTGTTTTATCCTCGTGGAGAAGAGAGAGAGCAAGGTCAGTGAAGGAACCATGAGTTTTGACACTGAGCAGATCAGGTTAGGGAGTAGGGAACAGAGAGGTAAGGAAGGAGAGTGTATGGTTGCTCTCTCCCTCCTTTGTGTTCTTCTTTGTGGTACACTACACACACACACACACACACACACACACACACACACATACACACACACTGCTGCTCTAACCTCTGATTTCACACCTGAGAGGGGAGTCACAGAGCACCTTACATAGATTCGATGAGTTTCCTCAACCTCCAAGAAATCTGGCTTTGGACTGGCCTCACCTTCCAGTCTTTTCTCCACTGGAAGTCCATTTACTACTCAGGATGGTCAATGCTGGGGTGGTATGACAAAAGACTGATCTGCCTTGGGGACAGATTGCCAGGGCTCATCTAGGTAGGAGCATGTCCAAGCTTCA
Organism: Peromyscus californicus insignis; assembly: GCF_007827085.1. Lineage (NCBI taxonomy): Eukaryota > Metazoa > Chordata > Mammalia > Rodentia > Cricetidae > Peromyscus > Peromyscus californicus. The sequence continues at coordinate 7,345,972 of NW_026294573.1, forward strand.
ATCTGACTCAATCAGTTCACAAGGGGATGCTTTCAATATCAAGAAAAGCTTAAAAGAGGTAGAGTCAGGCCATGGTTCTTCTCTGCAGGTTATAAGGATTGTGGATGAGAAGTTCAATGAAGCCTTCTTTTTTTTTTTTTGGTTTTTTGAGACAGGGTTTCTCTGTGTAGCTTTGCACCTTTCCTGGAACTCACTTGGTAGCCCAGGCTGGCCTCGAACTCACAGAGATCCGCCGGCCTCTGCCTCCCGAGTGCTGGGATTAAAGGCGTGCGCCACCAATGAAGCCTTCTTAAGGGACAGGTTTTCCTCATCTCACTCTGAACAAGCAAGAGTGCCATGCTTTCATTGGGTTCCAGTGAACTCTTCCTTGCTGCCATGTGTCTCATGGTCCTGGGGGGTCAATCTAAGGGTTCTCTTAGAGCACCTCCTCAAAAGTGATGCACCTCCTTCCATCCTACATCCCATGAAGTTTCAGATTCTACATTATTTATTTCATCTGACCGTGACATGGATAAATTTTGTTTCTTAGTGACTATGTCCTGTGAGAGTAGATGGAACTCAAGCCTTGGGGAAAGTGTTTTGCAAAAATCAACATAGTCTAACAGTAGTGGCCCGTATGCACTGCTCTGAAGTGATATGCCAGACACTGTGTGTTCTAGACAATGGCCAGTATTGTGCCCATTTAATGAACTGAGTGTCCTATCTTTTCACTTTCCATGCAGGAGTTGTGTTAGCAAGGGAGGAATTTATGGAGTCTATTTCTTGTAAGAAATCATCTGGGGTTCTGTATGCTTTGAGTTGGCAATGAGTAGTTCATAATGACCATGCCTAGGGTAACATGAATCTTTCAGTCTCTACTGAGTTGGTTAAATATATCCTTTTGCTCTTTAGTAAGAAAAGAGCCTTCTGTTGATGTTCCGGGGTCCAACATGCTGACAGATCTCAGAGTTGATGGTCTTTTAGTTTTTTGGACAGTGGGAACCAGCAGTCACAAATCATAAAACTAGCTTTTATCTTCTCCTAGAAGGGAGTTGGAGACTACCAGTGAAAACTTAGTCTATTATAGAGTCTGAGGAAGACAAAAAATTGTCTTTTATCCTTTGTCTTTCCTGAGGCTCCCAGACAAAGGACAGAATAACTGAGAACCAATTTTGGCTATATTAATAGCTTTATGAGACCTATGAACATAGAGAACCTTAAATCAAGAGTTAGACCAGAGGGTTTATATGCCATGTATCAAAGACTAATAAAATTGTAGAGAAATAAAGTGGGGGGGAGTTTCAGGTTTTCAGTACAGTTAACTGTGGTCTAGGGGCTTAAATGTTTGGCAGCAGAGAGTCCAATATGTTTACAAGAGTAAGTGGAGGACAGGATGAATTTAACTTCAGGAGGCTGTGCACAGGAACCATGTAAGGCCCTGGGGGTCTTCTACGATCATCAGTGTTACCCCTCGTGAGATGGGATGTCCAGAGAGCAGGTTACAGCTCTCTGATTTGCCTGGTAGCATCTGCTCCCTTTTCTCACCTACATGCGCATGAATTTGTCGAGTGATAGCTAGCTCTGTTCACTGCTATAGCCCCGTCCCCAGCTGGTAGAGTAGCTATAGAGTTCACAGTTATTATTATGAGATTTTAGTGCCTACTGTGTTCCAGCCACACTTTTTGCCTCTTAGGAATCAATTTGCCATGACCTCAGGACCACTGACAGCCTTGCTTCCTGTGAAGTGCATTTGTGGTACTTGTAGAATTTCATGCCATCACTGCCAAACATGTGGTAGATGCTCAAGAAACCACAGAAAAAGCAACCAGCTATTGCAAACCTCATTCTGTGCTCATTGCAATAAATTACTCCAATTAGAAAGTTCTTAGCTTCATAGTAGTTGGCCCTTCTTTATCACATCCAAATGGGAGCTTCATGTAAAGCCATCAGCTGAGACAGGCAGAAGGGGCAAAACCAGCTGAGTAAAAGAAAGTAACAACAACCAATTGGTCTTCTCAGTGGCTTGAGTTCTCCCCACCCCGGGGTGGAGGTGGGGTATCTATGCAGCTGTAGTCAGGAACTCAGTACTTAATTTATGTAGCCTAAAAGATTTCAAGATGAGTTAGCCTGAAGCAAACTTGGAATTTTTAGGCAAAGGAAAGAAAAACAAAAAACAAAAAACTAGGCACTGAAGGGAATCCAATACCAGGCATGAAAAAATAGAAAAAGAAAAATATACCTAAGTGTCTTCAAACTGGTAATCTACCACTAAAGATAAGGCAGAGTGTAATGATGTATTTATAAACAGAAGTTGCTCGCCTTAATAGGATTGTTGTGATGACTGATGTGGACATACTGAGTGGCTTGAATATGAGAAAGGAATGCTGATAAGATAAAAAGAGCATATGGACCTACTCATTGCTTTGTCTGCTTCTGTAGGTTTTGACAAATATATATGTCATATATCCACCATCACAGTCTTATTATTATACAGAATAGTGTTACTGTCCTAAAAATTGGTCCACTTATTCATCACCCATTCCCTTCTGCAACTCTATTTCTTCCAGCACATAAACTCCTTGACAACCAGTGGAAAAAAGCATTGCCCCCTCAACCCAAATAATTATTATACTTCATAAGAAGGTGAGAGCATAGTCTTAACCTGGGTGTATATGTACATTTCATTGGCCATTCCAATAATCTTTCCGTGCTAGTGTATTGCAGTGGATTGCTCAACAGCTAAACATTGTAGGTGGGAGTTTTTCTCTCACCAGCCTGCTCCCAAATTACCACACAGAGACTTAATATTAGTTACAAATACTCTGCCCTTTTCGTTCCCAGCATTCTCAGTCTGGCTCTCTTGCCTAACCTTATCCTGTTCAGCTATCAGGTAGTCAGCTTCTTTATTAAATCAATCACAGCGACAAATCTTCACAGTGTACAAAGGGCTATTCCATACCATTTCCCCCTTTTTGTCTAATTAAAAAGGAAGGTTTTTTAACTTTAACATAACAAAATTATATACAACAAAACAGTTATTAAGTAAGAATTACAGTTACAATATCCAGTCCATTTGTATTTGGCAAATTTAGAGAATATACTCTATTATTTATCTTATCTTTGTGACTCTACAGTTTTATACCTAATTTACCTTTTATCATAACTAAGGAAAACTTTAACTATGACTATCTAGTCTCCAACATCATCAAAGACCTATGAAGGTTGAAATATTACCTAACAACAGGGACATCTAGCTGCCTGAACAGTCACGATAGGTTCTTCTATAACATTGGGGCATCCAATTTTGGCCTACAGGCCTAGTATATCTGACAGACATTTCTGAGAAGCAGGGAATTTTGGTTGTGAGCCTAGCCTTTAACAACTGAGCCATCTTTCTATCCCAAAGCAGGGAATCTTGAAGGACTGTCCTACTTCGTATTGACAAAGTTTGGCAGTTGCCTTTTTTACATCCTGCTGGTCCAGTTTAGACAGTATGCTGTTAGCAATGAAGGAAAGGGCAGTTTCTTTGCCCAAATGCCTAGCTTTTGCCATAAAGAAAGCAAACTCCATATGGAGGTTCTTCAATGCCCATCATATTATTTTGAAGTAAATTGATGCTGTCAGGAGCAAATGTGTCTCACCATCATGAAAAGTCTTAGGTTATTAAACATATTAAATGCCATATTATGTAAGTCTTTGAAGTGTTTGAAGACCATCTATCTATCTAAATATATCTGTGTATGACCTTGAAAACATACCTAACATGACTATAAGTTTTACAAGTATAAATGTCTATTAATCTGTATTTTAATTATATATTACATTTTAAATGAGTTACATAAATATAATACCCTAAACAAGAGTATAAACATACATACGGTATAACAAAATTAACTTTAAATTTGTATCAATAAACCAAAATCCATACCAATGTAAAATATTTTGAAATTAATAGTTGTTTTTGGATTAAAGAAGATTCAATAACTATAATTTACCCTTTTATCTCATCATTCCTATATTATATCCCCGTCTTTCTTTAGAAAGAGACCTTTGAATTTAACTCCTCTGTCCAGCTTTTTTTTCTTGTAACTAAGACCAATAACAATTTGTAACCAACCCCTCCCTAAATGATTATAAACATCCATAACTCATCTTTTAGGAATATGGATGACATTCTTTAGACTACTTCCTTTTGTTTGGAATCTTTGGGGGAACCTTGAGAAAATCAGGATAATTGTTAAGTTTTGGCTGGAGTATTCTGTGAGGCTGGATCATTTCAGTCAGCAGCCTGAAGTTGTTCTGGATGCTGGATCACCTGGGCCAACTGTTTTTTGTTTTTTGGTTGTTTGTTTGTTTTGCTGTCTGGTCCCCTTGTTCTGAAAATAAACTTTTAAAGGTAACATATGTATCTGCATTAATACAAGTATGGACTGTGCATTGTACACAATTCAGCTAAAGATGACTTTTTGTTTTATGTTTGAGTAGGTAAAATATACATCACATGTATTGTAGTTTTTCTTGGTTTACTTCTTTATGTCTAGCCAGGATTTTCAGGGGGTCTTTCTCAACCAAACCTCATCATCTTTAACTTTGAACAAATCCATAGCCTCTCATCTCCTGAGGAAATAAAAGCATAACCTCTTCTCCAAAGTAACATATCTTTTGACTTCCATTTTGAAGTCAAGGCATTTTTTAAATATATAGGTTGGCTTAATCCAGGAGCTTTTTATAACCAAATGTTTTTTAGCAGCTATCACTCTTTCCTCAGCAGTCAAAAAATTCAAAGACAACACAGTAACATACAGTATCTAGACTTTCTGTGTATATTTTATCTTTATGTGGCTTCTTTTATATTACTTTACTTCCTTTTAAGGACTTTACCATATTATTTTAAAACTATGTATTTCTTTTTTTATGACTGTTTATACCTTCTTTTTTTCTCTTCCAAGCCTATGGATAGTTTTAAACACACTGTAACCCATTTAGAGTTTTTTTTTTTCATCTGAATCTGTCTTTACTGTGTATCTGCAATCTTTTTCTGACCCCATGAGTCTTTAAACTGCTAAGTGGCATGGCTAGGACCTCTGTCTCTGTTTTGGTGGTTGGCTCTGCCCCACTTGGTTCCCTGAGAGCCTAGCTTCATGACAGAGGTACCTGTGGGAGCCAGCCACATTTACCACCCTGGAGAGATTTTGGGTCCACACTGTCACTGAGTAGTTCACACTGTCACCGAGTAGTGTGCTAGTCCACTGCTCATAAACCCCATAAGTGTTTAGTATCAGGGCCTCTTAAAAGAGCCACACAAGTTTTTGCTGCTAGCCAGCTCTTAAAGGAACTGCATCTCTGCTTGCTGCTAGCAAACAGAGCCTACCTGAGAAAAGTTGGTTACCAAGAAGCTGCACTGACTCTATTTTTATGTGTTTAGAATCCTTTTGTAAGCTTTGTCAGGTCTTAGGTGGAAATTCTGGCCCCACATTGGGTGCATTTGTAGGCAGGAGTTTTTCTGTTCCACCAGCCTGCTCCCAAATTATCACACAGAAACTTAATAGTAATTACAGATGCTCAGTCAATAGCTCAGGCTTGTTACTAGCTAACTTTAACATTTAAATTAACCCATATTTCTTATCTATGCTTTGTCACATAGCTTGGTACCTTTTCTTAGTACTGCATTCCCATCTTGATTCTCTCTGCGTGTGCTAGTGACTCCAGACTCTGCCCTTCTTCCTCCCAGTGTTTTCAGTTTGGCTCTCCCACCTAACTTTATCCTGTTCAGCTTTCAGACAGTCAGCTGTTTTCTTTTTCTTTTTTTTATTACCAACTGTAGATTTTTATTAGAACAAGCTTTTTCATAGCTATAAGCAGAATGTTAGAATTCATTAAGATCACTCATGTCTTTTCTCTTCCAGAGAGAGGATGGAGGAGGGAGAGAAACCCCTTACATACATCTAGGGTCAGTGGAGCAAAGTGTTTCAGCAAATGATTCATGGAGCCTGTAGACATTAATGAATTAGGCACCTAAGGGCAGTGGAGTGGGGTGAGGTATGTCAGCATAGACCAAGGAGTCCCAGTACCCCTTGCCCTCCCAACCATCTCCCTGCTTCAGAATCCTTAGCATCCCTTCAAGCCCAAGCAGGTGGACACAGGGCATTCATTATCTCCATTTATATCCCAAAAGATCCACTAAAATGTCTTGCTCAACCCCCACCCAGACTGATCAGAAGACAAATTATAATTTATCAGCTTGTCATAGCACTTCCGGTAAATCAAACCCCAGTGACAACCAGATTCGTGTAAATGCCCATGTGATGTACGCTCCTTGGAAATCGACTGATGTGAATCACAGCAGTGCCGCTCCATCCAGCAACCATGGTTTTGCTGGAACCTCCAGGGCCAACTTCGTGGAGAGAAATTATTATTATTATTATTATTATTATTATTATTATTATTATTATTATTATTATTATTATTGGTTTTTCGAGACAGGGTTTCTCTGTGTAGCTTTGCGCCTTTTCTGGAACTCACTTGGTAGCCCAGGCTGGCCTCAAACTCACAGAGATCAGCCTGCCTCTGCCTCCCGAGTGCTGGGATTAAAGGCGTGCGCCACCACCGCCCAGTGAAATTATTTTTTAATGGCCATTGGGCAGGACACTCCAGTGCCCCCAAGGCCACAGTAGCCATCTGGGTTCTTGTTCAGCTACTGCTGGTGGTAGTCTTCGGCATAGTAGAACTCCTGGCTCTCTTGGATGTCAGTGGTGATGGGGTCAAAGCCATTCTTGGAAAGAACCTTCTGGTATTCCTCCTTGGATCTCAGGGCTGCTTCCATCTGTGCATAGGAGGTGGGATAGACTGCCGATTGGTACTGGGTGCCATAGCCATTGTCTTGGCTCATACCTTGGGTCGGGTCATGATTCTCCCAGAAGACCTTGAGCAGTTCCTCAAAACTGATGTGCTCTGGCTGATACACAACCCCGCCAGTGTTGGGGACCGACTCCAGACAGCTGTGTCCTGGACTTTGTCAAGCCTTGACAGGAGGTTCCTGGCCTAACTGCAGGATATGCGATTAGATAAACTTTCTGGAGCCTGTCAGCTGCAGGGGGCCTGGGATCAAAACGACCTCGCCCTGACCCCTCCCTTAGGAATTTTCTCTCTCCCTGCTTCCCCTGCTCCCCCTCCCCGCCTGAAGCCCTGCTTATAAGCCTCAATACTCAGTCAATAAATGAGACCTCGACGCGACTCAGAATGACTTTGTCTTCCTTTATGCGCCTGGTCTCCTTTCTCTCTCGCCCCCATTGATCTTTCAGGAGGTGCCTCCTCGGGTCTCATCAAATAACCTGGCCCGCGGGATGGGGCACGCCAGTTTTTTCGGTATCTTAACATCTTCTCATAGCGGCGGCTGGCAGCGTCTCTCCGCCTCAGCCTTCCACTTCCCAGAATTCCTCAGCTGTTTTCTTAAACCAATCACAGCAATAAATGTGTACACAGGGATTATTCCACAGCACAATAGTATTAGAATTCTTGACTCTCAGCCAATGAGAGACAAAAACTGGATCCAGAAAAATATTCTTTTTTTTTTTAATCTCCTTTTGTGACCCATGTCCCCTTAATTTCCCTTGCCTTTCTATGCTACCTTTCCCCCTTTAGAGACCTTTTATCCCTTAATCTAGAGTTATTCAGGGGATGGTAAGATGATTCAGTTGGTAAAGTCTTTGTTACAAAACATGAGGACCCATTTGCATTCCCAGTAATCACATAAAAGCTGAGCAAATCTGTGTCCACTTGTATTCCCCAGTGCTGGGAGGTGGAAACAGGATGATATCTGGAGATGGCTGGCTAGCTAGTTTGTGAAATTGATGTTCTTCAGGTTCAGTGAGAGACCCTGTCTCAAAAAATAAGGTGGAAAATGATTTAGGAAGACATCTGTATTGGCCTCTGGACATGCATACAAATGTACACAGACACAAAGAACACATGTACACACACATACACACCAACTAGGTCAACTTTCCAAAGTTCTTCAAGTTGAGCAGGGATGAGAGCATATCTACTCAGGGATCAAATTTTTCAGCCTGCCTGATCCAGGGGGTTCTGAGCTTGGAAATCAAGAGAATCACTGATTGATAAGAAATCTTGAAGAAAGTATCATTACTTGAGATATTGTATCACATCATCAGTAAAATACACAGCAGATTGTCATAATTAATCCTGGCTAAAACCAAAACCAGAAAAACTAATTACCACTGTCAGGTGTCGCAGAACCATGTTACTAAAAATAATTAAAACTTAATGCATAATATGACATCAGCTTGATTGGAAATGTAAATCTTGGATACCAAAGACCCACAGAGGTCAGAAGGAGGCGTCAGATCTCCTAGAGCTTGAATTACAGTCTTTCTGATATGGGTGCTGGAAATGGAACTCCAGACTTCTATGAGGGCGAGCAAGAGCTCTTAAAGCTGAACCATCTCTTCAGCCCTGAGATTTCCTTTTCTACTAAAATTGGCTTGTAGTTAGTAACACAAATCCATCCTCATTACCAGGTGACAATTTCTATATGAGTCAAATGAATGATTCTTTTGTTCTAGACAAAATTGAGTCGGTTGCCTGAGCAGGCCTGTTGTAGGAGTGACCTATGTGTAATCAGTCCTAAGTTGAAAATATCTTTCTTTTAATAGCATCATACAATTGAAATTTAGGGAACAGCATAGGAGAGGTACCTAAGCAGGGCTTAGACATAGACTATGCTCAGGAGTTTATTTCTACTAAAGAAAAATGTCAGACCATTTACTTTCCATTTTACAGAACAAATCTAAGTGGAAAATTGTATTGCAGTTTACAGTCCCATTTTGAGGCTAATTTCCCCTACTTTCTCTTTTACTTCATTACCAACTTACACTGTAGAAAAGCATTTTTCTTTCCTGAGGCAACTGCTTTAAAGTTGCCCAGTTACATAAAATGAAAACTAAAGATGAGTTCGCATGAGTGGAAGACCAGTTTTCCATAGTCATCTTACTGTTGCCCTTGTACCTGCTTGTGTATTTAAAAGAAAGAAGTTAAAGGAAATATTCCAAAAGAATCCAAGAAAGAGTTCCTGGACCAAATGTCACTGGCCATCCCTATACTGCCATCTACTGGGAATTTGCCTTAGGTGCTTAATTTTCTTGGAGGTGTCCCTGGAAATCTAGTGAGTATATGAGCCACAAGGTGTCTCTTGAGAACAGTCTTAAAGTGATGGCTAGCTCCACACAGTGGCTGTGTCTGAACCTTTTGTGAAATGAAGACTATGTTCATGTTTCAAACTGAGATCCTACTGTTTGTGAGACCTTTGAAGAGACTGTCACAAAAGATATTGTGTGGATGTCCTGTTCGTATCATAAGCAGGAATATGTTAGAGAATAAATTTATCTTGAGGCATTTTTGGTGCCACGACAAAGAAAGAGGAGCCCTTCTTTTTACTCTTTGAATTCACAGAAAATAATGTACCTTTAAAAAGATGGAGTCAGCCGGAAAGAGGATGAATTTTCTTACATTGTAAATGTTGCCAATAAGAAGGGTGCACATGCTGTCTAGTTTTTGGAATGATGGAAGGTTTTTTTGAAGGCTGCTGAGAGAGAATTATTAATGGTAACACTCAACTATGGATCCTGTGTGTCACATTATCAACCTGCCAGGCAAGATGTACCCACTAGTGCTATAGTAGCATGGCAATCTTGGGGTAACCAATCACCTCCTGATTGTATTTGATGTACATTCCACAGGAGGTAATTCATATCTGGTACTGCAAAACCTGGCCAAAAGTCAGTGACTGAGGAGGTCAGAAGCCCTACTGAGTAACCTATCATCTTGTTTTGATAAATACACATGCTATGCCCATCAAATTACTTTTTATAGCTATGTTTGTGTATATCTTTGATAGGAAAAGTAACCGTCAACAGTGACTACAGGGGCTCATAACTGGTCAGAATACTGAGAATAAATGACTGTTGGATGCTTAGCCATAAGTGAGACGTCTACATCACACTATCCCAAGCTTAGGGACCATTGTGGAAGAAGGGCTGGAAAGAACGTAAGAACCAGAAGTGGAGAAGCACTCACAGCAGCTATGAGATCTCCACAAGACTGGGTCCATCAATACGGATGGGGGAGGGTCTCACAAGGTCCCACCCCTTGCTGAGGTTGTTAGTGTTGAAGGGGCTGGGAAGAGGCATTTTTTTTAGTGATATAGCCAGTGATAAGTTGCTCCTGCAAATAACTGCTCACCCACATTCCTGTAAATATATCTAATGAAATTCATTGGATCACAAAGAAATAAAAGAGGCAGAAAATAGAAGTTGGGAAGAAGGTGATCAGTAGGAGTAGGCAAAGGGAGTGGAATAGAATAAGAAATTTTTACAAGCATTAAATGTCCTAATGAAAGCTATTTTTGTCTATAATTAATATATACTACACAATCTCTAGAGATTTATTTTTTAATTAATTTCTTTTTGTTTCTGACAGCTCCACACATGAATACTAGTGGTGCATTTACATCATTTCTGTCCCTACCCACCCCTGCTCCAGCTCCTCTCATGGCACTCACACCCTCTCAAATTTGTGACATGCGTGTGTGTGTGTGTGTGTGTGTGTGTGTGTGTGTGTGTGTATGTGTGTGTTTGTGTGCATTCTACTGAGTCCATTTGGTGTTGCTTACATGTACGTGTGTTTAGGGCTGACCCACTTGGGATTAGATAACCTGTCAGGGGTCTCGTCCCTAGAGAAAACTGATCCCCCCTCTCTCAGCAGCCATTGATTGCCTGTCGCTCTTTATCTGGGTGGAGCCTTGTGAAATCCACCCCACCCATATCGGCATGTCAATTGCTGTTGTAGATCTTGTTTAGGCAATCATATTGTTGAGATTTCATGGGTACAGCTTCCCTGTCACGCCTAGAAGACCATGTCTAGCACACACCCTGGTCCTCTGTCTCTTACAATCTTTCCACCACCACCCTTCCACATTTCCCCTGCACCTTAGATTTAGGGGTTGTGTTGGAGATGTATCAACTTGGTCTGGACATTCAACAATCACCTGTGCTTGGAATTTTGACCAGTTGTGGCTTCCTGTAATGGTCTCTGTGTGTTACAAGAATTTTTTTTTTTTAATGACGGATGAGAGCTACATTTAACTGTAGGTATAAGGATAAGTATTTAGAATACAGTGAGAAATTACATTTTTCTTTCTAGGAAAGCAGCAGTAGTAGGTTCTCCACTAGGGTCTATGACCTCTCCAACCATGGAGATCTGGCTAGATTTACATCAAGCATGAAATCCCTCCTATTGAGTGGGTCTTAAGTCCAATTAGATAGTTGTTGGTTATCCACAAGAAAAAAGAACCACTACTGCACCATTGGAGAGATTTTGCCAGTCCAGTCATTGCTGCAATTCATAGGCTTTACAGTTGAATAGGACTACTGATAGCTTTTCTCCTTCATCCATTGACATAACATGTTCTGATACCATGAGAGCTAATTCTCAGGAGGAAGCTCCTAGGTCACTGCCAACTCAATTCCTCCAAGACCTGTGGTGTCTTCAGCAATAGGGTCTTACCTTCAAGTTCTGGGCGACAACCAAAGACAATGGAAATACTGTTATATTGTTTATATTTGTATTGGCAATCGCTAATATTGTTTGGGAAGTCTCTTGGACTCCCCTGACCTACAACTTAAAGGGAGATTTCCCATGCCTGTTCTTGGGTTTGTGTTAGATAATGCATGACTCTCAGGGGGAGCATTATCACTCCATATGGTGCAATTTCATTTAGGCTTGGACTGGAGCTATTGATGGTTGTGAGCTACCATTTAGGTGCTGGAAACCCAACTTAGATTCTCTATAAAAGCAGCAAGTACTCTTAGTTGCTAAGTCATCTCTCCAGCCCCTTTATTTAAAACTTTTCTTTTGAGACAGGATCTCACTACATAGACTTGAGTGGCCTGGAACTCACTATGTGGACCAGGCTGGTCTCAAAAACACAGAGATTTGCCTGCTTCTGCCTTCCAAATGCTGGTATTGAAAGTGTGTACCACTACACCAAGCTCAAAATTTTTTTTAGAACATTATTCTAATGACATAGGGAATTTTTTCCTGGGATATACTTATAAGAAATATTAAAGAAATGAATAAAAATGGAAGGGGGTTAATAAAACAGTCATTTGAATATGAATTCAAAGTAATAGTAAAAGTTGGAGTTTAAGAGAAAACACTGAGGCTGCAAGTGTAATTTTGCAAAGTGGTTTCTAGATACAGTGCTGGGAAGACTCCTTCTTCATGGGACTCTGAGCTTTGCACAGGCACTTAGTGTGTACGGATAGGGAGGAAGGGTGGGAAGAAGACATGGACTTTTGCAACATTTAAATGAACTAAATCATTGATCATCTAAATGGGTTTAGAATGCAGCATGTGTGACTTAACAAGGTTACCTTCTCTGTGTCATTTAATCCACAGTTGACTTATCTCAATCAGCTCTTGGGTAGCTCTCTTGCAAGCATCAGAGTGACTTAGAGTCTTGGTGCATCATTCCTTACCATGATGTTTCCTTAAGCAGCCATGATGATTCCATTTGACATAAGAATGCAATATAGAAAATGCTTTAGGGAAAGTGGTGATCAAGGAAAAATGCAGTGCTTCAAATGATCTCAGATGAAGCCCTCCTCCTAGAAGGATATCAGGGGTGGTATAAAATAAAGCTGATTGTTGTGATCTATGCAGCCTAAGGAGTTCCTGCCAGAGATTCCACTGACATGTAGTAGGATCTTAACTCAGATCACAGAAACAAATTTCAGGATGAGTCAGTATGAAATATAGTCAGAGTTTATTAAACAACAGGTATACAGTCAGAATTAAGAGTGGGCATTAAGAAAAAGAGACACATTTCAATATCCTACTGTGGCTGTGAATATTCAAAGGTATGATCTACACCTAAGGATTAGTGAACTGTGCTGATATGCTTCTTCTTTTCTTTATTATTTTAAAAATTATTTTGTTTTATGTATAACAATACAATTACACATTGACATTATAGTAGAATGATCTGATACAGATGTTTTTTCTCTCTCCTTTTCTTTTTATAAATTTAATTTTTCAAGGGTTTGAGTGCATGCACGCTCGTGTGTGTGTGTGTGTGTGTGTGTGTGTGTGTGTGTGTGTGTGTGTGTGTGTGTTCATGCATAATACCTGCATAGGTGGAGCTGAAGTTGGAGTTGCCTGATGTGGGTGCTGGGAACCAAACGGTCCTCTCCAAGAGGATGTTAACCTTTCAGGCACTGAACCCTATCTTCAGCCCTTCTTAGAGTTTTAAACAGAAGAAAAAGAAAAATTTCAAATTACAGAATCTCCCCAACACAATTTAAAAATGATTTTTTCCCAAATAGGTCAATTCAACCAAACCAACATATTTGGTGACTCTATTAGTCATTTCCAGTTCCTACCGCACTAATGACCAGTGTAATTAAAAAACAGGCAAAAATTTCATAATTGATGCTTCACAGAAATAATACATGCTGGATTATTTTGAAAGTGGCAAGAACCATTAAGAAAGCCAAATTCTCTCTCCAACCCCCACCCCTCACTGCCTCTGACAGTTGGGAAAGGTGGCCCTGAGGTCATGAGAACAGGAGAGCTGGCCCAGCACCTCACCATTTCCTGGGCAGCACAGTAGAGCTGACCCTGCTGGCAGGAGCTCGGGTGAGCCTGCCCTGAGATCACGAGAGAGAGGGAGAGCTGGTCCAACAGCCTCATCTACTGTGTGGTGGCAAGGGCAAGGGAAAGATGCTCACCCTCCTCACCCCTCGCTACCTATGATGGGCAAGAGAGCTGACCCTGCTCCTCACCAGCTGCAGGACTTGGGGAAGTGGGCCCTGCACCCTGTCTGGGCAGTACAATAGAGCTGGCCCTGGTGGTATAGTGTGAGTAAGCCAGTCCAGAGTATGTGAGAGCAGGGGAACCAGCCCTGCCCCCTGCTCATTGCAGCATATGGTTAATTAACTAGCTGAGGCAGTGCTGGAGAGTTCACCCTGGTGGTGAGGATGAGGGAGAGCTGACTGGTTGACTAACCCAGCAACCACCTAGGCCCAGAACTGGGACTATGAGTTGGTCCATCACAACATCCATCCCATCTACATCTGCTGGAGCATATGTAGGGGCCGGTCCTGCAGACCCACAGCTGCAGGATCTGCATGACACAGGACAACAATAGGATATCCAAGAGTCCCATTGAGGGCCCAGTATCCATAGTGTAGCAGAAACCAGAGGCCTCAAGCCAGACCAATGACTCACTGCAGTGAGCACTTGCAAGAGGTGTGAACTAAAGGGATTACCATATGACTCACTGTGTCACACTACAACTTCTGTGATGAGACTTTCTTTTTTCTTTTCTTTTAAAAGAGGCATCATCTACTATGGAGGAGGTGCAGCGCTTGGCAGTCTGTGTAAGAAGCATCCCGGGGGCATGGGGCAAGAGGTACCTCAAGACCTGCATAACCTCAACTATACCCTCACAAGGTCCTTTCAGGATGGAGTCAAAGCACTCAATAGTTGAAGACCCTTCTATAGTGAATGGATTAAAGTTGAGAGTCACAATAGTTGAAGATCCTTCCATAGTGAATAGATTAAAATTGAAAGTCACGTCTGTCATAGTCTCAGTTTAACAGTGAACAGCAATGTCCAAGCAAAGCTTCCAGGGTAATGGGTATGAATTATCCATTTCCCCATATTCCCCTCCTTCTTCTTCCCCTCTCCTCTCTCCCCTCTCCTTCCTCTTCCACCCCTTCCCTCCCATCTCTTTCCCCTCCTCTCTCCTTCCCCTCCCCTCCCCTCCCCTTTCCTTCCTCTCCCCTCCTATCCTCTCCCCTCCTCTCTCCTCCCCTCCCTTCCCTTCCTTCCCCTGCCCTTCCTTCCCATCCCTCTACTTCCCCTCCCCTCCCTTTCCTCCACACCCCTTTCCTCCCCTTCCCACTTGCAGCCATCATCTTATCCAGTCTGTCCCACAAGGATCCCAATCCCATGCATTTTATTTAACTCTGCTGGGACCACTATGCCTGGCCTTTCCATTCTATATCCCAGTAATGGTGTTACAGCTCTACTTTACACCTCTCCATGAACCAGAGGGATCTTTGAAGATACAGCTTGAAACCCATCATTGCTTATCTTCAGCCTCTCCTATGTCCCCCAGTGACGTCTCTGAACTGGTCACCTGTGTCTCACCCTGAGGCTGCTTTGTTAAATTCCCTTCACTGTCCTTGTTACAGGCACATCTGTGGTTTGGGAGAGACCCCTATCATCTTAACTATCATTTTTACTTTTTAAAAACTGATGCATGAGGAAATGGAAGTTTAGACAAGTTACTGCATAAAAGAAGACATTGGTAAATGAACGAGTAGATGTGGAGTTGGGTGGGTTGGATGAATGACTGCTTGCATGCACACACATGTCCAAATTTCCCGTTAGAGAGCAATTTCTCCCCTCCCTTCTCCCTGACGCACAAGGTTCACTTACTGCCACCTGGTGGTGGAAATATCCATAGTAGTTCTACAGCTGGAAGTGTTGCCATGACGCTGTCTCTCAGTCACAAACTATGAATGTGTTCAAGTGTATTCTCCCGCATCAAAAGCCACTAGGACTCCCACTGCATTTCGAGATGCCAGTAGCGGGCAAACTGTAGAGGATAAAAGCAATGATGGCTCAGCAGATGTTTACTGGCCACATGCTTAGCTTCAGACCCTCTCCAGGCTCCGGGAACACACTGGAAAACAAGAAGACCCAGTCCCTGACCTTTGAACCCGTGAGTCAACGGAGAAGGATGGACCACGCAGGAGAACACAAAAGAAGTGGTTTCAGATGTGGGAAACGTGCAGGCAAAACTATTTATCTACAGAAAAATACATTGAAAACTAACACCTATCTTGAAGATTGAGGGTCCTAGTGGACCCTCGCTTCAGCACTCAGGGATTCCTCACCTGCCTCACCCTTGCTCCGTTCCTGTGAAGTCTACAAAGGAGGGGCTTGTGTGGAAAACTCCCAACCAGGACCAACTTGAGGCTCTGGAGAGAATGAAAGATGTCAGGGTGACCCAGCAGGGAGTGAAGCTGGACAGTTCACAGGCCCAGAGCCCAGGTCAGGGTGAGTAGGGGTCTTTCCCTTGGCTAGAGTTAAACTCTCCTGGAGTTTAATTTTTAAAAGTTCAAACTTTTCAAGCCATACCCAGGGCCACCTCTGGGCCGTTTCAGCCCCCTCTGGTTTGGAACTGGGCATTTTTATTGTAACTAGTTGCCAGGAGACTGAGACTCTTTACGAAGAACCTTGGACACAGAAGCTGAGTGCCCAGAGAGCTGAGATTGTGTCACTAGGCCTCTGTGTCTGCTCTTTCATCCGCTTCTCCATTGTGCTAATGGCACCTATGCCCACCTCAAAGCCCCCTTAATACTGGGATTGTCTGGTATCATTTTTAAAATCCTGTTTTGAGGCTTCCCACTGCAATCATGCTGGTCCAGTGGGCCAAGGCAAGCAGGGCAGAAGATGTGTATTGACTGCCCAGTCTCTGCATACTGATGGCTGGGCCCGAAGGGACTGAGTCAGAGAAGTGTTTGATACACGGGGCCAGGAAGCACTACGCACTAATGCTAAAAGACAAACCTTCTAAAACTTCAGCTGCACCAACCTACTGATTAGAAGGTATCATTCATGGGGGCTGGAGAGTGGTAAAGAGCACTTCCTGCAGAGGACCCAGGTCTGGTTCCCAGAATCCACAAGAGTGGCTCACAACCTCCTGCAATTCCAGCTTGGCTTTTGTCAACACTCATATGACACACACTTAACTCAAGAAGATATACAAATAATTCATGTATATAAATAAAAATTTAGCCTGTTGGTAGTGGTGTATGCCTTCAATCCCAGAACTTGGAAGGCAGAGGCAGGCAGACCTCTGTGAGTTCGAGGCCAGTCTGGTATATAGAGAGAGTCCTAGGACAGTCAGGGCAGTTTCACAGAGAAACCCTATTTCAAAAAACCAATAAATAAATAAATAAAAATAAAAATAGATTTTAAATGCACTATCCAACCATTGTTTATCTAATTAATACTAATATGGGAAAATATTGATACTCCCAAGTAGTCAATCCCATTTTCCCAGTCTTGGCATTGTCAATTTCAGATGCTTGACCCTTCCTAGCCCTCAGTTTACCCATTCTGCATAAGCTGAGCCCTCATGTCCACTCAAGCTCAGATACTCAGAATCTTAAGGCAAATGTCTGGCTTTGCCAAGGGATCATTTCAGAGGAGGTAAGAATAGGGACAGACAGAGGACCTCAACTTCATGGCCACATAGCAGGTGACATCCTGGGTTGTGGTGGATGCTCCTTGTGAGCTGACTTTCACTTGGTCTTCTCTTTCAAATTGCTACCATGGCCTGTGCAGTTCCTTAGCCCGGGAGACAGACTAGTGCTTCTGGCAGCGGGGTGAGTGGCCTAGGACACTTAGTTAGTTATTCATTTTTTCATTGCAATGACTTCTACCTGAAAGATGAAAGTGAAGGGAGAAAGGATTTATTTGACTGACTCCTGGATTCAAAGGTTTCAGTCTATGGTCTGCTTGCTCCATTGTTGTGGGTCTTTGGTGCAACGAAGCATCACAGCAGCAAGTACGCTTGGCAGAGTATAGCTGCTCACCCCATGATGGTCAGGAAGCAGACAGGGACTGGATGGTTAAGAATGGGGCTCTCTTGCCAGGCGGTGGTGGCACACGCCTTTAATCCCAGCACTCGGGAGGCAGAGGCAGGCGGATCTCTGTGAGTTTGAGGCCAGCCTGGTCTACAAAGTGAGTTCCAGGAAAGGCGCAAAACTACAGAGAAACCCTGTCTCGAAAAAAAAAACAAACAAAAAAAAGAATGGGGCTCTCTTCAAGGTACGAGATCAGTGAGCCACCTCCAACCATCTCCCAGCAAAGTCATCAAACTCTAAATCCATCGGTGAATTCATCCATCAAAGCCCTTGTGATCCATTCACTTCTCAATGACTAGATCTGCCAGCAGGGCACTGAGCCTTCCCAATGACCTTTGTGTAGGGGACACTTCATATGAAAAAGACAACCTTTCCCCTTCAGGTACCAAAGGGTTATGGTGGTAATCTCAAAATGTAAAATACATCAAGACAACCTCCAAAAGTGGCCAATTTCCTAGTAGTCCCAGAGCTATTCACAAGTTCATGTACAAAGCCATCTCTGAAATGCAGGCCAAATCCTTAGCCTTGAGTTTCTACAAGATTTTAAAATCAGTATTTATGATTCTGATATACAATGGCATAATGCAAACATTCTCACTCCAAAAGGGAGGAAGTAAAGGTAGAGAAAGGAGAAATGGGTTTAAAATAAGACTGAAACACAGGCAAATGATAAATCCTGTAGCTCCATGTCCAGCATCTATGCCATCTGGTGGTGTGATGTGAACTCTGATGGATTTCTGCAGCTCTGTTTCTGTCTCCTTGCTGGCAGCTGCACTCCCAGGCCCTCTATTGGGGTGGCTTTGGTTTTCAGCTGGACCTTTCTTCTGTCGCCATTCCACATCCCTGTCATCACCACCTTCTCTGGACCTCCATTACAGCCTAGGCTCTACTATTATACCTTCAGATATTACCCTTTCGGGGGCTTCCTGCAGGGAGTCCGATTCTCTCATACATCACCTAGTCTCCCAGAATTCCCTTTGAAATTTCTATGAAGCCTCCCAAACCCTGAAACTACTGAAGTATGCAAGCATGAATTATGGAAGGTGCCAAGGCCTGCTGTCAGAACAAACAGTGGCTGAGACTGTGAATGCAGTTGTCTGAGCATCTTGGTGGGTGAAAATGGCTAACTGTCCCTGAGAAAACTTTATGTGGCCTGTTCTGAGAAGGGCACTTAGTGATGCTCTCTTCTAAAGAGTGAGTCTTTCAGATGAGTTTTGAGTTTACACCCTGGAGCATGTGATGTGGATTTGACCAATTCTCATTGTACACACTGAATTTATTTTTAATGATGCCACTCTCTTTAACAACCACACTCTCTATGTTCACAATTTTCAATAAGCTACTTTTTGACCAATCGGCACATTTTATCTTCAAATCCGATTTTTATCTTTTTTTTTGTTCCAAATTCTCACTATAAATGTATCTAAAAGGCTGGGTGGTGGTGGTGCATACCTTTAATCCCAGCACTTGGGAGGTGGATCTCAATGAGTCTGAGGCCAAGCTGGTCTACAAAGCAAGTTCCAAGATTGTTACACAGATAAACTCTGTCTCAAAAAACTAAAATAAACAAACAGGCAAGTAAATAAAAAAGTGTAGCTAACAGAAGCCAGCAGTAATCCAGTTATAACAGCCTGAGTGCTTGGGCTAGTTTAAAAGTTTTTCCATCAGATAAGGTGACCATCTTTAAATTTAACCTCCAACAAAGTTCCAGAATATGGGCAAGATAGAAACAATCTCTTTGCCACAATATCACACAAAGAGCCTCCAGTCTAACCCCAAAAAGTTTTTTATCTCCACTGAAAACCTCAGGAGAACTTTCTTTCCTGTCTCTATTGCTATAAACAATCTGGTCTCTGGAATTTGCCCTATAATCTCCAGCTTAGCGCTACTTGCAGCATTTTGGGGGGCTTTCTCAATCACATCTCTAAACTTTTCCAAATCCCTCCCCACACCATTTCCTAAGGTTTTATAGCCATGCCTACCATCAGGTAGTCAAAGCAACGACTCCACCTCTCTACTATTTGTAGCTAGAGTTTTCCTGCCTGGCCCACAGTCAGGACAAATCTCTCTCACCTGCCAGTCCCACAGCCGCTCAGACCCGACCAAGTAAACACAGAGACTTATATTGGTTACAAACGGTATGGCCGTGGCAGGCTTCTTGCTAACTGTTCTTATAGCTTAAATTAATCCATTTCCATTAATCTATACCTTGCCACGTGGCTTACCAGCATCTTCACATGCTATTTCTCATCATGGCAGCTGGCAGTGTCTCTCTCTCAGCCTTCCACTTCCCAGAATTCTTCTCTTCCTTGTACCACCTATACTTCCTCCTGCCTGACTACTGGCCAATCAGTGTTTTATTTATTGACCAATCAAAGCAACACATTTGCCATACAGAACGTCCCACAGCACTTCCCCTTTTCTTTTTTCTTTTTTCAAAAAGGAAGGTTTTAACCTTAACAAAGTAAAATTACATATAATTTGGGAATTTGGGCGTAGCTTCTCTTACTACTTCCTGCTGGAGGGGGGCACTGTATCTTATGGGGACACAAAGAAAATTTTAGGATTATGGAATAGTCCATGAGGCTGTATTGTCTGAGCCAGATGCCTTCAAACCATTCTGGATATTGGATCATCTGGGCCATGGTGTCATCGGAGACCTTTCAGGGGGTCTTGGCTGGTCAAACCTGATGTATCTTAATCTGGAACAAATCCATAGCCTTTGGCTTTCTGTGGGAACAAAAGCAGAGTCTCCTTTCCAAAGCAACACATCCTTACATCCAAAATTTGAAGTCAAGGCATCTTTAAAATATACATATTGGTTTAACTCAACATCTTTTACAATCAAATGTTTTTCTGCAGTTAAAAATCTCAACGACAACACAATCCAGATTCTCTGTGTAATATTCATCTTTACGTGGCTTATTTTTTATATTAATTTTACTGTCTCTTTAAAGACTTTATTTTTAAAACTATGTATTTGTTTCTATAACTGTATATATCACCTTTTTGTCTCTTTCAAGCCTACGTATATTTTACACACATTGTAAACTATTACATCCGAATCTGTCTTATTGTAAATCTATTGCTTTAAACTGCAGCAGCTGTGGCTGCTGGCTCCGCTCACCTCAGCTTCCCAACATGGCAGTGGTACGGTATGTTTACCGCCAGCTCTGGGAGCTATCGTGGGTCTATGCTTTTATCCAAGCAGCGTGTAGCCCAGAAACCTCTTTTTTTGTTTTGTACTAGCAAAGGCTAAATCCACCATGCAGCTTAATGTGCCACTTGCAGAGAGGCCTCATTCCCGCCATACGGCAGGTCGAGCGTGCATGCTAGGAACCCACCAGTAGCTCAAACCGGCAGCTGCTGCTCATTTGAGAGAGACCATTTAGGAAGCTGTTTTTAGCTCCGTTTTAGAATCTTTTCTCAGGTTTTAGGTGGAAACTCTTGCCAACAACCATTATTTTGTGTTAGAATTTTTTCATTGATGTGAAAAATAAATGAGAGAAGTGCCTTAAGGGAAGTGGGTATGTTTCGGTTCCTGGATTCAGAGGCTTTAGTATGTGTCAGCTCTGTCCTCTTGCTGTGGACCAGTAGTGATGTTGAAGACTCGCTGGTAGGAGAGGGTAATAGTGGAAACTTGCTCCCCCCATGCCAGCCAGAAGGAAGAGAGTCTGAAAGTGTCCAGGGACAAGACGCTTTCAGAGGCATACTCTCAGTTACCTACAGAGCTGGACAGTTTCAGGACTTCTGACATCCTCACACAGACATGTAAGATGAATTGCTAAATGGTCTTATTAATAAAAAAAAAAAAACCTTGGAGTCAGATATTGGGGTGAAAACTGAGAGATCAGAGGAATAGATCAAGCCAAGCCACAAGTTCTTACCACTAGGAAACCTCAGCCCAAAAGAGAGAGCCACTTCCCATATACTCACTCCTATGTATCTTTCTGTGCCCTGGCATCTTACTTCCTCTCTCTGCCCAGCTACATCACTTCCTCTTTCCTCCCAGCTCTATCACTTCCTGTCTGTTTGTATAGACCTCCAGACCTCTATGGTTAACTAGTACTGGGATTAAAGGCATGTGCCACCATGCCAGCTCTGTTCCAGTATGGCCTTGAACTCACAGAGATCCAGATGAATCTCTGCCTCCCGAATGCTAGGATTAAGGGCATGTGCTACCACTGCCTGACCTCTATGTTTAATATAGTGGCTGACTTTTTCCTCTGATCCCCAGATAAGCTTTATTGGGGTGCACAAATAAAATATCACCACACAGACATACATGCCGACAAACACCAATGAACATAAAATAAAAATAAATTATATATTAAAACAATTTATTTGTATATGTGTGTGCCTGTAAGAGTTAATGTGAACCATATGCAGACTCAGGATCCCATAGAGACCAGAAGAAGGTATCAGAGCACCCTGGAACTGGAGTTGAATGTGGTTTGTGAACTACCTTGTGGGTGCTGGGACCTGAACTCTACTCCTCTGCAAGACCACTAAGTGCTTTTAACAACTCTTGACTTAAACCATCTTTCTAGCTCTTAAGCTCCCTTTATAAGGCAACACCCAAACTGATGGGTTTCATCGTGGTGCTTTCACAGATATGTAATTACACTTTGTTCTTCTATATCCTCCTCTCCATTCCCCCTAAAGCTTTGTAATTTCTTTAAAAAACAGTTGTAATCAGGAGATTTCTTTTTCCCTTCCCTCCCTCCTTCCTTCCTTCTTTCCTTCCTTCCTTCCTTCCTTCCTTCCTTCCTTCCTTCTTTCCTTCCTCTCCCACTCCTTCCTTCTCTCCCCCCCTTCCTACTCTCCCCCTCCCTCCCTCCCTCCCTCCCTCCCTCCCTCCCTCCCTCCCTCCCTTCCTCCCTCCCTTCCTTCGTCTTGTTATTTGCCTAGGCTTGCCTCAAACTCCACAGACAGCTGCATAACTATGTAACATTGAACTTCTGTCCCTTGTACTCTCCCATCCAGCTCCTGAGTTCTGGGATTACAGGACTACACCACCACACACTGTTTATGCAGTGTTGTGTACTAGGCAAGCATTCTACCAATTGAGCTACACCCCCAACCCCTCAGGAGGGTTTTCTAAAAACATATAGGTACAAATAAAGCTATGTATAAAGGATGTAGAAGGTATAAAGAGTCCAGGACTCAAGGTATCTCTTCAGTCAGTTAGAGTTGGGAACAAAGACGATAAAGGCAGCCCAAACTGGCTGAAGGTCATGATTAAGATCCCAGTTTTTCTGTGGCAATGGCTTTTCAGGAGTTCATTGCATGGTAAAAAAAAAAAAAATCTACTCACTAAAAGCCCACTGTGTGGGGACCAATTATGAGGGTGCTGTAAAAAGACAAACAAACAACTCAGTAGGCCTTTGAGTGGATGGAAGGGCCACCAGGGTGTGTCTTAGTTAAGTGAGTGAAACACCCTGACCAAAAGCAATTTGGGGAGGAAAAGGCTTATTTCACTCACACTTCCATGTCACAGTTTATCATCAATGACAGTCATGGCAGAAACTCAAACAGGGCAGGAACCTGGAGGCAGGAGCTGATTCAGAAGCCATGGAGGGTGCCTCTTGCTGTCTTTCTCAGCCTATTTTCTTATAGCACACATGTGGGAGCTCACAGAGGCTTCCTAGTGAGAAATTACTCAGGGTCAGAAAATTTAAGCTTGCTTTCCCCAGCAGGGCTGCGTAAGGAGATGATTTGGCCACAGGCATGTTTTCCAGGTGTTTGGAAGGGTCTACACTTGGGTGTATGGTATTCTTTGATCTTGCAAGGGGGAGGTCTTTTGCTTCTCCCCTTGGCACGTTATAAAAAGCCCTTTTCAATAAACTATGAGGCTGTTGGGTATTGACCCAGGCCCTCCCAAAGCTATCCTGTGTTTCTGTCTTTCTTTACGTCAGCTAGATCTCTTTCTACCTGACATTGCTTATCCCTCTCTCTTCCTCCTAAGAACCCTATAAAAGGTAGGAATAGGCTGGAGCTGGACTCTTACAGTCCCCTCCTTCACAGAACCACTAGCCTAGGGTGGTACCATCCACAATAGTCAGGGCCCTCCAACATCAAGCCTCATTCAGGAAAATGAACTGGAGCCTTGCTCTCAAGCTGATCTAGTGGGGATATCTTCTCACTTGAGGTTCCCACCTTCAAAAGGACATTAGCTATTTCAGGTTGACATACAGCTAGCCAGCATAGCATCTCTTTACAGTCTAGGACCCTTCTCTAAGAAACCAAAACCACTCAGCAGGACACAGATTAGAGAAGAGAGGAAGGAGAATTTAAATCCTCAGTTTTCACATCTGATTCTTGAGAAACACATTCAACTTTGACATCCACAGGCTGGTGCACAGTGCAGCTGTATCACTGGGCTAATACTCAACCTTTCTGATGATTTTGAGAAAGGCAGCATTTTTTGATATCCAGTAACCTACCCACAGTGGATCTCCACAGCGTCTGAACATCGCTGTTAGAATCCATGTCTCCAAAAGCCTCCTAAACAATGAATACCTGTTCTGATACTGCTCAGTATATCACTTTGCCTGATATTTGAATAGATCTGGCCCATGGACCTGGATTGTGATGCAGTGGCTAGTGAAATGACTCAGCCAGAGGAGGGGATCTGTACTACCAAAGGACATCAGTGGGCAGTGCCTGGGAGGAGATGCCTGAGAGAATCTGAACATGGGGAGAAATTCTCCTCTCCTTCCCCTCCTCCCCTCACCTCCTCTTTCCTCCCCTCTCATCCCACCTCCTCCCTCCCTCTCTCCTTCCCTCTTCTCTCTTCTCTTCCCCTCCTCTCTCCTCCCTTCCCTCCCCCTTTCCTCCCCTCTCCTCATCACTTCCCTCTTTTTCCCTTTTCTCTCTCTTCTCTGAACACAAACAACTTAACCCTGCCATTAACCTTGACTCCCCATCTCTGCAGACAGGCAGACCAGCAGGACTTTTGATTGCGATTTTTTTCTTCTGTCAATTCAGGTTTTTCTGCTTTTAAAGACAGATGTTTTGTTTTCTATTTTTATTTATTTTTTGGGGGGTGCACATTGTGTGGTGTAAATATAGAAATCAGAGGACAACTTGCCACAGTCAGTTCAAGCCTGCTACCATGTGGCTTCCAGCAATTCAGGTCAGACCGTGAAGCTTAGAAACAGGTTCCTTAATCTCTCTGGCCTTGATCACCTGTGGGCATCACTGGGTGGGTCTGAATAGAGAATCCCAGCTGTTTTGACACTGGACAAATTGTTCAGATTCACATAAGGGAAAGGAGAGGAATAACTATTCTTAACTTGTTCAGTCATTTCAGGATTTAATCAAGTTCAGTTTCAGGTACATAGAGGACCATGTTTAAATGGACTCCACCTACCCTTCCACATATTGGTATGCTGTTTATTCCCTTTCCTCTTTAGGTACCAAAAACTTCCTGACCATCATCACCCTGTTGGTCTTCAGGATTGCCAGAATGCCTCAATTCATTTCCTGAAACCCCTGAAAGCCTACGGGGTGGGCCCCTACCAGGTTGTGGTCTTTGGAGAAAGCATAGGAGGTACAGCTGTGGCCATCATCATCCAGACCTTATTGGGCAGACCAGATCGTCCTCAGATCTGGGCTCAAGTCCTGATTTATCCAGTCCTCAGACAATAAATTTCCAGTTACCATCACATCTGCAGAACCAAAATGTCCCATTCCTCACCAGAGACTTCATGATGATCTGCCTTCTTAGGTATCTAAACATTGACATCTCCTGGAAAGATGCCATATTGACAGGAGTTCATATTCCCCAAGACACTTGGATAAAATACAGGAAATGGCTCTCCTCTGATAATATTCCCCAAAGGTTTAGGAAGAAAATTCAGCCACCTGAGTTTTCTGGACCTTTTAACAAGTCTGCCTATCTAGAAGCCAAACACTTTCTAGATACATGAGTTTCACCTCTTGTAACAGATAATGAGGTCATTGCCCAGCTTCCAGGGGCATTGCTGGTGAGCATCCACTGGGACATTCTCCAAGATGACATTTTGCTCTACAAGAAACTCTTGGAAGACCAGAGGGTCCCTGTGACCTGGTACAATGTGGAAGATGGCTTTCATGGATGAATGCTATTGTTTGATAAGAAGATTTTTTCTTTCCCTTGTTCCTGGAATATAATCAATGCCATTGTGAGTTTTAAAAAGGGAATTTGAAGGGTTACACATAAGAATGAGTGGGAGAACACTTACCTGCCACACATAAGGCTCTGAATTAAATATCTAGCACAGTAGACCGATAGAGTAAAAGACAGAGACAGAAATAGAGAGGCAAAGGGATGGATGAATAGATAGATAAATAGATAGATAGATAGATAGATAGATAGATAGATAGATAGATAGATGATAGATAGACAGACAGACAGATAGATATATAATGTAAGGAAGGCTTCTGGACAGATAGATATATAATGTAAGGAAGGCTTCTGCTCCAGCTGCAACCTTAACTGATCTCCAGTTTTCATGGAAGAAAATGGTGAGTTGGTGCATGGTACAAGGATGTAGGCTAAGAGGGAAATAAAGGCCTACTGACTGAAACCTTGCAGCCCTAACCATGTCCACTGCTGCATCTAACAACATTCTCTACCATCCCTGTGCACAGAGTAACTATGAAGGAAGAGAGAAAATGTCTTTACATTTTCTTGAATTTTAACTTACACTCTATATGAATAAATATGAAAGAACAGTCAGAATGTCAATAGTGAAGTCTTTGTGCTCAACAAAAACACATCTTGGGCCATATTCCCACGGAAGGAGGCTATACGGCTTCATTGATGAGGTCAAGCTCATTGGTGACAGGCCAACTCACTTGGGTTCAGACGAACCCCCATCCCCAATTTGGCTACCCGTGGGCATGATTGCAGTATTAAAAAAGTATTTTCAGGAAAGAGAGACAGGGAAGGAGAGGAGGGGGATAGAAAGAAAAGGTGAACTATGGGAAGCTTTTCCTGGGCTCAAGCCTTTAGTTAGATATTCAAAGTCAGATCCCCAGCTACCAAATGGTCAGATCCAAGGCTGTTCTGGGAAGCTCTGGAGGCCATCTGGGATATAAAAATGATTTTTTTATTTTCTTAAAGATTTACTTTTTTATATTATATACATGCATGTTTGCTTGTACGTCTATGTGTGAACTGGATTCCCTATCCCGTGTAGGTAAGGATAGCTATGAACTGCTACATGGGTGCTGGGAACTGAACTCCAGTCATACGCCAAAGTAGCAAATGCTCTTAACTGCTGAGCCAGCCCACTTCTTTCTTTAAAAGAAACAGGCATTCATGTTCCCAGATGGTCTTCAGACCATTTCAAGAAATGCATTTTCAATGTCATCCTTGGCTACATATTGAGTTGGAGGCCAGCCTGCACTATGTGAACCCTTGTCTCAAAAGGAAATCTTTTTCCTTTTTTGAGACAGAGTCTCACTGTATAGCTCTGGCTGACCTCAAAATTGCAAAGATTCTCCTCCCTCTGCCTCCTGAGTGTTAGGAATAATGGTGTGCACCATGACAACAGGCTAAAAATGAAGTAACATGTTAGCTTTCTTTCACTAGTGAGCATACAGAGCCTCCTGATTACTAGAAAAATCTTTGCCCTAGCGTGGTCAACACAGCTCTCTCTCATCACCAGAAAAGGGAATGACTTCTGCCCTCCATGGTGGAGGGAGCCCAGTAGTTTACGTATGGCCTGTTTTTTCTATGCACCTATGGAAACTCCAAGCCCCATTGCTCTCCAGATGTAACGAACTGATGACACTGGAGCCACGTAGCTGTCCCTTTTGCACAACCACAGCTTTTCTGACCCCAACACTCTAATAGTCGCTGTTGTTGCTTCTGTGACAAAATACCCAAGAAAACAACTTAAAGAAGTAGAGATGTATTTTAGAATGAGGCTTTTCCATTCATCATGGCTAGGAGGCTGTGGCAGAACAGAGCTAATCACATGGGAGAAGCAACGAGAGAAAATGCCCAACGCGGGCCTTCTCCTCTTTCACTTCCATTACGACTTCTAGGATGTTGCCACGCACATTCAAGGTGCCGGTGCAGGGAAGGAGAGGGCGGTGCAGGAGAGATGCAAGCACAGCACTGGTGTGGAGGATCCAGTGCCCTCCTTCCTGTTCTTCCTCATGCTTCTTGCAGGACACAGTGCAGTTTGGCTCATAGCCATAGCACCTCTTCCCATTTCGGCTCTTACCTGCATTCCCATTCCTTCCTTATCTCTGTGTAGTCTCTTTGCCTCTCTTATAAAGGTACCCATCCTTGTGTGTATTCCTCTCCATCCCCCACCAGAACAATCCTACCTCAAGATCCTTACATTAACTCAGCTTGATGACATGCACAATGACCATCACCTGAATGACGCTCACCTGATATTCTAGGTGATACATCTTTTGAAGGCCAGCATCAGCACCCTGCCAGTGGCAACCTGTACGTCCATTCATGTGTACTTAGTACCTAGAAATATGCTTAGTGTAACATAGGTCCTTTTTTACCCATGTCTCAGCAAGAAGGTAATCACATAGTACCTTGCCCTCTACACCCTTCTCTAACCCACCAGCAAGGAATACTAACATCAGAAGAGGAAAAACCTGTCTGATTGTTGATACTGGAGGGAAATCCATAGTCTTTGGCATGTTGTCATACACCTTACAAAGACCATTATTCCCTTCATGCTTTAAAATGTAGCATATTAGCCGGGCGGTGGTGGCGCACGCCTTTAATCCCAGCACTCGGGAGGCAGAGCCAGGCGGATCTCTGTGAGTTCGAGGCCAGCCTGGTCTCCAAAGCGAGTTCCAGGAAAGGCGCAAAGCTACACAGAGAAACCCTGTCTCGAAAAACCAAAAAAAAAAAAAAAAATGTAGCATATTAATGAATATTTTAAGCTTTGTGAACTTACTTAGACCAAAAGTTTTTGCAGTGAAAAAATAGTCTCAAGAGGAGGGGAAACCTGTACCAGGGCATGGCAGGTAGAAGGTATGCAACATTGAAAACCCAACAAAGGCAGTGGCTGTGGACCCAGGGTTTGGATTTCTCTTTTTATCTGGTGAAAAGTGTGCTCAGTGCTGGGAAGATGGCTCAGCTCATAAGGCATGATGTGAGAGTTGGAGCTCAGATCACTTACATTTGTGCAGGTATGATGATAGAGAAGTAGACTCAAGGGATCCCCAGGTCAAGCTGGCTAGAATTAGTGAGCTCCAGATTCAGGAAAAGATCATGTCTTGATAAATAAAGTAGAGAGCAACTGAGGACAGCACCTGATTTCAACTTCTACAAACACATACTCACATATATATGACAAGTATGAATACATGCTTGTGTATGAACAGACATACAAAAATGTGCTCACATGAACATTGTTTAATATCTTTCAGAATTGGCATATCTAGGTTAGGGTGATATGTTTATATCTGCATGACCTTAGACCTCACAATATGTGACTGCAGGACATAAGGTCAGGGCTAATACAAGGAGCAATTGTGAAACACATTTCTGATATTAAGTAAATAAGGCTAGTGAGTACAGAGGAGAGGTGAGGGTGGGATATGATAGGTTATTCTCGACACCTCATTCTGCCCTTCCTCATTGTGGTTCACCTTGGCACATATACCACCTCTCTAATCTCTGATTTCACACCTGAGAGGAGAGTCACAGAGTACATGACTTCAGTGAGTTTTCTCAATTGTCCTTGATTCCTTGATTGCCACTTGGCATCACTTTCCAGACAACCCCTTCTCCAATAGTGTCCCTTTCCTAAGGGACAGGTTGGTGACTCCCTGGGTGGTGTGATGAAGGATATCTGTGACCTGGGGACAAGGTACAAGGGCTCCACTGCTGCTGGGCAGGAACCTCTCTGGGCTGGGATCTGTTGCAATCAGTTCATATGGGGATGCTTCCAATATCCAGAGGGGTTTGAAAAGGGGTGAGATTAGGCCATGGTGCTTCTCTGACGGTTATAAGGTGCCTGAGTTTGTGGGTGAGAAGTTCCATGAAGTCCTCCTAGGGCACAGGTTTTCCTTGGCTCACCCTGAAGGAACAAGAGCACCATGCTTCCCTGGGTGGAACTTCTCCTCGCTACTGTGTGTCTTCTGGTCCTGGGAGTCAACGTGTGGGTTCTCGTCGACCATCTCCTTACTATTGACGTGCCTCCCACCATCACGCACCCCCTGAAGTTTCGGATTCTGCACTATCTCTTCCATCTGACAATAACATGGGTAAATTTTGTTTCTTAATAATCATTTCCTGCCAGGGTAGACAGAACTTCAGCCTGGGGAAAGAATTTCGCCAAGATCCACATAGTTTAACAGCCAGTGTGTGTTAGTCAGTAATGATATGCCAGGCGTGGTATTGAAGACTTGCTAAGGACAACATGGCTATTAAGTGATCTGTATGCACCCTCTTTCCTTTACTTCCAACAAGAATAAGCAGCAGGGAAGAAACTGGGGAGTTGATTTCTAGTGAGAAACAGTCTGAGACCCTTACAAATGCCAGATATTAGATTGGGAAGGTAGAGTCTTTGGTGACTGTCTGGGTCAAGCAGCATGGGTCAGTAAGTCCTTACCTGGCTGGCTAAAATACTTCTGATTCCTCATCAGTAAAACAAGAGCTTTCAGTTAGGGATTTGTGAGCCCATGAGGTGTGTTAGAGTCTATGGTTGTTGATCAGTTTGGAATGGTTAGGGACAGCCATCAGGAGCTAGAGCCTGGGTTTCTAATATCTCCCAAGCAAGGGTTGCTTGCTAGTTAAACTTAGTTTGTTATACAGTTGGGGAGGGCAGAAGAAAAGTCTTATCCTGTCTTAAGTTCAGTCCTGTGTTACAGGAAACTAAATAGACAAAAGAAAATTTAACTTAAAAATAACTTGATATATTAATATCTTTATGTGACCTGAGACAAGGAGTGGGGGCTTTCTACCGTGTAAACTATTAAGAAGTGGTTAGCCTGAGGGCTTAGAAGACCTTTGCACCAAACTGGAGAGGTGACTCGGTGGTTAGAAGCAGATGCTGCTCTTGCAGAGGACCTGGATTCAGTTTCTAGCACTCACATAGTGGCTCACAATCATCTTTAATTCCAATTCCAGGGTATCTTCTGGCCTCCATGGAAACCAAGCATGCACACGGTACACATACATGCATATAGGCAAAACACTCATTCACATAAATTTTTTTCTAACTTAAAAAGATATTTAAACAAAGAAAGTTGAATTTAAAAAGGCAAAGGAGTTTAAGATTTGGGTGTGGCAAATAAACCCCAATCGTTTATTAAGCAGAACTCTGGAAGTGTTTGTTGAGTTCATGCAGGTTTCCATCAGTGCAGATGGATGTAAATCTAGGTCATTCTGTTCCTTGTATAAGAATATGTTGAGATAACTTCCCAGAGGACCAGGCTCATGAACTCTGCTGCCCTCAGTACATCCAAGGAAAGACGACAAATGCCATCTTTCCAGTAGAGATTGTGGAGGCTTTGTGTAGGGACCATCCAAAGGCCCAACTCTCTTCTAAAGTCATCAGTGCTGCTCCTACAGAGGGAAGAGTGCATGGGACAGTACAGTATGGATCAAGTATGGCAAAAGAAGTCTACTGCTGTGCCTTGCTTCAGTGACCATGAATGTGTTAAGAAGTGACAGCTAACTCATTAATTCAGTGACAGCCTCAGCCCTACAGTGGTCACAAAGCTGATCTATTCATTATGGAAAGACATACATAGCTCTTAGGTTCCAGGCTCACTTTTTGTCCCCTTGGGAATTACAGTGGTCATGACCTCAGGCTTATTGGTAGCCCCATCCCCAACAACTGTGTTTGTCACATTTAAAGAATATCATGATGTCACTGCCAAGGACATGGTTAATGGTCAAGAAATGAAGGGAAAGGCAGCCAACCTTTGCCAGGTTTATTCTGTGATGATTTCTAAAACTTGCTCCCTTTATTCCAATCAGACAAACCTGAAACAGATGATAATTGCTCTCTACTTCAAGAGTGAGGGAACTATAAGGAAGGGTATAACCAATTTCCCTGAAGTACAAAGTTTGGGGAAGCAGTAAGGGCGGGACACAGGCTTTATAGCTGCAAAGATTGTGAAGAGGGCACTGTGACAAGCTCTGGACCAAGCCTAGGCTTTGCTGTGGACTCTGAAGAAGAGACTAGCAGAGTCATATGGAACTAGGACCAGAAAGAGTGGCTTTCCTCATACTCTTTGAAGGAATGGGCAAAGCTATTATCAAAGGCTCCACTGTTGCATGGAAATCAGAGGCAGCATGGTAGAAATGAGCTGAGACTGGAATAGAACCAAGCTATTGGGCCACAGGTCTTTTCTAGAAAGGCAACCAGGAAATTCTGTCTGCAAGCAGGCGTGGCTCTTCTTTCCTTACTGCTTACATCTCCCATGCCCTAAATCTTCATGAACAGCTTTGGATATTCATGAATCTTGGGAGAAACCGGTTTTACCACATTCAAATGGGAGTTTTATGGAAAGTCCACAGTTGAGAGAGACAGCAGCATGGGCAGTGTCTGAAGGGTGGAAAGGACAGAGGAGTCAGGAAAGCCCCCAACTGCTCTCTCTTTCCCACAGGGGACTATACTTGAGAAGATGAACATTTGCTCCATGCCCTACTTTTTCCGCTTTGTACAAGACATCTTTGTGTCAAAGAAGAGCCTTGGTGTGTTTGTGAAGGACCTGCGTTTCGGCACAATCCCTGTGAGGCTCTTTCAGCCCAAAACAGCCTCCTCCAAGCCCCGGAGAGGCATCGTCTTCTTCCATGGAGGGGGTGCAGTGTTGGGCAGCCTAGGTGAGAAACATCCCTGTCGTACAGAAAGAGAGGGGCCTCACAACCTCCACAACCCCGTTCACTTTTCCATGAGTATCTCTTTGGAGGGAGTCAAAGGAAGCAGCCATTGGAGCTCCTTTTGTGGGAGGCAGATTAAGACTGAAGGTCATGTCAGTCAAAGGGACTGTTGCCTCCATGACAATGTTTTCTACAATTTGATATCTCTGTCGAGGCAGGGGCAGTGATTGCCTAGTGGGACTTCCAGGGAATTAGGTATGATGCCAACCTCCCATCCCCTTTGTCCCACAATGGTCCCAAATCCATTACTTTTCTCAGATTTTCTGGATCATCTTGGTCCAAACCCATCTTCACTTGCTCACCCCCTCCAGCCCACTGCTCCATTGTCAGCAGTCTGGCTGGTCATCTTTCCACACCAAACAGATCTTTAAAAATACAATTCAGGGCTGACCATTTGGCATTGGACAACCAACTGATGTTCTCTTCCTTGGAGAAGACTATTTCTCTTGATCTCAACATTCTTTAACTGCCTATAGTGTTTTGTGTAAGGTTGAGGCCTTGTGGGCTTTCCTCAATCTAGGTTAACATGTCTCTCGTCATCCAATACCAAATGGACAGCCCTGAAAACATACGTACAAGTAGCATTATACAGACTGAGCATGCTGTATCAATATTTAGGAATATATATGCATGTACATACATGTATATAACAACAATTCATGAAAAAAGAGGCCACATATTTTAAAGAGCAAGAAGGGGTAGATGGGGGCGGGTGTTGGGAAGAGGAAAGGGAACATTTTATCTAGAGATTCTCTCTGACACTCTGAAGTCAGACCCTGGACCAATGGATCCATTCCTGATATCTTGTCACAAAGCTTACATTGTCCATGTTGATGTTGGTCCCCAAAATGTTTCCTTGCTTGCTTTCTGTCTTCTCCCACCCAGAGTGGAAACATCAAGAGTGTAAGGGAAACCTGTGTTGTAGCTATCAGTGGATTTTCGGAGTCTAGAGAACAAGACTTAGTCCCTCCCCTCATTGGCTTGCCAAAGTAGGGGGCTGGACCTTGCAGAACACAAATGGGATGGTGGTGGTTTCAGATTGGACAACGTAGGCCCAGAACAGGAACTGACTGAGTCACAGCACCTCATTATTTCTAATCAAACAGTTTCTCCAATAAAGTGAGACTTGAGGCCAGGACCAAGGGATGGAAGGAGCCAGTGCTACATAACTGGAGATCTGAGTGAGGTGAGGAAGGCCTGGGCCCTAGACTGCAAAACAAAGGACTCCAGAAAGTCAGTCACTAGGACCAACAATATTACATTTCAAAACAATATTAAGAGAAAGATGATTCAGAGGTTTGGAGTACTCACTGCTCTTACAGTGGAGTCTGGTTCAGCTCCCAGTGAGTACATCAGGCTGCTCACAAGTACCTGCAACTCCAGCTCCACGAGACCTGACTCCTTCTTCTGACCACTGCACTCCCCATGTTCAGATACCCCCTCCACACAATCCACATAATTAAAACAACAAACTCATTTGAAAAGACTAGGGGGAAAATTCTACAAAGAGCCAAGAGTTCAGATGAAAACAGAAACTAACATAGCCGAGTGCCTTGGACAAACACAAAGTAGGAGCTTATTCTAAATATTTTTAGTTTTTATTTAATTATACTGGATTGCATAAGGCCATTTTTATACAACTATATAATATCCTTTGAACATACCCCCTCCATATACCACTATCTTCTGCCCTCTGGTCCCTCTCATTAGTCTCATTTGCTCCCTAGGCTACTTTAATTAAATTTAACTTAATTTTCAATTTTATAGATATATATTATAAATCTATATAAAACCTTGTACTCACAAATGAAAGACAATGGGTGACATCTGCCTTTCTGAGACTGACTTAATTCACTTAATATAATTATCTCCAGTTGTACTCATTTTCCTGAAATCAGCGTAACTTCAAATCCCACTGTGTATATGTGGCTCATTTTCCTTATTCATTCCTCAGCTGTCGGACACCCAGATTGGCTTCCTAGTTTAGGGATCATACATAATGCTGCAGTAAACAGTGGTGTGCAAGCATCTCGGCTAAACACCCAGGAGTGGTGCAAGTGGACCGTATAACAGATCTACTTTTAATGTTTTGAATAATCTCCATACTAGGCAGATTAGTTTACATTCCCACCAACAATGTTCGAGGGTCCCTTGTCTGCATGCACCCTCTCTAGTATTTGTTGTCATTTCCCCCTTTCTTCCTTCCTTGCTGCCCTCCTTTCTTCCTCTCTTTTTTGAGACAGAATCTTACTGTGTAGCCCTGGCTATCCTGGATCTCACTATGTGGCTCAGGCTGGCTTTGAAGTCACAGAGATCCTCCTGCCTCTGCCTTGGCTGAGTGCTGGGTTTCAAGGCATGCACCACCACACCTAGTTCTATGTTTATTGTCTTAATGATGGACATTCTGACTGAGGTGAGGAGGTATTTCAAGTGAAGTCTGAATTTGCTTTTCTCCGACGTCTGGTGAAGTTGGACACTTCTTCATGTTTATTGGCCATTTGTATTTCACCTTCTGAACTGTCTGTCTCATTAGCCCATGGATTGGCTGGATTGGCTGATTTCTCATTCAGTTTTTAAAAATTTCTTTGTATATTTTAAATAGTAATTCTCCAGTAGATGCGCAGTTAGGAAAGATCTCCTATTCTGTAGGCTGCCTCTACATTCGTCTCGTTCACTGTGCAGAAACTTTTTAAATTTTAATTTTATGAAATCCCATTTGTCAATTTTTGACATTATTTCCTGAGCACCTGGACCTTGCTCCAAATGTCCTTGTCTGTGTGGATATTTTAAAGAGTTTCCCTACATTTTTCTCTATGAGTTGTAAATGAAGCGTGGGCAAGTGGAGGAGGAGAAGATGTAAGCTATTTCCACTGACCTCACCAGAGATACCTGGTGCAACAAAACAAAATTCTGAAAGTTTGCTCATCATGACATATTTTGGCACTAAAATTTGACTTTGTAAAATGCCGCATCAAATGTTTACCTGGCCCCACGATTTAGCATCACCCACTGTGATGTCTCGTCTGTCTCACTCTTGTCCTAATAAGTCTAAAAAAAGCAAGCAACATATGCAAAGCTCTGAAACAGGAATTACTTGAAGGACTTGAAGAGAAAGATGTCTAGGCAGGTCCTGGGACAGAGTTAGTAGAGTCTCCATATTGTCTGTGTAAACTCCTCTTGAGGCCTTTAAGGGCACTCACATCACAGACCCTCTCCCTAGCCTGACACAGCTCCTCTCCTAGGTGGATCCAGCCGTCCCTACTTTAAAAGTCCTCAGATAAAGCTGATGTGCAGTCTTCAGACCTTGTGGAGTAGAGTCACTGACAGAGAAGCTGACTAGATAGCTCAAATCAGACCCTCTCCCCTCAGGAGTGTTAGCCTCCAAGTCTACTTTGATCCTCTGCCCAACAGTGTAGCTGGTGTGTACTCACCTAGTAAGCACCCATAAATATTAGAATTGTCTGGTGTCATTTAGAGATTCATGATGCCTACTTGGCACAGCTCAGAGATTGTTATCCAATGAGTTGTGGCAGCCTGGACAGAAGATGAACACAGACTGATAAGGGTCATGTATACCAAGGGAATGGGCTAAATCAAAGGGAATTCTGTTTGGGGACCTGTGTAAAGATACATACTAATGCCAGGGGACCTACCTCCTAGAACTTCAAATGTAGCACCATACTAATCCAAATTGCCCATCTACCCATCATTTGTTTCCTAATCAAATATATACATGAATCTCTTTTGAGGCAGGGTCTCTTGTAGCCCAGGCTGGCATCTAATTTGCTATGTAGTTGAGAATGACTTGAACTCCTGATCATCTTGACTCTATATTCCAAGAGCTGGGATCACAAGCATGTGCTGCCATACTCAGCTCAATATATGAAATTCTTATTATTTCCAGGCTAATCCTCCAAAAGTGCTTTATCCTTGTTTTTGTTCATTTAGAACCTCAAAATTTCCTGGTCTTCAGTTTCCCCACTGTAAAATTAAACCATGAGCCTCTAAGTCCACTTATGCCCCCAACATTTAAGAAATTAAGTCAGATGTCTGGCTTTGCCTTGTCCTGGTGGCCTGAGTCACTTCAGAGGGGGCACGTCTAGGAACAGAAGTATCATTTCTGTGATCTTCATATCAGCTGCTCCCTGGGACTGTGGTGGGGTGTTCTGGGCACTCTTCATACAGTGCACTATACCTGGTGTTCTCTTGCAGACTGTTACCATAACCTGTGTACGTTCCTGGCTCGAGAGACAGATTCAGTGCTGCTGTCGGTGGGGTGAGTAGTCTCAGATGGTGGGTGGCTTACCCACAGAGCAGGGGAAAATACAAGGAGTGGCAGTCCTAGATGTCTTTGCCCCTAGAGAAGCTCTCACATGTGACCATAGCATCATACAAATGAGAAAAGGTCTGGAAAGCCACTCATCATTGAGGATTGAGTGAGGTAGCCATGGTGACAATTAACTACTCTTACTCACTTTTTTCATGCTATTGCAAATACCAAAGAAATAACTTCATTCAGTCTATGACCAACTTGCTTCACTGCTATTCTGTAAGACAGAATATTCTCAAAGCAAGAGAGCATAATACATCAAATATGCTCACCTTGTGGTAGCCAGGAAGCAAAGACAGAAAGGGCCAGAGACAAGGTACATTCAAAGACAGCCCACCCCCAGAGATCTATATATTACAATTAGGCCCACATTCCAATAATGTCATCAAATTATAAACCCTTAAATGAATTACTCTATCAATGATGTCAGTGTTCCACAGTCTAGTTACATCTCAATGATTTGATCCATATCCAGGGAATAAGTTGCCAGCATAAACTTTTTGAGGGGTACTTTATATATCTACATAATAGTATCCCACCCCTGCACATCCAAGGGTCATGGTCAACCCATCATATAAAATTTATCTAGTGCAAGAGTCCCCAAAGTTTAATAGTTTCAGCCCTGTTAAATGGTTCAAGTCTATAGTCTTCTGAACCTTGGCCCAATTCTCAGCTGTGAATTGTCACAAATTAAAACAGCAAATTGCATTCTTCCAACATACAACAGCATAGAGCAAACATCCTCATTCACAAAAGGAATAATTAGTGTCATAGAGGGAAAAGCTGGGACCAAGAAAGACGAAAACACAGCAGGGCAAACATTAAGTCTTATAATTCCAGTTTCATTTCCAAATGATTTGGGCAGTCATAGTTCTACAGTCCTGCTGGCTGAAGTCTACTTGGCCTCCCTCTTAGCCTCCATCTGCTCTTTGTCTATGGTGTTCTTCCGCATATTGCTCAAAGACATGGCATCTCCTACTTCCTCAGGTGTCCACTGGAGCTTAGTCATCACCTCGCAGGTTTACATATTCCTTCTCATTGGCATGGTGCAGGGACACCAACTATCTCATGCTTTTCTTGGCCTCCCAGGCTTAGCTTTGAACCTGGGTGGAAGCCTCCACAACCCAGTGACTACATTTCATATGCTTGCATGCCCAGTATTGTGTGGATGATGCCTTGGTTGCCATCAGCTGCAACACTACCTGGGCTCCCTTAGAACATGGCCACGTTGGACTTTGAGTGTCTGGGCAACTAACAATAGGAAATGAGTCCCAGGAAGACAATTTTCTAGGTGGACTAGTACAAACTGGGTACCCTGGCAGTACTATATTTTCAAGCAAAAGTATTTCAAATGAGTTTACAATTTTATCCTGGAGTCTGTCATGGGTGAGGTAGATCTAATATCTAAGAAGCCCTGGAGGACTCTAGTAAAAAGCATTTGATTGATTTTTTTAAATTTATTTAAGATTTTAGTGTGTGTGTATATCTGTGCACATGTGGTTGTGGTTGTGCAAAGAGGCCAGGGGAGGCCATCAGATCCCTTGGGGCTATAGGCATTTGCAGGACACCCACTGTTGGTGCTGGGATCCGAACTCTGGTCATTATGATTGAGCAGCATTCACTCTTACCCACTAAGCTGTCTCCATAGCCCATTGATTTGTTTTTCAATGTGCTAAACCCTTTTTACAATGTCCTCCGAGTCTACAGCTTTTCTGCCAAACTATATGTTTTCTTTCTTTTCTATTTTTCACCTATAGTTCTCACTGGCTAAGTGTGCTGGCAAGATATCCCAGAGGGTAAAAGTTGCTTACTTCCAAAGCAGTACCACGTCTGATAACTACTGGAAAATGAATTAAACTATGAATCCACCAGTAACTGAACAATTAATAATGTTTGAAACTTCATGGTATGATAATCTCTCAATGACAACTGAATCAACCACTTGGGCACTAAGATTTGAACAAAGAAGTCTTTTAAGTGATCTTCTGAACCATGTGATATTAGGCAATATTACATAACCATTTAGAACCACAAGGGTATGCCAAGATAAGGGAATCTTAACAGGATAAAATTCAGTAACTGAATTTTGGCAGCTTCTTCAAACTCACACGGGGGAAAATCGGAACGAGTGTCTTCAATTGCTAGGGTCATGTGGAAGATTTAATCAAGTAGACTCTTGGGTGAGTAGAGGATGCAATTCACAGAAATTCCTGCAGTGCTGTGGTAATATTTTATTTGTGCTCTAACAAATAAAATTTATCTGGGGATCAGAGGACAGAGCCAGACACTAGATTAGACGTAGAGGCCAGACAGTGGTGGCACACACCCTTAATCCTATCACTTGGGAGGCAGAGATCCCTCTGGATCTCTGTGAGTTCAAGGCCACACTGGAAACAGAGCCAGGCATGGTGACACACACCTTTAATCCCAGCATTTGAGATCTCACGTCTTTGCTTGGGAAGGACACATACCTTCAATCCCAGGAAGTGATGGCAGGAAGCAGAAAGGTACATAAGGCGTGAGGACCAGGAACCAGAGACTTTGGAGCAGTTCAGCTAAGACCCACTCCAGTGAGGATTCAGAGACTTTCAGTCTGAGGAAAAAAGATCAGTTGAGGAGTTGGCAAGGTGAGGTTGGCTGTGTGGCTTGTTCTGCCTCTCTGATCTTTCAGAATTTACCCCAATATCTGGCTCCAGTTTTTTTTTTTCTATTTGTTGGACCTTTTAAGATTCATGTTACACAATACTGATATGTTGTCCTCTGTCTTCCTTCTGTAGGTACCGAAAGCTTCCTCACCGCCATCATCCTTTCTCTCTATTGGATTGCCTGAATGCCTCCATTCACTTCCTGAAGTCTACGAAAGACTATGGGGTGGATCCCTCCCAGGTTGTGCTCTGTGGAGAGAGCATTGGAGGTGGGGCTGCAGTTATTATCACCCAGACCTTGGTGGGCAGAGCAGATCTTCCCAAGATCCGGGCTCAGATCCTGATTTATCCAGTCCTCCAGGCATTGTATTTCCAGTCCCCATCAAAGCTGCAGAATGCAAATATTCCATTCCTCACCAAAGATTTCATGATGAACTGTATTTGTAGATATCTGGCCATTGACCCCTCCTGGAAAGATGCCATGTTGGCAGGGGCCTGTATGCCCCCAAGTGTTTGGCAGAAGTATGAGAAATGGCTAAGCCCTGACAACATCCCTAAAATGTTCAGAAGCAAATACCAGCGACCCAAGTCACCGGCACCTTTTAATGAGGCTGCCTACCTAGAAACCAAGCATACTATGAATACAGATATTTCTCCCCTCATAGCAGACGACAAAATCATTGCTCAGGTTCCTGAGGCATTCATAGTGACCCTTCAGTGGGACTTTATCCGTGATGATGCTTTGCTTTACAAGAAGCGCTTAGAAGACCAAGGGGTCCCTGTGACCTGGTACCATGTAGATGGCTTCCATGGCTGCGCTGTTCTTTTTGATAATAAGTTTTTCTCTTTCCCCTGTTCCTTGGATGTCGTAAATGCTGTGGTCAGTTATATAAAGGGCTTATGACTGCAGCATGATGGGAGAATGATTGTCTGGCATGCACAAGACCCCACTCTAATCCACAGCAGGGAAGAAAGGTGAAAAAATCAAGGATCAGAAGGTAGGAGATATCACATCATCCCTGGTGCCTTGAATGAGAAGGACCAAGGAGAATTTTGCCACATCTGAGGCTAGGGATGAGTCTTTTTTTAATCCTTTCTTTTATTCTTTTAATGTATAAGATAGTGAATTTTGTTACATTTCATACACACATATTCTAAACTTTGCTTTTCTTTGATGTACATACCATGTCTTGTTCCCCACTCCAAATCCCCAAATTAATCCCCCTATTCCCTCCTATTTTCAAGCCATATAGGTATGTCATGTGTGTGTATGTGACTTTTTTCTCTATGCATTTGTTTGTTGATAAGAATCATAGCTCTTGTACATACTGCTGCAGTTAACATGCATGAGCTGTTTTGTCTATAGTATGCTGACTTAGACTCCCTTAGGTTTACACCCTGGGGTGATATATTTGCATTACATGGAAGACCTATTTCTTAGCTTCTTGTGAAATCTCCATATTGATTTCTGTAGTGGCTGCACTAATTTAACCTTACCACCAACAATACATGAGGTTTTTTTCTACATCTCCCCATCTGCATCAGCATTTGTCATTTTTTTTTTATTTTTTTTTATTAATTTATTTTGCAATACAATTCAGTTCTACATATCAGCCACGGATTCCCTTGTTCTCCCCCCTCCCGTCCCCCTCACATTTTACATGCATGTATGTATCCATTTGTGTGTGTGTGTGTGTGTGTGTGTGTGTGTGTGTGTGTGTGTGTGTGTTTCTTACTATGTAGCACCGACTGACCTGGAATTTTCTGTGTAGACTAGGCTGACCTCAAACTTACAGAGTTTTGCCTATCTCTGCCTTTGCCTTCAGGTGTGCACCACGATGCCCAACATATCATTTATTTCCTAATGGTTCTGACTAGGGTGGGATACAGTCTCATGTAATTTTGATTCGTGGTTTGCTGATGACCAAAATGTTGATTTGTTTTTAAATACTTATTGGACACTTACACTCTTTGAAAAAAAAGATTGTTTAATTCATCTTCCCCTTTATTGATTTGATGATTTGGATTTTGGCCATTTATCTTTTGAGTTTCTTAGGTATTTATTTTAATCCCCTGTTGAATACATAGTGGGCAAAGATTGCCTCTAATCATGTACACTGCCTAGTGACGCTGTTGATTTCTTCTTGTGCTGTGTGAAGCTTTTCAGCATTGTGTAATCCCATTTGACCAGCTGCTGTTGTTCCCCTTAGGGTACTAGAGTCCCTCTCAAATGCCTTGGCTGTGTCTGTATCTTGTGTTATCTCTGTTTGCTCAAGTAGTTTTGATGCTGGAGATCTTAAAGTCTTGGACCTGTACTGAAGTGATAATTGTTTAGGAGTCATGGGAATCCAATTTCCTTCTCATACATGTGACTATCCAATTTCCCCACTTCCATGAAGTGGCTATGTGCCTTTGCACCTTAGTGGAAAAATCAGGTGGGTTGATTTGGGGTTTGTGGTTTTTGTTTGTTTGTTTACTTGGTTTGTTCAGACAAGGGCTTACTATGTAGCCCTCGCTGGCCTGTAACTTACAATGTAGTCAAGATTGACCTCAAACTCACAGCAGCTCTCCTGCCTCAGCTCCCCAGTACTGAGATTACAGGCCTGCACCTCTACACTCAGCGTGGTTTTTCAAGTAGGGATGATTTAACTTCTTTCCAGTTTATCTTTCTTTTTTTTGTTGTTCCTCTTGCCTTGGTGCTCTCGATAAGACTTCAAGCAGCACATTGAACAGAATGGAGAAGGTGGTCACACTTCTATCATTCCTGATTTAAAAAGAAATGCATTCAATCTTTCCCCCCTGTAGTGTAATTCTGACTGTAGTTTTGTCATATGTAGACTTTATTATATTGAAGCATATTCTTTGTATTTATAATTTCTTGAGGGATTCATCATGAATGGATGGTAGACTTTGTCAAAGGTCTTCTCTGAATATATTGAGGTGATCATGTGATTTCTGCCCTGACTTTATTTTTTAATGTATTCCTGAAATATTTATTCTTAATGTGCTAGGATCTCTGAGTTTATTTATGTGCTGTGTTGCTTTTATTGATTGGTGTATGTTTAACCATCTTTGCACTCCTGGGTTGAAACCAACTTGATCATCATAGGACCTTTTTGATTTGTTAACTCAGTCTGCAAATATTTCGAGAAGTTTCACAAACATGTTTACTGGGGAAATTTTTCTATAATATTCTGTTTTTGTTGTGTGTTAATCTGGTTTGGACATGAGGATAATAATTTGACACGGTTTGACATGGTTCCTTCCTTTTCTGTTTTATGGTACAGTTTGAGGAGCATTGGTCTTAGGTCTTCTCTAAAGCACCTCTTTTATTAACTGGGAGATTACCACATCAGTTGTTCACTATATAACACTTCAGTCGCATTGTTCATTTATAGATCTGTATAAATTGGCCATATCATCTTGATTTAATTTTGCTAGTTTATATGTGTCTTAGGAATTTGCCCATTGCTTCTAGATTTTCCAGGATTTCAAAGATCTTTCTAATAATCATCTGGATTTCATTGTCATCCATTTAACGCCTCTTTTTCCATCTCTGGTTTTATTGAATTATTATATTTTTATTAGTTTGACTAGGTTTTGTTGATCTTGTTTTGAAAAACAAATCCAGCTGTTTCTTTTGTTCATTCTCTGACTTGTTCTTTATCTCCACTTCATTATCATCTACCAGAATTTTATTATTATTTGTATTCTTTCTTTCCATCTAGTTGTTTTGGGGTTTGGCTCATTCTTACTTTTCTAAGAACCTTTCTTTCTTTTATGAACTGTGTTTTCTCTTGTGCTCTTGTGATGAAGGCCGCCCTTTTCCTTCCTGTGTGTGTGTGATATTCCTTTAGCTGTTTTTTTTTTCATAATACTGGTTTAGTAGTGATGTGTCCTGGACATGTGTTTGTCTTTCTTACTGTTCCAGCTGGTACTAACGGAACCTTTCTGGAGACAGTGCTTGTGGTTGACAGTTGATTTTTTTTTTCATTAGAGCTTGAAATGCATCATGCCAGGATTTGCTGGCTTTTAGGGCTTCTGTTGAGAAGCTTTCTATTGTTCTGATGGTTTTCCTTTAGGAACTGAGGTGGCAGTTTTTCCCTCAGCTTCAATACTGTTTCTGCAGTGACTATCTTAAGTCTAGAGAAGTTCTCTTCTGATTGTGTCTCCTTGGGATTTTACATGCCTCCTGTACTGGGATAACTACTACTTTTCCTAGATTTGGAGTATTTCTGTTATATTTTCATTAGATAGATTTTTATGCCTTTAATTTTTTTTGTTGCTTTGTGTTTTTTATTTTTATCTGAAACAGGGTGTGTGTAGCCCAGGGTAGTCCTAGCTGTCCTGGAACACATTCTGTAGATCAGGCTGGCCTCGAACTTAGAGATCTGCCTGCCTCTGCCTCCCAAGTGCAGGGTTTAAAGGGGTGCATCACCACTGCCCTGCTATGTGCCACCACCTCCTGCATGCCTTTAATTTGATCTCAGCTCCTTCTACCCATAAATTGCTAGGTTTGATCTCTTGATCACATGCCAGGGTTCTTGACGTTTGTGGATGTTTTTTTTTTAATTTCTAGACAGAGGTTCTGTTTTCTTGGCCTTACCTCTCATGCTTGCTATTCTTCCCTCTGTTGGATCTGGTTTCTTAAGAATGCTCAGCACTGTAGTTGGATTTACTAAGTTTTTCATTCCCAATATACATTTCCCCCCCAAATTTCATCTTCCTTGCTGAAGTTCTCAGATACAAGGCTGAAACTCAGAGATATTGGTGACTTCCTTATCTAGACCTTGAATTCACTTCCTCATTCTATCTGCTTGTTTATGTCATCATTGATGTCATTAATCTTTCTTTCTTCCTTCCTTGCTTGCTTGCTTGCTTGCTTCCTTCCTTCCTTCCTTCCTTCCTTCCTTTCTTTCCTTCTTTCTTTTTTGAGACAGGGTTTCTCTGTGTAACACTGGCTGTCCTGGAACTCGCTTGGTTGACCAGGCTGTCCTCAAACTCACAGAGATCCAACTGCCTCTGCCT
Source organism: Peromyscus californicus insignis (assembly GCF_007827085.1). NCBI lineage: Eukaryota > Metazoa > Chordata > Mammalia > Rodentia > Cricetidae > Peromyscus > Peromyscus californicus. The sequence continues at coordinate 7,390,561 of NW_026294573.1, forward strand.
CCCAAGTGCTGGGTTTAAAGGGGTGCACCACCACTGCCCTGCCCTTAATCTCTCTTACAGTTGGGTTTTGATTGGTTCTCTGGCGCTTCAACCACTTACGTGGAGTTGCTCGTTGGAGAGCTGCCACGCTTTCAGCAGCCGTGCTGCCACTTTTTCCCGTTTCTTTTTTCTTTGCTACAACTTTTTTCAACCTCTTGGAGTGGCTGCATCTTCTGGTTTGATCTAGTCAGCAGCATTCTCTTGAAGTCTCAGTCTCCAATCAACTAGTCAGAGTACAGAAAAGAACCCACTGTAACAGCAACACTACCAAATTAGATGTAGAAATAGACTTAAAACTGACTAAGGCCAACTACTATAACACCAATGGCTACAGAAATACAAATGGATGCTGTCAACTGTGGGACAAAACAATTAACTGTGATAAAAGCAATAAATGAATGAATGGATGAAACAAAGGAAAGGGGTGGAGAAAGAGGATAGAGGAAAAAGTATGAAGAAGCAAAATGAAGAAAGGACAAAGAAATATAAGAACGAGAATGGTGGTGGTTGTGGGGAATCAAGAGATTAAACATCTCATTGCACAATAAAGAAAAATGTAGCCGAGTGTGGGGGCGCACACCTTTAGTCCACACTCGGGAGGTAGAGGCAAGCAGATCTCTGAGAGTTCGAGGCCAGCAGGGTCTACAAAGCAAGTTCCAGGACAGCCAGGGTTACTTACACAACAGAAACTCTGTCTTGGGAAAAAAATGTAACAAGAATGCTGAAGTGTAGCTCTCCACAATGGAGGGTTTCTGGTGGGGGTGGGGTGGGGAAGGACTCAGTTTTCTTTGAGGGGCTGTCTACTGAGAGTCTGACCATGCTCCAGTGAGTGTATGGGCAACACAAATGGGACTTGTGAGGTTTTATTTCTTCTCCTTCTTTTCTTGGGGGGGGGGGGGCAGGGAAGCCGCAAGGGTGGGGGCAGACCTGGAAGGACTGGGAAGGTGAGTGTGATGCAGTGCATGATGCAAAATTCCCAAATTATCAATAAAAATATTATGCTGGAAAAAAAGAAAAAATTGTCTTTGAGTCTTTGTGTAGGTCCATTACTAAGTTTATATTAGTTATTTCCAAGACAGGATCTCACTATGTAGTTCTGACTGTTCTGGAACACATTGTGTATACTAGGCTGACCTGAAACTCACAGAGTTCCACCTGCCTCTGCCTCCCCCACTACACCCAGCTTTAAATTTTTATTAATGAGACTAGGAACCCCAAGAAGGGAACCTAACTTCTCTTGTATTATCTGATGACCACAAAAGGACTCCCCCAAATTCCTGTAATAATGCATGATATCTCAAGATGTAGCTCTCAGATACTGCTCTGGCACCATGCCTGCCTGCCTGCCTGCTGTCATGCTCCCTACCATGATGCTCATGGACTCCCCCTCTGAAACTCTAAGTCCCAAATAAAGTCCTTCTTCTATAAGTTGCCTTGGTCATGCTGTCTTATAACAGCAATAGAAAAGTAACTAAGACATCCACCCTTAGTTTGGCATGGAAAGAGAATCTCACAGTCAGAATTTTCCAAACCCTGGCTGGGGCAGGAAACATCACAGATTATAGAAATGGTTCCTTTCAACACCTGACCCATTTACCTCTTAGTTTTGCAACTGACTAACATTTCCATGGCTTAACTTTACTATCAGGTATGATAAGAGATTATCTGTCCCTTATCTCTGGGGTAATTTACCGAATAAGCTATCGCCTGGGATCCTGCGCCTTTGCCCTTGTTTTATCCCTGTGTCTTCTAAGGTTACAAACTGTCCAGAGCCTCTTTTTTAAAAGTAAAACTACTAGAATTTGCAAAATCACACAACAAAATTAACTGGACCAGAAGTCTGTACATCTCAATCAACTTCTATAGAGCTAGAACAACCATTTTGAAGCTGTGGTACTTCACAGTGGACTTCACACTTTCACTATAAAATACGTTTTATGTATTTACCTATTACCAAAAAAAAAAAAACCCAATCAAAAATCCATGACAGAGTTGAAACTTGAAAAGCAATTAACTTTATATCTTTTTTTATAACTCACGTGCCCTTGAGGACTGCACTCAGTTCCCTTTCTTGCTCTCCTTTCTATATACTATATTGTACTTACATGTACATTTGTCTGAATATTACATATATATATGTATATATATATATGTGTGTGTGTGTGTGTGTGTGTGTGTATCACACACACACATGATAAGCTAGAGTCCACATATGAGAAAGAACATGGGATTGTGTGATCATGATTAATATACATTTTTAGTCCTTCCATTTTTCTGCAAATTTGATGTTTTATAGCTGAATAGTATCCCCAGAGCCTCTTGGTGTTACTAGAGTCGGCAGACTGTTTGGGCCACCACTGCCCACAAGCAACAATTCAGCTGAGTTCTGTATTGAGCAACATTACAAGATTCCTGTCTCCTGGGAATATATGAATCAAGTTTGTCAGGGGAATAACTTCAATCTCCATTTGCATTTGGCTTATGAAAACCTCAATACTTAGGATTCACGGCTCATGCTCCTTCAATGTGAATCTCTAAAACTCTGTAAAGTAATTCTCGATCCTTTAGACACAGACCAAAAATACAGACCCCACTGGTTATTGAGTACTGGTCCATCTGGGAAGCTTTGCCCCAGGTTCAGACTTCGAGCTTCATAATTTTGGGGGGGAGGTCTTAGAATGTCTTATGTACTCCACAGGATACCTCTATGTTTTGTTTTGTTTTTTTAAATAATTTATTTTTACATATCAGGCACGGATTCCCCTGTCCTCCCTCCTCCCACCCCCTAGCGTTTCCCCCCAATCCTCACCCCATTCCCACCTCCTCCAAGGCAAGATCTCCCCTGGGGATTCAGCTCAGCCTGGTAGATTGAGTTGAGGCAGGTCCAGTCCCCTCCTACCTGCACCAAAGCTGAGCAAAATGTCTCAGCATAGGCCCTAGGTTCCGAAAAGCCAGACAGGTCCCGGTCCCACTGCCTGGGGGCCTCCTAAATAGTTCAAGCTAATCAACTGTCTCACTTATCCAGAGGGCCTGATCCAGTTCCATGGGGGCTCCTCAGCTATGGTTCATAGTTCATGTTTCCACTAGTTTGGCTATTTGTCTCTGTGCTTTTTCCAATCATCATCTCAATATCTCTTGTTCATACAATCCTTCCTCTCTCTCTCTCGCCGATTGGACTCCTGGAGCTCCACCTGGGGCTTGGCTGTGGATCTCTGCATCCACTTCCATCAGTCACTGAATGAGAGTTCTATCATGACAGTCAGGGTGTTCGGCCATCAGATCACCAGAGTAGGTCAGCTCTGGCTTTCTCTCCACCATTGCCAGTAGTCTATTGTGGAGGTATCTTTGTTTTTTAAGGGAAGAACTCTGAAAGAGACACCCTAGGTTTTTTGCATGTCTAGAAAGCTGGCAAATTGAGGAAATTTGTCTATTGTAGCACTTGGTTATAATTCTTTTCTACCTACTGACTCCTAAAAGCTAACCAACAGGCCATTTCATTAAAATAATTCTGAAGTGTTAGAGAAGAGAGTCTCTAGAAGGTGGAGGCTACTCTGCCTCTGTCAGGATATGTCTGCCATGGCAGGCAACATGAACTCACAAACACATGACTGGAAACTTGCTAATCATGGGCTGTCATAGATAGCTGATGAATATCCCTGGGCCATTTCTGCTCAAGAGAGGGATGGCTTCCTTAGCTAAAATGGTTCTTTTAAGTTTTTATTCTTTCTCTTTATCTTTCTCTTGCTGAATTGCTCTTGATAATTAAATTGCCATAGACTGTATTCTGATTGAAAAGGGAAAAGTTTGAGTTACTACAAATGCCTTTTGTACTGTTTGCATTTATATGAAGTTAAAAAATCTACCTTGAAAAGACTCAAGGATAGGCAGCCTGGCCTCAGCAATTACTCCCCGTAGCCCTGGGGTTAAATGACTTGTTTTAAGGAATGTTCTGGTTTCCCCAGAACATTAAGTCTATATTCATTTTTCTGGACTCCTAGAATCAGTGATGTCAATTTTACTGATTGTATTCATTGTTTAAGTTATAATAGATATGGCTTAAAGCTTTGCAACAAAATAATCACCAAAGGAACTCCAAAGATGGTGCCACACACTGCGATGATTGCATAACCCACATCACCCAAGGAGAGAAAATTTCATTCCTCTAATGGGAGACACAGCCTCCTTCCACCCTATTCTACCTTAAAATAGTTTTAGAACAATCATTTATAGCCACAAATTTCCCCAAGAACGGGGAATAAAATATTTCAAGGGGGAGAAGTTTTTTAACAAGATATTTGTCAGAGACCAATGACAAGGGTAGGGGCAACCTTACACTAACTAACCCTCAGGAGTTTCAAAGTTGTCTTTTCTTTGGCTACAAATAAAGTTTCTCTGAAAAGGAAAGCTTTTCTGAGTGCATGTGGAGTTCCAAGGGACAGAGGACCGCTACAGCATTCATTGAAGTATCAAGAACCACCAATGCAAAACATACCAGAAGAAATAACAGAGGTCAGTTCTATGTCACTTGGCACTAGCTAGAGTCATTCAGAAAGAGGGACTCTCAACTGAGAAAATTCTTCCATCAGATTGGACTGTGGGCAAGTCTGTAGTACATTATCTTGATTGACAATTGATGTGGGAGAGCCAATGAGGCACTGCTGAGATCAGCCTAAGTTACTAGTTACTGGAAACAGACACTATTATTATTTTTTTTTTTTTGCAATACAATTCAGTTCTACATATCAGCCACAGATTCCCTTGTTCTCCCCCCTCCCGTCCCCCTCACCTTCCTCCCAGGCCCCCCCCCCATTCCCATCTCCTCCAGGGCAAAGCCTTCCCCACAGACTGAGATCAAGCAAAGTGCTAGAGAGGCCCACAGAAATCCACAAAGATACCCACACAACAGACTGCTAGCAATGGTAGAGACAGCCCGAACTGACCTACTCTGGTGATGGGATAGCCAAACACCCTAATTGTCGTGCTAGAAACCTCATCCAACTACTGAGGGATCTGGATGCAGAGATCCATGACTAGGCCCTGGGTGGATCTCTGGGAGTCCAATTATCGAGAATGAGGAGGGTTTATATGAGCGAGAATTGTTGACACCAAGGTTGGATAAAGCACAGGGACAAATAGCCAAATGAATGGAAACACATGAACTATGAACCAATGGCTGAGGGGTCCCCACTGGATCAGGCCCTCTGAATGGGTGAGACAGTTGATTGGCTTGATCTGTTTGGGAGGCATCCAGGCAGTGGGACCGGGTCCTGTGCTCATTGCATGAGTTGGCTGTTTGAAACCTGGGGCCTATGCAGGATTGCTTGACTCGGCCTGGGAGGAGGGGACTGGACCTACCTGGACTGAGACACTATTATCTTTTTTTTTTTTTTTTTTTTTTTTTTTTTTTTGGTTTTTCGAGACAGGGTTTCTCTGTGTAGCTTTGCGCCTGTCCTGGAACTCACTTGGTAGCCCAGGCTGGCCTCGAACTCACAGAGATCCGCCTGGCTCTGCCTCCCGAGTGCTGGGATTAAAGGCGTGCGCCACCACCGCCCGGCGAGACACTATTATCTTAATCAGAGAACAATGGAACCACGGCAAGACCTTCAACTTGTCGTGTCTCTCCAGCAACCCCTACTGGCAAACCTTGTTACAAAGACACCTTGCTATGGAGAAGTAAAAGGACCAACTCTCTTTCCATATACAAGGTGGATGATAAAGAGTAGATTTGCAGAATAGTCTATATGTGAACAACTAATATGTATGCCTCAAAAGATATATGCAAACTAGAAATAGAGAGAGAGCTTCCACAAAACATCCATTTTCTTTCTGTAGTCAGAGGGGCATGGATGTATGTGCTATGGCATGCATGTAGAGATCAGAGGACAACTTGTGCTAGTTGGTTCTCTCCTTCCACCATATGGGTCTCAGGGATTGAACTCAGAACTTCAGTCTTGGCAGCAAGTACCTTTACCCTCTGAGCCATCTCACTGGCCCCAGTTAAAGAGAATTTGCTGAACCTCACACCATTGAACACAGAATTTGGTGAGCATCCTTTATGTTGTTTATTTGTCAACTAATTAACTAATTTTTAGTTTCAGAGAGGGGTGTATGCACACCATTGCGTTTGTGTGAAGGTCAGAGGACAACTTTGTGGCAATCAGTTTTATTCTTCCACCATGTAGGTCTAAGGGATTGAACTCGGGTCCTTGGGCTTGACAGCTAGCATCTTTTTTTTGCTGTTGTTGTTGTTGTTCTAAAACATAGATCATATCATTTTTATTTGGGGACATTTCTTTCACTTCCCATTGCATATCTTTTAGTCATCATTGATAAACTGTGACAGAACAGAGTTATCTTTTACAAACATTTTTTCTCATTAAAACCATAAGCCATTTTTTTGTATGAATCTAGAAGCATATGACAACTTGTTCTCAGGATGGTAGTTATTATTCAATGCCTGGCATAGTACAATGTTTACATTTTATATCTTTATATGATTTATTTATATATCTAATCATGGATTTGTTTATTTCTTTTTTCTTTCATTTTTCTTTATTAAGAAATTTTCTACTCACTCCACATACTACCCACAGATCCCCCCTCCTCCCTCCTTCCATCCCCCAGCCCTCTTTCCCAAGCCACCCCACATTGCTACATCCCCCAAATCGAGGTCTCCCATGGGGAGTCAGCAGAGCCCGACAGCTAGTATCTTTAGCTACTGAGATATCTCACTAGCCCTCCTTTATATTCAATATAATACATAGTCTGTTCTTATTACTCAGAGTACTTATGTTCCATGAGATCCCTGCAACCCTGAAGCAGTGAATCTTAAACTACTGCTTCCCTTAAGTCTATGCCATTCATGTCTATCAAGCAGCCAATATGTAATTCTAATTTAATTTAATTTAATGTGTGTGGATGTTTTGCCTGAATGCATGTCTGTGCACTATGTGAATACCTGGAGTCCAGGGATGTCGGGGGCACAAAGGTCTTTTTGCCCAAAGATAACTAGGGAAACCAGGAATGTTAATCATACAGGGGTTTTTCTTCAAAGAAGAAAAAAACCTGTTTTCCACCCAGAAGGCTGGGAGTGGATGTTGTTAATAACCTGGTGACCTTTTGCTGTCTATGGAGACAGACTTCACCCACCTTTTGCTATAGAGGCAGACCTCACCCAGAATATTTATCCAAGACTCTTCCCTCTCTAGTCCAATATGTTCAGCTCTCAGTTGATAAAATCTATCCTTAGGGAGGATGTCACATGAAATGCTGACCCCTATGCTATCTCAATCAGAGACCACATTAGATTCTAGGCCTTTTAACTATAGAACCCACCCTCATGGTCATATGTACTTTGTAAATGAGTTTCTAAGTAGTCATACCTTAAGCTTTATTGAGCACCTGGAATTGGAAAGATTGTTACCTGGAAACCCTTTAATAAACTCTATTGCTTTTAAATATGCCTGCAGTAAATCACCTGGCATCAGACTCTAAAAGTTTTTTTTTTAATCCAGGTTGACAAAGTCAATCTGAACTGAGTTTTCAGTCTCACTTCTTCCTGGTTCATTTCCCTGTCTGACATGCGCAGAGAGTCCTTCACAGGGAGGCCTGCAGAGGATGTCAGATCCCTTGGAAGTGAAATTACAAATGGTTGGAAGATACCTTTTGGGTGCTGGGTACTGAAATCTAGTCCTCCATAAGAGCACCTGGTACTCTTAACCACTTAGCCATCTCTACAGGCCCCGTAATTTAGTTTTGCATATGCTTCTATTTATCCTTTTTTTTTTTTTTTGGTTTTTCTTTTTTTTTTTTGATTTTTTTTTTTTTTGTTGGTTTTTCAAGACAGGGTTTCTCTGTAGTTTTGCGCCTTTCCTGGAACTCACTTTGTAGACCAGGCTGGCCTCGAACTCACAGAGATCCTCCTGCCTCTGCCTCCCGAGTGCTGGGATTAAAGGCGTGCGCCACCACCGCCCGGCTTATCCTTTTTTTTGAGTTTCAGAGTTTAAATTTTTTCCGAGATTATAGTATAATTACATCGTTTCTCCCTTCCTTTTCCTTCCTCCAACCCTTCTCATATATCCTCTCTTTTCTCTCATTCAAATTCGTGTTCTCTTTTTCCTTAATTTTATATATATATATATATATATATATATATATATATATATATATATATATATACCTAAATATATAAATACAACCTCCTCAGTGCATATAGTGTTACCTATATGTATATGGTTTTGAAACTGACCATTTGACATTGAATAACCAGTTGGTGTGCTCTTTGTTATGAATTATTGCATGGGGTGGGGAGACTTCCGAGGATATCCCACAAGTGCAGGGAAACATGCTGGGCAGATGTAGAGGTGGGCTGGGCAGATGTCCGCCATGTGGTCATGGCAGCAGCAGCAGCCAGTAATTCACAACCCAGATGCTGCATCCACATGGAGAGTTTGATTATAATAGAGAGATGAAGAGAAAGATAGGGGAGAGAGAGAGAAAGAGAGGGTGGGGGTGTGTACACTTTGTAGGAGGAAAAGTGGAAGAGAAAGAGAGAGAAAAAGAGGAGGAGTTTTTCCTTAATGAGGCTTTTACGTCAGGATGCAGGGCAGCACCAAGGGGTGGGAATTCAAGGGGCGGATCAGGATGTTAACACTCTTTCCTGGGGAAGCTTCCTTCTCCCGCTCTCAGCGTTCCTTGGTCACCTGTAGTTCCTTGTATAGGGTTGGGGCATCATGGGATTTCTTCCTTCCATATTAGCATGTCTTTTAGTCTCATCTTCTTCAGCTTCTATTTATTAATTGACTCTATATTGTGGGCTTATTATACTAACTCATATAGCACTATAATGCATGAATAAACAAAATGTTCCTATAGGAACACATCTACGGTGAAAGTTTTCCTATAAAGTTTCCCTTTGAGACTGATCGACCCTTTCACAGGCGTTGCCTAAGATCATCAGAAAACATATTTACATTATGATTCACAACAGTAGCAAAATTACAGTTATGAAGTAACAATGAAAATAATTTTATGGCTTGGGGTCACCACAATGTGAGAAACTCTACTAAAGGCTTGCACCATTAAGAAGGTTGGGAACCACTGCTCTATAACCACATCACAACCTTCTCAAACTTAGTAATATCAGAGCACACTTCAGCACTTTGCTTAAGGTGGTGCATGCCAGCAATTCCAGCTCACAGGAGGCAGAGGCTGGAGGATCACTGAATTAAAGGTGTGCTTGATCTATGTAGTCAATTCTAGGCCTGCTAGGAGAACATAACAAGACCCCACCTCAATAATAGTAAATAAAAAATACTCATCCTCAAAAGCCAAATTATCTGTTAAATGCTATGGTGCTTTGAATAGAAATGGCCCCCACAGACTCATGTGTTTGAATGTTTGGCCCATAGAGAGTGGCACTCTTCAGAGGTGTGGCCTTGTTGGAGTAGGTGTGGCCTTGTTGGAGGAAGTGTGTCACTGTGCAGGCAGGCTTTGCAGTCTCAGAAGCTCAAGCCAGTTCTCTTCCTGCTGGCTGCTGATCCAAATGTAGAACTCTCAGCTCTTCCCCAGCACCCTGTCTGTCTGCACACTGCCATGTTTCTTGCATGATGATAATGGACTACACCTCTGAACTGTAAACCAGCCCCAGTCAAATGTTTTCCTTTATAAGAATTGCCGTGGTCATGGTGTCTCTTCACAGCAATAGAAATCCTGACTAAGACAAACACACACATGGGAACACACACATACACACACACACACACACACACACACACACACACACACACACACACACACAATTGAAACAGCTGTTGCATTAAGTAGACCACAGATCAGTCCTTCACACCATTGATGCTGATACAAAAAGGCAAAGCAGCAATGGCTTCATTTACCCTCAACTGGGACATTAGAATTCTGAGACCCAAATATATTCTGCTTAGTGTATTCACATCTGGACCTATCTCTATTAATGCATGTGCGTGTGTGTGTGCATGTGCACGTGTGTGTGCATGTGCACGTGTGTGTAGGTGGTTAAGAGGACATATTTTTAGAATTTACTTTTCTTTTCCCACATTGTTTTAGAAGTGGATCTCTCTTGCCACCTTTCTCACTGTGCTAAATGTTCCAGACTAGCTTACTCAAAGGTCTACAACTGGTTCTCCTGTCTCTGCCTCTCACATTGCTTTAAGTGTTCAGGGATTACAGATGTGCACCACATCTGGCTTTTTATACAGATCCAACTCAGGTCACTAGGCTTGTGTCTGAGCCACTTCCCTGGCCTCACAATTACTAATTTTGAGATTTCAATTAAACTTTTATGAGTAGGAGAATTTGCAATTGTGGATCTAACAGATTTTGAGAATGAATCCTTACACTCAAGGCATTTGAACCCATCTATAGGGTCATGTAGAAAGTTACCATTTTATTTTATTTTATTTTATTTTCAGAGAAGAAAGCCAAGAGGTCAGAGCTAAGAGCCTCACCCTTCCTGCTTCAGCGATCTTCTTCAGTCAAGAGAGATCTCCGAAAAGGGACCTACTTCCTGTGTGTATGTCTTTATATACTCTAGCTGTTCTGCCTTCTCATTGGTTGTAAACCCAAACACATGACTGCCTCGTCACTGTCTGTATGTACCGCCCTCCAGGTCCTTAAAGGCGTGCGCCACCGCCGCCACGCGAAAGTTACCATTTTAAAGTGTGGGTCAAGCAGAGAAAGCTCTAGGGGTAGCCTGAACTGTAGTGAGAGCTCCTGTCCCACTTATGATCTAGCAGGTGCAGTGATGCACACAAAGAGTTACAGTACAGACCTCCAGGGTTTAACTGTCAGTGACCTGGCTGTCTCCACAGAGTAAATACTCTCCTTTTGAAAAACAGCTTTGAGGTAGCTACTGGGTTTTGGCAGAGACTGAACACCTCAGCATGTATGAGGGTTTTCTCATTTTTCTTTATTTTTTTTCTGTCTTGCCATATAGACTAAAATAGTCATAGTAAGTTATAAAGAAAGTGCATTTATGTATATCATTCTATATGTTTTGGAGCCTAGCAAGCTGAAGATTAAGACAGCAGTATCTGATGAGAGCACATGTAGGCTCCATGGCTAATAGTCTGAACTCTAATATCAACCCCAGAATTTAGCAGAGCCTGAGTTTCCCATCATGAACTGGCTGTTCAAGAAGAGGGAAGGATGACAGTGTAGGGTATTGACCCCTCTCCCAGTTCACCCCTGCAGCCTCATGGGTAGATCCTTACAACCCAGACTTGACCATGAATAATTGTCAATGGTCAGAAATTCAGTGGGACACTGAATTTTCCATTTCATATATAGCATTCTGACAATGGTCAGAATGAGGTTCTACAGGTTCATGGTCAAGTTTCTAATGGGCTGACTGGATGGTTCAAAACTTAAAGGAGAAAGGAATAATGGAATTTGAGGTTTAGGCAACCATCTCAAAATGAAGTGAGCTGTGATGACAATTATACTCCATTGACTGTTCATCTACTGAAGAAAATTTCAGGATGTTAGTGATGCCAGTACATGAGATATCTGCCCAGAAAAGTTGCAGATGTGGAGTGATGCCTCAAGAGAGAGGCCACATGTGTTGTTAGCAACAGAGATGAGATGCTCTGCTGTCGTTTTTGTCGCTGTGATAACCTGACCAAACAACAACAACAACAAAAACCAACCAACCAACCAACCAAAAAACCCTTAAGGTAAAATTACATTTATTTCAGCTAGAATTCTAGGTTAGTGTTTATCATTGTGGGAAATCATGAACTTCAAACAGTTAGCCACATCGCATCTGTAGTCAAGAGCAGAAAGAAATGAATAAATACATATTTGCTTGTTTACTTGTGTTCAGCTCGATTTCAAGACTCCCTACCTAGGGAATGATGTTGCCCACAGTAGGCTGAGTCTTCTCACATCAATTAACTTAGGATAATCTCCCACAGACATGCTCACAGGTCAACCCAATGTAAGCAATTTCACTGAGATTTCTTGCCAGATGATTCTAGATTATGCCAAGTTGATAACTACAGCTAACTACCATACTCCACTCCTTGACAACTTGACACACAAACACACTTTTAACCTCTAGCTTCTACTCACTGTTCTCAAGACTCTTTTTTCAAAATATTAATATAGTCTGGTAAACACCAGCTATTATTATCATAGTAAAAAGCTCAAGATTTTAAATTCCCTTTAGTTGTTTTCTAAGTATAGAATTAAAAATGTTTCCTATTGTACTAAAAACATCTGCCTAATCTATATACACTCTATCTTCCAGATAAAGGAAAGAATGTTAATGCTTTTAACTAAAATCATTTTTAGGCTTCCAAACTTTTACTATGACTCAAAGGCATGAGTTTACTGCTTCTTCTACAATATGGATTCCAATACAGACTATAAATAATAATAATGCTAACAAATCTGGAACTTTTGCCTCTTAAAAAAAAAGGTTCTTATAGGGTGCCTGGACCAGTCTGCTCTGGTGACCGGTCTAGTGAATGCCCTAACCACCATCAAAGAGCCTTTGTCCAGTGACTGATGGAGGCAGATGCAGAGATCCACAGCCAGGTGCCAGGCTGAGCTCCGGGAATCCAATTGATGAGATAGAGGAGGGATTCTGCAGGCGGGGAACGTCGAAATCATGATGGGAAGACGTGCAGAGATGACCAAGCACACTGGTGGAAGCCCATAAACTGTAGACTAGTGGCTGTGGAGCCCCCATGGGACTGAACTAGGTCCTCTGGATATGGAAGATGGTTGTTTGGCTCGAACTGTTTGGGGGGTACCCAGACAAGAGGATCAGGATCCATCCCTGGTGCCTGGGCAAGCTTGGGTGCCTGGGATCCCAGTGCTGGTGGTGTGATGCCTTGTGCAGCCTTGGTGCAGTGGGGAGGGGCTTGGACCTGCCTAGGCTCAGTGTGCCGGGCTCTGCTGACTCCCCATGGGAGACCTTGATTTGGGGGATATGGGGATGTGGAGTGGCTTGGGAGGGAGGGCTGGGGGGTGGGAGAAGAGAGGAGATGGGATCTGTGGGTGGTATGTAGAGTGAGTAGAAAATTTCTTAATAAAGATAAACGAAAAAAAAAATCTGATAGACCTAGTTTCCTAGTCCAGAATGTAAAGAAGAAAAAAGAAAAAAAAAAAAAAGGTTCTTATAAGCTTCAGAAAATCAACGTGGATCTATCACCTCCCACAGGTCAAACAGACTCCAGATAAGTACTACCAATCAACAGCCTGTTTCCCCACCTGCCTATTCCTCAGGGGGTGAGACCGCTTTCTCTTTTCCTTTTCCTGGTTTGGGACATCCCTCTCCCATCTGCCAGGCCCATGGACCTGGAAATTTCAAATGTACACCTAAGAGAAAAAATTCCACCCTAAGATTTCTTAACTTCATTTTCTGCCCATTAATGTACATTTGTTCCAGCAGATTTCTAATCAATTAAAGGTTACAGACTGTTCCATCTACTGCTTGCAAGTTCCTAGCTCCAGATGGTCCTACAGAGCCTGGACAACAAATAAAACAGCCTGCTCTTCCCAAGCATGGTCAACATTCCAGCCTTTTGGGTCCCCAACAGTACCCTAATGTCAGAAGGAAGTAATCATGGACAATTTCAGCACACCTTGTCATTCATTTATTATCAACAAAAAGTCTGGGATATTAAGTTCCATACCTAGAACATATGACTGAGGTACCTATTCATCACATCAAAGCTGGACCTGGCTGCTAGGTTAACCCAACTTCCCTCAGTCAGTCCCTACCTGCTACAAGGTATGGCTTCACATAACCCATCCTCTACCCTGAACTCTCCAGCCCAGGGACTGGACTACCCTTTAAAAAATGTTCTATTATTAATTGTACAAATTCTTCCCAGTACTTTGGCCAGTTAATCTGATATGAGGATCGTACTATGTATACATTGATACAGGTTGCTACTGCCTTCTTATAGCCAAAATAAATTACTTTGATTACAATTTTGAGATCTATGTCAGCTTCAGCTACAGCTTTGGTTCAGCAGTGTCCTCTACAGAAGTGTCATCTTCAGGCATTTAAGATCCACAGTACACTCTGCTCAAAGAGAGATTCACACTCTTTATTTAATAAACAAAAGGGGAGGAGATACCAGTGGCCATGTCAGAGGAGCAGCAGGTGGCAATTGAAGTTTGAGGTGTCAGTCCCCCAGGAGGTGAATCCCTGATGGATGAATCTCAGATAGGCAAGGTCCCCGAGACCACAGACTCCAGAATGTCTATTGCTTCTGCTCTGCCTTTACATGTTTGCCACTGCCATATTTCTCTAGTATATGGCATGGTCTAAATGGGAGATCCCTACTGCCTGTAACTACATTATGTGTTTATCTCATGGAAACATCCTGTTCTACTGAGCAGGGTTTTTTTTTTTTTTTTTTGCCTGTGGTTGATTATGAAGATGATTTCTTCTTAAACTGTATTATCTAATTGATAATAATAATGTTAGTTTAAATAAGGTTTTAATGATTAAAAATACATACAAGGAAATGTCACACATCTAGGGCCTATGAGTTTCACCTAAAGAGTTGCACAGATTGCAGTTCAGGTTAATGATTAAGGAAAACAATTGAGTCCCCCAGGAGCTGCTCTGGCTTGAATTCTTTTAATCTTAATGTTAAAGGATGTATTCACAGGTTTCGATGTGCATCATAGCTGAAACAAAGCCTTAAAAAATTTCAGGTTGGACACATAGCTGACTTATAGATTCATTAGGTAACACAAACAATAATAGGTCCAGCCTATATTGCTTGCTCCCAGGGTCCGCGGAAGAGTCTAACAACCAGCTGAGGATTCTAGTCTGAGGGATATTCAATGAATCTAATCACACTGAGTTCTTTAGTCCATTCACTTTATTCTTCTATGGCAATCTATCTACACAGTTTCTTTTCTGCTCTCTTACTTAGCTCCTCTTGGTCCCTCCTGCTCTCAGTCCCTTCTGCTGTTCTCTCATGTCTACCTAGTTCTTTCCATCTCCGTCCTCATCTTTGTTCTTCTCCATCAATCCTCCCAGTGCTCTCAGAGAACCAGTATATATATCCATACAGTAATTCTTTGGTAAAGCAATGTGAGGCTTGAAGTTTTCAGGGTCGCAGAGAAAGGTGATAAGGACCCACATATAAAGCAATTAATTGTCAGCTTCCAATTACAACCCAAAAGGGAAGCGACTAAAGGGGAGTACTCTGGTAGGGTCAACTAAAGGCTACAATCAATTAGGGAATTTATGTGCTCAAACTATAATCTAGAAAGGGCTAGGTAGAATGTTAGGGGTCAATAAATCACAAAAAATGTAAACTGTCTTTGGCGCCGCTTTTCCCACTCGTCCCAGCTGCAGCTGCTTTCTGATAGGGAGGGGGACACATGCTAGGTGGCTAAGCAACCTCTGTCAGAGCGTGTAGTATTTGGTTAGTAAAAGCACTTTCACTCAGAGTAATTGCTGAGGAGAAAATCTAGGAATAGCACCTGACTGGGGAGGAATAAAAACTTAATTTGCATGAGAAAGAAGCTTGGCACCTATGCCCTGTCTGGCCTTGTAGGCAATCTCCTTGGGTCAGTGGGAAGTAACTGCCTTAACTCAGTAATTAGCAAATGGCTAAAACATCATCCCAGGAATGTGAGCAGTAAATCTCTTAAATTAGGGTCTTGTGTAAATAACCCGGGGTGAAGGTAAGGACTTGAGGATTTAATTGTTAGTGGTTCTTTTCTCTATCTGTGGGTGAGATGAGCTAATGTTTATTTCTCTGCATTTGTCCTTGGAAAAAGGTATCTTTGCTGAAATACTTTTGTCTGGAGAATGGCCCTGGCCAGATATATGTTAATAAAAAATAAACACAGCTGGGGACAGTTGTCCAATTATCCCAAATGTATAGGGAAAGTTGTGCCCAAGATTGAGATGCAATTGTGAGATTACATGTACACGTAACACGGAAATGCATGGTAAATGGGGAGAATCATAGCTGTTATTGCACAAGAAGTTTACAACAAGAGACAGCCACTTCATTCAAAAGGCAGTAATCCCATAATGCCTTGCATGGTGGTTTCCTCTAACAGAACCCTTAGTTCTGATAGGGTGACTTTCTGAACTCTAGTTGTCACTGCTGTATATACTCCATGGTCTTTTGCTACCAGTGGCTCTCAATAATTAGGTTAGGGTAAAAAATACAAAGCAGCCCAATTATTATTAACTGATGAACTTTCCTTGCTAGGATTGGTTGGTGTTCAAAGAAGATGATTAATTCCTTGTACCCATTTCTGCCCTCAATATCCTGATAAAAAATACTATATATGAGTGGGTATGCATCCTAAAGATTTAAAGTAGAGCTAACTGATGTTTTTCATGTATAAAAGTTTAGGTTTGTGATTCCTTTAAGATTACCTTTTAAGGTAGGTAATAAAGTGATTGATTCTTTCTTTGTAACCACAATATGCAGCATGCCAGTAAAAGAAATAGCTGAGAAGAATATCTTGTTTGCTCATACTTTGTTAATCTATAACAAGTTACTTAGATGTAAATGTATGTGGGTTCTTGGGACAACTTCATTTTAATCATGTAAGGGAGATGAAAAACATGTTTCTGTATTCATTATAATCATTCACTTGAAAAATAGGTGTAACTACATTGTAATTTCTATATAGTCTGAAAGATTTTGTTGGGATATATAAGCTTTAGAGGAAAAATAAAGAATCAGAAGAATACAGAAGAAGAATAAAGAAGGAAACCATCAAGAGAGGGTGTGAGTGTCTTTTCCCTTACTCCCTCAGATAAAAAAGTCATAATATGCTGACTCCATGGATTCTCTTTGAATCCTGAGCTGCTAGAGGCTGGCCACCCAGGAAGCAAAACTAAACTCTAGCAGGAATAATACCAAATCACACAGCTCCAACGTCCAGCATTTGGGTCTCATAATGGAGTCTTGATTCCTAAGGGCTTCAGTAGCTCCACTTCTCCAGCTCTGCTGCCTGTACCACATACAGCTCTCTCTCGGGCTTAGTCCAGCTCCACTCCACAACTGCAGCTATGCTTGGTGGACATCTCACAGTCCTGGCATCTCCAACACCACGGGGTCTCCATTGCAATTGAGGCTTCATCTTCACAGCTTCATTCAGTGGCCTCTCATAGCCTCTCTTACAGGGTCTCTGATCCTGCCACAGTGTATAAGCTGGAGCTGTTCTCCACAACTCCTCCAATATTTCATCTTTCATGCCTTCAAATCCAGTATAGGGATGACATGTTTGGCAGCTTGAGATGTAGCCAAGTCCCCTTGTTTCACAGCTGCGTCAGCTTGTGTGTGTGAACCTCAAGAAAACATTTTCCTGGGCATTTGCTTTCAAAAACAGGGAATCTGCTAAGTTTAGTCTTTCCTCCTTTAAATGAATTAGGATCCCCACAAGATGGTGCCTCCAATGGGTGAGGTCTTGACCTTAGGATGTCCTTTTTATTGTCTCAATGCAGTACTTCGAGGGTGCTTACCTCTGTATCAAAGAGAGCTGCTTTCTCAGCACCACCCTGAATGCTCTCCTGCTCTGAAATTTCTTCTGTCACATTCAGCTTGTGTCAGGTTCTCAGGTTCTCATAAGAAGGAAGCCAGATTCCCATATTCTTACTCAAAATGTCACAATAATAGCCCTTATCTTCATTCCAATGAAGTCCTCATTCCCCTGGGAAACATGCTCTGGGTCTTTACTATTTTTCTTACTCCTGGAGCTTTCTTCTAAGCTCCCACTAGAAAGGCCCATTAAGCTCTACTTCAATTTTTTTGTTTTGTTTTTTGTTTGTTTGTTTGTTTGTTTGGTTGGTTGGTTGTTGTTGTTGTTTTTTCAAGACAGGGTTTCTCTGTGTGGCCATTTTGGCTGTCCTGGAACTCACTCTGTAGACCAGGCTGGCCTCGAATTCACAGAGATCCACCTGCCTCTGCTTCCCGAGTGCTGGGATTAAAGGTGTGCACCCCAATTCTTCCTGGCTAAACTCTACTTTTATTAGTCAATGGCATTTCTAGCAACATCCCAAACATTTTCACATTAAAAGCCACATGGTCAGGTTTATTACAGCAATGACTCCACTTGGAAGTACCAGTTTCTACCCTAGTTTCTTTTCTGATGCTATATCAAAATATCCTGACAAAAAGCAATTGAGGAGAGAAGGGTCTTATGACAGCTTACAACTCCAGGTTACAGTTCATCATTCTTAGAAAGCCAAGGCTGGAACTTCAAACAGTCCCATCACACTCACAGTAAAGAGGAGAAATGAATGTGCATGTGCTCGCTTGTGCTCTGATTGAGTTCTCCACTTTCATACAGTTGGGAACCCTCTCTCTAGGGAATGGTGGCTCCTATGGTGGGCTAGGTTTTCCTACATCCATCAATTTAAGACACTCCCCTCCCTAGACACAGCCACAGTCCAACCCAATGTAGACAATCCCTCATTGAGACTCTTCCCGGGTGAGTCTAGATTATGTCACTTTGAAAATTAAAGCTAAACAGCATAGGAAGGTAAAGCTATACAAGCCCCAAATGCCAGGCATAGAGATATAGGATTTGATGTTTTCACTGTTGAATTTTGGTCTTTATTTTACTTGCTAATCTCCTGTTCATAGTTTCAGAACAGAAATGCTTGTTCTATTGGATAGTGAAAGCATAGGTTGTTTTGTTTGTTTCCCTTTTTCCTTTTCTATACAGAGCTTCAAAAATAAGTAATTGCCTTGATATCAAGGGACTTTTGGCTTTTGAGAAAAAGGTTAATAGGAACCTTCAAAGTTGAAATCAATGAGTTTTATATTTTAAGGTGTCCCAAGAGCATACAGAAGTCATGAATACGAAATGTCCTCCTCAGGCTCATTTGAATCTTCAGTTCCTAGCTGGTGGTGCTGTCTTAGATAGTTGTGGAACTTTTAGGGGGTGGAGTCTTTCTTTTTTTAATTTATTATGTATACAGTGCTCTGCCTGCATGTGTCCTTGCAGGCCAGAAGAGGGCACCAGATCTAATTGCAGGTGGTTGTGAGCCACCATGTGGTGGCTGGGAATTGAACTCAGGACCTCTGGAAGAGCAGTCAGTGCTCTTAACCACTGAGCCATCTCTCCAGCCCAGGGGTGGAGTCTGACTGGGGGGAGTAGGCCATTAGATTTGAGCCTTGACGTCTTGCTGCCCAGCCCCCTTCCTATCTGCTCTCTGCTTTCTAGCCACTAATGCAATGTGAGCAGCCACCTCATACTCCTGTTGCCATGGCTTCCATGGTGGGCTCCTCTATAAAAGCATGAACAAAGTAAACTTTTCCTTCCTTAAGTTGCTTCTTGTCAGATATTTGGCCATGGCAACAAAAGTGACTAATATCCATTGTCAAAGGACGGAGCCAAAGGCAGGTATAACCCTGAAGAAGTGGCCCACTTCTCTTCAGCAACCTTTCTCTTTCCACCCTCAAGTTTTGTATCGATCAGAGACTAAACCACTCAATAAAGTCAGAGCCCTTGCAATCTAATTGTCTCTGAATTACTAATCTAAACACTTTTAAACCAATCAGAAGAGACAATAAGATGAATCAACTCAAGTGAATCTGAACAGCAGCTAATCATCAGCAAGTTCTGTTTTTTGTTTTTTTTTTTCGAGACAGGGTTTTTCTGTGTAGCTTTGCACCTTTCCTGGAACTCGCTTTGGAGACCAGGCTGGCCTTGAACTCATAGAGATCCGCCTGCCTCTGCCTCCCGAGTGCTGAGATTAAAGGCGTGCGCCACCACCGCCCGGCTCATCAGCAAGTTCTTATTCCTACAAAGGCCTATGCCATGGACCATCACCAGTAGGCAATCCTTTTCCTTTCCATCTGAGCTGAAACAATGGTATTTTTCTGGAAAAGAGTAAGGTACTTTTCTCTAATGAAAAACAACAGATGCAACTCAGTACCTTAATCCCTTCCAGGTTCCAGCTAGTCTCAGATACTCATAAAAGAGCCTTGACTTGAGACCCTGTCTCCTAGTAGATGACAGTCTGCTCTAGAAATTTCAATTAAAGATTTGAGTCCAGACAAGGCTTAACACTCCTCAGAGCTCACTCTTTCCTTCCATTCCTCTCTTCTTACTCATTCAGTGCCTCTCTTTCCTACAAATGAAATTTCTTTCCCACAAAATTTTCCTGTAATTCAGCCTAAGGGTAGATGGGACTGTAAAGAGTTTCTCTGCAAATATTTTCAGGCCAGAAAAAGAAAAATATGAACTGGACTGTAAGCAGTAACCTTGATTTCATCCATTAGGTGTATGGCTCCTGCAATACTTTATCATCATGGACACAGATTCATCCATCAATGACCATGTGACAGGTTGGTGGTATCTATTCTGCACAGATCTGTAGAGTAATGCTCTAGAAAATCCCATGATATTCATTCTCTAAGGGATAGTGGTAGAGTTCTGCTCGATGCAACACTAAACATTGCCCTTGAAGGAAGAAAACAGACAGGGTGAGAATTTGTGCACCCAACAGGTCCTCAGCTCTGTCTCTTCCCTATGACCTGAGGCATTCAGCAAAGTCCTTTGCCGATGTCAGAAGCCATCCTTCACTTATCCTACTTATGCGTATATCATGTACTTTTTCCCCTTTCTTTTCCTTTATGGGTTTTGTTTTTGTTTTTCATTCTGCTTGTTTTCAGTCTGCTTGTTTACTTGTTTCTTTAGTGTTGTTTGTTTGCCGTGCTAGAGTTTTAATTGTGCAAACGAAGCAATTATTTAACTACTGGCTTCACCCTGAAGATCTCATATGCCCTTTATATAACTGACTGTAGAATTCATAACCTTATGTGAACAAGGAAAAGAGAAAATGTTCTTATCAAATAAAAGTATGCATCCATGAAAGCCATCTTCCAAATGGCACCAGGTTACAGGGACTCCCTGGTCCTCCAAGCGTTTCTTGTAGAGCAAGGTGTCATCACGGAGAACATCATATTCACAGCTCACCAGGAATGCTTCAGGAAGCTGAGCAATAATCTTATCATCTGCCAGGAGAGGTGAAGTTTCTAAATTAAAAATACTCCTGGTTTCCAAATAGGCAGTCTCATTAAAAAGTCCAGGAAACTCGGGTTGTGGGCCTTTGATCTTGAATCTTTGGGGGATATTATCAGAGCTGACCCATTTCTCATACTTCTTCCAGTAGTCTGGGGGTATAAAAGTACCTTTCAACATGGAATCCATCCAGGACAGGTCAATGGCCAAATACTTACACACACAGGTCATCAAAAATTTCCTAGATAGGAATGGGGCATTATGATTCTGCTGGTAAGATGGTAACTGAAAATTGACTGCCTGGGTGATTGGATAAATCAGCACCTGAGCCCGAAACTGGGGAAGATCTTGTCTGCCCAATAACACCTGGGTAATAACAGCTACAGCCCCAGCTCCAATGCTTTCTCCACTAACCACCACCCGGGCAGGGTCTACCCCATAGGTTTTCAGGTCTTTCAAGAAGTGGATGGTGGCATTCAGGCAATCCTGGAAAGCAGACGGGTGATGGTGGTCAGGAAGCTGGCGGTACCTAAGGAGGAAAAAAAAAAAAAACATCAAAAAACAAAAAAAAAAAACATAGCACACTAACACATACAGGGTTTAGTGGAGGCTATCAACTAGTGATCTCTATGTCCAGAGGAGACAGAGCCTGATTAAACCTTAAGAATGACCCCAAAAAATAAAGATGATGTCCTAGTTATCTTTAATTGTCAATCTAACAGAGTCTATAAATATCTGAGAAGAGAGCCTCAGTTGAGGAATTTCCTAGATCAAATTGGTATGTGGGATGAACCAGGCATGGTGGCACATGCTTTTAATCCCAGTACTTGGGAGGCAGAAGCAGGCATATCTCTGTGAGTTCAAGGTCAGCCTGGTCTACAAAGCAAGTTCCAGGACAGTCAGGGCTGTTACACAGAGAAACTCTGTCTCGAAAAACCAAAACCCAAACAAACAAGCAAACCAAAAATTGGCCCATGGCATGTCTGTATGGGATGATTGTCTTGATTGTTAATTGGTTCGGGAGGGGCAATACCACCATGGGCAGCACCATTCCTGGGCAGGTGACCCTGGGCTATTAAGTATGAGCCTACAAGCCAGCAAGCAAGAAACATTCATCATGGTTCCTGTTGTACTTGGCTGTGAAGTGAATTCCTTGGTCAGAGATAGTGCTTTGTAGATTAGTAAGCAGGCCTGCCTTCAAGTTCCTGCCTTGACATTCCTTAATGATACCCTGTGACCCAGAATTGTAAGCTAAAAGGAACATTTCTTCTCCTGATTTTGGTCAGGGTTTTTATCACAGCAAGAGGAAGAAAACTAGACTGAAGGGCTATCCTCAGTTTTTTGTGGTTTTTGTTTGTTTGTTTGTTTTTTTCTATTTGACTTTGAAGAACCTGCCTGGAGTCGGAGTGGCAAGGATTCTCCATTCAAACACATAGAGATTAACAAATCCCACGGAGAATTATGCAAGTTGAAAGCTAATTCCCACTGAAAGTGGGAAGACAAGCAATGACAGGGACAGGGCAATGTCGTGTCTTACTTCCTGTCAGAAAAGATGGGGAGGCTAAGGCTAAAGTCAAGATGAAAGTGGTTCAGCTGGACATAGCAGGGAAGAGGAGAGAGGATGGGAAGAGTGGGTGGGGGTGACAAGAGAGAAGAGAAGAGCCATGGTCTCCTTGTGTTCCAGCATCACTCAGGCATCTCCTCCCAGGCCCGACTCACTGCAGCTCTTCAGCCACTGCCTCACAACACTCAGACCTCCAGGCCAAACTTTGCAACTCCCCACAAAATATCACTACAGGTAGTTGGGAAGCTTGTTGCACGCACCTAAGGAGCAAAGAGGAAATGTAGCCCAATGTCGTGCAGAGGCCAGCAAAGGTGTTTCTACTTCTGTGCTCTGAATACAAGAGATCTTCAGTGCCTACAGGCCTTCTGAGAGTTGGGTTCCAATAACTGAAGTTCAGTTACCATAAAAGTCAGGTAGGTCCCCGGAGGCTCCAAAGATGCTACCCTTATCTTGTCATCAGAGAGAATCATAGATGTTTAATGTGATTGATAATCTTGGTTATCAATTTGACCACATCTGGACCCAACAAAAATCTAAGAGCATGTCTGAGGGTTGTTCTTTCTTTCTTTTCTTTTTTTTTTTTTTTTTTTTGATGGGATTGTTTGAGTTGGGAAGACCCATCATAAATCTGGGCCACATCTTCCGTTGGCAGCCCACATAAAAGGATAGTGAAGAAGGAACTTTTGCATTTTGCCTGCTTTCCCTCAGTTTTGATAGCAAGTTCATTTATCCAGTTGCTTAGGCATTCCTTAACTGGAATTAGAACCTCCTTCTTTGAAGTTCCCAACATAGACTAAAGACCAGCAGCTTTCTAGGAATCCTTTGGGACCTCAGCACCAGATTGGGATTGAGACATCCAGTCTTGTAGACAGAACAATTATTGGATTCTTGGTCTTTCCATTGGGAGACAGCTAGACCATAGCCTATAAGCCACTCTAATAAATCCCCTTTTAATAAATATCCATTATATTCATTCTCTTGCTCTAGAGAACCCTGACTAATACACTTGCTAACTTTCTCCAGTCATAATATCTGCATTGTCTACCCAGCCTGAGGGATACCAAGGTGTGAGAGAGCCACTGTAGAAACAGTCTAACAAGGGAGATTTGACTAGAGCATCCACCTCTGCCTTCCATCCACTCAAAAACCCCTTTTGTTTACAGAAGACTAGAGCTGGGTTTTAAGTCACTCTCCCCCTTGGTCCCTGTGTGTCTGCCATTGAATAGATGGAGTTTTGACAGCACACTGAGAGAGAACCTTCAGAATCATCACTCCAACAAAATTCTTGTCCTTGATCTAAGCCATCTTTTACTGCTCCATTATCCTCCCCGGGCCAATGCCAGACTGTTGAAGGAAGGTTACTCTGTGTGGTGGTTTGAATGAGAACTGTCCCCAACAGGCTCAGATATTTGAACACTTGCTTTCCAGTTGGTGGCACTGTTTAGCAAGATTGTGGAACCTTTGGGAGGCCGAGTCTTGACAGAGGAAGTGTGCCACAGCTAGTGGGCTTTGGGTGTTTATAGCCTTGTCCTACCTCCTGTTCATTCTCTGCTTTGTGCTCATGGTTGAGGATGTGAGCTCTCAGCTTGTTACTCCTACTGCCCTGGCTGCTGCATGCTGCCATGCCTCATAGCCATGATGGACTATTATCTTCCTAGAATCATAAACTGAAATAGAGTTTCAGTTCCTTAAGTTGTTTTGGTTGTGGTGAATATTTTTTAGTATTTTTATTTTAGTTTGTAGTTATGTGTATATGTATGAGTCTGTGTGTGGGTTTGTGCACATGGTGCAATGCCCACAGGAACCAGAAGAGGGCACTGGATGCCCTGGAACTTAAGCTACCAATGGTCGTTGAACTATTGATGTGGGTGCTGGGAACCGAACTCAGGCCCTCTGCAAAAGCAGGACATGCTCTTCACCCCTGAGCCATCTCCCCAGCCTCAGTTGTGGTGTTTTATCACAGCAACAGAAAAGTAACTAAGACACTCTGGTTCCTGAATCTATCACTCATTTTCTTTTAACATCAATTTATTGTGTTTCTAGGTATTCATAAAACATATCCTATTGATTTTAGTTATTTTAAACTATGATAAAGAAAATATTGAGTTTGATGTAAGTTGTTGAAAAGTTTTATTTAATTTTTCACTACCTAGATTCCTTCACATCATGATGTGCCTTTCTGTTTCATTTACTGAATGGCTATGCATGGGTCCAGAGCAAAGCAGAGCCATCTAGTCTTGTGTTCACTCTATCATGGATTATCCAAGTATCTGATGAAGCCAATGTCTATTGTAAACTACTCACCCCACTGACAGCAGTACTGAATCTGTCTCCCGGGCCAGGTAGCTGCATATGTTGTGGAAACAATCTGTAAGACAAGAACAGGTCCAATGCAGCCAATGAGGAGGATCTAGAACTTTCTACCACAGCTCTAAGACAGAAGTTTCTGCCATGAGTAAGGAGGTAACATCCTCCCTGTGTTCTGATTCTTGACACATCTGAAGTGACTCTGGCCAGATCTGCCAGGGAAAGCCAGTCATCACTTTCAATCTCAATGTCAGGGCTCAAGGGGACTTTGTGGCTCATCTTCTGTATCATTGAACTTTATAGTGAGGAAACTGAGGAGTGTAAGGCCTGGGGATTCTGAAATGGACAAAGCCAAGATTGTGGAGTTTAAAATGATAGACTGGGAATATTAATAATTTTATATATTTCATATTGAATAGGAAATACCCAAAGGCTGGATGGAACATTTCAGCTAGGAGGGTAGTACATCTGAAGTTCCAGAAGATGAAGCCTCTAAGATTACTGGGTTGCACATCCAGGTCCAGTGCCAGGCACAGAACCTGAGAAATGCATCTTAAACTCAGCCTTGTCCAACCATGGCTTCTGGCATACAGAGTTTTGTACCTGTCACTCTCTCTGCTTGGAGTGAACAGGACAGGATTGAGATAGGTGACACATCTCTATGGACACTGAACCAAAGGAACACCAGGACTTCAGCAACTCATATAAGTAGCATTTCTATTGGTGTTTTCACCACTGAAGAGCTTGACAATCTAGGGGGTTTCTGAGACTGAAAAATGCTCCTGGACAGAGGTGGTACCCATACCTGGGTTCTAATCATAGTTAATTTGTGAGCATCGTTTTTAACATCTTCAGGTATAGAATAGCCAAGGACATTTCTACCACAAGGTGGCAGCAAGTTACCCCTATCTCATCCTGTTCTACCAATGGAGAGGGACATCCATCTGTCTTTGTCTACATCTGTGCTTCTCGCTCATTCAACCATTTGTTCCTTTGCAAATGTATCTTTTCCCTCAACCATCAATAGATAATTATATCCATGTGTTTATAAGTCAGTCAAAAAATACAAACAATAAGGCCAAGCAGTGGGGATCCAACAACACAGACAATACAGGTCTCTCTCCCTCTTAGCATTCCCATTCTTACCAGGGGTAGAAAGACAGCAAGAACAAAAAATAGGAACACGGGGGTTGGGGAACCAAAGCAAGCTCCGGTGGTGACAAATGCCATAAAGACATTCAACAAGGAAGATGTCATGGGTGGAACTGGAAGGTAGGTGTTCAGCCTCACAATGGCAGAAAAATTCTGTAGATAGATGTTGGGGGAGTCCACTCTAGAAAGGCCATTTGTGAAAGCATCCAAGATCAAAGGGGTATTCACCCATTCCAAGCCAGTCATGGGGGGCATGTTTTGAGAACAAAACACAATGCACAGAAGACCAAGAGTGATGAGCTCAGCATGTCTGCAGCACATAACAGAGTCTGCGCCGCAGCACAGCAGGAGCAGGAGGGGACAAAAAGTGTCCGCATGGGAGAGGGTATCACAGGGGGAAAAGAAGAGGCTAGCCTGCAGAAATGCTTTATGAGGTGTGTTTTAAGACCCCCCCATGGTTCATAACGAGGAACAACCTACAAGTTAAGAAATGGAGAAGAGGGCTGACATCAGGATGCCTACCTGATGGCGTGGGATGGTACAAACTTGTTGCACTGAAGTGATCCAACAGAGCTGAGGGACATGTGTGATTTGGGGATCTCAGATGAGCCAGTGGCTTTGAGAAGCAATGGAGAGGAGGGACCACACCAAGTACTTGGCTGCTTGTGGCAGTGTCCCCTCCTGGACTAAGACTTATTATAGACAATATTTCCGTGGAAGCTGCAACCTTATTGACTGACATTACCCTCAGCCTCTATGTGGCCTCTTCAGAAGGATCTCTGATTGTTACTTTCTCTGTCTCCCTCCCAAGAATTCCTGATGGAATGTAGATGTAGTTATGACAGTCACGAGACCCCCCTCCTCCTTTCCTGTGCTTCAGAGACATTTCTTACCCAGGCTGCCAAACACACAACCTCCTCCATGATAGAAGATGATGCCTCGCCGGGGGCCAGAGGAGGCTGCCTTGGGTTGGAACAGCCTCACAGGGATTGTTCCGAAGTGCAGGTTCTTTACCAGCACACCATAGTTATTCTTTGGCACCAATAGGTCTTGGAAAAAGCGGAAAAAGCGGGGCATGGAGCAAATTTTCATCTTCTCCAGTAAATTCCCCTGTAGAAAGATAGAAGGAAAAACCAGTTGGCTGCCTTCCACAGTTGTCCATTCCTTCCTCTATACTGTTATTGCCTAATGTACTATATGGCTCAACTCAGGACTTTGCCAAGGCTCCTAATTGGATGGGATTGTTTCCTGTAAGCAAGTCAGCGCCTAGTTGTGAAGCTCTAGGAAACAAGGGCCACAAACTAGGAGAGAAAGGCTATTCCTGCTTGCCGTGAGGATTTCCCAGTAGCCTTTGCAACAAGCACCAGTGGCCCCACAGTTTTGGTTCTACGATAGCTCTCAGTTTATTTCACTCATCTGGTACCTCATTTTCTACTTACACAGGTGCCTCTTCACATTGCTTTACCCATTCCTTAAAAACACATCATGAGATTGAGTGTACATGCCTTTAATCCCAGCACTTGAGAGGCTGAGGCAGGCAGATCTCTGTGAATTTGAGGCCAGCCTGGACTACATAGTGAATTCCAGGATAGCCAGAGCTACATAGTGAAACCCTTTCTCGAATAAACAAAAACAAACACAAGACACAAACAAAAAATATGAGGGAAATGACTATTTCTAGTCCTACAGTCATTTGGGACTCACATGATGCCCTCTGTCACACACAGTATACAGTAAAGTGCTGTCCCAAAGCCTACCACAGACTCAGAGTTTCCGATACAGCCTTTGCAGCTATGAGGACCATGCTTAGTTCAATTTCTGCCCCAAACTATGTGCTCCAAACTAGGTGACTCAGTGACAACTTCCCTCATAAATCCCTAATCCACAAGCAGGATTAATTTCCATGCACTCCAGGGCTTTCTGGGTGGAATGAAGTGAGTGGGTTATGAAAATTACCAAACAATGAAGTTTGCCAATGGTGACTATCTTTTCCATGGTAGTCTGTGCATCAACGATGTACTTGTCAGAAACTCTGTGGTGTTCTTTAAGTGTGAATGACAGGGATAAAATCCACTGGTAAGCCTGAAAGTCAAGGCCACTGTCTTAGTTAGATTTCCTATTGCTGTGAAGAGACACCATGACCATGGCAACCCTTATCAAAGAAAACATTTAATTGAGGTGGCAGTTTACAGTTTTAGAGGTTTAGTCCATTATCAGGATGATGGGGCTCATGGCAGTGTGTAGGTAGACATGGTACTGGAGAAAGAGCTGCTACATCTTGCTGTGCAGGCAACAGGAAGTATACTCAGACACTAGGTAGTGTCTTGAGCATAGGAGACCTCAAAACCTGTCCCATCAGTGACACACTTCCTCAAACAAGACCTCACCTCCTAATAGTGTCACTCACGTTGGGAACCATTTTCTTCCACACCACCACAGGCACTTTAGATTTTTGAGAAGGCAAAAGATGGGACTAGAACCTGGTAGCCACAAATGTCTCACAACAGGTCAGCCTTGGACTATAACTTCTGTACCAGCTGACATAGGGACTGGATTAGTGAGATCAACATTTTACTCCTTAACAGACTGATGGACATCAAGACATGTCCTAATGGTGAACTCCACCTGGAAGATGAGATGTTTGTGGGCTTACATGCCATGTGGCCTTTCGTGTCATTGGGAAAAACACCAATGACCTCAGAACATCTTTAGCAGTTTACAGTCTACAACCACACCCCCTAATAACATCCTCTTCCCTTCCTCTCCCCTCCTGTTCCACTACACTGAACTCCATGCTGACCCTCTAAAGTCCAGGCCCCTGGATGTCTCAGCCAACAAGATATCCATGTGCCTCTTCCCTCATCCCCCTTTTAGCTGCCAACTCAGGTGTCACCTCTCAGCAAGGCAGGTCTCCCTTTCCTTTCCCTAGCAGAATTTATGGTCTCCTCCTGCCTTTTTTTCCCCATAGTCAGCTACCATTCAGGGCACTGTTTTGAGAGCATGTTGGGTCTGTTCATGAGTGTGCATCATTTGCTACTAGAAGAGAAGCTATGAGTGATGTTTGTCTTCTACATTCACCTCTGTTCTGGAAATCTTGATTGGCACCTGCCCAGAGGGTGTATTCAAAGCCCAGTGTGCCAGGGTGCATAGTTCCACTGGGCACACACATGCAGACTGAGAGAGTCATGAAGGATAAACACAGCACAGAACTGGCTCCATGCATGAGTCTCACGTGTTTGATAGGAAATAAGGAAGGAGGAGTTTTCCTTCTTCTTTTCTGAAATGCACTGAGGATGGAGGGTTCTAAGAACATTTTCCCAGAGTGGGCTGACAAGGACTGAGTCTATCTCCTGACATTCATCTCCAGATCCTTCCCCAGCTTATACTTTGCACCAAGCTTGGCACTGCACAAATGCCCAATTCTTGATTACTGAACAAAAGACCAGTAGGGTGACTAAACACTGAGGTGGTCAACCTAGGCTCCCAAAATGAAACAGTCAGGAACCCAAAGAGGAGCTTCAAACAGCTAAGAAAATCAACTATAAACAACCTGTTCCTGCTGAGAGCAATCAGCTGGCTCTTACCTCTGTCACAGAATCAAAAACCCTCAAAGAGGCAGAATGTGGTGGTGGATATCTGTGACCTCCTAGAATTTCCCCCAGTAGGGGCAACCACAGTATCTCTTCAGACATTGCCAAAGCATCCTCTGGGGTAGGGGCACAAACGACTTTTGTTGGTAATCATTGGTCTGCACCTTGGTACCTCTGACCCTCCTACATAAGTTGTGACCCAGTGGCAATTCACTTGTGGAATCACCCCAAGAACATAGATATATTCTTGCTTCGAATTTGACATAAAAGGACAGTTCAGCCTAAAGAACACAGTTTATGTTCTGTGATCAGGCTGCCTGTTTCCACCATACAAGTGACTCCAGAGAAGTCAATAAACTGGCCAGTAGTGGACAATAAGATTGTATCAAATTTGGGGAAACTCAAGGGGACAAAACATGTAAAACTCTCTACTGAGAGATCTGTGGTGCTCTTGTTCCTTCAGATTGAGTAGAGGAAAAGATGTCACCTGTAAAAATCTAATGTCTTAGCGGAATGGATCATACCCCACCCCAAATATGCCTCTTCGGAATAAGGAATACTTTGAGTTGACAATAAACAAAAACCATAAAATTAAAAGGTTTTTTTGCCTTCCTGTTATTTGCCTTGAAGCAAAAAAGTAAGTCTCCTTTGAGAAATGTATCTCAAACCAAGAAGGACAGAGAAAATAAATCTAAATTCCCAACACTAATTAAAAAAAACCCTAACTCCCACCATTCATAATTTTTCCCCCACAAACTTACTTTCTTACAGTGTATGGTCTGTAAAAGTTTGAACACATTTACTTTCTCATTTCTCTAAGATCTTATGATTCTTTGTCAAAATAGAATATAAGCCCTCAGGTCTAACCACTTTTTTTAAAAAAAAAAAAAAAAAAACATTTATTTATTATGTATACAGTGTTCTGCCTGCATGCCAGAAGAGGGCGCCAGATCTCATTACAGATGGTTGGGAGCCACCATATGGTTGCTGGGAATTGAACTCAGGTCCTCTGGAAGAACAGCCAGTGCTCTTAACCTCTGAGCCATCTCTCCAGCTAAACACTTTTCAGTTTGTGTACATTAGATATTAAAAGTGACTAATATCATGTACCATCTACCTCCAGTTAATCTCTCTTTTAATTTCAAAAGCCCCAGAACAGATCCTAGGAAGGAAAATACAATACTCTTTGCCCTTCCCAAAACTTTGAAATAGTGACATGAATTTTGTGGTAGTAATCAACCACTTTCTGATTGGATCTAAAAACCTACTCCGTGAGATGGACTCACACATGGCACTGTTAATGGAGCCAAGAGCCAGTGATTAGATAAGTCATAGGTCCCAGAAGAGATCCTAAGACTGTTATTTTGCTTTATGGATACAGTGTTAAAATGACTCCTAACTGCTAACTGCCTGTTGCTATACTCACAGGTAAGGGCATCTCTCAGCCCTCATCAGAGAAGCTTCCCCTTGAAGTAGATGACAATCAACACAGAGACCCTCAACCAGTCAACATGCAGAGAATTAAGAGACACTACAGAGTGCTCAGTCCTAAATGGGACGTCTGTATCACACTCCTCTCCTATGGCTCAGAAGTCTTCACAGAAGAGACTACAGAAAGATTATAGAAGCTGGAGGAAGGAGAAAACTTCAAGGAAACAGTGTCTCTGGACATACCAAGACAGTAGCATGTACAAACTCAAGGCGATGTGACAGCATGTGCGAGACCTCCTCAAGCACAAGCCAGACCAAAATTTCAGCATGGAGGGGAGGAAGGTGGGCACAAAACCCCAGTATTAGCTGAGGGGCTATTGATAGCATCTGTGTGAGAAAAAGTCAGTTTCTTAAATGATGTAGCCCTGGTGGGTGGACAACACTCCAGGGCAGGCCCAACTCCAAAGAATACAGAAACTTAATTTGATGAAAGAAAGAAAGAAAGAAAGAAAGAAAGAAAGAAAGAAAGAAAGAAAGAAAGAAAGAAAGGAAGGAAGAAAGAAAGACAAAAAATCAAAACTGGGTGGGTAGGGAGGTAAGAGTGAAGAGGGTGGAAATAGCAAGAGTGGGAAGAAGGGTGAGTATGATCTAAATACATGGTATGAAATTATCAAAGAAATGAAAATATTTTAAACATTAAATGGGAGAAACCCTAACCAAGAAGGTACTAAAATCTTGTGCTGTGCTTTGAGACTGCTGGTTCTAAACACTCAAACTATATCATCGAGAGCCATGGGGACCTGGACATCACAGCATGTCAGACCTTTCCACACCTAACCGAAGGCTCTGTGTTTCTACCAAAAGGACAATAGACTGTATTTTCTTCCCAACTGGTTATGAGCTGATAGTTTTATGCTACCCTACCAAGGTAAAGTCACCGCACACAATTCTTTCTCCAATTTTCATTACACAGACTCCAGAGTCCTCCCTCATCAGAAACCTTCTCCATGAATTTCCCCCCCCAACTGTCCCCGTGCTAGTGCATGAGCTGAGAGGACACCAGAGCTCATTTAACGGACACTGTACGAGGGCCACAGTATTTAAGAAGTCCTTATCACAATGTCTGCCATTACCACTGAGCAGTGTATATTACCAGGTGCTCTTAAATTATACGGATCTTTGCCAAATTCTTTCCCAGGGCTAGGATTTTGTCTACCCTGGGCAGGACAAGGTCGGTGAAAACAAAACTTACCAAAGTTATTACCAGCTGAAAGAAGTAGTGTAGAATGTGAAATCTCACTCGGTGGGTGATGGCAGGAGGAACAGGGACAATGAATATCTCCTCTAAAAGAACCCATACACTGACCCCCAGGACCAGGAGGCATGCAGCAGTGAAGAGGATTATCCCCAAGATCATGGTGGTCTTGTCCCTTCAGAACAAGCTGAGGAAGACTTGTCACCTGGAAAGAGCTTGTGAAACTCTCTCCTCCACGGATCCAGGGGCCTTATAACACAGGGTGACTCCAGGGCCTGTCTCCTCCCACTACAGGCAGCTACGGCACTCTGGGAACATCCTTCTGTGATGCTCAAGGGATTACATCAGCTCCTCACATGAAGAAGTTCCTGCCCAGCAGAAGCAGAGCCCTGGTACCTTGTCCCAGGGCAGCCTGGCTTTTGTCATACCACCTGGAGAGTCACCAGTTGACTAGAGGAGTGACACCTGTGAGGAAGAAATCACTGGAGTGTGACGTCAAAGCATGGCTAGATCTGTGGGAGATTTGGGCAACTTGCAGACATCACGTCAAGTGCCCTGTGGGTCTTCCTTCAAGAGTGAAACCAGAGATTTGAGAGATGACCTCATGACATTTGGTGAGGAAAAACAGAGGAGTTTATGGAAAGTTGCCCATATGCCATTCTCTCTTCTTGATAGCCTGATATGCTTGGTCTCAGAAATTAGCTTCACAAGTACTCCTTATCTTAGCCCCATCTTATGTTTTTATGTTTCATATACTGACATCTATGGTATAGCTGATGTCACTGAGGATTAGCTAATTTAGAGACCAAAAAACAAAACAAAAAAAAACCCTCACCTTGAGCACACTAACCTATATAAGCCAAGACATGTAAGATAAACACCACCTCCTTTATTGGGTTCTCAATGTCAAGAAAGTATGGTGATTCTCCCAAAGAGCTAAGAGACTGGAGAGTGTACTGAAATCTCTAAAAGTAGCATGTATGAGACAGAACCAAAAGCAGGATGTGGTAACTGTTGTCCGGCCTTTGCTGTGAGCAGTAAGACATGCAACTGAAACTGGGCCGTCTACCAGAAAGAATTTGCCCACGTAAGGGAAGAATCGCAACAGGAAAAAGACGTGTGGACATTCTCTGCAGTTCACTATTGGGAAAATCAACGATTCAGTATGAAGACAGGGACTTTATAACAGTTAAGTACAGGAGAGTGCTGTAATTGGGAACAGTCTGCATCTACACTGCTTGAATTGAGAAGAGTCAGATATGGAATGGAAGAACCCTTCACAGGCTGCCTGTGGAAGGGGAGATGGTGGGATCAGTCTCTGTGCCATGGAGGCAGAAACACTGGGTAACATAACTACTCGATCCTTCTTGAAACAAGGACTGCATGATCAGAGACAGTATGAAGGGAATCAGCCTCTAATAGACGGCCCCATGGGAGCCATTGGAGACACTTGGCTATTGCTGGCTGGGTCCTGCATGAGTCAAGGGCTGGAGAACAGCAGAGGAAGGACAGGTGTTACTGAAGAAACTGGGTGTAAGAGAGGTGGTATTTCACACCAATTCCCAGATGAGATGGGATAGTATTCAGGAGAGAGCAAGAGAGAGGTTAGTTAGACAGGTATCCTGGAGTTGGTACTGCCCACTCCATTATTAAAAAAGTGGGTGGTGTGGCTAGCAATATGGCTCAATGGGTAATCCTGACAATCTGAATTTGATTTTTTTCAGATTCCTGAAATATGTGTAGTGGAAGGACAGAAACAAGTTCTAAAAGTTGTACTCTGGTCTACACACATGTGCTGTATAGCTTGTACATGCTTGCACTAATACACATAACATACACACATAGTAAATTGTATGTGTGTACATGTGTGTAAATTTAGTGGTCTCTCTGATCAACAAATCATAGGAAGATAGTTGAAGATTGTGAATGTACATGATTAGGAAAAAACATTCCCATAAGGCTGGTAGGTAAAAATTTTAGTGCTGAGAATGAGTTATCTCCCTAAAAATTTTTGATCAGGTAGACCACTAAATACACACACACACACACACACACACACACACACACACACACACACACACACACCAAACAATGGCTGTTGCCAGTACTGTTATTTGCACAGCAGACCTAGATAGTAAGACTCTATTGCTAGACACTGCACTTTGGTTACAGGCCATGGAGACAGCAGGCTGGTACTAAGCCAAATGTTCTCTACCCGTGAGCTGCCTTTTGTAGTAGCAGAAGACAATGTTCAGAGAACTGAGGGTGAATTGCCAATGGACAGTCCTGTTCCAATACAGATATTTCGTGCTATGCTACCAGTGTCCCAGGCAAGATGTGCCTGCTGGTACAACAGTAGCACAACAGTTATGGGAACAACCAACTGATTTGTGATAAGATTTGCTTCACAGAAATCGGTACTATAACACACACACACATACACACACACACACACACACACACACACACACACACACACAAATATCTATGGAGGTCATAAACCCCTGTGGGGAAGTAATAACTATTGTTTTATTAAATGGGTGTGATGTATTTCTTAAATTACTTCCTAAAAACTTATGCTCATGTCCATAAAAGAATATTACTGCTGTCAGCTTCAGTCATGAAGGGAAACTTCATTTATTTATTTGTTTGCTTTATAGTAAGTGGTTGTTACTATGGAGACTTAAAAATGGTTCCTGAGAATATTTAACTATTGTTGTGGGATCAGGGACCAATGCTTACCCATACATTGAAAAATGTAATCAGATATTCATTTTTATCCCTCCAAGGCTTAAGCAACATCAGAGAAAGAAGAGACAGAGGAAGGGGTGGAGTGTTGTGTGGTCATTTCCTCTGAATTGAAACATTCCCTCAAGAAGAAAGGATAGAACTCATAAAACACTCTGGGCTCAAAAAGTTAGCACATTCACAAGGATCTTCTCCAAGTCCATATTAGCAGTAGCAATGGGTAGAGGGGTGGATGCCACAGCCTACTAAGTTGCTTGGGATATCACTTTTATGAGTCATCACTCATGTAGGGGTGAGATTCCCAGTGATGCCTTTGAGTCACCCATGGTCCTGTTAGTGAACCCAATAAAATGACTCATTAAACTAAATGTAGGTGAAATTGCTTCTTTGACCTATCATTGTGCCTCTCTGGAGTGAATAGATGTTTGATCATTTTCCCCTGGAAAAGTCGCATAATGTGGTTTGCTATTATCACAGGCCAAGGAGGAAAAGCACATATAGAGATACAGGGAAGAAAGACTGTGAAGATGGAGTTGTCTTAGTTTGCTTTCTATTGCCATGATAAAACACTGACCATATAAATACAAGGAGGAAAAGGTTTACTGGGCTTACCTGCCCCCCCCCCCACTTAATTGAAGCCTGGAAACAGGAACTGAAGCAGAGACCATGAGGGAATGCTATTTACTGTCTTTATTACACAACCCAGGACCACCTACCCAGGGATGACACCCTCCACAACAGGCTGAGCCCTCCCACATTAACCATCAATCGATATATGCTCCACAGACATACACACACAGGCTAGTTTAATTGGGGTAACTCCTCAAATGAGGCTCCCCTTCCGGTGACTCCAGTTTGTATCAAGTTGACAAAAACCAACCAATGTACAAGTTGGAGAGATAGCGTCGCTACAAGACAAAGCAGCCACGTGCTATGGGAACCCAGATGAGGACAAGAACATAATTCTACTCTGGAGCCTTCAGAGACAGCCTAGTCTCATGGGTATCTTCATTTCAGGTTTCTGGCCTAGACCAGTGAAAGAAAGTAATTCTGTTACTCCAGCCATCCAGTTTATAATGGTTTGTCATGTCTCTCTAGTAAGTTGGCTTGTAAGTGTTGGGGTCCTTTTTTATATATCACTTCATTGCATTCTGATAAGTACTAATTTTGTTTTTTGTTTTTTTGTTTTTTTGTTTTTGGAGACAAGGTTTCTCTATGTACTTTTGGTGCATGTCCTGGATCTTGCTCTGTAGACCAGGCTGGCCTCAAACTCACAGAGATCCACCTGGCTCTGCCTCCTGAGTGCTGTGATTAAAGGCATGCACCACCACCACCTGACAGCACTGATTTTTTTAAACAACAGATAGAGAAGCCCTGGTGCTGCCAACAGCTACATGAGTGGCCTGGAAAGCTGATCCTCCCTGAGTAGAGCCCTGAGTAAACAGTTTCCCCAACTGACACATTGATCTCACTGTGTGAGACCCTGAGCCAGAGGTATCTGGCTAGCCTGTGTGCAGCTGGAAGTTTCTTGGTCCCACTTAGCCCTGTGGTCCCACATCCACTTATAAAATAATCACTCAGAGGCTTATATTAATTACAAACTGTATGACCTATGGCTTCAGCTTTTTGCTAGCTAGCTCTTTCATCTTAAATTAACCCATTCCTATTAAGCTATATGTTGCCACATGGCCATGGCATTACTGGTCTGCCGGCATGTTGTCACTCCTTTGGTGGAGGACTGGCATTTCCTCTACTCTGCCCTTCCTCCCTCACTATCTCCTTTGAATTTTCCTGCCTGGCTCCATCCTGCCCTGCCAGGCCAAAGCAGCTTTATTTATTATCCAATGGGAGCCACACATATTCACAGCATACAGAAAGACATCCCACAGTGTCTGTGTCCAAGTTCATGTGACATAGAACCTACAAGATGCTCAAAGCTGGAGAGCACCATAATAGAAACCTAAATATGTGATCAGTAGACTTAAAGTTACATTCAATGGTAGTTATATAGATGACTAACTACTAACCTGCATTTCTTTATTATCTTAAATAGTTTTAAGGGCTAAGTCTTTACATTACATTTTAAAATGAGCTGTATAGGTACAGTTCAAATATTTGAGATTAGTAGTTGTTCAAAAGTAGACTCAACAATCCACCCTTTTATCACATCATTTCTATAGTATACCCCTCCTTTTTCCCTTTAGAAAGAGATCCTTGAATCCCCCAATCAAACCTGATCTTCAGCCTTTCATTTTCTGTGGAAACAAAAACATAAGCACTTCTCCAAAGCAATATATTTTTTGACTTCCATTTTAATGTTAAAGCATTCCTAAAATATCTAGGCTGGTTTAACTCAGCAGTCCCTTCCACAATCCAGTGTCTCTCAGCAACTGTCATTCAATGTTCACTAGCATTCAAAAAATTCAAAATTAACAAAGCACCACATAAGGTCCAAACCCCCTATGCTATAATATTTCCATCCTTATGTGGCTTATTTTTATGTTACTTTACCCTCTTTTAAAGACTATTATTTTTAAACTATTTTCTTCTATGACTGTCTATACTCATTTTCTTCAGCATCTAAGTACTTTTTTTTAACATATTATACTTTTTAGAGATTTTTTTGTGTCCGGACCTGGCCTTGCTAAGTAAGCATCTGCAATGTTTTCTGATCATGTGAGACAAATCTTAAACTGCTATCTTAGCCATGCCATAGCTTAGTTTAAAGCATGGTGCTAGCACATGGCACTGGCAGCTGGCTCCAGTCCACAGGCAGCAACTGGTAGCAGCACCTCTGTTTGACTCCAAGAACCAACCTACCTGAGAGACTGCAGGACTAGGAAGCTACATCTGACTCCTTGTCCAGAACTTTTCTAGCTTTCTCAGGTCCTATGTTTGTATATCAGAGTCCCCATGTTGGACATCATTTGTAGGTGGACTTTTCTGTGGGTCACCAGCTCACAAAAAAATGACACAGAGACATTATTAATTATGAAAGCTCAGCCTATAACTTAGGCTTGTCCCACCAGCTCTTATAACTTAAATTAACTCATTTATATTAATCTACATTTTGCCTCATGGCTTTTTACCTCTCTTCCATCTTGTGCCTCCTATTTCCTCTCTGTGT
This sequence comes from Peromyscus californicus insignis, assembly GCF_007827085.1. NCBI lineage: Eukaryota > Metazoa > Chordata > Mammalia > Rodentia > Cricetidae > Peromyscus > Peromyscus californicus. Next base: position 7,428,786 of record NW_026294573.1, read on the forward strand.
CCTCTGGCATCTCTCTTACACCTAGATTCATCTCCTCCTCCTCCTCCTCCTCCTCCTCCTCCTCCTCCTCCTCCTCCTTCTTCTCTCTCTCTCTCTCTCTCTCTCTCTCTCTCTCTCTCTCTGCCTGGAAGTCCTACCTAGCCTCTTCTATCCTAGCTATTGGCCATTCAGCTCTTTATTAAACCAATCAGAAGGTGCCTTAGCAAGGACACATATTCACAGTGTACAAAAATATTATTCTACAGCATATTAATGACTAAGCTATTCCTGATCTCAAAGAACATTAAAGGGTCCCTTGGGACACTTTGACACAGTTACTATATAGAGACAACCTAGAGAAGCATCTGTGAAGTAGGGAGGTCTATTAGGAACCTGCTAAGGAGTTTAGCCATGGAAATCATGGGCTATGGAAGGCACAGTGATCAGTGTGCTTGCCCTCTGTTATAAGAAGAAAAACATGTCCCATGTGGTTGCATGTGGGAATCAGACCTAAGACTGCCAAGGCTGTAGCTCCATTCATTCACCAGAACTTCTCTTTCTTACTGAATTTAGCAAAAATCTAAAATGCAAATGCATTAATTTGGTTACAAATTGCCATTCTATGGGTGGAGTTTTTGTTTATTCCCAACTGCCAACAAGAGGCAATGAGCAAAAGGGGCCTGTCCCTGGTAATCCTTTCTAGATGGCTGGAGAGGAACTCCAAGCCAGTAGTGGGACACTATCCCAGGGCTCTAAATTACTGTTCTCAAGCAACTGCTATGTGTTCTGGGTAAATCTGGTATTCACTCCAAATCTGTTATTTAAAAGTTTCCTCAGATCTATGAGTGGTGATGGACCTTTGAGTTGGCTAGTGCAGTTTGTTAACAGGTGGCAGTAGGAATGGATGGACTGGGGAAGCCTTAAAAGGGTCAGACACACTTTGAGATTGCAACTTGGTCCTAAAACAGGGATGTTACAATGTTGCCCTTGTGCAGGTTCACAACCAAGGTCTGTGAGATTGAGAGAATCTTGGTCACAGTTGAAGGTTAATTAGAGATACTTCAATATAAAAGCTTCAAAGTAAGTCAGAGAAAGAGCAGTTAGAGTAGAATATTCTGTCCTATCTGATAAGTTAAGACCAGACTATAAAAGATGAAACCATATTGCAAAACTATATTTAGGTAAAGAAGTCACAAAGGGAATTGCCCATGTATGTATGTGTTTGTCTATGTGTCTGTGTATGTGTCTTTCTCTGTGTGTAGTGTGTATTTACTATGTATTGGTATGTTTGTCTGCTTGTGGATATATTTCATAAAACCTAGGTGCATAATTCCATGACTTCAATGTTCTAAAAAAATAGTAACTCAAAATTTCTAACTATCTGAAGATTTGTACAATTTTCTCTCCTCCTCCTCCTCCTCCTCCTCCTCCTCCTCCTCCTCCTCCTCCACTTCAATGTGTGGTAGGAAGGATTGTTATGAGGGGTCCCTCCTAACTGAGAGCCTAACACAAGGTAGGGATGATTTAATTTTGAACTCTGTAGGGGATATACTCTAGGGGATGCAAGAAATGAATAAACACACAATTTATTCGGAGAAAACTTGGCAGAATTCAGCAGAGGTCAAGGGAGAAACTTCCATATCCATTCAGAGGGTAAAGCAATACCAAACTAATTAGAAAGGTGGAACTGGACATGGTAGTGCACACCTTTAATTCCAGCACTCATGAGGTAGGTAGAATCAGGTGGATCTCTGTGAATTTGAAGACAGCTTGGTCTACATAGTGAGCTCCAGGACAGCCAGGGCTACCTAGAGAGACTACATGCCAAAAAAGAAAAAAAAAGAAAGGAAGAAAGGAAAGAAAAACAGACAGACAGACAGAAAGAAAGAAAGGAGAGAGAAATAAAGAAAAAAGGAAAGAAATGAGATAAAATTAAGTATCTCCTGAAAATTGATTCATACTTTCCTCTAGTGCTTATCAGAACTCCCTGTCCCCAAAGACAATCTCAACTTCAGTCCTTTTGAAATGTACAAAAAGTCCTTTATAGAGGAGACTAGTTACAACCTACATCCTTCCATGGAAATAAAACAATCAAACACACCATCACTCTGGGGTAGGTAATTCTAGGTCTCAGCAAGTATGCAAGTTTAAGGCTTCCTTCTCCCATAGGGATGAGGTGTCACCCTTGGGATCAGGGAGTTGTATATATGTAAAAGTCTGTAAGTTTGAATTTCTTTGGGACCAGCTCAGTCCATTCAATCTATACAGGATGTTATTTAAGGAAAGTCAAATTATAAAGGTGGAACTGGACATGGTAGTGTACATCTTTAACCCCAGCACTCATGAGGTAGGTAGAGTCAGGTGGATCTCTGTAAGTTTGACAGCCTGATCTACATAGCAAGTTCCAGGATTGTCAGGACTACCTAGAGAGACTTTGTGTCCAAAAAAAGAAAGAAAGAAGAAAAGAAAAGAAAGGAGTAAAAAAATAAATTGTTCTTTTGTCCCACTTTTCTTGTCTGTGTACTTATTTTTGTAATTTAATCTTCTATCCAATGTTCCTCTGTGTCTTACTAGAATCAGGGAACCATATCTTGTACAGTTGTAACATAATTCATAGGACTTCCATACTTACCATAAGGAGAAGGAAACAATAAGAAGGTTTGATTTTTGTCTTATTTTTTTGACTGGCCTGTTTGCTTAACCTGTATGGTGGGAGATCATCTTCCAAGATAAGAGGCAATTCCATCATTCCCCTTAAAGTTTATTGGCATGATTTTGCTAGTGGCCAGTTGGCAATTGAAGTTCGGGTGTCAGTCCACCAAGAGGAAAATCTCTGATAAATCAAACTCATTTTAGGCAAGGCCACAAGACTACAGACTCCAAAATATCTTTTGCTCCTGCTGTGCCTTTGGTATCTGATATAATGTATTTGGTGTGGGAAATCCCCTACTGCCTGTATTGTAGTGTGTTTATCTCATAAACACATTCCATCTACTGGGCATTATATCTGTGGACTGTCAGGAAGATGATTTCTCCTTAAGCTGTGTAATTTTGATGAATAGAAATAATACTAGGATATTTTTCATAATGAGGCCTGTTGTTCCACAAGGACTGTGAAACACTTAGGGCCTGTTTTATATCATAGCTCAGGCTAACATAGGAAAATAGTTGAATCTCCCCAGGTATCAAGACAACTGTATACCATTGGCTGATTTAAAGCTTCAAAGTAACTTTAGATTAGACCAGGTGCCTGGCCAATGGGTTTTAAGATAAACTGTTCCCAGGAAAAGCAGTCCAGTTCACAAGGACATATAGCCAGCCAGCTGTCTTATTTGTTGAACCAAGGTTAATGGTACAAAGCAACCTAATTGCTATGTCAGTTTCTCTTGCTGGGTCTGGCTGATAACAAAGAACAGTAATTAACTCTCTGCACAAATTCCTAACCTCAGTACTTCATGGCCCCAAGTAAGAGTTGCAAGTTTCCTTTTTTTTATGGTCTAAAGTAACATGCAGGACAGAAAAATATATTTTAAGATTTAAAACACTCTTAGTGCCACTATGCCTTGAGAGTGACAAAGTGAACTCATATTAAGAGACTTAAGGTAAACCTGAGTTCTAACCAAAGCATTTATAACAGCTCTCTCTGTAAACAATCCTAGTCTGAGTGAGCCCGACATTTTTATGATTGTCAATCACGAAATGTTTAAAATGTTGATTACTCTTAGAAATACATGATGTAATACACAATTTCCTTATTTTTCGACTCCTCAGTAGTTTAGTTTTATAACTCCTTTAAAATCCTTTATAAAATTATCTCTTTAGGAAAATACAAAATGACTGGTTCTTTCTTTGCAGTTGCACCTTCAAATTACAGCCACACCAATTGGAGAGCTGTGATTTATTACATGTGTGTTGTCTGGATGACTCTATTTCATATAATTAACTTAAGAAATGGAATATGACCTTCATATGTAACTCCTATATTCAATATGAAAGAGTCTGTTGTGTACACATAGTTGTAAAGAACAAAAAGATTCATGGCAACAAGAGAAAACAACATGAGGAGGAACCAACATGAGAAAATAAGAAAGATTCAACATGAGAAAATAAAGAGAGAAACCATCAGAGTGTGTGTGAGTTCATTCCATTCACAAAAAAGTCCTCAGATAAAAAGTCCCAAGGTTCACTAAGCTGTGGCTTTCTGTTTGAGCCCTGCTGCAGCCTGGGAACTGGTCTCCCAGGCTGTGATAGAATCTCTCTCTCTCTCTCTCTCTCTCTCTCTCTCTCTCTCTCTCTCTCTCTCTCTCTTTTAATTTTGTGCATTGGTGTTTTGCCTGCATTTATGTCTGTATAAGGATGTCAAATCACTTTGAGCTGGATTACAGACAGTTGTGAGCTGTCACATGGGGGCTGGGAATTGAACCTGGGTCCTCTGGAAGAGCAGCTACTGCTCTTAACCACTGAGCCATCTTTCTAGTCCCTTATTTTTAATTTTTTTTATTTTGGGATTTCTCTTTATATCAGTCTTCTCCACACTTTGATTTATGTGCAAAAATAACTTCATAGTCAGAATTTCTTAAACCCTGGTTGAAGCAGAGAACCTTAGACTACTGAATATGCCATTTGAATCTATGACCACACTGATCATTTGATTTTGTGGTGGTTCCTAACTTTATTATCAGAGATGATAAGAAGCCCTCTGAGGTAGAGCAGTCACCAAGAACTTCATATTTCCTGCCTATTGTTTTCTTTTAACTCCTCCATGGGAGAGCATGTGTTTTAATAGATTCATTAATGTTTGAAGGTGCCTGCACAGACCCTCTCAATGTTGCTACAGTTGATAGACCATTTGGACTACCACTTCCCACATGCAACAGTTCAATTGGGTTCTGTATAAAGGAAGGGTAACATTACAAGACTCTTGTCTCCCACAATATCTTGACCAAGCCTATCAAAGATAACAACCACATCCTCTATTTGTGAAGCTTAAGAAACATCAATATTTGGACTGTTCAGAATTTCTATTCCCCCAAATTATGAATGAATCTTTAAGGCTTGTAAAGTGACTCTGGACCCTTTAGAACATAAACCAAAAACTCAGACCACCAGTAACTGACCTCTCATTTTGTTTAATCTAGAAAGCTTTGTCCAGATACCTATTCAATTTTAGGAGATTTTATGTGTTCTCCCCCTCCCTGCCACCAAGATACCTACTTATTTGTAGGGTCTCTGAAGAAGCTGTGGGTCATGCATGTTTAAACAGCTGGAAAATCAGGGTCAGGGAGGCTCCTCTCTGGGAAAGTCTCCACAAATATGCCAAACATTTTCCACTAGTCCTCAGCATCTCTTAGTTAAGCCAAGTAGACCATTGAGACCAAATGGCACAGTAAGTTAGTACAACCACTAAGGAAAACAGTATGGTGATTCCTCAAAAAATAAAACAATAAAAAAAAAACCATCAAAACTGCTGTGACCCATTTGTATCAATCCTAGGTATATACCCAAGGGAAAAGAATTCAGCATATAACAAGAGATATCTGAATACTCATGTCAATTGAGGCAGTGTTCAGAGCAGCTAAACTATGGAATCAGCCTAGAAGCCTGTCAACAGGTGACTAGATAGAGAAAATGTGATGTGTCTGTACACACTGGATACTTACACACCTATAAAGGAAACTGGATGGAAAATGATATCATCATGTATATTAAAAAAGCTAGACAAAGACAAGTCATTGACTGTTTTCTCTCAAGAAAAGATAACCCAGAGTGGTACTCGGACTATAAGGGGAAGAGAAGAGGAATATAAGGGGTGGGGAAAGAAGGCAACATGGTAGGAGGGGGTAGTGGGGAAAGTAAATGCCATCAAAGCATAATATATGGGTATATCAAAGTGTCATAGTAAATCTATCAGACTGTAAAATTAAGATACATGTTAACTAGAGGTGATAAAAAGAAAAAAATATCTGCCTGGATTCTTATTCTAAACCTGTCTATTTTACCATACTTGGGCAACTGGTCAGGTCTGCCATGGGCTACCTCAACATGGACACTTGTAGCTTTGTAGACAGGATTGGTAAGCAAATGCTAAAGATGATCAATTGGAGATTTCTCCCACCTCTGGCATGAGTTAAATCACAGTGGCTGAAGAAAAGCACATTCATGTGACAGTTTGCCAGAGGCCAAGACGGTGCAGCCAGATGGTGGACCATGCAGAGAGACTCTTCTCCCCAGGTCTCTCCTGTTTGTGTCTTCTTGGGAACAGAAGCACTGATGGCTTTTCAGCAGGGCTCTTTGCAAGGATGGTAAACACCATCGGGAGCCAAAGGGAGTACTTCTTAGAGTATAGTTACTGCCCAGTATGACACGCAACAGGGGGAAAGGTTATGCAGGTGTGTTTGCTTGCAAATGATTGCAGTTCCCTAAGGTCTGGTTTTCTCAGCTGTGATGTAAATATTCGGCAAGCTTCATTCTCTTTATGTCCTCCCACTGGGACCTGAGAGTCAAGGAGACTGGTACCAGTCTAAAGTTCATTCTGCCTACTGAGTTCTAAAAAAATCCTTGAAACGACCCTCATGGCACATCTACTCCAAGGGTAGTTATGAATATGAGATTGTCTAACTCATTAGCTTGCAAGCAGATTAAAAATTTCAACCATTTCAGGGTGATTGACAAGCCCTTGACATGGTTCTCCTGTGTCACCTGGAACACAAAGTTTCTTGATGGAGGGGACAAGGAGAATATTGGGGATGGGGTTCTCTTCCTGACTCTGGTGGTTTCCTCCTGCCAGACACCTTAAGTTGATAATTCTCTAGCACTGGCTTCACAGCATGCAGTTTCTTTAACTCAAAGGTGTGGGTTCCCAAGCCAGATGAGGGACAGTAGAGCATTGCCCATAAGCTGAACATCTCACAGATAGCATGGCAGGAATGGGGTCAGGCCTTATCCAAATCAGGTTTGGGCCTACTCAACTCCACAGAGACAAAGGCCACATCACGACAAAGTCAGTCAAGCTTCTGCCCACCCCCAACTAGCTTCTCAGAAATTGTGTGACCAACAGTCTGCTAATCTGACTGGCATGTTTGGAGGGCCCTTGCTCCTGCTGCAGCACTTCCTCCCTTGACCTCTTTCCACCCCTCAAGCTATAGAAGCTAACCCCTCCATTTCAATAAACAGGCTGTCCTCCAAAACAGTCTCCCTTGTCATTCATACCCACCACCGTACTCACTGCCGCCTGAGACCCTGCTCCCCAGCTCCTCTGCGTCTTGGAACCACTGGTGCACAATGGCCACCTGGGGTCAGGGGACACACAAAGGTCCCATTATCAATGGTTTCTTCAGTGTTTGGCTTCCAAAGTACCCAAGAGACATCATTCTCAGGTGTCATTGCTTCTCTTGGTGTAACTCAGGCAGGTTTGCAGCAGAGCAACAAGGTATTTCCCATGGTACATCTAGCGTTCAATGGCATGCTTTCAAGTTAGCTTTTGTCATCCACACCGACATAAAGTTTGAGTGCAGAAATAGTGTGGATGTTTCTCATATCTGTGAATGCTATTTGCTCACTATCTTCTTTTTGGTCCCTGATTGCTGTAGCATCTGAAATAGTATCTACAGCTTTCTGGTCATATGATCCAATCAGCCCAATATCATCAATAGAGAGGACTACTGTGAGGTTCAGACGACTGTTATGATCACAGTGTCAGCCTTCTATTGTAGAGTACAAAGAACAGACATAGTCCTGAGACAATACCACAAAAGTGTGCCACTGACCCTCCCACATAGAGGCAGATGTTCCTGTCCTTACTAATTGAGATGGACAAAAAGACAGGTGAGTGTCTGCTTGCCAATGGCCTAAGGCTGTGTTTACCTGTTCCATTAAAGACACCCACCATAGCTGGAGAGCAGCTGCAGTTATTGAATGAGTAATTTCAGCATCATTGACAGTCATTTCCTGAGATCCACCTGACTTCTGAATATTCTAGACGGGGGAATGAAAGCGAGGTATGAAATTCTTTTTTGAGTCTTATACAGAGGCCCAGGTCTCCTTGCAGCCTGTGAGATACAGTACTCACTCTTCTTTACTGTGTTGACAGGAAGGAAGGTATAAGGACTTCCCCCATGGCCCCTACTACAGCAATGACCCCCCCACTCTGTGGTCAGAGAGCAAGTGGGTAGTTTCTACTTGTTCTCCAGTGTACCTGTGCTTTGTATCATTCTGGCACAGAGATGTAAGAATCAGTTATTTGTGTTCCAGTAGGGCCATTGAGGAAAGACGTCAACTGTGGGTGAAACTGTAAGTTCATGAGGCTACTGTTAATTCAGAATATGCTTCTAACAACTTTGGGTGTGTGTGAATATTTCCTTTTCTTCTAGGCATACCTGATCTGGAAGACGGCTGTCAATCCCTTCCGTCAACAGTTTGAAGGAGGTCTGGAAAGACTGCTTGATGGGTAAAGGCTCTTGCTATCAAGTCAGATTACCTGAGTTCCATCTCTAGGACCTATATAGTAGGGGAGAACCAACTCCTGTAGATTGTCCTCTGACAGCCACATGCCCCATTAAATAAAAGAGTAATAAGAGTTGCAAATATAATATATTATATTATAATTATATACTTAAAGCAAAATGCAAGGCCCTTCCTCCAGTGGATACAGCTTCTACTTTAATCTAGAGGCTCCAGAATTGTGAACAAGATTGGGCTTTGGAATTGGGTGAGAAAGCACGGCTTTTGACCTCAGTAACTCAAATTAAGTATCTGGCTAAGATGCTTTCCCTGTCATATGGATAAAACAGTTCTATAGTAAGCCACTCATCCATTTCATTCCTATAACACCATGGTAGATAAGCAATGGCAAGCCTTCTGGGTGCTGAAATATTCTCATTGAGGGAACAGTCCTCCTGCTTATGGTTAAACATGCACTTTTGGATCTGCTACTCTGAGGTTTCATCAGCCTGGTTGAATTCAGAAGACCAACATAAATATAGTTAATTCCTACTGTCATAATTGCACAAAGATGCATCATTAACTTCTACATTTAAGTTCTTCCAATGTCCTTCTTATGGCTGCAAGAATTGAAGAATTCTTTTAGGACTGTTATAGGACTTTCAAGTTTTCAGTTGTCACTTGAGCAGAGAGGCAAATACCTATATATTTATTTTTCTCAAGTGTTTGAGTAAACTTAGAAATCAGGCCCACAGCATATATATCTTAGTATCTTCATATCTGAAGGGATCTACATACTGTGGAGTGCTCTGCTTTGGACCCCAGATTAGGCACAGACCACACCCAAACACCAGTTTCCAAGCACAAACCAAATGTAAAGAGATCCTTTACTAAACAAGGCAAAGAGACAAGGTGGCTGAATCTGAATCAGGCAGAAACAACAGCAATAGCTTTGCAAGTGTTAATTTAAAGAGGGAAAATAAAGAGGTCTGTCTTAGGATGTGTTGGTAAGTTCTGATATGGAGTATTCTAATTAGGTTAGTCAAAATAATGAATTTTGACTGCTGAACCTTGATGTTTTGATAGTTGGACCTTGGTGATCAGTCTCAGGCATGAGTCAGTTGCTAAATAAGGGAATAGGCCTTGGTGGCTAGTTTTAAGAATGTAACTTAAAAGTTTAGCAAGGGGGAGAAATGGAAAAGGCAAAACCTGTCAGCACCAGTTTGCTATGCTTGGGCCTGTGTTTGCCATGCTTGGGACTGCCAGAGTCCTAACCAACCACAAGCCATTTGGCCTCTCAAGATTCTGAAACTCAACCAGAGTGATTATTGTATCTTTTGTGAAGACATGCTCAGCCATATCTTCCAAACCATTACCTAGGGTAACTTCTCCAGAGAACCCAGGGATATGCTTAAAGCCAAATAGAAAGTCTATACTCTCACTGACTGGCAGCTGATGAGGATCTCACCCAAATCATGCAGCCCAAACCTTTGCCATTCTTGGCTTTTTATGCACAAAAACACATCTTGATTTGACACACTTCAATTACCAAGAACTGTTAGCAGTAAGTGGCGCTACAAAAGCCAAGAAAGCAAGGTTGGTCCATTCGGGGACTTTCCTAGAACAATGGACTATGATAGATTAGGTCTTCACTCTCATTTTGATAGGTGTTGGGGGTCTCTGAGCTGGGTTCTTAGGTCAGTATGGTGCCTGTAATATGGCATCAATTGTGCTAAGGTCTGGGATCCTATCACACTATTGCTGATATTAATATAGTATCAGTTATGTTCAAACAGGAGGAATAAACCACATTGCAATGTGAGCAGGCACAGCTTAACAAAAAAGAACTTTTAAACTAATTCGAAGGACAAAAGCAACAGCTCCTTGGCTGAGAAATAATGAGCACACCAGGGAACACAGGAAGGACAGATATAAGGAATGGCTATCCTTCCCAGGTCTGTGGTCTTGGCTTCAGTGAAGGACATGCTTCTGTGGCTCACTGTATTTCAGAAGCACAGAGGTGCTATATTGCTACAATGCTCTGGAGTGCAAGTGAGTCCTCCACAAAAATCAGCGGCCAGGGTACACAAGGAGGGATAGAGAAGTGGTAGGCAGGGATAGGAACTGTTCAAAAGGACACTGGTAAGACAGACCTGGAGGAAATCATTGTATTTAGAAACAAGACACTGCAGAAGCCACTACTTCCAGGAGCTGACCAGAGAGCAATGGTACCAGGAAGAGAGACCTTGATCCTCTAGTGGCTCTCTAGTAGTCTCAGTTAGGAATTCAAAGGCCCATGTCTATTTCATGAACTGTGCAATGAAGATTGGCAGTGGGAGTCAATACATATATAAGTGATGAAGATATCTCAGTAGATACAGACATAATAAGAAGTAGGAGATAAATTTCACAGAACATTCAAGATAACCTCTGTGGTGATGTTCAGGGACTCAGTGGTCTATGGAAGTTTCCAGTATCATGCTCTTCAAGCTAGAAAAGAAGTTTCTGAATCTTATACCACTGAGCATAATATTTGATAGGCCTCTTTATATTTTCTTTTGATTCATAGTTCTAATTTAACACATGTATTGACTTGTGGTATTTGAGGTAGTTCTCTTACATAAAATCTCTGTGACACTGAATTATCAAATACTGAACCATGGCTTATCAGGTAAACAAAGCTTTGGCCACAATGTGTCTATCAAATTACCAATGAAACATTAAGCTATGCATGTTTCTATTTAAAGAGCCCTTATCTAATCTACAACATGAATTCTTGAATAATAACTCACAGTGTTCTAACACTGCTTGCAGGAAGCTCACCCAAAACATATTTTCACTGGAAAGTAAATTATAAACTTCTTTCACTTAGTAACAGCAGTTAACAATTCAGTGCTACACTGAAGGGGTCATTCTAAGCAGAAAATTAATGAACAAAAAATACCCATAAAAACTCTAAAGCTGGGGCACTAAATAGATCACAGAAAGACAGCCCTTCACAATACAAGAGCTGAAGGGAGAAGGCAATGGAGCCACATATCATTCACCCTCAGCTGGGAACATGTATGTTCAGTGACTCCAAGACTTGTCTGCTCAGCTCTTCATGTCTGGACCCAGCTGTGAAAATCCTATGAGCATTAATTTTGAGATTGCTTTAGGAGGTAGGAAATTCTCAAATGCTAATTCCAGCAATCATGAAGCTACCTGTAGAGTCAAGTAGAAAACTTTGAATTGAAAAGTTTTGCTGGTCCATGGTAGAGGACAAATGCCTGGTCAATGAATGACCAGATGGCCATGTATCTGGTCTTAGAAGATGTACTGCTGTCACAAAATACCACACACAGAGTTCTGTATAAAAATAAATTTATTGCCCATCATTTTGGTGGCTGAGAAATCCAGCACCAAGGCTCAGACATCTAGTGAGGGCCACTATGCTTCATTATCCACGGGGAAAAGAGGAAAGGCAAGAGAACACGAAAGAATGAAATACAATTCACAGCTTCAAATGCTCTCATCATCGAACCAACCCATTCATAAAGGTGGCGTTCTCAAGACCTGACTACTTCTCATTTTGGTTCATTTCCCAATATGGTGACACTGGGAGATCGGAGATGAATTTGCTTCCACATTCTGGGGACACACCCAGAGTGTATCAGAGGCTGAGCTCCCTGGATAAACTGTCACTTGACCTGCCTGGCCTACCTGGCTTGACAATGGGCACATACAGTAATGTAGTAGTTACTTTTACATCACTGTGTCCAAATACCTGATAAAACAGCTTAAGGGTGATGTTGCCTCTGAGTTTTAAAGGATTTTGGTTCATTAAAATAGGGAATGCATAACAGAGTGGCTCAGTTTGTGGCAGTAGATGTGTGATACAGACTTTTGACATCACGGTGAGCCAGGAAGCAGAGAGAGTAAGACAGTAGGCACTGGTAATAATAAAACCAAAAAAATGTGCATCTTCTAGTTAGATCTTAGCTCCAAGGGTCCATCAGCTTTCCAAAATAGCACTTCTGGCTGGAAAACAAGTATTTAAAACTTAAGGCTATGGGACCAGTGCAGATTCAAGCAGTAAAATGCCACCCCTTTTGCCCAAAAGCATGTACATGACTATCTTTTAATGTGTAATGCATCTCATCCAACCTTAAATCTTCAACATCATCAGAGTGCCAACATTCTTCAAAAGCCAAGTCCAGAGTACCTATAGAGATTTAAGGCAAGCTCTTCACTGTAAGCTCCTGTAAAATTGAAAATTAACTTTCATACTTTCAGTATACAATGTCTAAGAATAAATATTCCTATTGCAAAAGGGACAAACAGAATAATAACACGAGAAGACTGGACAAAAACAAGAGAGAGATTGCAGGACATGCACCAAAAATTCCAGCACCCTTATGGGGAGATGGGAGTGGAGACATGAGACTCCCTGGAAGCCCATGAGCCAGCTAGATTGGCATATGCAACAGCAATAAGACCCTGTCTCAAACAAGATGGCCAGTAAGAACAAACACCTGAAACTGTCTCTGACCTCCACAGGCACATCAGGGCACGTGTGCACTGCACTAGCTCACACACATGAACACACACATGTGCTCACACACATGGCTTACATTTTTTATTAATTTATTCTCTCATATATTACATCCTGACCACAGTTTCCCCTCTTCCCTCTCCTAGTCTCTCCCTCCCTCCCACTTTCTATCCACTCCTCCTCCATTTCCCTTCAGAAGAGGGTGAGCCTCCCAGGGATATCAACCAAACATGGCATATCAAGTTGCAATAAGACTAGGTACTTCTCTTCATATTAAGGCCAGACAAAGCAACCCAGTAGGAGAAAAATGGTCCCCAAAGCAGGCAAAAGCATCATAAACAGGCCCTATTTCATCTATTAGGAGCTCCACAAAAACACCAAGTTACACAACTATAACATATATGTATAGGGTCTAGGTTAGACCCATGTGGGTTCCCTGATTGTCAGTTCAGTCTCAGTAAGCCCCATGAGTCCAAGTTTGTTGATTCTGTGGGTTTTCTTGTGGTGTCCTTGACTCTTCTGTCCCCTACAATCCTTCTTCCCCTTCTTCTGCAGGATTCATCAAATTCCATTTAATGTCTAGTTGTGGGTCTCTGCATCTATTTCCATCAGTTGCTGGACAGAGCCTCCCTGATGGTGATTATGCCAGACTCCTACCTACGAATATAGCAGAATATCATTAGGAATCATATAACATCATGAAATTCGCAGGCAAATGAATGGAAATATATAAAAAAAAAACTTCTTGAGGGAGGTAACCCAGACCCAGAAAGACAAACATGGTATGTACTCACTTATAAGTAGATATTAACTGTAAAGTAAAGGATAATAATGCTACAATCCACAGACCCAGAGAGGCTAAGTAACAAGGAGGGCTTAAGGGTGGGGGGACGCATACATTTTCCTGGGAAGGAGAAACAGAATAGATATTGTGGGTAGACCAGGGGTGGGTGGGGACGGGGATAGGAGGGATCAGGTGGGGGGAGGATAGGGGAAAGAGTACTGGGAGAAATGACTGGAACCAGGGCGGGAGCAATTCGGAGGCCAAGTAGGAACCTAGTACAATGGAAACTCCCTGGAATCTATTAGGGTGACTCTAGCTAAGACTCCTAGTAATGGGGGCTACGGAGCCTGAACTGACCATCTCATGTAACCAGGCAAGACTTCCAGGGGAGGGACTGGGACACCAACCAAGCCACGTAACCTTTGACCTACAAATTGTCCTGCCAGCAAGATGTTCTGGGATAAAGGCGGCACAGAAATTGTGAGAGTGGCCAACCAGTGATCGGGTCAGCTTGAGCCCCATGCCACAGAGGGATCCCACCCCTGGTACTACCTGGAGGACCGGAAACCAGAGCCTGATGGCCCAGAAACCTGGAATAGAACCAAACACGCCCGCCAAAAAAGGGGAGGGGCTTAATTTTTTTTTTTTTTTTTTTTTTTTTTGGTTTTTCGAGACAGGGTTTCTCTGTATAGCTTTGCGCCTTTCCTGGAACTCACTTGGTAGCCCAGGCTGGCCTCGAACTCACAGAGATCCACCTGGCTCTGCCTCCCGAGTGCTGGGATTAAAGGCGTGTGCCACCACCGCCCGGCTTAATTATTTTTAAGCTTTTATTTTTTTAATTTTTAATTATTTCTTTGAAAATTTTACACAATGTATTTTGATCATATTGATCCCTATCCCACAGGTCCTCCCTGAATTCCACCTCCCCTTCCCTGCTCACCCACCTCCGTGTTCTCTTTTTTCTTCTAACCCATCACGTTCAATTTGTGTTATCCATACTCTCCTGGGTGTGTAGCCTTCTGATGAAATATAGTCAGCTTACCAGGGCCTACACTTTTAAAAAAATTCTTTTAGTTTTTGAGATTATAATATAATCATCTAATTTCCCCTTTCCCTTTATTTCCTCCAAACCCTTCCATATACCCCTTTGCTCTCTTTCATGTTCACGTTCTCTTTTTTCATTGTCATTATATGCATATAATATATACAAATATATTATATATAATATATGATATAAAAATATATATATAAATCTAACATTCTCCGAATAATGTTACTTGTCTGTATTAGTTAACTAAGGAACGCTGAGAGTGAGAGAGATAGTCTTTCTCAGAGAAGAGCACACCATTGGTTATCCAACACCAAAGGGCCAATCTTTTTTTTTTAAAGCACTTCCTGGTTTTATCTTATTTTATTTTATATTTTTTTCTTTATTATTATTATTATTAAGAAATTTTCTATTCATTTTACATACCAACCACAGATTCCCCTCTCCTCCTTCCTCCTGTCCCCCAGCCTTCCCTCCAACCACCTCCCATTCCCACCTCCTCCAAGGCAAGATCTCCATGGGGAGTCAGCAGAGCCTGGTACATTCAGTTGAGGAAGGTCCAAGCCCCTCCTCTCTGAACCAAGGCTGAGCAAAGTGTCCCATCATAGGCACTAGGCTCCAAAAAGTCAGCTCATGCACTAGGGACAGGTCCCAATCCCACTGCCTGGGAGCCCCCTAAACAGTTCAAGCTAAACAACTGTCTTGCTTATCCAGAGGGCCTAGTCCAGTACCATGGGGGATCCTCAGCTATTGGTCCACAGTACATGTGTTTCCATTAGTTTGGCTGGCAGTCTCTGTACATTTTCCCATTGTGATCTCAATGTCTCTTGCTCATAGAATCCCTCTTCTCTCTTATCAATTGGACTTCTGGAACTCAACCTGGCACCTGGCCGTGGATCTCTGCATCTGCTTCCATCAGTCACTGGATGAGGGCTCTGTGCTGTGGATATCACTCTGTATAAATAAAACACTGATTGGCCAGTAGCCAGGCAGGAAGTATAAGCGGGACTAGGAGAGAGGAGAGAGGAAAAGGAGAGGAAGGCAGCAGAGAGACACTGCCAGCCGCCTCCATGACAACGGAGATGTAAGGTACTGGTAAGCCACGAGCCATGTGGCAAAGTATAGATTAATAGAAATAGGTTAATTTAAGATATAAGAACAGTTAACAAGAAGCCTGAGACATTAGGACAAACAGTTTAAATAATATAAGCGTCTGTGTGTTTATTTTATAAGTGGGCTATTGGACCACCAGTGCTTGGCGGGACCCGGAGAGAAAACTCTCAAGCTACATCTCTATGATGACAGTTAGGGTATTCAGCCATCTGATCACCGGAGTAGGCCAGTTCAGGCACTTTCTTGACTATAGCCAGTAGTCTATGGTGGGGTCATCCTTGTGGATTCCTGGGAACTTCCCTAGCACTCTGTTTCTCCCTATTCCCATGATGTCTTCATTTATCATGGTATGTCTTTCCTTGCTCTCCCATTCTGGCCCTGTTCCAGCTCAGACCTCCAGTTCCCCTATGGTCTCATCCCCCATCCTTTGCATTTCATTACCCCCCTCACCCCCAGTTTGCTCATGTAGATCTCATCTATTTCTCCTTCTCTGGGCGATCCATGAGTCCTGCCTAGGGTCCTCCTTTCTAGTTAGCCTCCCTGGAGCTGTGGATTGCAGTTTGGTTATCCTATGCTTTACATCTAGTATCCACTTATGAGTGAGTACAAACCATGTTTGTCCTGGATTACCTCTGAGTCTGGGTTACCTCACTCAGGATGATATTTTCTAGTTCCATTCATTTGCCTGCAAATTTCATGATGTCATTGTTTTTCTCTGCTGAGTAGTACTCCATTGTGTATATGTACCACATTTTCTTTATCCATTCTTCAGTTGAGGGGCATCTAGGTTGTTTCCAGGTTCTGGCTACTACAAATAATGCTGTTATGAACATAGTTGAGCATGTGTCCTTGTGGTATGATTGAGCATTCCTTGGGTATATGCCCAAGAGTAGTATAGCTGGGTCTTTAGGAAGACTGATTCCCAATTTTCTGAGACGCCTTCATACTTATTTCTAAAGTGGCTATACAAGTTTGTATTCCCACCAACAGTATACGGATGTTCCCCTTGCTCCACATCCTCTTTAGTGTTTTTGATCTTAGCCATTCTGGCAGGTGTAAGATGGTATCTCAGAGTCATTTTGATTTGCATTTCCGTGATGACTAAGGATGTTGAGCAATTCCTTAAATGTCTTTCAGTCATTTGAGATTCTTCTGTTGAGAATTCTCTGTTTATCTCTGTAGCCCATTTTTTAATTGGATTGTTAGGTATTTTGATGTCTAATCTCTTGAGTTCTTTATATATTCTGGAGATCAGCCCTCTGTCAGATGTAGGGTTGGTGAAGATCTTTTCCCATTCTGTAGGCTGTCATTTTGTCTTATTGACCATGTCCTTTGCCCTACAAAAGCTTCTCAGTTTCAAGAGGTCTCACCAAATGGTCAATCTTGAAAAGACACATACAAGTAACACACAGGGCCTCCACTCTTAAAGAAAACTGACTCTCCCTTTCCCCACAGCTGTTAATTACTAGTAACTCTTCAGCTAGGGCAGGACTTCATGATCACCTCCCATCTCCATGCTGCAATTTTTTTCTGGCTTGAGCTTATACAAGATTTGTACATGCTGTCACAACCACTGTGAGTTCACATGTGCATCTACTGTATTGCATCTGGAAAACATGGTTTTCTCACAGGTATTCACCACCTCTTATTTCCTTACATAACAATTCCTAAGCATTGGAAAGAAGGAACGTGATACAGATTTCCCATTTACCATTACCTCTTTTGGAATTGTTGGCCAGGGAGGCCTCATAGACCAAATATTACAAGATAATACCAACACTCTTGATTACCTTCCAGAACTTGATTATAAGACCCTATTATCAAAGACACTGCATATTTGAGCTACAGAATATGGAGATCAAGCTGGTACTGGCCTTGAAAGTTCATCCTTACTGGCTACCTTTCATAGTGCTGGAAGGTGCTACTCTTACTACCAGAGGAGAAAATAGTCATCAATCTTCCTCAATTGTGACCCATGCAAGCTACAGTCATGACTGACCTGCCAAGACATGCCCACTTGTACAGTAGCAGCATGAATGTCATGGGAGTAGCCAACCATTTTCTGATTGGATTTAAAGATTAAATCCTTGTCTCTGCTCGTTGACATTTGTGGTGACAGCACAAGCTCCAGTGTTATGGTCTTATTGTTCCCATCTGAAACGTCATAAAAACAGTTTACTGTCTGTCTGTGTTTTTAATCTGTATTCTGGTCTTCTGAACTCTAACACAATGACCCACTAAGCTACGCTTGCAGCCTTCTAGAGCTTCTCTGGCACACAACTCCAAAATCCTGCAAATTTTCCTCCAAAGACAGTTCCAATGACCTCAGAAGCATGTGGTGAGATCTAGTCTCTGCTTCTGGCGCCAATTTCCTCTTAGTTACCTCATTGCTGTGACCAAATATCTGATGGAAACAACACAAAAGAGGCACGGTTTATCTTGGCTCTGAGTATCATGGCAGAGGAGCAGGAGTGTATGTTAGAGGCTATTTATAGCATGGCAGGCCAGAAAACAGAAAGAGTGAGACAGCTTTTAGAAATAATATAACCCCATGAACCCATGCCGTACTACTGAGACAGAGCTGACTTCCTGCGTCTCCCCAGCATTCCAAAATGGTACCACTGGCTGGGAAACAGGCATTCAAATCATGAGCATGGAGGGGAGGGACGGTTCAGATTCAAAACATAACATAAATATATCTGTAGGCAAAAAAGATCCAGGTTCAGAAAAGGCAAGTCCACAAAGCTTTTGTTGAGTTGCTAAAATAGGCAGCCAGGATTTCTATAATGGAAACCCTTACTTCCTCAACTACTCTTGTTCAGTTAATGCCCAGGACCTCCTAGGGACATCCTTAAAAGCAGGTGACAAAGAAAAGCCCTTTAAGGTAAGACACTGGGGGTAAATGAAAGTTAGGCTCTGATTTTTGCACAAGGCATCACAGGTCATTGGGTCAGGTTCCGGGCAGTCAGGGTTTGACTGTTAAACAGAAGAAATTTTTTGCTTTCTTTCTTTATTCTGGCCTTTTGGTCTCTACAGATCAGAAAGGTCAGCTCGTTGACAAGGAATGATGTTCTTTTTCTGCCAGGGGTGAGAAGAGAAGCTGGGTAGCTCTGATTGTTGATGCTGACATGTCATGAGTTCCAGGGTCATATGAAATAAAAGGCTTAAGCTGCATTTGGAGAGGTCAGGAAGTGGTGTTGTAATAGGCCAAAGGACAGACTGGCATTGTGCGGAGGTCAAGAGGACCTCAGTGGTGGAAGATAGTTATTAATGTTGATAGAAATGATTGACATTTCTGAGGCAATACCACCTGGAGTTCAATGGCCTTTATTCTAGAAGATGCCAATCATTCCAGAAGCTTAAGTAAGCATGAACTAAAGACACAGAGCAGAATTAAAAACAAGAATAGGTCTATAAGAAATAAGAGAGTCGAAATTCATTCAGAAAAGTTACCTGGGGCCTGTCCCAGCCAAGAGATCTATCATAAACACTTATTCAGACCCAAGAACAATCTAGTACTTTCTTTGACTTTTGAGTGATTTTTCTCTACATCTTCTGAAGTATTGACCCAGAAACAACAGGTTGCACTAAGGAAGATACATTTGCCTCCCAGGTCTATAGAGCAACATCCAGTACCCTCCAATTACCCAGGATTTCTATTAGGAAGCTGAGACTTTGTCAGGCTTCTCTAGCATCTCCTTCCAGATGAATTGTAGGTTTAGAGAGATATTTCTGACACTCATTTCTATAGCTGAGATTCATACTACCCAAATGAGATCTCAAAGAATGGACCAGTCTAAAGTTGCCCATTCTGAGACCATATTATTTGTGGCCAATTCCAAAACTGGGAATGCCTGACATCCCTAGGATTTTGTTTTTGTTACATTTGAAGCAAGAGTTTAAAGCCAGGCATTTATTCTATTAAGTGGCTAGTGGTTTATTTTCATTTTTTTGTATTTGAAAGTTTATTTATAATTACTTCTGCTCTCAATCATTCATGCAGTGCTAGGTATTGAATCCAGGGCCTTATGCATGCCAGGTAAATACTCTGCTAAATTAACTACATTGCTGTGGGATGGTCTGTATGTCAAATGTGTTGCTGATTGGTCAATAAATAAATCACTGATTGGCCTGTGGCCAGGCAGGAAGTATAGGCGGGACAAGGAGGAGAATAGAGCTGGGAAGTGGAAGGCTGAGTCAGAGAGACACTGCCAGCCGCGATGATGAGAAACAGCATGTGAAGGTGCCGGTAAGCCACGAGCCATGTGGCAAGGAATAGATTTATAGAAATGGATTAATTTAAGCTGTAAGAACAGTTAGCAAGAAGCCTGCCATGGCCATACAGTTTGAAACCAATACAAGTCTCTGTGTTTACTTGGTCGGGTCTGACGGCTGTGGGACTAGCAGGTGAGAGAGATTTGCCCTGACTGTGGGCCAGGCAGGAAAACTTCAGCTACAAATGGCGTCCAACGTGGTGGCAAGAGTTTCCACCTAAAAACTGAGAAAAAAGATTCTAAAACGGAGCTAAAAACAGTTCCTAGTTGTCTCTTTCAAGTTAGCAGCAGCCTGCTGGTTTGAGCTACTGGTGGGTTCCTAGCGTGCGTGCTCGACCTGCCTATGGCGGGAATGAGGCCTTTGCAAGTGGCACTTTGAGCTGCATGGTGCATTTAGCCTTTGCTGGTGCAGAGCAAAAGGGGAGGTTTCTGGGCTACACGCTGCTTGGCTAAAAGCATAGACCCCCGATAGCTCCCAAAGCTGGCGGTAAACCATGGCCATGTTGGGAAGCTGAGGTGGGCGGAGCCAGCAGCCACAGCTGCTGCAGCTTAAAGCAACAGATTCACAATAAGACAGATTCAGATGTAATAGTTTAAAATGTGTGTAAAATATACGTAGGCTTAAAAGAGACAAAAAAAAAAGGTGATATATACAGTATAGAAACAAATACATAGTTTTAAAAAATAAAGTCTTTAAAGAGACAGTAAAATTAATATAAAAAATAAGCCACGTAGAGATGACTATTACACAGAGAATCTGGATTGTGTTGTCTTTGGGATTTTTAACTGCAGAAAAACATTTGATTACAAAAGCTGTTGAGTTATGCCAAAATGTATATTTTAAAGGTACCTTGACTTTAAAATTTGGATGTAAGGATATGTTGCTTTGGAAAGGAGACTCTGCTTTTGTTCCCACAGAAAGCCAGAGGCTATGGATTTGTTCCAGATTAAGACACATCAGGTTTGACCAGCCAAGACCACCTGAAAGGTCTTCGATGACACCATGGCCCAGATGATCCAACATCCAGAACCGTTTCAAGGCAACTGGCTCAGATGATACAGCCTCATGGACTACTCCATGATCCTAAAATTTTCTTTGTTTCCCCAGAAGATACAGCGCCCCCCTCCAGCAGGAAGTAGTAAGAGAAGCTACGCCCAAATTCCCAAATATACCAAGCTGACTTTAGAGATGTGTAAAGGTTAAAACCTTCCTTTTTAAGAAAAGAAAAGGGGAGGTGCTGTGGGATGGTCTGTATGTCAAATGTGTTGCTGATTGGTCAATAAATAAATCACTGATTGGCCTGTGGCCAGGCAGGAAGTATAGGCGGGACAAGGAGGAGAATAGAGCTGGGAAGTGGAAGGCTGAGTCAGAGAGACACTGCCAGCCGCGATGATGAGAAACAGCATGTGAAGGTGCCGGTAAGCCACGAGCCATGTGGCAAGGAATAGATTTATAGAAATGGATTAATTTAAGCTGTAAGAACAGTTAGCAAGAAGCCTGCCATGGCCATACAGTTTGAAACCAATACAAGTCTCTGTGTTTACTTGGTCGGGTCTGACGGCTGTGGGACTAGCAGGTGAGAGAGATTTGCCCTGACTGTGGGCCAGGCAGGAAAACTCTAGCTACACTACATCCCCAGCCCAGGCATTTATTCTTAAAGAAAAAAAAGCCTAGAAAGGAAAGATCACAAGATAGGAAATCTGACACACTGACAGCCTGAGAACTAGGGAGAGAAGCCACCATCATATATTAGCCTGTCACTTAGTCAGGAGCACTTAGATACATGTTGATCTCATATAGAAGACAATAACTTGTCCCCTTAAGGCTTACTTCAGTGTTTGGCCTATGACTCCTGCATTGGGAGTCTGTCAATATATTGATGTACTTGACTAGAATAGAGGGACCCCAGAGTCTCTGGGCATTTAATCCTTTTGTTCTAAGACCAGAGAAGTAGTCCTCTATACACAGAGGTTGGCCAATAGTTGCACAGTTGTGAGAAACGTGGACATGTCAGATTTTGAAAGATCAAAGCTGAAGGGGAAAAAAGTCTCACCCGCTTTCACGCAGAACTACAGCTAGTTATATTTCTCAGAGGGCCGGCAACCTTCCCTATTACTGAGTAGTTTCAACTTTGGTAGTATTGAAATGAAAAGGAGCCAGTAAATAATGTAGTTACAGTAATTTTACTTTGAATCCCCTGGAACTGGAGTTATAGATGGTTGTGAACTTCCACATGGGTCCTGGGAACAGAACCTAAGTTTTCTGCCAGAGTAGCCAGCATTCTTAACCTCTAAGCCATTTTTCCAGCCCCTAGATTATCCCTTTCAAGCCTCCTAGGAGTTTTAGGGAGCCAATATGGCTGGAGATGGTGCCTCGTTGTAAGAACTTCACCCCACTAGTAATGAAAGGAGGGCCCTCATTGGATTGTAGGGACCCAGGGAGCCCTGTGTGGGCTCTGTGAGGATAATGTACTGTGAGGATAATGGTTACCTCTGAGGCCCTTTCTATCTTGACAGAAAGTGCCTCTAGTCACACAGTGAAGGTGTTATGCTGGAGATCTTTAGCTTGTGTCAACAAGCCAGAGCCATTTGGGAAGAGGGAACCTCAACTGAGAAAAATGCCCCCTCCAGATTGGCCTGTGGGAAAAAAGGTTTGTGATGAATTTTCTTAATTGATGATTGATGTGGTGAGGCACAGCTTACTGGGGACGTGACACCTCTGGTATTCTGGGTGCTATAAGAAGGCAGGAGGAGCAAGTCATGGGAGAGCAAGCCAGTAAGCAGCACTCCTCAGCATCAGCTCCTGGCTTCAGGTTCCGGCCTCATTTGAGTTTCTTCTCTGACTTCCCTCAGTGATTGACTGTGATGTGGAACGTAAGCTGAAATAAACCCTTTCTTCCTCAAGCTGGTCATGGTGTTTAATCACAACAATAGAAACCCTAGCAAATCCAGGGATCAACTAGAATTAGTAGATATTGAAGTCCTTCCATGGGAACACGGTAGTGAAATCTATTTGGCAATAATTCCACAGCATAGATCCCTACACTGGACAGGCTGTAGAAAGAGAGGATGTCTGAGAAAAAGTGAGATAAATTTTGGAAATTACCTATACATTTTGAGAGATCTCCATGCCTATTTAAAAAAGGTTCAGTTAGAATTCAGAGGGCTCTGGTACCCATGTGTGTGGAGTAATAAAAATTACTATGAATCTTTTATTGGGAGAACCCAGAGAGTGACAGCTTGCTTTCTGGACTCTGAAGTCATCTATTTGAGGTGACTATGAAACCCTGACTTAAGACCTTTTGAGTTTCCTGAGGGGTACATTAAGGTTGAGAGAGAGTGGGGTTGAGAATTAAGGCAACCTAGAGCGGAAACCAAGCTGCCTGTTGAACCTGTTGATTTCTCAGAAGTTACCCTGAAAAATAACAGTGTGGTCCTTTTGCTGGGTCTTGAAATGTATAATGGCCACCTGAGTTGAAATCAAGATGGTTTCTCATAGGTACAAAATCTCAGGGGAACATTTTGTTTGTTTTTATTTTTGTTTTAATTTTAAGTACATGAGTACTGTATTTACATCATTTTCATTCCTCCTTTTCTTTCTCTAACTCTTCCCACATCCCCTTTGACTCCTTCTCAAACTCATGACATTTTTTGATTATTATTATTACATATATGCATATACATAACACATGTATGTGTATAAGTACACAACCTACCAAGCCCACTTAGTGTTACTGGTATGTACACGTATTTGGGGCAGACCACTCAGGATCTGATAATCTGTCAGAGAGCTCATCCCGAGACAAAACTGGTTCTCCCTCTCACAGCCATTGATTGCCTAAGTCTCTTCACCAAGGGATGGGACCTTTGAAATTTTCACATCCACATTGTCATGCCAATTGGTGTTGCCATTATGTAGGTATTGTTTAGGCAACCATATTGTTTTTCATGGACACAGCTTCTCTATCATGTATAGAAGATGTTATCTATTGGTAATAATCTTGGTCCTCTGCTCTGTGGTGGTATTGTGTTCCCCAAAATATTGTGTACCCTAATAAACTTATCTGGGGTCAGAGAACAGAGCAGCCACTAGATAGATACAGAGGCCAGAAAATGGTGGCGTACATGCCTTTAATCCTATCACTTGGGAGGCAGAGATTCATCCAGATCTCTGTGAGTTTAAAGCCTGACTCATGTCTTTAATCCCAGGAAGTGAGCCTTTAATCCCAGGAAGTGATGGCAGAAAGCAGAAAGGTGTATAAGGTGTGAGGACCAGGAACTAGAGCTGGTTAAGCTTTTAGGCTTCGAGCAGCAGTTCAGCTGAGTGCCATTTGGGTAAGAACTGAGAGGCTTCCAGTCTGAGGAAACAGGATCAGCTGAGGAATTGGCAAGGTGAGGTAGCTGTGGCTTATTCTGCTTCTCTGATCTTCCAGTATTCACCCCAATACCTGGCCCAGGTTTGTTTTTATTAATAAGACCTTCTAACAATTCATGCTACACTGCTTGTACAATCTTTCTGCTCAGGGACATGTTTAAAGCAGGGTAATGGGCAATGAGGAGGTGCTTCTCTCCCCAGATGGCTTCATGAATGTGAGTCACATGGAATGCATACATTTGTGTGAAGGTTAAGACTTATTCCTAGTGAGGGTGGACAGTTCTACTTTGAGGGCTGCTGCTGCTGCTGAGGAATTACTGAGGAGGGGCCCAGATCCTAATAACTCTGTGAAGCTCACTGCTGCATACTCAGAAATGCTGTGTCCTGACACCATGTCCATACTTCCATCTGCGAAATGGGTTGGGAAAGTAGGGCATCCTGCAGGTCTGGTCTAGCACTGCAGGTAAAGTCAATTGTTTACACACCAATGCCATAGAGAGGCCTTGGGGTTAGGATCTTACAGTAAGGTAGCAGCTTGTAAAGCGTGACAGGGTTTTACGGGGTGCTCTAAATTCGTAAGAGAAGCATCTGGTCCCTGTTGAAACTGGTCCAAAGACTCTGGAGTGGAGAGTTTTAAGATAGGGATGTAAGCTATCATCTCTATCTCGGGGTTCACTTAGATACCTCTTTAATCAAGACAGCCACATCTGCCACGCCCAGATGGAAGCAGGGCAGCCTTGTGACACCAGGTCTAATGAGTTGGAAACATAAGCAATTGGGTGCTGGAAGGACCCCCAAAGTCTGGTTGTAACTCTCAGGGCTGCTTCTTTTGCCCCTGTACATAGAGAGAGAAGGGTCTAGCAAGATCAGTGTCTGTTTTAGAGACCATTCCATCTCATGGATCCAGTCTAATAGCTCTTTCTCTGGTCCTCTTAAGGCCTCATAGAGAGATCTACCAATAAAGCTGAACTGGGGACAGTCTAAATTCTGCATAACTTTGCCATGCTCAGGAAGGGCCATCATTGTTTTGAGATGTGGGGCACCACAGTTAAAATGGCACCCTTGCAGTCACTGGAAATATTCCTTAAACTTTGGGGTAATGTAAGTCCCAGGAACTAGATCATACAGCACCTAGTTTGAGATTTGAGTATTAGAGGGATATATGAAGCCAGATTTTGAAAAGTTAAAGTACTATTTTGCTCCAGAGTGAGTTTGTTTAGGCTGTAAACTAATACATCATTTATGTATTGAAGGATACTTCTCCAAGAATAAAACTGAAGGGAGGGTAGGTTTCAGAATGGGGACCATCCAGAAAGCCCTGATGTAAGACAATCCAATAAGCTTCTGAATAACCTAGGTGAAGGAGTCCATCTCTTAAAGGTGACTAGGAACTGAGAGTCTGGATATATGAAAATACAAAAGAAAGCACCTTTGAAATCCAACATCGTAAACCAAGAAGAGTTGGAGAGTATCTGTTCTAAGAAGATTTTTTTTTTTTTTTTTTTTTTTTTTTTTTTGGTTTTTCGAGACAGGGTTTCTCTGTAGCTTTGCGCCTTTCCTGGAACTCGCTTTGGAGACCAGGCTGGCCTCGAACTCACAGAGATCCGCCTGGCTCTGCCTCCCGAGTGCTGGGATTAAAGGCGTGCGCCACCACCGCCCGGCTGTTCTAAGAAGATTTAAGGATTAGAATTTATGGGATGGTGAAGGACCACAACGTCACATGACTCACAGGTGCTGTATCGTCCCAGAGGATCCATCTGGCATATTACTGCTACAACAGTGATATTGTATAGAGGGTTCCATGGAGGAGTCAGTCACTTATCAGCCAGAGTCTATAGAGCCTTTCATGCCTCAGGCTTTACAGCAGTGGTTCTCAACCTTCCTAATGCCGTGACCCTTTAATATAGTTCCTCATGTTGTGGTGACCCCCGCATCACAAAATTATTTAGTTGCTACTTCATAACTGTAATTTTGTTACCATAGTGAATTGTAATGTTAATATCTGATATGCAGGATATCTGATTTGCAAACCCAAAGGGGTTATGACCCACGGTTTAAGAAAGGATGACCCCACCTTAGACTACTGGCAATAGTCGAGAGGGTGCCTGAACTGGCCTACTCCAGTAATCAGATGGCTGAATACCCTAACTGTATTCATAGAGCCCTCATCAAGTGACTGATGGAAGCAGATGCAGAGATCTATAGTCGGGTGCCAGGCCGAGCTCCAGGAGTCCAAACAGTGAGAGAGAGGAGGGATTCTATTAGCAAGGGACATCAAGATCATGATGGGAAAATGTACAGACTGCCAGTCAAACTAGTGGAAACACATGAACTGTGATCAATAGCTGAGAAGCCCCCGTGGTACTGGATGAGGCCCTCTGGATAAATGAGACAGTTGTTTAGCTTGGACTGTTTAGGGGGCCCCCAGGCAGTGGGATAGGGACCTGTCCCTAGTACATAAGCTGGCTTTTTGGAGCCTAGTTCCTATGGTGGGACACTTTGCACAGTTTGGTGCAGGGAGGAGGGGCTTGGACCTGCCTCAACTGAATGTACCAGGCTCTGCTGACTCCCCATGGAGACCTTGCCTTGGAGGAGGTGGGAATGGGGGGTAGGTTGGAGGGGGGAAGGCTGGAGGACGGGAGGAGGGAGGAGAGGGGGATCTGTGGTTGGTATGTAAAATGAATAGAAAATTTCTTAATTAAAAAAATGCAGCAGCAGTAGAGCAGAAGCTAGGACGGAAGGACTGACTGAAAACACCAGAGGACACTGCACATTTGATAACTGATCATTGGTTTGTTATGTTTATTGTTCCATAGTTTCAAGGTTTAACTAGTTCTATAATATTTGAGGCTTTGTTTATAAAGCCATTTTTTTCCTGATTAAAAGGGGAAAGTATACTTTCACTGTGACCTAAATAAAAGTTGTCAAAAGTTAAAAAAAAAAAGAAACCTGCTTTAAAGGATATTGATATTTCATGGAAAATTGTTTGATATTTAAGAGTAATTGTGACAGGAAAATTGTAGTGAATGCCCAAGACTGGATGTATACCAGACTTCAGAAGGAACTGCTTGAGTGATGCAAGGGTCTATAATAGAGACTGTGGGGCAAGCATATGAGTTTCAGACATCTCTGAGCCATTATAGTGTAGGGGACTAGGTATTAGGGATGTCAAAGGGCCTCTAAACTCTCAAAGAATCTCAAGTGAGTCTTAGGTTTAGATGTGATGTTTCTACAAAGAAAGAGAATTAAACAACTAGTTAGGACCAGAAAGGAATGAAGATATTTGTCTATCATAGAACTTAAAGGGGGTAGAACTGACTGGTTAGGGTTTGTGCTCAGTATTTGTGAAATGGAATGGAGAATGGAAAATCTAAGCAAAGGAGGTGATCACTCCCAGACCCAAAAGGAATATACATCTACAGTTAACCAAGGCTCATCCTTGAGATGGAGAACATGGGAGCATGTATAGCTTCAGTCCAAAAAGTGGGGTAGACCCTTTCATTGTTTGACTCTTCATAGTCCAAGAACAATGTCAGGAAAATTGGTTCTTTTCCAGGTTTGACTTGAGTCTGAGGCCCTTGCATGGAGACTGCCTTTCTCTCACAGATGTGAGAGAGATATTCCCACTTACAGTGACCCCTCACTTTGCAGTTTGTACATAGCCCCGGGGTAGGCTGACAGTCCAAAAGCTTTGGACACTTCCAGCTGAAATGTTCTTGGTACAAGAGAGCAGAAAAGAGGCCTTTGACCAGAGTCTGAGTTTGTCCTCTTAGGCTGAATTGAGTGGCCACTACATTGAGATCTAAGATGTCCTGAGATGGACAAGGAAGAAGTGGTTGCTAGAGGATTATTAATTAGGCTTGTCTCTTGTCTCCTTCTTCCTCCAGTTTGGCACCCATGCTTCATGGGGTCTCCTTTTTGAAGACATAAAAGTTATGTCTAATAAAATAGTAAGGATTCTCTGGTCCAAGGTTTCATCTAATAGCTGGCTTACAAAATATTCACTTGGCATGGCTTAGTCTTCCAGATTCTCTGGATCCATGTTAGTGTGCTTGTGCATTATTTCAGCTGGCCTAGACTGAAAGAGAGCAGGGATTTTGGAAGCTCCCTCTGTTATTTCTTGTAACTTATGGTTAGTGAGTTTGATAATGGTCTTTTTCATGTCTTCTAAAGTCAGGTAATCAGTTTCAGTGGGTCCTTTCCCCCTTCCCACTCCCTACACCAATTGCCCAATATGACCAGCAGGGCTCTGTGTAGAGCATGGCAGTGGAATTGAACCAAGTTGTAGCTGAGTCATGAATGTGAACATCATCAGCCCAGGACCACAGGACTTTTCCTCACCCACACAACAGGTGGTCAGGGTGGCATAGACATTTGATAGGTTTCAAATGCTTCAGAAAGTCCTTGAAACTGACCAGATACACTAGGCCCCTCCCTACTGCTGAGAGACACTCTCAAACTAGCGGAACTGTCTGAAATTAGTAGAGACAAGTTGAGCTAACGAAAGAGGCTCAGACCAATTGATCTGCTTGGAAAAACTGCTCAAACTTATTCAGCTGCCTACAGGTCATGCAGTGAGTTCCAGGGTTTCCACCAAGCTGGACTTTGGTAGTATCCTTACTTTGGTATGTTTTTGGTTCCCTGTCTGGGTTGAACAGATCTTTGTTCACGTCTAGTGTCACACAACAACTGTGTTCACTTTTAGTGTCACACAACTGCTAACCTCAACTTGCAAGACAATGCATTCATTAGTGTTTAAGTCACTAATCTTGTGATAGTACATTGTAGCAGCCACAGGAAAGGAAAGATACTAAACATGCACACAGGTTCTCTATCAAAGCCGAGCTGTGTGGTGATATTGTGTCCCCCAATATATTGTGCATCCTAATAAACTTATCTGGGGTCAGAGAACAGAACAGCCATTAGATATAGAGGCCAGAAAATGGTGGCACTCACACCTTTAATCCTAGCATTCCAGAGGCAGAGATCCAGACAGATCTGTCTGAATCTCTGTGAGTTCAAAGCCACACTGGAAACAGCTAGGCATAGTAACAAGAGCCTTTAATCTCAGGAAGTGATGGCAGGATGCAGAAAGGTATTTAAGGCATGAGGACGAGGAATTAGAGCCTAGTTAAGCTTTTAGGCTTTTAGCAACAGTTCAACTGAGATTCATCCTGGATGATGATTGAGAGGCTTCCAGTCTGAGGAAACAGGATCACCTGAGGAATAGGCAAGGTGAGGTGGCTGTGGCTTGTTCTGCTTCTCTGATCTTCCAGAATTTACCCTAATACCTGGCTTTGGGTTTGTTTTTATTAATAAGACCTTTTAAGATTCATGCTACAGAGCTGGATTCTACTGATGATCTTTCTCCAGCAGAGACTTACATATAGGGGTTTAGCTCAACAGCAGAACATTTACCTGCCGAAATCCATCCACAGCCCACAAGGTGGCACTCTCTGCACTCATTGTAATCCAGCAGGTGAAATTGCGAGCAAGCCACTTACCCAACATGGGTACTGAGCAATGAATGAACACGTACCTTGTCAAGGATATAAGGTACCAGAACTGGGTAGAAAATGAGATCCAGAAGGCCTGAACACAAAGTCTTACAAAATCAGCGTATGTGAAAAACAAGTTGGCCAAGATAAAAGCTGAACTACCACCTTCCTGCTGCCCCAGCCAAGACTGACTGAATCCAGACCAATGGGGCGATCATAAAAGCACCTCAGAAAATGACCTACAACTCATTACAAGGCTGAAATGCATACCCCTTGGTGGAGATTTCAGTTGATAATGAGTCATGGGATATATGAAGTTGCATATAGAACTACATGCAGTTGAACAAGTAGAAGAAAACTTACACTGTGCAAATGTGCCAAACAGTCTGTGCTATACAAATAAGCTCCAGATCTTGTGCTATGTGACATAAAAGCTCCAATCTTAACACAGAGGGTCCATGGAGCGACTTAAACTCTCTTTGCTCCAGTCTGTGTCATTCCTCAGAAGTATGTCTTTTCCTAATAAACTCTCTGTGTTTCTGCTGTGATTGTCTCTGGATAATTCTTTATTCTAGGACTTGAGAACCTGGAATCTCCCTGGAGGCATCTACTGACACCTAATATCTCTTGACATCAGTCAACAAGCCAAGCAAAGAGGTGAGATTTATTCTTTTAAATCTTAAAATTCTGCCGGGTGGTGGTGGCACATGTCTTTAATCCCAGAACTTGGTGGCAGAGGCAAGCAGATCTTTGTGAGTTTGAGGCCAGCCTGGTCTACAGAGCGAGATCCAGGAAAGGCACAAAGCTACACAGAGAAACCCTGTCTCGAAAAACCAAAAAAAAAAAAAAAATCTGAAAATTCCTACTCATTCCTGGGGCAGCTGAGAGGAACCACTTCAAATTGCAGTCATAATCCAGACAGTTAAACATAGAGTACCCACCACTTGAAGACTCCCGTGACAAGGATCAACTAGTCATGAGCCTCGGTTAGAAGTTAACCCTACTGCAAGCAAGAAAATTTGTCCATGCATCAAGTACACTGTAAAATCATACATTGCCCATGTTCCACAGCAGCAGCTCCCGGGTAATCACTAATAACCTAAAAGAGGCCAGGCATGTCTTGTCTTCCTTCTCTCTCTCTCTCTCTCTCTCTCTCTCTGTCTTCTTCAGCAATCACTCTTCCTTGCTTCTCCCCTTCCTTCTTTCCTTCCTTCCTCCCTGCCTTCCTTCCCAGATTCTTTCTTTCCTTTTTTCCTTCCATCCCCACTTCCCTTCTTCCCTTCTTCATCACTTCTTTCCTTCCTGCTTTCACCATTTCATTTTGGATTTCCCTGAGGAGTATAGTGGGTGGATGATAGGAAATGGGCTGTCTGGGCATTTATTATTGGTCAAGACACTGAGTTACAGTGTGTGTAGAGTCCATATGGATGGTTCTGAGTGATGATAAGGCAGGGATCCCAGATCTAGTGTACATCCAGCCACAGCTCTGCCATTCACTGCCACTTCAGTGAGCTCTCCTGCAACACTTGGACCTCATGTGTCTCTCCCCATTCACATCATTCCTCATCAACTTTGCTCTAAGCTTTCTGCTGCATCTCTGTACTGCTATTTCCTATCTACTTTAGATGTGCTTTATGTAGCTAGAGTTTTCCTGCCCGGCCCACAGTCTGGACAAATCTCTCTCACCTGCCAGTCCCACAGCTGCTCAGACCCAACCAAGTAAACACAGAGACTTATATTGTTACAAACTGTATGGCCATGGCAGGCTTCTTGCTAACTGTTCTTACAGCTTAAATTAATCCATTTCTATAAATCTATACCTTGCCATGTGGCTCGTGGCTTACCGGCATCTTCGCATGCTGTTTGTCATCGTGGCAGCTGGCAGTGTCTCTGACTCAGCCTTCCACTTTCCAGCTTTATTCTCCTCCTTGTCCTGTCTATACTTCCTGCCTAGCCACTGGCCAATCAGTGTTTTATTTATTGACCAATCAGAGTAACACATTTGCCATACAGAACATCCCACAGCAGCTTTATTCTTTTCTCTTACTGTAAACAGTTCCATCTCAGAGGGTATGGACTTAGTCTCCCAAGTAGTAAGACACTTCCTTGAGCATGGACTTCAGGAAGAGAAGGGTTATCCATTTGCACTTTTAACCTGGATGACAATCTGGAGGGTCAGCAGGAATCCCAGAACCATTTGCATAGGCAAGCCTGTAGAGAGCAAGTGAAGTTTTGAGTGAAAGTGCATTATTTATTTGTCATGAGCACAGCCATGCCAAGGACCCCAGTGTCTCAGACCCAGGGGAGTGGCAGAGCCTTTCCCAGGTGAGGCCCTGGGGGATGGCAAAGCCTTCCTTTGTTCTATGTGCGATTACTGAACATGGGTGCAGAAAACATCCATGTTAGCTTTCTTCCCACCCTTATGTTTATAGCCTGCAGACCGCTCGCTCCCTTACAGAAACTGCTCCTACTAAAATTAACTAAAGCTGCCTCTTGTTTCAGCTGTATATAACAACCCTGCCTCCTTGTTTATGTGAATGCAATAATCCCATCTCTCCCACCTGTTCAGTTACATGTAGTAAACATGCTAAGCTTCTAGAATTCTGTGGCTTCTTCATAAGAGAGCCTGGTCCACCTGATCCAGCTTTTCTGTGTGTTGTTTGTCTTTTCATCATTCCCTCACCACTCAAGTCAGGTCAATCCCTGGAACCGTGCAGCAGAGTACAACACAAATCCCTTCTTCAAAGAACCTAGGCAGCTGGACCTTCTCACAGCTCTCAGAAGAAAAATCTTGCTCGATCAAGGCAAAATAAATACCTTCAGAGGCTTCCACATTAGGAGCTTGCAGCCCAGTGTCTCATGATTCTCAAATAAATGACACTAACCTTCTAACCCTCTAGTAGGCTACTCTTGATTTATCAAAAATTCCTAATAGTTTGATGGTAGTGGGGGATAGCCTAACTCATCCTGTATTCTAAGCTTCTTTACTCTGTACACTACTGAATTGAGGGATGGTCCATCCCATCGGGTCTTCTTGAAGATTCTGCGTATAGGGTGGAGGGATAGCCTCCCCCCATTGCAGAGGCCCTCTGTTTTTGGCTTTCCCACTTAGGAAACTCCTTTCCTCAGCCTCCTTGCTATCCTCAAAAGCTAAAATCTGTCTAATTCTGACAAACTGAAGAAAAGGTTAAAGGTTTCTACAACACTATCTGGCTTCAATGATGCCTGAAGTCATGAAAAAGTTTGAGTAAAGTGTGGAAGAACCTTTTCTTGGTCCTGAGTACTTGTACCTCTGAGGGAATGCAAAGGCTCTGGACTGGAAGCTATGAGGCAGGTGGCTCAAAACTGTTCAATGTTCCAATGCCAGTCCTCCCAGATCACTCTCAGCTCAGGATTACACTACAACAGCAGGGACCCATAGATTCAGGCTGATAATGAAAAGCTTCCAGCAACAACAGGAAGTCACATTAAGAAACTCATCAACTATGATAAAATTAAAGAGGTTACACAAGAAACAGAAGAAAGCCCTGCCTACTTTCTCAACAGGTTAACTGGGACCTTCAGAAAATAAAGGTTACCTCAGTTGACCCTCCTCTGCTCTTCATGTCTTGAACCTGTGTCTGCATAACAAGTATCCTTTCTAGATTACTTTTGCTTTTGTTACAACTCATAAATGTAGCTATATGACTTTCAACTTTGCTATACTAAGAATGTACTCCAATTTCATGTAATTATCTCACGTCTGTTTGTGGCCATTGTTTTTAGGGTTGTTTTGAGTCTAAAACACCATGGAGCAAAACTCAATCTGCCCCTTCGAATTCCTGAAGGTAACTGAGTAGCAAAACCTGTAACTACTTCACTTTTACATTTATTGCACTTATTTTATGCAAAAAGTCCTATTTGGGGGCACGCCTAATTTGTGTGTGTGTGTGTGTGTGTGTGTGTGTGTGTGTGTGTGAATACAAGCGTGTTAGGTTGTTTTTAACCTGTAATTATGGTATAGAGATATAGGAAATATTGCCTGTCTATGTGTGTTGCTTCTCTTTTGAAAAATATTATTTTTTCAAGGTCCTTATCTTACCCAAGTTGGTACTAAAGAAAAAAGGTAGTCATTTTAAAATTTCTTAGATTTATTTTATGTATATGAATGTTTTGCTTGTATGGATGTATGTATGCACACCACATGCGTGCTTAATGCCTGCTGAGGTAAGATGAGTGTATCAAATTTCCTAGAACTGAAAGTACAGATAGTTGTGAACATCCACATGGTTGTTAGTTACTGAATCCAGGTCTCTGCAAGAGTAGTCGGTGCTATTAACCACTGAGTAATCTTTCCAGCACCCGAAAGTTGTCATTTTAAAACCAAACCATTGTTTCATGCTCAGCCTGCTTAGAGGCTGTCAAAAGACAATGTCACATCTCTGTGCTTTAACACGCTTATGTACAGAGAGGGAAGCCATACCCAAAGGAGGGGAAATGAGCAAAAGTTAAAGGCAGAGGGGCCAGACGTCATCTAGCCTCTGGTTAAAGAAAAATGTATCTTGAGGACTGTTATCATATTTTGCCTATGTTCCAGGTACAGCTCCTGGTGCTTTTCTTGGGAGATAGCTATTCCATTAAAACAAATTGTGTTCTAAAGAAAAATAAGACCCAATGAAACCATAAAGTAAGGAAAAGTTATAAAAGGTCACAAATACCAAATGTATTTTTACTAAAAAAGGTTAAAGAGAAAAAGAAATACTTGATGATGAAAGAGTCTGGTGGAATGAGATTTTTGTCCTAAGTTTAAAGAATTGTTCCAAAATGGAAGTAGAAAGACAGAAAGCCCAAACTTTTTAAAGTTTAAGAATGTAGTAGAAAGCCTGAGTGCACCACAGAAAGACCTATGAAGGGTAAAATGTCAAGATGCATGTGTATGGTTTACTAGACTTAAAGCACATTCTGTAACTTAATCAGGCAGCCTGTTCCAGACACTTAGAGGGAACTGTGAAAAGAAACAGTGGACTCTAGAAGCCACAAATCAGCCTTTGAATTTGCCTTTTGGTGTTTTCACCAACAGAGATTATTTTATCTAAATAGAGTCCAAAAGGAATGGGACAAACAGACACAGACAGACCTCCAAGCCCATTCAAAGTGTTAGCTCCAGAAATAACACATTTATTTCCCCAGGAAAACAAGTACCTGCTACCTCAGAGACACCCCAGGCAGAAAGGGATTCTAAAGTGACAAGCTTGCTACAACACAGGAAGCCAGGGAATTGTCCTCGGTGGATAGCCTTACAACTCCACACTGTTTTTCTTTTAATCTACTCCACCATTGGATTCCTTCTTGAAATGATTCTATTGTGTTTTACTGCAATCTTAATATGCAGCCCCCAGGTTGGTTTTGTACAGTCCAGGGGATCTCAGGCCTAAACTCAAAAGTTGAAACAGAGTTCACAGAGTGGAAAGACCTGATGGTCTTAGACATGTTGGCAGCAACCCAAGAATGAACCTGCCTAAGGCACATAAAAGAAATGTTCTTCTGAGGTCAGCAGGTCATGACAAATTCATAACAGCATTAAAAATGAAGTAACCAGGCATCTCACCTCCAAAAGCAAGCTCCATAAGGATGACTCCTGGGCACAATATATGATCCTAGCTTCCTTGGTTCTTGATCTTTGGTGGGGGAATAAACATAGGTTGGTATAATGTTATTAC
This sequence comes from Peromyscus californicus insignis, assembly GCF_007827085.1. NCBI lineage: Eukaryota > Metazoa > Chordata > Mammalia > Rodentia > Cricetidae > Peromyscus > Peromyscus californicus. The sequence goes on from NW_026294573.1 coordinate 7,464,529, forward strand.
TCTTGTTTGGATTTTAGATTTCCCTTGTAAAATCTTTGAATTCTGTGGCATACCTTAAATCTTTGTGATACAGGGATTTCAGCCAATTTCTAATACTGGAAAGATAAAGCCTCATCCTCAACTGATGGGTAGAACAGGAAGGGAGTTTCATGGTCTATGTTAGTCAGAGACTACATCACTCAATAGTATGTAAATAGTTAATGGAATATGGGTTATTGTCTCCCCACTCCCCTTATAAGGAGTCACCATAATAGAACCACTTCTTGTCAACATGACCCTCTAATACATCTCCCTACACCATAACATTGCACCCTTGACACCCAAAAGGCTCATGACCATCTCATAATGCAAAATGCATTCACTCTATCACCAAGAGTCTCCATAGACTTAACATGTGTAGCAAGTTCAATGTCCTCTGAGATTCAAGGCAACCTCTTATCTGTGAACCCTCGTAAAATTAAAACATAAAACAAGATTTTACTCCCAAGATACAGTAGCAAAGAGTAAACAGCCAACATTCTTATCATAGAAGGAAAGAATGGAGGTATAGAAAAGATGGTTATAATCAAATCAAGCCCCAAGCCCAGCAAGTAAAATACTAAATTCCACATCTTCAAGTCTAGGAACCTAGTAGTATGAGGGAGTTGGTAAGTTTCTCTCTTATGGTCTTGACAGCTGCAGGCCACATGGCTTCTCTTGGGATGTTTCCACTCACTACTTGTGCCTTTCCTTGGCAAATACATTCCACATTCCTGGCAACCCCAACATCGGAGTCTCTGTTGTATCTCCAGTTTCACTTACAACTTCACACATCAACATGTCAGAAGTTCCCTACTTGGGATCCAGTCCTGCCATACATTTCCCAGACTCCCAGGGTTTCCTTTGAAATCTGGGTAGAAGTACTCATGACCCACTATCATTTGTACTCGGTGTACTTACAAAACTCACATCCATTTAGTAACAGTGATAAACAGAGATGAGATGCTACACTCGACCTCCTTATCGTTGGAAAGAAACAGAAAGAGTGAGGATTATTTTTTAATTTTGGTGTTTTAAGTTAAACTTATTCTTAGACACTTTGCACATGTATGCAGTGCATGCTGTGTTGGTTAGGTTTTTTTTTTGTTTTTTGTCGACTTGACATGAATTAGAATCATTTGAGATAGGGAATCTCAATTGAAAATGCTTCCATCAGTTTGGCCTATAGACAAGTCTGTAGGGCATTTTCTTGGTTAGTGATTGGTATGAGAGGGGAGTGGTCACTGTGGAGAGTGACATCACTAGGCAGGTGGTCTTGGATTGTATAAGAAAGCAGCCTTCCGCCATAGTCTTTGCTTCAATTCCTGCTTCCAGGTTCCTGCCCCAATTTTCCTCAATGATAGACTGTAAGCTATAACATGAACTAAACCCTTTCCTGGTCAAGTTGCTTTTTGCCTTGATTTGGGAGTGTCAACCATTTCATGTACCTGTGTTGACTAGAAAATGAGCAGCGGCTTCATGGGGTATTTGGTCAGTGGGGTGGTATTTCTGAAATCCTAGGAGGCCAGTCTACTGGCACTCACAAAACGGAACATCCTAGCCCAGCGCTAGCCCAGACCCTGCCAGTGCAACTCTGATTTCACCCTCTACCACTCCAGCTGTGAGCACACAGAGGCACTGGGCAGTCCTTTGTCCAGGCTACCTCAACCCATTATATAAGAATCTCTGGGGGTAATGTTTCTATACCAAGGTTGTCTAAATGTCACCAACTAATCCCAGAGTTGAGTGGAGCTTGCTAGATGGGTGTATGCACCTACAGCATTGTTGGGGGGGGATACATAGACCTGTGATGCTGTGGAGTACTCAATAACTAATTGTATAGAGGGGTGGACCTCTTACAGGGAAGAGTTTCTTAGATAAGGGTGGGTCTCATAGATGGGGATGATATATTCATACTTGGCTTGTGACAGAGAGAGGGTAACATTGCCTCATCTGTAACTTATAAAACAGCCATAGTTACTTCATGTTCTGTGTTTCCAGTGGTTCTGTGAGCAGGTGATCATTAGATGTAAGCCAATTTTGATGTGCACCCCTGGATCCATTCACCCAAAAATCCAACCATATCCATTCACAAATTACTCCTTTTATTCAGTTAGTCACTGATCCCTCTATCTACTTATTCATGCATACATGCATTTAAAAAATAAAAAACATTGAGCTGGACACAAAGAATCCATGGACACCACAGGTCTTCCCTGAGCTCTTGGAATTCCCATCCTTAATGAGGACAGACATATAGTAAACAAGAAACACAGAGTAGAACCATAAACCTTAGATGCAGATAAGTGTCCCCAAGACATCTAGCAAGGAAAATACTGTGTATGGAGAGAGGAGTCCCAGGTCTGACCTGTGAGTGACAGGGGAGTCTTTAGTAAGATGCTGGAGAAGGCCACTCTGGAAGATCCATGAGAGACAAAGTGGAACAGGAGGACAGTAAGTCCAAGTCAGGGACAAGACACCTCTTGAGCCCAAGCAACCAACAAGAAAACCGAGGGCAAGGGGTGAGGGAAATGAATGGATTCAGGGGCTGCAGCAAAGCAAGCCAAGCGGAAACACAGGTCGAGGGGTCCACGAGACCACTGGGAGACACAAAAGAGGAGTGGGAGTGGCAAATTCTCATTTTTTATTTCATTCCCCCCCCCTCACTCTCCAAAGCATATAGGAGTGTGGTTTCCCTCCCGAACCTTCTGAGTGCCAAGGATGTGAATACAAGCCATCACACCCAGTCTTTAATACTTAATTTTCAATACTCTCCTCTTCCCACTTTAAACTCTCTTCATCTCTTCAGTCAGTTCTGTTTCTCTCTCCTTTCACATATTTAGTCCACCTAAATCCTTGTCATTTTTTCCACTGTTTTTTGTTTGTTTGTTTGTTTGCTCGCTGTAGCTCATTGGTTCCCTGTTTTGGATCTGTCCTTACTTTGCTTATAATCTCCCCTGATACCTTCCTTCTTCTTTCTTGATGCCCAGTTCTGGTTGCTTTTCCTCTCCTGCTTTCTGTTTTTCTAATACTACTGGCTAGTAATACCCCTCTTATCTTTTAAAAGTTAAGCTTATTAATTTTTAGTTGTTAACTTACTGACTTTTAGTGCACACAATATTATCTTTAAGTTATTGGAGTTGTGACTTTTAATGTGATATGATTGTATCACCATACCGGTTAATCCCACAGTTATAGTTGGCTCTGCAATTAGTTCTTATCTCTCTGATCGATGAAGGAGATTGGGCCCAGTACCTTACACACCCTGTGTGAGAGTTCATCAGGTAAACTGTCCTTCATGTACAGTGTGAGAAACTGTAGTTCAACACTGCCACAACCCTGGTTCACACTCATCTTATGAAGTCTTCAGTTGAAAGAATATAAGAGATTAAAGCTTCCAACTAGTAACATGGCCAAGGTGCAGAAATTTCAACCTAGAAACACAATTTTTTTCAAAATGGAACATAATTTTTTAAAGTTAATAACTGCCCATAATGGTCGAAAATGGCATTGATGTAGATGAGGTTCCAGGAAAATAAGCTCAAGTGATTATAAGAATGATCAACAAAACCAAAAAAGAAATGAATAAGTACCCAAAGAGTTCTAAGTTACTATTCCACAGAGACATTTGCCTATGCATGCTTATTGCTACACCATCTGCAAGAGTTAGGAAATAGAACCTAGATATCTATCAATAGGTGAATGGGTAAAGAAAATAAGTTATGTATGCACAATGGAATTTTCTTCAGCCATACATGAAAATGAAATCACAACTTTTGCATTTCATACATGTAGGCAACTAAATATGATCATATATACTTCCATTTCCTCCCTCCATGTCCTCCTAGCACTTCCCTCACCTAAATTTATGTCTTTTGTTGTTGTTATTGTTTTCATTGTTGTTTTGATAACCCATTAAGTTCAATTAATGGTGCAGATATTTACATGGATATGGGGTCATCAACTGGAGCTTGGGAAAACCTACCATTGGCTATACCCTTAGAGAAGAATTATTCTATTAAGCAGCTATTAAACTGCCAATAACTCCTTTTAAGGGGGGCCTGAAGATCATCCACCCCATCTATGTTGAAACTTTTGGCTGGCTTAGCATTTCGTAAGTTTCATGTGGGTAACCAGTTCATGAGTCCAATGGCTATGTCCTGTCCAGAAGACTGCATTATACAGCACTCTTCTCAACTTCCAGCTCTTCATTCTGTATGCCTCTTCTTCCAGGATATTCTGTGAGTCTTCACAAAGAGCAGAGTAAATTAAGAAGATTAGAGTGCCAATAGAAGTGTAGACAGTAAGCTGGGCAGTGGTGGTGCACACCTTTAATCCCAGCACTGGGGAGGCAGAGGCAGGTGGATCTCTGTGAGTTCAAGGGGAGCCTGATCTACAGAGCAAGTTCTAGGACAGGCTCCAAAGCTACACAAAGAAACCTTGTCTTGAAAAATAAACAAACAAAAACAAAAAAAGAAACAAAGAAATACAGACTGTGAAGAATGTGGCTATGAGTTATCCAATAGGAACTTAACTGGTGTCTGCTTGTGACATATTCTTTTTTTTTCTTTATTAAGAAATTTTCTACTCACTCCTCATGCTATCCACAGACCCCCCCCCCCCTCTTCCCACCCCCCAGCCCTCTTTCCCAAGCCATCCCGCATCACCACATCCCCCAAATCGAGGTCTCCCATGGGGAGTCAGCAGAGCTCAGCTCACTGAGCCTAGGCAGGTCCAAGCCCCTTCCCACTGCACCAAGGGTGTGCAAGGTGTCACCCACAGGCACCGGATTCCCAGAAGCTTGCCCATGCACCAGGGACAGATCCCAATCCCCCTGCCTGGGTGCCCCCCAAACAGTTCGAGCCAAACAACCATCTTCCGTGTCCAGAGGGCCTAGTCCAGTCCCATGGGGGCTCCATAGTCACCGGTCCACAGTTCATGGGTTTCCACTAGTGTGGTCCGTCATCTCTGCACATCCTCCCATCATGATCTCGACATCCCTCATCTGCACTATCTCTCCTCTCTCTCATCATTTGGACTCCCGGAACTCTTGTGACATATTCTTAACAAATATGTGGCTATGGTTATGTTTTTGCCTGTGTCCTAAAAATCTAAGTAGTGCTAGATTTAAAAATAATAGACTAGAACCAGGTGTGTGGTTCATGACTTTAATCCCAGCATCCAGGAGGCAGAGACAGATGGATCTTTGTGAGTTCAAGGAGAGCTGTGTCTACTTAGAGACTTCCAGACCAGCTAGGGCAACATAATGATTAAAAAATGGACTAACTTATTTTTAAGACAGCATAACATTAAGGGTATTAGTCCATTTTTTTAATCATTTAGCCACTAGAAGTGTTAGGAACATTGGACTTCTGCCACAGAAAACTGCAAACATCGGATGTAGCTACTCCTGAGAGAGACCACATGTGTTGTAAATGACAAGGCTATAGACACAGGGTATCCCAAGCCCATTGGGACTCACATAAAAACACTATGTGCCCCTAAGAAGCCAGTAATTGGTACTAGGATAATGGCTTATATAGTAAACGGCTTACTACATGGCATGAAGACCTGAGTTCAATCCCCAGCAACCATGTAAAAATCCAGGCACAACAGCATGCACCTGTAACCAGCACTGAGAAGGCAGAGACAAGGGATCCTGGGGGCGTGCTAGCCAGGCAATCGAGATACATCAGTGAGTGAGGTCTAGCCTCAAAAGTTAAGGTGGAGAGCAACCGAGTAAGACATCTGACCTTGACCTTTGTCCTACACACACACACACACACACACACACACACACACAGTTTTTCTTTTAAAAAAAAAAGCCAATCACAGAGCTACAGCATTTTGTGATTTGAAGTTCACCCTGCTGGATTTTTTTTCATTCTTTTTTATTAATTTTTTTATTTTAGATTTTAATTTAATTTTACATATCAGTCACGGATTCCCCTGTCTTCCCTCCTCCCGCCCCCACCTCCCCCAAGCCCACCCTCCATTCCCAGCTCCTCCAGGGCAAGGACTCTCCTGAGGATTCAGCTCAGCCTGGTAGATTCAGTTGAAGCAGATCCAGTCACCTCAGGCCTATCATTGTCTAGCTCTCACTCTTATATTCAGCCCATTTCTATTAATCTTTACTTTGCCACGTAAGTGAGACAGCTGATCAGCTTGAACTGTTTGGGGGGCCCCCAGGCAGTGGGACCAGGACCTGTCCTTAGAGCGTGAGCTGGCTGTTTGGAACCTAGCACCCTGCTGGATTTTAGTCTTGCTTTGGTCCAACATTTCCTTGATATCTCCATATTCCAACACTTTCAAGTGGGTTTGCTTACTCTGTGCCATTGTGTGTTGTAACTACATAACTTTCTTTGATTTTATAGGGTCTCACATCCAAAGGATTGTCTTGAATCTCAATAGAGACAGATTTTTCACTTTTGAACAGTGATGAAATTGTTAAGACTCAGGGATTTTTAACGCTGAACTAAATGTATTTTTCATTCTTTGATGGACATGAGTCTTCGGGAACTGGAGATGTAATGTTTTGGTTTAAATGTGGAATGTCCCCCACATATTGATGACTTGGGACTCGTGTGGCCCCATTTTTAAAGGCTGGGTGGGATTTAGGAGGCTGAGGTTACTAAAAGAAGGAATTTGAAGATGAAACCCACCTCTGGTCCTGCCTGCTTTCTCTAATTCTTGGCCTACCACGAGACATCTCCACAACATGCTTCCAACCTCTGTGAACTCCACCATGCCTGCCCCACCATGATGTACTGAAATCCCTTTAAACACCTGAAGCCAAATAAATGGTCCTGAGTTGTTGTGCCAGTGTTCTGTCAGAGCAATACAAAAGTAGCTAATGGCTAAGACTGCTTCTACTTCATTATCTCAATTAACTCCCCCACCCCGAGTGCAAGGCACCATTCCTAGTGCTTGATTGTTTTGAGTCAATTTACCCTGATGCTGCAAAGCAATACTGTGGCCGTGCTCATTTCAAAGACATGGAAGGGGATAGCCAAGATGTCAAACATCGCACAATGAGTGGGAACACAGGGTGAGGTCAACTGTCTGGATCCAGTGTCCTCCAGCTGAATCCCATGTCCAGATGGCACCCACCATATGACACCTTGGACACCACATTGAATTTGGAGATCATTCCTCCTCCTGAACAGATTGCACTCTGTCCACATCATTTTCTCTATGGCCATCATTGTCATTCTAGTACTTTAAACTGTATTCAAGCAAGTCGAGTTTGACAATTTTGGGTTTTTTTTTTTAATTTATTTTTGTTCTTGCTTCCTAAAGGAAAGGAAACAGAGAGCCTGTTGTTGAAATTTAACTGACCATGGGTTCTTTGTGGTATTTTTTTCACCTTCTTCCAAGAATTTTTGCTTAAATAAAAATGTAATCCATTAGTAACCAGGGGACAAAGAAATGCTGCTATGAGAATGGGTTGGGAAGAGACTCAAGGAGGAGGCAGATTGGAATGATGTTAGTGGAAAGGGGCATGAGAGCTGGGGGCAAAGAAAAGACTTTTCTTGAAGCCCCAGTTCTCAGCAGCTCCAAAAAAGGAGTTATCAATAGGATCTTACTATCAGGTTTTGGTGGGCAACCAAGATTAATAGCAATAGCTTGCATTGTTTTAGGGGACTCTGGGACACCCTTGACCAACAACTCAAGGGAAGAATCCCATTGTATGCAATTAACAAAGAATTAATGAAAAGACTATATTCTTTAAAGGGGGGAGTGTAGACGACCCTGCTGTATGAGCAGACAAGCCAGCTGGGCTGTTCTTCCCATCACCTTCTGAAGTAACTTTCTGTATAGTGTGGTCATAAGGGGCCCCTGTGACCTCCACTTCTGCTGTTCACATCATTGTGTAAAATTCCCTTGTGAGGCCAGGACCTTGCTTGTACATGAGAATGGAAAAGATGACAGCATCCATTTCTTCACATGGTCATCATCCCTTCACACACGTTTGTATGGCCAATTCATTCCGGTCTGTCTCTGTGTTGCTAGATTTAAGGAAGAAAGTGGCTGTTTGGATAATGTCACACAGAAGATAGTATATGTCGATATAAAAGGTGATGGTGATAAGTTCTGATCAAGAGCAAACAAACAATAGATGTTGTCAGTCTACAACCTGAGGGGACTGAATTCTACCTTACAACTGGACTGAACATGGATAGAGATCCATCTCAGTCAAGGCTCACAAGAGATGACAACCCACTACCTTATGACAGCCGTGCCGGTGTCATAATCCCAAAACTCAGCCAACCCATGTCAAAATCCTGACCTATGGAACTCATGACATAATGAATCTGTATTATGAAGCAACACATTTATGTTGGCATTGCTATAAAGAAATAAAATGGCACACCTTCCATCATAGCTAAGGACAGACACATAACCCGTGAGTTAAAGTATCTGCTGTGCTCCCAGCATCTGAGTTCCATTCTGTGTGCTGATACTGTCCCTAATTACAAGGATTCAGGACACAGACATCACTTCATGCCTCCACCATTCACATTTGAGGGTACTACAACAAACACAGGGAAGGTTTGCATAAAAGATAGATCCAGTGATCTTATTAATTCAGTATTTTAGACAGAAGTAGGTTTTGGGCTAATTATAATGGGGCTAATTTACAAAACATGGACCCATTGAACAACAACCACTACCACCTTACTGTGAATGACTCCCAATATACAGTGGAGAGGATTCCTTCAAATTCCCTCTCAACAGAGCGAGTGGTGTTCGCTAAGCAAGGGCGGGGACCCTTGTAAGACTGGGAATAACATGTGAGCTTGCCACCTCACTCAACTGGGGACACACTTTCCATACAGCAGGTGGCCTCCAGCACTCATATCATAGCTGTGGGTCTGAGGATATGCTTCATGGTAGACTGGGCTCTGAGTTAGGAGTTCCACTGAAAAATGTGATTCCAGGGAAAAATTCACCCAATGCTCTTCCATCCCCTTTACTCCTCCCTTATTGCCTTTCCATCCATCTCTGTTTCTTGAATGTTCCCACTGTCATCATCTCATAATTCAGCATAGGAGTCATCTTATTAGGAGGGTATCTATGAAACTACATTTCTCAGGACAGATAGAGGCAGTGCAAGTGACACTGTAACATTGGCCTCAGGAAAAAAATAGTAACAAGAAAGACCCTTTCTCTATGCCATCATGGATATGGGTTCATCAGTAATAATGTGACCAGATGATGGTATTTATTCTACACAACCTCTAGGTTAAGGCTTTTGGAAATTTGAAAGACATCTCTTTCCACTTTGACATTTATTTCAAATAAAGGAAGCAGTAGAGAGTGTTGCTAGTTGCAACACTAGACATTATTGGTTCTGGAAAGAAACACGGAGACTGGTCTTTCTTGAATACAAAGCCAACAGTTCTTATTTCCACCTCGTCTTTCCCTCTTGGTTCATGCATGGCTTCAGTATCTCCTTACTCAATAAAATAAAACCAGGAAAATCCCCAGAACAGACAGCTCTTACCTTGCTCCACACTCAAAGTCCAGCGTGACTGTCATATGCCCTTTATATAAGTGATGACAGCATTTACAATTTTCATGGAGCAGGGGAAAGAGAAAGGTTGCTTATCAAACAAAATGATGCATCCATGAAAGCCATCCTCCACGTGGTACCAGGTCACAGGGACACCCTGGTCTTCCAAGCGCTTCTTATAGAGCAAGGCATCATCACGGAGGGGGTCATTCTCACAGCTCACCAGGAATGCCTGGGGAAGCTGAGCAATGATCTTGTCATCTACTAGGAGAGGTGAAATTTCTGGATCCAAAACCTGTTTGGTTTCCAGATAGGCAGCCTCATTGAAAGGACCTGAAAGCTCAGGCAGGAGGCTTTTGCTCTTGAACCTTCTGGGGATGTTATCAGAAGTGAGCCATTTCCTGTACTTCTTCCTGGTGTCTAGGGGAATACAAGTACCATTAAATAAAGCATCTTTCCAAGATAAGTCAATGTCCAGGTATTTACACACAGCCATTCTGAGTATGTCTCTGGTGAGGAATGGGACATTTTGGTTCTGCTGATATGATGGTAATTGGAAATTGATGACCTGTGTAACTGGAGTGATAAGCACCTGAGCACAGATCTGGGGGAGACTTGGGAGACTGAGCAAAGCCTGGGTGACAAAGGTCACAACACCACCCCCAATACTTTCTCCACAGACTACCACCCGGGAGGGGTCTACTCCATAGGTTATGAGGCCCTTCATGAAGTGAATAGAGGCATTCAGGCAATCCTCAGTAACAGAAGGATGATGGTGGTCAGGAAGCTTGCGGTACCTAAGAGGAAACAAACACAATGCCGTGGGTCACTGGAGGCCATTTAAACAGAATCCTCTACTCTCATCGGAAAAAGAACTTGATTAAATCCTAAGAATGAACCTAGCAAGTAAAAATGGCTAGCCTCATTTTTTCTTTATGGACATGAGGAACCTGCCAGAGTCAGGGAGGCCAGGATTCTTTCTCCATTTCAACCCACATTTTGCTTCCAATAGATGAGTGAGCCCCACAAAGGATCAGCTAAGCTCAAAGCTGTTGCTTTAGGAAATAGGACAACCAACAAAGACCCAGAGAAGAGGATTGGAGCTCTGTGGTTCCACTGAGAAGGTTAAGAGTTTTGGCTCTCCCAGATGTCTCAGGCATCCATTGAACACTGCCAAAACCATTGCTCTTTAAATTTTATCTTAATGTCATATTAATAATATAAGGTCTTGATGTAAGTGTACCTTCTAATGTTAATTTTCCTGGAAATAAATAGAAGTGTTAGGGGATGGGGCAATTGGACTCAATAACTGAGGGTTCTTAGACTCTTCTCCAATGCCCTGGGTGATTTGGCAGAAGAACTGCAGAAGGTCCAGAGGCAAGAGAGCATCATGTGGTAACAACAACGGTGGCAGAGGCACAAAGACCACTGGGCACCTAGGCAGTGGGAATCCCTGGCCTCTGGAAGCAGTCAGAAGCCTTAACACAGGAAATGCAAAGTGACCTTGACGGCATCAGAGGCGAAGCTTCAAGAATGGAAGCAGAGAACAGAAGCAAAGACACACTGGCAACAATAGCAGCAGGAAACAGCAGCAGGCAGTAGAGGAGCCAGGGGCAGCAGTGGCCACAGCCTGTGGAATGAAAACACAGAAGCACTCACTGCTGCTTTAAGTGCGGGGGTGGGGGTAGGGTGGGGTGGGGTGGTGGTTAGACACTCTAGCCTGGGAACTGGAGCATAGGTGTTCTCAGGGCCTGGGGGGTCCTAACTTCACAGATACACACAGGGACTGTTAACACTCAACACCATTGGGTTAAAGGTCCAATTACTAGAAGCATGCATAAGGACAGTGGCCCCCGAGGTGGCAGCTTCTCTGGCTCTTAGTTCTCTGTTGCTACCATTCACTTCAGAAGCCATGGGCTATGAAGCCATAAAGGACCAGTTAGAAGGTTCCTCACCTACCCCCAATTTTCCCCTGATGGAAGAAAGGGACCCCAGGGAGATGATTGATACCACCACTTCCTATCAATAGAGGTGCAGAGACTTCATTTAGAGTCAAAGATACCTTGCTTTCAGGAAAGGAAGGTCAGGAAGGGGAGAGAAAAGGAGGAAAGGTGCTGCAAGCCGCAGGGAAACGTAACGGAACTCAGCGACTATCACGAAAGCTACTGCTTGGAAAAGTCAAGGACTTCTCCAAAGGTCAAGCCATGACTTAAGAAATCTTAGTGATATTTTAGCTTTTGTATATATATTAGCTGGTTCCTAAAATGATTTTCTTGTGTGCTTCCAAGAACTTCTAACAGTGTATTTATCTAAAATGCCTATCAAGCATCCAAGGCCAAATGAAACACCACCTGTCTCCTAGGTAAGGAGGATAGCTTTATTTCTTGTGCAATTTAGGGTGAGACCCTCCTTCCTTACAAATAGACTCCTAATTTGGTACCTAACCACTTCTAGGAATGTAGATTGAGCACATAAACTCCCTTCTTGATATACTAACCAATTATTAGCTCTCTATTGACTCCCTCATTTACCACTCCCCTTTTGGGTTGTAAAAGAAAGCCTGGTGGTCACTGCCTGAGGAAAATTTTTACCTGCCTTTATGACCCCATAAGAATTCAAGCCTGGTGACCTTGCTCTGAGAGAGGATTGCTATTGCTTGGGTTTATAACTGGATTCCTGAGAACTGAGAGAATGAGGAGACAGAGAAGAGAAAAGAGAATGGAAGAACTAGATGGGTAAGAACTGGAGAGGAATGAGCTGAGACGGGGAAGAACTAGTGAAGGGCTAGAAGAGGGGACTAGAGGAATGAGATGGGAGATGAGGAAAAGCCAGACGGGAAAGAACAAGATGAGAAAGAAGGAGATGGGAGAGGAGCTAAGATGGGAAAGAACTAGATGGATGAGAACCTAGATGGGCAGAACTAAGATGAGAGAATTAAGATAGAACTTAGAGGGGACAGCAGATTAATGTAGAGAGAAATCAAGCAAGAAAGGAGTTAGGCATGAGAGCAAATAGAAGCTGTGTAGAGAGAGAACTGACAAAGAATAATAAAGTGTATGGACTAAGGAGTTTCATGTACATAGATTCATTTCTTTTCATCAAAGATTAAATTATCAGCTGGTTTTAGATTCTTCCCAGACCCTGGGAGGGGACTATCAAGGGGCTGGAGCCCCATAGTCACCGATAAAAGGGGAGTTAGGGGGAGGGACAAGGGGGATTGGGTAATGAGATGCTAAAGATGGAGGATTGAGTAAGGGGGAAGCTAAGGATAGGTGGCTGGTAGTTCAGCAGCTTAGTTTACAGCAGCCCTCTGTAAGTCCCAAGCCTCTTCTCTAGCGGAGCATCTCCACCTGCCATTCTAGAATAGCTTCTCTGGCCCATGAGTCAGAACTCTGTAAGTATCTAGAATGCCACATTGAGGAATTTCCTTCAAGATTTCAGAGCAGGTGCTTGCATATTTCTCTGCAGCTCCATTCAGGGGATCTCAGAGACATAGGGTTCCATATTGGAAGTTCAGACACTGTGGCAGCCATGTAGGAGGAAGTCTCTGGAGACTGGAAAGATGTTACCCTCCCTATGCCACCATATAGGAACAAAGATGTCAAGTGATTTGCTCTAGTCACCCAACTTCATACCCATCCCGAGTGATGTCAAGGTATGAGGGGGCCACTGAAGTGGTAGCCATTGAAGCAGCAGAATCTAACAGGGCAGTTTTCAATTTCTCTCACTTAGTCTTTTAAATTGTCCTATGGACTCTGTTCTCAAACTATGAATAATAGCACCCTATGCCCTTCATCCTTTCAAGGACCCCTTTATTTTCAAAAGACCAGACTTGAGTCTTAAGTCATGCTTTTGGTTCAAAGTGGTTTGTAGTTGGTATGTCCATGAGTATTCTATTGTTGCAACAAACACCAGAGCCATCAGCCAACAATATTCTTGACTTCAATTGACCTTGACCATCAGATGACACTGAATGCACCACTGTATCCAAAGTCAACATCATCCCACCAAATGAAGAGACATTTTGAGTTCAATATCTGTCATCTCTTCTTTTGCTCTCTATTTTCGATTTCCTTTAGGTCTGTGTATGTGTGTCCTAGAAAGCATTCTTTTGACTTTAATTAATTTAATTCCACAAAGAGGACATAAAGGGTCTTTTCTAATGTTACACTACCTGGGTCCCTTCACATCATGGTGTGCTCTTCCTAGTCCTCTACTGTATGACTCTATATTGTTCTGTAGGAGACCAGTACTCAGTAGTATTGTGTTCTCTCTGTCACAGTTAACCAATGGACTTCCCAGGAATTGATATATTTCTAGACTTCTACTGTTTTGAAAGTGCTATAGCTGTGTTCATGGGAACATGTACAAGAGGTCAGGACCCCTTTCTGTGGCCTAGAGTCACCAAAATCTGTGCTCCAAAATGTACCTTCACACAGATACACCATTAAATGTCTCAGGCCACTCACCCCACTGACAGCACCACCGAATCTGTCTCCTGGGCCAGGAAGCTGCACAGGTTGTGGTAACTGTCTGTAAGAGGAAGCCAGGTGTTAAACAGTGTGACAGGAGCCCAGCACTTCCCACTACAGTCCCAGAAATAGCAGCTGTCATGATAGGTATGATAATAAAGTCCTCTCTATGTTCCTATTCTTGAGTCCTCTGAGGTGATCTTGCCAGCTCTGTGAGGACAAGGCCAGACATCATTTCCAAACCTCTGAATATCAAGATTTAGTTGGAACTTATGGTTCCCTTTCTATAGCATTGAATTTTATACAGGATGGGTAAACTAGGGACTTAGACTGATTGGGGATCTGAAATGGACATCACTAAGGCTGCTTGTGTTTGCAGAACCAGCCCTGGAGTGTTAATAGGCTCATAGATTTGCATTCATGAGGAGGTAAATGATGACCAGATGAGATGTTTATACTAGTAGACAATCCCATTAAGATTAGCACACAGTTGATCCCATCCAGTTTGGGGCACAGAACATGTCTGATGTTGGGACAGGGGACTGGTTACTACTCTTACTTATCATATCTCAGGAGCATCTCTGGGGAGGAGATTCAGTTACCAAAATTTATTTTTTCTATTTTCTTAATGAATATCCTTGAAGATTTTTTTTATCTCATTTTAGTGTTATTTTATTTGTTATATTGTTGCTTAATTGGTTGGTTGGTTTAGTTTTTATGTGTCCATGTTCTTACTATATAACCCAGGTAGATCCCAAATTTGTGATCCCTTTGCCTTGATTCCTAGGTACTGGATTAACAGAGTGTAATATCTCCTGTCCAGACAAGTACTGGGATTTTCTAAGTTAAGCCAGTCAGAGATTTGCTAGGTAGGTACATGCACCATGGGCATTGTAGATGTCCTCAGTAACTTTAAATGGCAATTTAATGAAGCCTAGAATAACCTAAGAAAAAAGTCTCCAATTGAAGGATTGCCCAGATCAAATTTGCCTGTGAGCATGTCTATGGGGAATTTTCTTGTTTCTTAATTGGTATAGGGAACCTAGCCCACTATAGGCAGAGCCATTCCCTGGGTAGGTGGTCCTAGATGGCATAAGAAAACTAGCTAAGCATGAGCCTGAGACTGAGTTGACAGGCAGTGCTCAACTATGGCTTCTGTTTGGTTCCTGCCCTGACTTCCCTCAATGATGGAGTGTAACCTGAAAGATGAAATAAACCCTTTCTTCTCCTAAGTCACTTTTGGTTATGTGTTTGTTGTAGTAGCAGAGTGAAACTTGTTTCTATGGACAAACATGCTATGCCTATCCACTGCTAATGGACAGGTGGGAAAGGGCATGGGGATGCTGTGGAATGGTCTTTCTGTATGCTGTGAATATGTGTTGCTACCATTGGTTAATAAAGAAGCTGCTCTGGCCTATGGCAAGACAGGTTATAGCCAGGTGGGAAATCCAAAGAAAGAGACAGGGACAAGAAGGATGGAGTCAGGGAGATGCCATCTACCCACCCAAGGAGTAAGATGCCAGTAGGCTGGTAATGCCATGGCCACATGGCAAGACATAAATTTATAGAAATGGGTTAATTTAATATGTAATAGCTAGCTAGCAATAAGCCTGAACCATAGACCAAACAGTTTGTAATTAACATTAAGCCTCTGAATGATTATTTTAAAAGCAGCTGCAAGACTGCAGGACCTGGATGGGACAGAGAAAATTGTCTAGCTACACAGGGGAGGGGAATGAAAGAATAAACACTGAGGCTAACACACAGAGTTGTCTTAGCTGAGTGGGGTGGTCAGCTTCTATATCCAAAGTTGGACTGAAAAGCTTACATTTTGTGTCTGTTGACAATGATGAAACGTAAAAGGCAAGTCCCTAATCTTTGATTTCTGATTGATAAAAACTGTAGCTGTAACTTGGCAACAAGTGTTTGTGGGTTTTGTGCTTATAAACCCCTTCTGCCCATGTTTGGGGCTACCAGGAGATATAAGGTTCCCAAGACCTTGTACTGCAACCCTGATCAATCAGCAACCCCATTTATGTAGTGATTTACTAAAGACTTTGAAACCCACAACTCCTCTCTCTCTCCTTCCTCATGGCACACAATGGACACAGGTGTAATGAAAGTTCAAATTTGCTGTTTCCAACTTGCACAAGCCACTCAGCCCTCAGCACCTGCTCTCGTATGAATTTAGATGCACAGCTCCTTATAGGTTTTATCTATCTATCTATCTATCTATCTATCTATCTATCTATCTATCTATCTTTCTAGCTATCTAGCTATCTATTTATTTATTTATTTATATTTTTGCATCAGAACTTTCTAAAAATATTGCATTTACATGCAATATTATTTGTGTTGATGACTGTGTTTCTGGAGTCCTTTGTTTTGGATCCTGAGGCCCAGTCTTCACTCACCTCATCCAGGTCCCCAACCTATCACACATTGCTTTTCCCCAACTCAGAAGAACTGCCTCCTCCCATCCCTTGGTCCTGGCCTTAAATCTCACCTTCTTGGAGAGACTGTCTGCTCAGAAAAACTGAGGTACTGTTACTCTAAATGACTCTCTGTTCCATCCCTGTGTTACCCACGTCTGAAACCACTTCCTTATTCATGTTCTCCCATGTGATCTAGCTTCCCCCCTTGATGTACAGACCCTTAAGTTTGTGGATTGGTTCTTTCTTGTCTTCCATTCCCTGGAGAGGATCTGGGGCAGTAGGTGTTCAGTAAATATCTGTTGAGCCATTTCTGCTTAAGATTTGGAAATATCATTATTCTGCAGTAGAGGATGGCATCTTGGGGAAGAAGGTCTTAGAGGTCGATGACAGTAAAGAGTGAACAAGGACAGTAACATTCTGGACAAGGGTGGGTACTACAGGCAAGATACACTCATAGTTAATTTATAATGAGAAAAGGCATCTAGGTAACATCTTCAGAACTGCTATGGGTATCCCATTCTCCAGAAGGTATAAGTAACCCTAGTCCCAGGAGCTATGTCTTTTGTGTCTGCATAAGCAACAAGTATAGAAGAACATGTGAGCAGCCCAAGATGCCTGCTGTGTCGAGAAGTTCATAGGTTATAGCACAGCAAGGGTAAAGGGAGACACTAGGGGCCAAGTTGGAGATGTGGTAAGGACTCAGGGGAGGCTGAAGTGCACCAGTGATAAGCACTGGGTTCCTCTGGTGGGGAGAGATGATAAAGCTGAAGGATGATAATTGTAGCAAATAAACAACTTTTGGATGCAGAGATGATGTAGTGATCAAGAATGGATGGACTTTCAGCACAGTGATCCAGCTGAGCTGAGGAAAGCACATGGACTTGGGGTCATTATGGGGTAGATAGGAATAGCCAGTGCTGTGAGTGGGAAGGAAAGAGAAGTGTCACACCTAGTTTTGCGAGAGTCTCAGTGGACATTGCTACCTGAACCTGGACTAAGTCTAATATATTATACAGGAAACATTGCTATAATATATAGGGGCTTCAACCTCTTTGAATGATATGATTTCCAAGCCTTCAATCCATTCTCCCTAAAAGCTCCAACTTCTACTTCCTTTGACTCCCTCCCAAGAGGTCCTCATAAGAATGTATGCAAGACTCCAATTATCATGAAGAACTTCCTCTCCCACACAATACAGAAGCTACTCACCCAGACTACCACATATGGCTCCTCCTCCATGGTAGAAAATGATGCCTCGCAGGAGTTTGGAGGACACTGCCTTGGGTTGGAACAGTCTCACAGGGATTTCCCCAAAGTGCATGTTGGTCACCACTAAATTGTGGTTCTTCTTTATGACTATTAAGTCCTGAAAAATCTGGATGAACTTGATCATGGAGCAAATCCTCAGCTTCTCTAATATATTTCCCTGTAGGAGCCAAGAAGAAGAAGAATATGAGGAAGGAAAAGGAAAAAGAGGAGGGGGAAAAGAAAAGTCCAGCATAGGAGACTATAAGGTAGACATGTAGATGCTGCTGCCACTTAGCATTGCTAAAATGAGTTCATCATTTCTCTTTTAACTTCTGCACACACAATGGACTCATGTATTTACAACTGGCTGTGGGTTCTGCTTAGGGAGAAGGTGAGTTTTCAGAGTTTCTACCCAAAACATCCAGATTAGATAATGATATGGTTGTGATTTGATTATTTGTTTCAACCAAAATTCATGTTGAAATTTTATTGTCATTGTGTTGAGATGGCCTTTTCACAAGACCGATAAATAGATCAATGGAATAGAATGGAAGACCCAAATATAACCCCACATGGTCACAGCCACCTGATTTTCAACAAAGGTGACAAAAAACAGAAAGGAGAGCTTCTGTAAAATAATCCTCTTGTACACTGTAAAGATTTGTCACTCGAATTGGTTTAATAAAATGTTGATTGGCCAGTAGCCAGGCAGGAAGTATAGGCAGGGTGACCAAACTAAGAATGCTGGGAAGAGGAAGGGCAGAGTCAGGAGTCACCAGCCAGATGTAGAGGAAGAAAATGAGAATGCCATATTGAGAAAAGGTACCAAGCCACATGGCTAAACAGAGATAAGAAGTATGGGTTAATTTAAGTGTAATAGCTAGTTAGTAATAAACCTGAGCTACTGGCTGAGCATTTATAAGTAATATAAGCCTCCAAGTGGTTATTCAGGAACTGGCAGGCCAGAGAGAACTGTCCAACTACAGAGAGCCTCTTCAACAAATGGATCTGGGAAAACTGAATATCCTCATGTTAATGGATAGTCCTAGATTCCTATCTCACCCTGCATAAAAATCAACTCCAAATGGATCAAAGACTGAATTTTAGGACCCAAAATCCCAGAAATACTAGAAGGAACAGTGCGGAGAACACTTCAAGATATAGTCATAGGTCAAGACTTCTTGCATAATACTCCAGTTTCTCTGGAAATGAGGCTAACTATTGACAAATGGGTACTCAAGAAATCAAAAGACTTCCAGACACAAAGGAAAGTTTTAATTGAGTGTAGACTCAACCTATAGAATGGAAAAATAAAGTCTTTGCTGGTGATGCTTCTGATGAAAGATTAAATATATATATATATATATATATATATATATATATATATATATACACACAGATAGATAGATAGATAGATAGATAGATAATAGATAGATAGACATCACTCCAAAAACTAAAAAGAAGAGATCAAACCATCCAATCAGTAAGTGGGCTGATATAATGAATAGGTCACAAAAGATAGAGTACAAATGAACAATAAACATATGGTCTTATTTTCCTTCTTGTTCCTGTGACAAGCCACCTGACCACAAGGAACCTGGGGGGAGGAAAGGGTTTACTTGGCTTGTAGGCTATTGTTCATCATCAAGGGAAGCCAAGGCAGGAACTCAAGACATTTACCTGGAGGCAGGAATTAAAGCAAAAACCATGGAGGAAAACTGCTTACTGGCCTGCTCCCTGCCTTGCTTGCCCAGCTGCCTACTCAGTGGACTGGGCCTTCCCACATTTTTTAAAAGATAAGTCTTTGGTATTAGATCACCATGATAAATTATAAAATTATAATCTCAAAAAATAAAAGAAATAATTTTATTTAAAAATATTTGTCTTTTAAGTGGTGATTAAATGATACCCTAATGTGTAGATAAAGGCCATGATGGATAGAGTGAGATAGTTACCTCAGGAGGAGGCTCCCAGGAGCTGAGTTCTTGGTTGAAAAACTAAAAAGATCCTGTGTCTGGAGCAAAACCCATTAGATACATCATAGTGTTACACTGCTTCATGTGGGCTTGATTTTCCCAAGACAGAGTTCACATTTCCCACAGCTATGAGCTAGGTGTGATGCTGTAGAAGGGAAACACTATAGTTTGGAAAGAGTATGGATTTTCTGGGGAACTTAGCTATCTGAGGCCCTCATTTGCCATTCCAGGACTCTAAACTATCTTGTAATTCCATGCAATCCATGGGCTTGAAACAGCTTGACCTCTAGGAACGTATTTACAGATAAAAATGAACAAGGGATTGAGGCCAGAAGCTTTCAATAATTGTATTGAACAAGGCTTGCTCATTCTTCTAGGTGTGGCCCATTGTGGAGAAAAGTCTCAACAGCACAGGAATATGTTACTTTTTTAAAGTCACCTATAAAAACCTATTGCTCCTTATCATATGCCATGAAATATGTCTATTAACTTCACGAGACAGAGAATGTTCCTGGCCTTGAAGATGAAGATTCTTACATGCACAGAGGTTAAGCAAAGGGCCCTTGCAGCCAGTGAGAGCAGAACAGAGACACTTATCAAGCAGCCTGGCTGTAGCTGCTTCTCACCCCTCACTTCCATACCTCCTCCTTTGTAGCTGCCCTATGACATAACCACTTATGAACTGTCTGGCCTCTACAGGTCTTTAGCCAAGGTTGGTTGGAACATCAAGTTTATTCAAACTGTCTCCTTCCCACACATGGCCAAACTTTCTTTCCAAACATACTGTACCTGTGGACAGGCCTTTATCCCTATCTTCAACCAGCAACAAAAGCAAGTTCAGAATCCAGCCACCAAGTACAGCCAAAGATATGCATTGTTACATGGATGATTTGATCAGCAAAGGATACCTGCCCTCTGCTCAGAACTATGCTAAGAAATAGTCCGTGGCTTCAAAGTGTTCGCAATCATGCAACAAAACATCTAGAAGCAAGTAAGTGAAGGAAGTAGAGGACTGTTGTTGAAGGAAGTGTCAGACCTGTTGGCCCATTGGTCTATCATGAGTAGAACCTGGGGGTGAAATTATTTTTCAGTCCTCAGAAAACAGTCTGGTAGATGAGTGGTAATACCTGCCTCCAATGCCAGCCCTCAAGAGGTGGGAGCCAAATGATAACCACTTCAAAATCATGAAGCTTTTATCTCAAAAAATTAAAAAGAGAAGAAGAGCTGTGGTGTAGCTAAGTGGATATAGTGCTGACCTAGCACGCATGAAGCCCTGGTTTGGTCCTCAGAATTGCAAAAACCAAGCATGATAGTGTACACTAACCCCAGCACTTGTGGGGTAGCAGTGGGACAATCGGGAGCCTCATACCATTGGCCACATAGTGAGTTTAAAACCATCCTGAGCTCAGTAACATACTGTCTTTTTTTTTACAGTAAGAACAAGGACAAGGGGCAGGCAGGAAGAAACATAAAGAGAGCAAGAAAGAGAAAGGGAAGTAGGGAGAGATAGAGACAAATACAATGTTTCTGTGTTTCTAAGATATAACAATGTAGCCACCAGTCATGGGGAAATGTAGCGAGGGAAGAATAAAAGAAGAAAGGCAAGGTACACAGATGAACCCTGTTGTTTTTATATAAATTTATATCTTATGATTTTACCAATAAAGACTTGGAAGTCAGGCTGGGGTGAAAACCTGCTAGCTCAGAGAGGTTGAGGAGCAATTAATTGAGCTTCTTCCTTCTCCAGCATCTCAAAAAGG
Source organism: Peromyscus californicus insignis (assembly GCF_007827085.1). Classification (NCBI taxonomy): domain Eukaryota; kingdom Metazoa; phylum Chordata; class Mammalia; order Rodentia; family Cricetidae; genus Peromyscus; species Peromyscus californicus. Next base: position 7,485,955 of record NW_026294573.1, read on the forward strand.
GAGCTCTTTTTTACTGTTCCAATCCAAAATGGACAACCAAACTCTAAGTCCCTCCCTTCTATTTCCTGTGTGTTTCTCTACTCATCTTCCTGACTTCCTCTTTACTCTCTATGGCTACTTCCTGTCAACTAGTTGCTAGCTTAGCCTCTGGACCTCAGGTTTTTATTTCATTAACACAATCTCTAGGTTCACACTGTGATCAAATATCCCACAACAGGACCCTGAAAACTCCTTCCCCCAAAAGCGTACTCACCATAGCAATTAAGTACAGCGTCATACAATGCAGAAACCTGAACTTGACTGGATGCTCCAAGGCAGAGGGGATTTCCACAATGAGAAAGTGCTGAATGACAGCCCATATGAAGATTCCAAGGTGAAAGGTAGACAGGCTCACTAGCAGCACCAGCCACAGGACAGTCATGGTCCCAAGGCCCCAAGAAACTGATGTCTGAGGCCCTGAGAAGCAGCTGTCCCAAAGATCTTCCTTGGGAACAACTGATCCAGTTTTATGGCCTGCCACCTCTACTAACTCCTTTCAGACTGCATCTGACTCAGTGGCCTGATCTAGCCTCTGGGATATTACCACGGGTCAACAGGATCCAGAGAAACCTGCTCCCCAAGGAACAAGAAAGCTGACCTGGATGACCAAGGTAGTTTGAAAGTCAGGATTACAAAGATGAACTATATGGGAGCTTTCACAGCATCTATCTGCTGGGTCACAGAGGAAGAGGTCTTACATGAGCATAGACTCTCTTGGCCTGACCCTTTGCTGAGTAACAGGAGACATGAACCCCTTCTGCACCAGTTTGGTTAAGAAATATGAAGTCATCTAGTTTGTAAATACTTGATAAACTGCCATCAGAACCCAGTCTTTTCTCATTTCTGACTATTTGGCCTTGGACAGGCTCTCTGCTCTCTGAATGCATAAGGTAGAGGAGCCCAGAGACAGCTGAACTGTTTCCAGGCCAAGCCCAGGTATGGTTGCAGGTACCAGGGATGCCGACACTTGAGCAGCAATGGATAGTTTTGTACAGACTACATATTCTAAGTCTAGGGAAAATTTGATAGGAAAAGCACATAGAACATTATTTCAATGTGTGTGTTTAATTGTCATTTAAAAGCACATAACAGGGCTGACACAGTAAGTTAAAGCACTTGCCAGCAAGAGTAATGATCTGAGGTCAATCCCTAGGATCTGTATGATGGGGGAAGAAAACTCTATTATCACACATTGTCATCTGACCCCCCCCACACCATTACATATGTTTGCCTATACACATGCACGCATACACACAATATAATATATATAATACATATAAGTAAATTAATATAATATCAATTTAAGTACATAACATTAAATTTACTGTCAGAGCCATTTTTTTACATACCAACCACAGATCCCCCTCTCTTCTCTCCTCCCACTTCCCCCCAAGACTATCCTCCCAACTCACCCCCTACTCCCTCCTCCAAAAACATAAGGCCTCCCATGGGGAGTCAGCAAAGCCTGGTACATTCAGTTGAGGCAGATCTAAGCCCCTCCTCCTGCATCAAGGCTGTGCATGGTGTCCCACTATAGGTAGTGGACTCCAAAAAGCCAGCTCATGAACCAGGGATAGTCTCTTAAGCAGACCAAGCTACACAACTGTCTCACTTATACAAAGGGCCTAGTCCAGTCCCATGGAAGCTCCACAGCTGTTGGTCTAAAGTTCATGAGATTGCACTAGCTTAGTTTGGTTGTCTCTGTACATTTCCCCCATCGTGATCTTGATGCCCCTTGCTCATAGAATCCCTCTTCCCTCTCTTTGACTGGACTCTTGGAGCTAGGCCTGGTGTTCGCTGTGGATCTCTGCATCTGCTTCCATCAGTTACTGGATGAAGGCTCTATGATGAAAGGGTATTCACAAATCTTATTACAGGGGTAGGCCAGCTCAGGTACCCTCTCCACTATTGCTAGTAGTCTAAGCTGGGGTCATCCTTGTGGGTTCCTGGGAACTTCCTTAGCACCATATTTCTTCCTATCCTCATGATGTCTCCCTCTATCAAGATATCTCTTTCATTGCTCTCCCACTCCGTCCCTGCTTCAGCTTGACCATCCTGTTCCCTTTATGTTTCATCCCCCATCTGTCAGAGTCATTTCTAAGTGTACAGTACAGCAGAGTTGTGAGTGTGTCATATACAGTAGATCTCTTACAATAAAACATCTACATCCTTGGATTCCATCCTTCCCAATGACCAGGCAAACTCAACTCTACTCTGTAAGAGTCTGGCTACCTTAGATACCTGCATAGATGGACCAATGCAAGACTTTACTTTTTGTAATGAACTTAGTCAAATTAATATATTTTTCTCAACTTTATCAGTACTGCAGTGGACAAAAATATTTTTTTTTAAAATAATAGTCCACCCCCAAGGCACCAGTGACCACCAGAGCCATATGCCCCCCACATACACTGATTGGGAAGAGATAAGGCCCTGATCACCAGACTGGACAGGCCAGTTCCCTAGCCCCTAGGCCCCAGGGACACATTCCATGCCCCTCTCCCCCAGTCATTGCAGTCCCACAGACCAGGCAGCAACCTCATCACTTGCTCCCTTGACAACCATTGTCTGCAGCACCAGTAACTACCAGAGCCTTATGCTCCCCCTGCACCAAATGAAAAGAAAAGCAACCACAGGAGCCACAGACCCCACCTGCACCAATTGCAAGAAGAGTGACCTGGAATGCCACTTGTATGGATTAAAGGAAGAAATTGGTAGACGGCAGTGTAAGTACACATTAAACAACACAAAGAGCAATATGGCACCAACAGAACCTAGTGTTCCTACAGCAACAGGACCTGAACATCCCAATGCAGATGATCCAGAAGAAACCACTTTAAAAATAACTTTGTGAAGATGATAGAGGCCATAAAAAGGGAAATGAAAAAATTCCCTTAAAGAAATAGAGGAAAAGACAAACAAAAAATTAGAGGAAATCAAGAAATCCAAGAAAAAAACAATCAAACAGGTGAAGGAAACAGTTCAAGACGGTGAAGGAAACAGTTCAAGACTTTAAATATGATTGAGGCAATAAAGAAAGTACAAACTGAGGGAATTCAGGAAAAGGAAAATCTGAGTAAACAAGCAGAAACTACAGAGGCAAGCATAACCAACAGAATACATGAAATGGAAGAGAAAAATCTCAGGCATTGAGGATACCATAGAAAAAACAGATACATCAGTCAAAAAAATGTTAAATCCAGCAAATATTTAACACAAAACACCCAGGTAATCTGTGACAACCTGTAAAGACTAAACCTAAGAGTAATAGAGATAGAAGAAGGAGAAGAATTCCAGCTCAAAGGCACAGAAAATATATTGAACAAAATCACAGAAAAAAACTTTCCCAACCTAAAGAAAGACATGCCTATGAAGGTACAAGAAGCTTATGGAACACCAAATAAACTGGACCACAAAAAAAGTCCCCTAGCCACATAATAGTCAAAACACTAAACATATAGAATAAAGAAAGAATATTAAGAGCAGCAAAGGAAAAAGGTCAAGTAACATATAAAGGCAGACCTATTAGAATTACACTCAACTTCTCAATGGAAACTCTGAAAGCCAGAAGGTCTTGGACAGATACTAAGGTACCATGGATACCAGCCCAACTATTATACCCAGCAAAGCCTTCAATCACTTATAGATGGAGAAAACAAGATATTCCATGATAAAACCTGTTGTTTGACTCTTAGATGGTCATTTAATAATAATAAAATAAACAGAGGCAGATATCAGGGTGAAAGCTGAAAGATCAGAGAAACAGAGCAGCCAGCCACTAGTTCTTACCTCTACAAAATCCTCAGCCTAAAGAGAGTGAGTTCCTGTTTCCTCACACCTTATATACCTTTCTCTGCCATGCCATATTACTTTCTGAGATTAAAGGCATGCATGCTTTCCAAGCAAAGGCATGAGATCTCAAGTACTGGGATTAAAGGTGTGTTCCACCACTGCCTGACCTCTATGTCTAATCTAGTGGCTGGCTCTGTCCTCTGATCCTCAGGCAAGTTTATTAGGGTGTACAATATATTACCACATTTCCCTTTTTTGTCTAAAATAATAAAAGAAGGTTATAACTAATATAAGAAAAATATATACGATAAGAACAATAAGTATATACAATATATACAGTCAAGAATTAAATTAACAATGTCCAGCCCATTAACATTTGACAGATTGAAATAAAATACTTCATCATTTATCCTATTTTGGTGAGTCTGAAATGTAGTACCTAATTCATTTTCTATCCTAACTTGTATTGCCAACTGAAAACTATCTTTTGATGTCTTTCAAACTTATACACTTTACACATCTTTAGTGAGTTTCTTTTCTGAATTTGTTAACAAGGAAAACTATAGCTATAACTATCTAATCTTCAACTCCCTCAGAGACCTGAGAAGAAAATAATATTACCTAAGTAAGCAGGAAGTGCAAACAAGTGACTTCCAAAAAATGTGAGAAATGACAGAAACAGCTGCTGCCTGGACAGCAAGAGACCAAGATTTCTATGCAATGTTGTGGTATCCATTTTTGGCCTACAAGCCTAGCATATCTGACAGATGCATCTGTGAGGCAGTATTTTCTAAAGGGCCTTCCTACTTTGCCTTGGTAAGGTTCAGCAGTCCTTTCTTTTATGTCCTGCTTTTCCGTTTTGGACAGCATACTGTGAGCAGTTGAGGCAAGGCCATTTTCTTGCCCAGTGGCTAACTTTTGCCACAAAGAAAGTAAACTCCATATGGAGTTTCTTTGATGCCCATCATCTTCTCTGAAGTATATTGGTGCTGCCAGGAGCAGATATGTCTCATTGTCATAAAAAAGTCTATGTTATTAAAATGTCTTAAATGCTATATTCTGTAGATCTCTGAAGTGTTTGAAGATGACCTGTTTATCTAAAATATATTTCTGTTTGACCTTGAAAACTAATATGACTACAAGTTTGATTATAAATGACCAACTACTAACTTGCATTTCTTTATATCCTAATTAGTTGGTAATAACTTTCAAGGACTAGAAATTTGCAGTACATTGTTAAATGAACTGTATAGGTACAATAACTTGAACAAGATTAGAAACATATGTACAGTATTTTCTAACAAAATTAACCTCAAATTTGAATCAATATACAAAATTTGTATACAATACACAAAAATCCAATCCAATGTAAAATATTTAAAACTAGTAGTTGCTTTTAAAAAGCAGATTCAATAATCTACCCTTTTATCTGATTATTTCTATATCCTCTTTTCTTATTTTTTTAAACAAGAACCTCAAACCTAATTTTTTTGTTTAGCTTTTTTCCTGACCATTAACAATTAACAACTTGTAGCCAACCATCCTAAACAATGACAATTATCTATAACTCATTGAAAGACCAAAAACCATCCACCCCACCTCTTAGGAATGTGGGCATCATGTTCTTAAAATTACTTTCTGCTGTCTGGAGGCAAAGACATCTTTAGGGCATTCTGAAAGAAAATTGTGGGGTTAATTGTCAAGTCCTATGAGAGTTAGCGCTATCATTTGTCCAGTCTCTTCATAATGGGAAAGTGCAGGGCTTGTCTCAAGTCCTGGCTGTAACAGTCTTTGAGGCTGGATCATCTCAGCTAGCCACCTCAAAATTGTCCTGAGCAGTTTGTAGTCTAAAGCTGATCTTTGCGTGGTGTTTGTCAGCTTAGTGGTATTATCATCATCCTGGTTGAATCATCATTGTGGGGTCCCATCATCTTTTTGGAGACTTCAGAGTTTGCGTTAGGTGTGGTCATGGTTCACTGCAGAAAATCTTTTTCTTAGAATGAGTTTTCTGAATTTGTCCTTTTTCTTCAGATGTCTCATTTGTCTTCAGATTCCTTAGCCTTCATTCTCCTGAAAGACAAAAACAAAACCCTTTCTGAACCCTAACTTTGGGGAGTTTCCAAATCTAATCTTTATCATTTTTGGTTTATGGTTTCTCCTTAAATTTTTGTTTTACTGTTTAAAACTGTTCTATCATCTTGAGCAGTATGGTTTTTTGCAATAGGAATTAGGTTCTTTAATTGCTCTGGGAAGGAGTTTCTTCCATGTTGACAGGAAAGGACTGAAACAAATTTGTCATGGGGGCCTTCAAGAGGCCCCTCAGGGAGTTTCCCAGTGGCAAAAGCAAATGATCACCTTGTCTGTCCCTTGTTGATCTACATTCATTAGTCCAATTAGCCTTTGCCACACCTTTTGCATAATCCAGAAGGGAGGGGCATTCTGTTGCCATTGTTCCTTGAGAAAATATTATATTTAGGAACTCCCTGTTTACAGTACCTTTTTAGGTGACCTTGTTTACCACAGTTGAAACATCTGACATTACTATTTTTCTTCAAACCTCTGGAAATCACCTCTCCTATCCAAGTATCATCATGGAAATGAGATTCAATATTTATTGTATCTTGGATCCATTCTTCCAAGGGTGCTGATCTTGCCTTTAATGGCCTAATTATCCTTTTGTATTGTGCATTAGCATTTTCAAAAGTCAAAGATTCAATTATTATCTGTCTAGATTCTGAATTTGGTATCATTCTATTTACTGTTGAAGACAGTTTTTGTAAGAAATCAGTGAAGGTTTCTTTTGGGCCTTTCCTACTTCTTCAATTCCGTCCAAGTATTCAAGGCTACCATTCGGCATAAAACCAGGGTTTGGTCATCATATAAAGATTGCCTTTCTACATTAGCATAATCTCCCTCTCCAAGAAGTTGATCTTGGGAGATTTCCATACCTCTAACCCTACTTCATTGTTCAATGGTTTTAGCCTCATCCTTCTACCAAATCCTCCACTGTAATTGGGGACCAGCTTCTAAGACAACCATAACCAAATCTCTCTAGTTTTGAGGGATAATTCTATTGCAAGTTGACCATGAGATTATCATCTACTTCACAAATGGGGAATGCATACCATATGACACTACAGCTTCTAGGAATCTCCTCAAATCTAACATTTGCACAGGAGTCCAGTCAACTCTTACACAGCCTCGAGCACTTGGAAATTCCTGTAAGGTTAGTGGATAGATTAAGGTTGGCTGTTTGAAAGCCTTAGGCTGTTTCTCTGTAACCATATAATGCAATGCTGGGATTGGTTCACCTTTAAATTCTTCTATCTGGGTCTGAATATCTTTATGATCTGTCTCAACAAGTTTTTCTAAAACTTTCATCTTGGCACTCGTATTAACCATCTTATTTAATGATGAAACATAAATGATCAAACAAATAATAATGATAATTGACATTACATAAATCCCATCTACATTAATCATCCTCTCATTTAATTGTTCCATTTTCAGATGTCAATTGTATTATCAAACAGAGACCAAATTTCCTCCATTGTAAAAATGTTTCCCATTTTTTAATGTGGGAAAAAATTCTTTTTTAACTAATTTCTCTGTAGCTAGAGTTTCCCTGCCTGGCCCACAGTCAGGACAAATCTCTCTCACCTGCCAGTCCCACAGCCACTCAGACCCGACCAAGTAAACACAGAGACTTATATTGGTTACAAACTGTATGGCCGTGGCAGGCTTCTTGCTAACTGTTCTTACAGCTTAAATTAATCCATTTCCATTAATCTATACCTTGCCACGTGGCTCGTGGCTTACCAGCGTCTTCACATGCTGTTCCTCATCATGGCGGCTGGCAGTGTCTCTCTGACTCAGCCTTTCACTTCCCAGCTTTATTCTCCTCCTTGTTCCACCTACACTTCCTGCCTAGCCAATGGCCAATCAGTGTTTTATTTACCACCCAATCAGAGCAACACATTTGCCATACAGAACATCCCACAGCACTTACCCCTTTTTTTTTTCAAAAAGGAAGGTTTTAACCTTAACAAAGTAAAATTACATATAATTTGGGAATTTGGGCATAGCTTCTCTTACTACTTCCTGCTGGAGGGGGGTGCTGTATCTTATGGGGAAACAAAGAAAATTTTAGGATTATGGAATAGTCCATGAGGCTGTATCGTCTGAGCCAGTTGCCTTGAAACCATTCTGGATGTTGGATCATCTGGGCCTTGGTGTTATTGGAGACCTTTCAGGTGGTCTTGGCTGGTCAAACCTGATGTATTTTAATCTGGAAGAAATCCATAGCCTTTGGCTTTCTGTGGGAACAAAAGCAGAGTCTCCTTTCCAAAGTAACATATCCTTACATCCAAATTTTGAAGTCATAGTATCTTTAAAATATACATTTTGGCATAACTCAACAGCTTTTACAATCAAATGTTTTTCTGCAGTTAAAAATCCAAAAGACGGCCGGGCGGTGGTGGCGCACGCCTTTAATCCCAGCACTCGGGAGGCAGAGCCAGGCAGATCTCTGTGAGTTTGAGGCCAGCCTGGACTACCAAGAGAGTCCCAGGAAAGGCGCAAAGCTACACAGAGAAATCCTGTCTCAAAAAAACCAAAAAAAAAAAAAAAAAAAAAAATCCAAAAGACAACACAATCCAGATTCTCTGTGTAATATTCATCTTCATGTGGCTTATTTTTTATATTAATTTTACTGTCTCTTTAAAGACTTTATTTTTTAAAACTATGTATTTGTTTCTATAACTGTATATATCACCTTTTTTGTCTCTTTCAAGCCTACGTATATTTTACACACATTGTAAACTATTACATCTGAATCTGTCTTATTGTGAATCTATTGCCTTAAACTGTAGCAGCTGTGGCTGCTGGCTCCACCCACCTTAGCTTCCCAACATGGCGGTGGTTTACCACGAGCTCTGGGAGCTATCTTGGGTCTATGCTTTTATCCAAGCAGCGTGTAGTCCAGAAACCTCTTTTTTTTTTGTTTTGTACCAGCAAAGGCTAAATCCACCATGCAGCTTAATGTGCCACTTGCAGAGGCCTCATTCCCGCCATACTGCAGGTCGAGTGCACACGCTAGGAACCCACCAGTAGCTCAAACCAGCAGCTGCCTCTCATTTGAGAGAGACAATTAGGAACTGTCTTTAGCTCCATTTTAGAATCTTTTCTCAGGTTTTAGATAGAAACTCTTGCCACCACGTTGGACGCCATTTGTAGCTAGAGTTTCCCTGCCTGGCCCACAGTCAGGACAAATCTCTCTCACCAATGTGGTGGTATTTTACTTGTACTGAAATGTGATTTTAATTGTATATTAATAAATAAAGTTGCCTGGGAGTCAGAGCTATTAGAGCCATAGCAAGTGCGTGGCGGCAGTGGCACACGCCTTTAAGGACCTGGAGGGCGGTACATACAGGCAGTGACGAGGCAGTCACATGTTTGGGTTTACAACCAATGAGAAGGCAGAACAGCTAGAGTATATAAAGACATGCACACAGGAAGTAGGTCCCTTTCGGAGAGCTCACTTGGCTGAAGAGGATCGCTGAATCAGGAAGGGTGAGGCTCTTAGCTCTGACCTCTTGGCTTTCTTCTCTGAATCGGCTCTGTGTTTCTTATTTAATAAGACAGTTGGTTATATCTACATTTCTCCCTTTAAGAAATCCCAATTGTCTCACCAAATCTGCCAACAATGACCATTCAGATGTGAGGCTGACTGCTTCTGTGTAGAATAGTAAAAGCCCAAGCAGGTTTCAAGGCAGCTACCTAGTGTGGTAGCAGCCCAAGATCAGGATCCAGAAATAATCCACAACACACCAGGAAAGAAGAAGCCAAAGAGCCAGCCATCTGCATTAGGAAACCTGAGAAAGCAGCTAACTCCTATGGTTTTGAGAGCCCAAAAAGCTAATGGAGTTTGCTGCAGAGATGCTACAACAAAAACCTAGACAGTGGGTTAAGGACTCTGGCCCAAGTGGGGTGGAGACTCCAGCTGCATGAAGCTCAGACCTGAGCTGGGGCCTGCAAGGCCACAGGCAAGCAGCTTTTTTGTGAATTTGTGCCCCACAAGTTGGACACCAGATGTTGTTTGTATCTTAGATGGTCTTTTAATAAAAAAAAAATTGAAAAAAAAACAGAGGCAGATATCAGGGTGAAAGCTGAAAGATCAGAGAAACAGAGCAGCCAGCCACTAGTTCTTACCTCTACAAAATCCTCAGCCTAAAGAGAGTGAGTTCCTGTTTCCTCATGCCTTATATACCTTTCTCTGCCATGCCATATTACTTTCTGAGATTAAAGGCATGCATGCTTTCCAAGCAAAGGCATGAGATCTCAAGTACTGGGATTAAAGGTGTGTTCCACCACTGCCTGACCTCTATGTCTAATCTAGTGGCTGGCTCTGTCCTCTGATCCTCAGGCAAGTTTATTAGAGTATACAATATATCACCACAAAAATGAGATTTAAACATTCCATATCCACAAACTCAGCCCTACAAAAAGTACTAGAAGGAAAACTCCAACCAAGGAAGTCAGATGCAACCACCAAAACACAGACAGTAGATAACTTTACACTAGCAGACCTCAAAGAAGGGAAACACATACACACTACCACCACCACCACCAAAACAAAAAATAACAAAAATTAACAATCACTGGTCATTAATATCTCAGTCTCAATGCATGTAATTCGCCTATAAAAAAGACACAGGCTAATAAAATGGATATGAAAACAGGATACAACCTTCTGCTGCATACAAGAAACACACTTCAACCTCAAAGACAAACATTACCTCAGAGTAAAAGGTTGGGAAAAGATTTTCCAATGAAATGGACCTAAGAAACTAGCTGGTATATATATTCTTCTGGGTACCTTATGGAACCTTCTTCAAAACAAATCTCAACAGATACAAAAAAAATGGAATAAACCCCTGTATCGTATTGGACCACCATGGCTTAAAGTTAGAATTCAACAACATAAATTACAGAAACCCTACAAACTCATGGAAACTGAACAATGCTCAACTGAATCATCACTGGATCAGGAAGAAATAAAGAAAGAAAGAAATTAAAGACTTCCTAGAATTCAACAAAAAACGAATGCACAGCATAACCTTTAGAAGCTATGAAAGCAATGCTAAGAGGAAAAAATCATAGCACTAAATGCCCACATAAAGAAATTGGAGGAATCTTACACTAGTCACTTAACAGCACACCTGAAAGCTCTAGAACAAAAAGAAGCAAACTCACCAGGATGAGTATATGGCAGGAAATAATCAAATTGAGGGCTGAAATCAATAAAATAGAAGAGAACAATATAAAAAAGTCAATGAAACTAAGAGTTGGTTGTAGATGTATCCAACCTTCTTATTAAATAAGAAACACAGAACCAATGCAAAGAAGAAAGCCAAGAGGTCAGAGCTAAGAGCTAAAACCTTACCCTTCCTCCTGCGGTGGTCCTACCTCTCCGAACCAGAGCTACCCCTGTGTTAAAGTCTTTATATAGAGTTCCTGTCCTGCCTTCTCATTGGTTGTAAACCCAACCACATGACCGCCTCCTCACAGCCTGTCTGTATAGGCCTCCAGGTTTTCCATGATTGGTATTAAGATTAAAGGCATGTGTATCCAATAATGGCTGTATCCCTGAACACACAGAGACTTACCCAGCTCTGCCTACCAAGTGCTGGAATTACAAGCGTACGCTACCACTGCCCTGCTTTCCTATGGCTTGCTAATAGCTCTGACCCCCGGGCAACTTTATTTATTAACATACAAATAACATTTTAATACAAATAAAATATCACCATATTTCCCCTTTTCTATTTTAATAAAAAGAAAAAAAAGAAAAAGCTTATAACTAATATAAGAAAAACTATATACAAAAGTACAATAACTATATACAATATATACAAGTAATAAATACCTAAACAATGTCTAATCCATTTGTATTTGACAAATTCAGAGAAAATAATTTCATTATCTATCCTATTTTGGTAAGTCCAAAATGTATCCTAATTAATCTTCAACTATAACTAACTAACCTTCAACTATAACTAACTAATCTTCAACTCCCTCAGAGACCCAAGAAGGAAATAATATTAGCTAACAAAAATAAAAACAGGAAGTGCACATAAGCAACTTCCAAAAAATTTGTGAATTGACAGAAACAGACAGCTGTCTGGACAGTCACCTGAGGTTTCTCCGAAGTGCTGGGGCATCATCTTCAGCCTATAGGCTTAGCATATCTGACAGACTCATTTGTGAAGTAGGATGTACACAAGGTCAACAGTTCAACCTCACATTGAGTGAGAGTAGTCCATGTACCAGAAACACCTGAATTCCACTAGTGTCATGTCATGATTCAGGATTTTAAATTCTGGAAATTGTTGATGGTTTTTTAATTCAGCTGTCCATTCTTCTTGGCTGTGTATATATGGCTTCATCTCAGCATCCCATTCTTCTCCATATCCCTCCATCAAATGCCAGTCTACTATTGAGAGGCGTGAGCTTAGTTACTCTTCAAGAATAACTGTTTCAGCTGCTGTTCCGTTGCACATCAGAGGCCATCGGCCCACTGCCTGTTCAGCTGCCTTCGAAGAAAAGGGCACTGTACCTTTTTCGAATTGCGAAGGCCACTTCAGGGATGGTGCCATATTGTCCTGGCCTCTGAAGATGCCTTTTGATAAAGCCATAACCACACTTGTTTTGGCAAGAATCAGTAATCCTTTGTTTTATGTCCTGTCTGTCCATTTTGTCCTGTTGATTCGAGGATACTTTGTTGTCCAGTGGCTAGCTTTTGCCACAATGAAAGTTAACTCCATATGCAGTTTCTTCAATGCGCATATTTTCTCTGAAGTAGATTGGTACTGCCAGGAGCCGACATGTCTCATAGTCATAACAAAAAAGAAAAATTTTCTAAGTTATTAAAACATTTTAAATGCCATATTCTGTAGATCTCTGAAGGGTTTGAAGATAACCTGTCTATCTAAAATATATCTACTCAATCTTGAAAACATACCTAATATAGCTACAAGTTCTATTATAATATCTAACTACTAACTTTCATTTCTTTATATCCTAATAGTTGGTAATAACATTCAAGGATCAGAAAATTGCATTACATTGTTAGATGAACGGTACAATTAGAAAAATATATATAACATTTTCTAACAATATCAATTTCAATATATATAATTTGTATACAATATAAAACAATCCAATCCAATGTAAAGTATTTACATTTTTCTTTTCTTTCTTTCTTTCTTTCTTTCTTTCTTTCTTTCTTTCTTTCTTTTTTTTTTTAAATAAGAACCTTAAATCTAATCTCCTTTGCTTAGCCTTTTTCCTAACCCTTGACAACAACTTGTAACCAACCCCCTTAATCAATGAAAATTATCCCAGACCCAAAACCCATTAAAAGACCAAAAAAACCAACCGCCCCACAGTTGGTTCTTTGAGAAAATCAACAAGATAGACAAACCCTTATCTAACCAAAAACCACAGAGAGAATATCCAAAATCAGGAAAGAAAAGGGGGATATAATAACAGACACTGAGGAAATCTAGAGAATCATTAGGTCATACTTCAAAAGCCTTTACTCCATAAAATTAGAAAATGTAAAAGAAATGGACAATTTTCTGGATGGGTACCACATGCCAAAATTAAATCAAGATCAGATAAACAATTTAAATAGACCTATAACTCCTAAGAAAATAGAAACAGTCATGAAAAGTCTCCCAACCAAAAAAAGCCCAGGGCCAACTGGTTTCAGCACAGAATTCTACCAGAATTTCAAAGAAGAGCTAATACCAATACTCTTCAAATTGTTCCACACAACAGAAACAGAAGGAACATTACCAAACTCTTTTTACAAGGTTACAGTCACCCTGATACCAAAATCACATAAAGACACAACTAGGAAAGAGCATTACAGACCAATCTCCCTCATGAACACTGATGCAAAAATACTCAATAAAATACTAGCAAACCTAATCCAAGAACACATCAAAAAAATCATCCACCATGATCAAGTAGACTTCATCCCAGAGATGCAGGGATGGTTCAACATATGAGAATCTGTCAATGTAATCGGCCATATAAACAAACTGAAAGAAAAAAACCACATGATCATCTCAATTAGATGCTGAAAAAGCCTTTGACAAAATCCAACAGTCCTTCATGATGAAGGTCTTGGAAAGATCAGGGCCACAAGGAACATACCTAAATATAATAAAGGCAATATATAGCAAACCAACAGCCAACATCAAACTAAATGGCAAGAAACTCAAAGCAATTCCACTAAAATCAGAAATAAGACAAAGATGCCCACTCTCTCCATCTAGCTAGAGTTCTAGCTAGAGCAATAAGACAACAAAAGGAGATAAAGGGGATGCAAATTGGAAAGGAAGATGTCAAGCTTTCACTATTTATAGATAATATGATAGTATACATAGTGACCTCAAAAAGTCTGCCAAGGAACTCCTACAGCTGATAAACACTTTCAGTAATGTGGCAGGATACAAGATTAACTAAAAAACATCAGTAGCCCTCCTATATATAAATGATAAATGGGCTGAGAAAGAAATTAGAGAAACATTATTCTTTATAATACCCACAAATAACATAAAATATTTGTGGTAACTCTAACCAAACAAGTGAAAGACTTGTATGACAAGAACTTTAAGTCTTTGAAGAAAGAAATTGAAGATGTCAGAAAATGGAAAGATCTCCCATGTTCTTTGATAGGTAGGATCAACATAGTAAAAATGGCAATCTTACCAAAAGCAATCTACAGATTCAATGCAATCCCCATCAAAATCCCAATGCAATTCTTCACAGACCTCAAAAGAACAATACTCAACTTCACATGGAAAAACATAAAACCTAGAATAGTCAAAACAATCCTGTACAATAAAGGAACTTCTGGAGGTATCACCATCCATGATTTCAAGCTCTACTATAGAGCTATAATAATAAAAACAGCTTGGTATTGGCATAAAAAACACATTGATCAATGGAATCAAATCAAAGACCATGACACTAACCCATACACCTACAAACACCTGATTTTAAACAGAGAAGCCAAAATTATACAATGGAAAAAAAAGAAAGCATCTTAACAAATGGTGCTGGCATAACTGGATATCTACACGTAGAAGAATGCAAATAGATCCATATTTGTCACCATGCACAAAACTCAAGTCCAAATGGATCAAAGACCTCAACATAAATTCAGTTACACTGAACTTCAAAGAAGAGAAAGTCAGAAATAGTCTTGAACACATTGGCACAGGAGACCACTTCCTAAATATAACACCAGTAGTACAGACACTGAGAGCAACAATTAATAAATAGGACCTACTGAAACTGAGAGGCTTCTGTAAGGTGAAGGACACAGTAAATAAGACAAAAAGGCAGCCTACAGAATGGGAAAATATCTTCACCAACCCCACATCTGACAGAGGGCTAATCTCCAAAATGTATAAAGAACTCAAGAAACTAGACATGAAAATATCAAATAATCCATTTAAAAATGGGCTACAGAGCTAAACAGAATTCTCAACAGAAGAATCTCAAATGGCTAAAAGACATTTAAGGAAATGTTTAACATCTTTAGCCATCAGGAAATGCAAATCAAACTGACTCTGAGATACCACTTTATAACTGTCACAATAGCTAAGATAAAAAACACTGACAACAGCTTATGTTGGAGAGGATGTGGAGAAAGAGGAACACTCCTTCACTACTTACTGGTGGGAATGCAATCTTGTATAACCACTTTAAAAATCAGTATGGCAGTATCTCAGAAAATTGAGAATCAACCTACCTCAAGACCCAGCAATACCACTTGTGGGCATATACTCATAAGATGCTCAACCACACCACAAGGACATTTGCTCAACTATATTCATAGCAGCATTATTCATAATCCAGAACCTAGATGCCCCTTAACCAAAGAATGGATAAAGAAAATGTGGTACATCTACATCATGGAGTATTACACAGTGGTAAAAATCAATGTCATTGTGAAATTTGTAGGCAAATGGATTGAACTAGAAAAAAATCATCCTGACTGAGGTAACCCAGACCCAGAAAGACAAACACAGTATGTACTCACTGATAAGTGAGTATTAGATGCAAAGCAAGGTTAACCAAGCTATAATCCACAGCCCCAGAGAAGCTAGGTAAAGAGAAGGACTCTAAGAGGGACATGCATGGATCACCCAAGGAAGGGAAAGGTAAGATTTCCTGGTAAAGTGGGAGGGGGGACAAGAGGGGAAGGGATGGGAGGTGGTAACATGAGAGCTGAAGAGGGCTGAGTTGGGGGAGAGGCAGAGAGGGAGAGCAATGAAAGAGATATCTTGGCAGAGTATACCATTAAGGGGATGGGGAGAAATCTGCAGCTAGGGAAAACCACAGGAACTCACAAGATTGTCCTCAGCTAAGACTCATAGCAATGGTGGAGAGGGTGCTTGAACTAGCCTTCCCCTGTGCTCAGATTGGTGTCTACTCTAATTGTCATCATAGAACCCACATCCAGTGTGTTGGATGGAAGCAGCTTCAGAGACCCACAACCAAGCACTTGGCCAAGCTCCTGGAGTTCAGTTGAAGAGAGGGAGGAGGGATTATAGGAGTAAGGTGGTGGTGGTGGGGGATCAGGATCCTGATGTGAAAAACAACAGAGACAGCTGACCTAAGCTAGTGGGAGCTCATGGACTCTGGACTGACAGCTGGGGAACCTGCATGGGACTGCACTAGGCCCTCTGAATGTGAGTGACGGTTGTGTGGCTTGATATGTTTGTGGGTCCCCTGGCAATGGGACTAGGATTTATCCCAGGTACATGAACTGGCTTTTTAGAGCCTATTCCCTATGGTGCTATGCCTTACTCAGCCATGATACAAGGGAAAGGGGCTTGATCCAGCTCCAACTTGGTATGCCAGCCTGTGTTGACTACCCAAAGGAAGCCTTACCCCCTTTGAGGAGGGGATAGGGGTGGGATGGGAGGATGTGGGGGTGAGTGGGAGAAGGGGAGAAAGGGAGAAGAGGGGTTGGTATGTAAAAGGAAAAAAATTTAAATAAAAAATTAATAAAAGAAATAATCATCCACCACATATATATGGCACATCTCCTCTATTGGTTTTTTGTTTCTGTGGGTACTTAAGATGGAAGCTAAAGCCTTGGACATATGAGGTGAATGCTCAACCACTGAACAACATTCCAGGATCCACATTTTCTTTATCCATTTATCCATGGGGAGACATTTATGTTGCCTCTACCTTTTTGCTATTATACAGAATGCTATCATAGGTTCATGTGTATTCAAATAGTCACTCATTTTTAAGTATTTTATTTGTCTATAATACATTTGTACACACATGTGAGGATATAAAGTAGACATAAAAATCATAAACATTAAGCCAGCAGAATCTTCACAAAATGAATTCTCTCAGGAATGATATCCTCTCTCTATTGTCTTTTAGGCCTCAATATTTATAGGGACCTCAACCTACCCAGTACACCAACAGGATCTCATTTACCTATCATTCACAGATGAGAGAGTTGATCCAAGAAAGGCCATGGATACATAGAAGAGCATCAGCAGCTTCATAACTTGAGTGTTGTGGGCAGTAGTGGGGTTTGTGACTATTACAGGTGCATCTAACCAACATTGGCCTACCAAAAAAACTATGATAGGCACTCACAGCATGTAGTTATAGAAGTCCCCTGACCATTCACTGTGAACATTAAAGAGGAATTGGCTAAGCAACAACAAGGACCTTTGTAACACTGACAATTGTTGTGAAATATTACTTTAACTCTGTAAAGATGTGTTACATTTGTTTATGCTGCATTTGTTTAGTTATGTAAAGATGTGTTGTTGTTTTATCTTGCCTGCCTAAGGCACTTGATTGGTTTAATAAAAAGCTGAATGGCTGATAGCTAGGCAGTAGAGGATTAGGTGAGGCTGGCAGGCAAAGAGAATAAGAGAAGATGAGAGAGAATGAGAGGAGAGAATGAGGGAGAAAGAGAAGGACAGCCAACAGGCAGCTGCCAGCCAGGCAGACATAGAGTAGGACATACAAAATAGAAGAAAGTTAAAAAGTCCTGAGGCAAAATGTAGTTGAAGAGTAACAGACTAATTTAAGTTATAAGAGTGATTGGGATAAGCATAATATAAGGCCAAGCATTCATAACTAATAATAAGTCTCTGTGTAATGATTTGGGAGCTGGTTGGTAGCCCGGAAGAAAGCCTGATACAAACAATGAAATACAAAGTCTGCATCTTACTCCCTTAGAAAATGTACTTTCCATAACTAGGTGGTCTCCAGAGCTATCCTCAATGTCTTGGCTCCAAGAACCTGCCTCTTGGTAGGGAGGGGCCTATTTACATTCCAGTTAGCAACTTGGTCCTAGTAAAGCTTGTGTCTCCTACAGCTTACCCTCTCCTTTCCTGCCTCTTTCCTCACATCTATTTCTGGAAAATTCTCACTGAAATCATCCCATAGCTTTCAGCTTCACTGACAATTTCTCAGGACAGCTGGAGGTAATGTGAGTTGTACTATGACCAGTGTCCCTGATTTAAGAAAAGGTAAAATGAGTTTTTCTATAGCAGAAATGAGACCCAAATAATCCTTGGTCACCAAGGGTCTGAATTCACTAATGAGGATGTAATCAGATACACCATTAATATGCACAGATCTCAGGGTAAACTTCAAGGGAAGCTTATCAGTGTAAGAGTAGTTCTCAGCACTGTTGGCAAGGAAATCCAATGACTGTTTTGAAATCATCACATCATCATGGAGCCATTCAGAGACCAGTGTCAGATAAGACAGCCAGGTGTTTTTACACTGCAGCTGTGGGGTGTCAAGTGAGAAGGCTTGGTCCTCTGGGCCTTAGAGTTTCAATAGAATGCCCATAACTCAGTGATAATGCCTATAAAGTACATCAGCTCCTGCCCCATAACAATATTGGTTTACTCTTAAGAGTCATCCAACACTTCAGACTCAAGCCAAGATGGAATTTGAGCCAGCTCAACTCTAGAATCATTAGTGGTGAAATGAGTTAGAGCCACCCCTGGATGAGCCCTGCAGGGTGAGGAATTTCAAAGTTAGTAGAGACAATGTGATGATGAATCTGGTCCTGTCCCTGAAGAGTTGGAACTGATTCTTTGTCCCTGCCTTCTGAAGTGGCTACTGAAGTGTCAGCATAATTTGATCTATGCAAGGTGTCCTCTTCAAAGAAACCTTTAAGCTCCAATTAGCACAGTTTACTGGAACAATTCAGACCTAACAAGAGGCTACAGCCCTGCCATTGTCCCAGTGAGCATAGCACACAGAAGAGGTTCCAGTGTTGGGTGTCACTCAGATAAGCACAGTGTTCATGGGAAGTTCCAATTCTGCCTATGCTCTGCCTTCAGTTACAATGTTATACACTTGCCCTTACAGAATAGGGATGAGTTAGTATAGTTCTAAAAATCCAGTCACCAAGCTCCAGATGTCCAAGTCCTAATGCAAAAAAACGTAAATAATATGAAAAACAAAGGCAATTTAATTCCTCCAAAACCCACTAATTCCACATTAATGGCCTCCTCTGAAGGTGACTTAGATGAAACTAAGAAAAGGACTTAAAAGAAGAATTATGTGTATGTTTGGGAAACTCTAAGAAAATAAGCTCTTGAAATAACCTTAAGGGAACACAAGTAGATGGATTAAAAAAAAAAGGAAGATGATACACGATATGAAAGAGGAATTCAACAAGAAGACAGAATAAATATTTAAGAATAACCGAACTTAACTGATGGAAATAAAAAAAATCAAATTTTAACAGTCTGTGGAAAATTTCACCAAGAGAATGAATCAAGGGGAAGGACAGACATTGGAGCTCAAAGCCAAGGTGGAGTAATTGGAACATCCAAACAAGGATGAAGATAAATTAATAAAAAGTTATGATATGGAATAGCAAGATATTCAGGACACTGAAAAGATAAAATTTAAAAAGAGTTGTGATACAAGGGTGTGAGAGCAGGAGAACTGGCCCCGCTGCTTGCTGTCTGATACATTGGGTGAACTAGCTGGAGCAGTGCTGGAGAGCTCACCCCAGGGAATGACGATGGGGGAAAGCTGGCAGGCTGACCAACCCAGCTATCACCTAGGTCTAGAACCAGGACTACATGGTAGTCCACCCCAACACCCACCTCATCTATGAACTGCTAGAGCATGTGAAGGAACTGGTCCTGCAGACTCAAAGCTACAGGATCTCCACAACACAAGGCAACAATAGGATATCCCAGAGGAGTCCAAATGAAGGCCCAGTACTGAGGGTGTAGCGGAAGCCAGAGACATCCAACTAGACCAATGACTCATTGCAACAAACACTTGCAAGTCAAGATATATGGAGTAAAGGGCACACTGTGTGACTCTCTGGGCCACACAACAGCTTTCATGCTGATTTTTTTAAATTTGTGTTTGTGTGTTTTTTGTTTTTGTTTTGTTCTGTTTTACTTTTAAATTGTGTTTTGTGGTGGAGGTTGCAAGGGCAGGGGCCAGAATTGAGGAGACAGGGAGACGAGTGGGATCAGGATGCATGATGTGAAATCCACAAAGAGTCAATGAAAAGTGAAAAAAAAAATTGGGATAGAAGAGGTTGAGGAATTTCTTTCTGAATATATAGAAAATATCTTCAGTGAAATTGTAGCAGAAAATTTCCCTAACTTAGACAAAGAAACATCTATCTAGATAGAGTAATAGTTTAGAACATCAGACAAGAAGACAAGCACTCCCACTTGCCATTTTATTACTAAACAACTAAATATTTAATGTATTGAAAGTAGCGGTAAAGAAGAACAAGTTGCATGTAAGTGCAGGCCTATCAGAATAGCATCAGGTTTCACATCAGAAACTATGAAAGTCAGGAGGGATTGGAAAGGTATTCTTCAAGTTTTGAATGACAGCAATTATCAAATCTGACTATTGTACCCAGCAAGACCATCAGTCATAAATGAAGGAGAAGGCAAAACTTTCCATGATAAAAACAGGCTTAAGAAATTCATGACTACTTCACAAGCTCTACAAGATACTTGAAGGAATTCTTCAGACTGGATAGAAAGACAAACAGGTTCTTATAGCCATGTGGAAGAACAAATCATGCCACAATAAAAGTTAAGCATAGAGGAATTAAAAAGAACCAATAGCTGCACAACCAACAAGATGACAAGAACTAATATGTATCTTATTTTATTTATTAAAATTTTTTTAATTCATTTTATATACCAACCACAGATCCCCCCTCTCATCCCTTCTCCTGATTCCCCCACACTAGCCTTCCTCCCAACCCACCCCCACATCCCCTCCTTCGAAAAGGTAAGGCCTCCCATGAGGAGTCAGCAAAACCTGGTACATTCAGTTGAGGCAGGTCTAGGCCCCTCCCCACTGCATTAAGGCTGTGCAAGGTGTCCCACCATAGGTAATGGGCTACAAAAAGCCAGCTAATGCACCAGGGATAGAGCCTGATCCCAGTGCCAGGGGCCCCTTAAGTAGACCAAGCTACACAACTGTCTCACTTATGCAGAGAGCCTAATCCAGTCCTATGCAGTTTCCACAGCTGTTGATCTAAAGTTCGTAAGTTCCCACTAGCTTGGTTCAGTTGTCTCTGTAGATTTCCCCATCATGATCTTGATGCCCCTTGCTTATAGAATCCCTCTTCTCTCCCTTCGACTGGACTCCTGGTGCTGGCCTGGTGATTGCCTGTGGATCTCTGCATCTGCTTCCATCAGTTATTTGATGAAGGCTCTATAATGACAGAGTATTCACAAATCTGATTACCGGGGTAGGTCAGCTCAAGTATCCTCTCCACTATTGCCAGTAGTCTAAGCTGGGGTCATCCTTGTGGATTCCTGGGAACTTCCCTAGCACCAGATTTCTCCCTATGATTTCATCCCCATGATGTCTCTTTCTATAAAGATATCTCTTTCATCGCTCTTCCATTCTGTCCCTGTTACAGCTTGACGATCCTATTCCCTTATGTTCTCATCCTCCATCCCCTGCCCTCTAATGTCCCCATTCACCCTCAGTTTACACAGGAGATCTAGTCTCTATCCCCTTCCCAGGGTGATTCATGCATCCCTCTTAGGGTCCTCCTTGATAGCTAGCTTCTCTGGAGCTGTGGGTTGTAGTCTGGTTTTCCCTTGCTTTACATCTGGTATCTACTTATGAGTGAGTACATACCATGTTTGTCTTTCTGAGTCTAGGTTACCTCCCTTAGGGTATTTTCTAGTTCCATACATTTGCCTACAAATTTCATGATGTCATTGTTTTTTATTGCTGAGTAGTAATCCATTGTGTATATGTACCACATTTTCTTTATTCATTCTTCAGTTGAGGGGTATCTAGGGTGTTTCCAGATTCTGGCTATTATGAATAACATTGCTATGAACATAGTTGAGCATGTGTCCTTGTGGTATGATGGAACATTCCTTGGGTATATGCCCAAGAGTAGTATCATTGGGTCTTGAGGTAGAATGATTTCCAATTTTCTGAGAAACTGCCATACGGATTTCCAAAGTGGCTGTAGAAGGTTGCACTCTCACCAACAGTGGAGGAGTATTCCCTTTGCTCCATATCTTTTCCAACATAAGCTGTTATCAGAGTTTTTGATCTTAGATATTTTGACAGGTGTAAGATGATATCTCAGGGTCATTTTGATTTGCATTTCCCTGATGACTAAGGATGTTGAGCAATTCCTTAAATGTCTTTAGGTCATTTGTGATTCTTTTGTTGAGAATTCTCTGTTTAGCTCTATAGCCCATTTTTTAATTGGATTGTTCAGTATTTTGATGTCTAGTTTCTTGAATTCTTTATTTATTTTGGAGATCAGCCCTCTGACAGATGCGGGCCTGATGAAGATCTTTTCCCATTCTGTAGGCTGCCTTTTTGTCTTACTTACTGTGTCCTTTGCCTTATAGAAGATTCTCAGTTTCAGGAGGTCACATTTATTAATTGTTGCTCTCAGTGTCTGTACTACTGGTGTTATATTTAGGAAATAGTCTCCTGTGCCAACGCGTTCAATACTACTTCGTACTTTCTCTTCTATCAGGTTCAGTATAACTGATTTTATGTTGAGGTTTTTGATCCACTTAGACTTGAGTTTTGTGCATGGTGATAGATATGGATCCATTTGCAGTCTTCTACATGTTGACATCCAGTTATGACAGTACCATTTGTTGAAGATGCTTTCTTATTTTCATTGTACAGTTTTGGCTTCTTTTTAAAGAATCAGGTGTTCATATGTGTGTGGATTAATGTTAGGGTCTTCAATTTGATTCCGTTGGTCCACATGACAGTTTTTATGCCAATACCAAGCTGTTTTTATTATTATAGCTCTATAGTACAACTTGAGTTCAGGGTTGGCAATGCCTTCAGGAGTTGCTTTATTGTATAAGATTGTTTTACCTATCCTGGGTTTTTTGTTTTTCCATATAAAGTGGAGTATTGTTCTTTTGAGGTCTGTGAAAAATTGTGTTGGGATTTTGATTGGGATTGCACTGAATCATTTTTATTATGTTGGTTCTACCTATCCATGAGAATGGGAGATATTTCCATTTTCTGGTATCTCCTTCAATTTATTTCTTCAAAAACTTAAAGTTCTTGTCATACAGGTCTTTCACTTGATTAATTGGAATTACCCCAAGGTATTTTATATTATTTGTGGCTATTATAAAGAGTGATGTTTCTTTTATTTCTTTCTTGTCCTGTTTATCATTTGTATATAGGACAGCTACTGAATTTTTTGAGTTAATCTTGTACCCTAACACTTTACTAAAGATTTTTTTTATCAGCTGTAGGAGTTCCCTGGTAGAATTTTTGTGGTCACTTATATATACTATCATATTATTTGTAAACAGTGAAAGTTTGACTTCTTCCTTTCCAATTTGCATCCCCTTTATCTCCTTTTGTTGTCTTATTGCTCTAGCTAGAACTTTGAGTACTATATTGAATAGATATGGGAAGAGTGGGCATCCTTGTCTTGTTCCTGCTTTTAGTGGAATTGCTTTGAGTTTCTTACCATTTAGTTTGAGGTTGGCTGTTGGCTTGCTGTAAATTGCCTTTATTATGTTTAGGTATGTTCCTTGTGGCCCTGATCTTTCCAAGACCTTCATCATGAAGGACTGTTGGATTTTGTCAAAGGCTTTTTCAGCATCTAATGAGATGACCATGTAGTTTTTTCTTTCAGTTTGTTTATAGGGTAGATTACATTGACAGATTTTCATATGTTGAGTTATCCATGCATCTCTGGGATGAACCTACTTGATCATGGTGGATGATTTTTTGATGCGTTCTTGGATTAGGTTTGCCAGTATTTTATTGAGGGTTTGTTTTTGTTTTTGTTTTTAGTGGCTGAGTTGGTATTTATATTTCTCTTTTTTAATTTTATAATTAATTTAATTTTACATAACAGCCACAGATTCCTCTGTCTTCCCTCCTCCTGACCCCCCCCACTCTCCCCCTAATCCATCCCCCATTCCCATCTCCTCCAGGGCAAGGACTCCCCTGGGGATTCAGCTCAGCCTGGTAGATTCAGTTGAGGCAGGTCCTGTCTCCTCTTCCCTTCACCCAGGCTGAGCAAAGTGTCCCAGCATAAGCCCCAGGCTCAAAAAAGCCAGCTCATGCACTAAGGACAGGTCCAGGTCCCACTGCCTGGGTGCCTCCCAAACAGTTCAAGCTAATCAACTGTCTCACTTATCCAGAGGGCCTGATCCAGTTCCATGGGGCCCCTCAGCTATTGGTTCATAGTTCATGTGTTTCCACTAGTTTGGCTATTTGTCCCTGTGCTTTTTCCAATCATGATCTCAGCATCTCTCACTCATACAATCCCTCCTCTCTCTCTGCCAATTGGGCTCCCAGAGCTCTACCTGGAGCCTGGCCGTGGATCTCTGAATCCGCTTCCATCAGTCATTGGATGAGAGTTCTACCATGACAATTAGGGTGTTTGGCCATCTGATCACCAGAGTAGGTCAGTTCAGGCTTTCTCTCGACTATTGCCAGTAGTCTATTGTGGAGGTATCTTTGTGAATTTCTGGGGACCTCTCTAGTACTTTGCTTCTGCCTATTCCCATGGGGTCTTCATTTATCATGATCTCTCTTTCCTTGTTCTCCCTCTCTGTTCTTGATCCAACTGGGATCTCCCACTCCCCTAAGCTCTCTTTCCCCTTACCCTAGCCCTTCATTACCCCCCTCCACATCCAGTTTGCTCAAGTAGATCTCATCCATTTCTCTGTCGTTGGGCGATCCCTGTGACTTTGTTAGGGTCCTCTTTATTAGGTAGCCTCCCTGGAGTTGTGAGTAGCAGTCTAGTCATCCTTTGCTTTATATCTAGTATCTACCTATGAGTGAGTACATACCATGTTTGTTTGCCAGTGTTTTATTGAGTATTTTTACATCAATGTTCATGAGGGAGATTGGTCTGTAACTCTCTTTCTTTGTTGCATCTTTGTGTGATTTGTGTATCAGGGTAACTGTAGCCTCATAAAAAGCTTTGGGCAGTGTTCTCTCTGTTCCTATTGTGTGGAACTATTTGGAGAGTATTGGTATTAGCTCTTCTTTGAAATTCTGGTAGAATTCTGTGCTGAAATCATCTGGTCCTGGGCTTTTTTTTTTTTTTTTTTGGTTGGGACACTTTTAATAACTGCTTCTATTTCCTTAGGCGTTATAGGTCTATTTAAATTGTTTATCTGGTCTTGATTTAATTTTGGCATGTGGTACCTATCCAGAAAATTGTCCATTTCTTTTAGATTTTTTTCAATTTTGAGGAATACAAGTTTTTGAAGTATGACCTGATGATTCTCTGAATTTCCTCATATTGTCTGTTGTTATGTCTCCCTTTTCATTTCTGATTTTGTCAATTTGGATATTCTCTTTGTGGTTTTTGGTTAGTTTAGATAAGGGTTTGTCTATCTTCTTGATTTTCTCAAAGAACCAATTCTTTGTTTCATTGATTCTTTGTATTCTCTTTGTTTCTATTTTATTGATTTCAGCCCTCAATTTGATTATTTCCTGCCATATACTCCTCCTGGGTGAGTTTGCTTCTTTTTGTTCTAGAGCTTTCAGGTGTGCTGTTAAGTCACTAGTGTGAGATTTCTCCAATTTCTTTATGTGGGCATTTAGTGCTATGAATTTTCCTCTTAGCACTGCTTTCATAGTGTCCCATAAGTTTGGGTATGTTGTACATTCATTTTCATTGAATTCTAGGAAGTCTTTCATTTCTTTGTTTATTTCTTCCTTGACCCATTGGTGATTCAGTTGAGCATTGTTCAGTTTCCATGAGTTTGTAGGCTTTCTGTAATTTATGTTGTTGTTGAATTCTAACTCTAAGCCATGGTGGTCTGATAAAATAAGGAGGTTATTCCAAATTTTTTGTATCTGTTGAGATTTGCTTTGTGACTGAGTATGTGGTAATTTTAGAGAAGGTTCCATGGGGTGCTGAGAAGAAGGTATGTTCTGTTGTTTTAGGGTGGAATGTTCTGTAGATATCTTTTAAGTCCGTTTGAGTCATCACATTTTTAGATCCCTTATTTCTCTAAGTTTCTGTCTGGCAGACCTGTCCATTGGTGAAAGCAGGGTGTTGAAGTCTCCCACTATTAGTATGTGGAGTCTGATGTGCAGTTTAAGCTTTCGTAATGTTTCTTTTAGATATGTGGGTGCCCTTGTATTTGGGGTACAAATGTTCAGAATTGAGACTTTATCTTGATGGATTTTTCCTGTGACAAATATGTAATGTCCTTTCTGATTTCTTTTGATTGATTTTAGTGTGAAGTCTATTTTGCTAGATATTAGTATAGCTACACCAGCTTGCTTCTTAAGTCCATTTGATTAGAAAGACTTTTCCCAACCTTTTACTCTGAGGTAGTGTCTGTCTTTGAAGTTAAGGTGTGTTTCTTGTATGCAACAGAAGGATGGATCCTGTTTTCATATCCAGTCTGTTAGCCTGTGTCTTTTTGTAGGCAAACTGAGTCCATTGATATTAAGGGATATTAATGACTAGTGATTGTTAATTCCTGTTACTTTTTGGTGGTAGTGTGTGTGTATTTCCCTTCTTTGGGATTTGCTGCTGTGGGATTGTCTATTGCCTGTGTTTTCATGGGTGCATATAACTTCCTTAGGTTGGCGTTTTCCTTCTAGTGCTTTCTGTAGGGCTGGATTTGTGGATAGGTATTGTTTAAATCTGGTTTTTGTCTTGGAATATCTTTTGTGCTCTGTCTACAGTAATTGAAAGTTTTGCTGGATATAGTAGTTTGGGCTGGCATCCATGGTCTCTTAGTGTCTGCATAACATCTGTCCAGGACCTTCTGTCTTTCAGAGTCTCCATTGAGAACTTGGGTGTTATTCTGATGGGTTTGCCTTTATAAGTCACTTGGCCCTTTTCCTTTGCAGCTCTTAATATTATTTCTTTATTCTATATGTTTAGTGGTTTGATTATTATGTGGCAAGGGGACTTTTTGGGGGGAATCTAGTCTATTTGGTGTTCTGTATGCTTCTTGTGTCTTCATAGGCATTTTCTTCTTTAGGTTGGGAAGGTTTTCTTCTATGATTTTGTTGAATATATTTTCTGTGCCTTTGAGCTGGTATTCTTTTCATGGTGTCCTAGATTTTCTGGATGTTTTATGTTATGACTTTTTTGGCTTTAGTGTTTTCTTGGACTTACAAACCTATTTCCTCTACTGTATCTTCTACACCAGAGATTCTCTCTTCCATCTCTTGTATTCTGTTGGTTATGCTTGCATCTGTAGTTCCTGTTCATTTACTCAGATTTTCCATTTCCAGCATTTCTTCTGTTTGTGTCTTCTTCACTGCTTCTATTTCAATTTTCAGGTCTTGAACTGTTTACTTCACCTGTTTGATTGCTTTTTGTTTGTTTGTTTCCTTGGCTTTCTTTAAGGGATTTATTGATTTCCTCCCATTTTTTATTTGTCTTTTCCTCCATTTCTTTTTTTTTCATTTTTCTTTATTAAGAAATTTTCTACTCACTTCACATATCACCCACAGATCCCCCCTCCTCCCTCTTCCCACCCCCAGCCCTCTCTCCCAAGCCACCCTGCATCCCCACATCCCCCAAATCAAGGTCTCCCATGGGGAGTCAGCAGAGCCCGGCACACTGAGCATAGGCAGGTCCAAGCCCCTTCCCACTGCACCAAGGCTGTGCAAGGCATCACACCACAGTCACTGGATTCCCAGAAGCCTGCCCATGTACCAGGGACAGATCCCAATCCCTCTGCCTGGGTGTCCCCAAAACAGTTCAAGCCAAACAACCCTCTTCCGTATCTAGAGGGCCTAGTCCAGTCCCATGGGGGCTTCACAGCCACCAGTCCACAGTTCATGGGCTTCCACTAGTGTGGCCAGTCATCTCTGCACGTCCTCCCATCATGATCTCAATGTTCCTTGCCTGCAGAATCCCTCCTCTCTATCATCAATTGGATTCCTGGAGGTCAGCCTGGTGCCTGGCCGTGGATCTCTGCATCTGCCTCCATCAGTCACTGGACAAAGGCTCTATGATGACAGCTAGGTTATTCACTAGACCAGTCACCAGAGTAGACCAGTCCAGGCACCCTCTGGACCACTGCCAGCAGACCAAGGTGGGGTCATCCTTGTGGATTCCTGAGAGCCTCCCCCAGCACTCTGTCTCTTTCTATTCCCATGATGTCCTCGTCTATCATAGTACCTTCCTCCCTGCCCTCCCACTCTGTCCCTGTTCCAGCTTGACCCTCCCATTTCCCTATGTTCTCATCCCCCACTACTCGCCCTCTGTCACCCCCCACACTCAGTCCACTCATGTAGAACTTATCTACTTGTCCTTCACAGGGTCATCCATGTGTCCCTCCTAGGGTCTTTTCCTGTTAGCTAGCCTCTCTGGAGTTGTGGGTTGCAGTCTGACCATCCCTTCCCTCACATCTAGTATCCACTTATGAGTGAGTACATACTATGTTTGTCCTTCTGAGTCTGAGTTACCTCACTCAAGATGATATTTTCTAGTTCCATCCATTTGCCTGCAAATTTCATGATGTCATTGTTTTTCTCTGCTGAGTAGTACTCCATTGTGTATATGTGCCACATTTTCTTTATCCATTCTTCAGTTGAGGGGCATCTAGGTTATTTCCAGGTTCTGGCTATTACAAATAATGCTGCTGTGAACAGAGTTGAGCATGTGTCCTTGTGGTAAGATTGAGCATTCCTTGGGTATATGCCCAAGAGTGGTATAGCTGGGTCTTGAGGAAGACTTATTCCCAATTTTCTGAGAAACTGCCATACTGATTTCCAAAGTGGCTATACAAGTTTGCATTTCCACCAACAGTGTAGGAGTGTTCCCCTTGCTCCACATCCTCTCCAACATAACCTGTCTTCAGTGTTTTTGATCTTAGCCATTCTGACAGGTGTAAGATGGTATCTCAGAGTTGTTTTGATTTGCGTTTCCCTAATGACTAAGGATGTTGAGCAATTCCTTAAATGCCTTTCAGCCATTTGAGATTTTTCTGCTGAGAATTCTCTGTTTAGCTCTGTAGCCCATTTTTTAATTGGATTGTTCAGTATTTTGAAGTCTAGCTTTTTGAGTTCTTTATATATTTTGGAGATCAACCCTCTGTCAGATGTGGGGTTGGTGAAGATCTTTTCCCATTCTGTAGGCTGTCATTTTGTCTTATTGAATGTGTCCTTTGCTCTACAAAAGCTTCTCAGTTTCAGGTGGCCCAGTTTATTAATTGTTGCTCTCAGTGTCTGAGAGCTACTGGTGTTATAGTTAGGAAGTGGTCTCCTGTGCCGATGCATTCCTAATTTCTCTTCTATCAAGTTCAGTGTAACTGGATTTATGTTGAGGTCTTTGATCACTTGGACTTGAGTTTTTACTTTCCTCCATTTCTTTAAGGGACTTTTGCATTTCCTCTTTAAAGACCTTTATCATCTTCATAAAGTTGTTTTTAAGGCTGTTTTCTTCTGCTTCTTCTACATTGTGATATTCAGGTCTTACTGTTGTATAACTGGTAGGTTCTGGAGGTGTCATATTGCTCTTTATGTTGTTGTATATATTCTTGCACTGGCATCTACCCATCTCTTCCTCCAATCAGTGCAGGAGGTGTCTGTGCCTGAGGGAACTGCTCTTGGTCCAATCTGTGCTGGCTGTGTCTGTGTCTCAGGGGTCAATCTTGATCCAATCAGAGCTCTTGGTCCAATCAGAGCTGGCAGATTTTATGTCTCAGGATGCTGCTGAGGTCAAAGGAGGAATGGGTGGGTTTGGAGGAGGAAGTGGGTTTTGTAGATTGCAGTGTCTGATGGGCAGTGTAGGTGGGGAGGCCTGCCCACAGGAGTCTTCCCTGCTGGCCTATAACTGAGGCAGTAATGGGTTGGGGGGCATGGGTTAGGCCCTAGGACCTAGGTCTTAGAGACAGAACTCTCTGGCTAGAAGAGTCACTTATGTCTTGATCCAATTAGAGCTGGAGGATTCTGTGTCTCAGGAAGCTCCTGAGGTTGCAGGGGGATGGGTGGGTTTGGGGGAGGGAGTGGGTATTGTAGATTGTGGGGTTTGATAGGGGGTGTTGGTGGGAAGGCCTGCCTGCAGGAGGCTTCCCTACTGGCTTGAAACTGGGGCAGTGATGCGTGGGGGGGGCATGGGTTGGGCCTTGTGGCCTAGGTCCTTGAGACCCACATCTTTCAATAATAACTGTAAATACTTATGGTCTCAATCCCCTCATTCAAATGACACAGAAGAACAGTTTGGATTAAAATGAATGATATATCTAGCCATTGTCTCCAATAAATGCACCATAAAGTACAGACAAAAGGATGTCAAAGCATATTTCAAGCAAGCAAACTACGAAGCAACAGAAATTGATGTTCTAACAGCTGACAAAGTTAACTTTACACCAAATCTAGTCAGAAGACATAAATAAACTTATTTCATACTGATTTGGGAAACAATCCATCAAGAGTACATTATAGCCGGGCGGTGGTGGCGCACGCCTTTAATCCCAGCACTCGGGAGGCAGAGCCAGGCGGATCTCTGTGAGTTCGAGGCCAGCCTGGACTAACAAGTGAGTCCCAGGAAAGGCGCAAAGCTACACAGAGAAACCCTGTCTCGAAAAACCAAAAAAAAAAAAAAAAAAGAGTACATTATAATCCTAAACATATACACACACAATATGAGCACCCTAATTTCATAACAAATATTCTGCTAGAGGTAAAAAAATAATCACAAATTAACCCAGCTTAAGGACAGTGGAAGACTCCAGAACTCTACTTTTATCAATAGACAGCTCATCTAGCCAAAAAATAAATAGAGAGTTCTTTATACATGCCAGACACTAATCCTCTATTGGATGGATACCTGGCACCGATTCTTTCCACTCAATGGGCTTCCTCTTCACTCAATTGATTATCCATTGCTGTGCAGAAGCTTTTTAGTTTTGTAAGATCTCATTTGTCAATGGTTGGTCTTAATTACTGAGCAAATGGAGTCCTCTTCAGAAACTCCTTTTCTGCAACTACACTTTGTAGGGCACTATGCCTACTGTCCTGCCTATGCTTTAATCTAGAAGTGTCAGCATTTAATGTTTCAGGTCAGTTTCACATAAGACCTTTGATCTGTTGGAGTTGAATTTTTACATGTTGTTAGATATGGTTCATTCTTCTATATGTGGACATCCAGTTTTCAAGCACCATTTGTTAAAGATGCCATTTTTCATTTTGTGAATATTTTTGGCATATTTGGCAAAAGTAGATGGCTGTAGATGACACTCATGAATGGGTTTTCTATTTTGTTCTATTGATCAATCTGTCTGGTTTTTGCCAATAACATACTCTTTTATTACTATAACTCTGTAATACAATGTAACTTGAAATCTGGTATATTAATCCCTCCAATCTTTTTCTTTTACTTAGAGTTCCTTTGCAATCTGGGGTTTTTTGTGGTTCCATATGAATCTTAAGATGGCTTATTCTGTTTCGTGAAGAGTGTCATGGAGATTTTTGCTTGGGATTGCATTGAATCTGTAACTTGCTTTTGGTAGGATGATCATTTTTACAATATTAATTCTACCAATCCATGAGTGTGAGAGGTCTATCTCCTAGTGTTTTCCTCAATCTCTATCTTCAGAAACTTAAAGTTTTCATTGTAAAGATTTTTCACATTCTTGGTTGGATTTATTCCTAGATATTTTTTGAGACTGTTGTGAATGGGAGTGTTTCTATGATTTCTTTCTCAGTATGATTTTTATAAGTATATAAAAAAGAACTATAATAATAAAAAACAGTGTTATACTGACACAAAAACAGACAGGAAGATCCAGGGAACAGACTAGATGACTTAGACATGAACCCATGTATCTGCAGCTACTTTGTCTTCAAGATGCAGGCATAGGAAATGACTTATCAATAGGAAAACAATTGCTCAGGAAGGAAGGCCAATTATCAAGAAAGAGAACCTCCTGCAATTAGAATGCTGGTATATAGCAAAAGAAACTGTTAATCAAATAAAAAGGCCACCTACAGAGAGGGAGAAAATCTTTGTCAAATGATATAACTGTAAAATGTAAATTTGATAAAGGATAAATTTCTAGGAAATACAAAGAACTTTAAAAAAACTAAACAAGGAAACATTTTTTTAATGGGCTGGGGAGCTTAAACTAGAATTCTTCAAGGAGAAAATACAAAAGGACAACAAATAATTGTGTAGGTGTTCAACATCGGGAGCAATCAGAAACAGGAAAGTTAAATCATGCTAAGATTCCATCTTACTCTTGCAAGAATGACTATCAACAAAAATCTTTTTTTTCAATAACAAATACCCAAGAGGGTGTGAAAGATCAAGAATACTCACTGCCAGTAGGAGTCGAAACTGGTGCAGCCATGAAAGAAATCAGTGTGAAGGTTTCCCTGTAAGTTTAAAACAAAATTTCCAAATGACCCAGATACACCACTCCTGGGCATCTACCCAAAAGACTCCATATATGCCTACAGAGGTACCTGCACCTCCAAGTAATAACTGCTCTATTCATAGCATCACAGAAATGGCATCAGGCAAGATGCCTATAAATAAATGAATGGATAATGAAAGTGTGGTACACATCACAATGGAATGTTTTTATTACCTTATTTCTTTATTGTGTGTCTGGGGGCGGGATACCTGCCATAGCACACATATAGAGGTCAGAAGACATTTGAAGGAGTTGGTTTTCTTCTTCCACCATGTGGGTCCATGGAATCAAACTCAGGTTATTATGCTTGGTGGCAAGTGCCTTTACCCTTTAAGCCATCTCACCAGCCTTACATGATGGACTTTTATTCACACATCAAGGAAAATAGAATGGTAAAAAAATTGAATGGTTATAAGTGGAAAATATAATATTAAGTGAGTTAAACCAGGATCCAAAAGACAAAAACCATGTTCTCTTTCCTATATGGCATATATACATATACATATACGTGTGTGTGTGTGTGTGTGTGTGTGTGTGTGTGTGTGTGTGTGTGTGTATAACATGTATGTACATGGGAGAATGAGGGAGGGTAGACGATTTAAAATTCTTAAAAAGAAGCACAGGAGAGGGGAAAGGAGGACTTTCAGGAGAAATTTACCCCAAAATTAAATCTCAATAATTATATCTCTGATTTATCAAAAACTCAAAAAGTCATGGCTAAATTAATATCTATTATGAGAAGCCTTAAATTCTTGATTATGCTATGTTAGAATTTCTGTTTAAATTACATTCAGGGGTAGTTCTCTTCTGGCATTATTGAAAATGTGGTATTCTGTTTCTGCACAATTCTCACATTTAACTATATACATTGAGTTTTATTTTTATTTTGATCTTAGTATCTTTAATCTTTTATTAGTTGCTTTTGCAAAAATGGAAATCTCCTAACAAAAGGATTACACAAAAGTCCCAGACATATTTCCTCACTTCGATGTTTATGTCACCTGAATGGCAGTAGCAGATGGTATTGTAAGATATAACACTGAATGATTAACATTAGAAGCAATACACTGGGTTTTCTTTACTATAACACTACCAGTTCTTTGCTTTCCACTTCTTCCTGCTCTCTTAGACTCTGCATGATATAAGCATATCCTCCCAGAACAAAACAAAACTCAGTAAACTCCACAGCACAGAAAATTTTTATTTCATTACACTCAGAGATCAAGGTAACTATCATATGTTCTTTATGTAACTAGCGACAGTGTTTACTATTTTCTTGGAGCAGGGGAAAGATAAAAACTTCCAATCAAACAATGTTAGGCATCCGTGAAAGCCATCCTCCACATGGTACCAGGTCACAGGGACTCCCTGGTCTTCAAAGCGCTTTTTGTAGAGCAAGGCATCATCCCGGAGGATGTCATTTTCACAGCTCACAATGAATACCTCAGGAAGTTGAGCAATGGTCTTATCATCTGCTAAGATAGGTGAAATTCCTATATCGAAAATGTGTTTTGTTTCTAGATAGGCAGCCTCATTAAAACATCCAAGAAACTCAGGTTGTGGGTCTTGACTCCAGAACCTTCTGGGGATGTTGTCAGAGCTGAGCCATTTCCTGTACTTCTTCCATTTGTCCAGAGGTACAATGGCACCTGTCGATATGGCATCTTTCCAAGAGAGGTCAATGGCCAGGTATTTACACAAAGCCATAATCATCATGTCTCTAGTAAGAAAAGGGACGTTTTTATTCTGCTGATGAGATGGTAAGCATA
Source organism: Peromyscus californicus insignis (assembly GCF_007827085.1). NCBI lineage: Eukaryota > Metazoa > Chordata > Mammalia > Rodentia > Cricetidae > Peromyscus > Peromyscus californicus. Next base: position 7,520,510 of record NW_026294573.1, read on the forward strand.
AATTAATGGCCTGGATTATTGGAGTAATCAGGACTTGAGCCCGGACCTGGGGGAGACTAGGGCTACTGACCAAGACCTGGATGACAGTGGCCACAGCCCAAGCTCCAATACTCTCTCCACAGAGTACCACCCGAGAGGGGTCCACCCCGTAGGTTTCCAGGTTCTTCAGGAACTGGATGGTGGCATTCAGGCAATCCTTGAAAATGACAGGGTGATGGTAGTCAGGAAGCTTTCGGTACCTAAGGAGAAAAGGGCAAGCACAGCAAGCCTATTTACAAAGGAGGAGCTAGAGGCCATTTCATTCACCATCTTCTACTCTCAAAGGGACCAAGCCTGACTCAATCCTCAGAGTGTTCCTAATAAGCAAGCACAGCAAACCCTCATTTTTCTTACATGGACTTAAGGAACATACCCAGAGTCATGGAGGCCAGGATTCTCCATTCCCACCCACACCATGTTTCTCACTGACCTACGGATCATCAGTGAACCATACAGAGGATAACGCAAGTTCAAAGATGTTGCCTTTAGAAGCAATTAACCACCAAAGACACAGAAAAGTCATTTGGAACTACTGCTACTTCTACTGGCATAGCTTTGGGGGACACCTCTCCTGATGTACTGAGCATATGTTGATCACTGTTAAAACTATAGTTCAAATTGATATTGATGCTAATACTAAGGTCTGTTCATAAACATTCCTTCCGCTGTTTATTTTCCTGCAGTTAAGTTTAAAGTATGATAGTGGGGGTAGTTTTACTTCTTACTTAAGAGGTCTTAGATTCTTCCTGGTTGCCTTGGTTACCATGAAGAAGTGACTAATAGTCAAACAGTCAGCTGAACCGCTCTGTGCCTATACTGGGCACTTTGAACATCACACACACACCACACACACAACAACTGCAGACACTTGCCACTAACTCACAACGCTAGCTCTTGCGGTTGTAACCCAGCCAGCACTGTTTCAAACATCTTGCATCAGACTTTCTCTGCCACTTTTCATCAAAGCCAAAGGAGAGGCCCTGACCTTAATAGCCCAAAGGAGGGACCCTTTGGACTGGTAAAAGAGGAACAATGTAATGAGTCTTGTGAATATAATTATTCATTTTCATGAAGGTTTGCTAAGACTGGAACATATATACTTTTTTAAAAACTATATATGAGAGTTGAATGAGAAATGTCATATGGACTCACATATTGAAACACTTGGTCTCAGTTGGTGGTGTTGTTTGGGAAGATTATAACTGTTAGGAGATGTGACCTTGCTAAAGGAAGTATGTTATTGGAGGCTGGCTTTAAGAGTCTATAGCTTCACCCTGCTTCCTGGTTTTGCTTTCTCTCTTTTCCATTTACAGTTGAGATGCATTCTGCCAGCTTCCTGCTACCATATCTCCCTCTCCTGCCCTTATAGACTCTGACCCTTAGGAAGCATAAACCAAAATAAATGCTCTCTTCCTTAAATTGTTTGTGGTCAGAGAGTTTCTATTAAAGCAACAGAAAAGTAATTAATGTGGAGCTGGTACCAAGAGTTAGGGTTGTTGCTGTGAAAATTCCAACTACATTGTTTTTTGAGGAAACCTTTAGAATTTTGGACTTTAAAAGTCATTGTGTGAATGACTGACCTAATTTGAGGCCCAAGCCATGAGAAGGGGCCCATGCCTGACACTGCCTGGAACTAGAAGGTGGATGGCTCAGAGACCTAGGGTAGAACCAAACATGACTAGCAAAAAACATCAATGAAATTATTCCTAATGATACTCTGCTATACTCATAGATCAGAGCCTAGCCCAATCATCATCAGAGAGGCTTCCTCCAGCAGCTGATGGGAGAAGTTGCAGAGACCCACAGTCAAACATTAGGCAGAACTCAGGAACCCACAGAGAGGGGGAGGAAGGATTGTAAGAGCCAGGGGTCTTGAAGACACCAAGAAAACACAGCTCACGGAATCAACAAAGTGAGCTCACAGGGGCTCACAGAGACTGAAGCTGCAATCATGGAGCCTGCGTGGATCTGTACTAGGTCCTCTGCATACATGCTGTGGTTGTTTAACTTGGGGGTTTTGTGGGACTGTATGACTAAGTGATTCTCCAGATGGACGTGGTGCTCTCTAATCTCATATTCACTTTGCTACATCTCATTCATGTACTCCAAAGTCAGGGGCATCTTTCCAGGCTTCTGTTGTTTTGAACATGGTGTGTCCATGTATGTGGGACCATGTACAAGAGAATCAGCATCTCTGGGCTCCTTTTGGTAATCTCTAGTTAGATCTCTAGTTTGTTAAACAAACAAGCAAGCAAACAAACAAACAAAACCAAAAAAAAAACCCTACACTACAAATGCTGCCTCGTATGGAAAAGTCATCAACTGTCTCAGGACTCTCAGGCCACTCACCCAACTGATAGCAACACTGAGTCTGTCTCCCGGGCCAGGAAATTGCACAGGCTATGGTACATGTCTGCAAGAGAAGGTCCAGAGTTGAACACATGTGATGAGAAGACAGCACTTTCCACCACAGCTCTAAGAACAGAAGCTATCATAGTGGACGTGGCTGACATTCCCTCTCTGAAGTCCAGAGAATTCCAAGTGCTTCAGTCTATCAAGAGCAAGGAAAGGCAAAGATGACCAAATGGGAGAGACATTAAGGTGCAGGGGAAAGGCTGAAGTGTAGCAGTGATGGGTTCTCAAGTGTGTTTTTAAGGACCCTTCTCTGAGGGAGAGAAAACTAAATGGAAAGATGGAGAGTGGAGCCAGTCCACCACTTCAGGGAAGCAGGGTTGGAAACGAGTAGGTTTTCACAATAGTGATCCAGTTGAGCTTGGGATGCATGTGAATATGTGGCCATTGTGAAAAGATAGGAATAACCAGTGCTGTAAGTGGGAAAGAGAGGGAGTCACATTCAGTGCCAGAATATCCCCACTCAGACATTGCTGTCCCAACCTGGACATAGACTAATATAGAAAATATTGCCATGGGAACAACCCCACTGGCTGATGTGAGCCCCAATATTTGCATCTACATTCTCTAACAGAAGTTCTAACTTCCACTTCTTTTGACTTTCCCCAAGAGGTCCTCATGGGAATGTGTGCAAGACTCTACCCATCATGGGGACCTTCCCCTCTCATCCCACTTGGAAGCTACTTACCAAGGCTACCAAAGATGGCACCCCCTCCATGGTAGAAGATGATGCCTCTCCGAGGTTTGGAGGACACCGCTTTGGGCTGGAACAGTCTCACAGGGATTGACCCAAAATGCATATTGGTTACCACCAAGGCAGGGTCATTCTTTACGACCCCTACATCACAAATAAACTGAATGAAGTGAAGTGAAGCACAAATTCTCAGTTTCTCTAGTATATTCCCCTGTTGGAGGAAAGGGAATGAGAATGAGAAGGTGAGGGTAGGGGATTATAGGATAGAAAGGTAGATGATGCAGCCACTTAGCAGTGTTTAGACATATTCACCATTTCTCACTTGCCTCATACATGTGCAGCGGTCTCATGGCCATACAACTGGCTTTGTACTCTTTCATATGAGGAAGGCAGTTCATGCTTTTTTTTCTAAAAGGCCCTCACTGGATGATGATGTTGCTGGGACCCAAGTATTTCTTTCCTTTTAAACTCATGTGGAAATGTCCTTGACATTTTCAGTGTTAAAAGATGAACCATTTAAGTGGTGATGGCATGGCATCCCCATGTGTGGATTAAGTCCACGATGGAGGGAAAGGAATCATTACCTCTCACATAGTCTCCTGAGGAGTGAGTTTGGCTGGTATTTTCTGTCTTATGAACATAGACACACTTGTCTTTCTGCTGAGGGATGATGCAAAGAAGGCCCATTGATGACACCTTGTTTTTGGGTTTCCAAACAACCCCTATAAGACAAACTACCTTCTGTTGTCTGTAAATCACCTGACCCATGGTACTGTTAGAGCATCAGAAAACAAATAAGACTTTGCCTGAAGGAAAACCAGTTTAGGGCTGAGTGGCAAACAGTCATTCAGAGGGACAAAGCTGAGTAGTGTCCCAGACAATAACACTAACCTCTGTGTCCCAGTTAGCTGTCAACTGACACATCCAAGAGTTGCCTGAGAATAGATTCACCTGATACATTGCAAGATCAGATTGTCCTGAGGAGATAACTGTGTGGGATTGTCTTGATTGTTAATTGATGTAGGATGGTTCAGTCCACTATAGGTATCGTCATTCCCTGGCCAGATGGTCGTGGCTATATTAGAAAGCTAGATAAGCGTGAGCTTTTGCACAAGCCATCAAGCAGTGTTTCTCCATGGTTTCTACTTCAAATTCCTGTTTGAGTTCTTCACCTGACTTCAATGATCAACAGTGACCTGAAATAAATCCTTTCCTCCCCTAAATAATTTATGGTCAGAGGGTTTCATCATAGCAACAGAAAGGAAACCAGAACATTGACTGTCTTTTGCTCTCTGAATGACTGTACCCAACCTGAGATGCTAAAGACAGTTTTCCAGCAGTGTCAAAACTCAATGTAACCCACAGTTTTGGGTTATAGAGGACCCTTAGCCTGTGTATGTCATTAGGAGAAAGAAGTAACATGATAAATTAGGGATGTGATATGGGATCCACAGCACGGATGAAAGGCCCCTACACATTGCCCAAATGTTTTTTTCTTGTCTGTTTTCATTTATTTATTGGGGGAGAGGGGTAATGCTCATGTAAAGCTGTCAGAGGACAGTTTAAAGTCAGTCCTCTCCTTCCACCATGTGGGTCTCTGTAACTGATTTTTTTCTGTGTCCCACCTGGGCCATGGTCAGGACAAATCTCTCTCACCTGCTGGTCCTGTAGTGACTCAGACCCAAATAAACATATGCAGGCTAATGTTATTTAAAACTGTTCGGCCATTAGCTCAGGCTAACTATTGACTGGCTCTTACACTTAAATTAACCCATAATTTTTATTTATGTTTAGCCACGTGGCTTGGTGGCTTTTTGCAGTTTTGCCTTTACATCTTGTTTCCTCTGTGTCTGGCTGGTGACTCCTGACTCAGCCTTCCTGTTCCCAGAATTCTCTTCTCTGTTTGTCCTGCCTATACTTCCTGCCTGGCTACTAGCCAATCAGCATTTTATTTCTTAACCAATCAGAGCAACACATTCACAGCATACAGAGCGATATCCCCAGCAGGTCTCAGGAATTAAACTCAGTTCATCAGGTTTCATGGCAAGAGCTTTTGCCCAATGAGCTAATTCATTGGCCATTCCAATATGATTTTAAGCTAATATGTTTATTCTAATATTTGCTATTATAAACTGTAGCCATATTTCAGGAAACATTGCAGGGTCTCACAGTGTATGTGCTAAATGCATCACAGTCACTGGCTTGTATCCTCTAAGGACTTCATGCTCAGGATATTTCTTTGTCATATGGAAAACAGCATGGTGAGCTAACAACAAAGGTTATAGCATCTAACACTTACCAGCTACCTATAATGTGTCAGTACCAGCCTAGGTAGTTTCAATTAGCAACTTGCTTGACTCTTCTAAGTCACAAGAATTTGCTCTGTGACAGAATGGGAAACTAAGGCATGTCAATGTTTAAATGTCATGTTCAGAGTTGTTCAATATGATGTAACTGATGAACTGGAAAGAGTTTGGGGTTGAAATAAAACAGGCATGATTTCAAGTCTGATACCTACTGCCAGCTACCTGGAAAACACCAGGCATTGTCATAGAGCTCCAACCTCCCTTGTTTGCAAATGAGAAACTGATGTTCATGGATGTGACCTAAGGAGGAGGTAGGGAATCAGTAGACCTTGTAGAAGGTCTTACTGATAAGTCCCAGAGGACAAGCCCTAGCTTCTGGCTGAATGAATTTGTTTTAGTCCAGAGTCCAGCAGGGTGCCCCAAAGTATTTCCTTCATGGGCAGACTTCCCAATAGGGGACTCAAATGGTTGTTTTCCTACTGGAATTGGAAGACAATGAGTCAGCCTACAACACAAAGGTGACCTAGTTCCCAAACCCATGCTCTCAGCTAATTCCACCAGGACCAGCAGCAGCTCAGCTCTGAATACCTTAACATTAATTTGCTTCTCCCTGGCCCAGGTTAGCTCCATCTCTGCATGTGTTCCCCATATCCTGTGTCTCATCTATCCACCTATCTTTCCCTGAGAGACTCTTTTACATGGCCCAGGCAGATGGCTTCAAATGACTTAAGTATCCAAGTTTGGGGATCATATTCTTGAAAAAGCCACCCTTTCTTGTAGGAATAACTGCTTCTCCCTCTGAGGCCTTCACTGTACTATCAGACTTCCATAGGAATCACCTGAAACTTTATTATAAGTATATGAACATCTGCACATCTCCCTTCCACCAAACCAGAGGTCTCTGGTGGGAATGATTACATCCCAGTTGTTGTGGAATATTATTTTAAGATGTGTTACACTTGTTTATGCTGTGGAGTATTTGGCCTAATAAAAAGCTGAACCGCCAATAGCAAGGCAGGAGAAAGAACAGGAGGGGCTGGCAGGCAGAAAGAATAAATAGAAGGAGTTAAAGAATGAGACAAGAAAGAGCAAAAGAGATCTAGCACCAAGAAAATAAAGGGGCCAGCCACCCAACCACACAGCCTGCCATGGAGTAAGAGTGAAAGTAAGACTACAGAAGTAAGGAAAGGAAAAAGCCCAGAAGCAAAAGGTAGATGGAATAATTTAAAGTTAAGAAAAATTGGCAAGAAACAAGCCTCTGTGTGTGATTAATTTGGGAGCTGGATGGTGGGCTCCCCAAAAGAGCAAAACAACCAACAACACCAGTGGATTCTTAGTCTCTGCCTCTAGAATAATAAAACCTTATTCAGGAAGTTTGTGTAGTGTCACAGTATAGCTTTCTAAACTTCATGTTCTCCAAAGCTATGACATAGGTCATAAATGTATATTGTTTTGTTTTTAATGGACATCTTCCATGGCTTGGAACTAGGGCAGGGATGGAGTACCAAGTAAGATTATAAATATCAATATAACTGTGTCATTATTGAATTACAAATACACAGTATCTCAGGAGATACTGAAACATTCTTAGAAAATGGTCTTTAAAACCAATCTTGTTTCTTACCTCTCTCTCTCTCTCTCTCTCTCTCTCTCTCTCTCTCTCTCTCTCTCTCTCGTGTGTGTGTGTGTGTGTGTGTGTGTGTGTGTGTGTAGATATATGCATATATTATGTATATGTTAGTGATGGATGAAAGCCTACTGTGTCACACATGCTGGACAAAGGCTCCAGCTCTGAACTGCATCATCCAATGCTTTACATCTTGTAGTAGGGCTGGATCCATTCACAGCAACCTTCAAATCAATGACAACTTTGGGGAATGCTGACTCTGTCTCTAGGGACTTGTAAGACACTAGTAGTGGTGTTTGACAGAGTCCTTCACATCCAGCTTTGTGCAGCTTGATTTCAATGCTTTGTTTATTTACTCATCTTCTGACTACACAGTGCTCCTAGAAACACCTCCTCCCTTCTTTCTTTCTGTTTTTGTCTCTTTGATACAGGATCTCATGTGGCCCAGGCTATTCTCATACTCATTACATAGCTATGGCTGACCTTAACTCATTATCTTCTCTTTTCTGCACACAAGCACTGGGGTCACAAGCCTGCACCATGCCTGGTCTAAAAAGTCTCCATTGTGCACTTCATTTTCCAGAAACAAGAAAAAGGTAAAAAAAAAATGGAGACTACAAAGCTAATTTTTCTTGCATCTGGCACTCAAACTCATGTTTTTCTGAGAGCAAGAGTAGGCTCTGATTTGAGAACTGTAGAATTTTTCCAGATGTCTTTCTTCTCCTTAAACCTCTTATTTCTTCCTCATCTACATCTTCAGTACATTAACACACCTGGATTTCTTCTTGTGCACCTCCCTCTTGGACAGCATGTATGGTGATATTTTAATTGTACTGAAATGTGATTTTATTTGTATGTTAATAAATAAAGTTGCCTGGGGGTCAGAGCTAATAGCAAGCCATAGCAGAAGCTGGGCGGGGTGGTGCATGCCTTTAATCCCAGCTCTTGGGAGGCAGAGCTAGGCGGATCCCTTGTGTGTTCAAGGATACAGCCAGCATGGAGACACACACCTTTAATCTCAACACCAACCATAGAAGACCTGGAGGTCTGTACACACAGGCAGTGATGAGGAGGTTGCTGTGGGATGATCTGTATGTCAAATGTGTTGCTCTGATTGGTCAATAAATAAAACACTGATTGGCCAGTAGTCAGGCAGGAAGTATAGATGGGTCTAACAGAGAGGAGAATTGAGAGAACAGGAAGGTGGAGGGAGACACTGCCAGCTGCCGCCATGACAAGCAGCATGTGAAGATGCTGGTAAGCCACGAGTCATGTGGCAAGGTATAGATTTACAGAAATGGATTAATTTAAGATGTCAGAACTAGATAGCTAGAAGCCTGAGCCATTAGGCCAAACAGTTTAAATAATATAAGCGTCTGTGTGTTTATTTTATAAGTGGGCTGTCAGACTGTTGGGGCTTGGCAGGACCTGGATAGAAAACTCTCCAGCTACAGGAGGTCATATGGTTGGGTTTACAACCAATGAGAAGGCAGAACAGAAAGTCTATAAAAAAGACAAACAGACAGGAAGTAGCTCTCTTGCTGAAGAGGACTGCAGCAGCAGTGAAGGGTAAGGCTCTTAGCTCTGACCTCTTGGGCTTTCATCTCTGCATTGGCTCTGTGTTTCTTATTTAACAAGACCATTCTTCTACAAGCATTCCCCAGGGGCTTTGGGCTGAATAGAAGAGGCAGGGTCCTCCTATGTGGAGCACATCCTGCAGAACCAATCCTAGATCATCATTGCATCTTCTGTGAAAATCTTTTTCAGCTGTCAACTGTGAATGTTTAGCTTAGGGGTTATTTTTGGTTTTTTATTTAAATTTTGGAGAATTTTATACATGAGTACTGTATTTATATCATTTATATCATTTCTGCCCCCCTCTCTCTACTCCATTCCCTGTTCCTCATCACTCTCTTTCAAATCCGTGACCTCTTCTTATTATTGTAATACACACACACACACACACACACACACACACACACACACACACACGGCACATGCATATATAAACCCTACTGGGTCCATTTAGTATTGCTGTTATGAACATGTGTTAGGGCTTACCACTTGGGAATAGATTACTTATCACAGAGCTTGCCCTGGAGAAAACTTATTCTCCCTGTCTATGAAGCCACTGATTACCTGTGGTGATATACTGTGTATCAAATAAAGCTTGCCTGAGGATCAGAGGACAGAGCCAGCCACTAGATTAAACATAGAGGCTAGGCAGTGGTGGCACACACCTTTAATCTTAGCACTCAGGAGATAGAGATCCATCTGGATCTCTGTGAGTTCAAAGCCACCCTAGACTACATGGATTCTGTCTAGGAGAGAAACAGAGCCAGGCAGTGGTGGCATACACCTTTACTTGGAAGTCATATGCTTTTAATCCCAACACTTGAGATCTCATGCCTTTGCTGCCAGTGTTTGAGAAGCACACACACCATTAATCCCAGCACTAGGAAGAAAGTGAAATGGCTGGGTGGAGAAAGGCATATAAGGCATGAGGAGACAGGAACTAGAATCCTTTTCAGTGGAGGACTCAGAGGCTTTCAGTCAGAAGATTTGTGGAGATAGGATCTCACCTTCGATTTGGCCTGAAGATTCAGTATTGGTGAGAAGTTTCTCCAGTGACTTGTTCCTTTGTCTCTCTGATCTTTCAGCATTTACCCCAATATCTGGCTCCAGGTTTCTTTTTATTATAAGACAATTTAATATTCAAGCAACAATTACCTGTAGCTCTTCATCTAAGGTTGAGGCCTTGTGAAATTTCCCTCATCCACATTGGCATGGCAACTAGTATTGTCACTATGCAGGTCTTTTTTAGGGAGTCATATCTCAGCCATAGCTGAGATTTCATGGGTGCAGCTTCCCCATTGTGTCTAGAAGACACTATCTTGCAACAAGCAACCTGTCCTCTGGCTCTTACAATATCATCAAAATTCAGAGAATTGGGGCCTATTGTTAAAGAGAAACACTAATGGTTAGAAAGATCCAGGTGTCTGGGGGTATTTGGAGGTCCAAGGTCCTCATTTGCGGTGCTGGGACTCTAGCCTGCTGTGGGATAATGCCCTTGTACATTGGTTTAATAAAATGCTGATTGGCCAGTAGCCAGGCAGGAAGTATAGGTGGGGCCAGCAGAAGAGGAGAATGCTGGGAAAAGGACAGCAGAGTCAGGAGTCACCAGCGAGACACAGAGGAAGCAAGATGTGAAGGCAGAACTGAGAAAAGGTACCAAGCCACATGGCTAAATATAGATAAGAATTATGGGTTAATTTAAGTGTAAGAGCTAGTCAGTAATAAGCCTAAGCTAATGGCCATACAGTTCATAATTAATATAAGCCTCTGTGTGTTTACTTGGGTCTGAGAGACTACGGGTCTGGTGGGTGAGAGATTTGTCCTGACCGCCAGCCAGGCAGGACACAGGAAAGCTTTAGCTATAGTAGCCTAGCCTGAAATTCTTAGTCTTGCTTATTTCTCCAATGCTCCATTTTTCCTCAAAAAAAAAAATCCCAACAGCACAGGAACATACATTTTTACCACTTACCAGAGCCTCTAAAGACATATGGCCTGAAATCTAATGCTTTCACCTACCTGATGAGAAAGATGCCATTGTCCCATGAGGATTCTGAGACACAGGTTAAACAAGAGGCCCTCCCAGCCCGTGAAAGCAGAGCAGAAATGCTCATCAGACAGTCTGGTGGAGTGCTTCTCACCCCTTTCCTCCCCACCTCTTCCCTCTTAACAGTCCCCTGGGCTAATAACCATTAACTGGCCACTATCAAGTAACCTCCCAATATAGGAGCATCAGGGCTTTTTCAAATTGCCTGATTCCCATATTCTTTTCATATGTGATACACTCATTGACAGGTGCTAACCCCTGACCCCAATCTCGAGCCCTAAACCTGGCACAGAGCTCAGCTGTCCAGGGCAGCCGGGCTGAAAGGCTGAGGGACTATCGCACGCATGATTTGGTCTGCAAACAATACCTGCCCTGTGCTCAGGACAGAGTTGAACAAGTTAATCTCAGGCCTCAGGATTTCTCACATTAATGCCAAAAGCACCTAGAGACAGGCACATGGGAAGAACAGAAGGAGGGAGTTGTGACTGACGGTTGTTGGTAGAACCTCTCAGACGATGAGCCCTTGGTGGGCAGCAGCTCCATATGAATTCATTTGCAACGCCCAGAAAAGAGCCCAGTAGACAAGTGTGGTGGCACAGCCTGTAATTCCAGCCCTTGGGAGGCAGAAGCAGTGGGCTCAAGGCCATGCTGGACTTATCTCAAAGGGAAAAGAAAAATGAGGAGGGAAAGAAAGGGGAAATGAGTGAGAAGAAATAAAGGAGGGGCGGGGAAGAAAGAGGAAACATAGGAGGTTCCTCAGATTCTGTCTAGTGGGAATCTAGGAAGAGGAGAGGGAAATGAAAAAAGAAAGAGTAAGATACAAACAGCATCCCCAATCCATGGTGCCCCCAAGAGCAAACTCACCAAGGCCATTATGAAGAGCATCAGACAATGCAAAAACCTGAACTTGATTGGATGCTGTAAGGAGGAAGGAACTTTTGCTGTGAGAATATGCTTAACCACAGCCCATATAAAGAGTCCCAGTAAGAACGTGGGCAGCCCCACTAGCAGCAGCAGCCACAGGACAGCCATGGTCCCGAGATCCTTAGGAGCTGCTGTCCTGATAAACTAACTTCAAAAGCTGTGAGAGAAACAGCTAACCTGGTCTTATACACTGCGTCTTCCAGGTCACTGCTTCAAGGATGCTTGTGAAGTGACCTGTAACCTGGATAGCCACATAAACAAGTCAAAGAGAACAGAGGAACTTATTTACTGAGGAACAAGAAAAACAGGAAATCACATCTGGTCCACCAAGGTAGATGTGAGAGGTAGATTTCCCATAGCATTGTGAGACTCTTATGTATCTCAGCAACAGAGGATACCAGGAAGAGGTCTGGTATGTCTTAATGTCCTAACCCTTCAACTGTATCACGTGAGAAGTGTCCTCTTCCACACCAGAGCCTATCTAGGATGGGCAACGCACATCTTATTCCCAACTCCTTGGTGTACTACCTTCCCACTATTCAATACTCCAACCTAGGATGCAGAGGTTTGCAGACAATTTTCTGGTTAAAAACCATCCACTTAGGATTGATGAGAAGGTTTAACAGGGAAAGGCACTTGAGGTGAAGGCTGACAACCTGAGTTCAGTCCCCTAGACTCATATGATGAAAAGAGAGACTCAAGTCCTGAAACTTGTCCTCTGACTTTCATACGTGCATTGCAGCATGCACACACATGCACGTGTAAATAAAAGTAATTTTAAAAAATTATCCAGGATGGTGAAGTGACTTCAGCAGGTAAGACGATAGTTACACAAGCCTATAAACCTGAGAGCAATCCCTGGTACCAAATAAAGAAGCCAAATACAGTGGCACGCATGTGAAAAACTGTCACTCCTATCATGAAATCAGAAGCAGAGAAAGTCATCCAGAAGCTCATGGGCCAACTCTCCTGGAGTACTCAGCATGGCAGAAACAAGAGAGACCCTGTCTCAACAAGACAACAAGACCCAATTCCTGAAAGTCATCTTCTGATGTCCACAAGCACACTGTGGCATCTACACGTCACACTCAGAGACACATCATAAACACACAATATAGTAACTGATTTTTAAAGAGAAAAACATAGAATCGGTCTATTTGATCCCTCAAGAAAAACACACCTAGCCATAGAAAATAAACAAATATCTTAGGGTGGTATGATGGAAAAATTATTCCAAGCAAATGGAACTAAGAAACAAGAAGGCTTCACTACCACTACACTATGACAAAATGTACTGGAACCCAAACTGGCCATAAGACATAATGGTCACTTCTTCCTGACTAAGAGAACAACTCATGAATAGGATATTACAATTCTAAACATACTCACTAAGCACAGCTACCCCCAACTTCATAAAACAAATATTACTAAATGTAAAGTTACATATTAACCCCAATATATAAACAGTGGGTAACTTCAATATTCCATCTCAACAATAGAAATGTCACCTTTCTCCCAAAAATTGGTATATATAATTTGACTGTGTGTGTTTTTATCAAGTTTTGTCATCAGAATAATACTAACTTCATAAAAAGAGTTCGGAAGTTGTAGTGTTTTGAATGAGAATGCACCCATCTGCAGGCTTGGGTATGTGAACACTTGGTCCCCAGTTGGTGGAACTCTTGAGGAGGTTTAGAAGGTACAGCCTTGTTGAAGGAGGTATGTCACTGGAAGCAAGCTTTGAGAGTTTAAAGACTTGCACCATTTCCAGTTTGCTCTTTCTACTTCCTGACTACAGTTCAAGATGTGGGCCCTCAGCATCCTGCCTCTGCCACCATGCCAGCTGCCTGCTGCCACTCCTCCCCACCATGACTGACCCTCTGGAACCATAAGTCTAGATAAATTCTTTCTTTAATAAGTTGCCTTGGTCATGTTGTTTCATCACAGCAACAGAGAAGTAACTAATAAGCTGTATTTTTTCCTTTCTTAGTTTATGAAGTAGTTTGAAAGGCGTTGATGTTAGTTCTCCTTTGACGGGTTGGTAGATTTGCACAGTGAATCCACCTGGGCCAGAACTGTTTCTATTGGGAAATATTTTTCTTTCTGCATCAGTCTCGATGCTTATCATAGATTTAAATTGTTTATCTTTTTTGTTTAATTTTGATAAATAATATGCCTATAGAATTCATCAATTTATCTTATCATTTCCAATTTAGTGGGATATGGTATTTTAAGGACAGCACTAATGATTTTCTGAATTTTTTAAAAATATCTGTCATGATGGCTCTCTTTTGGTTTTAAGCGTTATTGATTTCTGTTCTCTTTCCCTGGATTAGTTTGATAAGGGTTAATCAACCCTATTTATCTTTACAAAAGAAAATCCACATTTTGTTTTATTGATTTTTTTGTATTTTATTTGTTGCTATTTCATTAATTTCTCTTCTGGTCTTAATACTTTTATTTTTATCTACTAAATTTGGGGTTGCTCTACTCTGGTTTGTCGAGAGCCTTAAGGCAGAGCACAAAATTATCTATTTGGAATTTCTTTGACTTTTAATGTAGGCACTTAGTGCTATAATTTCCTTTTTTTGAATGCTTTGAACGTATTCCTTGGTTTGATATACTGTATTTTCATTTTTATTTATTTCCAGGAATTTTTTGATTTCCTTTTTGATTTTGTCATTTATTCATTCAATATTCAATGACATGCAATTTGATCTCATGAACATGTAAATGTTCTATAGTTCTTCTCAGTGTTGAGCTGTAATTTTACTCCATTATAATCAGATAGAACACAAAGAATTACTTCAATTTTCCCATATTTGTTAATACTTGCTTTGTGTTCTAGTATATGGTCTGATTTTTGAGAAAATTCCATGGGCTTCTGAAAAAAGGAGTATTATCATGTTGGATGGGATGTTCTACAGATAAATAAATAAATAAATCTGTGATGTCATTTATTTCAGATGTTTCTCTAATTTTTTTGGTCTGGATGATTAATTGGCTGGTGAGAGTAGGGTACTAGAGTCTCCCACTGTTACTGTGCTGGTATAATCTGTTACTTTTGCCTTTTAGTAATACTTATTTTATGAAATTAGGTGTGCCATGTTTTGTGTGTATATGTTTAGAACCAAATGTACTCTTGGTGAATTCATACTGATTAAGGAAAGATTTGGCTTAAAATCAGTTTTGTCAGCTATTAGAACAACTTCTGTCTGTCTTCTAGATTCATTTGCTTGTAGTACATTTTCCCATCCCTTTGTCATAAGATACTGTCTGTCCTATATGGTGAGGTACATTTGTTACAGACAAGAAATGTATAGATCAAGCCCTTTAACATAATCTACTATTCTGTGTCATTTAGTTAGAAAATTGAGACTATAAACATTTAGAACAAAATGTGTGCATTATTTCCTATCATTTTGTTGGTTGTACAATCTTTGATGTTTTCCTGTTCCTCCCTCTTGCTTAAATATTTTTCAATTGTGGTTTATTCTTCCCTGTGACCATATGAATGTATTTAAGTATCTTCTGTAGAGCTGGCTTGGTGGTTGTGAATACTTTAGTCTATTTTCATCAAGGAATTTTTCTTTTTTTCTTCAACTATGACTGATGGTTTTGAAGGGTATAGTAGTCATAGATAGACTGAGTCCTATAGCAAACAGGATCTACTATAATGGAACGTGAACATGTAATGACCTTTGTCACATTCATTAAGAAGTAATAAAGAAGATTGGCTCACACAAATAAATTACACAAAGGTGTGAACAAGAGTGAGTATCATAGAGTCACCTTATGACCTTCTCTACACAAGGGGTCATCCCTGGAGGTGATGGGAAGGACACCTCAGATGACTTGTCTGCCCATACAACTTTGTCAGAATGAACTACAAAAATGAGCTTCCTTTTTGCAGCTGTTGAAAGCTGGTTCCTTCCTTTCTTCTTCTCCTTCTCCACCTCTGATTTTCTTCTTTTACCACAGCACTGCAATCTGGTTATGCCATCCTTTCCTTGAGTCTCTTCCCAGCCTTCTTTCTGTTATGGCTGCCAATAGATTGCTCTTTACTTAAGAAAATGTGCATAAAAGAGGGTAGAGACTATGTTCAAAGAACAGAGAGCAAGCAAAAACACTACAACGTGCTCCTATCCACACCCCTTCTCCACAAAAATATTAACAAAACCTCTACAATGTATAAAACCTCATTGTAGGGATCAAGCCTCTGAGAAACAGAATGACAGTGACAGGAAGAGGAAAAACAAATCTGATTCATTGAAAAGATAGTAGATCCAAAATTACATGATGGGAATAAGACATCCCAAGGTGTCTCTCATGCACGAAAGGAAGCAATTGATATTGCATCCATACAGATGGTTTTACATCCTGAATTCCCACTTACTGTGTTTATCAATTTCTTTTCTGTAGTTGTGATGAAATATCACTACCAAAAGCTACTTAAAGGAGAAAAGCTTCATTGTGGATTACAGTTCCAGGGATCTAGAGTCTTTAATGATGGGGAAGCTATGGCAACAAGCGGCAGGAACAGGAAGCTGACTGATCACATTCTATCCACACATAGGAAGCAGAGAAGTGGAGTCATGCTATAAAAGGTAAAAACCTGCCCCCAGTGACATACTTTTTCCAGCAAGGTTCCACCTCCTCAAAGTTCCATAACCTCCTACAAACACCTCCACAAACGGGAAACAAGTGTTAAGAGGAACCTGCAGTGGACATTTCTCATTCAGACCTCCAAACCGTGTGACCTTGGTGAGGCACTTGACCTCTTGTATTTTGTCTCTCACTTCTGCAAAATGAGTGTGATCACAGAACCACAGGTATCATGGGGGGTAAATTTATCAAAATAATGAACCACTGAAAGTAGTGCTGTAACATCAATTTTAAAAGATCTTGTTAATAAAAAAAAAACCAAAGCCAAATATTGGGGTGAAAGCTGAAAGATCAGAGAAGCAGAACAAGCCAGCCACAAGCTCTTACCTCTAGGAAATTCTCAGTCTCAAGAGAGAGCTACTTCCTGTATACTCACGCCTATATACTTTTCTGTGCCCTGCCATCTTGCTTTCTTTCTCCGCCCAGCTACACCACTTCCTTTCTCTGCCCAGCTCTGTCTGTCTATACAGACCTCCAGACCTCTATGGTTAACTAGTGCTGAGATTAAAGGTGTGTGCCACTATGCCTGGCTCTGTTCCCAGTGTGGCCTTGAACTCACAGAGATCCAGATGAATCTCTGCCTCCCCAGTGCTAGGATTAAAGGCATGTGCTACCACTGCCTGACCTCTGTATTTAATATTGTGGCTGGATTTTTCCTTTAATCCCCAGGCAAGCTTTATTCATTAGAGCACAAATAAAATATCTCCACAAGTGTCCTGCACACAGCAAGAACTACATGGCCTGCAATCATAACAGAGAAAGTCAGTTCAAATGATAATGAATAACAGCTGGTGCCTTAATTACTTTTGCATTGATGTGACAAAACCTGATGCAACAGCTTAAGGAAGGAAACATTTATTTTGTCTCCTGGTTTCAGAAAGATTCCATTCTGTCATTGTATGGAAGGGATAGTGCAGTTCACAGTGGTGGGAATATGTAATGGAGAGTCTTGACATTATGGTAGGCCAAGAAGCAAAGAAAGTAGGCTACAACCTATGGTGAGTATAACCATCAAAGGCCTTCTCCTAGTGATCTACTTCTACCCATAAGCCAGTACTTCCTAAATTCTCCTTACCCTTGAAATATGGCCATGGTCTTTATCTGGTTTTGGCATCAAAGTAATAGTGTACTTGCAAAAAGAATTTAGGAGTATCCCTTCACTTCTATTTTGTGAGATAATTAGAGAAGGATTATTATTAGTTCTGTTTTTTAAAGATCTGGTAAAATTTAGCAGTGAGTCCATTTTGGCCTGGACATTTTTTTAATTTGGGGGGAGTTATTTTTATTATTATTATTACTTCAATCTCACTGTATGTTACAATTAGGTTTAAATCATTTATGTAATTTGTTTAACTTTAGTTTGTCATATGTATCAAAAAAAATCTATCCATTTACTGCTGTGGATATCGCTCTGTATAAATAAAATGCTGGTTGGCCAGTAGCCAGGCAGGAACTATAGGCGGGACAAACAGAGAAGAGAATTGTGGGAAGTAGAAGGCTGAGTCAGGAGATGCTGCCAGCCACCACCATGAGAAGTGAGATGTAAAGTACCAGTAAGCCACGAGCCATGTGGCAACTTACAGATTAATAGAAATGGGTTAATTTAAGATATAAGAACTAGATAGCAGGAAGCCTGCCACAGCCATACAGTTTATAAGTAATATAAGTCTCTGTGTGTTTACTTGGCTGTGGGACTGGTGGGTAAGAGAGATTTGTCCTGATCATGGGCCAGTCAGGACCAGGAAAACTTCAGCTCCAATTTACTATAAATTTAACAATATAATGAAATATAAGGGTTTTTTTTAACTTTTTTTAAGAAAATTTTTTCATTCATTTTACATAATAAAGATCCCCCTCTTCCCTCCTCCCACCCTCCCCCCAGCCTCCCTCTCCCACTCTCACCCACAAGAAGGCAAGGCCTCCCATGGGGAGGCACATTCAGTAGAGGCAAGCCCAGCCCCTTCCCCCTGCCTTAAGGCTTCATGAGGTGTCTTATCATAGGTAGTGGGCTCCACAAAGCCCTCTCATGCACCAGAGATGGATTCTAATCCTACCGCCAAGGGGCCTCCCAACAGATCAAGGTACACAACTGTTTTGCCATACAAAGGGCCTAGTCCAGTCCCATGTAGGCTCCACAGCCATCGATCCAACTTTCATGAGTTCCCTCTAGTTTGGTTTGGTCGTGCCTGCATGTTTCCCCATCATGTTTCTGATACACTTCCTTATAGAATCCCTCTTTATTTGACTAGACTCCTGGAGCTCTGTGTAGTGATTGGCTGTGGATCTCTGCATCTGCTTCCATCAGTCATTGGAGAAAAGTTCAATGATGACTGTTAGGGTATTCACCAGTCTGATCTCTGGGGCAAGCCAGTTCATTTCAGGCACCCTCTCCACTATTGCTAGGAGCCCAGGCTGAGGTCATCCTTGGGAAATCCTGGCAACTTCCCTAGCACCGGGTTTCTCTATGTCCATGATGTCTCTCTCTGTCATGGTATCTCTTTCATTGCTTTCCCTGTCCATCCCTGTTCCAACTCAACCATCCCATTCCTTTATGTTCTTATCCCCTATCCCCTACCCTCCATTGCCCAACCCTCATCCCCAGTTTACTCATGGAGATCTCATCTATTTTCCCTTCCCAGGGTGGTCCATGTGTCCCTCTTTGGGTCTTCCTTGTTAGGTAGCTTCTCTGGAGTTGTAGGTTGTTGCCTGATTAGCCTTTGCTTTATGTCTAGTATCCAGTTATGAGTGGGTACATACCATGTTTGTCCTTCTGAGTCTGGGTTACCTCACTCAGGATATTTCCTAGTTCCATCCATTTGCCTACAAATTTCATGATGTTGTTGTTTTTCTCTGCTGAGTAGTACTCCATTGTGTATATGTACCTGCTGTGGATATCGCGCTGTATGAATAAAATGCTGATTGGCCAGTAGCCAGGCAGGAAGTATAGGTGGGACAAGCAGAGAAGAGAATTCTGGGAACAGGAAGGCTGAGTCAGAGAGACGCTGCCAGCCACCACTGTGACAAGTGAGATATAAGGTACAGGTAAGCCATGAGCCACATGGCAACTTATAGACTAATACAAATGGGTTAAAAGAACTAGATAACAAGAAGCCTGCTGTGGCCATACAGTTTGTAAGCAATATAAGTCTCTGTGTGTTTACTCAATTGGGTCTAAGCGGCTGTGGGACTGATGGATGAGAGAGATTTGTCCTGACTGTGGGCCAGGCAGGACCAGAAAAACTCTAGCTACAAATGGCACCCAATGGTTTGGCAAGAGTTTCCACTTAAAACCTGAGAAAAAAAGATTCTAAAACGGAGCTTAAAACAGCTTCCTAATTGTCTCTCTAAAGTTAGCGGCAGCCTGTGGTTTAAGCTACTATGGCAGGTTCCTGGGTGTGTGCTTCACCTGCAGTATGGTGGGAATGAGGCGTCTGCAAGTGGCACATTACGCTGAGTGGTGGATTTAGCCTTATCTAGTACAAAAAAAAAAAAAAGAGGTTTCTGGGCTACACGCTGCTTTGATAGAAGCATAGAACCACTGTTTCTGAGAGTTGATGGTTCCCAGAACTTGCAGTAAACATACCACTGCCATGTTGGAAAGCTGAGGTGGGCAGAACCAGTAGCCACAGCTTTGTTCCAGTCTTAGAATGCTGCAGTTTAAAGCAATAGGTTCACAATAAGACAGATTCAGATGGAACAAGACTTTAAATGGTTCACGATGTGTGTAAAAATGTACATAGGCTTGAAAGAGAGAAAGGAATATATGCAGTTATATAAACAAATAGATAGTTTTTAAAAATGAAGTCTTTAAAGAGACAGTAAAGGTAGTATAAAAATAAGTCACATAAAGATGGATATTACACAGAGAATCTGGATTGTGTTGTCCTTGGGATTCTTTTTTTTTTTTTTTTTTTTTGTTTTTCAAGACAGGGTTTCTCTGTAGTTTTGCACCTTTCCTGGAACTCACTTTGTAGACCAGGCTGGCCTCGAACTCACAGAGATCCGCCTGCCTCTGCCTCCTGAGTGCTGGGATTAAAGACGTGCGCCACCACCGCCCGGCGTCCGTGGGATTCTTAACTGCAGAAAAATATTTGATTGTAAAAGCTGTTGAGTTAAGCCAATATGTATATTTTAAAAATACCTTGACTTCAAAATTTTGATCTAAGGATATGTTGCTTTGGAAAGGAGGCTCTGCTTTTGTTTCCACAGAAAGCCAGATTATGGATTTGTTCCAGATTAAGATACATCAGGTTTGACCAGCCAAGACCCCCTGAAAGGTCTCTGATGACACCATGGCCTAGATGGTCCAACATCCAGAATGGTTTCAAGGCAACTGGCTCAGACAATACACCCTCAAGGACTACTCCATAATCCTAAAATTTTCTTTGTGTCCCCATAAGATATAGCGCCTCCCTCAAGCAGAAAGTAGTAAGAGAAGCTACGCCCAAATTCTCAAATATACCAAGCTGGCTTTGGAGATGGAATTGGCTCACTCCTTCTCTAAACCCAAACATATTGCTAAAAAAAAAAAAGTTGAGAGATTCTTTTGTCCCATATCAGAAGAGTCCTCTGGTGTGGGACGGAGAAAAACCAATATTTTTAGTTAAAACAGGTTGATTATAAATACAATCTCTTTCTAAAGAAAAAAAGGGGATATGATATAGATATGATATGATGAAAGGGTAGATTAATGAACCTACTTTTAAAGAGCAACAACTTGTTTGAAATGTTTTACATTGCTATGGATTTTAGTTTATTGATACAAATTTAAAGTTACTTTTGTTATACTATATATATATATATATATATATACTCATTTGAGGTATTATGTTTATATATCTCATTTAGATTGTAATGGACAATCAAGAAACACAGATTAATAATCAGTCTTCTATGATAGTCAAACTTATAGTCATGTTAAATTTTCTAGGTATACATAGATATAATTCAATTAGGTAGATAATCTTCAAATACTTCAAAGACCTACAGAATATGGCATTTAAAATGTTTTAAAAATTTAGACTTTCTGGACAGTGAGACATGTCTGCTCCTGGCAGCACTAATTTACTTAAGAGAGGAGGATGGGCATCAAAGACACTCCATATGAAGTTTATCTTCACCTTGGCAAAAATAGCCATTTGGGCAAGAAACTGTTCTTGCCTGGACTGCTTGATCAACTGGACATGCAGGACCCACGGGAAGGTGACCACTGAACTTTGCTTGGCAAAATGGTCCTTCAGGTTCCTGCTTCACAGAGGAAACTGCCAGACATTCTACAGGACACAGAGAAAAGTGACTGAGAGACTCTAGGCCTGTGGGCTGAAGACAGATGCCTCAACTTTACAAAAGAACTTTGGATGACTGTACAGGCTGCCAGCTGTCTCTGTCCACTCTCACAAGACTCTCAAAAGTTGCTTCCATCCTTCTCCCATTTCTCAGGTAGTACTATATCCTTCTGAGGTCTTTGTTGAAGTTGAAGATTAGATAGTTATAATTTCCTTAGTTACGATAAAAGATAAGTTAGATATGAAACCTTAGACTCACAAATATAAGATAGATAGGATATCTTCTTTAATTTTGCCAAATACAAATAGACTAGATATCATAACTGTAATTCTTGCTTGATAACTGTTTTGTTATATGTAATTTTACTATGTGAAAGTTAAAACCGTCCTTTTTGAAAAAGAAAAGGGGAAGTGCTGTGGATATCGCTCTGTATAAATAAAATGCTGATTGGCCAGTAGCCAGGCAGGAAGTATAGGTGGGACAAGCAGAGAAGAGAATTCTGGGAACAGGAAGGCTGAGTCAAAGAGACGCTTCCAGCCGCCACTATGACAAGTGAGGTATAAGGTACCGGTAAGCCACAAGCCACATGGCAACTTATAGACTAATACAAATGGGTTAAAAGAACTAGATAACAAGAAGCCTGCTGTGGCCATACAGTTTGTAAGCAATATAAGTCTCTGTGTGTTTACTCAGTTGGGTCTAAGCGGCTGTGGGACTGGCGGGTGAGAGAGATTTGTCCTGACTGTGGGCCAGGCAGGACCAGGAAAACTCTAGCTACATGTACCACATTTTCTTTATCCATTCTTCAGCTGAGGGGCATCTAGGTAGCTTCCAGGTTCTGGCTATTACAAATAATGCTGCTATGAACATAGTTGAGCATGTGTCCTTGTGGTATGATTGAGCATTCCTTGGGTATAGGCCCAAGAGTGGTATAGCTGGGTCTTGAGGAAGAATGATTCCCAATTTTCTGAGAAAGCACCATACTGATTTCCACAGTGGCTGTACCAGTTTGCATTTCCACCAACAGTGGAAATTCTCCTTGCTACACATCCTCTCCAACATAAGCTGTCTGCAGTGCTTTTGGCCTTAGCCATTCTGACAGGTGTAAGATGGTATCTCAGAGTTGTTTTGATTTGCCTCTCCTTGATAATTAAGGTCAACATGCAGAAGATTGCAAATAGATCCATATCTATTGCCATGCATAAAACTCAAGTCCAAGTGAATCAAAGACCTCAATATAAAACCAGTTACACTGAACTTGATAGAAGAGAAAATAGGAAATAGTTTTGAACACATTGGCACAGGAGACCACTTCCTAAATATAACACCAGTAGCACACTGGTGAACAACAATTAATAAATGGGACCTTCTGAAACTTAGAAGCTTCTGTAAGGCAAAGGACACAGTAAATAAGACAAAATGACAGCTTACAGAATGGGAAAAGATTTTCATCAACCCCACATTTGACAGAGGGCTGATCTCCAAAATATGTAAAGAATTCATGAAACTAGACATCAAAATACTGAACAATCCAATTTAAAAATGGGCTATAGAGCTAAACAGAGAATTCTCAAAGGAAGAATTTCAAATGGCCGAAAGACATTTAAGGAATATAAGTTTTTAAGATACGTCCTTATGTTTTATGAATTTCAGTAATATCTGTTGTAACGTCTCTTTTCACATATAACTTTATTGATTTTGGTCTTCTGTCACCACTCTACATGCAGTGGGACCTGGGAAAATGGAGCCCATAAATGAGGTGGACTAAAGTCTCATGCAATATTCCACTTTATTCAGAGCATCAGACAGTTTATACTCTGAGGATTAAAGAAGGTTACATGAGTAAAGTTCTCATGAGTTCAAGCTATATACAATCACGAGGACAAGCCACATGTGGCAAAAACATGGTTTTCCTTAGAGGCATATAAAAGATAGTTTAAACATTTAATTAAATAACAACAGCAAGCAATAACGAGTAATCTGAAGTCAACTCATTCCTATTTGCTATATCTAGGAGGAGCATGCAAACACATTCCAAGAACAATTTCATGGTTTTGAAGAAACTGAGATCAAAAGATTCTTGTCTTGCTTTCTTGGAGTTTTCTCACAAGCACTCAGAATTCTCCTCACATGACTCTGTTCTCAAATCGTGTTCTACCAGTCTTCTTTTACTCCTTTGCTAAATTTGTCAATCTTTTTATCTTTAAAGGAAGTATCCCATTGATTCTGTGTATTGTTCTCTTGTTGTTTCTATTTTATTAATTTCTACCTTGTTCTCAATTATGTACTTTATAAACTGCCTTTGAGGTTGGATTGTTTTGTTTTCCTGGGCACTAAAGTGCATCATTAGTGTATTGACTTCAGATTCCTCTTAGGATTAAGGGGAATTAGAACAATGAACTTCCCGCTGAGGATTGGTTTCTTTAAAGCCTATAGGTTTCACTGTATTTTATTTTCTTTCAGTTCCCTCTCAATTTCTTCAAAAACCTCATCAGTATTGCATCACAGCATGTTGTTTAATCTCCAATGAGTTTTTATTTCCTATAATTTTCCTTGCTATTGATTCTAGCCCTCCAAGTTAGCTTTAACTCTCAACTTGACACAGCATAAAATCACCTGAAAAGAGAGTTACAACTGTCCTTATCAGGTTGGTCCGTGGGCATGACTCGAAAGATTGTGTTGATTACTAATTGATGCAGGAGGGCCCTAGTCACTTGCAGACACTACCATCCCTAGGCGGGTGATCCTGGGATGGTACAAAAAGCTAGATGTCTTAATTAGGATTTCTATTGCATTGGTGAAACACCATGACCAAAAGCAAGTTGGAAAGAAAGAGTTTATTTGGCTTATACTTTCAGATCATAGTACATAACTGGAAGAAGTCAGGATAGGAACTCAAGCAGGGCTGGAACCTGGAGGCAGGAGCTAATTCAGAGGCCATGGAGGGGTGCTGCTTACTGGCTTTCTCCCCATGGCTTGCTCAGCCTGCTTTCTTATAGAACCCAGGACTACCAGTTCAGGGATGGGCCCACCCACAATGGGCTGGGCCCTCCTCCATCAATCACTAATTAAGAAAATGCCCTACACTCAGGTCTTATAGAAGCATTTTTCTCAAGTAAGGTTCCCTCCTTTCAGATAACTCTAGCTTGTTGGAGTTTGAATGAAAATGGCCCCCATAGGCTCATAGGGAATGGCACTATTTGGAGGTATGGCCTTGTTGGAGTATATGTGGCCTACTCCATCTTGTTAGAAGAAGTATATCACTGGGGGTGGGCTTTGAAGTTTCAGAAACCAAGATAGGCCCAGTGTCACTCTCTCTTCCTGATGCCTGTAGATCCAGATGTAGATGTAGAACTCTCAGCTGCCTCTCCAGCACCATGGCTGCATGTGTGCCACTATGCTTCCTGTCATGGTGAGAACGGAGTAAATCTCTGAACTATAAACCAGCCCCAATTGTTTTCCTTTATAAGAGTTGCTGTGGTCCTGGTGTTTCTTCACAGCAATAAAACCCTAAGACTCTGATGTCAAATTGACATAAAACTATCCAGCACACTAGCTAAGCATGAACCAGAGAGTGAGACAGTAAGTACCATCCCTCAATGATACCTGCTTCAAGTTCCTACTTGAGTTCTTGCCCTGACTTTCCTCAATAAAGGGCAATGAACCAGAAATGTAAGCCAAATAAACTCTTTGCTTTTCAAGTTTCTTTGGGTCAGAATATTTTATTACAAAAACAGAATGAAACTAGAACACTACAGTCACTCAACTGTGGTCTAAAATACTCAGGGTTAAATGTATAATTGGGAATAGGGGCAGGGGAATGGGGGGAGAGCTGGAATAAGGGATGTGTTAACCAAAACTTAGGATGTATGGAAAAGTCTTATGAAAATATACTCATTTGTACATTAATTTTAAAATATAATATTCAAAAAGGAGTTTAATCATGAATAGATAATACTGCATGACTAGATAATACTGCTTCCAGAAGACATGAGCTAATGAAAAGCTAAATTTAATGAAAAACTAAATGACAAGCAGAGGACTCCTTCTTACAAGTTATTGGTCAAAAGCACCTAAAACAACGTAAACTATTGTCATTGCTCTCAGTTGCCCATCATAACAGTGGTAGTTTGAAAAGAAAACAGCCCTTAAAAGGACTGGCACTATAAGGAGGTGTGGCCTTGTTAGAGGAAGTGTGTCATTGTGGGGGTGGGATTTTAGATCTTTTTCTCAAGCTTCACTCAGTGTGACAGTCAGTTGACTTCCTGTTACATGCCAGAAGTAGCAGTCTCAGCCCCAAGCACCCACTATGTTCCCTGCCATGATGATAATTGACTGAACCTCTGAAACTATAAGTGTGTCCTCTCAATTAAATGTTTTCTTTATAATAGTTGCCATGGTCATGGTGTCTCTTCATAGCAATAAATATCCAAACTAAGACAATAACTAAATGTAAAGACATTATTGCTAAAGACCTTACCCAATTTGGTTGCAGGACATTGGGAAATTAATCATATAGTTATTTTTTGCTAAGAGTAGTTGTTTTCTCCTTGATACTTTCAACAAAATAACCATGTAAGTAAATCTCAATAACTGGTATGTATGTTTTATCTACAACTCAAAAAGTCACAACTGATTGAATTAGCATTATTAATAAGAAATCTCACATACTTGATTATATGTTCAGTTAGAATTCCTGCTTAAATTTGTATCTAAATATGCTTACTTTAATAATATTATTGAATATTTTATAGTATTCTCTTCCTGCATAACTCTATGTAGTTAGTTATTTCTTTTGAGTTTAATTTTAATTTAATATTAGTGGCTTTATTTTTATTTATTTATTTATTTATTTATTTATTTATTTATTTATTTTGGTTTTTTGAGACAGAGTTTCTCTGTAGCTTTGGAGCCTATCCTGGAACTCACTCTGTAGGCCAGACTGGCCTTAACTCACAAAGATCCGCCTGTCTCTGCCTCCTGAATGCTAGGATTAAAGGCATGCACCACCACTGCCCAGCTAGTGCCTTTCACTTTTAATTAGCTCTTATTATGTGAATTTTAATCTTCTCATTTAAATAGCCTATATGATTTCCCCACTTTGATATTTATTTCACCTAAGTAACAATGTAGATGGCATTGTGAGATGTGGCATTGAACAGCTGATATTGAGGGAAACATACCCTCTGGATTTTATTGAATGTGAAGCCAGAAGTTCTTTGCTTTTACCTTGTATTCAGCTCTTAGATCACAGATGGTTCCTTCCTCAATAAAAGTAATCAAAGGCCCTAACACAGCCCTTTCCTACCTCACACCACTCAGACACTATAATGACTGTCACACCCTTGATATAACTGAGTACCACATTTATGGCTTTCAGGGATCTTGGAAAAGAAAAAGCCTTCTTTTTTTAATTCATTTTACATACCAAACACAGATCCCATTCTCATCCTTCCTTCCTCTCCCTCCTTTCCCCCATTCCCTCCTCCAATAGAGTGAGTTCTCTTCTTATACAGCCACTTTGGAAATCAGTATGGCAGTTTCTCAGAAAATTGGGAATCAATCTACCTCAAGACCCAATGATACCACTCTTGGGCATATACCCAAGGGATACACAATCATACCACAAAGACACATGCTCAACTCTGTTCACAGCAGCATTATTTGTAATAGCCAGAACCTGGAAGCTACCTAGATGCCCCTCAACTGAAGAATGGATAAAGAAAATGTGGTACATATACACAACAGAAAAGGGCTTCTTATCAAACATTATGCATCCATGAAAGCTGTCCTCTACATGGTACTAGCTCACAGGGACACCCTGGCCTTCCAGCTACTTCCTATAAAAGCAAGGATTCATCACAGAAGATGTCAAACTCAAAGCTCTCTGGGAATGCTTCAGGAAGATGAGCAATGGTCTTGTCATCTGCTAGAAGAGGTGAAATTTCTGCATCTGAAACATGTTTGGTTTCCAGACAGGCAGCCTCATTGAAAGGTACGTGAAACTCAGGAGTGGGTGTTACCTCCTGAACCTTTGGTGCATATTGTCAGAACCAAGCCATTTCCTGAACCTCTTCTGGGTGTTTAAAGGTATACCAGTACCTTTCTTTCAGCATAGTATCTTCCCAGGAGAGGTTAATGGGCCTGTTTTTACACATAGGTGCAATTATTATGTCTCTGGTGAGGAATGGGATGTTTTGTTTCTGATGATCTGGCAGTAAGTGGAAATGGATGGCCTATACTAAAGAAGTAATCTGGAATTGAGCCCAGATCTGGTGAAGACTAGAGATGCTAACCAAGGTCTGGGTGACAATGGCCACCAGCCCAAACTCCAATAATTCTTCACAAAGCACCACCTGGGAGGGGTTTATCCCATAGCTTTCCAGAGAGCGGATGGAAGCATTGAGGCAATTCTTTTTTTTTTTTTTTGAGACAAGGTTTCTCTTTGTAGCTTTGGAGCCTTTCCTGGAACTTACTCTGTATCCCAGGCTGGCCTCGAACTCACAGACCCATCTGCCTCTGCCACCCGGGTGCTGGAACTAAAGGTGTGAGCCACCACTGCCCAGCTGAGGCAATTCTTAAAAACCACGGGGTAATGATGGTCAGAAAGCTTGTGGTACCTAAGAAGGCAAGGGTGAACACTAAACAGGGTTCACCGGAGACCATTTCAGTCATCATCCTCTACTCCCAGGGGAGGTGAGTCCTAGTTAAATCTTCAGAATGACCCTACAGAGTAAAAATGGCTATCTTCATTTTTCCTGTCTGCATTTGAGGCCAAGATTCTCCAGACAACCCACACACGTTTCCCCACAAACCCCACATAGAATCATGCAAGTTCAAATCTATTGCCTTTAGAAGAAAAGCAGCCATCAAAGACCCCAAAGTAGGCATTTGGAACTACTGCTGCTTCTACTGACACAGATTCAGGGGATGCCTCTCCTGATGTACTGGACATGTGCTGATGATTGTTAAAACTCCTGCCAGAAACCCTTCAAACTGATATTGAGTTCATGCTAAAGCCTTTTTTTAAATGTCCGTTCTGATGTTTATTTTCCTATAATTAAGGAAAAATGGGATAGTAGGGAAATCTCATGTCCTAACTGAGAGCTCTAAGACTTTTCCCTGTTGCCCTGGCTGCCTTGAGGAATTAACTAATGCTCACACATCCAGGTGGACTTCCCTTACGTCTGCCCCGGGCATGTCTTGAGGAAACTACGCAACAACTGCGGACACTTGCCACTAACTCACAACTCTAGCTCTTGCGGTTGTAACCCAGACAGCACTGTTTCACACAGCTTGCCTCCGACTTTCCCTGCCACTTTTCATCAAAGCCAGAGGAGAGGCCCTGACCTTGATAGCCCAAAGGAGGCACTGTCTGGACTGGAACAAGAAAGACCAAGCCATGATTCCTATAAATGTAATTTTTCATTTGCTTGAAAATCTGCTGAGACTAGAGCACATACACACTGAGTCATATCTAAGCAGGCTTTTTGGTTCACTTTGTGTGCTAGCACCAAGACATTTTCCTTGGTCTTTCAACACCAGATCCAATAAATTATTTCATTCTGGACACTGGAAAGATTTCTCAGTGGTTAAGAGCACTATTTTATTTTTTCCAGAGGACCCATGCTTGGTTTCCAGCACCCCATGTAGTACCTCACAAGCATTGGTAACTCTAATGCCTGGGGGTCAGTGCCCACTTCTTCCAATGCATGTTCATAGACATACACAAAGTCAAAACATCTATATGTATAATATAAAATGAAAAAAAATTTAAAGCATTTCACTTTCATACTGGGTTGCCTTGCCCAGCCTTAATACATGGGGAGGTGCTTAGTCTTACTGCAACTTGGTATACCATGATTTGTTGATATTCATGGGAGACCTGCCCTTTCCTAAACAGAAACAGAGGAGGAGTGGCTTGGGTGGGTGGGAACAGAGGGGGGTGGGAGGGGCTGGGAGGAGAGGAGAGAGGGGAAACTATGACTGGGATGTAAAATAAATAAATAATTTTTTAAAAATTATTTCACTCTAGTTTTTTTTTTTCTTGCCTGTTTTTAGAATAAGAATCTGAGGAGGTTACAGGAAGGTAGATGGCGTCAGTGATAGCAGGAGACCACTGGCAGCAGAGGCAGAGCAGAGCCTCAGAACCACGGATGGCCTAGACTGTGGTAAAAGCTGGGCCACAGGAGCAGCCAGAAGTGTTGCTAGCAACAGGAGCAGCTCTGTTGGAATTTTTAGTGGCCCTGGAAGCGGCAGAGGTGGGGCTGTAAGAACAGCAGCAGAGGAGCAACAAACATCTTCAGAACCTTCACCACAGTGACCACAACCTTCAGCTTGATCTTCAGCCAACTCTGAGTGCCTTGCCAGCTTCCTCCATCTCAATACCACCTAATAGCAGGACCAGCCTTGAATTCTGTATCTATCATCTCTTTCATCTCCATCAATGTTTTATGTGTACCTTAGAGAGTAGTATTATTAATTTAACTAATTTAACTTCACAAAGAAATATCAGCCTATATGTACATTTATTAATAGGGCTCATGTACTAGTTTATATTACTCAGTGTGAAAAAGATCCCAGAAAGAAATGGCACCTTCCTGACCTTTCTGAAAGGGTGATTTACCAAGTAGACTATCAATACCTGTGAATTTGGAATGTTGCAAGACCAGAGCCAAATTATCTTGGGTTATCTTTAACCATCTTAATAGCCATTTTTATCCTCCTTTGTACCTGACATAGTATCTTTGTGACTATTAGGTAAATCCTTTAGGATATGTAAGTAGATACCTAGCTCCCGCCAACCATCATATAGCAAAGGCCTATAGCAGTGGTTTCCTACTTTGCTTTAGCTGACCTACTTAATGTTCCCACATATGTATCTAAAAGTGGCTTGATTTATGGTCTTCTTTTGGTTTGTTCGTTGTTTGTTTGTTTGTTTTTATTACTATAAAAACTTCATCTGACTGTTACCACATTGAAAAAATGAAATCTTGGATGACCTAAATCTATGTTCCCCAATTGTGGTCACTCATATTTGGCTCCATGTTGCACAAATCTCCAAAGGTCTTCTAATAAAAACACAGAGCCAGATATTGGGGTAAATGCTGAGAGGTCAGAGAGACAAAGGAACAAGCCACTAGAAAAACTTCTCACCACTACTGAATCCTCAGGCCGAATCAAAGGTGAGATCCTATCTCTACAAATCCTCTGACTGAACACCTTTGAGTCCTCAGCCCAAAAATCTTCCTAAGCCAAAAGGGCTCTAGTTCCTGTCTCCTTATGCCTTACATGTCTTTCTACACCCAGTCATATCACTTCCTTCCTAGTGCTGGGATTAAAAGCATGTGACTTCCCAAATACTGGTAGCAAAGGCATGAGATTGCAAGTAACTCCCAAGTCCTGGGATTAAAGGTGTGTGCCACCACTGCCTGGCCACTATGTTTAATCTAGTGGCTGGCTCTGTCCTCTGATCCTCAGGCAATCTTTATTTGATACGCAATATATCACCACATTTCCCCTTTTTTTCTAAAATAATGAAAGAAGGTTATAACTAATATAAGAAAAACTATATGCAATAAGTATATACAATATATATGTCAAGAATTACATTAACAATGTACATTAATAATGGACATTAACAATGTCCAGTCCCTTAACATGATTTATGGGGACATGATTTGTTACAACAATGGAATACCTAGATTAACATTCCTCCAATCTCAGAAACAAACCATAAACCAACATATGTTTCTGGGAAAAAATATTAGAAGGTGTTGTAAAGAACGGTCACCGATCATCCAGATTGTACATGAATAGGGCACAATAGCTGCTGATCTTTCAAAGACACCAACAGCCCTATCTTTAAAATGGCTAACAGACAAGGTTGTATGGGTTCAGCAATGGCCTTTAACAACAGAGAAACTACAGGCCTTAGAACAGCTGGCACAAGAGCAGTTAAATTCTCAGCATATTTAAAGAATCAACCAGCCCTTGGAATTCTCCTGTATTTGTTATTAACAAGAAATCTGGTAAGTGGAGAACGGTAACAGATCTAAGGACTGTTAACAAGGTAATTCAGCCAATAGGCTTTCTACAATCTGGAATTCCTTTGCCTACTCTGTTACCTAAAGGATGGCCTCTTATAGTTATTGATTTAAAAGACTGTTTCTTTTCAATACCCTTACAAGAAAAAGACAGAGAAAAATTTGCCTTCATGGTACCTACTTATAATAATTCTTAGCCTGTTAAGAGATCTCAATGGAAGGTTCTCCCACAAGGAATGTTAAATAGCCCAACCCTGTGCCAATATTTTATATGACAGCCATTGGAAGTAATACATAAACAATTTCCTCAATCTATAGTTTACCATTATATGGATAACATTTTACTAGCTTTTTCAAATGTAAATACTTTAGAAAGAATGTTTAAAGAAGTAAAGAAAATTTTGCCTTTTGGGGGATTACAAATTGCTCCTGAAAAGATACAAAGAGGAGATTCTATTAATTATTTAGGATGTAAAATAGATCTACAAAAAATTAGACCCCAAAAGGTGCAAATTAGGAGAGATTGATTGCAGACACTTAATGATTTTCAAAGATTACTAGGAGGCATTTCCTATCTATGGCCCACTATTGGGATAAGAAATGATGAACTGAGTAATTTGTTCAGAACTTTAGATGGTGACAAAGACTTAAATAGTCCAAGAGAATTATCAGCTGAAGCTGAGAGAGAATTGGCATTGGTGTTTAAGTGGTATAACTCTCACCTGCCATGTTGCCACTGAAGCCTGTCATGACCAGGGGACACGTCTCTGTACCAGGGCTGGTAATGAGAGACATGAACTAGGAAGCTGTTCTTAGATTCACTTTAGAGTCTCTTTCTAAGTTTTCTCAGGTTTTAGGTGGAACTCTTGCCCCATTTTGGGTGCCCATTTGTATGCTTGGCCAGTAGTCAGGCAGAAAGTATAGGCAGGGCAAGCAGACTAGGAGAAGACTGGGAAGAGGAAGGGTGGAGGGAGGAGATGACAGGTCACTGCCAAAGAAGCAACAAGATATCAGAAGACCAGTAATGCCATGGCCAAGTGACAACATATAGATTAATAGAAATGAGCTGAGTTAAGTTATGAGAGCTAGCTAGCAAGAAGCCTGAACCACAGACCAAACAGTTTGTAAGTAATAGAAGCCTCTATGTGTTTACTTGGGATGAAGCTGCTGCAGGACTGAGCAAGACACAGGAAAACTTCTGACTACAGCCACTTTCAAGAGAATGTTGTGGTTTTATGTTGACACTATGTTCTTTTGTGTCAAAGTGTGTCCTTTAGGCTCATTTCAGGTATGGTCAAGCAATTCTCCATAACAGTGAAGTGCCACTAACCTCATATTCTCTCTACTGTGGCTCATCTGTGCATTCCACAGCAATGAGCAAATTTCCATACTCCTGCTGTTTTGATGATGGTGTGCCCATGTCCATGGCTATAAGTGCAAGAAACTCTAAGGTTAAGGACTTCTTCTGTGGCCTCTAATTGAAAAAAATCCCACTTCCATATTAGTTGATCAAATTGTTTAGGCCACTGACCCCATTGACAGCAATAAACAAACCTGACTCTTAAGTCAGAACACTGAACAGACTGTGACAATGATCCACAAGAGAAAATGCCAGACCCAATGTGCACATGAAGAGAACCTAGCACTTCCCAAAACAGCCTCACCAATAGCAGCTCCCACAGTAGACATGAGTTGACATCATTTCTTTGAGGCACAGAGAAATGAAAAGGTTATAGAGTAGTGAGAGCATGAAGAGACATAGATGAGCCATTGATCACTCCTAGCTTAATGAGTCATTCTAGAGCAATAAAATGAAAGAAGAAAATAAGAGGGATACAAATGGGAAAGGAAGATGATATAATTCTCTATATAAGGAACTCCAAAGATTCTCCCAGGAAACTCTTGGAACTTGTGAACACTTTCAATAAACATGTGAGAGTACAGCATTACTGACAAAAATCTGTAGCCTTCCCATTTTCTTTTTATTTTTCTTTCTTTTTAAAATTTTTGAGATTATAAGTTATTTGCAACATTTCTTCTTTCCCTTTCCTCCCTCCAAATCCTCCCATATATCCCTACTCTTCTTCAAATTCATGGTCTCTTCTTTTTTGCTAATTGTTATTGAATGCATATATGCATATATATGAATGTATTATACATAGGAATATATATTTCTAATATAATCTATTCAGTCTATATAGTGCCACCTGTTGTATGTTCTAAGGACTGATCATTTGGTACTGGATAACCAATTGGTATGCTCTTCCCTGGAGAAGGCCACCTCTCCCATTCCCATCTTTCCTCAACTGCCTATAGTTCTTTGTTTTGTTTTTTTTTGTTTTGTTTTTTTTTTTTTTTTGGTTTTTCGAGACAGGGTTTCTCTGTGTAGCTTTGCGCCTTTCCTGGAACTCGCTTTGGAGACCAGGCTGGCCTCGAACTCACAGAGATCCGCCTGGCTCTGCCTCCCGAGTGCTGGGATTAAAGGCGTGCGCCACCACCGCCCGGCATAGTTCTTTGTATAGAGGTGACGCCTCATAGCCTTTTTTCTATGCAATTTGGTGTATCCATTGGTGTCATCCTTGTTTGGCTCACATTTGGGCAGTCATGTTGGTAATACTCTATGAATGTAGCTTCTGATATTGCTTGGAGACACAATCTCACAGCAAACTCCCTGATCCTTTGGTTCTTACAGTCTTTCCTCTTCTACAAGAATCCATTGGTGTCATCCTTGTTTGGCTCACATTTGGGCAGTCATGTTGGTAATACTCTATGAATGTAGCTTCTGATATTGCTTGGAGACACAATCTCACAGCAAACTCCCTGATCCTTTGGTTCTTACAGTCTTTCCTCTTCTACAATGGTTCCAGAGTCTTAGGTACAGGCATGTTTTGTAGATGCATCCCTTAGAACTGGAGCCTTCTTATTTTTAATAACAAACATGCTCCAGAAGAAACAAGGAAAGCAATCTCATTTAAAATTGCCTCATAAGCTTCTTCATTGAGGGGTGGTAGCTACAGTTATCTGTGAGTATAAGAATAATCATTAGAATGCAGTAATCATGCTGGTCTAAAAAGTGGCAGCAGTAGATTCTTTTCCAAGGTTCATGACTGATGTGGGATGTCCTTCTGTATGCTGTGATATGTGTTGCTCTCATTGGTTGATAATAAAACTGGTCAATGGCAAGGCAGAATAAGATTAGGTGGTACAATCAAACTGAAGATGGAGATGAAGAAGAGCAGAGTCAGGGCAGACACCAGCCAGTCACTGAGGAAGCAAGACATGTAGAAAATAAGGTAACAAGCCACAAACCACATGGCAAAGCATAGATAAGAAATATAGGTTAATTTAAATGTAAGAACTAGCTAGTAAAAAGCCTTAGCCATTGGCCAAGCATTTATAATTAATATAAGCCTTTGAGTGATAATTTGGGAAGTGACTGTGGAATGAGGCAGAGCAGAGAAAAGCCTCCCATTTGCAATATGGCATTCTAATGTGGGGCTGAAATTTCCACATAAAACCTGACAAAGTTTACAAAAGGGTTCTAGAAATGTAAGAATGGGGTCAAGGTGGCAAGGCTAGCTATTTGGGCAAGAAGCTGCTCTTGCCTGGACTGCTTGACAGTGTGCTGTATAAACTGGACATGCAGGACCCACAGGAAGGTGACCACTAAACTTTGCCAAAATAAGGTTCCTGCTTCACAGAAGAAACTGCCAGACATTCTGCAGGATACAGAGAAAAGTGATTGATGACCTTTGCCAATATAGGCAGGACAGTCCTTCAAATTTCCTGCTTCACTAAAAAGTCTGCCAGATACCCTAGGCCTATAGGCTGAAGATGGGTGCCCTAACATTATAGAAGAACTTTGGGTGACTTTCCAGGCAGCCAGATGTCTCTATCATTTCTAGAGTTTTAGAAGCTGCTTACAATGCACTTCCTATTTATTCAAGTAATATGATATCCTTCTGGGGTCTTTGATGGAATTGAAGACTAGATAGTTATAATTATAGTTTTCCTTAGTTATGATAAAAGGTAAATTAGATATGAAACTTTAGACTCACCAAGATAAGACAGATCATTGAATGTTTTCTCTAATTTTGTCAAATATAGACTAAATATTGTAACTATAATTCTTGCTTGATAACTGTTTTGTTATATGCAATTTACTATGTTAAAGTTAAAACCTTCCTTTTTGAATAAACAGAAAAGGGGGAAATGCTGAGGGATGTCATTCTGCATGATATGAATATGTGTTGCTCTCATTAGTTGATAGTAAAGCTGTTTGGTCAATGGCAAGGCAGAATAAGGTTAGGCGGGACAATCAAACTGAAGAAGGGCAGAGTCAGGGCAGACATCAGCCAGTCATCGAGGAAACAAAACGTAGAAAATGCGGTAAAAAGCCACAAACCATGTGGCAGAGCACAGATAAGAAATATGGGTTAATTTAAATGTGAGAACTAGCTAGTAAAAAGCCTGAGCCATTCCCCAAGCATTTATAATTAATATAAGCCTGTGGGTGATAATTTGGGAAGTGACTGTGGAACAGGGCAGGACAGAGAAAAGCCTCTGTTTACACATGACCTCACCAGTCCCAGAAAGCTGGCTAGGTTGCCAGTACTGGACATGATTTCCCTCCTGTTGAACATGCCTTAAATCCAATTAGACAGCTATTGCTTTCCACTGACATGAGAGTGCCACCTACTTTATGCCTATCTCACCATGCTGGTAATTGCCATGGGTCACAGATGTTGCAGCCTGGTAGGACTGTTTAATTGCTTCCCTGCCTTGGGAGCTTGCATAAGTATTTTCTGGAACCATGGAAGACAGACTGCAGAAAAGAGGCTTTCAGGTCAGATCAAGCTCAAACCTTCTGAATCCCATGTCCTAAGTGTGTGGTGTCTTCAGCAATAGTGGCCCACCTTCAACTCCCAAAAGGCAATCAAAGACTACACTGATAATCCTTATTGTTTTGAGAGTCATTCAGACTTCCTTAACCAACTATTCAAGAGGAGATTATTGCTGGCTTAAGTTTCTTCAAGATATAGATGATAGATGATAGATAGATAGATAGATAGATAGATAGATAGATAGATAGATAGATAGATACATAGATAGATACATAGATACATAGATAGATACATAGATACATAGAGATAGACAGATCACATATAGTTGTATACAGTGTATAATTATATGTAGTTATATATAGTTTATAATATATCTTATACAGTGTATAACTTTAGATAAATATACAATAATATATTTGAGGCTTTATCAAACAGCCCAGGTGTCATTTGTCCCTCCTTTTCCTTCTGCATTGAACTCTTTTCCTCCTCTCCAGTTGGAAACGTTTTCCTATTCTTCTGCTTCCCACTTCATATCACCAGAATCTTGCTGTTCCCCTCCTCGCCCACCACTCATAGTCCCTTTACTCTTTTCTGGTTTCATGGTTACTCCATGTTGTATACTCACATGTGAGGATTTGGAGCTAGGAACTGCAGTTGAGAGGAAATGTGTGGACTTTGTCTTTCTGAGTCTCGGATATCTCACTCAATGTAATCTTTTCTAGGTGTATCCATTTTCCAGAAATTTTCATGCACAGATCAACAAAGGATCATAGGGACCACAGTGTCTACATTACATCTCTTGCACCTGTGGCTCAAGGAACTTATCTGGAGGTTGGTGGATGATTTTGGAATTTGACCTGGGAAAATCATTGAGTTCTCAGAGCTTAATCCCAAAAGTGTGTGAAGAAAGAGGAACTTATTCACTGCTGGGAGGAGTGTACACTGGTGTAGCCATCATGGAAATCAAAATGAAGATTTATTAATAAGCTAGAAACAGAATTTCTAAATGACCCAACTATATCCCTCCTGGGCATCTACCCAAAAGACTCCATATGCCTCTACAGAGGTACCTGCACATCCAAACTAATAACTACACTATTCATAGCATCACAGAAATGGCATTAGGCAAAATGTCCATCAATAGATGAATGGATTATGAAAGTGTTGTGATGATTGTGTTCCCCAAAATATTGTGCAACCTAATAAACTTATCTGGGGTCAGAGAACAGAACAGCCACTAGATATAGAGGCCAGAAAATGATGGTGCACACCCCTGTAATCCTAGCATTCCAGAGGCAGAGATCCTTCTGGATCTCTGTGAGTTCAAGGCCACACTGGAAACAGCCAGGCATGGTAACAAGAGCCTTTAATCCCAGAAAGTGATGGTATTTAAGGAAGCAGAAAGGTATTTAAGGTGTGAGGACGAGGAACTAGAGCCTGGTTAAGCTTTTAGGCTTTTGAGCAGCAGTTCAACTGAGATTCATTTGGATGAGGGCTCAGAAACTTCCAGTCTGAGGAAACAGGATCAGCTGAGGAACTGGCAAGGTGAGGTAGCTGTGGCTTGTTCTGCTTCTCTGATCTTCCAGCATTCACCCCAAAACCTGGCTCCAGGTTTGATTTTATTAATAAGACCTGTTAAGATTCCTGCTACATAGAGGCACAACAAACAAATGCTGATGCTTATAGAATTAAGTGTTTCAAAGGTTTATGTGTTTCTAGAATGTAGTCTTTTATTTTAATTAACTTCACAAAAATATGACCGTGTTTATAAAGTTTTGGCTAGGGCTTTCCCATGAGTCTCCACTACCTGGGATTCCTCATATCGTTGTGAGTCCGTCATGTTTATTTAATGTAAGGTGAAGTAACTCTTCATATGGGCAGAGTGCTCTTTAATTTCATACACTATCCAAAACCAGTCATTCATGCACTCCATAGTGATGGGCATCTATGCAGGCATCAGATATTTTGCAGGAAGTGTATAGGGTGTGAGTGCAAGAAACCTGTGAGGGAAGGGTCCCTGTCTCTGGTCTGCATTAAAAATAAATATCCATCCAAGAAACGCACTCACCTGTGAATAAGTCACCAATAGTTGCAGGCCACTCACCCCACCATCAGCACCACTGAGTCTGTCTCACTGGCCAGGAGGTTGCCCAGGCCATGGTAAAAGTCTGCAAGAGAAGACCCAGTGTTAAAGCAGTTGTGACAAGAACCAAGCACTTTCCACCACAGCCCCTGAGACAGCAGCTACCATCCTGCACCCAGAGATGACATCTTTCTGAAGTTCAGAGAAGTTCAGTGGCTACAGGACATGAAGGGCAGCAAGAGAAAGAAGAGACAAGATTGCAGGGTGCTTCCAGGGGTGAGGGAGAGGCTGCAGTGCAGCAGTGAGAAGCTCTGAATTGTATTTTGGGGTTCTTCAGGTGGGAAGAGAAAACTGAAGCTAAAGATGACGACTGGAGCCAAGACACTGTGTTCTGGGTTTAGAAGTGAAGGGGAGGAAGTGAACAGATTTTCTCACCATGTGTCAGCCAAGCTGAGCAAAGTGCAGGAATCTGAAAGTGTTGTGAAAAGGCAGAAATGGCCAGTACTATGAGTGCAGAGGAAAGGTAGGAGTCACAGCTAGTTCCAGGACAGTCCTTCTCTGACATGCTGCCCCCATGTAGACTTAGACCAACATAGAAACCATTGCTGTGTAAGTTACAACCCACTGACTGGGGTGAGCCCTGAGCTCTGCACCCATCCTCTCTTTAAGAGGCTCCAACTTCTACCTTCATTACTCCCTCCTGACAAGTCCTCATGAGAACACGTGCCAGATTCTACCTTTGATGAAGACCTTACTTCCCACCTCGAATGGAAGCTCCTTACCTAGGCTTCCAATCATAGCACCTCCTCCATGATAGAAGATGATGCCTCGGTGGGGTTTGGAAGACAATTCCTTGGGCTTGAACAGTCTCACAGGGACTGTTCCAAAATGCATGTCAGTCACCAACACATTAGGATCCTTCTTTATCGTCATTAGGCCTTGGAGAAACTGTAAAAACCTGGGCATGGCACAAATTCTCAGTTTCTCTAGTATGTTCCCCTGTAGTAGACAAAGGATGGAAAGTGAGGCATAAGAGAGTGTGGTGGGTGAGTAGCTGCTGAAGCCACTTAGCATTTTCAGGTTTATTCACCAGTTCTCACCTGCTTGCTATATGTGCAAAGAGGTCATGGGGACATAACTCACTGTGCATTCTTTTCATATAGGGGAGCCTGTTTGAACTTTACTTCCCAAAATGTCCTGAATGAATGATGATGTTGCTGTGATTGAAGTGTTGGCCTCCCTCCATCAAAACTCACATTCAATTTCCATTGTCAGTATTAAGAGGTGGGCATTTTAAATGGCAATGATGTGGCATCATCTTGTGTTGCTTAAGTTCTTTATAGGTGATGGGGATAAGTATCTTCATAATAGGCTCCTAAGAATAAGGTCATCTGGTTTTCCTGTCTTATGACCATAGGCATACTTGCCTTTTCTAATGAGAGGTGACATGAGATGACCCATTGCTGAAACCATTGCTCTAGGGCTTTCCAAACTCCAAGAATGATTACAACCATTCCTCCTTGCTCTGGGCTACACCAAACTGCTTGGAGTTGTTACAGCAATCCCACAGAGGTGAAAAGAAGGACAGATACCCCATGAAGGTGCCTCAGGATGAGGTAGCAAGATAATTGAGACAATTGATAGAATATTGTTATACTATTAGACATTGCTGAGGCAGATTTTTTGGTCTTTCTTTGGCCCCTGGATCTTAAGGCCAATTAGTGTTCACTTGAATCCATCAACAGTGTAGATGGAGAATCATACCCCACTGGTACCTTCATAGTCCCACTATTTGTCATGGGCTGCTGACCCTGGAGCATGCTTAATTATACTATTCATCCTCTATAAAAAACATTCCATTGCATAGATGACAGATTCCTAAAGTCTTAGTGTTCTAACAATTCAGAATTCACCTAAATGGAATACAGGTGCACCTCAATAACAGAGGACGGAGGATGAGGGATTGATCCAACAGGGTACAAGGATCAAGCATAGCTATAAAATTCTTGGGAGTACTATGGTCCAGTAAGACCACATTATGATACCTGACAAAGTAACTGAGAAAATCTTGTAACACCCAGTGTCTGCAAATGTAAAATAGATAAAGGTATACTTGGACTCCTGGGAAGTTGGCAGATTTTCACATCCAACCTTGCCCAAGTTGCCTGCTCACAGTAAAACTTGGTAAAGAGAGTGACCATATGGAACTGAGACAAAAAGGCTCAAAGGACTTTTAATGAGACTATGATAAACTATTAATCTGAAGGTTTAGATCATTGTAGGACCACATAAACAGCTGTTGGCAACAGATATGGATGGGGCATTTAAATAAGTCAAGTTGACCCAAGAGAGACTACTAAGTACACTATATAGAACCTGCATATTTCAGGGAGGAATGCAAATATGCATGTATGGACACCAAAACAGGCTTTTTGCAAGCATTTCCATGTAAACAAATGACTATCAAAGCCACTCTAAAGCATCACACAACTCAGTGGTAAATGTGGGCACTCACGGAGACTTGATGGTGACAAGAGTAGCCATTGCACACACTGATGTGCCAAGTGTGACTGAATACAAGCAGGTTCAATGACACATCCACCACCATACAGACCGACTGGGCCTGGGTTACTTTTTTAATAGATTATTAAAACAATAGTTAAAGAACTTAAGTACAGAGGCAGCCTGCAGGGGTGAAAACGGCACCCCCAGAGGCCATAACTTTGTTAAATGGAAACCCCAGGTGCCAGACATGGGTTGCCTCCCTACAAGTTGTTGGCCAGGGAGGCAGGGAGGCACCTGAGGCCCCATAAAACATAAAGGCTCTGGCCACTGTGGTTGGATACCTGCCAGGACTAGATGGTAAAACTATTGCTAAAGACATCATGTGATCTGGCTGCAAAACAGGAAGAAATAAAGCTGGGACAGAGGTGGAAGTTTTCTTCTTACTGACTGTCTTTCATAGTGCCAGAATGTGCTATGTGGGCTGCTGGAGGAAAACTGTCACAGAAAGACATGCTCAGCTATGGTCCCTGCATGCTATAGTACCAAATGCCAGAAAAGGTGTGCCTGTGTGTGAAATAGGGACATGGCTATTGTGGGACAATCAACAGCTTTTCCACTGCACATAAGACCCACTACACGTGAGAGAGTTCATATCTGGTACTGTAAACCAAGACAAAACCCAGTGGCTAGGGAGGTCACAGCTTCCAGAGGGCAAGTCCCTGATACTGTTTTTAATGTATATGATGTGCAGCAGTTTCTTCTATATGGAAACTTTCCCTCCAAAAGGGAGCAGGCAGCTCATGACACTCAAGGGGCAAACTTCACATGGCTGGAAACATTTCATAGTCCTACAGGCAGTAACCAACTGTTGGACAATGAACTCTGAGCAGAGGTGCAGAACTGATACTCTCAGGCCTGGAAAGCTGCAGAAGGCTCAAAATGACGTGAATATCCAAGCTCGGAGGTCATATTCTTGTGAAGACACCCTCCACCTCCTCCATCTTACATTGGTGGCTACTTCTTCCTTAGAAGACATCACTACACTGTCCAGACACTGTGAGAAGTCATTGAATACTACATTGCAAATGTAGAATTATTTAGATGTCTCCCTTCCATCAGGAAGAGGTCGATGGGGAGAAGAACCCCATGCATGTCATTCCACTCCTGTTCTCCACCTCTACAATAAATAATAAATGATTATTCAAGAATTTTTAACAACGCAATGTCATGTATGACAATTTCAAAGTATAAATAAGCATTCTTTTGTTTTATTGTTGAGGCCACAAAGCAAGGCTAAGCTTCCCATTTTGTGACCATGGAATGTTTCCAAGCTATTTTTGTTTCTATATAAACCTGACTCTCCTTTCTTTGTTTTGGGCCATGAGAACATCAACCACTTGGATTTCTTCATGCTTGCCATCCTTATAGGCAGCATGCCAGCGGTCTCTGGGCTACAGAGATCAGGCAGAGTCTCCCACATAGAACACACCATGAAGAGGAAACACTATACTCAACTCCACATCTTCTGTGAGCACATGTAGCCTGCCATCATCAGCAGGTGCTTAGATTAGGGACTGTTTTTAAAGTAAAATAGTAAGGTTGCAAGGATCCACATGTTTCTCTGCCTTTGGTGACCCAAGGCTCTCATTTGGAGTGCCAGGAGCCCAAATTAGCATGTGACCCTTAATGTTCCTTATTTCTCTAAAGTGGTCCATTGTTCCTGGTGGAAAATCTCCACAGGGCAGGAGTATATGTTTTCACAACTTTTCAGACCCTATGACGCCTCCTTATCAAAGCGCCATCTAATGCTTTCAGCAGCATGGTCCTCCAGAAGCCATTACTTCATTTCAGAAGAGGATGCTGAGGCACAGGGAAGTTAGCCAAGGTCTCTTGAGCCAGTGAGAACACAGCAGCAATGCTTACTGGACAACCTGACTGTGTGCTTGTTACCTTTCTCCTCCACACCTCCTCCTCAGGTGACTTTTGACATAATCACTGCGAAATATCTGTCAACTGCCAGGATTCCAATCAGAATTTCAAAATAAGGACTCATTCTATTTACCTACTTCTCACATGGGGCCAGACTATCCTTCACACATCTGCTGTATCTATCAGCATGCGCTGATCTCTGTCCCCAATTTCCAGCCCAGAAGACCAGCACAGGGCACCACTGTCCATGCAACTATGCTAAAGGGCTGGGTGGATCCATCACATGGATGTCATCAAAGAGGGCCTGAATTGTTCTCAGGACAAAGCCTAGTAAATTAATCTCTGCCCTCAGGTCTCAAGTTGATATAAGTAATCACTCAGAGACAAGGACATGGAACAAAGGGTGATTGGGCTATGGCTGAATGTGGTTTTGGATCTATGAGGCTTTAGAGGGTAGAACCTGGGTCTGAAATTATTTTCACAGCCTTCAGAAAATAGCTTCATACATACATAGTGATGCATCCTGTAATAAGATCCTTCAAAAGATGGGAGTAGGGGATGGCCACTTTAAGGTGGCTAGACTATAGATAAGGTCAGGCTAGAATATAGTGTGAGATCTTTTCTCAACAAGAAAGAAAATAAAAGCAGAAAATGAAAGAGGAGAGAAAAGGGAGAGAGGAAGAAAATCCAAGAAGAGAAAATGGGAAAGAAAAGAGATGGGGAAGGTGAGAGGTGGGTAACAAGAGACTTCCCCAACTCAGTCCTATGAGAACCTAGAGAAAGGAGAAAGGGGAATGAAAGGAGAAGAGTCAGGTTCAAAGAGCACCCCCAATCCATGGCAGGGCCCGAGAGAACACTCATCAAAGCTATCAGGTACTGGATAATGCAATGCATAAACCATAACTTGGCCGGCTGCTTCAGGGTGGAAGGAATTCCTGCACTGGGAAAGTGCCGAATAACAACCCATACAAAGAGTCCCAGTAAGAATGTAGGTAACCCTGCTAGCAGCAGCAGCCATAGGACAGCCATGACCCAGAT
Organism: Peromyscus californicus insignis; assembly: GCF_007827085.1. Lineage (NCBI taxonomy): Eukaryota > Metazoa > Chordata > Mammalia > Rodentia > Cricetidae > Peromyscus > Peromyscus californicus. The sequence goes on from NW_026294573.1 coordinate 7,564,527, forward strand.
GCTCCAGAGCCCCCAGGAGCTGTTGTCCTGGAGAACGTCCTTCAGAACTTCTGTGAAGAGCACCAGATCCTGTTTTATAGATTGCTGCCACCACCCTCTCCTTCCAGTGTATGTCTGGCACAGTAACCTGACCTGTTTCTCAGAAGTCCACAAAAGCAAACGAGAGCCAGAGAAATCTATGCAAAAAAAATTGTCTTTTTGTAGACCCAGTTCAATTGAAAATTAAAGCTGGGTTTAGGGTTGGAGCATGGCTCTCTCCTTCTCTAAACCCAAGAATGCTTGTCAAAGTAAAATCCAAAATCTCTGTCTCATATCAGAAGAGCCACCTGATATGGGACAGAAAAAAACCCAAAATTTAGGGACTATTTTATTGCAACTAATCTCATAATCCTTTGGTTTCATTTTGATTCTTTGCCGTTTTTCTTAAAGTATATATATTATCCCAAAATTTATAAGACATATATATTTTTTAACTTTTTGTCATGATATTAATGGTCATATAGAGTACTAACTAATTCTAGAAAAAGGCTTCACCTAGTTTCCTGTACATGATTTGGGGTCTGAGTCTCTATCAGGTAAATAGGAATTAAGTTTTCACACTCTGGATGTACATAGCAAATATTGATTCTTTAACCTCTTTGAGATCTGCTGCATATGACATAAAATGTTTAAGTTTTCTGCAGTGAGCCACAACCAAAGCAGTGACTTTTGAAGTGTCCAAAATGAGGATGGGGCCCCACAATGACGATTCCAGCAGGACTATGATAATGCCACTAAACTAACAAACACCACCCAAAGATTGACTTGGAATACAAACTGCTCAGGACAATTTCAAGTTGGTTAGTTAACATGGTCCAGTCTCACAGACCACTCTAGACAGGACTTGAGCTAAACCCTGAATTTTCCCATTATGCAGAGACTGGACAACAAATGGTACAGCTAGCTATCCCAGGACTTGAAGTTTTTGAGCATCCCCTAAAGATGCCAATGACCCCAGACAGCAGGAAGTAATTTTAAGAACATAACACCCTCATTCCCAAGCGATGCAGTGGGTATTTTTGGTTGCTCAATGTGTTGTGGATATTTGTCATTGTTTAGGGGAGTGGTTACAAGTTGTTATTGGTAATGGTCAGGAAAAAAGTTGAACAAAGGCGATTAGATTCAGGGTTCTTGTTTTGAAAAGAAAAAGGGGAGAAATAGAAATGGTAGGATAAAAGGGTAGATTATTGAATCTACTCTGAAAAGGAAAAGGGGTGATACAGATATGATAGGGAAAAAAGGATAGATTATTCAATCAATATTTAAACCAAAAAAGCAACTACTACTTTTAAATATATTACATTGGCTTGGAGTTTTATGTATTGATACATATTTGAGGTTATTTTGTTATACTATATATACATTAGGGAAATGATGGGATAAAAAGGTAGATTACTGAATCTACTTTTAAAACAAAAAAGCAACTACTAGTTTTAAATATTTCACATTGGCACAGATTTTTGAATATTGATTTAAATTTAAGGTTATTTTTGTTCAAACATACTGTACATACATTTCTTCTCTTGTTCAAGGTATTATACTTATACAGCTCATTTAACAATGTAATGTAAATTTCTAGTCCTTGAAATTTATTATTACAAACTATTTCGGCTAATAAAAAAATTCAGGTTAGTAGTTAGTCACTTATTACAATCAAACCTGTAGTCATATTAGGTATGTTTTCTAGGTCAAACAGAGATATTTTAGATAGACAGTCTTCAAACACTTCAGAGATCTACAGAATGTGGCATTTAAGATGTTTTAATGACATAGGTTTTTTTTTATGACAATGAGACATGTCTGCTCCTGGGAGCACCAATCTACTTCAGAGAAGATATTGGGCATCAAAGAAACTCCGCATGGAGTTTACTTTCTTTGTGGCAAAAGTTAGCCACTGGGCAAGAAAGTGCCCTTGCCTGGACTGCTGACAGTATGCTGTCCAAATTGGACAAGCAGGACAGAAAAGAAAATGACTGCCAAACTTTGCCAAGACAAGGTAGGCAGCCCTTCGGAATATCCTGCTTCACAGAAAAATCTGTCATATATTCTAGACCTGTAGGCCAAAGATGAATACCCCAACATTACAGAGGAAACTTGGGTGACTGTCCAGGAAGCTAGCTGCTTCTATCATTTCTCATACTTTTTGGATTTCACTTGCTTGCACTTCCTGCTTGCTTGGGTAATGTTATTTCCTTCTCAGGTTTCTGATGGAGTTGAAGACTAGATAGTTACAGTTATAGTTTTCCTTGTTAACAAATTCAAAAAAGAAATTCACTAAAGGGGTGTAAAGTGTATAAGTTTGAAAGATATAAAAGGAGAGTTTTGAGTTGGCAATGCAAGTTAGGAAAGAGATTAAGTTAGGTACAACACTTTGGACTCACTAAGAGAGGATAGATAATGGAATATTTTCTCTGAATTTGTCAAATGTTAATGAACTAGACATTGTTAATGTAATTATTGCCTTATATATTTGTATATAGTTATTATACTTATTGTATATAGCTTTTCTATGTTAGTTATATACGTCTTTTTTATTTTAGAAAAAAGGGGGAAATGTTGTGATATTTTGTTTGTGTTCTGACAAATAAAGCTTGCCTTATGATCAGAGAGTGGAGCTAGCCACTAGTTAACCATCAAAGTCTGGAAAACACAGGAGACAGGAAGTGATAAGCCTGAGTGGAGAGAGGAAGTGAAAGGGCAGGACAGAGACAGGAGCTTGGCATTCTTGTGCTGGTGTTATTGGGCTGATGAGTCTGAGAAGTGAGAGGTGACTGTGACTGCTCCTTTGTTTCTCTGGTCTTTCAGTTTTTACAGTGATATCTGACTCCAGGTTTTTATTATTAAGACTAATTAGGATTGTGTTTCACACAGCAATGGGAAAAACAACAAGTAAGAGCCTGCCTCAAGACAGAAGGTGAGAACCAACTTTGGACAGATGCCTTTTGATCCCCACATGCACATTGTGACACATGCTTACTCACACTTACATATATGCATTGTAAATACATACAATGACTAACTTTTAAAAGATAAACAAGTTCCCTTGCTGTCTTTGGGAAACACACCTCACCATGAAAAATAGACAAATATCTCCAATGAGGGAAATGGAAAATTAATTCAGAGTAAAAGGAACTAGGAAACAAAACTGCAGTGCCTAATCTAACAAAATAGACTAAATAAATCTATTCATAAGAGATAAAGAAGGTCACTCCTTACTGATTAAAGCAACAATTCATCAATAGAACATCACAAATCTAATTTTGCATGCACTCAACCCAGGTGCCCCTAGTTTCATAGAAACAATATTAGTATCTGTAAAGCCTCAGATTAAACCAAATTCAGTAATAGTGGGTGATTTCAATGGTCCACACTGGCCAATAGGTAGGTCATATATACCAAAAATAAATACAGAAGCATCAGAGTCAAATGACATCATATATCAAATGAATACAACTGACATCTACAAAACATTCCACTCAAGCACTGCAGAATATATGATCTTCTCTGCACCCACAGTGCATTCTCTGACATAGAACTTGCATATACTAGAACACAAAGCAAATTTCAACAAGACCAGAAAATGAAGTGACTTTTTATATTCTATCTGACCAGAACTGAATAAAGCTAGAAACCAACAGTAAGAACAACTGCAGAAAGCACACAGATTCATGGAGACTAAACAATTCATCACAGAATAATGAAGAAGTTATTAAAGAAACTGGTAATTTCTTTAATAGGAAATCAAACCTTCCTAAAAATGAGTGAAAACAAAAATCACAAAATACAGAAAGAATTCAAATCACTCTGAATTAAGCTAAAAATTGGGAAATGAAACTTCATGAAGTTAAAAAATTATTTTATACAGAAAAGGAAGCAGTCTATTGAAGAAACAACCTAAAGAATAGAAGAGAATCTTGGAAAACATTTGACTGATAATTCATATTCAGAATATGCAAATAACTCAAAAAACTACACAAGAAACCAATAAAAAGAAATGTGCTATCTGTCCTCAGAACTCCTAAAACCCACACTTCAGGTGCCTAAGTCCTAACCCAAAGCCACACCTTCCCATCCACTGCTCACCACTGCTACCAGACCACTGACACCACCTCCAGGGAATACCCTCTGCTCAGATGCAGGCCACACCAGTCAGAACATCAAGGGAAGGACACATGACTCAGAAGAATAGTATCAGAACAAGCAGGTCAAAAGAACAGGTGCAGGCCACACCAGTAACAATAGATAGAAAGACCCAGTCAGAGACTCACTGCTAGACCAGAGGCCATGCCAGCCACCAGAACTCCAGGCCCCAACTCAAGCAGAGACTCCCTGCTGGGCCAGAAACCACACCCACATGAGCCTTCAGAACTCCAGATAGGTGGCCCGTGCATGGATGAACTCCACTCTCTCAGTGATACCAACACATGCTATCCACAATCCTCCAACTCTGGAAGAGACCATCTACTGGAACAAAGACTATGCTAGCCACTTCTGAGAAGTCCAGCCCCTAACTCAGACAGAGACTCCCTGCTGGGTCATAGGTCATTCCTACTATCAGAATCTGGACACAAAGATTATAAAACCAAAGAGGAAACAGAAATCAAGGTACAAAATGCCATCTAACAAAGGCAAACTCAGAAGTCACACTTAGAACTATTTTCATCCTGAACCCAGATACCTAGATGCCAGTGTAAGAACATAACAACAGCCAAGGCAATATGGCACCACTAGAGCCCAGCTACCCTACTACAGCAACCCCTGAATATTCCAACACAGATGAAGTACAAGAAAATGATCTTAAAACCAACTTTATAAAGATGATGAGGACCTTAAACAGGAAATGAATAAATCCCTCAAAGAAATCCAGGAAAACACAAACAATTGGAGGAAATGAATGAATCTCTTAAACAAAGAAAACAAAACAAAAACAGTTGAAGGAAATGAATAATAACACTACTCAAGACCTGAAAATGGAAATAGAATCATTAAAGGAAACACAAACTGAGGGAATTCTGAAAATGAAAAGTCTAGGTAAGTGAACAGGAACTACGGACATAGGCATCACCAACACAATACAAGAGATGAATCTCAGGAGTTGAAGATACCATAGGAGAAATGGATACATCTGTCAAAGAAATTGTTAAATCTAAAAAATTCCTGACACAAAACAACCAGGGAATCTGGGACACTACAAAAGAACCAAACCTAAGAATAATAGGAATAGAAGGGGAAGAATCCCAGCTTAAAGGCCCAGAAAATAGTTTTTAATAAAATCATAGAAGAAAAATTTCCTAACCTAAAGAATGACAGACTTATAAAGATACAAAAGGCTGAAAGAACACCAAATAGATTGGACAAGAAAAGGAAGTCCCTTCCCCACATAATAATCTAAATACTTAATATACATTTAATACAGAACAAAGAAAGAAAATTATAAATTGTAAGTGGAATAGGCCAGGTAACATATAAATGGAGACCTATTAGAATTATACCCAACTTCTCAACACAGACACTAAAAGCCAGAAGGGCATGAACAGATGTCTTGCAGACTCTAAGAGACTACAGATGCCAACCCAGACTACTATACCCAGAAAAACTTGCAATCAACAAAAATGGAGAAAACAAAATAATCCATGACAAAGTCAAATTTAAATAGTATCTATCCACAAATCTAGCCATACAGTAGGTACTAGATGGAAAAATATACCCCAAGGACAATAACTACACCCATCAAAACACAGGAAATAAATGATCTCACATAAGCAAAATCAAAAGAAGGGAAACACACACACACTCAAAACCCACAATAATAAAATAACAGTAATTAACAATCATTATCATTGATATCATTCAATTAAAATGGATTCAATTCATGAATAAAAAGACAGAGGGAGGCTAACAGAATAGATGCAAAAACAAGAACCAGTCTTTTGCTGCATACAAGAAATACACCTCAGCATCAAAGATCTGCATTACCTCAGACAAATTGGTTAGAAAAAGACTGTCCAAACAAATGGACCCATGAAGCAAGCTGGGATAGCTATTCTAATATCTAACAAAATAGACTTCCAACCAAAATTAATCAAAAGAGATGGAGAAGGACACTTCATACTCAATAAAGAAAAAAAATCCACAAAAATGACATTTCAATACAAAACACCCTACCACAGATGCAAGGGCAACCATGTTTGTAAAAGAAACATTACTAAAGCTTAAACGCATTGACCCTGACACATTGATATTGGGAGGCTTCAATAGCTCACTCTCACCAATGAACAAGTTAAGTCATCTCAGACAAAAACTAAACAGAGAAATATTGGAGCTAACAGACATTATGAACCAGATGGACCTAACAGATACCTGTAGAACATTTCATACAAACACAAGTATGAAGTACCGACCTTCTTCTCCACTTCACAGAACTTTCTATGAAATTGATCACTTTCTTGGTCACAGAGGAAGTTTCAACAGACACAAGAAAATTGAAATATCCTCCTGTATTCTATCAGACCACCACAGATTAAAGTGAGATTTCAACAACAATAGGAAGCCTACAAACTCCTGGCATCTAAACAACTCTCTACTGAATGACTACTGGGTCAAGGTAGAAATAAAGATGTTAAAGACTTCCTAAAATTCAATGAAAGTGAATGCACAACATACCCAAACTTAGGGGACACAATGAAAGTACTGCAGAGGTTACTTCATAGCACTAAATGCCTACATAAAGAAATTGGAGAGATCTCAAAATAGCTTAATAGTACACCTGAAAGCTCTAGAACAAAAAGAAGTAAACATATCCAAGAGGAGTAGATGGCAGAAAATAATCAAACTGAGAGAGGAAATCAATAAAATAGAAACAAGGAGAACAATACAAAGAATCCATGAAACAAAGAGTTGGTTCTTTGAGGAAGTCAACAAGATAGACAAACATTTATCCAAACTAACTAATAGAAAGAGAGAGAATACCCAAATTACAAAATCAGAAGCAAAAAGACAGACATAACTGTAGACACTTGAGGAAACCCAAAGAATCATTATGTCATACTTTAAAAACTTGTTTTGCAGGATATTTTATCATATATGTGTGAAGATGTGTCACTGTGATTGGTTTAATAAAAAGCTGAGTGGTCAATAGCTAGGCAGGAGAAATTAGGCATGACTTTTAGGCAGAGAGAGAAACTAGGGATGAATCTAGACATGCAGGAGATGTCAACCAGACATGGAAGCAGTCAGATATACAGAATAGAGAAGAGGTAAAAAGCCACATGGCAGAACATAGTTTAATAGAAGAAGGTTAAGGTAAGTTATAAGAGCTAATTGTGATTAAGCCCAAGCTAAAGGCCAAGCTTTCATAATTGATAATAAGTCTCTGTCTCATTATTTGGGAGCTGGCAGTCCCAAAAGAAAGTCCAACAGAGGTTCCCCTTCTCCAAGAACACCCAGCAGACCCTGCAATCTACACACACTACCCCCACACCCATCCACCTGAGACCCCTGACACTTCCTGAGAATTGGAGACCAGCCCCAGCTCCCATTCAGCCTGGAGCTCCCATCCAGACCAGAGATGAGTGACTGGGTCATACCCAGGAAGGCCTGGCCCTAGGTTGCATCCCTGGGCCCCAGCCGTTCTGCGAAAGACCCACCAACCCAGTAGCTGGCCAGTGGGCAGGGCTCCCATGGGAAGGATCCCCTTCTCTAAGACCCCCCAGCAGAACCTGCAATCTACACACCCATCCCCCGAAACCCCCGCCACTTCCTGAGACTTAGAGATCAGCCCCCAGCTCCCATTTGGCCCAGAGCTCCCATTTGGCCCAGAGAGCTCCCATCTGGCCCAGAGAGCTCTTATCAGGCCCAGAGAGCTCCCATACAGCCCAGAGAGCTCCCATCTGGCCCAGAGAAAGAGAGAGCTCTCATTGGACAAAGAGCCATCATTGGACCAAGAGTAAACTCAGGAGACAGGGAACCCTGTCTGCCAACCCTGATTAGACCAAGAGTGGCTTTCTCAGAAGTAGAATCCGCCACCTCTCATTGGACCAAGAGAGGCATCCTGAAACGCTGAATATGTCAGCTCTGACTGGACCAAGAGCCCTGATAAGACCAAGAATGAATCCATGAGGAGATGGAAAGACATCAAGGCAAAAGTACATACAACAACATAAAGAGCAATACAGCATCACCAGAATCTAGCCCTCCTCCAAAAGCAAGACCTGAACATCACAAACTGGAAGAAGCAGAAGAAAGAAACATTAAGAATAGCATCATGAAGATGCTAGAGGCTGTTCAAGAAAAAAATCAAAAATGAAATTGAGGAAAAGATAAACAAAAAAGTGGAGGAAATCAATAAAGAAAATGAAAAGTCAAATTAAAAATAGGAAAAACGCTATAAAAAACTAGAAGAAAAGACAAATTGTAGTGGGTAGCCATTCCAGCTTTGATCTGGAAGTTCCAACCCCCATTGAGACTTTGGCAACCGTCACGCCTACAAGGTGGGGCCAAGGGAGGCACCTGGAGACCTGAGATCTGGATGGGCGGTGCTCTGACTCGGTTCTGGGACCTTGGACGGTGAAGGTGGGACAAGCAGAGCTCCAGAGAACACCGCTGGACTGTGATACACCTTCCCCAGACCCCGCGACCTACCTATCCCTTAACTTGTAAGTTATGCCATTAAATAAATCTCCTTTTAACTACGTGGAGTGGCCTTAATAATTTCACCAATATCTGGCACTCGCGTGGGGCAAATTCCAAAGGCCTGGGTGGCTCCCACCCTCAGCCTCCTCCCCGGCTGGCGGGTACCTAAACCCACCTGCAAAGTTCCATATAACCAGGGAACGCCTACATGGTTCCATTCCCGAAAAAGGGAGCAGCTAGTCTGGTCTCAGTTCCCTAGCTTAGCCCCGATACCAGAAAAAAGAGGCACTCCCCAGCTTCCTGAGTGCCGGCTCCGGCTCCAGCTCCCACCATCTTGACTACAGTGAGCTGCAGTCAGCCAAGATCACCAGCAGGCCCTGCTTTGGAGCTGTACCAATGCCACCTGCTGGCTGAAAAGTGCTACTACACCCCCCAAAACCAGGAAAGGTAAGTAAAAGTACCTGATAATTTTACACCTTAAAATTGACTAACAAATTTTGAGTAATTCTTGTAATATGGTTGACAACATTACCTCACAAGAATTTGAAAACCTTTTTGCCTGTATGATGAATGACATCTTCCTGGAAATATACGACCTTCCTAAGGCATATCTGGCCTGTACCATTTTGGCATTCATCGTAATAATTCACACAGTGTTCAAACACTGGTTTAATAACAAGAACAAAGATGAATCATTATTGGGACTGATACAGGATTTAAAAAATAGAAATTAAGACTTACAGAAAAAGATTCTCTGGAATCTGCTAACAAGGATTTACAGGCTTTAAAAGATAGCAATGAAATCTTACAGAAAAAGATTCTCTCTCTGGAATCTGCTAGCCAGGATTTACAGGCTTAAAAAGATAGCAATGAAATCTTACAGAAAAAGATTCTCTCTCTGGAATCTGCTAACCAGGATTTACAGGCTTAAAAAGATAGCAATGAAATCTTACAGAAAAAGATTCTTTCTCTGGAATCTGCTAACCAGGATTTACAAAACAGGCTTGTACCAAAAATTGATCTTATTGATAATAAATGTGAATATTTAATGGACAGAACACTAACTCTCCAGACACTATATAAGGAAGAAAGATTATCATTAATTGATAAGATAAGGTCCATGGAATCATGTGTTTCTGAGGAACATAAAAACTTCTATGATTCCATGAGAAATCTGGAGTCCCTTGCCAGAGAGGAGGTTCACTCCCTAGAACAGACCCTATGTGCTCGTTTGCAAGCCTTAGGAGAAACTCTCAGTAAACATGACAAGGGACCTAATAAGCAGAAGGGCAAGACCATAGAGGTTGTAACATCTCCAAATGGCTCTCATACAATGGCTTATCCTGTTATCATCCATGAGAAGCCAGCAGATGACACACACCCCAAGCCATATAATACATATACATTACAACCAATTTCAACAAGGGACTTTAAAAATATAAAGGAAGCAGTAGTTATGTATGGGATACACTCCACATACGTAAGACAGATGTTACATTCGTGGTCTACCTCACATAGAATCATCCCAGATGACTGGCATGAGTTAATTTCAACTGTTCTAGAATATAGCCATCAGCTACAGTGGAAAAGCTGATTGAGAGAAGAGGCAAAAAATTTAGAACAACAAGGTAAAATCAGAGGTTTTGTGATCTCCCAAGATCAAATACTTGGTGAGGGATGTTTCGCTGACAGGAATGTACAAGCCACTTATGATGAGCATACAATATCCCTATGCCGTACAGCAGCTCTAAATGCTTGGGAAAAAATTCCAGAACCTGGAAAACCAACTGAGGTATACACAAAGATATTTCAGGGACCACACGAACCCTTCAGCGATTTTTTACAAAGACTGAACACAGCTATAACAAAAGCTGTATCAGATAAAGAATTAAGAAAAGTATTAACTGAGTCCTTGGCATTCGACAATGCTAATGCAGAATGCAGAAGAATACTTACACCATTAAAGATCAGATCAGCTCCTTTGGAAGAATGGATTCAGTATACTAATGGTGTTGAGTCTCGTAACTACAGTAATGAGGCTTGGATAGGAGAGACAAATCCCAGAGGTGAAAGAAGGCCCCATGTTACCAAATGTTTTAAATGTGGTACACCAGGTCATATAAGTAAAAACTGTATGTGGGGTACTCCTAGAAGTAATACTCCTTTTAGGAATAGCCTAAACAGGAGACCCCAACCACCTCCCAGATTATGTAGAAGGTGTGGCAAAGGCCGACATTGGACCAGTGAGTGCAGATCAAAAATAGATGTACGAGGCAACCCTTTACTGGCAGGAAACGCCTCAGGGGGGCCTCTTGCAGGCCCTCAAATCAAATGTAGTACGAACATTCCCAGCCACTGTGGAAGAAATTCCTCTCCAGGACAACTGAATAAACTAATGCCTAATGTAAAAACCAATACTGCAATGGATGATGAAACAGCTCTGATAGGTGGATCACAGTTTACAAAGAACAGTATAAAACAAATATTTTGGCAGACTTCCGTAAATGAACAAAGACCAAAGCTTAGAATTCGAATTAATGGACTGGTTCTGGAGGGCCTGGTAGACACAGGTGCAGATGTGACTATAATTACACCAAAATCATGGCATCCGAATTGGCCTCTTCAAGAGGTAGATGTCCAACTTTTAGAGATTGGCACCCTATCTCAGATAAAACAGAGTTCGAGATGGGTTGAATGCATAGGGCCAGAAGGACAGAGAGGAAGGCTGAAACCATATGTAGCAAATGTAGCAATAAATCTTTGGGGCCGAGATCTGTTACAACAGTGGAATACCCAGATTAAAATTCCTACACTTTCAGAAAAGGAATACAGACCAATGCATGTTTCTAGGAATAATATCATGACATGCTATAAAAATCAGTCACCAACCATTCAGGCTGTTCACAAACAGAGCACGACTGCTGTTGAACTCTCAGAAGTACCAACTGCCTTACCTTTAAAATGGCTAACTAATAAACCTGTCTGGGTGGGACAATGGCCTTTGACAAAAGAGAAGCTACAAGCTTTAGAACAGCTGGTTCAAGAGCAGTTAAATGCTCAACACATTGAAGACTCTACCAGCCCTTGGAATTCTCCTGTATTTGTTATTAAAAAAAAAGTCTGGTAATTGGAGAATGCTGACAGATCTGAGAGCTATTAATAAAGTAATTCAGCCAATGGGCTCCCTACAGACTGGGATGCCCTTGCCCTCTCTGCTACCTAAAGAATAGCCTATAATAGTTATTGACTTAAAAGACTGTTTCTTTACCATACCCTTACAAGAAAATGATAGAGAAAAATTTGCCTTCACAGTACCTAATTATAACAATTCTCAGCCAGTCAAGAGATATCAATGGAAAGTCCTCCCACAGGGAGTGTTAAACAGCCCTACTTTCTGCCAATACTTTGTGCAGAAACCATTGGAGATAATTCGTGTAAAGTTTCCACAATCTATAATTTATCACTATATGGATGATATCCTATTAGCTGATCCAAAATTAGATACATTAGAAAGCATGTTTGAAGAAGTAAAAAAAGTTTTGCCTCGCTTGGGACTGCAAATTGCTTCTGAAAAAATACAAAGAGGAGATTCTATTAATTACTTAGGATATAAGATAGAGCTACAAAAAATTAGACCCCAAAAGGTACAACTAAGGAGAGATCGATTGAAGACTCTTAATGATTTTCAAAAGTTATTAGGAAGCATTTCCAACTTACTGGGTATCATGGGAATACCCAAAGATGGACTACAAAATTTGCCTAATACTCTAGAGAGGGACAAAGAATTAAATAGTCCAAGAGAATTATCAGCCGAAGCTGAGAAGGAATTGGCTCGAGTAGAAAAGACAATTTGAGAAGCACATGTGGATCATGTGGATCCAGAACTTAAATGCATTCTTGTCATATTCCCCTCCAGACATTCCCCAACAGGTATTTTGATACAGAGGGAAGATATTATATTGGAATGGATATTCCTACCACGTAAACCAAATAAGAAATTAAAGACTTATATAGAAAAGATCTCTGATTTGATTCAAAAAGGTAAACTAAGACTTCACCAGTTGACAGGAATGGACCCAGCAGAAATTGTAGTACCTTTAACTAATGAGGAAATTTCATCACTATGGAAAGATAATGAATACTGGCAGAGAGCCTGCAGTAACTTTTTGGGAGAGATTAACAACCACTATCCCAAAAGCAAGAGAATAGAATTCATAAAGAAGACTGAATGGGTCCTTCCTCACATTGTACGACAAAAGCCAATTTCTGGAGTCCTCACATCCTATACTGTTGCAAATAAATCAGGGAAAGCAGGATATAAATCAGGAGACTTAAGTAAAGTGGTACAAAGTCCATACAGCTCTGTACAAAAGGCAGAACTGTATGCCATTCTTATGGTACTGATGGACTTCACAGAACCCCTCAATATAGTCACTGACTCTCAATATGTAGAGAGAGTTGTTTTACATATTGAAACTGCTGAATTTAATCCTGATAATACAGAATTAACTTCATTATTCATACAATTGCAGGAAATCATCAGAAAAAGGGAACATCCTATATATATAACACATATCAGATCCCATACAGGTCTGCCAGGACCTCTAGCACAAGGTAATGATGAGATTGATCAGTTACTAATAGGTAATGTGCTAGAAACTTCAGAATTTCATAAGAAATACCATGTAAATAGCAAAGGTTTGAAGAAGGATTTCTCCATCACTTGGCAACAGGCTAAGGATATTGTGAAAAAAATGTCCTACTTGTTTCATCTATAACCAAATTCCATTACCTGCAGGGAGCAATCCAAAAGGTATACAAAGAAATGAAATTTGGCAGATGGATGTGTTTCATTTTGCAGAATTTGGAAGATTAAAGTATGTACATCATACCATTGACACCTATTCAGGATTTCAATGGGCAACTCCTATGAGTTCTGAAAAGGCTGATTCTGTGATTACACACCTATTAGAAGTTATGGCCATCATGGAAATACCTGTAGAAATTAAGACAGACAATGCCCCAGTATATGTCTCCAATAAAATGAGACAATTCTTTGCTTATTACAATATAAAGCATGTTACAGGTATACCACACAATCCCACAGGCCAAGCAGTCATAGAAAGATCCAATCGAACTTTAAAGGATATGCTAAATAAACAGCAACAGGTAACAATGACTCCTAGAAATAGATTGCATAGTGCTTTATTAACCTTGAATTTTCTCAATGCTGATGAGAAAGGAACAACAGCTGTGGAGAGACATTGGACGACAGACAAAACTCCTGAGCTAAACCAACCGGTTTATTTCAAGGATGTACTGACCTCAGAATGGAAACCTGGATATGTTCTACGTTGGGGAAGGGGTTTTGCCTTTGTTTCTGCAGGAGAAGAAAAGCTATGGATACCAACAAAATTAATAAAAATTCGATTCGAACAGGAAAAACCCCTTGATGAGGAGAAGTAAAAGATCATCCACCAATGTGACATCTCTACAAGTTGTAAGAAAAATTTAACAATCAAAGGTTGGGGTAGGGTTCTGTTTTTGTCTTTCCAGGATAATGGAAATACCCATCATCCACAAATCATAAGGCCTTGGATATCTGGATGTTTACAGCAGAAAGAAAGAATCTATTGGTACCAATCTACACATGGTAAAATCTCACTGTCTAACATCTATCTCTCTATCAATCTAGAAAAGTTGTGGTTCCAATTCAATTATAAGCCAAGCTGGCTTTGGAGATGGAATTGGCTCACTCCTTCTCTAAACCCAAGCATATTGCTAAAAGAAAAGTTTGAGAGATTCTTCAGTCCCATATCAGAAGAGCCCTCTGGTGTGGGACAGAAGGAAACCAATAAAAAGGGACCATTGTCTTCTAGATTCTAATTCTCTCCATGCTTACTCTTGATTTCTCAGAATCCTTTCTTACATGCTATATCCTCTTTAAATCCAAACCTTCCATTTTGATAACAAATAAGTTTTTCTAATAGCAATCTCAGAAGTCTCCAGAAGGAAGATGGGGCCCCAACAACAACTCTACCCAATCCAGAATGATGCCATGGTAATCATCATCATACTACACTTCTTACCAGAATTTCAGACAATCTTACCCATTACTCTAAGACTTGCTGCAGAACCTACAGTTAGTCTAACTGAGATTTAACTATCTGAGCTTTCTCACAGTACCCAACAGAGATAACATCACCCCCTAAACAGCAGGAAGCAATGCTAAGAAAACGACGCCCCTTCTCCCTTAGGTTTCATAATTCTCAGGGTTATGGATGATGGTTATAGGGTTGGGGGTGAAAGAAAATATTAAACTCAGTATTCTAAAGAGAGAGAGAGAGAGAGAGAGAGAGAAAAGAAGAAATAGAATGGATAGGTATAAGATATTATGGTAGATTATTGTATATACTAGTAAACAAATTTAGTAAAATAGCAGCCTTAAATAATTTGCACTGTAATTTGCACTGTTATGAATTCTTATATGTTGATACAAATATAAACTATTTTTATATTCCTGTTTAAGATAATTTGTATATTGATACAAATACAGAACTATATTTGGTATAATGTACATATATTTCTACTCTTATTTGAAATATTTGTATATTGATACAAATGTAAATTTATATCTGTCATACTTTATGTATGTTCTACTTTTGTTTAGGATATTCGGTATATTGATATATATTTAAGATTATTGTCATATTGCATATCGCACTATATACTCCTACCTCTGTTATAAACATCTTGTATATTGTTACAATTTTGAAGTCATCGTTCTTTACCATACATTTGATTATAGACTGTTTACCTTGTTTGCGTGAAGCCTTAGTCCTTAGGTTATTTCGGTAGATAGGACTTATAGATTTATAGTCACTTATACTTGTCATCTCTATAGTTATGTTAGTTAGGTTATCCAGATTTACAGATACATAGATCAGATGGACAGGTAATCTTCAAACACTTCATAGACCTAGAGAATATGGCATTTAAGTAACTTAGAATTCTGTTGACGTGAGACACAATTGTTCCTGGCTGCACCAATTTGATCCCGAGAGAATGTTGGGCTTCTAAGACATTTCCATTTGGAAGTTTGTCTTCTTGGCACAAAATGGCCTACTGGGCAAAGAACTGCCCTTGCCTCGACAGCTGACAGTATGAATGCAATGCTGTCCTTTCTGGACAAATGGTACACAAGGAAAGTGACCACTGTACTCTGCCAAGACAGGGTAAGATGGTCTTTCAGAATTCCTGCTTCTGAAAATGGTCTGTCAGATACTTTAGGCCTAAAGCCAATTTGAATACACCAACAATGCTGAGAAACATTAGGTGACTGTCCAGGCTGCCAGCTGTCTCAGTCTACTCTTGCAAGATTCCCGAAAGTTGCTTGCATCCATCTACCATTTCTCAGGTACCATTATATTCCTTCTCAGGTCTTTGATGGGATTGAAGACTAGCAGTTATAGTTACAACTTAGTCGATAGAACATATTAAGTATTAGATTCAGGTTCTTTAAGATAGGACACCTTGCCAGGTGGTGGTGGCGCACGCCTTTAATCCCAGTACTTGGGAGGCAGAGCCAGGAGGATCTCTGTGAGTTTGAGGCCAGCCTGGGCTACCAAGTGAGTTCCAGGAAAGGTGCAAAGCTACACAGAGAAACCCTGTCTTGAAAAACCAAAAAAAAAAAAAGATAGGACACCTTTTGGAATGATCTTTGTAACATGCCATTTACCTATGCTCTATACTTCTTTGGATTTTAGTATGTGTTTCTTGCTTGATATTGTTTGCATTGGTTGTAGTTCCATCTTATCTAGGTCATTATCCCTCATTATTCCTGGACAATATTTGATAACCATTCCTTTGTATATAGTCTTGTATTAGGTTAGAACCTTCTTATTTAGACAAAAAGGGAGAGATGTAGTGGGTAGCCATTCCAGCTTTGATCTGGAAGTTCCAACCCCCATTGAGACTTTGGCAACCATCATGCCTACAAGGCGGGGCCAAGGGAGACACCTGGAGACCTGAGATCTGGATGGGCGGTGCTCTGACTCGGTTCCGGGACCTTGGATGGTGAAGGTGGGACAAGCAGAGCTCCAGAGAACACCGCTGGACTGTGATACACCTTCCCCAGACTCTGCGACCTACCTGTCCCTTAACTTGTAAGTTACACCATTAAATAAATCTCCTTTTAACTACATGGAGTGGCCTTAATAATTTCACCAATGACAAATAAAGCAGAAGAAAACAATAAATCCCTTAAAGAAAACCATGAAAAAGCAATGAAACAGCTGAAGGAAACAGTCAAAGACCTGAAGAGGGAAATAGAAACAATGAAGAAGACACAAACAGAGGGAATGCTGGAAATAGAAAATCTGAGTAAACAAACAAGAAGCACAGATACAAGCATAACCAACAGAACACAAGAGATGGAAGAGAGGATCTCTGGTGTAGAGGATACAATAGAGGAAATGGATTTGTCAGTCAAAGAAAATACCAATGCCAAAAAAATTTTAACACAAAATGTCCAAGAAATCTGGGACACCATGAAAAGACCAAACCTAAGAATAATAGGGATAGAGGAAGGAGAAGAACCAACTCAAAGGCACAGAAAATATATTCAACAAGATCATAGAAGAAAATTTTCCCAACTTAAAGAAGGAAATGCCTATAAAGATACAAGAAGCCTATAGAACACCAAACAGACTAGACCCCAAAAACAGTCCCCTTGCCACATAATAATTAAACAACTAAATGTACAGAATAAAGAAAGAATATTAAGAGCAGCAAAGGAAAAAGGCCAAGTGACTTATGAAGGCAAACCCATCAGAAAAACACCCAAGTTCTCAATGGAGACTTTGAAAGCCAGAAGGACCTGGACAGATGTAATGCAGACACTAAGAGACCATGGGTGCCAGCCTAGACTAATATACCCAGCAAAACTTTAATCATCATAGACAGAGTGAACAAGACATTCCAAGACAAAGCCAGATTTAAACAATACTTATTGACAAACCCAGCCCTACAGAAAGCACTAGAAGGAAAATTCCAATCTAAGGAAGTCAGATACACCCACGAAAACAGAGGCAATAGATAACACCACAGCAGTAAACCCCAAAGAAGAGAAGTACACACACACACACAACCACCAAAAAAATAACAGGAATGAACAATCACTGGTCATTAACATCCCTTAATATCAATGGACTTAATTCACTTATAAAAAGACACAGGCTAACAGAATGGATACAAAAGCAGGGCCCATCTTTCTGCTGCATACAAGAAACACACCTCAAATTCAAAGATAGACACTACCTAAAAATAAAAGGCTGGGAAAAGTCTTTCCAATCAAATGGTCTTAAGAAGCAAGTGGTGCAGCCATCCTAATATCCAGCAAAATAGACTTCAAACTAAAATCAATCAAAAGAGATCAAGAAGGGTATTACATACTAATCATAGGAAAGATCCACCAAGATGAAGTTTCAATTCTGAATATTTATGCCCCAAACACAAGGGCACCCACATATGTAAAAGAAACATTACTAAAGCTTAAATCACATATAAAACCCCACACATTAATAGTGGGAGACTTCAACACCCCACTCTCACCACTGGACAGATCTGCCAAATCAAAACTTAACAGAGAAATAAAGGACTTAACTGATGTTATGACTCAAATGGACTTAATCGATATCTACAGAACATTCCATCCTAACAAAAAAAATATACCTTCTTCTCAGCACCCGATGGAACCTTCCCTAAAATCGACCACATACTTGGCCACAAAGCAAATCTCAACAGATACAAAACAATTGGAATAACCTCCTGTGTTCTATCAGACCACCATGGTTTAAAGTTAGATTTCAACAACAACAGAAACTCCAGAAACCCTACAATCTCATGGAAAATGAATAATGCTCAACTGAATCACCAATGGGTTAATGAAGAAATAAAGAAAGAAATTAAAGACTTCCTAGAGATCAATGAAAATGAATATACCACATACCCAAACTTATGGGACACTATGAAAGCAGTGCCAAAAGGGAAATTCATAGCACTAAATACCCACATAAAGAAGTTGGAGAAACCTCACACTAGTGACTTAACAGCACACCTGAAAGCTCTAGAACAAGAAGAAGCAAAGTCACCCAGGAAGAATAGATGCCAGGAAATAATCAAATTGAGAGCTGAAATCAATAAAATAGAAACAAAGAGAACAATACAAAGAATTAATGAAACAAAGAGTCAAGACCAGATAAACTATTTAAATAGTCCAATAACCCCTAAGGAAATAGAATCAGTCATTAAAAGTCTCCCAACCAAAAAAAGCCCAGGACCAGATGGTTTCAGTGCAGAATTCTACCAGATCTTCAAAGAAGAGTTAATACCAATACTCTTTAAATTGTTTCACACAATAGAAACAGAAGGAACATTACCAAACTCCTTCTATGAGGCTACAATTACTCTGATTCCTAAGCCAAATAAAGATCCTACAAAGAAAGAGAACTACAGACCGATCTCCCTCATGAACATGGATGCAAAAATACTCAATAAAATACTGGCAAACAGACTCCAAGAACATATCAAAACAATTATCCACCATGATCAAGTAGGCTTCATCCCAGGGTTGTAAGTAAGGGTGGTTCAACATAGAAAGTCTGTCAATGTAATACACCATATAAACAAACTGAAAGAAAAAAACCACATGATCATCTCACTAGATGCTGAAAAGGCATTTGACAAAATCCAACACACCTTCATGATAAAGGTCTTGGACTGATCAGGAATACAGGGAACATACCTAAACATAATAAAGGCAATTTACAGTAAGACAACAGCCAACATCAAATTAAATGGAGAGAAACTCAAAGTGATTCCACTAAAATCAGGAACAAGGCAAAGCTGTCCACTCTCCCCATACTTATTCAATATAGTACTTGAAGTTCTAACCAGAGCAATAAGACAACATAAGAAAATCAAGGGGATACAAATTGGAAAGGAAGAAGTCAAGCTTTCGCTATTTGCAGATGACATGATAGTATACATGAGTGACCCCAAAAATTTGACCAAGGAACTCATACAGCTTATCAACACCTTCAGCAATGTAGCAGGATACAAGATTAACTCAAAAAATCAGTAGCCCTCCTATATACAATTGACAAACAGGCTGAGAAGGAAATCAGAGATACATCACCCTTTACAATAGTGACAAATGATATGATATACCTTGGGGTAACTCTAACTAAGCAAGTGAAGGACCTGTATGACAAGAACTTTAAGTCCCTGAAAAAACAAATCGAAGAAGATGTCAGAAAATGGAAAGATCTCCCATGCTCATGGATAGGCAGGATTAACATAGTAAAAATGGCAATCTTACCAAAAGCAATCTACAGATTCAATGCAATCACCATCAAAATACCAACACAATTCTTCATGGACCTGGAAATAACAATACTCAACTTCATTTGGAAAAACAAAAAACCAGGATAGCTAAAAGAATCCTGTACAATAAAACAACCTCTGGAGGCATCATGATCCCTGACTTCAAGCTCTACTATAGTGCTACAGGAATAAAAACAGCTTGGCACTGGCATAAAAACCAACATGTGGACCAATGGAATTGAGTTGAAGACCCTGATATTAATCTGCACACCTATGAACATATAATTTTTGACAAAGAAGCCAAGACTGTACAATGGAAAAAAGAAAGCATCTTCAACAAATGGTGCTGGCATAACTGGATGTCAACATGTAGAAGACTGCAAATAGATCCATATCTGTCACCGTGCACATAACTTAAGTCCAAGTGGATCAAAGACCTCAACATAAATCCAGTTACTCTGAACCTGATAGAAGAGAAAGTAGGAAGTAGTCTTGAATGCGTTGGCACCGGAGATCACTTCCTAAATATAACACCAGTAGCGCAGACACTGAGAGAAACAATTAATAAATAGGACCTCTTGAAACTGAGAAGCTTTTGTAGAGCAAAGGACATGGTCAACAAAGACAAAGCAACAGCCTAGAGAATGGGAAAAGATCTTCACCAACCCCACATCTGACAGAGGGCTGATATCCAGAATATATAAAGAACTCAATAAATTAAACATCAAAATGCCCAACAGTCCAATTAAGAAATGGGCTATAGAGCTAAACAGAGAATTCTCAACAGAGGAAGCTCAAATGGCCGAAAGACATTTAAGGAATTGCTCAACATCCCTAATCATCAGGGAAATGCAAATCAAAATGACTCTGAGATACCATCTTTCATCCGTCAGAATGGCTAAGATCAAAAACACTGAAGACACCTTATGCTGGAGAAGATGTGGAGCAAAGGAAACTGTCCTCCACTGCTAGTGGGAATGCAAGCTTGTACAACCACTTTGGAAAGCAATATGGTGCTTTCTTAGAAAATTGGGAATCAATCTCCCTCAAGACCCAGCTATACCATTCTTGGGCATATTCCCAAGGAATGCTCAATCATACCACAAGGGCACATGCTCAGCTATGTTCATAGCAGCATTTTTTGTAATAGCCAGAACCTGGAAACAACCTAGATGCCCTTCAACTGAAGAACGGATAAATAAAATGTGGTATATATACACAATGGAGTACCACTCAGCAGAGAAAAACAATGACATCATGAGGTTTGCTGGCAAATGGATGGATCTAGAAAAAATCATCCTGAGTGAGGTGACCCAGAGTAAAGAGGACCTTAAGAAAGACACAGGGGTCACCCAGCAACAGAGAAATGGATGAGATCTACATGAGCAAACTGGACGTGAGGTGGGGTAATGAAGGGCAAGTGTCGGGGGAAAGAGAGCTTAGGGGAGCGGGAGATCCCAGCTGGATCAAGAACAGAGAGGGAGAACAAGGAAAGAGAGACCATGATAAATGAAGACCCCATGGGAATAGGAAGAAGCAAAGTGCTAGAGAGGTCCCCAGAAATCCACAAAGATACCTCCACAATAGACTACTGGCAATGGTCGAGAGAAAGCCCAAACTGACCTACTCTGGTGATCGGATGGCCAAACAACCTAACTGTCATGGTAGAACTCTCATCCAATGACTGATGGAAGCAGATGCAGACTTCCACAGCCAGGCCCCAGGCCAGGTGGAGCTCCGGGAGTCCAATAGGCAAGAAAGAGGAGAGATTGCATAAGCGAGAGATGTTGAGACCATGATTGGAAAAAGCACAGGGACAAATAGCCAAACTAGTGGAAACACATGAACTATGAACCAATAGCTGAGAAGCCCCCATGGAACTGGATCAGGCCCTCATGATAACTAAGACAGTCAATTAGCTTGAACTGTTTGGGAGGCCCCCAAGGCAGTGGGACCAGGACCTGTCTTTAGTGCATGAGCTGGCCTTTTGGAGCCTGGGGCCTATGCTGGGACACTTACCTCAGCCTGGCTGAAGGGAGGAGGGGACTGGACCTGCCTTGACTGAATCTACCAGGCTGAGCTGAATCCCCAGGGAACTCCTTGCCCTGGAGGAGATTGGAATGGGGGGTGGTTTGGGGGGAAGGTGGGGGGGGCAGGAGGAGGGAAGACAGGGGAATCCGTGGCTGATATGTAAAATTAAATTAAATTATAAAATTAAAATAATAATAATAATAATAATAAAAGAGAAAGTCCAACAACAAACCTGTACTTCAAAAATTGGAAAATCTAAAAGAAATGTGTAACATGAATCCTAGTTGGTCTTATTAATAAACACCTGGAGTCAGATATCAGAGTGAAACCTGAAAGATCAGAGAATCAGAGCAGTCAACCACTAGAGTTCTTACCTCTATGAAATCCTCAGCCTGAAAAGAGACTGAGTTCCTGTCTCCTCCTGCCTTATATTCCTTTTCTCCGCCCAATTGTTTCATCCTCCCTGATGTTGGGATTAAAGGGGTGTGTGCCTCCCAAGTACTGGGAGCAAAGGCATGAGATCCCAAGTGCAGGAATTAAATGTGTGTGCCACCACTGCCTTGCTCTGTTTCTTGTTTGACTGAATCAATCTTGTGTAGGAGAGGGTGGCCTTGAACTCAAAGAGATCTGTCTGCCTCTGCCTCCCAGAATGCTGGGATTAAAGGTATGTGCCACCACTTCCTGGCCCCTATGACTAACTAGTGGCTTAGTTCCACACTCTGATCTTCAGGCAAGCTTTATTTGTTAGATCACAAATAAAGTATCACCATAGAAATGGACCATTTTCTCCATAGATGCTACTTACCAACCTTAAATAAAGATCAGATAAACAATCTAAATAGACCTATAACCCCTAAGGAAATAGAAGCAGTCATTAAAAGTCTCCGAACCAAAAAAAGCCCAGTGCTGTGGAATGATCCTCCCATACACTGTGTGAATATATGTCACTATGATTGGTTTAATAAACAAGCTGACTGGCCAATAGCTGAACAGGAAAAAGTTAGGTGGGAAAACCAAACTGAGAATGATGGGATCAGGAAGGACAGAGTCAGAAAAGTCTATAGCTGAAAGTTTTCCTGTGTCCTGCAGCCGCTTGGTCCCATGTAAACACATAGAGGCTTATAATAATTACAAACTGTTTTGTCTGTGCTTCAGGCTTCTTGCTAGCTAGCTCTTTCATCTTAAATTAATCAATTTCTATTACTCTATGTATTGCCACATGGCCATGGCCATTACTGGTCTGCTTGCATGTTGCTCCTTGAGAGATGATCTGGCATCTGCCCGGACACCACCCTTCTTTGTCTCCATCTTCAGTTTGAATTTACTGCCTAACCTTATTCTGCCTCACCATTGGCCAAACAGCTTTATTTATCAACCAATGAGAGCAACACATATTCATAGCATACAGAAAGGCCATCTCATAGCAGGAGTCACCAGCCAGATGCAGAGGGAGATGAACTTGCCATGCTAATAAAGATACTGCCACACAGCAGAGCATAAATAAAAATATGGGTTAACTTAAAATGTAAGAGCTAGTTGGTAGTAAGACTGAGCTGTTGGCCAACCATTTGTAATTAATATTAAGCCTCTGAGTGGTTATTTGAGTGTGGTTGCTAGATAGGAAATCTCCACCAACAAATGGTGCCCCACTTTCAGGATCAGGTACACCCACATAAAGCCTGAGAAAGTCTTTCAAAACAGTTCTAAATGCACAGAAATGGAGCCAGATATGACTTCCTAATTTTGTGTCTCTCATGCCTGCTGCAGAACAAAGTGCATCTCCTGGCAACTTTCAACATGCCATGAGCTAAGCCACATGGAGGATTCCAACAGTCTCTCAGGGGCTGCAGTACAGAGAGGCATTTTCCAGCTTCTTGCTGTGTAGTGGGTTTAGAGTTTTTGCTCTTGTAAACAGAAAAGGTTACAGATACACAGAAAAGACAGATTCCAAAAACCTAACATGAAAAAAACCTAACAGAAAAAAACCTAAATGGGTTTCAGTATGTTTAAAATGTACCTAGGCTTGGGAGAGAAAAGAAAAAGCATAGATAAAGTCCTTAAAAGGGAATAGAGTAAATAAAAATCTATAAGCCATGTAAAAATTGGAAATACAGAGAGTTTGGATCTTGTATGTTCTCGTGTTGTCTTTGGATTTTTGGCTGCTAAGAGACACTGGATTATGAAAACTGCTAGATTCAACCAACCTATACATTTTAAAAATATCTTGACTTCAAAATTTAAGTCAAAACATGTGTTACTTTGGGGAGAAGTTATACTTTTATTTCCACAGGAAATGAGAGGCTATGGATTTATTCTGGGTTAAAAAAATCAGTTTTGATTCAGAAAGACCTCTGAAATCCTGATGGAAGACATAAAGAAATAAAACTAAAAGAACTACAAGACATGAAATGTATATTTTGCCTGCTCAAACATAGAACAAAATATCATCTTTGGTTGACTTCTGTGCAAAACACAGTCTATATTTATACTGATGCAAATGTGTATGTTATCTTTAAAATTTTATGTATTTTCAGAACAAGGAGACCAAACACCTATGAAAATGGATGGCCCAAGTGATCCAACATTTCAAAATGCCTCTGTTACAGTCTCCTCAGAATTCTGCATCTAGAATAGCTTCAAGGCTTCTGGCTGAGATGATACAGCCTCACAGAATACTCCAGTAAGGACTTGACCATAATCCTAAATTTTCTCAAGATCCCCCAAAGTTTATAGTACCCACAAATAACAGGAGGAAGTCTATGGAACTATGCCCACATTACCAAAAGATGGGTTATGGATATTTATTATCATTTAAGAGGGGTTGTCTACAAATTATTATTGCTAGTGATCAGGAAAAAAGTTGAACAAAGGAGATTAGATTCAAGGATCTCTTTTTGAAAGGAAAAATGGGGGATATAGAAATAATAAGATAAAAGGGTAGATTATTGAATTTACTTTTAAACCAAAATAGCAAATACTAGTCACAAAATATTTTTATTGCTATGAATTTAGTTTATTGATACAAATATAAAATTAATTTTGTTATACTGTATGTATGCTTCTACTCTTGTTTAAGGTATTATGTTTATGAAACTCATTTTAAAATTGAGAAATGCAAATTAATAGTCATCTATAATAGTCAAACTTGCAGTCATATTAGGTATGTTTTCAAGGTCATAAACAGATATATTTAGATAGATAGTCTTCAGACACTCCAAAGACCTACAGAATATGGCATTTATCATGTATAATAACCTAAGACTTTTCATGAGAGTGAGGCACATCTGCTCCTGGCAGCACCAATCTAAATAGAGAAAATGATGGGCATTGAAGAAACTCCATATAGAGTTTGATTTCTTTATGGTGAAAGCTAGCCATGTGGGCAAAAAAACTGCCCTGAACCTGATAGAAAAGAAAGTGGGGGATAGTCCTGAACACATTGACAGAGGAGACAACTTCCTGAACAGAACACCAACAGCACAAGCACTAAGATCAACAATTAATGAGTGTGACCTAATGAAACTGAAAATCTTCTGGAAGAGAAAGGACAATGTCATTAGGACAAAATGGCAGCCTAAAAAAAGGAGAAGGTTTTCACAAATTCCACATCCTACAGAGGGCTAATATCCAAGATATATAAAGAACTCAAGATACTAGACATCAACAAACCAAATAATCCAATTCAAAAATGTGGTACAGATCTAAACAGAATTCTCAACAAAGTATTCTCAAATTGGCAAGAAACACTTAAAGAAATCTTCAAAACCCTTAGACATCAGGGAAATACAGATCAAAACAACTTTGAGATAGTTGATTAGCTTGAACTATTTAGGAGACCCCAAGGTAGTAGGACCGGGACCTGTCCTTAGTGCATGAGCTGGCTTTTTGGAACCTAGGGCCTATGCTGGGACACTTTGCTCAGCCTAGGTGAAGGGAGGAGGGGACTGGACCTGCCTCAACTGAATCTACCAGGCTGAGCTGAATCCCCAGGGGAGTCCTTGCCTTGGAGGAGGTAGGAATGGGGGGTGGATTGGGGGGAGAGCGGGGGTGGGGGGTAGGAGGAGAGAGGAGGGAGGAGGGGGGAATCCATGACTGATATGTAAAATTAAATTAATTATAAAATTTTTAAAAAAAGAGAGAGAGAAAACAACTTTGAGATTCCATCTTACACCTGTCAGAATGGTTGAGATCAAAAACACAAGCTAAAGGGCATTTCCTCTGTTGTTGATGGGAGTGTGAACATGTACAGCCACTCTGGAAATCAATATGGTGGTTCCTCAGAAAACCGGGAATTGATCTTCCTCAAGTACCAGCTATACCACTCCTGGGCATATACCCAAAGGATGTTCCATCCCGCCAAAAGGACACTTGCTCAAATATGTTCATAGCTGCTTCATAAATAATAGCCAGAAACTGGAAACAACCTAGGTGTCCCTCAACCAAAGAATGGATAAAGAAGATGTTGTACATTTGCACAATGGAGTATTTCTCAGCTCAAAAAAATGACAACATAAAATTTGCAGGCAAATGGATGAAACAAGAAAAAAAATCATCCAGAGTGGTGTTACTCAGACCTAAAAAGACAAAAAGGGTATGTAATCAGTTATGGGTGGATATTAGCTGTAAAGTAAAGCATAACCCTACTACAATCCACAGACCCAGAGAGGTTTATTAGCAAGAAGAGCTCAAGGGGCACACTCAGATCTACCTGGGGAGGGGACTAGAATAGATTTTGCAGGTGGGCTGGGAATGGATGGGGATGGAAACAGGAGTAATCAGGTGTAGGGGGAGGGATGGAGAGAGAGAGAGTCCTGGGAGAGGCACTTGGAACTGGGAGGCATTGCAGGCACCAGGTAGCAAACTAGTGCAATGGAAACTCCCTGAAATCACTGGGGTGACCCTAGCAAAAACTCCTTAAATTGGAGATGAACCAGCCATCTGATGTAATCTGGCAAGGCTCTCAGGGGAGGGATTGGGACACCAATCAAGCCACAAAACTTTTGACCTACAATTTGCCCTGGCTGCAAGAAGTGCTGGGGTAAAGGTGGCAGAGAACATGTGGGAGTGGCCAACCACTGGCTGGTCCAACTCCAGACTTATACCACAAGAGGGAGCCCATGCCTGACACTGCCTGGAGGGCCTGGAACCAGAAGCTGAATAGCCAAGAGACCTAGAATAAAACAAACATGACTGGTATAAAGAGATAAAAGAAGGAAGGGATGGAGGGACAGAAGGAGAGAAGAAGGGAAGGAGGGAGGGAGGGAGGGAGAGAGGGAGGGAAGGAGGGAGGGAGGGGTCAAGGGGATGGAGGGAGGGGTGGAGGGAGGGAGGCAAGGAAGGAAGGAAGGGAAAAAGGAAGAAAGAAAGAAAGAAAGAAAGAAAGAAAGAAAGAAAGAAAGAAAGAAAGAAAGAAAGAAAGAAAGAAAGAAAGAGAGAGACAATGAAATTATTCCTAATGATGTTCTGCTGCACTGGTAGACTGGAGCCTAGCGTAACTGTCATCTGAGAGGCTTCATCTGGCAATGGATAGGAGCAGATGCAGAGACCCATGGCCAAACATTAGGCAGAGCTCAGGGAATCCCACAGAAGAGGGTAAGGAAGGATTGTAGGAGTCATAGGGGTAAAAAATACAGTTCACAGAATCAACTGACCAGGGCTCATAGGGGATCACAGACACTGAAGTGACAACCTGGGAGCCTGTATGGGTCTGACCTAGGTCCTCTAGATATGTGTTAAGGTTGTGTACCTTGGTGTTCTTGTGTGACTCCTAACAGGGGAAATGGGGGTATCACTGACACTTCTGCCTGCTTTGGGGACCCTTTTCCTCCTACTGGGTTGCCTCATCCAGCCTCAACAGGAGGGTATGTGCCTAGTCTCATTATAACTTGTTATGCCATGTGTGCTTGATATCCCTGGGAGGCCTACACTTTACAGAAAAGAAACAGAGGAGGAGTGGATGTGGGGGAGATGGGAGCTGAGGGGAGGAACTGAGAGGAAAGGAAAGAGGGGAAATTGTGGTTGAGAAGTAATATATGAGAGAAGAATAGATGAATAAATAATTTTTTTAAAAAGGAATGGGCTAAGGAACAGAACAGAGAATTCTGAAATGAAAAACACAAAGGGATAGTGTATTATGTTTTGAGTTAAACATTTTTTGAGTTAAAAACAAAATATCATTTAAAAAATTTATTTAAGGATTTTGTATCTATTAATTTTGTCTGCCTGTTAATTTGTGCAAAACATCATGAATGCCTGGCGGTAAAGAGGACATGGGGTCCCCTGGGACTGGAATTACATGCATGCCTGGTGGTAAAGGGGACATGTGGTCCCCTGGGACTGGAATTACAAATAATTTTGAGCCTCCATGTGGGTGTAGGGAATACAATCTGGGTCCTCTAGAAGAGCAGCCAGTGCTCTTAACAACTGAGCCAATTCTCCATCTGCATGAAATGCAATCTTATATCACCCGAGTTAGAACGGAAGTCATCAAGGAAATAATGAATGCTGATGAGGATGTAGAGAAAGGTGGGATGTTACTGTTGGTGAGAGGGGAAAGTGGTACAGCAGATTTCTCCAAAAACTGGACAGAACTACTATACACCCTTCTGTGCACATACACCCAAAAGATATTATAGTCTCCCACAGATACACGAAACCCCACATCCATTGCTGTTCCATTCTCAATAGATAGAAAATGGAATCAGCCTAGATATGCATCAACTGATGAACGGATAATGAGATTGAAGTGTGCATACACAACAGAATTTTATTCAGACATAGAGAAAAATGAAATTGTACGATTTTCAGGAAAGTGCACGGGACTGAAGAATATTCGAATTAAGGGATGTAACCCAGACTCAGAAAGAAAAACACTGCTTCTTCTCTCTCATATGCAGATCATGACTTACTGAAAAAAGGGGGCTCTTGAGACGGCAAAATCAGAGTGCCTCTAAGGGAAAAGTAGGACAATACATGTGACCTGAAAAGCAGTGAAAGGAATACTGTAAATGGAAAGAAAGGTTTAAGTGGGCAAAGAGGTGGAGAGATGGAAGAGAAAAGGGGTGAGGAAAATCAACCAAAACTAATGATGTGTGGAAAAGTCGTTATGATGTGTCATTCTTGAGAAGGTAATGTAAATTATTTTGTATGAGAAAAACAGTTTGAATGGGGCATGCTGCATGGGAGAATAAAGGTGCTCCCAGGTGACATGAAGATACAAGTGCTGGGATGGACCGCCTGTCTACAAGCTGTTCATTAGGCTGCAGCCCTGAGGTCTGTGAAACAACATAGGCAATCTCCACTGCTGGTAAGCTCCTCCCTAATGGCTGACTGACCCTCAATGTGCTAGGAGAAGGAAAAGAGAGGGGGGTTAAGGGGGTATTGGGAGCAGCAAAGACATCCTATATTCATGAATCGAATGGCTGACCATCATCTTAACCTACAGATTCTTCTACAAGGCAGTACTTCCTCAGTCAACCCTGAGCATACAAACTCTACAGAGACTGTCCCTTCACTGCACCCATTTCCTGCATGACAGAAGACTGCTATGGAATACCAGGGGGAAGAGGGACTGCATGACAGAAGACTGCTATGGAATACCAGGGGGAAGAGGGACTGCATGGCAGAAGACTGCTATGGAATACCAGGGGGAAGAGGGACTGCATGGCAGAAGACTGCTGTAGGACACCAGGGATAAGAGGGACTGCATGGCAGCTGTGCAGCCTCTTTCCTTTGTTGGAATTATCTGTGCAAAAGAACTACACAAAAGAACACATTCTCCCCAAGAGCCTCCAGAAGGAATCCAGTCATCTACAACCATCCTGGACCTCTGACATGCAAGGAAAACCATGTGTTGTTTTAAGCCAGTACATTTAATTTTATGAAAGAAAGTAGAATTTCCCCCACATATGCAGAACTCACAGGGATCTCCATACCCAGAGTGCAATAGATGAGCCTCACCTGGGAAAAAGAGCCTTAATCCATGGTCATGATGTCTCCCCCACTGCAGATGTATAAGCCACTATGTTTGTGACAACATGTTTCAACAGCCAGAGAAATCAAACAGAGTCCTACACAAGCTCAGCTGCTCTCTGAAGGAAGGCTGACATACATAACCTTTCAGGGAATCTCAGTCAGCACAGGAGACACAAGCCATAAGGAGGCATCCTTCTCCACAGAACAAGAGGGCCACAGACAGAAGCTAGATAAGATGGATACATGATGGGGGATAGCAAGGCCCATCCTCAGTGCAAGAGATTCTTAGTGGCTTGTTCTGTTTCTCTGATCTTTCAGCATTCACCCCAATACATGGCTCTGGGTTTGTTTTTACTAAGACCTCCTAAGATTCATGCTACAGATGTAACTCTCTTTCTTATTTTATAGGGGCTCATGTCTAAGAGTGTGCCTTGAATCTCAGTTGAAATTTTTAATTTGGTGACTTTTGAATACTTTAGAGACTATTAAGACTCTGAGGACTCATAAAGTTACATGAATACATATTTTTCATTGTGTGATGCTCATGAGACTTTGGGATTCAGAAGTAGAATGTTATGGTTTATACATGCAGGACATGTCAACACTTTCCAAATCAAACTACTGACAAATCACCCACAAATAAAGATGTTTTCTTGTCCTCCCATGATCCCAATACAATTGTTTGTGGCAAATCTAGCCCTCATCCCAAGGATCCAGAACACTAACAGGAATACATTACACCTCCCTCAGAGGAGAGAGAGCTGATTCCAGAGAAGATATGGTTGCATAGAAGAATGTTGGCAACTCATCACTTTTATGGTCTAGACAACAGTGGGGTGAGGACCATTGTAACACTGGGAATAACACATGACCTTAACATCTTCTTCACCTAGGGACACATTTGCCATATACCAAGAGGCTTCCAATGTTACCAACATAGCTGTGGCTAAGGGAAGCCATCTCGTGGTGGGCAGGTATCTGAGAGAGGAATTCTAAGAAATGTGATTCCAGGGAAGAGTCATGACACTCAGAGCTCACCTGTCCCTCTCAAGACCTTCACAGAGCCCCTTCCCCACCTCTGTTTCTTGAACACTCTCACAGAAATCAGGCTAAGAGTGGCTACTTTCAAAGAATTTCATTTTAAATCATTTCTCAGGATGAATAGAAGCAACATTAATGGAGCTGTGACCAGTGACCTTGACCTCAGGAGCAAAAATATGACTCTATATATGAATATATATATATATATATATATATATTATTAAGAGATTTTTCTATTCATTTCACCTACTAACCACAGATTTACCTGTCCTCCCTCCTCCCTCCCCCCAAAGCCTTCCCCCCTAACTCACCCTCCATTCCCACCTCCTCTGAGGCAAGGTCTCCAATGAGGAGTTAGAGGAGCCTGGTACACTCAGTTGAGGCAGGTCCAAGCTTCTCCTCCCTGCACCAAGGCTGCACAAAGTGTCTCACCATAGGCACTAGGCTCCAAAAAGCCAGCTCATGCACTAGGGACAGGTCCCAATCCCACTGTCTTGGGGCCCCTAAACAGTTCAAGTTAAACAACTGTCTTGCTTATCCAGAGGAACTAGTCCAGTACCATGGGAGCTCCTCAGCTATTGGTCCACAATTCATGTGTTTCCACTAGTTTGGCTAGTTGTCTCTGTACTTTTTCCAGATGTGGTCTTAATATTTCTTGCTCATAGAATCCCTCCTCTTTCTCATCGAATGCGCTCATGGAGCTCCACCTGGGACCTGGCCATGGACCTCTGCATCTGCTTCCATAAGTCACTGGATGAGGGTTCTATGATGACAGTTAGGGTATTCAGCCATCTGATAACCAGAGTAGGCCAGCTCAGGCACCCTGTCAACTATTGCCAGTAGTCTATGTTGGAGTCATCCTTGTGGATTCCTGGGAACCTCTCGCACTCTGCTTCTCCCTATTCCCATGGTGTCTTCATTTATCATGATATCTCTTTCCTTGTTCTCCCACTCTGTTCGGGTTCCAGCTTGAACCTCCCACTCCCCTAAGCTCTCATCCCCCATCTCTTGCCCTTCATTACCCCCCAAACTCCCAGTTTGCTCATGTAGATCTTATGCATTTCTCCATCGCCAAGCAATCCTTACTAGTTAGCCTCTATGGAGCTATGGGTTGCAGTCCAGAATATATAAAGAACTCAAGAAACTAGACATCAAAATATCTAACAGTCCAATTAGAAAATGGGCTACAGTGCTAAACAGAGAATTCTCAACAGAAGAAGCTCAAATGGCCAAAAGGCATTTAAGGATTTGCTCAACATCCTTAGTCATCAGTGAAATGAAAATCAAAATGACTCTGAGATACCATCTTATACCTGTCAGAATGGCTAAGATCAAAAACACTGAAGACAGCTTATGTTGGAGAAGATGTGGAGCAAGGGGAACACTCCTGCACAGTAGGTGGAAATGCAAATTTGTACAGCCACTTTGGAAATCAGTATGGCACTTTCTCAGAAAATTGGGAATCATTCTTCCTCAAGACCCAGCTACCACTCTTCGGTATATACCCAAGGAATGCTCAATCGTACCACAAGGACACATGCTCAACTGTGATCATAACAGCATTATTTGCAATAGACAGAACAAGGAAACAGCCTAGATGCCCCTCAGC
Source organism: Peromyscus californicus insignis (assembly GCF_007827085.1). Classification (NCBI taxonomy): domain Eukaryota; kingdom Metazoa; phylum Chordata; class Mammalia; order Rodentia; family Cricetidae; genus Peromyscus; species Peromyscus californicus. The sequence goes on from NW_026294573.1 coordinate 7,597,237, forward strand.
TGAAGAATGGATAAAGAAAATGTGGTACATATACACAATGGAGTACTACTCAGCAGAGAAAAACAATGCTATCATGAAGTTTGCAGGCAAATGGATGAAACTAGAAAATATCATCCTGAGTGAGATAACCCAGACTCAGAAGGACAAACAATGTACATATTCAATCATAAGTGAACACTGGATGTAAAGTAAAGAAAAATATGACTTTTATTAGCAGGGATGAGGTCCAAGAAATCCTTTGTCATAGTGAGTAAGCATTCACCAGTGACAACATGACTGCATGGCATTTATTCCACAGAGCCAGATAAATCTTCAAAAATTTCAAAGACTGTTTTTATGACTACAATATGTATTTTACTTAATGAAAGAATAGAGACTGTGACTGAATCAAACACATGATATTAATTGTGTAGGAAGGGAATACAAATTAGACTTTGTTGAGCAGGAAGCCAAGAGTTCTTTGCTTTCAACATCCTCATTTCTTCCTGGATCGTGAATGGCTTCAGCATCTCCATTCCACCAAAACATATAACTAAGCAAAAACCCCAGCTGAGGCATAGATCTTTCTTGTCCCACTCCACAGAAAGCTCAAATTTACTATCAAATGCCCTTTATGTAACTGACAACAGCATTTACAACTTTCATAGAGCAAGGAAAAGAAAAACACTTCTTATCACACAACATTAAGCATCCATGAAAGCCATCCTCCACATGGTACCAGCTCACAGGGACCCCCTGGTCTTCCAAACGCTTCTTGTAGAGCAAGACATCATCCCGGAGGATGTCATTCTCACAACTCACCAGAAATGTCTTAGGGAGCTGAGAAATGATCTTGTCATCTGCTAGGACAGGGGAAATTTCTGCACTCCAAACATGTTTGGTTTCTAGATAGGCAGCCTCATTAAAAGGTGCAAGAAACTCCAGTTGTGGATCTTGGCTCCAGAACCTTCTGGGGATGTTGTCAGAGCTGAGCCATTTCCTATATTTCTTCCACTTCTCCAGTGGTATAACAGCACCTGTCAACATGGCATCTTTCCAAGAGAGGTCAATAGTCAGGTATTTTAACATACACATAAACATCATGTCTCTGGTAAGGAATGGCACATTTTTGCTCTGCTGATGTGATGGTAACTGAAAATTGATCAAATTCACAATTGGTTGAATCAGGACTTGAGCTTGGATCTGGGGTAGACTGGCAATGCTGGGTAAGATCTGCATGACATTGGCCACAGCCCAACCTCCAATACTCTCTCCACAGAGAACCACCCGGGATGGGTCCACCCCGAAGGATTCCAGGTTCTTCAGGAAGTAGATGGAAGCATTCAGGCAATCATTGGCAAGGGCAGGGTGATGGTAGTCAGGAAGCTTGCGGTATCTAAGGAGGAAAGAGCAAACACAGCAAGCTTCTTTACAAAGAGGTCACTGGAGGCCATTTCAATCATCGTCATCTACTCTCCAAAGGACCAAACCTGACTCCATCCTCAGAGTGATCCTAACAAGTAAACATGGCAACCCACACTTTTCCTTCATGCACTTGAGGAACCATGAGGATCAGGGTTCCCAGGATGCTCCATTTCCACCAACACTGTGCTTCCCATAGATGAGCACACCCTACATGGAATACAGAAAGTTCAAACATGTTGTCTGAGAATATGGGACAACCTGCAAAGATCCAGGAAAGACTACAGGAACTCTTCTGGTCCCACCTCTTCCTGGATTCATCTTTTCCTGATGTTCAGGGTACATAGTGAGCATTGCTAAAACCACCCCAAAACACACTTAAAGTCATACCAGTGTTAGTAATAAGACATTCATTCTAAAGTTTATTTTCCTGTGGTTAAACAAAAGATTCAGGAGATTAGGAAATTGGACTCCTTAGTTGGGAGCTCTTAGACTCTTGCATAAGGCTGCTTTCAGAAAATGACTGTTAGTCAAGCAGCCAGCTAGACTTACAACAACACTGGTTACTTTGAACACCATACAAACACTGAGGAAACTACACAATAATTGTGGTCACTTGCCTGTAAAACACAACCCAAGTTCTTGAAGTTGCAGCGCCAGCCAAAAGTGTTTCGAACAATTTGAATTACACTTTCCTTCCAATATGAACCCAGAGAATGGGAATTTCCCAGGTCATCTACCTAGCAGAGGGACTCTGGCCTAGTACAGAAGGGACAATAGAATGATGCCTTAGTGGGTAGCCATTCCAGCTTTGATCTGGAAGTTCCAACCCCCATTGAGACTTCAGCAACTGTCATGCCTACTAGGCGGGGCCAAGGGAGGCACCTGGAGACCCGAGATCTGGATGGGCCAGCGCTCTCTCTCTGTTCTGGGACCCTGGACGGTGGAGGTGGGCCAAGCAGAGCTCCAGAGAACACCGCTGGACTACGATACACCTTCCCCAGATCCCGCGACCTACCTATCCCTTAATTTGTAAGTTACGCCATTAAATAAATCTCCTTTTAACTACATGGAGTGGCCTTAATAATTTCACCAATATGATGCTTCTCATAAACACGATTGTATATGAAGGTCTGCTGACACTGGAGCAACTCTCTTTTCTGATTAGATTAGCAAGCTGTTGTGCTCATTTTGGGAGCCAGCTGGGAGGCATCTCCTTATGTTGGCTGCCTCCTAGGTTTCCAACATTAGACCTAACAAACAGCTCTGACTAGAGGGTGTTTTCTGGCTGCTTTTGTAGAGCAGACCGAGCAGGCCACCAGAAAGAAGTAGTGGTGGCAGTGACAGCAGAGAGTGCAGAACCACAGAAGAGCTGAGCCATGACAGCGGTAGAGCCACAAGGGCCACTGATGGTTTGACAGCGATGATGACCGGCCCTTGGAAGAAGCCGGAAGCCTTGAGAACAGTGGTAGCAGCGTCACAGGAACTACCCAGTGTCCAGGACAGGAGCAGAGGTGAGGCCTCAGCAATGGCAGTGACGGGGAGCAGAGAAGCAGTGTTGACAAAAGAACTCAAGTCCAACAGCAGACAGACAGTAGGGGAGACAGAGGCAGCAGTGGCCACAAGAGAAACAAAAGCAGGGGAAACAGCAACCGTAGCTTTAAAGGGCAGAGGGTGTTAGACACTCCATGTCAGGAACTGTGAATGAGCTATTGTCAAGGCCTGGGGAATTCTAAACTCCTAGGCATTCATAAGGAAGTGTACATAAAGAAAAAAACATCCCAAAATCAGGGCCTGTCTATGATCTAATGTCACCCAGATGGTTCCAATAAATACCCCAGCATATATGAGTCACCAAATGTCTCCTGCCACTCACCCCACCATCAGCACCACTGAGTCTGTCTCACTGGCCAGGAGGTTGCCCAGGCCATGGTAAAAGTCTGCAAGAGAAGACCCAGTGTTAAAGCAGTTGTGACAAGAACCAAGCACTTTCCACCACAGCCCCTCAGACAGCAGCTACCATCCTGCACCCAGAGATGACATCTTTCTGAAGCTCAGAGAAGTTCAGTGGCTACAGGACATGAAGGGCAGCAAGAGAAAGAAGAGACAAGATTGCAGGGGGCTTCCACGGGGTGGGAGAGGCTGCAGTGCAGCAGTGAGAAGCTCTGAAGTATATTTTGGGGTTCTTCAGGTGGGAAGAGAAAACTGAAGCTAAAGATGACGACTGGAGCCAAGACACTGTGTTCTGGGTTTAGCAGTGAAGGGGAGGAAGTGAACGGATTTTCTCACCATGTGTCAGCCAAGCTGAGCAAAGTGCAGGAATCTGAGAGTGTCGTGAAAAGGCAGAAATGGCCAGTACTATGAGTGCAGAGGAAAGGTAGGGGTCACATCTAGTTCCAGGACAGTCCTTCTATGACATGCTGCCCCAATGTAGACTTAGACCAACATAGAAACCATTGCTGTGTAAGTTACAACCCACTGACTGGGGTGAGCCCTGAGCTCTGCACCCATCCTCTCTTTAAGAGGCTCCAACTTCTACCTTCATTACTCCCTCCTGACAAGTCCTCATGAGAACACGTGCCAGATTCTACCTTTGATGAAGACCTTACTTCCCACCTCGAATGGAAGCTCCTTACCTAGGCTTCCAATCATAGCACCTCCTCCATGATAGAAGATGATGCCTCGGTGGGGTTTGGAAGACAATTCCTTGGGCTTGAACAGCCTCACAGGGACTGTTCCAAAATGCATGTCAGTCACCAACACATTAGGATCCTTCTTTATCGTCATTAGGCCTTGGAGAAACTGTAAAAACCTGGGCATGGCACAAATTCTCAGTTTCTCTAGTATGTTCCCCTGTAGTAGACAAAGGATGGAAAGTGAGGCATAAGAGAGTGTGGTGGGTGAGTAGCCGCTGAAGCCACTAAGCATTTTTCAGGTTTATTCACCAATTCTCACCTGCTTGCTATATGTGCAAAGAGGTCATGGGGACATAACTCACTGTGCATTCTTTTCATATAGGGGAGCCTGTTTGAACTTTACTTCCCAAAATGTCCTGAATGAATGATGATGTTGCTGTGATTGAAGTGTTGGCCTCCCTCCATCAAAACTCACATTCAATTTCCATTGTCAGTATTAAGAGGTGGGCATTTTAAATGGCAATGATGTGGCATCATCTTGTGTTGCTTAAGTCCTTTATAGGTGACGGGGATAATTATCTTCATAATAGTCTCCTAAGAATAAGGTCATCTGGTTTTCCTGTCTTATGACCATAGGCATACTTGCCTTTTCTAATGAGAGGTGACATGAGATGACCCATTGCTGAAACCATTGCTCTAGGGCTTTCCAAACTCCAAGAATGATTACAACCATTCCTCCTTGCTCTGGGCTACACCAAACTGCTTGGAGTTGTTACAGCAATCCCACAGAGGTGAAAAGAAGGACAGATACCCCATGAAGGTGCCTCAGGATGAGGTAGCAAGATAATTGAGACAATTGATAGAATATTGTTATACTATTAGACATTGCTGAGGCAGATTTTTTTGGTCTTTCTTTGGCCCCTGGAACTTAAGGCCAATTAGTGTTCAATTGAATCCATCAACAGTGTAGATGGAGAATCATACCCCACTGGTACCTTCATAGTCCCACTATTTGTCATGGGCTGCTGACCCTGGAGCATGCTTAATTATACTATTCATCCTCTATAAAAAACATTCCATTGCATAGATGACAGATTCCTAAAGTCTTAGTGTTCTAAAAATTCAGAATTCACCTAAATGGAATACAGGTGCACCTCAATAACAGAGGACGGAGGATGAGGGATTGATCCAACAGGGTACAAGAATCAAGCATAGCTATAAAATTCTTGGGAGTGCTATGGTCCAGTAAGACCACATTATGATACCTGACAAAGTAATTGAGAAAATCTTGTAACACCCAGTGTCTGCAAATGTAAAATAGATAAAGGTATACTTGGACTCCTGTGAAATTGGCAGATTTTCACATCCAAACTTGCCCAAGTTGCCTGCTCACTGTAAAACTTGGTAAAGAGAGTGACCATATGGAACTGAGACAAAAAGGCTCAAAGGACTTTTAATGAGGCTATGATAAACTATTAATCTGAAGGCTTAGATCATTGTAGGACCACATAAACAGCTGTTGGCAACAGATATGGATGGGGCATTTAAATAAGTCAAGTTGACCCAAGAGAGACTAGTAAGTACACTATATAGAACCTGAATATTTCAGGGAGGGATGAAAATATACATGCATAGACACCAAAACAGGCTTCTTGCAAGCATTTCCATGTAAACAAATGACTATTAAAGCCACTCTAAAGCATCACACAACTCAGTGGTAAATGTGGGCACTCACGGAGACTTGGTGGTGACAAGAGTAGCCATTGCACACACTGATGTGCCAAGTGTGACTGAATACAAGCAGGTTCAATGACACATCCACCACCATACAGACCGACTGGGCCTGGGTTACTTTTTTAATAGATTATTAAAACAATAGTTAAAGAACTTAAGTACAGAGGCAGCCTGCAGGGGTGAAAACGGCACCCCCAGAGGCCATAACTTTGTTAAATGGAAACCCCAGGTGCCAGACATGGGTTGCCTCCCTACAAGTTGTTGGCCAGGGAGGCAGGGAGGCACCTGAGGCCCCATAAAACATAAAGGCTCTGGCCACTGTGGTTGGATACCTGCCAGGACTAGATGGTAAAACTATTGCTAAAGACATCATGTGATCTGGCTGCAAAACAGGAAGAAATAAAGCTGGGACAGAGGTGGAAGTTTTCTTCTTACTGACGGTCTTTCATAGTGCCAGAATGTGCTATGTGGGCTGCTGGAGGAAAACTGTCACAGAAAGACATGCTCAGCTATGGTCCCTGCATGCTATAGTACCAAATGCCAGAAAAGGTGTGCCTGTGTGTGAAATAGGGACATGGCTATTGTGGGACAATCAACAGCTTTTCCACTGCACATAAGACCCACTACACGTGAGAGAGTTCATATCTGGTACTGTAAACCAAGACAAAACCCAGTGGCTAGGGAGGTCACAGCTTCCAGAGGGCAAGTCCCTGATACTGTTTTTAATGTATATAATGTACAGCAGTTTCTTCTATATGGAAACTTTCCCTCCAAAAGGGAGCAGGCAGCTCATGACACTCAAGGGGCAAACTTCACATGGCTGGAAACATTTCATAGTCCTACAGGCAGTAACCAACTGTTGGACAATGAACTCTGAGCAGAGGTGCAGAACTGATACTCTCAGGCCTGGAAAGCTGCAGAAGGCTCAAAATGACGTGAATATCCAAGCTCGGAGGTCATATTATTGAGAAGACACCCTCCACCTCCTCCATCTTACATGGGTGGCTACTTCTTCCTTAGAAGCCATCACTACACTGTCCAGACACTGTGAGAAGTCATTGAAGACTACATTGCAAATGTAGAATTATTTAGATGTCTCCCTTCCATCAGGAAGAGGTCAATGGGGAGAAGAACCCCATGCATGTCATTCCACTCCTGTTCTCCACCTCTACAATAAATAATAAATGATTATTCAAGAATTTTTAACAACGAAATGTCATGTATGACAATTTCAAAGTATAGATAAGCATTCTTTTGTTTTATTGTTGAGGCCACAAAGCAAGGCTAAGCTTCCCATTTTGGGACCATGGAATGTTTCCAAGCTATTTTTGTTTCTATATAAACCAGACTCTCCTTTCTTTGTTTTGGGCCATGAGAACATCAACCACTTGGATTTCTTCCTGCTTGCCATCCTTATAGGCAGCATGCCAGCGGTCTCTGGGCTACAGATATCAGGCAGAGTCTCCCACATAGAACACACCATGAAGAGGAAACACTATACTCAACTCCACATTCTCTGTGAGCACATGTAGCCTGCCAGCATCAGCAGGTGCTTAGATTAGGGACTGGTTTTTTTTTTTTTGTTTTGTTTTGTTTTGTTTGTTTGCTTGTTTGTTTTTGTTTTTTGTTTTTTTGAGACAGGGTTTCCCTGTGTAGCTTTGCGCCTTTGCTGGTACTCACTTGGTAGCCCAGGCTGGCCTCGAACTCACAGAGATCCACCTGGCTCTGCCTCCCGAGTGCTGGGATTAAAGGCTTGTGCCACCACCACCTGGCTAGGGACTGTTTTTAAAGTAAAATAGTAAGGTTGCAAGGATCCACATGTTTCTCTGCCTTTGGTGACCCAAGGCTCTCATTTGGAGTGCCAGGAGCCCAAATTAGCATGTGACCCTTAATGTTCCTTATTTCTCTAAAGTGGTCCATTGTTCCTGGTGGAAAATCTCCACAGGGCAGGAGTATATGTTTTCACAACTTTTCAGACCCTATGACGCCTCCTTATCAAAGTGCCATCTAACGCTTTCAGCAGCATGGTCCTCCAGAAGCCATTACTTCATTTCAGAAGAGGATGCTGAGGCACAGGGAAGTTAGCCAAGGTCTCTTGAGGCAGTGAGAACACAGCAGCAGTGCTTACTGGACAACCTGGCTGTGTGCTTGTTACCTTTCTCCTCCACACCTCCTCCTCAGGTGACTTTTGACATAATCACTGCGAAATATCTGTCAACTGCCAGGATTCCAATCAGAATTTCAAAATAAGGACTCATTCTATTTACCTACTTCTCACATGGGGCCAGACTATCCTTCACACATCTGCTGTATCTATCAGCATGCGCTGATCTCTGTCCCCAATTTCCAGCCCAGAAGACCAGCACAGGGCACCACTGTCCATGCAACTATGCTAAAGGGCTGGGTGGATCCATCACATGGATGTCATCAAAGAGGGCCTGAATTGTTCTCAGGACAAAGCCTAGTAAATTAATCTCTGCCCTCAGGTCTCAAGTTGATATAAGGAATCACCCAGAGACAAGGACATGGAACAAAGGGTGATTGGGCTATGGCTGAATGTGGTTTTGGATCTATGAGGCTTTAGAGGGTAGAACCTGGGTCTGAAATTATTTTCACAGTTTTCAGAAAATAGCTTCATACATACATAGTGCTGCACCCTGTAATAAAGTCCCTCAAAAGATGAGAGTAGGGGATGGCCACTTTAAGGTGGCTAGACTATAGATAAGGTCAGGTTAGAATATAGTGTGACATCCTTTCTCAACAAGAAAGAAAATAAAAGCAGAAAATGAAAGAGGAGAGAAAAGAAGGAAGGGAAGGAGGAAGCAAGGAGAGAGGGAAAATCCAAGAAGAGAAAAAAGGAAGGAAAAGAGATGGGGAAGGTGAGAGGTGGGAGACAAGAGACTTCCCCAACTCAGTCCTATGAGAACCTAGAGAAAGAAGAGAAGGTAATGAAAGGAGAAGGGTAGGGTTCAAAGAGCACCCCCAATCCATGGCAGGGCCCATGAGAACACTCACCAAAGCTATCAGGTACTGCAACATGTAGTACATAAACAGTAGCTTGGCTGGATGCTTCAGGGTGGAAGGCATTTCTGCACTGGGCAAATGCTGAATAACAACCCATACAAAGACTCCCAGTAAGAATGTAGGTAGCCCTGCTAGCAGCAGCAGCCACCAGACAGACATGATTTAGATGCTCCAGAGCCTTGAGAGCTATTGTCCTGGGGGACTTACTTCAGAACTTCTGTTAAGAGCACAAGATCCTGTTTTACAGACTGTTGCCTCCACCCTCTCCTTCCAGGATATGTCTGGCACAGTAACCTGACCTGTCTCTCAGAACTCCACACAAGCCAGCCAATGAGAAGCAGAGAAATCTGCTCAGGAAAAAAAAAAGGCTGAGAAATCTTTCCTACCCTCCAAGGAGAAATTGAGAACGGGGCTTCCACTGAACCCAGGTTTAGAATCTCACTAGCTTCCCAGTTACTGTGGGTTCCAAGAGGAGGCTGACCAACGTTACACAGGCCTAAAGACCTGACACTTGAACTGTATGATATGGCATGTACTTCTCTCAGCAAGAGTCTGGTTACACTGAACAATGTACTTCCCATCCCAACTCTGTGCTTTAGTGGCTTCCAAAATTTTTGTCCAGTGTAGGATTGTCAGCAAGATGTTCAGAGGGAAATTAAAGCACTTGCCAACAAGACTGACAACCTGAATTTGATTGAAAGATCCACATAATAGGAGACAATTGAATCTTCCATGTTATACTCTGGCCTACAAACACACACACACACACACACACGTGTTGTGGCAAGCAAATACACACCCCCACATAAACAGAGACACACAAACACATATAAATAAATTTACTTTTTAAGCAAAACAATGACACCCAGCATCTGGGTTGGCAGGCTGGCTCAGCAGGCAAAAGCCCTTGCCACACAAACCTGAGGAACTCAGATCAGTCCTCAGGATCCACATTAATAAGTCAGATGCAACAGTATGCATCTGCAGTCCCAACAATCCTATAGTGCAATGGGAGGCAGAGACAGGAGAATCACCCAGAAGATCATGGGCTTCTGGCTGGGAGTATACAGCATTAGGAAAAACAAGCAGAAAGAGCCTGCCTCAAGACAGAAGGTAAGAACCGGCTCTGGAAAGATGCCTTTTAATCCACACATGCACATTGGGACACCTGCTTGTTCAGACTTACATACATGCATCACAAACACATACAATGACTAATTTTTAAAAGATAAACAGGTTTCCTTGCTGCCTTTGAGAGACAAACCTCAAGATTGGAAACAGACAAATATCTTCAATGAGGGAGATAAAAAAAAGTAATTCAGAGCAAATGGAACTAGGAAACAAAACTGCAGTGCCTATTCTAACAAAATAGACTTTAAAGAAAAACTATTCATACAAGATAAAAAAGAAAAACGGCACTTCTTGATTAAGGCAACAATCCATCAATAGAGCATTACAACTCTAATTGTATATGCCCCCAATCCAGGGTCCCCTAATTTCATAGAAACAATGTCAGTATATATAAAGCCTCAGATTAACTCCAATACAGTAATAGTGGGTGATTTCAGTGTTCCACAAAAAACAATAGATAAGTCATTTAGACCAAAAATGAATACAGGAACACCAGGGTTAGATGACATTATAGATCAAATGGATACAACTGATATCTTACAGAACATACCACTCAAGCACTGCAGAATAGACCATCTTCACTTTATCTGAAGTAGAACTTACATGTATTAGGACACAAGGCAAATCTCAACAAAGACGGGAAAATGAAGTAACTTCTTATATTCTATCTGACCAGAACTAAATAATGCTAGACATCAACACTAAGAACAACCACAGAAAGCACATAAATTCATGGAGACTAAACAACTCAACATAGAATAGTGAAGATGATATTGAAGAAATCAGCAATTTCTAATTGAATTCTAATTACTAATTTCTTCAATAGAAAATCAAACCTTCCCAGAATTGAATTTAAATGAAAGAACAACATACCAAAAGAATTCAAATCACTTTGGAATTAAGCTAGAAATTGGAAATGGAACTTCATAAAATTAAAAAAAAAATCTATACAACAAAAGAAATGTTTATTCTATTGAAGTGATACCTAAAGAATAGGAGAGAATCTTGGAACATTTGACTGATAATTCATATCCAGAATATGAACTCAAAAAACTAAACAAGAAACCAATAAAAATAAATGTAGTATCTGCCCTCAGGACTCCCCAAAACCTTGGTTCAGAACCCAAAGTCCCAATCCACTGCCACCCCTTCCCAGGGCTTGCCTGCCTCTACTGCCGAGTGCCCACTCATACCTTGAGCAGATAACCTCTGCTCAGGTGCAAGCCATGCCAGTGAGAAAAACAGGTACAGGTCACACCACTCAGAAGAACAGGTGCAGAACAAGTCACTCAGGAGAATAGATACAGGTCATACCAGCCAGAAAAACAGACCACAGCAGCCAGAACAGATTAACAGACTCAGGCAGAGACTCACTGGTGGACCAGAGGCCATGCCAGTTGCCAGAGACCCAGCCCCCAACTCAGGTAGAGGCTCCCTGCTGAACCAGAAACCACACCAACACCAGCCTCAAGAATTCCCATGGACCCCTCAGTGCCACCCCACATACACTGTCCCCAATACCCCTCCCCTCCTCATCCCTGTGTCTTACCCTGAACTCTGGTGGAGATCCCCTGCTGAAACAATGGCCATGCTAGCCACCAGGAGTCCAGGCCCCAACTGAGACAGAGACTCCATGCTGGACCTGCTGCCAGAAATCTAGGTCAAAGAGACCAGAAGACCAAAGAGGAAACAGAAATCAAAGAACAAAACACCCATTAACAAAGACAAACTCAGAAGTTGCACCTGCACCTATATTCATCCAACACCCAGATACCTAGATGCCAGCATAAGAATACAATCAACAGCAGCCAAGGCAATGTGGTACCACCAGAGTCCAGCCATGCTGCTGCAGCAACCCCTGAATATTCCAACACAGCTGAAGCACAAGAAAATGACCTTAAAATCAACTTTATGAGGACAGTAGAGGTCCTTAAAGAATAAATAAATAAACCTCTCAAAGAAAGCCAGGAAAGGACAAACAAAACAATTGGAGTAAATGAATAAATCCCTTAAACCAAGCCAAGAAAAAAAAAAGTTGAAGGAAATGAATAAAACTGCTTATGATCTGAAAACGGAAATAGAAGCAACAGAGAAAACACAAACTGAGAGAATTCTGAAAATGAAAAGTCTAGGTAAGTGAACAGAACTATAGACACAAGCATCACCAACACAATATAAGAGATGGAAGAGAGAATCTCAGGCATTGAAAATACTATAGGAGAAATAGATATGTCTCTCAAAGAAAATGTTAAACCTAAAAACTTCCTGGCACAAAACATCCAGGGAATCTGGGACACTATGAAAAGACCAAACCTAAGAATAATAGGAATGGAAGAAGGAGAATTTCAGTTCAAAGGCCCAGAAAATAGTTTTTTTTAACAAAATTATAAAAGAAAAATTTCCTAACCTAAAGAAGGACATGCCTGTCAAAGTACAAGAAGCTGACAGAACACCAAATGGATTGGGTCAGAAAAGAAAGTCCCCTTGCCACATAATAATCAAAACACTAAATATATAGAACAAAGAAAGAAAATTAAAAGCTGCAAGGGGAAAAGGCCAGGTAACATATAAGTGCAGACCAATTAAAATTACACCTGATTTCTCAACAGAGACACTAAAAGCCAAAAGGGCCTGAACAGATATCTTACAGACTCTAAGAGACCACACATGCCAACCCAGACTACTATACCCAGAAAAACTTGCAATCAACGTAGATGGAGAAAACAAGACATTCCATGACAAAGACAAATTTAAACAGCATCTATCCACAAATCCAGCCACACAGTAGGTACTAGATGGAAAACTATAACCCAAGGAGAATAACTACACACAGGAAATAATTTCTTTCTTTTTTTTTTTAGATTTTTATTTATTTATTATGTATACACTATTCTGCCTGCATGTATGCCTCCAGGCCAGAAGAGGGCATCAGATCTTATTATAGATGGTTGTGAGCCACCATGTGGTTGCTGGGAATTGAACTCAGGACCTCTGGAAGAGCAGCCAGTGCTCTTAACCTCTGAGCCATCTATCCAGCCCAATAAGTAATTTCACACCAGCAAATAATATAAAATACCCTGGAGTAACTCTAACCAAGCAAGTGTAAGACTCATATGGCAATAACATCAGGTCTTTGGAGAAATAAATTGAAGAATATATCAGAAAATGGAAAGATCTTCCATTTTTGTGAATTGGTAGTATTAACATAGTAAAAATGGCCATCTTACCAAAAGCAATCTAGAAATTCAACACAATCCTCATCAGAATTTCAACACAATTTTTTATAGACTTTGAAAGGACAATATTCAACTTCACAAGGAAAAAAAAACTAGGATAGCTAAAACAATCCTGTTGAATAAAAGAACTTCTGGAGGTATCACCATCCCTGATTTTAAGCTATACTACAGAGATATTATTGTAGGTGGAGTTTTCCCATTCCAGGAGCTGCTTCCATATTACCACACAGAAGCTTAATATTAATTGTAAATGCTCAGCCAATAGCTCTTACATTTTATGTTAACCCATATACTTTATTTATGCTCTGCCATGTGGCAGTACCTTTATTAGCATGGCATGTTCATCTCATGCTCCCTTGGCATCTGGCTGGAGACTCATGACTCCACCCTTCCTTATCCCACCCTTCTCAGTTTGGTTTTCCTACCTAACGTTATCTTGTTCAGCCATTGGCTAGTCAGCTTGTTTATTAAACCAATCATAGCAACCTATGTTCACAAAGTCTACAGAAGGATTATTTCCCAGAAAGCTATAATAATAAAAACTGCATGGTATTGGCATAAAAACATGCAGGTTGATATACAAAGTCAAATAAAAGACATAGACATAAATCCACACACTTATGTAAGGATAACAGAATTTTTCCCAAGTTCCTGCCCTGAGAAAATTCCTCCCAGAGTCCTGGGAAAGATGCTACGTATGGTATGGGGTATCTGAGGGAAAGGAATCTATGTACACTATGCTCCATTTACTTTATTCCTTTATGACCAAACTATCTACACAGCTTCAGTTCCATCCTGAGTCTCAGTTCCTCTTTGTACTACATTTTCTGTCCCCTCATAGCCTTGGTAATAACTAAGTCCTTATGCTTTTGGTCTCATCTTCATCCTCTATTCCTTCATCCTCCATCTGTCCTTCATGGCTCCTTACCCCTGGTCCCGATAAACTCTACACGAGATCTGCCTTACCCTCTCCAAAATCTCTGTCCTCCTCTCTTCTCCTGGCCACACGGTTCTGTGTCTACCTCTGGAATTTTGCTGCAGTCCTTACTGCACCTGGTTATGCAAAAAGCCCTAATGTTCTCGGTCAATCTCTCTGCCATGCTCCTAGGCCCAAAGGAAGGGGATGGTCTTAGCTTCATTTGTACAAGAAACAAAGCTATGTATCTGCTGCCTGCTTGTCTCCTAAGCTCTGTGGGGGTGTTGGTACCTAGTGGAATAGTGTCTGAGAAGCTTAGCTGTTTGCCAAAATAGTCTGGAAGTATTTGTGCACACAAGAATTTCATAGCACAAGACAGCTGAAATATTAAGGCTGTATAACACCAAATATTCCATGATAAATGGCTTCCCATTCGATGGACCCTTGGCCAGTCAAAGTATAGCTTTAATACACAGCTGAATTTTTATAATATATTCTTGTGGCCCACAAGACCTATGGACACCTGATTTCTGATAAAGAAGCCAGAAATATGCAATGGAAAAAAAAGAAAGCATCTTCAATAAATGGTGCTGGTCTAACTGGATATTGATGTCTTAGTTAGGGTTTCTATTCATTTGAAGAGACACCATGACCATGGGAACTCTTATAAAGGAAAACATTTAATTGAAGAGAAGGCTTACAGCTTCAGAGGTTCAGTTCATTATCATCATGGTAGAGAGCATGGCAGAAATGGTGCTGGAGAAGGAGATGCTACATGTTGATCTGTAGGCGACAAGAAGTAGACTAAGTGTCACATTGAGTGAAGCTTGATCTTATATGAGACCTCAAAGCCTGCCTCCATCATGACATGCTTCCTCTAACAAGGCCATACCTACTCAACAAACCCATGCCTCCTAATAGTGCCACTCCCTATGAGCTTATGGGAGACAATTACATTCAAACTACCACAGCTGTTATATAGAAAAATGCAACTAGATCCATATCTATCACTCTGCACAAAATTCAAGTCCAGATGGTTCAAAAGACCTCTACATAAAACCAGATACACTGAACCTGATAAAAGAGAAAGAAAATAGGGAATGGCCTTGAATGCATTTGGTACTGGAGACAATGTCCTGAACAAAATATCAATAGCACAGGCACTACGATCAACAATTAATAAATGGAACCTCATGAAACCGAAAAGTTTCTGTAAGGCAAAGGACACTGTCAATAGGACAAAAAGGCACACTGCAGAAAAAGAAAAGATTTTTACCAAATCTATATCTGACAGAGGGCTAATATCTAAAATATATATAAATGTATATAAAAGTATAAATATACTTATGTCAAGAAACTAGACATAAGTAAACCAAATAATCAAATTCAAAATTGTGGTACAGATCTAAACAGAATTCTCAACAGAGGACTCTCAAATTGGTGAGCAACACTTAAAGAAATGTTCAACATCCTTACCATCAGGGAAATGCAAATAAAAATGACTTTGAGATTCCATCTTACACCTGTCAGAATGACTAAGATTAAAAACACAAGTGACAGCTCATGTTGGCAAGGATGTGTAACAAAAGGAAAACTCCTCCATTGCTGATGGGAGTGCAAATTCAATCTGGTGGTTTCTCAGAAATTTGGGAATCTATTTATCTCAAAAACCAGTTATACTACTCCTGGGCATAGACCCAAACAATGTTCCATTCTACCACAAGGCCATTTGCTCAACTATGTTCATAGCAGCCAGTAACTGGAAACAACTGAGATGTCCCTCAATGGAAGAATAGATAAAGAAAATGTGGAACATTTACACAATGGAGTATTACTCAGCTCTTTAAATAAAAAAAGTTATGGCAACATGCAGGCAAATGGATGGAACTAGAAAAAAAAATCACCAGGAGTGGGGCAACTCAGACCCAGAAGGAAAACATGTACTCATAAGTGGATATTAACTGTAAAGTAAAGGATAATCATACTATAATACAAAGTCTCAGAGAGGCTCAGTAATAAGAAGGACTCAAGTGGAGGACACATGTATCTCCCTGGGTATCATAATTAGAACTGATTTCCCAGGTAAGCTGTGGATGGGTGGGGATCAGGCATGGGGAGGAGGGATGGAGGAAGAGAGTACTGGGAGTGATGGCTTTAATTGGGGGACATTTAGGACAAGACATAGAAAACTAGTGCAATGGAAACTCCCTGGAATCTATGAGGGTAAGTAACCCTTGTAAAGACACCTAGTAATTGGGAATAAGAAGCCTGAACCAGTCACTTTCTGTAATCAAGCAAGACTTCCAGTGGAAGGATTGGGACACCAACCCAACCACCAAACTTTTGACCTACAATTTGTTCTGTCTATAAGATGTACTGGGATAAAGGAAGCACAGAAATTGTGGGAGTGGCCAACCAATGACTGGTCCAACTTGGAATCTACTCCATGAGAGGGAGCCCATGCCTGACACTGCCTGGGGGACCAAGAACCAGTAGCTGGATATTCCAGAGACCCGGGATGAACCAAACATGACTGCCCCAAAAAAAGGAAGGATGAGAGACTGAAGGAAGGACAGAAGGAAGGAAGGAAGGAAGGAAGGAAGGAAGGAAGGAAGGAAGGAAGGAAGGAAGGAAAGAAGTCATTACAATGAAATGATTCCTAATGATGTTCTGCTGCACTGGTAGACTGGATCCTAGCATAATTGTCATCAGAGAGGCTTCATCCAGCATCTGATAGGAGTAGGTGCAGAGACCCATGCTGTGGGATGTTCTATATGTCAAATATGTTGCTCTGATTGGTTAGTAAATAAAACACTGATTGGCCAATAGCCAGGCAGGAAGGATAGGCGGGACAAGCAGAGAAGAGAATTCTGGGAAGTGGAAGGCTGAGTGGGAGACACTGCCAGCCACCGCCATGACAAGCAGCATGTGAAGATGCCGGTAAGCCACGAACCACGTGGCAAGGTATAGATTTATGGAAATGGATTAATTTAAGCTATAAGAACAGTTAGCAAGAAGCCTGCCACGGCCATACAGTTTGTAAGCAATATAAGTCTCTGTGTTTACTTGGTCGGGTCTGAGCAGCTGTGGGACTGGCAGGTGACAGAGATTTGTCCTGACTGTGGGCCAGGCAGGAAAACTCTAGCTATAGACCCACAGCCAAACATTAGACAGGGCTCAGGGAATCCCACAGAAGAGGGGAAGGAAAGATTGTAGGAGCCAGAGGACACCATAAGAACACAGCTCATAGACTCAACTAATCAGGGCTCAGAGATCACAGACACTGAACTGACAACCTGGGAGCTTGTATGGGTCTGACCTAGGTCCTCTACATATGTGTTAGGGTTGTGAAACTTGGTGTTCTTGTGGGTTTCCTAACAGTGGTAGTGGAGGTGTTGCTGACTATTTTGCCTACTTTTGGGACCCTTTTCCTCCTACTAGGTTGCCTCATCCAGCCTTGATGTGATGGTATGTGCTTATTGTAACTTGTTATGCCATGTATGCTTGATATCCCTGGGAGAACTACACTTTTCAGAAAGGAAATGGAGGAGGAGTGGATGTGGGGGAGATGGGGGCAGGGACTGGGATAAGAGGAGAGAGGGGAAACTGTGGTTGGGATGTAATATATGTAGAGAAGAATTAATTAAATTTTTTGTGAAAACTCATATTATTCTTTATTGTGAAATGACTCATTGTAAGGTAAACATCTATTTCCTCTTTATTTTGATACATATATACAACATGTTTTGATTATAATCATACCACATTAAACTCTGTTATAACCCTTCTTTTTGAGTTGAACACATACAGAAAGTGAATGTTTGGAATTCACTTGCCCTGTGAATTTTAATTAAATTATATATTTTAGTAAACCAATATGTACTCAAATGAATATTCCCTCTTCCACATTTACATTTCCATTCATGTTGTCATTACTCCAGTCCTTTTTCTTTTATTCATTTTTTTCTTTTTTTATTTAAAATATTTTTATTTTACATACCAACCACAGTTCCCCCTCTCCCCTCCCTCCCACTTACCCTTACCTCCCCCCTACCCTCCCCCCTATCCACTCCCAAGAGAGGGTAAGGCTTCCCATGGGGAGTCAAAAGTCTGGCATATCAAGTTGAGACAGGACCAAGCCCCTCCCTCTTGTATCAAAGCTGAGCAAGGTATCTTACCACAGGGAATGGGCCACAAAAAGCCAGTTCATGCATTAGGGATAAATCCTGGTCCCACTGCCAGTGGCCTTACAAACTGTCCAAACTACGCAACTGTCACCCACATTCAGATGGCCTACTTCAGCCCCATGTAGGTTCCCCAGCTGTCAGACCCGAGTCAGTGAGCTCCAACTAGCTTGGGTCAGTTGTCTCTGTGGGTTTCCCCATCATGATCTTGACCTCTTGGCTCATATAATCCCTCCTTCCTCTCACTGACTGAACTCCAGGATCTCTGTCCAGTGCTTAGTTGTATATCTCTGTATCTGCTTCCATCAATTATTGGATGAAGGTTCTATGACGACAACTAGGATAGTCATCAATCTGATTCCAGGGGAAGGCCAGTTCAGGTAGCCTCTCCACTACTGCTTGGAGTCTTAACTGGGGTCATCCTTGTGGATTCCTGAGAATTTCCCAAGCAACAGGTTTTTCCCTAATTCCACAATGGTTCCCTCTATCAAGATATCTCTTTCCTTGCTCTGCCTCTCTGTCCCTCCCGCATTCAACCACCCCATTCCCTCATGTTTTCTTCCACCTCCACTTACCTCCTCCTCTCCACACTCCTAATTTACTCAGGAGATCTTATCTATCTCCCCTTCCTAGGGGGATCCATGCAAGTCTCTCTTAGGGTTCTCCTTGTTACCTAGATTCTCTGGGGTTGTATATTATAGCCTGGTTACCCTTTGCTTTATGTCTAATATCCACTTATGAGTGAGTACATACTGTGTTTGTCTTTCTGGATCTGAGTCACCTCACTCAGGATATTTTTTTTTAGGATTTATTTTTCTAGTTACATTCATTTGCCTGCAAATTGCATGTTGTCATTATTTTTTACTGCTGAGTAATACTCCATTGTGTTAATGTACCACATTTTCTTTATTCAGTGTATCTGGAGTTTTTCTGGTCCTGCTCAGCTCCCGCAGCCCTGGGGCCAGCCACTTGGACCCAAGTAAACAGACTTATATTACTTATAAACTGTATGGCCATTGCAGGCTTCTTGCTATCTAGTTCTTATATCTTAAATTAACCCATTTCTATTAATCTATAAGTTGCCCACGTGGCTTGTGGCTTACGTACTTTACATCTTGTTTCCTCTGGGTCTGGCTGGTGACTCCTGACTCAGCCTTCCTGTTCTCAGAATTCTCTTCTCTACTTATCCCGCCCACACTCTACTTCCTGCCTGGCTACTAACCAATCAGCATTTTATTTATCAATCAATCAGAGCAACGCATTTCACAGCATACAGAAAGACATCCCCAGCAATTCAGTCTTTGGTTGAGGGGCAACTAGGTTGTTTCCAGTTTCTAGAATTATGAATAATGCTGCTATGAGCATAGTTGAGCAAATATCCTTGTGTTATGAATATACATCCTTTGGGTATATGCCCAAGAGTAGTATTGCTGGATCATGAGATAGATTGATTCCCAATTTTCTGAGAAACCACCATACTGATTTCTAAAGTGGCTGTACAAGTTTGCACTCTCACCAGCAATGGAGAAGTGTTCCTCTTAGTCCACATCCTATCCAGCATAGGCTGTCATCAGTGTTTTTGATCTTAGTCATTCTGACAGGTATAAGATGATATTTCAGAGTTGTTTTGATTTACCTTTCCTTGATGACTAAGGATGTTGAGCAATTATTCCGTGTCTTTTGGCCATTTGAGATTCTTCTCTTGAGAATTCTCTGTTTAGAATCAAATTGAAGTCCCTGACATTAATCCATAAACCTATAAACACCTGATTTTTGACAAAGAAACCAAAAATGTACAATGGAAAAAAGAAAGCATCTTCAACAAATGGTGCTGGCATAACTGGATGATGGCATTTAAAAGACTGAAAATAGATCGTGTCTATCACCCTGCACAAAACTCAAGTCCAAGTGGATCAAAGGCTTCAACATGAATCCAGTCACACTGAACCTGATAGAAGAGATAATGGGAAGTAGCCTTGAACACATTGACATAGAAGACTACTTCCTAAATATAACACTGAGAGAAACAATTAATAAATGGGACCTCCTGAAACTGAGATGCTTCTGTAAGGTAAAGGACACAGTAAATAAGAGAAAATAGCAGCCTACAGAATGGGAAAAGATCTTTACCAACCCTACATCTGAGAGAGGGTTAAACTCCAAAATATATAAAGAACTGAAGAAACTAGACATCAAAATACCAAATAATCCAATTTTAAAAGGGGGGTACAGATTTAATTAATTTTTTTAAAAAAAGGAATGGGCTAAGGAACAGAATGGAAAATTCTCAATTGAAAAACACAATTAGACAGCATATTTGTTTAGTTCAGCATTCTTACCCACCACAAAATGCAATATCATTTGTAAATTTTTATTTAGTGATTTTGTATTTCTGGTTGTTTTATCAGAATGTATGTTTGTGCAGCATATGGTGCATGCCTGATAGTGAAGGGGTCACTGGATCCCCTGGGACTGGAGTTACAAATATGGTGAGCTGCTGTGGGATGTTCTGTATGGCAAATGTGTTGCTAATTAGTCAATAAATAAAACACTGATTGGCTATTGGCTAGGCAGGAAGTGTAGGCGGGACAAGGAGGAGAATAAAGCTGGGAAGTGGAAGGCTGAGAGAGAGACACTGCCAGCCGCCATGATGAGAAACAGCATGTGAAGTTGCTGGTAAGCCACGAGCCACGTGGCAAGGTATAGATTAATAGAAATGGGTTAATTTAAGCTGTAAGAACAGTTAGCAAGAAGCCTGCCACGGCCATACAGTTTGTAAGCAAAATAAGTCTCTGTGTTTACTTGGTTGGGTTTGAAAGGCTGTGGGACTGGCAGGTGAGAGAAATTTGTCCTGACTGTGGGCCAGGCAGGAAAACTCTACCTACAGTGAGCCTCCATGTGGGTGTAGGGAATCAAATCTGGGTCCTCTAGAAGAGCAGCCAGTGCTCTTAACAACTGAGCCAATTCTCCATCTGCATGAAATGCAATCCTATGTCACCCCAGTTAGAATGGAAGTCATCAAGGAAACAACAAATGTTGGTGAGGATGTAGAGAAAGGTGGGATGCTACTGTTGGTGAGAGGGGCAAGTGCTAAATTCCCCAAAAACTGAAGATAGAACCATGTTCCCTGCTATGTGCATATACGCAAAGGACATTATATTTTACCACAGAGATACATGAATACCCACATCCACTGCTGCTCCATTCTCAATAGATAGGAAATGGAATCAGCCTAGATATGCATCAAATGATGAATGGATAATGAGAATAAGGTGTGTGGTGATATATTGTGTACCCTAATAAAATTTGCCTGAAGATCAGAGAACAGAGCAAGCCACTAGATTAAACATAGAGGTCAGACAGTGATGGCACACACCTTTAATCCTAGCACTCAGGAGGCAGAGATCTGTCGGGATCTCTGTGAGTTCAAAGCCACCATGGACTGCATGATATTGATTCAGTCTAGGAGAGAAACAGAGCCAGGCAGTGGTGGCACACACCTTTAATCCTAGCACTAGAAAGGAAGTAATATGGCTGGGCTAACAGTGACCTTTGAAGTCTCCAAAAGGATGATGGGATCCAACAACAATGATTCCACATGAACTATGATAACACCACCAAGATGACAAACACCACCCAAAGACTGGCTTTGGACTACAAACTGCTCAGGACAATATTGAGATGACTAGCTGAGATGATACAGCCTCACAGACTACTTCAATCAGGACTTGACCATAATCCTAAATTTTCTTTGTGTCCCCATAAGACTACCAGTACCCCCAATCAGCAGGAAGTACCCTAGAAAACTATTCCCACATTCCCAAAAAATGGATTGTTGATGTTTGTCTTTGTTTAGGAGTTGGTTAAAAATTGTTATTGGTCATAGTCAATCTCTTTCTAAAAGAATAAAGGAGGATATGATATAGAAATGTATTATATAGAAATGATAGGATAAGATGGTAGATTATTGAATCTACTCTGAAAAGAAAAAGAGAGAATATGCATATGATAAGACAAAAAGGTAGATTATTGAATCTACATTTAAAAAGCAACCACTAGTTTTAGATATTTTACATTGGATTGGAATTTTGTATCTTGTATACAAATTATGTATATTAATACAAATTTGATATTGATTTTGTTAGAAAATACTGTACATATATTTCTAATCTTGTTCAAGGTATTCTACCTATACAGTTCATTTAACAATGTAATACAAATTTCTAGTCCTTGAAAGTTATTATTACCAACTAATTAGGATATAAACAAATGCAGGTTAGTAGTTAGTCACCTGTTACAATCAAATTTGTAGTCAGGTTAGGTATGTTTTCAAGGTCAAACAAAGATATATTTTAAATAGATAAGTCATCTTCAAACACTTCAGAGAGATACAGAATATGGCATTCAAGATGTTTTAATAACAGATTTTTTTTTGTTATGACCATAAGATATGTCTGCTCCTGGCAGCACCAATCTACTTCAGAGAAGATGATGGGCATTGAAGAAACTCCATATAGAGTTTACTTTCTTTGTGGCAAATATTAGCCACTGGGCAAGAAAGTGCCCTTGCCTTGACTGCAGACAGTACACTATCCAAATGGACAAGCAGGACACAATGTAAGGATTGCCAAACCTTGCCAAAAAAAAAGTAGGAAGTTCCTTTAGAAAATCCTGCTTCACAGATGAGTCTGTCAGATATGCTAAGCCTATAGGTTGAAGATGGATGCTCCAATGTTGCAAAGGAACCTTGGGTGACTGTCTAGGCAGGCAGCTGTTTCTCTCATTTCTCACATTTTTTGGAAGTCGTTTGTTTGCACTCCCTGCTTTCTCAGTAAATAGTATTTCCTTCTTGGTTCTCTGAGGGAGTTGAAGACTAGATAGTTGTAGTTTTCCTTGTTAACAAATTCAGAAAAGAAGCTCACTAAAGAGTGTAAAGTATATAAGTTTGAAAGACATCAAAAGGTAGTTTTTGGTAATGTGGTGGTATTGTATTCCCCAAAATATTGTGTATCCTAATAAACTTATCTGGGGTCAGAGAACAGAAAAGCCACTAGATACTTAGGATAGGCAGTGGTAGCACATGCCTTTAATCGTAGCATTCCAGAGGTAGAAATCCCTCTGGATCTCTGAGTTCAAGGCCACATTGGAAACTGCCAGACATGGTGACACACGCCTTTAATCCCAAGAAGTGAACCTTTAATCCCAGGGAGTGATGGTAGAAAGGAAACATATATAAAGGTGTGAAGACCAGAAACTAGAAGCATTTGACTGGTTAAGCTTTCAGGCTTTCGAGCAGCAGTTCAGCTGAGATTCATTCAGGATGAGGACTGAGAGGCTTCCAGTCTGAGGAAAAAGGACCAGCTGAGGAACTGGTGAGGTGAGGTAGCTGTGGCTTGTTCTGTCTCTCTGATCTTCCAGCTTCACCCCAATACCTGGCACCAGGTTTGATTTTATTAATAAGAACTTTTAAGATTCCTGCTACATTGGTTGGTAATACAAGTTAGGACAGAATGTGAATTAGGCACAACACTCACCAAAATAGGATAAATAATGGAGTATTTTCTTTGAACCGGTCAAATGTTTATGGACTGGACATTGTTAGTGTAACTCTTGACTGTATATATATTATATATACTTATTGTACTTATTGTATATAGTTTTTCTTATATGAGTTGTAACCTTCTTTTATTATTTTAGACAAAAAAGGGGAAATGTGGTGATATATTGTGTACCCTAATAAAATCTGCCTAAAGATCAGAGAACAGAACAAGTCACTAGATTAAACATAGAGGCCAGACAGTGGTGGCACACATCTTTAATCCTAGCACGCAGGAGGCAAAGATCTGTCAGGATCTCTGTGAGTTTAAAGCCATCCTGGCCTACATGATATTGATTCAGTCTAGGAGAGAAACAGAGCCATCACTAGCCTTTAATCCTGGCACTAGGAAAGAAGTAATATGGCTGGGCAGAGAAAGGTATATAAGTTGTGAGGAGACAAGAACTAAGGCTTTTTAGCTTGAGAGCTTTCAGCTGAGGACTCAGAGACATTCATTCAGAGGATTCGTGGAGTTGGCTAGGTGAGACATGGCAGTGGCTTGTTCCTTTGTCTCTCTGATCTTTCAGCAATTACCCCAACATCTGGCTCTGGGTATTTAATTATAAGACTGTTTAAGATTCAAGCAACAGAGGTTCATATACACAACAGAATTTTATTCAGACATAAAGAAAAATGAAATTGTATGATTTTCAGGTAAGTGCACGGGACTGGAGAATATTTGACTTAAGGGAAGTAACCCAGACTCAGAAAGAAAAACACTGCTTCTTCTCTCTCATATGGAGATCATGGCTTACTAAAAAGGGGAACTTCCACAGCCAGGCACCAGACTAAGCTCCAGTAGTCCAATCAATGAGAGAGAGGAGGGATTCTATGAGCAAAGGACATCGAGATCATGATGAGAAAACATACGGAGATGGACAGCCAAACTAGTGGAAACTCATGAACTGTGGACCAGTAGCTGTGGAGCCCCCATGAGACTGGACTAGGCCCTCTGGATATGCAAGACAATTGTTTAGCTTGAACTGTTTAGGGGGTCCCCAGGCAGTGGGATCGGAATCTGTCCCTGGTGGATGAGCGGGCTTTTTGGAGCCCAGTGCCTATTGTGGGACACTTGGCACAGCCTTGGTGCAGCCGGAAGGAGCTTGGACCTGCCTCAACTGAATGTGATAGGCTCTGCTGACTCCCTATGGGAAACCTTGCCTTGGAGGAGGTGGGAATGAGGGTAGGTTGGGGAGGAAGGCTGAGGAATGGGAGGAGGGAGGAGAGGGGGAATCTGTAGTTGGTATGTAAAATGAATAGAAAATTTCTTTTTTTTTTTTCTTTTTTTTATTAATTTATTTTGCAATACAATTCAGTTCTACATATCAGCCACGGATTCCCTTGTTCTCCCCCCTCCCGTCCCCCTCACCTTCCCCCCAACCCCCCCCCCATTCCCATCTCCTCCAGGGCAAAGCCTTCCCCACAGACTGAGGTCAACCTGGTAGACTCAGTCCAGGTAGATCTAGTCCCCTCCTCCCAGGCCGAGCAAAACAATCCTGCATAGGCCCCAGGTTTCAAACAGCCAACTCATGCAATGAGCACAAGATCTGGTCCCACTGCCTGGATGCCTCCCAAACAGATCAAGCCAATCAACTGTCTCATCCATTCAGAGGGCCTGATCCAGTGGGGACCCCTCAGCCATTGGTTCATAGTTCATGTGTTTCCATTCATTTGGCTATTTGTCCCTGTGCTTTATCCAACCTTGGTCTCAACAATTCTCGCTTATATAAACCCTCCTCATTCTCGCTAATTGGACTCCCAGAGATCCACCCGGGCCTAGTCATGGATCTCTGCATCCAGATCCCTCAGTAGTTGAAAATTTCTTAATAATAAAAAAAAGAGGCCGGGTGGTGGTGGCGCACGCCTTTAATCCCAGCACTCGGGAGGCAGAGCCAGGCGGATCTCTGTGAGTTCGAGGCCAGCCTGGGCTACCAAGTGAGTACCAGGAAAGGCGCAAAGCTACACAGAGAAACCCTGTCTCGAAAAACCAAAAAAAAAAAAAAAAAGACTCTCAGAGCCAAAGGGAGAAAATAAAAAATAAATAAAAAGGGGATCTTGAGAGGACAAAATCAGAGAGTCTCTAAGGGAAAAGTAGGACAATACATGTGACATGAAAAGCAGTGAAAAGGATACTGTAAATGGAAAGAAAGGTTTAAGTGGGCAAAGAGGTGGAGAGATGGAAGAGAAAAGGGGTGGGGAAAGTCAACCAAAACTAATGATGTATGGAAAAGTCGTTATGATGTGTCATTCTTGAGAAGGTAATGTAAATTATTTTGTATGAGAAAAACAGTTTGAATGGGGCATGCTGCATGGGAGAACAAAGCTGCTCCCAGGTGACATGAAGATACAAGTGCTGGGATGGATCGCCTGTCTACAAGCTGTTCATTAGGGTGCAGCCCTAAGGTCTGTGAAACAACATAGGCAATCTCCACTGCTGGTAAGCTCCTCCCTGATGGCTGACTGACCCTCAATGTGCTAGGAGAAGGAAAAGAGAGGGGGGGTTTAAGAGGGTATTAGAAGCAGCAAAGACATCCTATGTTCATGAATCAATTGGCTGACCATCATCTTAGCCTACAGATTCTTCTACAAGGCAGTACTTCCTCAGTCAACCCTGAGCATACAAACTCTGCAGAGACTGTCCCTTCACTGCACCCATTTCCTGCATGACAGAAGACTGCTATGGGACACCAGGGGGAAGAGGGACTGCATGGCAGAAGACTGCTGTAGGACACCAGGGGGAAGAGGGACTGCATGGCAGAAGACTGCTATGGGACACCAGGGGGAAGAGGGACTGCATGGCAGCTGTGCAGCCTCTTTCCTCTGTTGGAATTATCTGTGCAAAAGAACTACACAAGAGAGCACATTATAGAGAGGAATCCACAGAGTCTGCTTAATGGGCAAAGGAATTTATTAAGGAGAAAAATTCACTCACTGTACAGAACAGAATAGTCACAGGTTCTGGAACACTGTTCCAGCCACCTGAGTTAGTCCAGTATCCAAAACCACAAGGCAGAGAAGAGAGTGTATACATGAATCTCAAGACTTAAGCGTCGCTGAGAGAACACGTCCCGGGGCATACATTTCAAAGTCATAGGCAGGTAGAGCAGTTACCTGCTGCATCTCTAAAGGCAGTGCTTCAAGGTCATAGACAGAACAGCTACCCACTACATCTCCCCTTTTGTCTAAATAAGAAAGTTCTAACCTAATACAAAACTATATTCAATAGGAACGATTATCAAATATTGTCCAGGAGAGGGAACAGGTAATAACCTAAACAAAAATAGAATTACAACAAGAAAGCCCAACATCAAACAAGAGACACATACTAAAATCCAGAGATGTCCAGAACATAGGTAAATGGCATGCCCTACCCTAAAAAAAAAAATCTAACTTAGTATCTGAAATGTTCTTAGCTAAGATATGAGAGGATCATAACTGTAACTATCTTAGTCTTCCACCCCATCAAAGACCTGAGAAGGAACATAATAATACTTGAGAAAAAGAAAATGCAAGCAAGCATTTTCTGAAATTCTTACGAGAATAGACAGAGATGGCTGGAAGCCTGGACAGTCACCTAAAGTTTCTCAGTACCATTGGGGCATCCAATTTGGCTACAGGCCTAGAATATCTGACAGACCATTTTCAGAAGCAGGAATTTTGAAAGACCATCTTACCCTATCTTGGCAGGGTTCAGTAGTCTCTTTTCCTTCTGTTCTGCTTGTCTGGAAAGGACAGCGTACATACTGTCAGCAGTCAAAACAAGGGCAGTTCTTTGTCCAGCAGGACATTTTGTGCCAAGAAGAAGACAAACTTCCAAACAGAGTGTCTTAGAAGTCAAACAGTCTCTTAGGATCAGATCAGTGCTGCCAGGAGCAATCGTGTCTCACATCAACAGAATTCTAAGTTATCAAAACATTTAAATGACATATTCTTTAGGTCTATGAAGTATTTGAAGATTACCTATCCATCCAACATACGTTTCTATAAATCTGGAAAACCTAACTAACATAACTCTAGAAATGACAAGCATAGGTTACTATAAATCTGTATGTCTTATCTACCTAAATAGCTTAAGGACTAAGGCTTCACATTAACAACGTAAATAGTCTGTAAACAGATGTACAGTATAAGGACAATGACCTCAAAATTGTGACAATACACAAAATATCTTAAACAGTGGTAGAAATGTATAGTGCAATATGATAACAATGTCCTTAATATATATCAATATATTAAATATCCTAAACAGAGGTAGAACATACATACAGTATGACAAATATAATTTTACATTTGTATCAATATACAAAAAATTTCAAATAAAAGTAGGATTATGTATATAATATGGAAATTATAGTTTTGAATTTGTATCAATGTACAAATTACCTTAAATATGAATACAAAAATGGTTTACATTTGTATCAATATACAAGAATCCATGTCAGTGCAAATTATCCAAGGCTGAAAATTAGCTAAATTAGTTTACTAGTAGATACAATAATCTACTTTAATATCCTATTCCTATCCATTCCCCTTTTTTCCTTTTCTTAAAGAGAATACTGAGTCTAAATTTTATTGTTCCACCCCCAAATCTATAACCATTTACCCATAACTCTGAGAAAATTGAAACCTTCGGGAGAGGGGGCTTCATTTTCTTAGAATTTCTTCCTGATATTTAGGGGATGATGGTACTTCTGTGGGGTCCTGTAAGAAAGCTTGATAGTTAGGTCTCAATAGGACTAGCTGTAGAGTCTGCAGCCAGTCTCAGAGTAATGGGTAAGGTTGTATGAGATTCTGGCTAGAAGTGTAGTATGATGGACCATCTCATCTTAGGACTGTCCTGGAGAGTTTATGGAGTAATGTTCTTAGGTACAATGGCATCATTCTGGACCAGGCAGAGTCATTGTTGTGGGGGCCCATCTCACTTCTGGAGACTTCAGAGATCGCTATTGGAAAGACATTTTTCACTGCAGAAAACTTGAATATTATTAATATCAAAATGGAAAGTTTGGATTTATGATAAATTGAGAATCTAGAAATCAAGGATAAGCATGGAGAGAAATAGAATCTTGACAACAATGGTCCCTAAATTATTGGTTTTCTTCTGTCTCACACCAGTTGGCTCTTCCGATATGAGACAGAATCTCCTAATTTTCTTTTAGAAACATGCTTGGGTTTAGAGAAGGAGAGAACCACATTCCAACTCTAAAGCCAACTTGATTTATAATTGAAGCAGGACCATAACTATTCTAGAGTTAAAGAGCTATTGATGTTAGGCAGTGAGATATTACCCTGTAGAGTATATTGGTACCAATAGGTCCTTCCTTTCTGCTATAGACATCTAGGTGTCCAAGGCCTTATAATTTCTTGAAGACGGTATTTCTAATATCCTGTAAAGACAAAAAGGCATGAGACAACTAATCTCAGGGTTGTGGATTTGAGCCCCATATTGGGCACCAAATATAGTGAGAAATCTATGGAGTCTGTTTAATGAGCAAAGGAATTTATTAGGAGGAAAAAACTCACTGTACAGAACAGAATAGTCACAGGTTCTGGAATGCTGTTATGGCACCTGAGTCAGTCCCATATCCAAAACCATGAGGCAGAGAAGAGAACATGTACATGCATCTTAGGTCTTAAGGGTGACTGAGAGGCCACACCCCAGAGGCATGTACTTCAAGGTCATAGGCAGGTAGAAGTTACTAGCTGCATCTCTAGGGGCACTGCTTCGAGGTCATAGACAGAACAGCTATTCACTACAACACATTCCCCCTATAAGCCTCCAGAAGGAATCTACAATCATCCTGTACCTCTGACTTGCAAGGGATATCATGTGTTGTTTTAAGCCAGTACATTTGTTTTAGTTTTTTTTTTTTTTTTAAGGGAAAGCAGAAATACTCTTCTCTATTGCCCAGAATTATGCACCAGAGTTTCCCCCATTTGGGGAAATCTCAGGGGTTTGCATACCCACAGTGGATTGGATGAGCCTCACCCTGAAGAAATCACCTTAATTAGTGGTCATGATTTCTCCTTGCTAGGTGAGTATAACCCAGTTTATTGGTGACAATGTACTGTTGTGTGATAACATGACTAGTTCACTATACTACTCTTTTTTTTTTAGTTGAAGTAAGTTTTATTTTGATTATTTTTTCTCAGTGCTGCGAATACAGTGATTAGTTGGAAAGCTGATTTCTATTCTATAGGAGCTCTACACAGGCACAACTGTTTCCATAACCTGTGCTCCTACCCATCTCCTTTGCTTGCATCACTGAGAAGAGAAGGCATGGCAATACTCCTATATAAATGTGGTACTGTTAGCTGTTGGAGTTTTATTTTCTTGTTTTGTTTTCTAGACAATGTTTCTCTGTGTAGCCCTGACTGTCCTGGAACTTGCTCTGTAGACCAGTCTGACCTTGAACTCAGAAATCGGCCTGCCTATCCCTCCCAAGTGCTCAGATTAAAGATGTGTGCCACCATGCCTGGCTACTGTTTGAGTTTTAAAGCCTGAATTTTTTTTTAGATGTTTGCTTATTTTTTCTTTTCTAACTTTGCTTTGAAATTTTTCAGAACAGGAGGAAGATAAGAAGGACATAGTTAGTTTAATTGCTTTTCACATTTTCTGGGAGGGGTTAAAAAAACCCTCAGTTCCCAGTCAATGTAAATTTTGAAGTTTGGGGTTTTTTTATTTCTTTTTAATTGCCCTTTAATTTCTTATTGATCTGATAATTAAAGGAATATTGTTTGATGCACTGGGTGAGCTGGCAAGATTGCTGAGATGAAATTAAATTAGTTGACCTGTCCTCTTTTGCTAGCAATTGGCTTCTGCAATATCCATAGTTACAACGCACTCAAGAACACACAGCAGGAAAGGACAGCATAGCCTGGAAGCTCTACCACTGTCTCACCACTTCAGCTCATCATCGTGTTTTATTGGCCCCCTGGGCAGAGGGACCTGTAAGACAAATCTGGACCAGTGGTAGAAATCTAAGGGGGTTCAGGTGCTGTACGATTTTCTTTTATTTCACTCTTAGACTAGGAAGGCCTGTCAGTACACTCCTTCAGATACAAACTTCCAGTATGAAGTTTTGGGTGAGCCTCTGCTATCTCCTATCTATTCCCCACCCTTAAGCTTATTTTAGTGCAGAGCTTTCATTTGTGTTTTAGTCAACTAGGATAGCAAAATGCCTAAGACACTGCTGCTTTGACACTGTTCTTTTTTTTCATTCTGTTTGTGGTCTTAAGTAGGGGTGCTGCCAGAGAGGGTACGGTGTTCTGCAGCAGCTGGCCTCTTTCTGGTGAGCGTTTGCAGGTTGGAATTCTTACTAGAACACCATGTTCTAAGGGGTAGGGTTTACAAAGCATGAGCTCAAACACTGACCTCCCTTAGGGAATGTGTAATGCAGTAGTGAAGACAGAGATGCTAACACTGTCATGAAGTCAAGAAATTGGAGAAGAAATTACCTGACAGAGAGGTCTCGTGCCTGGTATGATTTTAGAAAAGCATCCTAGAAGAGAGGTCTTTAATTGGGAGGAGGCTGGCATTTTTGTTAGAGGACATTAGGAATCAAAAAATAAATATATGCCTTTGAGTCCCTGGGGAGCTGACCTGGCCTGCCAGAGGTGTGTACCTTGGTGATCATGGTGACAGCTGGGTAAAGTGATGATTGGTTTTGTCCTATAGAAATAATAGTTCAGTCACTGGCCTGGAACTTCCATGTAGACCAGGCTTCAGTTCCCAGGGATCCACCTGCCTCTGCCTCCTGAGTACTGGGATTACAGGTGTACACCAGCCACTGCACCCTGCAGGAAGGAACATTTCATGCTCATGTTCCAGTACATGTGCCCCAGCACCCGTCTCCATCCTCACCCCAGGGCTGTGCTCCTGCCAGCAGACTCATTTCTAATCTGTGTCAGCACCGTCGTCCCCACGCATTAGCTGAAGTCACTGCAAGCCCACTCAGCTGCTCTACTGAAGGAAAACTGGCTTACACCACCTTTCAGTGATGCTTTTTTAGCACAGGAGACACGAACCATAAGGGGGCATCCTTCTCCACAGAACCAGAGGGCCACAGACAGAAGCTAGATAAGATGGACGTATGATGGGGGATAGCGAGGCCTGTTCTTGGTGCAATCAATGTATATTTTAGCTATGAATTTTCTTTCCCTTCCCAAGATTCCCTGATTAACACCAGCAACACATATGTTCAACTCTGTCCACCATCATAGCACTTTATGAACGGGCTGCTATTAATTGAGGATTTTCATTTACCAGGTCTATAAAGATGACATGGTGACTAAAAGCACATACTGAACCTGAAGAGGATCCAAGTTCAGTCCTCACTAACTGTAGGGAAAAGGGGCTGGCTAGAGAAACCCACCCTGACCCTGGAGCCCAGAATTAGGGAAGGATACCTCAGATAAAGACAGTTTAGCTCAGATCAGAGCCATCTCTGCCCCTGTCCGACTGACTTGTGAAATCAACCAGTCACAGAGCAAGACAGCAGAATCCTGGCCCTAGGGCCCAGGACCAGGGAAAGAAACATAGCCTGTGTTTGGGACCTGAGCCAGAGAAATGAACACTTTATCCCCAAACCCAGAACCCAAGAAATATGCCCTGACTCTGAAAACAGTACCAAAGAAACACTCTTGGCCCCTAGAATCAGAGTCAGTGAATGAAATGTGTCCTGGCCTTAGAGGTAGTATCAAAAAGTTAAGTAGGGCCAGTGAGAGAAACACAGTATAGCTCAGGTCAGAGCCATCTCTGCCTCTGTCCAACTGACTTGTGAAATCAACCAATCACAGAGCAAGACAGCAGAATTCTGGCCCTAGGGCCCAGGACCAGGGAAAGAAACACAGCCTGTGTTTGGGACCTGAGCCAGAGAAATGAACACTTTATCCCCAAACCCAGAACCCAAG
This sequence comes from Peromyscus californicus insignis, assembly GCF_007827085.1. Taxonomy (NCBI): domain Eukaryota; kingdom Metazoa; phylum Chordata; class Mammalia; order Rodentia; family Cricetidae; genus Peromyscus; species Peromyscus californicus. Next base: position 7,630,008 of record NW_026294573.1, read on the forward strand.
AAATATGCCCTGACTCTGAAACTAGTACCAAAATAACACTCTTGGCCCCTAGAATCAGAGTCAGTGAAAGAAATGTGCCCTGGCCTTAGAGGTAATGTCAAAAAGCCAAGAAAGGCCAGTGAAAGAAACACAGTTTGGCCCTGAAATCAGGGCCATCTCTGCCCCTTGCTCACAAAACTGGCCAATCCCTGGGCAGAAAATAAAATAACCAATCACAGTTGACTCCACCCCCTAGACATTCTATATAAACCGCCCTGCCCGGTTAGTTGTGAGCTGTTCTCTCCACCCTGGTAGAGGCAGCTACTCTCCTGGACTCCTCCTTCCCAAATAAACCTCTTTCTCAAAAGAGTATTGGGTGAAGACCTTCATTGACAGCTGAACAGAAGAACCTTGCTGGGACGTCCCATAGCAGACTGAGCAAGGAGGAGCTGAACAGAAGAACCTTGCTGGGACATCCCATAGTGGACTGAGCGAGGGGGAGCTGAACAGAAGAACCTTGCTGGGACGTCCCATAGTGGACTGAGCGAGGGGGAGCTGAACAGAAGAAACTTGCTGGGATGTCCCATAGTGGACTGAGCAAGAAAGAGCTGGTAACACTGAGCCAGAGATTGTGGCTCTCCAGGAGAGGAATAGGATTGCTGTGTCCTGCGGGGAAACTATCCCTCATCATACCATCCTACCAGGTATATCCTGACCTTCCCCAAGAGTCAGGATACCCTTCCTTGCTGAAGCAGTTCCAGGCCTGACTCTCCTGAGAAGTCAGAAAACCTTCCTTTCCAAGGTTGGGCTGTTTCTTTGCAGTCCCAGCCATCAGAGCTGTGCTAAACAGCTCCAGGTGTCCGGGACACTTTCAGGGCAGAGCTCTTGTTCTAAGTAGCTCAAGGTGTCCGGGATACTTCGCCCTCTAGGGCTGAACTGTCTCCTTGCAGTTTCAGCCATCAATTTACTAACATTTTGGTGCCGAAACCCGGGACACCAAACCCAGAGTTTTTGCAGTTTACTTATACTAACCATGTTAGGTAGCTCACAACTCCCTGTAACCCCAACTCTAAGGGATCCTACACCTTCTTCTGACCCCCACAGACACCTGCACCCACAGGCACAGATCACTACACAGATACTAATGCATACATGTGATCAAAAATAAAACGTATCTTTTCCTCATCAACTCCTGCACAATGACAGCACCAATAGGCATGCTAACATGGAGGAGGAAATTTCATGAGGCCCCACCCCTAGACAAAGAACTACAGACAATTAACAAATGCTGAGAGAGAAGAATTCATCTCACCCCAGGATGAAGCCCTAATTACTTGTACAAATCAGTAAGCTCTGGAATCATGTAAATAAAAGCAACACTTAACTGACTCAGCAGGTTTAGACATATAAATGAAACAACCGTAGTCATAGACAAAGAGGCCATAAATTTGAGGTGAATTAGGAGGGAAGCATGGAAGGAGTTGGACAGAGAGGATATGGGAAAGGTTGAAGGGAGGGAGGGGGGAACAAATGAAGTAATTATATTTTAACAAAATTTTTTAAAAGAGTGTTTTCACATCTCAGACAGCAAGGCTACCTATGGACTTTTCCCATGGCAACTAGTCTTACTACTTGCCCATTACCATGAAGTGGTTGGGCCAGTTGAAAGAATGGAAGGGTACACTGTTGCCCCCAGACAGCATGAATCAATTTTAAGAACATGATGCCCACATTGCCAAAAGGTGGGGTGGGTGGTTTTTGGTCATTCAGTGGGTTATGGATATTTGTCATCATTTAGTGGGGTTGGTAGGGAAAGTTCTTATTAATAAAATCAAACCTGAGCCAGTTATTGAGGTGAACACTGGAAGATCAGAGAGACAGAACAAGCCACAGCTAACCTCACCTGGCCAACTTCTCAGCTGATCTTGTTTCCTCAGACTGGAAGCTTCTGAGTCCTCATCCAAATGGATCTCAGCTGAACTGCTGCTAGAAAGCCTGGAAGCTTAACCAGCCAAATGCTTAACTGGCCAAGTGCTTCTAGTTACTGGTCCTCACTCCTTATATATCTTTCTGCTTTCTACCACCACTCCCTGGGATTAAAGGCTTGCTTTCCGGGATTAAAGGCGTGAGTCACCCATGCTTGGCTGTATCCTTGAACACATGGATTTCTGCCTAGCTCTGCCTCCCAAGTGCTGGGATTAAAGGCGTGTGCTACCACTGCCTATCTATGTTTAATATTGTGGCTGTTCTGTCTCTGACCCAAGATAAGTTTATTAGGGTGCACAATATTTTGGGGAACACAATACCACCACAGGTTACAAATTGTTATTGGTAATGATCAAGAAAAAAGTTGAACAAAGGAGATTAAATTTAGAGATCTCACTCTAAAAAGAACAAGAGGAGATATAGAAACAGGATAAAAGGGTAGCTCATTGAATCTTCTTTTAAACCAAAACAGCAACCAGTAGTCTTAAACACTTTACATTGATATGGATTTTTGTATATTATACAAATTTGAGATTGTTTTTATTAAATAATGTACATATGTTTCCACTCTTGTTCAAGGTATTGTACCTATACAGCTCACTCAATAATGTAATGTAAATTTCTAGTCCTTGAAAGTTATTATTACAAACTTGCTATCTTTTTTGTTATCTACAGTGACTGCCCCTTAAGTGATATCTAGCCTAGTCAAAGATTTCAACTCTGCTGCTACCAGTAGTGGTTTGGCCACAAGGGCCACAGCCTGAGGGCATTCTGTTTCAGGCACTGACTCTTTCAAAGCTACTAAGGGAAACTTTATCTAAACCTAAAGAACTCACTCAGAGAGGCTGAATAGCAAGTAGCTAACCTTCTCCCTTTGCTGGTGCCTTCCAAAAGACCCAGCATCCTTCTCTCATCCTCCACTTAAAAAACCCTTGCTACACATGGTTCCTCCTTAACACTTCCTGTCAGCTACTTGCTGACTCAGCCTCCTGCTTTCAGGTTAATTTTATTTAATCAAACACATCTTTGAATTGTTAACAAAAGAAGTAGGAAAAATGCAACACTCTTTAAAATAATGTTTCCCGACATTTCCCCCTTTTTTTCTGAACAAAAATGAAAGGTTTTAACTTTAACATAGTAAGACTGTATACAATAAGAACAATTATCAAGTAAAGATTACATTCACAATGTACTGAATTCCAATTCATTTGTGTCTGGTAAATTTAAAGAAAATACCTCATGATCTATCCTATCTTAGTAAATCCAAAATTTTATACCTAATTTACTTTCTATCATATCTAAGGAAAACTACAACCATAGCTATCTAGTCTTCACCTCCATCAGAGGCCCAAGAAGCCTATAATATTATTTAAGTAGACAAAAAGTGCATTGCAAACAACTTCTAAAAATTCTAGAAATGATAGAGACATCTGACAGCCTGAACAGTCACCCAAATTTCCCCTGCAATATTGGGGCATCTATTTTCATCCTACAGGTCCATAGTATCTGGAATAATTTTCAGTGAAGCAGGAAATTTGGAAGATTGTTCTGTCTATATTGGGAAAGTTTGTCAGTCATTTTCCTCTTTGTCCTGCAGAATGTCTGGCAATTTCTTCTGTGAAGCAGGAACCCTGAAGGACCATCCCACCTTGTTTTGGAAAAGTTCAGCAGTCACTTTTCTGTGGGTTCTGCTTGTACAATTTATACAACATACTGTCAATCAGTCCAGGCAAGAGCATCTTCTTGCCCAAATGGCTAGTCTTGCCACATTGAAAGCAAACTCTTTAAGGAGTTTCTTCAATGTCCATCATCTCTGAATTACATTGGTGCTGCCAGGGACAGATGTGTCTCATTATCATGAAAAGCCCTAAGTAAACAAAACATTTCAAATGCCATATTCTGTAGGTATTTGAAAGGTTTGAAGACCATCTATCTATCTAAAATATATCTCTATATCATCTGGAAAGCATACCTAACATATCTACAATTTTGATTGCTATAAATGACTAACAATTAACCTATGTTTCCTGATTATCCTATGTAGTTTATATTAATAGCTATAAAACCTAGACCTTTACCCTACATTTCCAAATGAACTACATAGGCACAATACCTCAAACAAAAATAGAAACGTACATATAATATGTTGTAACAAAAATAACCTTAAATTTTTATCAATATACAAAAATGTCCCAGACAAGAACAGAAACATGCATACAGTGTATTGCAACAAAAATTACCTTAAATTTGTGTCAATATACAAAAGTCCTTACAAATACAAAATATTTGAGATCAATAGTTATCACTTAGCTTATAGTAGATTCAATAATCTACCCTATTATTTAAGGTATATTCAATAATCTACCTTTCTATATTATCATTCCTATATCCCCCTCTCTTCTTTTTTTCTCAAAGAGATCCAGGAATATAATATCATTTGTATAATTTCCTCCCTTGACAATACCAGTCATAATTAATAAACAACCCCCATAAATGATGACAATCATTCATAACCCATCAAATGACCAAATATAATTCTTCCCATTTCTTAGGATTGTGGGTATCATGTCCCCAAGATTACTTTCTGTTGTCTGGGGACAATGATACCTTGAAAAAACTGAAATATTGGCCAGGTCCTGAGAAAACCAGCTGAAACATTTGTTGTCCAGTCTCTGTGTAATGGGAAAGTGCAAAGCTTATCTGAAATCTTGTCTAAAGTATCTTATGAGATGGACCCTCACAGCAAGCAACTTTAGAGTTGTCCTGAGCAGTTTGTAGTCTGATATTGATCTTTGGGTGATGCTTGTCCCTTTAATGGCATCACCACAATTCCTGTAAAATTGTCTTTGTGGGGTCCCATCTTCTATTAGAGACATCAAAGGTCACTGTTATAACTGGTCACAGTTTACTGCTGAAAACTTAAATATTTTAAATGTCATATCCAGAATAGTCTTTTAAAGTTAGAGCTAATATTTATGTCTATGAAAAGTTTTAAATAGTTAAAACAAAACCAAAGGATTATGAGGTTATTGACAACAGAAAAGTCCCTAAATTTTGGTTTTCTTCTGTCCTATATCAGTTGGCTCTTCTAACATGAGACAGAGATTTTGGATTTTCCTTTAACAAAGATGCTTGGGTTTAGAGAAGGAGAGAGCCATGCTCCAACCCTAAAGCCAGCTTTAAATTTTAATTAAGTTGATACTACAAAAGTCCATTTGCCTTTTATAGTTGTAAAGGATAACAAAAACAAATATTTTGGAAGACTTAGGAAATTTTATCCTGTTGGAAATATGCTATACCATTAGGCCAATTTGACTCTCAGCTATCTCCTCTCCTCATCAGAAAGACTCTCCTGTTAAAATCTATTCTTTATCAATCTTGATGGTATCCATAGTTTTTATTCTCCTGTGGAAACAAAAGCAAAACCTCTCCCCCAATGTAACACACATCCTGGTTTCCATTCTGAGTATAATACATCTTTAAAATATATAGGTTGATTTAATTCATCAGCTTTTCTGTTATCCAATGTCTCTCTGCTGCTCTTGTTCCTTTTAAGAAATTTAAAGTTAATAAAGCATTGTGTAATCTGTCTGTGGGTGTTTTGTTACTCCCTTTTGTTTGCTAATCATTTCTTTTAAAGTTTGATTAGACCTTTTTATAACTGCTTGTCCTGTGGGGTTGTGTGGCATACCTGTAATATACTTTATAATATTTAAAAAACTGTTTTATTTTACTACACTCATATGCTGGAGCACTGTCAGTCTTAATTTGTACAAATATCCCCTTAATGACCATTACTTCTAATAGGCATGTAATTATAGAATCAGCTTTTCAGAACTCAAAGCAGTTGCCCATTGAAATCTTGAATATGTATCTATGGTATGGTGTATATATTTTAATTTTTCAAATTCTACAAAATGAAACACATCCATTTGCCAAATTTCATTTCTTTGCCCATGAATTTAACATCTGTCTTACAAAGGGTGAATGCATACCACATGAAACAACTGCTTCCTTAAATCTCTTTAAGTCTAACAAATCTACAGGATACCAATTAACTTGTACATAGCCTTGGGGATACATATCATCTGGTGGTTGTTGTTGAACAGTAATTGGATATATTAAAGTTGGTGTTCTAATAACCTTAGGCTGTTCCTTTTCAGTTTCACAATGCAATGGTATGGTGAATTCTGCTCTAAATTCCTCTGTCTGTGTCTGAGCATTTTTCTTTTTTTCATTAGTATATCTTTCCAAGGCCTGTATCCTATTAATCCACTTATCATATCTAGCATGAAAAACAACCAAGGATATTATTGATAAGATATTAATTACCATACTATTTAGGATTTTAAAAATGCAGTTTAGTAATTAGTCACATATTACAATCAAACTTATAGTCATGTTATGTATGGTTTCAAGGTCAAACAGATATATTTTAGATAGACAGGTCATTTTCAAATACTTCAGAGAACTACAGAATATGGCATTTAAGATGTTTCAATAGCATAAGGATCTTTTTTTATGACAATGAGACATGTCTGCTCCTGACAGCACCAATACTTCAGAGAAGATGATGGGCATTGAAGAAACTCCATATGGAGTTTACTTTCTTTGTGGCAAAAGTTAGCCACTGGGCAAGAAACTGCTCTTGTCTCAACTGCTGACAAGCAGGACACAAAAGAAAGTGACTGCCAGACTTTACCAAGACAGGGCCAGACAGTCCTTCAAAAACCCTGCTTCACATAAAAGTCTGTCAGATATTCTAGGCCTGCAGGCTGAAGATGGATGCCCTAATGTTACAGAGGAACCTTGGGTGACTGTTCAGGCAGCCAGTTGTTTCTGTCATTTCTTATTTTTGCAAGTTGTTTGCTTTGCACTTCCTGTTTACTCAGGTAATATTATATCCTTCTCAGGTCTCTGATGGAGTTGAAGACTAGGTAGTTATAGTTATAATTTTCCTTTTAACAAATTCAGAAAAGAAACTCACAAAGAGGTGTAAAGTATATAAGGTTGAGAGATATAAAACAATAGTTTTGGGTTGGTAATACAAGTTAGGATAGAAAGTGAATTAGGTACAACACTTTGGACTCACCAAAATAGGATAGATAATGGAGTATTTTCTCTGAATTTATCAAATGCTAATGGATTAGACATTGTTAATGTAATTATTGCCTGTATATATTTGTATATAGTTATTGTACTTATTGTATATAGTTTTTTTGTTAGTTAAAACCTTCACTTTATGTTTAGACAAAAAAGGGAAAGTGTTGTGTGATATTTTGTTTGTATTCTGACAAATCTTTCTTGGAGTCAGAGGGTGGAGCTAGCTACTAGTTAACCACAGAGGTCTGGGGGTCTATATAGAGAGGAAATGGGAAGTGATAAGGCAGGGTGGAGACAGAATCTTAACCCTTTTGGCTGGTGGAATAGAAGAAGTAGGAAGGCACTGTGGCTGCTCCATTGCTTCTCTGATCTTTCAGGTTTTTATCCCAATATCTAACTCCTGCTTTTTATTGATAAGATTAATTAGATTTATGCATCAGTACACCAAAGAATCAATTGTAGTAACAGCTGTCACATTATACCTTCAACAGAGGAAGTTCCTGCTCTTACTATCCACAGTGTATGCCAGCAACAGAGGCTCTTAGATGCCCCTATCTCCTTGAGTTGAGGGAGTGAATTGTTTAAAAAAGGAGCACACCAACTCTACAATGCTGGCTATAGAGTCTGTGCCCCATTGTAGAGAGCTAGGCATGGACCAGCTTTGACACAAACTCCTTGGCTTTCCAGAGAACCGCAGCAACACCCTCACTAACAAGCTGCCAGTCTACTAGAGCCCTGTCCCAAGGTCATATTCTCGGATTGTTCTCCCTCATCCATGCATATTATAACTTTTTATATTTGTATAAGTCCTATAACCTTAAGAATTCAGTATGAGTTTATGTGTGGGTGAAGGTGGGTATTGGCAGATGGTTTTGTGTGTGTTTAGATGCCCATGGAGGCCAAAAGGGATTCTGACCTCCTGGATCTGGGGTGAAAGGGGGTTGTTAGTTGTGAGCTGCCTACTATGGGTTCTGGGAATGAAAATTGAGTACCCTGCAAGAGTAGCAAGTGCTCCATATCCTATATCCTTAGACTCCTTTTTGACTCTTCTAGTACCTGGCCCTACTTGCTATGGTTTGGATGTGAAATGCCCTACAAAAATTCATATTTTCTAATTTATTTACTTTGTGTCTTTTACATCATATATCTTGATCTCATTCATTTTGTCCTCCCTTCACATACACCCTCCACCCCTGCATATCCCTGAAATAAAACAAAATTTAAGAGGAAAAAAATAAAATTAAAATTGAGAAAAGCTTTTAAAAAAATCTCATCATGGAAGCTGCAGTGTGACACAGTGAGTCATGCTGGGAACCCCTTTGTTTATTTTTACTTGCAAATGCTCATTACAAAGAGTCATCGGTCTGTTTTGAAGCCTCTGGTTTCTACTACCCTATCAGTGCTGGGCCCTTGCTAAGGCTCCTTCTGAATATCCTGTTGTTGCCCTGTGTTGTGGAGATCCTGCAGCTTTGGGTCTTCAGGTCAGGTCCCTTCATGTGCTCCAGCAGATCATAGATGGGGTGGATGATGGGGGTGGGACAAGTCATATCATTGGGACTGGGCCCAGGCAGCTCCAGATAATCCCACTATCATGCATTACTATCCACGATGACCTGAAACCCCACTGAAGTCATGAGCCAAAATGAGTCCTTCCTCCCTCACTCTGTTCTGTCACAGTAACATAAGAGGAAATAATATAGAAAAATGGTGCAAGAGAAGAAGGATCATTGCTGTGACTGAACCTGACAAGGTGCTCTTAGAACTTTGAAACTGGTTTATAGGATATTTTGGAAGAGTTTGGTGGTACATGCCAGGGAAACTACAGAACACTGCAAACATAAGATGGATAATTCTGCTGGAAGGTGAGACATGAATGCTGTAGAATTACTCCCTGCCACAGTGGTAAAATGCAAGGACCACAAAAAGGTGGGGGGGGGGTTGTTCAGGCAAATGCTTCCACAGAGACACTCCAAAATGGGGGAGGGGTACGTAGCACAAACAGCCAGAGAAGGAAGCTGAGAAATATCTTCAACTCCAAACAGGGAGCAGAAAGAATTAACTAGCAGAGTGGGGCTATAAATACTCAAAGCCCACCCCAAATAATGTCACTCCTTCAGCAAGTCTGCACTAGCTCCCTATAAACTCCCTAAACAGTACCACTAACTGGGGACCAAGTATTAAATACTCAAGCCTGTATGTGACATTTCTCATTCAAACCACCCCAAATACCAACTGAAATGTAGATGGTATATAATGTGACCATGTGGATTCAGGTGAGAACAGGGTTCTATCGGGAACTGGATCAGAAGCCATTTACATTAGAATCTTGCAAAGAACCTGGTTACATCCTCACAAAATCTGAGTGACACAGAATTTAGAAACAATGACTTGCTTATTTCGGTAGACTATAGGGAATGAATGAAGCCCTGAATGAATCAGCCCACCATATCAAAGACCAGTGCCTCTGACCATGGGAGTGGCAAAGCTTCCCCCACCCTGTAGTGAGACTCACTGGGATGGCAAAGCCTTCCTCTGGTCCAAATACAGATGCTGATAGTATGTGCAGAAAATGTCCACCATAGCTTTCTCCCCTCAGATATTTACAGCCTGAAGACTGCTCCTCTAGAGAGATTGATCCTATCTGCATTAGCTAAATCTGACACCTTGTCTAGCTGCATGCAATAACGTCACCTCCCTGTTCAACTGTCTATAATGAAAACACTGAGCTTCCGGGGTGCTTGGCTTCTCAACAGAGACCACCCACCCCGAGTTTCCTATGCCTCTGCGTCTGCTCTATCTTGAGTCCCTCCCCATCCTAGTCAGGTCAAACCCATGGAACTGTAGAGAGCGCAGAAGCAGAGGCAATAGTCAGGGCAGCGTAACAGTCAGGATGTTGATCAACATAGTCATCGCTCACTGCTTTAAGCCAGGTTTTCAATGAAGATTGAAATCAAAGCATTAGAAAGACTGAAAAGCATACAGTTTGACCATGAAAATGGTGTTTATTACAGACAATGCAAATATTGACAAAGAATTGTTAATTGTTAAAGGAGGTCATAGCATTAAAGAGATTCATACATTCCACCCTGGAACAATAGAAAAGATGTGCTGTCAGTAAGGATCCTCCCACTGAAAGATACAGAGTCTGAAAGCACATTGGAAATTATATTCTTTATAGAGAAGGACTTTTCTTGGCTCAACTGCCCACCCACGTCCAGGCTACTGCAGATATGGTTCCAGGAGGCCCACCTATTTCCTGAGCTGGGAGCAGAACTCAGGGTCATCCACAGGGTGCCTTTTGTAAGGTCACACAGAATGCAGTAGTTATACAACAATGGAGACTTGCACCAAGTGTATGTAAAAAAGTCTCTGAGGCCAGACAGTAGGTGGCAGAGTGAGAATCTCTACATGGAGCCTTTGAATGGACTTCAGGTTAGAGTCTAAGTTGTAATGGACAGCCCAGGATATTGGCAATGACAGCCTTCTCAAGAGCTAGGCCAAATGTGCTACAAATGTTACTACTATAGAAGCAGAGCTATCAAAGCTAACTGAGGCTACATAAGGAAATTCTGCACCCCTGAAACAGAACAGGAAGTATAGGGTTTGGTATTGATCCTTTAGAACACTATCTGTGTTCTAAAGTTTTTGAATGTGAGTGATCACTCTGCACCATTATATATCAGAAAGATGCATGTGGTTGATATATTGTGCACCCCAATAAATTTATCTGGGTGTCAGAGTACAGAACAGCCACTATATTAAACATAGAGGTTAGGCAGTGGTAGCACATGCCTTTAATACTAGCATTCTGAAGACAGAAATCCATCAGGATCTCTGTGAGTTCAAGGCCACACTGGGAACAGAGCCAGGTATGGTGGCATACACTTTTAATCCTAGGACTTGAGATCTCTTGTCTTTGCTTGAGAAAGACACATGCCTTTAATCCCAGGAAGTGATGGCAGGAAGCAGAAAGGTATATAAGGTGTGACCACCAGGAACTAGGGTTCTTTTAAGCTTTGGGGCTTTTAGCAGCAGTTCAGCTGAGATCCATTTGGATGAGGACTCAGAGACTTTTCAGTCTGAGGAAATAAGATCAGCTGAGGAATTGGCGAGGTGAGGTTGGCTATGGCTTGTTCTATTTCTCTGATCTTTCAGCATTCACCCCAATACATGGCTCTGGGTTTGTTTTTACTAAGACCTCCTAAGATTCATGCTACAGATGTAACTCTCCTTCTTATTTTATAGGGGCTCATGTCTAAGAGTGTACCTTGAATCTCAGTAGAAATTTTTAATTTGGTGACTTTTGAATACTATTAAGACTCTGAGGACTCATAAAGTTACATGAATACATATTTTTCATTGTGTGATGCTCATGAGACATTAGGATTCAGAAGTCGAATGTTATGGTTTATACATGCAGGACATCCATAATTTGAGTGCTTATTGCCAGCTTTCAGCCCTATGCTGAGGGATGTAGATGAGTCTTTAGGAGACACAGGCTGGTGGGTAGAAGTGGGTCACTATAAAGGACACAAACATTTGGAGAGTCTCACAGGAACAGCCAATGAGTGTTAATATGGAAATTGAGAGTATGTGGCATATGGTCAACAGCAAACAAAAAATTGATGTCAGTTGAGAGACATCCTTCTCAGTCATAGTGAAGAAGATATGATATCTAATGACTTCATAGCATCCCTGTGGTATACTATGAACTCAGATATGTCAAATCCCCTGAGCTATAAAGTTAATGACATAATGAATGTGTTCTGTGTTAAGCTACCACATTTACTTGCTTGTCTTACACAGAAGAGAAACATGTCAACACTTTCCAAATCAAACTACTGACAAATCACCCACAAATAAAGATGTTTTCTTGTCCTCCCATGATCCCAATACAATTGTTTGTGGCAAATCTGGCCTTCATCCCAAGGATCCAGAACACTAACAGGAACACATTACATCTCCCTCAGAGGTGAAAGAGCTGATTCCAGAGAAGATATGGTTGCATAGAAGAATGTTGGCAACTCATCACTTTTATGGTCTAAATAACAATGGGTTGAGGACCATTGTAACACTGGGAATGACACATGACTGTAACACTTTCTTCACCTAGGGATACATTTGCCATATACCAAGGGGTTTCCAATGTTACCAACATAGCTGTGGCTATGAGAATTCATTTCATTGTAGGAGATAGGCATTCTAAGAAATGTGATTCCACAGGAAAGTCATGGCACTCAGAGCTCACCCTTCCCTCTCAATACCTTCACAGAGCCTCTTCCCCACCTCTGTTTCTTGAACACTCTCACAGAAATCATGACAGAATTCAGCCTAGGAGTGACTGCTTTAGGAGAGTTTCATTGAATATCATTTCTCAGAGTGGACAGAAACAGTGTGAGGGAGTAGTGACCAGTGACCTTGCCCTCAGGAGCAAAAATATGACTGTTTCATTAGCAGGGATGAGGCCCAAGCAATATTTTGTCATTGTGAGTAAGATTTCACCAATGATAGTATGATTGCATGTCATTTATTTTGCACTGCTGTGAAATAATCCTTTTGTACATTGTGAAAATATCTTGCTCTCATTGTTAATAAAAAGCTGATTGGCCAATAGCTAGGCAAGATTTGGGGGGACAGAGAGAATGCTGGGAAGAAGAAGGGTGTAGTCAAAGGAGTCACCAGCCAAAAACAGGAGGTACAAGATGAAAGAGATGTAATGCCACATGGCAAAATACAGATTGATATACATGGGTTAATTGTAGTTGTAAGAGCTAGTTAGTAACAAGCCTGAGCTATCAACTGAGGATTCATAATTCATATTAAGTCTCCATGTTGGTTAGTTGGTAACTGACAGGTGGGAAGGAAAAGTCCACCTACAAAAGGCATTCCAATGTGGGGCTAGAATTTCCATATAAGACCTGGTGAAGCTTAAAAAGGGATTCTAAACACACAAAACCAGAGTCAAACATGGCTTCTTGGTAACCATCTTTTCTCAGGTAAGCTCTGTTTCCTAGCAGCAAGCAGAGGCGTGGCTACTTTAAGAAACAGCATCCTGGCTCAGTGCTAGAGGCAAAAATGGGCATGTCTCCTTTAAGAGGACCTGCTACTGAACACTTAAATGGGGTTTATGAGCAGGGGGCAAGAGCACTATATGGTGACAATGTGGACCCAAAAACTCCCCAGAGTTGGGGTGGCAAACATAGCCCTTGCTGGTACCTCTGCCATGAAGCTAGGCTCTCAGGGAACCAAGCATATCAAAGCCAGCAGCCAAAACAGAGGTGAAGGTCCCTAGCCATGCTGTTTAGCAGTTTAAAGGCTCATGAAGTCAAAACAAGATATGTACAGATATGCAGTAAAGACAAATCCAGATGGAAAAAATTCTAAATGGGTTACAATGTGTTTAAAAATGTACAAAGCCTTGGGAGAAAAAAGAAAGAGGGTATAGACATTAGATAGATAGATAGATAGATAGATAGATAGATAGATAGATAGATAGAGATTTAAAATAATACAGTCCTTAAAAGGAATAAAGTAGTGTAAAAGAAAAAAGCTATATAAAGATGGAAAATACACAGAGAGTTTATATCCTGTATGTTATTGTGTTGTCTTTGAATTTTTTTTGGGTGATAAGACACACTGGGTTATGAAAGCTGATAGATTAAACCAATCTATATATTTTAAAAATATCTTGACTTCAAAATTTAAGTCCAAAGGTATATTGCTTTGGGAGAGAGGTTACACTACTATTTCCACAGGAAAAGAGAGGCTGTGGAATCATTCCTGCTTAAATATGATCAGGTTTGATCTACGAAGACCCCCCCCCCTGAAAATCCTGACTACTGACATTCAAAAAAACTACAAAACACATAACATATAATTTACCTGCCCAAATATAAAACAAAAAATCATTTTGGCTAACTTGTGAACAACACACAGTCTATACTTGTACTAATGCAGATATGTATGTTACCTTTAAAAGTTTATATATTTTCAGAGCAAGGGAAACAGACACTGATGAAAACAAATGGCCCAGATGATCCAACAGCTCAGAATGTTTCTGTTGCAGTTTGTAAGTTCTACATCCAGAACAGCTCCAAGCCTTCTAGTTGAAATGATCCAGTCTAATAAACTACTCCAGCCAAGCTTTGACCATTATCCTAAGTTTTCTCAGGGTCCCTCAAAGATGCCAGTACCTCCAGAAAAAAAATAAGTAGTCTAGAGAATAATTCCCACATTCCCAAAAGATGGGTTATAGATGTTTATTTTCATTTAAGGGGGGTTTGTTAGAGGTTGTTATTGGTCATAGTAAAAAAGAAAGCTAAACAAAAAAATTAAATTCAAAAATCTCTTTCTAAAGGAAAAAAGGGATAGAGAAATGATAGGATAAAAGGGTAGACTATTGAATCTGCTTTTAAACTTAAAAAAAAGAAATGATAGGATAAAATGATAGATAATTGATTCATGTGGCAGGATGCAAGATTAACTCAAAAAAAATCAGTAACCCTCCTATACACAAATCATAAACAGGCTGAGAAAGAAATCAGAGAAATATCACACTTTAAAATATCTGCAAATAATACAAAATACCTTGGGGTAACTCTAATCAAACAAGTGGAAGACTTCTATGACAAGAAATTTAAGTCCTTGAACAAGAAATCGAAGAAGATATCAGAAAATGGAAAAATCTCCCATGCTCATGGGTAAGTAGAACCAACACAATCAAAATGGCAATCTTACCAAAAGCAATTTAGAGATTCAATGCAATCCTCATCAAAATCCCAACACAATTCTTCACAGACATGGAAAGAACAATATGCAACTTCATATGGAAAAACAAAAAACCTAGGATAGCTAAGACAATCCTTTACCATAAAACAACTTCTGGAGGCATCACCATCCCTAACTTCAAGCTCTACTATAAATCTATAGTAATAAAAACAGCTTGTGTATTGGCATGAAAACTGACATGTGGACCAATGGAAACAAACTGAAGATTCTGACATTAATCCACACATCTATGAATACCTGATTTTTGACAGAGAAGCCAAAACTGTACAATGGAAAAAAGAAAGCATCTTCAACAAATGGTGCTGGCATACATGGATGTCAGCATGTAGAAGACTGCAAATAGATCCATATCTATCACCATGCACAAAACTCGAGTCCAAGTGGATCAAAAACCTCAACGTAAATCCAGCTACACTGAATCTGATAGAAGATAAAGTAGGAAGTAGCCTAGAATGCATTGGCACAGAAGATCACTTCCTAAATGTAATACCAGTAGCACAGACATTGACTCTACTTTTAAACTAAAAAAAAATAGAAATGATAGGATAAAAGGGTAGATTATTGAATCCACTTTTAAACTAAAAAAAGCTACTCGTCTTAAATGTTTTACATTGGTATGAATTTTTGTTTATTGATACAAATTTAAATTAATTTTGTTATACTATGTATGTTTTTACTCTTGTTTGGGTATTGTTTCTGCAGCTCATTTAAAATGTAATGTATCATTGAGAAATACAGATTAATAGTCTTCTATAAGAGTCAAACTTATAGTCATATTAGGTGTGTTTTCAAGGTCATAAACAAATATATTTAGATAGATGAATGGTCTTCAAACATTTCAAAGACATACAGAATATGACATTTAAAATATTTTAATAAAGTAAGGCTTTTCATGACAGTGAGACACATCTGCTCCTGATAGTACCAATTTGCTTGAAAGGAAGATGATGGGCATTAAAGAAACTCCATATGGAGTTTGATTTGTTTATGGCAAAAGCTAGCCATTTGGGCAAAGAAACTGCCCTCTCCTCAATTGCTGACAGTATGCTGTCCAACTGGACAAGCAGGACACAAAGAAAAGAGATTGCCCAACTTTGCCAAGACAAGGTAGAACAGTCCTTCAAAATTTCCTGCTTCAGAGAAAAGTCTGTCAAATGATCTAGGCCTGTGTGCCAAAATGAATGCCCCAATGCTACAGAAGAACTTTTGGTGACTGTCCAGGCAGCCAGATGTCCCTGTCATTAGGTAACATTTCACCCTTCTGGGGTCTTTGATGGAGTAAAAAACTAAATAATTGGACTTAAAGTTTTCATGAGTTATGATAAAAAGGTTAATTGGGTATAAAACTTTATACTCATAAAGATAAGATAAATAGTATTTTCTCTAAATTTGCCAGATACATATTGACTGGATATTGTTACTGCTATTCTTACTTAGTAGCTGTTTTTGTTGTATGTAATTTTACTATGCTAAAGTTAAAACCTTCCCTTTAATTAGACAAAAAGGGGGAAATGCTGTGGAATAATCCTTCTGTGTGCTGTAAATATATATTACTCTCACTGGTTGATAAAGAGCTCACTTTCCTATAGCTGGGCAGGAAGAGATTAGGAAGGGCAGTCAGACACAGAGAGAATGCTAGGAAGAAGAAAGGCAGGGTCAGAGGAGATGCCAGCAGATGCAGAGGAAGCAGGATGTGTAGAAAATAAGATAACAAGCCATGAGCCACGTGGCAGAGGGTAGATAAGAAGTGTGGGTTAATTTAAATGTAAGAGTTAGCTAGTAACAAGCCCAAGCTATCAGCCAAGCATTTACAATTAATAATAAGTCCTTGTGTAGCTATTTGGGAGTGCTGCTGGGATAAGAAACTATAAATTGCACAGACCTGGGTAAACTTTAAATTTTTAAGGGCATTTTTTATTAATACAACAGGTCTTTTACCTGATGAAAGAATAGACACTGTGCCTGGATCCAACACATGACACTGGTGGTGTAGGAACAGAACACAAATTAGACTTTGTTGAGCAGGAAGCCAAGAGTTCTTTGCTTCCAAATCCTCATTTCTTCCTGGACCATGGATGGCATCAGCATCTCCTGTCCCCAAAAACATATAACTAGGCAAAGGACCCAGGTAAAGCATAGGTCTTCCTTGCCCCACTACACAGAAAGCTTGAGCTTTCTTATCAAATGCCCTTTATGTAACTGACAACAGCATTTACAACTTTCACAGAGCAGGGGAAAGATAAACACTTCTTATCAAACAATATTAAGCATCCATAAAAGCCATCTTCCACATGGTACCAGTTCACAGGGACCCCCTGGTCTTCCAAGCGCTTCTTGTAGAGCAAGACATCATCCCGGAGGATGTCATTCTCACAACTCACCAGAAATGTCTTAGGGAGCTGAGAAATGATCTTGTCATCTGCTAGGACAGGGGAAATTTCTGCACTCCAAACATGTTTGGTTTCTAGATAGGCAGCCTCATTAAAAGGTGCAAGAAACTCCGGTTGTGGATCTTGGCTCCAGAACCTTCTGGGGATGTTGTCAGAGCTGAGTCATTTCCTATATTTCTTCCACTTCTACAGTGGTATAACAGCACCTGTCAACATGGCATCTTTCCAAGAGAGGTCAATAGTCAGGTATTTACATATACAATTAAACATCATGTCTCTGGTGAGGAATGGCACATTTTTGCTCTGCTGATGTGATGGTAACTGAAAATTGATAAAATTCACAACTGGTTGAATCAGGACTTGAGCTTGGATCTGGGGTAGACTGGGAATGCTGGGTAAGATCTGCATGACATTGGCCACAGCCCAACCTCCAATACTCTCTCCACAGAGAACCACCCGGGATGGGTCCACCCCAAAGGATTCCAGGTTCTTCAGGAAGTAGATGGAAGCATTCAGGCAATCATTGGCAAGGACAGGGTGATGGTAGTCAGGAAGCTTGCGGTATCTAAGGAGGAAAGAGCAAACACAGCAAGCTTCTTTACAAGGAGGTCACTGGAGGCCATTTCAATCATCGTCATCTACTCTCCAAAGGACCAAACCTGACTCCATCCTCAGAGTGATCCTAACAAGTAAACATGGCAACCCCCACTTTTCTGTCATGGATTTGAGGAACCATGAGGATCAGGGATCCCAGGATGCTCCATTCCCACCAACACTGTGCTTCCCATAGATGAGCACACCCCACACAGACTATGGAAAGTTCAAACATCATTGTCTTAGAAAACCAGCAAAGATCCAGGAAAGGCTACTGCAGCCTTCTGGTCCTACCTCTTCCTGGATTCATCTTTTCCTAATGTGATGGGCACATGGTAAGCACTGTTAAGAACCAACCCTTAACACACTTTAAATCTACACCAGTGTTTATAATGAGGCATTTGTTCTTTTTTTCCTGAGGTTAAACAAAAGTTTCAGGAGATTAGGCAATTGGACTCCTTAGTGAGGAGTTCAGACTCCTGCACAAGGCTGCTTTCAGAAAATGACTGTTAGTCAAGCAGCCAGCTAGACTTACAACAACACTGATTACTTTGAGCACCATACAAACACTGAGGAAACGACGCAATAATTGTGGCCACTTGCCAGTAAAACACAACCCAAGCTCTTGAAGTTGCAGCACCAGCCAAAAGTGTTTCAAACAATTTGAATTACACTTTCCTTCCAATATGAACCCAGAGAATGGGAATATCCCAGGTCATCTGCCTAGCAGAGGGACTCTGGCCTAGTACAAAAGGGACAGTAGAATGATGCCTCTCATAAACACGATTGTATATGAAGGTCTGCTGACACTGGAGCAACTCTCTTTTCTGATTAGATTAGCAAGCTGTTGTGCTCATTGTGGGAGCCAGCTGGGAGGCATCTCCTTATGTTGGCTGCCTCCTAGGTTTCCAACATTAGACCTAACAAACAGCTCTGACTAGAGGGTGTTTTCTGGCTGCTTTTGTAGAGCAGACCGAGCAGGCCACCAGAAAGAAGTAGTGGTGACAGTGACAGCAGAGAGTGCAGAACCACAGAAGAGCTGAGCCATGACAGTGGTAGAGCCACAAGGGCCACTGATGGTTTGACAGCGATGATGACTGGCCCTTGGAAGAAGCCGGAAGCCTTGAGAACAGTGGTAGCAGCGTCACAGGAACTACCCAGTGTCCAGGACAGGAGCAGAGGTGAGGCCTCAGCAATGGCAGTGACGGGGAGCAGAGAAGCAGTGTTGACAAAAGAACTCAAATCCAACAGCAGACAGACAGTAGGGGAGACAGAGGCAGCAGTGGCCACAAGAGTAGCAAAAGCAGGAGAAACAGCAACCGTAGCTTTAAAGGGCAGAGGGTGTTAGACACTCCATGTCAGGAACTGTGAATGAGCTATTGTCAAGGCCTGGGGAATTCTGACCTCCTAGACCTACAACAGGAGGCGTATATACAAAACACCCTAAGGTCAGGGATTCTTTCCATGATCTAAAGTCAACCAGGCCATTCCCAAGCACGTATAAGTCACCAAACGTCTCAGGCCACTCACCCCACCATCAGTACCACTGAGTCTGTCTTGTGGGCCAGGAAGCTGCCTATGCTATGATAAATGTCTGCAAGAGAAAACACAGGCCAAAGCAGCCGTGAAAAGCATGACACTATCAACTGTAGCCCCAGGGACAAAAGCTGCTCTGATGGGCCTGAGTATCTGTCTCCATTCCTCTGACATGACCATGGCCAGCTCTGCAAGGCAAAGCCATACATCATCCCCCATCTCCTGAATATGGCTTCAGTGGACCTTAAGGCTCACTTTATATGTCATTGGATTTTCTAGTAGGGTCAAATGAGGACCTGGAAGATTTGTAAATCTGAAATGGACAAAGTAAAGATGTGTATGGCAGGACAGGCCTAGAATACTAATAATTTTATATATTTGTATTAACTAGGAGATAAGTGATGGCTAGATGGGACAGGTAAGTCAATAAAATAGTATATCTGAAGTCCTAGGAGACAATTCTGTTAAAGTTAGTAGGTACCACATGCCACCTTTATCACAGAATATGCCAAATGTTTCCCCAACTCAGCCCTGTCTATTCACAGCTGCTGACATACAGAAGGGCTGGACAGCCTTGCCCATCATCTACCCAAGCTATCCAATCTCTCTGATTCAGCATCACGGGGAAAAGAACTCAAGCCCCACACTTTTGTCTTTTTTTTTCATACCTACCACTAAAGAACATTTTATTTAATGGGTTTTTTTTGTTCTGTTTTGTTTTTTTACTTGCTTGTTAGCTTGGCTTTTTGTCCAGGGGCCCCAGCTGACCCCAAACTGGTAAACCTTCTGCCTCAGTCTTCCAGAATGTTTTTTAAGCCTGAGCAAGCAATAAGAAGACCAACAGTCAGCAGCTCAGTATGTCTGCTATGCAGAACAGTTCAGAGGCTGAAGCATAGTAAGGGCAGGAGGCACAGGTGACCGGTGGACAATATGGTCTAGGGCTTAGGGAAGGCTGGAGTGATGAGAATGGCCTGAGGTATATTTTTTAAGGATTGTTCTAATGGATAGAGAGGACCAGGCTATGCAGTGAGAATTGGAGCAAAGCTACCACTTTAGGGGTGCAGAAATGAGTGTGGTAGTGAGCAAGAACAGACAGGTTTTCGTCATAGTGGCCCAACCAAGCTGAGGGAAGCACACGAATTTGGGATCATCATGAGACAGACAGAAACAGCTGATGCCTCTGAATCAAAAGGAATGGGTGGAAGTACACCCAGCAGCAGGACAACCACAGGGGATGCTGCTGCCCCGACCTGGACTTAAAGTACAATAGAAAACATTGTCGTGGAGACTATACCATTGACTGCTATGAACCCAAGCCTTCAACCCATCCTCCCTAACAGAAGTTCCAACTTCCGCTTGTCCCTCCTCCCCAAAGAGATCCTCATGGGAATATGTGAAAGACTCTACCTGTTGTGAGGACCTTCCTCTCCCATCCCACATGGAAGCTACTCACTCAGGCTACCAAACAGGGTGCCTCCTCCATGGTAGAAGATGATACCTCGCTGGAGCTTGGAGGACACTGCCTTGGGCTGGAACAGCCTCACAGGGATTGTCCCAAAATGCATATTGGTCACCACCAAGGTAGGGTCCTTCTTTATGACCAAACTATCATGAAGAAACTAGATAAATCTTGGCATGGAGCAAATTCTCAGCTTCTCTGGTATATCCCCCTGTTGGGGGCAAAAGAAGGAAAGTGAGGTGTAAGAGAGTGCAGAGTGGGTGTGTAGACACGGAAGCCACCTAGTATTGCTCAGGTGTACTTACCATTTCTCATCTGCCTCCTGTATATGCAATAGACTCAAGGGGACATAACTGGCTGCAGGCTTTGCCCAGAAATGGGACTGGTTTTCAGAACTTTGATCTCAGAATTCCTATTGAATGATGATGTTTCTGTGATACGAGTGTCTGTACCCTCTGAACTCGGGTTGAAATGCAATTTGTCATTGTTAAGAGTTGGGCAGTTTGAGTGGTTCTGGGGTGGTATTCTTGTGTGTGGACTAAGTCCATTATTGAGGAACTTGGATGAGTATCTCCAAAGCAGACTCTTGAGAAGTGAGATTCCTGGATATTCTGTTTTACACAAATGCTGTGGGATGGTCTGTATGTCAAGTGTGTTGCTGATTGGTCAATAAATAAATCACTGATTGGCCAGTGGCCAGGCAGGAAGTAAAAGTGGGACAAGGAGGAGAATAAAGCTGGGAAGTGGAAGGCTGAGTCAGAGAGACACTGCCAGCCGCCACAATGACAAACAGCATGTGAAGATGTCGGTAGGCCACGAGCCATGTGGCAAGGTATAGATTAATGGAAATGGATTAATTTAAGCTGTAAGAAAAGTTAGCAAGAAGCCTGCCACGGCCATACAGTTTGTAACCAATATAAGTCTCTGTGTTTACTTGGTTAGGTCTGACGGCTGTGGGATTTGTTCCGACTGTGGGCCAGGCAGGAAAACTCCATCTACAAATGGCGCCCAAAGTGGGGCAAGAGTTTCCACCTAAAAACTGAGAAAAAAGATTCTAAAACGGAGCTAAAAACAGTTCCTAATTGTCTCTCTCAAATGAGCGGCAGCTGCCGGTTTGAGCTACTTGTGGGTTCCTAGTGTGTGCGCTCGACCTGCAGTATGGCAGGAATGAGGCCTCTGCAAGTGGCACATTAAGCTGCGTGGTGGATTTGGCCTTTGCTGGTACAAAACAAAAAAAAAAAGGTTTCTGGGCTGTACGCTGATAAAAGCATAGACCCAGGATAGCTCCCAGAGCTGGCGGAAAACGTACTACTGCCATGTTGGGAAGCTGAGGTGGGCGGAGCCAGCAGCCACAGCTGCTGCAGTTTAAAGCTATAGATTCACAATAAGACAGATTCAGATGTAATAGTTTACAATGTGTGTAAAATATACGTAGGCTTGAAAGAGACAAAAAAGGTGATATATACAGTTAGAGAAACAAATACATAGTTTTAAAAAATAAAGTCTTTAAAGAGACAGTAAAATTAATATAAAAAATAAGCCACATTAAGATGAATATTACACAGAGAATCTGGATTGTGTTGTCGTTGGGATTTTTAACTGCAGAAAAACATTTGATTGTAAAAGCTGTTGAGTTATGCCAAAATGTATATTTTAAAGGTACCTTGACTTCAAAATTTGGATGTAAGGATGTGTTGCTTTGGAAAGGAGACTCTGCTTTTGTTCCCACAGAAAGCCAGAGGCTATGGATTTGTTCCAGATTAAGATACATCAGGTTTGACCAGCCAAGACGCCCTGAAAGGTCTCCGATGACACCATGGCCCAGATGATCCAACATCCAGAATGGTTTGAAGGCAACTGGCTCAGATGATACACCCTCATGGACTATTCCATAATCCTAAAATTTTCTTTGTGTCCCCATAAGATACAGCACCCACCTCCAGCAGGAGGTAGTAAGAGAAGCTACGCCCAAATTCCCAAATTATATGTAATTTTACTTTAAGGTTAAAACCTTCTTTTTTGAGAAAAAAAAAAAAAGAAAGGGGAAGTGCTGTGGGATGGTCTGTTGTTGCTAAAGTTTTCCTGCCTGGCCCACAGTCAGGACAAATCTCTCTCACCCGCCAGTCCCAAGCCGCTCAAACCCGACCAAGTAAACATAGAGACTTATATTGGTTACAAACTGTATGGCCGTGGCAGGCTTCTTGCTAACTGTTCTTACAGCTTAAATTAATCCATTTCTATTAATCTATACCTTGCCACGTGGCTTGTGGCTTACTGGTACTTTATATCTTCCTTGTCCTGATGGCGGCTGGCAGTGTCTCTCCCACCCAGCTTCCTGTCCTCTCTATTCTCCTCTCCGTTAGTCCCGCCTATACTTCCTGTCTGGCCACTGCCAATCAGTGATTTATTCATTGACCAATCAGCAACACATTTGACATACAGACCATCCCACAGCACTTCCCGTTTTCTTTTCTTAAAAAGGAAGGTTTTAACCTTTACACATCTCCAAAGTCAGCTTGGTATATTTGGGAATTTGGGTGTAGCTTCTCTTACTACTTCCTGCTGGAGGGGGGCGCTGTATCTTATGGGGACACAAAGAATATTTTAGGATTATGGAATAGTCCATGAGGGTGTATCGTCTGAGCCAGTTGCCTTGAAACAGTTCTGGATGTTGGATCATCTGGGCCATGGTGTCATCGGAGACCTTTCAGGGGGTCTTGGCTGGTCAAACCTGATGTATCTTAATCTGGAACAAATCCATAGCCTCTGGCTTTCTGTGGAAACAAAAGCAGAGCCTCCTTTCCAAAGCAACATATCCTTATATCCAAATTCTGAAGTCAAGGTACCTTTAAAATATACATTTTGGCATAACTCAACAGCTTTTGTAATCAAATGTTTTTCTTTAGTTACGAATATCAAAGAGAACATAATCCAGATTCTTTGTGTGGTAGCCATCTTTACGTGGCTTATTTTTTTATATTAGCTTGAGCCTATTGCTTTGAACTGCAGCCTTCTAAGCCTGAAACGGCGCTGGTGCTGTGGCTGCTGGCTCCGCCCACTTCAGCTTCCCAACATGGCAGCGGTATGCTTACTGCCAGCTCTGGGAGCCATCGTGGGTCTATGCTTTTATCCAAGGAGCATGTAGCCCAGAAACCTCTTTTTTTTTGTTGTTTTGTACTAGGAAAGGCTAAATCCATCAAGCAGCTTAATGTGACACTTGCAGAGGCCTCATTCCCGCCATACCGCAGGTCGAGCACGCACGCTAGGAACCCGCCAGTAGCTTAAACCGGCAGCTGCTGCTCATTTGAGAGAGACAATTAGGAAGCTGTTTTTAGCTCCGTTTTAGAATCCTTTTTTTTTTTTTTTTTTTTTTAGTTTTTAGGTGGAAACTCTTGCCCCACGTTGGGCGCCATTTGTTGCTAAAGTTTTCCTGCCTGGCCCACAGTCAGGACAAATCTTTCTCACCCGCCAGTCCCAAGCCGCTCAAACCCGACCAAGTAAACATAGAGACTTATATTGGTTACAAACTGTATGGCCGTGGCAGGCTTCTTGCTAACTGTTCTTACAGCTTAAATTAATCCATTTCTATTAATCTATACCTTGCCACGTGGCTTGTGGCTTACTGGTACTTTATATCTTCCTTGTCCTGATGGCGGCTGGCAGTGTCTCTCCCATCCAGCTTCCTGTCCTCTCTATTCTCCTCTCCGTTAGTCCCGCCTATACTTCCTGTCTGGCCACTGCCAATCAGTGATTTATTCATTGACCAATCAGCAACACATTTGACATAAAGACCATCCCACAGCAGTCTGTATGTCAAGTGTGTTGCTGATTGGTCAATAAATAAATCACTGATTGGCCAGTGGCCAGGCAGGAAGTAAAAGTGGGACAAGGAGGAGAATAAAGCTGGGAAGTGGAAGACTGAGTCAGAGAGACACTGCCAGCCACCACAATGACAAACAGCATGTGAAGATGTCGGTAAGCCACGAGCCATGTGGCAAGGTATAGATTAATGGAAATGGATTAATTTAAGCTGTAAGAACAGTTAGCAAGAAGCCTGCCACGGCCATACAGTTTGTAACCAATATAAGTCTCTGTGTTTACTTGGTTAGGTCCGACGGCTGTGGGACTGGCGGGTGACAGAGATTTGTTCTGACTGTGGGCCAGGCAGGAAAACTCCATCTACACACAGACACACTTGCATTTCCACCAATGCATGATACATGACCTCATTTCTAACACCATGCACTTGACTTCTCAAACTGCAAAACCATAATACACATTAACTTCTCTGGTCTGTGGTACTGTTAGAGCAGAAGAGAAAATACTAAAACTTTACCAGAGATAAAACCCAGTGTGTGGATGTGTGCAAAGAAGTCCCTGAATGGAACAAAGCCAACTGTGAAAGGCAAGGGACATAACTTCATTCATTCTTTCCCTCTATTTGGGACTAGTTATACTTGACCTGTAATGCAAAGACAATTTGTCATTACATCAGCACTCATCATTGTAAGTCCAGAGCTCTGGGTTATGAAGGATTCCCTAAGCACTGTTTGTGTTCAATGTGAAGGAGAAATGTGACTTATGTGGCAGATTCCATAGTGGGTAATCAAAACACAGGGCTGAATATTTACCACAGGTGTTTTTGTGATAATATATATACACTAATTATAAACAAGTCAATATATTTGCCAATATAAACTATATTGCAGAAAACAGTACAGGGTGTTGCAGTATATATGCCTTACAAGAGGTAAGGGCTGGCATTGGGAAAGGGAAGAATATTAACTGTGTACACAGGTCACAAGCATGCTTTCTGAGTGATTGATGCTATATTGTGATAGTGTTAATTATCAATTTGTTAAAATCTAGAATATGAGCCTCTGAGCATGACTATGGTGGATTGTCCTTGTTGCATTAATTCTGGAGGGAAGACCCATTCACTGTGGGTGGCACTATTTCCTTGCTGTGCTCCTGAACTGTGTATGTGGAGGAGAAAACATTGCAGTGTGTGTTCAGTGTTCTCTCTTCCCACTTGTGGATGCTTGACCCACTGCTTCAAGCCCCTGATGCCTTGACTTCCCATCCATCATGGCCAATGAAAGCAGAATAGATGTACACCAGACGGCATGGACAGGAATTTCTCATCTCTCTCCTCCTTCCCAAATGTCTGAGGAATTCACTGTAGACTTTCTGGTCACTGCTGTGTCTCCACTAAGAGTTAGGACATCTGACATTAATTCAAATTCCCTGCCTCCCATATGAAGCCAAACCAGTCTTGGACAGCCAACCTAGCTGTCCAATGCACCCATGCCGAAAAGCTACCTAAATATATCACATGGGTGATTTGATAAGCAAACAATGCCCGCTCTGTGCTCGGGACAAGGCTGAGAAAGTAGTCCCTAGCCTCAGATCTCACATCAATATAAAACACTTGGAGATGAGAAATTACGAGGAAAGGAGAAACAGGCTGTTGTTGAAGGTGTTCTTAGACCTCTCAGGGTATAAGCTTTCAGCTGGTCTGAAATTGCTTTCTCAGTTCTCAGGAAAAAGGCATGGTAGGCTGTAGTGGTGATGCATATCTGTCATTTCAACCCTCGGGAGAAGGAAGCTGAGGGATTGTGTGTTCAAAGCCAGGCTAGGCTACAACGTGAGACTCTTCCAAAAAGTGGGGTGGGAGGTGGGTGACAAAGAGAAAAGGGGAGGAAAGAGATGGAGGAATAAAAATGAAAGGAAGAAAGGAAGTGAGGAAGGAAAAGAGAGAGAAAAGGAAGAAACAGGAGACTTCCCCCAAGTCAGTCTTGGAAGAATACAGAAAGGATGGGATGGAGAATGGAGGAAGACGAAGAGAAGGAGAAGGAAGCAGTGAGCTACAGATAACACCTTTAACCCACAGTCCCCCCATAACAGCAGACTCACCAGTGTGAACACAAACAGTGCCAGACATTGAATAACCCTGAACTTGACTGGATGCTGCAAGGCAGAGGGGATTTCCACAGTGAGAAAGTGCTGAATGACAACCCATACAAAGACTCCCAGGACAAAGGTAGACAGGCTTGCCAACAGCACCAGCCACAGAGAAGTCATGATCCTGAGGCCCACAGGACCTGCTCTTCTGAGAAATTCCCTTGAAAATATGTGTGAGGAGCACCTGACCCTGTTTTACGGGCTGTTGCCTCTACACTCTCCTTCCAGAGTTCATCTGACACATGGTCTGACCTGTCCACTTAGATAGCCAACCAATTGGAGCCAGAAGAACTTGTTCATCTAGTAACTAATGGACCATGAATCATACCAAGGACTTGAGAGGGGGCTTAAAAGAGTATCAGGATAGGACTCTTCCTACACTCCAGCTCCATAAAGTCCCAGAAGGAGGTTTGATATGGGTCATATAGACTCCCTCACCCAAGGCCTGGGATGAGCCCATTTTAGCACCAAAGTCTGCCTAAGGTAGGCAAAATCCTTCCCATCCCCAGCTCCTTGGTTCCATGCTCTCTCCCTATTTAGTTCTTCAATGTAGAATGCAGGGTCTGCAGAGACTTCTCTGGTTCTAGATGTCAGTTTGCATGGTTTTAAACACTTCTTTTTCTGCTTTCTCGGTCTGTGAGCTTCCCATTGTATGAACTTTTCTCTGAGCAGATAGAAACAAACGCCTTCTCATCACCAATAGGCACCAATGATGGAAACAAAAGCAATCACACCCAAGAGTAGTTTGGTGAACCTAGGAGTTTAATTGGTGTTATTTACAGGAACATGGGTAACTTATGGGTGGCTACAGTACTGAAGAAAATAAAATCTCTCTAAGCAACCGTTAACTGCTTTTGGGGAGGGGAGATTCTTCATGAGCCTCTCCCCACTCCATGACAGAAAGTTGAAAAACTCAATCTTGCATAGGTCTCCTTCAGAATTCCAGCTCCTGATAGGTCTAGAGGACAGTGGCCATGTCATGCTACAACAGTCTTACACATGCTATTAATTTTCAGAAAGTATAAGGTGGCGATGATGAAAGTTCCCACTGGGGAGAAAATATTCAGAACTCAGAGAAGGCTCTGACACACAACAAATTCACTGCAAGTGTATGTCAAGCCTATTTTCAAAAATGGTTCTGATCATTACCCTCCCTCCTGGAAAAAGAAAATTGTATGCAAAACATTATCCACACACCATTCTCAGAGAAGGAATCAGGCTGGATGAAGTCCAGTTCCTTCTGGAATCACGGGACCCAAAAGATGGACAGTCTGTCCAAGGACTCTCAAGCTGTATGACCAACCCCAGATGTGGCTAAAGGTCTGCCTAATGCAGAGGCCAGAACAATGGGGCAGGATCTAATGGCTGGAGCCTTATACAGGCTGTATCCTCAGGGTCTAGGGAGGGTTTGATAGAAAAGGCCTAGAGAGTATTCCTCTTGTGTATTCACTTGTGTAATTGTCATTCAAAAGCACATAATATTTACCATCAGAACTACTTCTAAGTATACAATACAGTAGGCATTAACTAAATGGATCATACAGGACAGACCTCTCTTAACACTGACACTACACACCTTGAGCTCCCCTCCCTCCCACACAACCATGATTCCACTTTCTAAGAGTCCGCTGGCATAGACACCTCATAAATGCAATTACATAATGTTTGCCATTGCCCAACTGCCTCATTACACTTAGCATATTGTCTCCATAGTCTTTCCATCCTGTAGCATATGGCAAGGCTGCCTTCTTTTTAAGGGCTGAATAGTTCACTATATGCATACCACATTTCCTTTCTATTCCCCATGAAGATCCTAAGGATGGACACAGAAGTTATGTACCTGCTAGGCAAATGCTCTACCACTGAGCTACAGCCTACCTGTTTTCTTCATCCATTCATCCATGGACAGACATTCATGTTGTCTCTACCTTTTGGGCACAATGAATTGTGCCACTGTAAATGTATGGGTATGCAAATGTGCACTTAATGATAGGTATATAATTTTTTTTAATTTACTTTCTGTGTATGTATGTGCTACCCACAGTGAACATGCAAAGTTCAGAGGACAAATTTTTGAGAGTTGCTTTTCACCTCCCACCTTGTTGAGGCAGGGTCTCTCCTGTTGTTTGTGCTAAGTACCCCAGGCTACAAGTTTCCAAGCAATCCTCTTGTCTCTACTTCCCATCTTACCGCAGGAGTGCTGGGATTACAGATGCACAGTACTGCCTCCAGCTTTTTTTTTTTTTTTTTTTTTTTTTTTTTGGTTTTTCGAGACAGGGTTTCTCTGTGTAGCTTTGCGCCTTTTCCTGGAACTCACTTGGTAGCCCAGGCTGGCCTCGAACTCACAGAGATCCGCCTGGCTCTGCCTCCCGAGTGCTGGGATTAAAGGCGTGCGCCACCACTGCCCGGCGCCTCCAGCTTTTTATGTGAGTCCAAGGAATTTAACTAAGATCACCAAACCTGAGCAGTTAGTGTTTTTACCTGATGAACATCTCAAAGTCAACACACCCAAGTAGCCCAGCCCCCAAATCAGGGTGTCAAACATCTCTAGCACTTCTTCATCACACATATACCCCAGTCCACACATACCAAAGACAGCTGCTCTCCTTACAACAGAAACAGTAGGTGTACTGTTGGATTCTGAACTGAATATTAATAGACTCATGTAGAGTACTTTCTACTCAGTCTTCCATGCAGAACAATGAGTGTGACGGCCTCCCATGCTATGTGTATTGGTGGATTCATTCTCATTCTCATAAACCATTTCACCATATTCCCAGAATTTCTGCTGTTGGGTGACATTTGAGGCTTTGCCAGTTATCAATCATTCTTGTTTCTAAACACATAACTTCTGACTGCCCTGCAAACATGAATCTGGAACCTTGAAATGTTTGTTCTGTTCTTTTGTCAGCTGAAGGTAAGACTTTGTCAGAGAAAATGCAGATAAAGCTATTCCAAGAGATAAAAGTGCTAATTCCTGCCCTAGAGCCTCACACAGCAGGCTCCTGAAATACCTGGAGTTTTGTCAGAAAACAGTATCTGCAGATTGCAACACGAAGCTTAATCTATGCTACTATGAATTACTATGAGAAAGGGTCCATGGCATAAGTAGAACCCAAAGGAAAACAGGAATTGCAGACATAAAGAACAACCCCTACTCCTAGGGCCCAGGCAGAGCCTCATAGGAAGATGCTGATCTCCATGCCATAGGGCTGAACTCCAGATCTTGCTGGAAAGGGCATATGTAACTTCCAAAACTAGCAAAGAAGTAGATTTGTTATGGTATCAGTAGTATTTGCTAGTGGATAACCCACACACACCCAAAATTTCCATCTCTTGGGTGCTGGAGATAGCCATTAGCTCATAGTTATTTTTGTGGAAAAACTCTAAAATTAATCCACTCAAAGGAGTTGGAAGGACTGGACTCCATATACCACAAGAGATTGAAATACCACACACAGTGCAGAGCTGGGCCTGGAGAAGCACAGAGAGCAAGAAATACCAGCAGAGCACTACAGAGGGAAGTAAGATAATTAGCCCGCAGCTAGCAGTGCCTAACATCTGGATGTGACAACAACAGAGTCAGAGGACATGATAAAGATCAAGGAGAGAGAGGGAAAGCCCAAAAGAGGCCCAGTGAAGCCCAGTGCAGTGGGGCACACCTTTATCCTAGCACTCAGGAGGCAGAGGCAGAAGGATTTCTGTGAGTTCAAGGCCAACCTGGTCTACACAGTGAGTTCCAGTCCAGCCATGGCCACATAGACCCGGACCCTGTTTCTAGGATAGAGATAGATAGACAGATGGAGAGAGAGAGAGAGAGAGAGAGAGAGAGAGAGAGAGAGAGAGAGAGAGAGAGAGAGAGAGACTGTGCACACACCCAAACCCACACCATCTAAGACATACTATGATGGAAAAAACTTCACTGAAATAGTCCATCCATGTCACAAAACTAGTAAACAGGCAAACAACATAACCAATAAGCCCAAGACAAATGGGGAGGAATTACTATCTAAGGTTAAAACAATGTATTTAAAATGTTTAATTTCAATAAAAAAAAGTTATAGAACATGCAAAGAAACATTCAAGTCGATCTGCATAGAAGAGACCATGGCTTTGGGAGGGCACTGTGCCTGCCTCCTGGTCCCTGTTGAATCAACTTCCTTTTTAACTCTACAACAAACCTGGTTCGGTCTGCCTTGTGAACTGGGCATCAAACACTGTTTCTCTTATCTCCGGGTCCTTTACTATAGATTTTACCTCATGTCTTTCATCCTCACCATAACTCTTCCCACAAGTTCCAAGACTTGGGACCTCATAAAGGGCTCTCAGTCCAAATCTAACATGCATTCTCCCTTGAATCCAGACCACTGTGAGAAACAGCAAGCCCACACCTCCATCTCTCCCTCTTTTATCCAATTTACCCACCAAATTAGAGGCTAATATGGGCGCATATTTGTCCTCCCTTACATGAGCAAGTTCCCACTGACTAGTCATCTCAGCCTCAAATGCTTTTCTTACTACACACAGCAGAAGCCAACAACCTTCAGGGCAGATTATGGATCATGTGTTATTCCCAAAAATCACAAAATTTGCTCTAAACCTTCAACCATTCTCAAGGCATCTCTACTCACTGAGCAGACCCACTCATCAAATGGTCATGTCATTTCATACTACTTACAAGAAGACATCCGTCCTGGATTTTCCGCTGTGGAATCCTCACCCAGACATTCACTCTAGATAGAGTACTCTGATTTGGTTGCAAAGACCATGAAACCACTGACAGGGCAAGAAGGCACACTATCATGTCACCTAAGGGAAAATGGCTCAGCAGTTAAGAGCACTTGCTCTTACAGGTACAGGTTCAATTTCCAGTACCCATATAGTAAATCACATCCATAACTCGAATTCCAAGAGATCCAATGCCGTCTTCTGACCTCTGAGATCACCAGGCACACTGACACGTACATTAGACATACATGTAAGCACAACACCCATACACAAAAAAAATAAATAAATAAACCTTAGGTGACAGAAACTTCATGAATCTTGTAAGTTCCAGCTTTCCTGCACATTGAAGTATGTTTACTTCTTGAGTCTTGAGATCCTCCCATCTCCCTCCTCCAAGGGCACCGGGATTTGTCAGCCTCAATTATTCCCATGAGCCAATTTCCTATCCTATATATGTATACATCTATAGACCAATCGGTGACAGAGATGCATACTGGAAGAAACAATCAGGAAACTTCAAGGTATTTTGATAATGCGGATAAAACTATTTTGTATTTTGTTGGTCTTTGGGGGGCTGGTTTCTGTGTTGGTGGTGCCTTATTTTTTGTTGTTGTTTTAGATCACTGATCTGGTTTTTGCAGCACTGAAGCTACAGTCTATGCTTCATGCACATTAGGCAACAGATCTATCACCGACCTCCAGCCCTGCCCAATCTTCTGTTCCTGAAGAGGACTCTAACACAGCCTTCATGATCTTCAAAGACATTTTAGCCAACCTTGTGCTTGCATCTGGCTCACCTTTATAGTTTGATTCCAGGGTTGGCTAGCAACCTCAATTCCACCTGAAATTCTAATTCCTTTCATCATATGCATAACATAGTCAGTGGTCCTTGGAATTAGGACATAAATAACTCTGTTGACTGTGTGGTAAAAAGCTAGTTATTTTCTCTTTAGGATGAGGACCACAAGGTTGTTGACAACCACAATATTTTGGTGGTTTGTTTGAGGCAGTGTTCCACACTGTAGCCCAGAGTGTCCTCAGACTTCATAATCTCCTGCCTCCCTATCTTGAATGCTTGTATTTCAGGCCTGGAAGCTGCTGTCATTTCTATTTCAATTATTCTAGAGGTTATGATCAGGATTGTTAAGCAAAAACTAAATACATACACAATTAGATAAGAATTAAATAAATTGAAGATAGATGATAGATAGATAGATAGATAGATAGATAGATAGATAGATAGATAGATAGATAGATAGATAGAAGATAGTAGATAGATAGATAGATAGATAGATAGATAGATAGATAGATAGATAGATGAGTTATAATTTAAAATGGTGGGTGAGAGCAGGCAGACATACCATGGGAGAGGGCTCACATGGAGATTTATTGGGAGGAGGGAGAAAAGGAAGAGGGGGGCACAGAGTGGCCTCTGGAGATGAGAAGTGGTGGGAAGATAAGAAGAGGGGGATTGCAAGTAGGGCCCACCTTTTATGAGAGGACATAGCACATGTGCACAAGGACCAGGTAGCAACATAGTGCACGTGCACAGACTATGTTGTGTACCTACCTGAATGTTAGCAAGCACATGCATGCAGGGAATGGCCGTGATTGGTGATGCATCCTGTTAGGTCTCCAAGGGCATACTAGTGTAATGCCTGAATGCTAACATTCCTCCCTTTTGTTTATTATAAAAAGGTGAGGAGTTAGAAGAGGATGGCAGGTGAGGCGGGGATGGCAGGTGAGGCGGGGATAGCAGGTGAGGCGGGAATGAGGGCACCTTAAGACTGCTTCCTGCTGACTTGGGGGGCCTGAAAAAGCTGGGGTTCTTGGCCACATCCTGGAGTAGCTGGTTGTTTCACTGCTGTCCAGGCTCTGTGGAACCGGCACTGCTTAGACCTGGCAAGATGCTGGCAAGACAGAAGATAAAGTTAAGTTTAAGGGAAAATATTTTTCCTTATGTCCTAGCAATTGAGGGAGGGGAGTTCCAAGATCAGAGAAAGGTGGGAAAGGCTTAGCCTGTTGATTAATAGTACTTAATTAAGAGGTGCATCTGGCCGGGCGGTGGTGGCGCACGCCTTTAATCCCAGCACTCGGGAGGCAGAGCCAGGCGGATCTCTGTGAGTTCGAGGCCAGCCTGGTCTACAAAGTGAGTTCCAGGACAGGCACCAAAACTACACAGAGAAACCCTGTCTCGAAAAACCAAAAAAAAAAAAAGAGGTGCATCTGACTTGTTTGAGGTAGATCCAAGTCAACTCCCTGAAGCTTACAAGAATTCTTTGAGTTTGTAAAAAGATAAGTTTTAGACATATTAGCATTCCCACTATTTATAATCTGTACTGAAATTTACATTGTAGAAACTTACACCTTTGAGTCATAGGGGACCCAGAAATGAATCTGGTTGAAAGCATTAACACTTTTTGTCTAGGAATGCTAGCATTCAGGCATTACACTAGACTGCCCTTGGGGACTGAGCAGGATACATCACCAACCACATCTACTCCCTGCATGCATGTAACATTCAAGCAGGTACTTGGCCAGCCCAGGGTCCTACTACATCAGTACATAATCTGCATGCATGCACTATGTTGCTACGTGATCTCTGTGTACATATGCTGCATCCCCTCATAAAAGGTGCATCCTGCCCGCCTCCCCCCTCTTCTCTCCTCAGTTCTTGTCTCCAGAGATGCAATCTGCATCTCTTCCTTCTCCCCCACCCTTCCAATAAAACCCTCCATGTGATCCTGGTTGCATGGTATGTCTGTCTGCACTTGCCCACCATTTTAAATTATAACAAATATAGATAGATAGATAGATAGATAGATAGATAGATAGATAGATAGATAGATAGACAGATTTGTACTAACTTCCTAGGGAGACCAAATAAATGTATATTCTCCTCAGATAGGCACTGACAGCAGAGTAAAAGTACAATTCCACCAAAGTCCAACTTTTTCAACTAGTGAATTTATTGGCCTAATAGAGCTAAGTGAGGGGTTGTTCATAGGAGCAAGGGTGACTCCAAAAAGCTGCATCACCACAAAGTCCCACTCCATCATGGATAATAACCTCATGGAAGCTACGTCATGGAGTCCACCATTCGCTTAACCTTCCACTTCCCAGGTAGTTCTCAAGATCACCTGCAGACGGTATGTAGGGAAGCTAGAAGAAATCCTAGGTAAGGGCTTTATCTCTCTGTCTCTCTCTTTCTGTCTCTCTTTCACACACACACACACACACACAGAGAGAGAGAGAGAGAGAGAGAGAGAGAGAGAGAGAGAGAGAGAGAACTGCCATAAAATAAAACTAGAGCTTTTAGTACTAAACAAAAGAAATTATGACAATAATTTTGCACCTACCTATATCTAAACAGGAAGCAAAAATCTATTTGGGCATTGGCGACAATGCCTACTTAAATACCATTCTAAGGCCCGTGTACAAGAATACAGGGAAGCCATGGAACTTCATACAAAGAAAGGAGCAAAAGCAAGTACAAAATATTAAAGGATTATGAAATTATAAATTATGAAAAAAATAAAGGATTATAAAATATTGATGCTATACTTTCTAAAAGCTACATTACACAGCACCTGATGCTCAATTAATATTAGAAACCATGGTCACTAAATTGATCCACTGATGATGTTAGTTAGCACCCTTATCATCCCATCTCTCAATAGTGCCACAGTGGGGCAGTACTTTGGTGAGTGACCCTTCTGAGGAGACATATTATATCCAAACCACAAGAGTGTGTTTAGATTTTATAAGCCCCTGAGTATGGTGATATTTTATTTGTACTGAAATGTGATTCTATTTGTATGTTAATAAATAAAGTTGCCTAGGGGTCAGAGGTAATAGCAAGCCATAGCAGAAGCCAGGTGGTGGTGGTGGTGGCGGCGGCGGCGGCGGCGGCGGCGGCGGCGGCGGCGGCGGCGGCGGCACACACCTTTAATCCAGATCACATGACAGACAGATCTCTGTGCATTCAAGGATACAGCCAGCATGGAGACACATGCCTTTAATCTCAATGCCAATCATAGAAGACCTAGAGGTCTGTATAAACAGGCAGTGACCAGGAGGTCATGTGGTTGGGTTTACAACAAATGAGAAGGCAGAATAGAAAGTCCATAAAAAGACAGATACACAGGAAGTAGGTCTCTTTGTGAGGGGAAGGATGACAGCGGTAGCGAAGGGTAAGAAAGGCGGTTTTAAGTCTCAGCTCTCAGCTACTGCTCTGACCTCTTGGGCTTTTAACTCTGCATTTGGCTCTGTGTTTCTTGTTTAATAAGACTGCTCATCTACACCTGGGTTCAATTCTCAGCATCCAAACAAGTATGCCAGTCAGAAAATCATCATTTATCAATTTATAATGAAATAAGTAATTTAAACAAAATCATCAGTAGATACAATTATCAGCTGAGTGGCTTGGCAGTAGCTCAGTCATAGAGCACTTTTTTAGTACATACCAGGCTCTAGGCCTGAGCCCCTCCACTGCCAGTCAAAATTAAACAACAAAAGATTAGCAATCATGATGACACCTATTCTAGTCATCATAGACCAATAAAAACAAACAATATACTTTTGTTCTGTTAGGATTCTAAACTACAAAATTCCCATAAACAGCTAATAAATTATACCCAATAGCAAATGGTCAGCCCTTTAGTCATATATCACATTATATAGACTGAGCAGGTTGTATTGAGAGGTCTGAACTTCCTCTATTTTACGATGGGATGTACATTTCCATTTCCTGAGAAAAAAATGTGGTTTGTTTCAAACAAAGGACCATTAGTCATCAGCAACCCTGACGGCAGAAATGAGGCAGAGAGCATGTATAAGGTCTGAGTCAGTCCCCAACAGTATCTCAAGACGAGGACCAAAAAAGGACAGTTCCTGTAGTCTCCCTGAAACATGCCCAGACTTGCCCAAGCATGTCCAAAGATTGAAAAACTAAAATTTCAGCCAATCAAAATTGTACTAATGTAAATGCTGCTTGTTTAATCAATCATGTTTCAGATGACCTAACTCTTCCTGGAATTACCCTAGTTATGATTAAAAGGAACCTGCATGCTCCTCTTGTGGCCTCCATTCTGTACAAATGGTAGACCCCACATGCTGGTTGTTTCTGCAGAATGAATGCATTTTGTTCTTGCATACTATTTGAATCTGGGGTCTTCCTTCAGAAATTCTCAGGCCTGTATAGTATTTATGTAAGAGATTCATGGATTGCCCTGGGAAGGGGAAGTGGATGAGATCTCCATGAGCAAACTGGGGGTAAGTGGGGGCAATAGAGGGTAAGGGACGGGGGATGAAAACACAAGGGAACAGGATGGTCAAGCTGGAACAGGGATGGAGTGGGAGAGCAAGGAAAAAGATACCATGATAGAGCGAGACAGGGAACAGGGAGAAACAGAGTGCTAGGGAAGTTCCCAGGAATCCACAAGGATGACCTCACCTTAGACTACTAGCAATAGTGGAGAGGGCACCTGAACTCATCTACTCTGGTAATCAGATTGGTGAATACCCTGTCATCATAGAGCCTCCATCCAGTAACTGATGGAAGAATATGCAGAGATCCATGGCTAGGCACCAGGCCTAGCTCCAGGAGTCCAGTCAAAGAGAGAGAAGAGGGATGCTGTGAGCAAGGGGCATCAAGATCATTATGGGGAAATGTACAGAGACAACCAAAGCAAACTAGTGGGAACTCATGAACTGTGGACCAATAGCTGTAGAGTCTCCATGGAACTGGACTAGGCCCTCTGCATAAGTGAGACAATTGTGTAGCTTTCTGCTTAAGGGACCCCCTGGCAGTGGGGTCAGGATCCATCCCTGGTGCAGGAGCTCAGTGCCTATGGTGGGATACCTTACACAGCCTTGGTTCAGGGCAAGGTGCTTGGACCTGCCTCAGCTGAATGTACGAGGCTCTGCTGACTCCCCACGGAAGACCTTGCCTTGGAGGAGGTGGGAATGGGAGGGTGGGTTGCGGAGGGGGAAGGCTAGGGGGTGGGAAGAGGGAGAAGAGGAGCATCTGTGGTTGGTATGTAAAATAAACAGAAATTTCTTAATAATAAAAAAAGAAGAAGAAAAGAGTTGGCTTGGTCATGCTGTCTCTTCCCAGCAATAGAACAGTGATTGAAACACTTAATATGTAACTCACACAGAAAGCTCACTAAAAGGACTGCATCACAGCAGAACCTTTGATACCATAACACTCTTTTGATCTTGTAGCACAGAAAGCAGAGGGGTCATGTGATGAGCCAGAGTTCTGTCCATGGAGTAACCATGATTGTGGAAGCCCACAGTGACTTCAGCTTGTGGCTTGATTCCATCTTGACTTAAGGTCAAAGAGTTCAAGCTTGCCTTTGCTCCTCAAGGCTGAATAACAAGATGTTTGGCCAAAGGCGTGGTTACTAGATGTTTTGAGAATTAAGGAGGTGTTTACACTTGTTTGATCTTTGAAACACTGTAAGGAAATATTTTGCCCCCTCCCTTGCTTTAGTGCATAAAAAGACTTTGAGAAATAAATTCGGGGCTGCTGCAGCATTCACTGAGAGTCCTCCCAATTCTATCTTCTGTCTCTGTCTTTTCTTAATCCTCACTCCCCTATTTAGGTGCTATTCGACAGGTTGGCTTTTCCCAACACATAGTCCTCTCACTGGACAACTTTGAGAAAAATTAGCAATATGCAAGTCCACCATGGACTTATATTTAATGCCACTATGAAATAACACATACAAACTATACACACACACACACACACACACACACACACACACACAAATACCAAATATGTAACTATATGGAAATCTAAAGAACACACATTCATGGATCTTTTAAAATTATATTTATATATCTATTTTTATTATGCATATGAGCTTCTACATACTACAGTGTGAGTAGGGAGATCTGAGGACAACATGTAGGAGTTGGCTCTCTCTACCGCGTGGGTCCCAGATATTAAACTCTGGTCCTCAGATTTGGTACAAACACTTTGACCCACTGAGCCATCTCCCCAGGTCTGTACATGAAATGTATACATTCCTATCGAGGACTAACAAACTTTCTCTACGATCTGGCTCCATCCTGGACCCCAGCAATACATAAATGGTTCTGAGAAGTATGATCATCCTGTTGCTGGGAATGAGACTGAGATACATCACTAACACAAGCAGCTTTTCGAGGTAGACTATCAGAGGAACCAAGATCACGTAGCCCTGCCCTTGACATTCACAGAAAAGGAATACAGCATCTATCACAGTATATGAAATCATGAATACCAATTACCTAACTTGTTCCTCAAACTTACTTTTCTTTCTTTCTTCCTTTTTTTGTAACTTCTATATAGGATTTGACCCTATTTAAAAAACATTCATACCAATATTGCTTCACAAAGGCAGACAGGAATTACATGACTCACGAAAAGTTTTGTGGAAAACCAAATGTCTTAGAGTTACTATTACTATGATGAAACAGCATGACCAAAAGCAACTGGAGGAGGAAAGGGTTTATTTCACTCACAGTTCCATATAACAGTTCATCAAAAGCAGTGAGAGCAGGATCTCAAGCAGGGTGGGAACCTGGAGGTTCTGCTATGAGAAGTTGATGCAGAGGCCATGGAGGGGTGCTGCTTACTGGCTTGCTCCCCGTGGCTTGCTCAGTCTGCTTTCTTATAGAACCCAGGACCACCAGCCCATGGATGGCACCACCCACAATAGGCTGGGCCCTCTCCTATCAATAGCCAATTAAGAAAACGCCCTACAGGCTTGCCTACAGCCTGGTGTTATGGAGGCACATTGTCAGTTTGAAACTCCCTCTCTCTGATGACTCTAGCTTGTGTCAAGTTGACATAAAACTGGCCAGCACATCAACTACACAGAAATTGTCATCAGCAGAACTAGGCTGGAAATATAGAATCCCCCAGTCATCCTCACACAGCCTAATATACACATACACTCTGAGGTAGAAACACCAGGTCAAGTATCACATAGGTGGTGCCCTAGACAGTCTAGGGCATGAAGGATGTGTAGTTAACCAAATCACCACAGAAACAGAGGAGAGAATTTGAAGTAATACGTAAGCTGACACCAAATACATAAAATTAAGAGAAATATTAGTATGCTTTAAGATAAAAAGGTCTACTATGGCAGCAGATACATGATGCAAAAAAAACTTTCATAAAACAGCCTAAGTAGACCCCAAAATTTTTATTTTTATTTATTTTTTATTTCACCATATAAAGTAGTAGAATTCCTCCTGGCATTTCATATATTCTTTTTTAGATAAATCTCTTCTTCTCCTCTCTCTCCCACCCCCAGTTAAACCCTCATAAACCCAGAGGGGTCTCCCTTTCATTTTCATATCACACTTGCCTTCCAAATCCCTCTCCCTTGAAGCCTCTTTCTATCCTCACAGGCCTCTTTCTCCTTTCCTGGCATCTAGCCACACTCCCTCCCTCATAAACACACATATATAAAAATTAAAGGCTAGATCCACACATGCAACAGAACGTGCAGTGTTTGTCTTTCTGTGCCTAGGTGATCTCACTTAATACAATATTTTCCAGTTCCGTGCATTTTTCCTGAAACTGTCAAATTAGTATTTTGATGGTATCTTACCATTAGATGAGCCGTGGGTTGCTATACAGTGCTCAGTGTAAAATGCTGTTCAACATAACTTAACCTCACAGAACACAGAGGTAGCACCATGTCCAGCTTCAGCTACAGCATTCTGGGCTTTTATTTTGAGCCTTGCATCTCCAGAACCCTGTCACACACACACTGGAGATGCTGAAATGACACACACACACACACACACACACACACACACACACACACACACACACACACACACATGAGAACAGCAGATCTGAAATCCCTGTGGACCAAAGGGCTCACATTACCTTCTTGAAAACTTTATAAGCTCATAACTTCATATAATGCTGATGACTTCATATGATTATGTGAAGCACTGTGACAGTTTCCTATGGGGGTATAATCTATAAGCCAACACCAACCCGGTCCACATAAATTTAGAAAGGACAATTTTGTCACGGTGAAGTTAATGCCTGTTGGTACAATGTTTAAAGCACGTTATGTATTTCCATATAATTTTCCTGGGCCACCACCAAATAACAAATACCACTAAAAACAACCCTACAATTTTTGCAACATGTGTATAATAGAAAATTTAGCAATTTTAGACATACAGGAAGAGGAAATCTAGGAAATTATGGAAAACTTGTTCAATTTCAGATATAACCTAAATGTTCCAGCAAGCAGCAGCACAGGCAGTAGCCTCATTATCCACACTGACCCAACAAATCTCTGTGCTGTTATGGAAACAGGGTGATTGACAAAAACACCAAGAACAGCATAAATATAATTTAAGCCACATGGTGAATGTCATGGAAATGAACTTGCAAACTCTCAGGCACTACATAACCCAGAACAGATGTCTAGTCCAGTGTGATGGAACACAACAGCTACCGGGAAGGGGCGTGGCGAGATATCACAAACGGCACACAAGATAGGCCCTTCCTCCCAACTTGATCCACCGGCAATAACAGCGCAAATAGGGCCATCCAGGCCTTCTAGGTATTCAGCACCAAAAGACTGCTCATTGCTAAAAATTCAGCCTTCAAGAGGAACTGGTGATAGTTTATTCTGACATGTCAATCACATAAGTACGCAATGATTATAATGCCCAAATGTGAGTTAGAGGAGAGCCTTTATACATACCTGGACATTACATCACCATCAGTTTACCATATTCTTAAAGACATTACTCCAACCATAGACTGTCACCCCAGAAATGTAACAACTACACTCACAGTTGCTAAAATTCTCTCCCTGGAGTAGGACATCTACTCCCTCCTCATAAGGTCCTAATGACAAAGCAAAGTGTGATCCCACCACATCCTACCCTGGGATGTTTTATGGGCTTCCTTATTGAGCATGAGTGAGGGGTTACTGACAGGAGCCTGGGTAACTCCAAAGCAGCCCCACTGGATAGTCTTCACCTAGAATGAATGACAGGTTTCCCGTAGCTGCATAGATGGGAGTCACTCTTCCTAGTCTTTCCACCTATGTATTTTTGTCCCTCCCACAGATCTGACGGCTCATGCAATTACAGCAAATTTTCATATAGAACACTGGGAGAATT
This sequence comes from Peromyscus californicus insignis, assembly GCF_007827085.1. Taxonomy (NCBI): domain Eukaryota; kingdom Metazoa; phylum Chordata; class Mammalia; order Rodentia; family Cricetidae; genus Peromyscus; species Peromyscus californicus. Next base: position 7,671,696 of record NW_026294573.1, read on the forward strand.
AGCTGGAACCTGAGGTGATGGTCCCCTGGCTCTTCCCACCCTCCTCTTCTATAAGGGAACATCAATAGTCAACATGCAACTGGCACATGTAAGGAATTCGTTTGCAGTCACCAAGCATGCAGATGCTACACAGAGTGTACACTCCCCTGCATTGGCAAGTGGCATTGAAGGAATACACACAAAAATGAATAGTCTCACAGCTAATGGAGAAAGTCCTCAAAGCACACACATCATGTGCAGATTCATAGTCTAACTGGAACCCTCTGACCTGAGTTAAAACTGACTAGGGTAACTTGATGGACACGATTTTGGTCACATCCATTGTTCTTATTGTTAGAAATTGGGTTTGGGTTTGCGTCATGAGCCTGTGTGTAAGTAAGAAAAGAACAGTGTGTGATTCCTTTTCTTGCAAAGCCAGTGGACTCTTGCTCTCAGATTCAGAGGGTGGAATGTTGAGCTCAGGCTGTGTGCTGCCTCCTTTACTCCACATCATGTAAAACAGCCATTTTTCAGGATGCACCTTGCCCAGAGAAACTACATTTTGACAAGCAGCTTTTGACTCAGATTTGAGTGGGAACATAGAAATGGGATGAGTCTGCACCTTGGTGGGCACATGAACAACAATGCCTGCCTGGCACTACCTATGAGGCACAGGCTGAGAAGTAACTGATTCCTAAAGGTGGCAGTGGTGCCACTCTGTGTCAAAGTAAACTAGGGCTATAGGACAGAATGGACCTACTAATGTATCAAGAAAACCAGGGCCAAGAATACAAGGGTCATACCAGAAAAAAGGGTACCTGCAACACTCTGGCCTGGGCTTCCAAAAGAGGGGGACACCTAACACTGTGATAGTGATGGCAACAGTCCCACTGACCTGTCACCTGACCACCTAGTACCTGCATCAACAGACAGTCCGGCAGAGAACTTCTGACGGCGTAGGGGCTTTGCCTCATCTCAGTCTGTACTGTTGGCATGGCCTACTTGAATCACCATACAACTGGACCTACTGTCCTTCCATCTGCCCATTGGCCCTTCACCCCTACAACCTCCACAGTCCCCTACTTCACTTCTGCAACTCAGCTCTACGCTGAGACTCAGCTCAAACTCGTGACCCCAAAGCGTGACTCTTGGGCAGCATTCCCGCGCATTGTTATCTTATTCCAACAGAGACTCTTTTTATGCTCCTATCAGTTCCTGACTCCGCTCCAGTCAGACAGCTTTGAAATTTCCTGAACTCCGCCACGGCCTCTTTATATAGATACATTCACTGTGCAATGTGTGAGCTGGGAGCTAATAGTAACAATTAAGAGTGGACTGAGAGAACCTGGCTTGGAGCTGGCTTCCAAGGAAATCAGAACTACTTCACAGATGAAACCATTGTGCCTTGTAAATGTATCATTACTCAATAAACTGCGTTGTGGAAAGACACAAGTGCGTTTGTTTTTTGATATAGCTTTCTCAGGACTGGTAGACCAAACCCAGAACTTTGCCAGGATGTAACACAAATGGCCTCTAGACCAGTTCTCAACAGAGCCCTGTTCACCTCTGGAACTGCATGAGCCAGGCTTTCCCTGTCCACACTTTCCTCAGCATTCTCATCCCCAAGCTCCTACTAAAATGGTCTGTTAAGCTCTGCCTACAGGAGTCTGGAGCTTTTCTCATCTGCAACTCCAAACTCTTGCACATGCCTCCTACAGAGCAGCTCCAAAGGCCTATGAACCACACGATCAGGTTTATCACAGCATCAGCTCCACTTCTTGGTACCAGCTCTGCACTGGCTACTTTTCTCACAGGTATGACCGAAAAAAAAAAAAAAAAAAAAAAAAAAAAAAAAAAAAAGCAGCTTAAAAGAGAAAAGCGGTACTTTGGCTCATAGTATTTAAGGGATGTATTATGGCAACATGGCTAGGAAGGCTTGGCAACAGGAGCACCGGGCAGCTGGTCACATGGCATGCACAGCCAGGAAGCAGATGGGTGGGAGCACTAAAGTCACTTCCCCCTTTCTATTTAGTTCAGAACTACAGCTTACGGGACAGTGCTGCCCACACCGAGGTGAGTCTTGTCCCCTCAGTTAAATCTTTTAGGGACTAGCCTCACAGAAATACCCAGAGCTGCGTTTCCATGGTGGTTCTAAATCCTGTCAAGTTAAGAATTCAAGATTAACCATCACTCTACCAAATCACCTGCTGAATGGACAAACACAGAGTGTGTATACCCATACAATGAAGTATTATCCACTCATGAAAAGAACACTCTACATCATAGATGAACCTTAAAAAACATGATGCTAAATGAAAAGGGTCAATCACAAATGATCATGTGATGAATGACCCCATTCATCCGAAAAAATTCAGAATAAGAAAATCCATGGGCAGAAAATAGATGAATGGTTTTTATGAATGTTCATGTCATTCATAAATGACACATAAATGTCACAGCATTGGAAGGATACTTCATTTTCAGCTATCTTGTTATGGTTGGGAACTTAAGTCACAGATCATCTTTGTTTCTCTTATATGTTGTTATTTTAAAAATTCAAGTACTAGAGATATATCTCAGTAGGTAATGTGCTTTCCCAGCACACACAGAGTCCTGGGTTTAATTCTCAGCGTCACATAAACTAGGCATGGAGGCACACACTTGTAATCCCATTTCTTGGGAAGTGAAAGTAGGAGGATCAGAAGTTCAAGGTCATCCCCAGCTACATAGAGAGTTCAAGCCAGCTCGGGATACATGACAACTTTTCTGAAAAAATATTGAAGGACTAGAGATATGGTTCTGAGGTTAAAAGCATTTGCTGCTCTTGCAGAAGACCTAGGTTCAATTTCCAGCACCCACATGGTAGTTCACAACCATCTGTAATTCAAGTTCCAGGGAATCCTATACCCTCTTCCGAACTCCTGAGGTATCAGGCATGCACAGGGTATAGACATGAACATTCATAAAGTAAAAAAATAAATTTAAAAAAAATTTAAACAGCTGGGTCACACACCTTTAATCCCAATACTAAGAACAGATCTCTATGAGTTTGAGACCAGACTGGTCTGCATGGTTTGAGTTCCAGGACATCCAAGACTACATAGTGAGATCTTGTAAAAAAAAAATTTTTTTTAATTGAGCAAGCATACATAAAAATTGAGAAAACTTCATCATTAACATTTGTATTCCCACTACACAAATTTTATAATTCACATTTTACTCTAATTTGTTCATCAGCCACAGAAAGTTTTCTTACATTCCTTCCAAATCAAGCCTCTCTCCAGTCTACCCAGAGGCAACCACTGCCCTGAGTTTTCTTCCCATTCTGGGTTAATTCTGCCCATTTCAGAACTTTGTCTGACTAGAAGCATACAATATATTTTTTGTGAGATCTCTCACATAAAATAATGTCTTCAAGATTTAATTTTTATTTCAGAATTTTTATATATAACATATATATTGCATAACATATATGTTATATATAACATATATAAATAAATATAATGAATATTTATTCCTTATCAATAAGTCAGTCCTTTCTTTTGATAAATAAAATTCCAAAGCATGATATTACAAGGTTGTTATCCATTATTCTATTAGTGGATATTTCAGATATTTCCAACTTTGTTATATTATTATTTTTTTCACAACTTTATAGGCATATTCTTATATATCCTGCAGAAACACCTAGTGTGCTAGCTATCTTTGTCAGCTTGATGCAACCTAGAATCACTTGGGAAAAGAGTGTTAATGGCTGCTTTGTGTTGGCCTGTGGGCATGTCTATGGGGAATTATCTTGATTACACTAATTAATGTGGGAAGACATAGCCCACTGTGGGCAGCACCATTCCCTATGCAGGATATCCTGAAATGTATAAGAGTGGAAAATTGGGCTGAACACAAGCAAGCAAGTAAGCATGTATGCATTCATTTCGTTCTGCTCTTGATGGATATAATATGAAAAGTTGTTCAGTTCCTGCCTTAACATCCCTGGAATTTTCAGCTAAAGCAATCCCTTTTCTCCCCTAAGCTGCTTTTTGTTAAGGTCTTTTACCACTGCAATGGAAAGGAAACTAGACACCCAGTATCTTAGTTAGGGTTTCTGTTGCTGTGAAGAGACACCATGACCATGGCAACTCTTATAAAGGAAAACATTTAATTGAGGTGGCAGCTTACAGTTTTGGAGGTTCAGTCCATTATCATCATGGCAGCGAGCATGGCAACTGGGAGTATGGCAGTGTGCAGGCAGACATGGTGCTGGAGAAGGTGCTTAGAATTCCTACATCTTGACTTGCAGGCAACAGGAAGTGGTCTGAGACACTGGGCATGGCTTGAGCATATATGAGACCTAAAGCCCACCTCCACAGTGGCACACTTCCTCCAACAAGACATCTACTCCAACAAGGCCACACCTCCTAATTAGTGCCACTTTCTTCAGGGGCCATTTTCTTTCAAACCACCACACCCAGGAAAGGAATTAGTGAGTCACAAGTTTCTATCCTTGCTGGAAAGGGAGACAGATGCCACAGGACCAGTTTTGGGGTACTGATGACATTCTACTTCTTCAAAGGTGTGTTGTCGTAGGTGGCACCTGAGCTTCACAAGTTTGGCCGACCAGAATGCAAGGCACTGATGGGTGAATCTCAGATAGGCAAGACCCAAGGGCTTTGGCTCCAGAATGTCTCTTGCCACTGCTGTGCCTTTACATGTTTGCCGCTGCCATTTTTCTTTGGTATCTGGCATGGTGTGAATGGATGTGGGAGGGATCCACACTGCCTTTAGTGTAGCATGATTATCTCATGGAAATATCCCATTCTACTGGACATTTTTACCTGTGGATTATTATGAAGATGATTTCCTCTTTAGTTATATGGTTTATTTGAAGCAATGATTTTATATGATAATAGAGTTAGTTTAAATAGAATTTTGATGACGAAGAGTTTTAAATAAATGCAGTAAGGGATTATGATAGAGGTTAGTGGTGGGAAAACTAATATTGGTAAAGGTAGGATATAGTGTTGCCCCTGCTTCAGAGCATAGAAAATAGGATCAAGGGAGTGTCATGCAGCTAGGACTTACAAGTTTCTCTTGAGGAGTCATATAGACTGTGGCTTAGGTTAATGATAAAGGAAAACAACTGAGTCCCGAGAGTTATCTCAAGTTCTTTTTGATATTGGAAAATGTGTCCACAGGTTTCAGTGTCCATCATAGCTAAAACAAAGCTTTAAACAATTGATTTTATGTAATTAGAAAACAAAGAATTGGACAGGGCTCTAAAATATGAAAAGTGAAACTAGTAACCTGATTTGCTGGCAATTATAAAAACTACTGCCTGTGTAAATGATTGTGGCTGAAAGACTCCTGATATATGAGAAGTCTAAATGACAAATGTTTAACTGTATGTGGGTTCTTGGGGATAATTTGTTTTTCACCTGTAATACATAAAATGTTTAATCATTTAAGGGAAATGAGAAACATATTGTTTTTTACTTGTATTCATTGTAATCATCCACTTAAAAACTAGAATATAACCACATTGTAATTTTTATATTGCTTGAAAGATTTGGCTGGGGTAGATAAGCTGTAAGAAAAAAATAAAAAAGTGATAAGAAAGACATCAGAAAATAGTGAGAAGGAAGTTATCAAGAAACATCAGGGTAGAAGAACAGAACAGGAAAAGAATAGAGTAAGACAAGTAACAGAAAGAATAATAGAATGAAGAACTAAGCTTTGGCCCTCAGAAAAGTCCTCAGTGTCTATGTGTCCAATAGTCTGTGTACTCTGCATCTCCCCTTCAGTTTCTCTGACCTGCTGAAGGCTTGCTATTCATCAGCACCCTAGGTGAGATCCTGACATGTTGGAGGGGTGTGTGTGTGTGTGTGTGTGTGTGTGTGTGTGTGTGTGTTTCCCTTTTTGCCAGCCCCCAGAGAATTAAGTTTTACTCCCTCCGATAGAAAAGTCAATTGTGTGATTAGCTCACCGACTCCATGGCTCCCCTTCAATTCCTGAGTTGCTGAAGGCTGGTCCCTCCAGCAGCTCCTCCTGGCACTCCATTAAGCTGTCCAACTATGACCCATGTCTTCTTCTCAATGATTGTTGAATCAGTAAACACTTGGAGCAACTGACACAAGTGAGAAATCAATCCATGTAAGCTATTTGGTATGAGGAATACATACAAGACCACGATTGGCACATACATAATGTCAGGCATCATTATAAGCAGACTACATGTTGTACAAGTCATTCATTCAAACTGGATGTAGGAAATGAAAGTCTATCATCCCAGCTCTAGAGGCTAAGCCTGGAAATTCTCAAATTTGCAGATAGCCTGGGCTGCATGGTGGCACACTCCTTTAATCTCAGAATTCACGAGGCAGAGGCAGACAGCTCTCTGTGAGTTCAAGGCCGCCTGTTATTGCATCACCTCTTACAACCTTGTGTCAGATGGAAGACTGGCCAGCTGGCCCAATTGCTGGTATAAAACTGAGAACAGTAAAGCAGATGGGAAGCCACATGGATAAAGACCTTCTTACTCAAATCTGCAGGTAGGGAAGGGCATCATGCCAGTGAAGGGGATAGGATGGGCAAAGGCAAGAAAGCTTTGAATATTCAACAAGATACTTGTCCACTTTGCAATGAACTTTCTCACTCCTGTTGTGCATGCGTGTGCAAAGTCATGTGCACCTGCATATTCACATGAGGGTGGGATACAGGAATACCTGTGTGTAGCACGTGTGTGGAGGTCAGAGGACAGTCTCAGGTGTTGGTTCTCAGGTACCTTCCACCTTTTTTTTTTTTAAGATGGAGCCTCTTGTTGGTTTGGAAGTTTGCAGTGAGAGCTTTGGGAATCCACCTGTCTCTACTTCCCACCTGTAACAGATGGACCTGGGATCTCAAGAGAGTGACCATACAATCCAAAGGATTTCTGCAAGGCAAAAAGTTTTATTTCTGCAGAAGGGTGTCAAATCAAACAATTATGCACATGCAGTGGGGTGTAGGGGGTGTTATCTCTAATGCAAAAGGGTTCTGTGCCTCACTCTGAGTGATCAGACTCAGCCTCATATTCATACACTATCAGTTTCTAAGGAAACATGGAACTTGAGCACATATTGTGATTTCAAAAAGTGCTGACCCTGCAGGAATCTGAATTTCTGAAGTGGCTTCTTTAACATTTTAATGGAGTTTTGGGCAGTGATGATGATGATGATGATGACAAAAACAATAATGTTTATATTTTCCACACATCTCATCCTCACTGGAATTACAGGATTATAGGACCTTGGTTCTGAGCTGGATTTTTATGTGGGTTCTGAGGACCTGAACTCACTCAGGGCTTCTTCCATTCCCTACAGGCAAGAAATTGAGCAACATCCCCTGATCTGACTTTCCTCTTTTTATATATTTTTATTTTTTATTTGTGTTAATATGTGTGTGTGTGCACATGTGTGCCTATGTGTGGTTATGTGCCCTTGAGTGGAGTGCCTGAGGAAGCCAAAAGAGAGAGCCAGATCCTCTGGAGCTGTAATTACATGCAACTGTGAGCTGCCGAACATGCTGTTGGGAACTGAACTTGGGTTCTCTAAAAGAGCACAAGCTCTCTTAATCATCAAGTCGTGACTGCAGACCCTTGTTTTGTCTGTTAAAAACTGTTATTTTATATTTTTTTTTGTGTGTGTGTGTGTGAAAATTTACATGTGAGTACAGGTTTCATGGAGGCCAGAAGAGAACATAAGATACCCTGGAGCTGGTTACAGGCAGTTGTGAGCTGCCCAACCTGGGAGCTAGAAATTGAATTCAGGTCTGCTTCAAGGCCAGAACTCATTCTTAACCACTGAGCCATCTCTCTAGCCCTTGTTGATTCTTCCAACAAATATTTGAGTGTCTACTCTGTCAAGAACTGTCCTAGGCCATGAGGATATGTGAGTAAACAATATATTCTAGACACACTGAGTCTTAATCTGTTGTCCCTTGCTGTGAAAGAACACCTAAGACTGGATAGCTTACAAAGGAAAAAAGCTTATTTTGTAACAAGGTTTTGGAACTTAGAAACCCAAAAATCTGTGGCCACATCTGACAAGAGCCTTGTGTCACCTGAAACCATGTTAGAAATCAGAAGAAGAAACAGGAGAAGAGGAGCCATAGTTTACAATTGCCTGCTGCCAGGGTAACCATTGCAGTCCCTCAAGAGCAGGATGCACTCACATGAGAAAGCCGTTTGTCCATCCATGACATCTCTACCCCATGTCACCACCTCCCAACACTCCCATATTGGGGGGCCAGGACCCAACATGAGCTTTGGTTGAGACAAATCATAGTCAAATGCAACAAGTTGTTTACTCCAAAACCATGATTCTAGTTTCATGGAACACACACTTAGATGTCCATGCTATGCCAAGGTTTACTCTATGCCACACATGGTCCCTCACCCTTCATTCACTGTCTTACACAGCCTCACGAAAAGCTATGAAAAGGTCACTGTGACTATTCTCATTCTGCAGATGGGAAAAAAAAAACAGAGGCAAGAAGGTTTTAAGTTAACTCCATCAATATTGGCGCAGCTAAAAAGAGCAGGAATTTAGGTCCAGGAAAGCTAACTCAAGACAACAAAATGCCATTACACTGTGATGGAGTTCTAAGTTTTGCTTTGTAGACTTCTGTTTTGTCCTCCAGGTACGCAGTTAAGAGCACTTCCTGCTCATGCAAAGGATCTGAGTTTGATTCCCAGCACTCACAATGGGCAGCTCACAACTGCCTGTAACTCTAGCTCCAGGAGATACAGCACCCTCTTCTGGCCTCCATGAGTACTACATTCACATAATGCACACACATATACATATAATTGAAATTAAAATCTTTCTTTAGAAAATTTTCACTGATCCATGTTGCCACCAAAGGCCACACTGATTCCCAGGAGCTTGGCCTCTACCTGTGGCCTTCTTGGTGCCTGATGGCTGTGCTGCTACCTGGTCCATACAGACTTGAGTAAAAGCCACCTGAATCTAAAGCAAGAAATCCACAGAATCTGCTTAAAGGGCAAAGGGATTTATTAAGAAAGGAAAACTCACAAGACAGAACAGAGGAATTGTCACAGGGTCCTGGAAAAGTGAGGAATGGTCCCACGCTGTTCTTCTGCCTGAGATAGTCCCACATCCAAGTCCCACAAGGGAGTGAAGAGAGCAGCTTACGTGTATCTCAGGTCTTAAGGGTAGCCCCGAGCCACACCCCAGGGGCAGGTTCTTCAATGTCATAGATAGGTGGGACAGTTTCCTGCTACATCTCTAGGGGCAGTGTTTTAAGACCATAGACAGAGCAGCTATCCACTACACAGGGCCAGGGCATCATAAGGGCCTGAGCTGCACCCAGGGCCATGTCTGGGCCCATGGCCCTGCCACAGACAGCACCTGTGCTGATCTCCAAGGATTCTGTCACCATCAAAGGCAGCACAGATGCCCGGGATCTAGGCCCACATCTGGAGCCATGTGGGGGTTCAAAGACCTCGCTGCCATTGGGTCCATGCAGATCTAAGTAACTTACACAGCTACCGGGGGCCATGGTGTCACCTGGGCCTGGGCTGCCACCAGGGGCCATGTCTGAGTCTGTGACCCTGCTGCAGCCATGGTCTGTGTTGACGTCTATAGCTTCTGTTACCACCAAAAGCAGTGAGGACGGAGCTGCACAGAGTTGGCCCAGCACCTCACCAACTGCACCACTCTGGAGAGCTGGTCCTGCACTTCCCCAGAGCAGCATAGTAGAGCTGTCCCTGCTGGGTACACAGTACCCTATAGAGTGCCAGTGAGCTGGCACTGGGTATTCAAGAGTGGGAGATCTAGCCCTAGTCTGTCACACAGTGGCCTGGGTGAGGGAGAGATAACCCCCTGCTCCTTGCCCCTTTCTCTTGTCCCTTTCCACCTACTGTAGCAGCTATCCAGGAGAGGAGCAGGATTGCTATATCCTGCGGGGAGACCATCCCCCACCACACCCCAGCTCCAGGTATAGCCTGACTCCCTGAACAGTCAGGATACCTTTCCCTCCAGAGCTGAGCTATCCCAATGCAGCTCCAGCCAACAGAGCTGTCCTAGCAGCTCCAAGTATAGCCTGACTCCCAAACAGTCAGGAACTGACCCCACCCCCCTTCATCTGCCATGTGGAGGCATAGTTGAAGTGGGGAAATGCCCTCTCTCCCCTCACCCCTTGGCATCTGTGGCAGGTGAGAAAGCTGGCCCTGGGGCCACAAGAGTGGGAGAATTGGCTCTGCCTCTCACCAGCGGCAGCACATGGGAGAATGAGCATGACTCCACCTAGACAGCACACTAGAGCTGACCCTGTTGGTGTGAGAGTAGGAGAGCTATCCTGCCTTCTCCCTGGTATGCCATGTGATGGCAAAAGTAAGGGAAATATGCTCCCCTACCCCTTGCCACCTGCAACAGGCGGGAGAGCCAACCTCAGGGCCATGAGAATGGAAGAGCTGGCTCTACCCCTCACCAAATGCAGCAATCCAGAGAGCGGACCCTGCACTTCACCTTGGCAAAACAGTAGAGCTGGCCCTGGCGGTGTAAGTACAGGTGAGATGGACCCCAAGGTGCAATAGCAGGACAGCTGGCCCCACACCTTGCTGTGTACTACACTGGGTAAGCTAGCCAAGGCAGTGCTGGAGAGCTTGCCTGGGTGGTTGATGACAATGAGGGGAAGCTGGCAGGCTGTCCACACCAGATACCACTAAGGCCCAGAACCAGGACTCTGAGATAGCCCACCCCAACATTGACCCCATCTATGAAGGGGTCATGTGAAGGGGCCAGTCCTGCAGACTCAAAGCTACAGGATGTCCATGACACAGAGCAACAACAGGATATCCAAGAGGATTCCCAGTGACGGCCCAGTACTGAGGGTGTAGCCGAAGCCAGAGGCCTTGAACTAGACCAATAACTCACTGCAATGAACACTTGCAAATAAAGGTGTATGGACTAAAGGGTGACTCTCTGGACCACACTACAGCTTCCATGCTGAGACGTTTTTGTTGGTTGGTTTGGTTTGGGTTTTGTTTTGAGGGGGTTGTTTGCTTTACTTTTAAGTTTTGTTTTGGGGGGCAGGTTTCAAGGGCAGATGTCAGAAGTGAGGGAGGGGACAGGGAGGTGATGGGATCAGAATGCATGACGTGAAATCCACAAAGAATCAATAAAAAGTTTTAAAAAAAATTCACTGGAGTATGTACCCCACCACCTGGGTGGAGGCAGAAGCCAGCTGTAAGAGAGAAAAAAATACCTGAAATATTTCTAGGCACAAGCCAAATACAGAGTCTGCTGCTCAAGTTTCTACATCATCGTAAGCAGATGGATTGAGAAATCAACAATAATAATAATAGCAACTATTATCATCACTACTACCCCAAAGATAATTCTACTGAGTACTCATTACTGTACACACCTCACAATTCTAAGAAAAACAAAGAGGTCTAGTGTCTTGGCTCCCGGCCATCTTTGGGGTCCTGACACAAAGTTTAGGTTAAATAGAGGATAACTATGCATGACTAAGCAGTCTTGGTCAAGATGTGGCCCTCCCCAGTGCTGAGCATCAGTTTCTCTCTCCAGCAGGGTGGTCTGACAAGTTACTGGAACGGTGTGAAGTCTCTTCCTGAAAGACAAGCTCCCTCTCTGGCTGGCACCCGGTTTCAGCCTTTCCTTTTTCTTTTTCCCAGCATGAGAGTCCTGGGGAAATTCAAATTTCTTGAGGTCAGCCTTTTTTCTTTCTTTCTTTCTTTCTTTCTTTCTTTCTTTCTTTCTTTCTTTCTTTCTTTCTTTCTTTCTTTCTTTCTTTCTTCTTGGTCTGTAGCCAAGGGGAGGGGCACAGGTGTCCCCTTTCCCCAAGGGACAGGAACAGCAGAGCCATTTGCCTTCTGAACTCACAAATCTTAACCAGCCCTCATGTTTCCTTCCAAAACAGGGCCCTAGGGGGACAAAAAGGTGGAGAGGAGCTCAGCGATTTAGAGTTTGAACACCTAGGTCCTCCTCTCCCAAGACCTCCACCCCTGTGGCTTCACAGTGGGTACTTCAGGCACGGAGAGGCTTTGAAAGCAGCCATGGGAGGCAGGCAGCATCATACTAAGATTTCCGGTAGACATCTGAGAAAGCATGCACAGGCTGTTGGGCACATGTGGGTTTGGGGGAGGGGGAGTGTTTGTTTTGTTTTGTTTTGTTTTGTTTTGTTTTGTTTTGTTTTGTCTTGTCTTGTTGGCAGGGTCTAGCTGGCCTGGAACTCTCTATGTGGAGCTGGGGGCCTCAAATTTACTGTCTCCAGAGTGCTGGGTTTAAAGGTGTGCACCGCTACCTCTGGCAACATTTGAGATGCTTGAGAACTTGGGGTGCTCACAGCTTTCTTACAGTTTAAACAGTGGTCTTGTTGAAGACGCTCGTGTGCATCAAGCACGTTAGTAAACGGTCAGCAGAAGTGAGCACAAGGAAATGAAATCATGACTACATCACTTCCTAAAATCACTGCCAACAATGCCACCCCAGTCTATGGCGCTGTGCTACTTTTACACAATTTCCGTAGCATTTAAAGGTCGGATTTTGAGACGCACTGGCCCAGGATGAATTTGCTTAAGGGTCTACAGTGCCCTCTAGAGGTAGATACTGGTAACACCCCACTTTATTGATACCAACACCAAAACCCAAAACCCAGATTATTAAATCCACTGGCCAGGATTTCCAGAACCTAGAAACAGAGGGGCTTAGCCTAGAAGACACACAGCTGCTGTGTCTACTCTCCAACCGGACAGATGGACAGAAAAACAGACAGAAGCTCATCTTCGGGATATTCTCTGCCTCCCGCAGCCAGAGCTACACATATGTTTATTCTCTTACTGCATCTGGAATCAACTAAGAGCCATGCCTCTGGGTGGATCTGGGGTGTGAGGGGTTCCTGAGTTTCCAGAAAGGATTAAATGAAAGACAGAGAGCCTCCCACAGAGTGAGTAGCTCCTTCCAAAAAGCAGGGTTGCTTTTTCCTGCTCACCTTCACTCATGGCTGGTGAGAGCATAGGCTTTGTTGCTGCCAAACCTGCTGCCATCCTTTACTGACATCATTGCCCAGCTTCTACAACATCCCTGTGTGGTCTGAAGACCAGCAGCTCTCCAGGAATCCCAGGCCTTCAGTGTCAAAATGGGACTACTAAAGTATCCAGGCTACACACTGAACTGCTACAGGGTTCTCAGCCTCTCCCACATGTAGACAGACATTGTTGAACTACCCAGCCTACATCATGTGAGCCAATCTGATGAATCCCCTTTGTAATATATACTTATTTTATCAGTTCTGTTCCTCTAGTGAACCCTGATACACATGGTGTCTGAGCACACCTGGACTTAGGTATGGGTGCTTTTCTTCAATCAAAAACTAGAAACTCAAAATGCATCACTATAACGCAGGGCTTTGCACATGCTAGGTAAATGCTCTACCACTGAGTTGTACCTGCAGTCCCACAGTGGGATTTTAAAGCAATGCTGTGACGCAGACAAGCACAGGAATTAGTTTAGCAGCCTGGGACTCTAGTGGGTAAGGTCATGCACCTCCTCCTCTTCTAATAATGCGCTTAGCACCTAGCTTTTCCACCTACATGCACTATGCTCACACCCGTCTCCAAATAAAGTGCCTAGCAACCTCAGAACCCTCCGAAACTTCTGCTTTATCAGGCCACACATACTTGGATCTCTGAACAATAGCATAGATTTATCCACTCCTAGGAATAGTCTAATTTAGACAGTTTCTAGTCAAGACTATTCCCAATATATCCAATATGAAGAAAAAAAAAAGGGCAGCCATCATGAACCAATGTTGGGTGCACGTGCAGAAAGGCAAACTGTGTCCTTCAAGTGAACTTTCAGAGAGAATCCCCTATTTACCATCTTATGCCTGTGCATAATTGGGTAAGCACATGATTAAAAATCAGATGCATTATGAGAAGGGATACATGCAGTAGGAAGAATGAACATATGACTTAATCTATCAATCAAATTATAGAACCACTCAAACCACTCCCTGGGGTAACCAACCCCTCCTTCCTTCAGACCCTATAAGAAAGAGATCCTAGGCAAAGCCAGACCCTGAGTGTTCTCACTCTGATGATCCGCTGTCAGTCTGGACAGTTGTACCTTCTCTAATCTATACTACCCCTTCACTCCTAACAAACTGATTCCTTTGCAAATCTGTGTAGCCCTTTTTTTCAGTTCTTTGGGTAAGAGGCAAAGAACCTGGAGACACCCACACAGACCCCTACCTCCAGGAACAATTGTATCCTATCCAAGAGCCCATCCTCAGTCCACAGCCAGCTCCAGCCTCCATCACCATGTAACCACACCCCAGTCATACAGCAAATCTCCATCTTGCAATGTCCTTGGCCTTAGGAGAGGCAGGAGAAAAGGGGAGGAAGCCAGTGTTTCCCAATAACTTGATGTGCTTGGCCCAAAGTATCTGGGGAAGATGGGGTGAGGCTTGTGCCCCATCAGGACACCCTGATCTCACCAGGCTGTGGTGATGCATCTGCCTGCACCCCCTTCCCCAATCCATCTCACGCTGTGGACCCAGGCCAGGCCCTGTATGCTACAGTGTTAATCCTCCCAACTGCCCCAGCCCTGGGAGCAGATCCCTTGGGGTCACTACCAAGAGCCAAGAATTCTGAGAATTCAGGAGGGGGTGGGCAGCCCTCAAGAAAACAAGCCAGTGAGTTGATCCTTGGACCAACACAGCATTTCTATTCTCAGCCTGGGACTAGACCCATCCTCCTGGGGGAGAAGGCCAGGCAGGCAGGAGCAAAGGCCAAGGTACTCATCCGCTCCATCGCAGCCTTGGAAAAGCAACCCTGAGGGAGCAGCCCGAGGCTTTCCTGGGTGTGAGCCTCTCTGAGAAGCAGGATGGGGGTAAGCAGTGAGGAGGCAGTTTTTCTTCACATGGAAACTTGATAGGCTTTCAAACTCATAGGAATGTCCTCCAAAATGAATATGGCCTTTATTTCACAACCACACAACATTTTCTAGCATTGAGTTAAGCCTTGATAAATGCATAATGAGCATTGTGCCTGTTTTATAGGCCAGGAAAACGGAGTACAGAGAAGTGTCAAATATGAATGATAGGGGCTGGGTGAGGTGAGAGCCCACAGAAGTACATATATTTTTATATATAAAATGTATATATCTATAAATTTAGGGGTGCGATGGGGAAACAGACGCACTAACACAAAGCAAAGCAGACGACGTGCTGAGGATCTGCTGCTGACCCAGCTTCCTTCCGTTCTCCTCAAGGCCGATGGAAACCAAGTGAAAGCCGCTTTCGGCTGCCTGACCTGGTGGTCTCCTCACTCCTCACCCCAAGAGAGAGTGTGAGTGATCTCTCTCTCTCTCTCTCTCTCTCTCTCTCTCTCTCTCTGTCTTAAGCGATCACATATGCAGACAAGACCACGCCCATAGAGTCAGATACCCCAAAAGCCATTGGTTGAATGGAATGAATTCCCACAACATCTGGGGATGTGACTCATGGCCGAGTGCTTGCCTAGCATTCCCAAAGCCGAGGTTTGTTCTATAGCACTTCATAAACTTGGGCATGGTGCTGTGTGCCTCTAATCTCAGCACTCGGAAGTGGAGAAAGCAGGATCAGGAGTTCAAGGTCATCCTTGGCTATCTGGGGAGTTTGAAGCCAGCCTGGACTACATGAGACTCTGTCTCAATAAAAGTAAAGGACCTGGAGGTATAGTTCAGTAACAGAATGTTTGCCAAGTGTCCAGTGTGGGTGCTGGGACCTGAACCCAGATTCTCTGCAAGAATAACCTGTGCTCTTAACCACTGAGCCATCTCTCCAGCTCCAGACTAGAGGTTGACCATCTTCTTTCTATTCCCATATCCCCATCATTTTCTGTCTTTGTACCCTTCCTCTGGATAACATGCAGATGCCCCCATTCCCAGCCTGTTCCATTCCAATCTCTGCCACTGACACTGTAACATTTGATTATTTTTTAAAGATTTATTTATTTTTATTTGTGTGTGTGAATATGCATGACTGCAGGTGCCAACAGAGGCCAGAAGAGGGCTTGGGATGCCCTGGAACTCGAGTCACAGACCCCTGTGAGCCCCTTACTGTGGGTGCTGGGGAATGGAACTTCCCAGGAATGGGTCCTCTGAAAGAGCAGCAAGCATTTACAGGCTGAGCCATCTCTCCAACCTAACGCCTGATTATTTTTTAAAGATTTACTTTTACTCTTTTTCATTATGTGTACGTCTGCATGTGGGTTTGTGCACATGAGTACAGGTGCTCATGGAGGCCAGGTGCATCAAATACACTGGAGCTGGAGTTACAGACAGCTGTGAGCCACCTGGGCACAGTGGTACATATCTGCAATACTAGCACTGAGGAGGCAGAGGAGGACCCTAGGCTAGCCAGCCTAGTTAAAGTGGCATGCTCCAAGTTCAGTGAAGAGACCCTATCTCAAAATTCAAATTTAAATTTAGGTGGAGAAGTGATTAAGGAAGACATCTTGAAGCAAACCTCTCGCCTCCACATGTGCCTTCAAGGACAAGCACACTTGAACATACATGTGCACTGCACATGATACACACACACACACACACACACACACACACACACACACACACGGGGAGAAAAGAAATATTAACTCTATGCTAACCAACTTCACAGGAAAGCCATTTAGAGCACAAGACATGTCTTAGCTGGGCTGTGCAACCCTGATGGCCAGACTTTTATCTTATCAGATTGTAGGCCCCTCCAGGACACCTCTGGAGCCATCCTACAATCTCAGTTATCAAAGAGAAGGAATAATATTTCTTAGAAACCCTTCGAGATGTCATCCAAGAACCACCAAAATGTTATATATGGCTCCTGCTGAAACATGTCAGCAAAGTTCCCCATGAGAAGCCATGCCCACACCCTCAATATACTTAAACGCCACGTGTAAAAAAAGCCCTGTGTGTGCATGCTGTATGTGTCCATGTAGATGTGTGGACACACGTGTGCATGCAGGTGCACATGTGTGTGTGGAGGCCAAAGACAGTTAGTTGTGGGTGTCTTTATCAAGCACCCTTCACCTTAATTTTTGAGGCAGCATCTCTCACTAAACCTGGAGCTCAGCAGTTTAGCTAAGCCAGCTGGGCCACGGATTCCAGGGGTCTGCCTGTCTCCATCACCCCATCTCTGGGATTTCAGACAGGTGCCACTTCGCCCAGCTTTGACATGGTGCTGAGGATCCAAACTCAGGTCCTTGTGTTTACACAAGCACTTTGCTCAGTGAACCGTCTCTCTCCAGGTCCTAAAGGCCTTCCGTTAATAAACTCCAATTCTGCTTCACTCTGGCTCACCCTGAAATTATTTTCTGCAGTGAAATCAATGACTTTTTTCCCTGCCTTTTCATTTTTTAATCAGTGGAGAAAAATGAATCTGTTCCTGCACCTTTCAGTGACAAGGCCACAGCGCCACACACTAACACCCTCAGCAGCCTAGGGGTTCCCTGTGGTTTTTAGGGACTTCACCTCAGGCCAAACAGGGATTCCTAGTTTCAACACTTGGAAAAGAATTTTAGGACTAGCCAGTGTAAAGTACAGTTGGAGATTTTATTGAAGATAATTTAATACAAGCTTAAGGATGGGAGTGATAAGAAAGAGGGGTGCTCAGAGCAAAGTTCAGCACACCCAAGTGGGGGTACGTGCTTCTCAAGAGAGAGTACGGGAAAGTAAGACACACCCAAGTGTGGATACCGGCTCCTCGGGGAAGAACCAGCAATGAACCGTCCTGACATCTGTCACGTACACATTTTGTAATTCTGAAGTTGCATCCCAAAAGATAGCTAAGAACCATTTTTTCCCTCTTCTCTCTTTCCTGGTAGGAGAGCTATCAGTGGCCCTGGGGTGCCTTGGGTGGAGTTACAGTGAGTGAAGGCAGAAACAGAAGCCACTGTTGCCGCACAAGGTTTCAGTGCATGTCTATCCCATAGACGAGGTTTCTAGGGAGGCTCTTAGGCGAGTGCTGACTTGAAGCTGGGAAGGGAGAAGGGTCTTGAACTGGGATAGCTGAGATGAGTCCTGTTCCACTACAGTAAGAGGCCCCAGCCATGCCACCAGACATCTGGGTGAGGGACTTTTCTCTCTCTCCTGTCCCTCTCCTTTCCTATTCTGTCTAGCATTCATGATGCCAGAGTTTTATCCGCACACTGTATAAACTGAGAACAGTGGAGCAGACCTGTAGTCCCAGCACTTCGAGGGGCATAGGCAGGAGGATCAGGAGTTCAAAAGCATCCTCAGGCACACATTGAACTGGAGGCCAGCCTAGGCTACCAAAAAAAATGAAAGAAAGAAAAGTTGATGGCTAGACCAATGGTTAAAGCCCTTGCTGCTCTTCCAGAGAACCAGAGTTCAATTCCCAGCACCCACATCAGGGGGCTCTCAACTCCTGTAATTCCAGCTTGAAAGATCTAACTCCCTCTTCTGGCCTCCACAGGTACCTGCATGTACCTTACTCATACGCACAGACACATAGGTAAAAAAACAAAACGTTTATAAAGGTGAAAGATATTTGAACCTCCTGTTTCTGTTGTTACAATGTTTCTGAAACTTTAAACACTGTGCAAGGAAAATTAAGCAGCAGGTGACTGTCTAGGTGGCAATATGGCAGAGGCAGGGATGGGAACTGAACGGTGAGCACCTATCAAGTGCCAGGCAATACCCGTCCGTGTTCCTACTAACAACCCGACGAGACAACCAAAGCTCATCTTAAACCTGGGCAAACCAAGACACATGATGCATAGCTTTCTTGTCTGAAGTTATTTGGGGTTTATTGAGGCAGCACCCACTTCTAGGAAGACCTGCCAGGCGGGGCAGCTGTTAGTGTTTCACGCTTAGTCTGTCCCACTTAGCCACCTTTCACCTTTCAAATCGGCCTCAGGAACATCCGTGGAGAGAAAGGGGGTGAGGGTAGGCAGGAAACTGACCCTCCTGTCAAAAACCTATTGTTTTCTCAGTCTCAAAGACAGGCCTCAGCTCCTTCCAGCCCCACAGACATCAGCATTCACCTCAGAAGAAGCAGAGACCCAACCCAATCTGAGGAGTGTTTTTATAAACTCATGAAAAGAGGTTTTATGGGAAAGGGCTTAGGCGGGAGGCAGGCCTGGGGCCTGTGACATGTCTGGTGGTTTCCTGTGGGCTCCTGGCAAGCAGTGATCATTAGCAGATTCTGTTCTGGGTTGAGGGTTGGCTCCACATGACAGGGTTTATGGAACTTATGCACAGAACTTCCTTGCAAAGAACAGTGTTATAAGATGGATGACGTGGTTCTAAGGAGCAAAGGGCTGGCTCCCTCTCTGACTTGGTTTGTTTGTTTGTTTATTTGTTTGTTTGTTTGTTTGTTTTGGAGTTTTTAGAAGTCCATGGAGGGCCTCTGGGACTTCATACCAGGACTTCTGATCCTTTTTAAAAAGGCTGCTTTTGAAAAAATAAATGAATGAATGAATCACTAGGTGGGCGCTTTCTAAAAGCTCAGGGTACAACACTGGTGATGTGTAAGAAGCTATTTAAAGAGAGAAACTGCATGCAGCCATCTGGGCATAGCTCAGTTGATAGAGAGCTTGCCTAGTATGCACCAAATCCTAGGTTCAAATCCCAACACTACATCATAAACTGGATGTAGTAGCATACACCCATAGTTCCAACATTCAGGAGGTGGAAGCAGGAAGATTTGAAATTCAAGGTCATCTTCAGCTACATAGTGAGTTGGAGGCTAGGCGTGTGCACACAGGGGAGCAGGAGAAAGACAGGGAGCAGGAGGGAGGAAATCATCTACAGTCTCACTATCAAGAGACAGGCAGAAGGAAGGAGAGATGGCTCAGTGGTTAAGAACACTTGTTGTTCTTGCAGAGGATCCAAGTTCAATTCCTAGCACCCACGTGGTGGCTCACAACCATCTGTAACTCCAGTTGCAGGGGATCTGATGCCCTCTTCTGACTTCCAAGGGCACCAGGCATGCACCTAGGGCACATACATACATGCAGGCAAAACATCCACAAACATAAAATAAACTAAATATAAAAAGTGAAAAGAAAGAAACAGGCAGAGTTAACATGCTGGGAAGTCCTTCCGTCTTTCTCTGTGTGCAGGTATGTGCATGCACGTGTGGTCATGTCATGTGCATGCATATGCACGTATGCATGTGTGTTCCTACATACAAAGAGACAGAGGCAGACAAAACTTCAGGGCAGGGAACAGAGACCAAATTGGGAGTGGAGCACTTTGACTCAAATCTCAGCTAAAATGCTACTTCCGTATCTGCTCCTCTTTGGCTCCAAAACCTTAGTGAAGTCAGTTCCTCAACCTCCCTCCCACTGATGTAAGGCAGGTTATAGACCCTACCTCTGGGGATTACTTCACTATGTGAAAGTAAACACAAAGTGTTTAATGTACTGCCTCACACACAATAAATCCCAACTGAGTAGCAACTAAGCAAATAGGTGTATGTACTTCAGAATTTTTCCTTTACAAACGTGGGGTCCCACAGTGATTGAATTTTGTGTCTTGTGACCTTAAGTGCTTCATCACTGTAGATGTCAGGAAAAGGGTTTCTGTGATGGGTTGGTGAGTGTCCCTACAGGCAGATATGCCAGAGGGTTGAACCCCACGGAGGTACTTTGGGAGGTGATGGACCTTTGAAAGGTGGAGCCTAGAGGAAGGCTCCTAGCTCACTTGGGGGCATGCCCTCAAACCGAGAGACCATGATCTCTCCCATCTGTCTTCAATGCTTCTTGGCTCATGCAGGTAGCAAATATGCCCTCCTGCCGCGATGTTCCGCCCTCTCCAGACCACTCCAAAGCCGTGAGTCAAAATAAACCTTTTCTCATTATAAGCTAATTGCTTATTTCAGGATAGCCATACAAAGCTGACTAAAATAACTTCTATTTCCAAGGAACTAAATGTCAGATGTAAAACTTTGCAAATATTCTGACTTCTAGAAAGAAAGGGGGTGTCACGCATCCTAGGCTGCCCTCAAATGTGTTATATAGCCAAGGAAGACCTTGAACTTCTCATCCTCCTGCCTCCACCTCCCCAGTGCCACCATGTCTGGTTTATATAGTGCTGGGCATTGACTGGTGCATGCTAGGCACACTGAGCCATATCCCCAGGCCTCGATTACATTTTAATGACAATGTCAGCTGTCGATGTTATGTGCATGCTTTTGAGCAATTCCTTCATGACAACATGGCCTCGCAAGATGGAGGCTGCAGGTTCTCAGCCTCCAGAAAACCTGCTCTTTATACCCATGTCTCATCCACTCCATTCAAACCCACATGATGTGGAGATGTGACTTCTCTTCCCTGACCTCAGCTGCCTTGTCTGTTAAAAAGGGACAAACCAGTTATACACACACACACACACACACACACACACACACACACACCTCAGATGGAGACTGCCATGGCCACTAAACAAAGCAACAGACCCTGTAGTTGGAAAGTTCTCAGGAAAGGGTAAAGTTAGTTACCAAGTCGGGGACAGAATTTTTTTTAAACTTATTTTCGTGGAATTTTACTTATTCACTTTTAGACAAGGTTTCACTTCGTAGCTCAGGGTGGTCTTGAACTTACAATCTTCCATCTTCCAACCTCTGGAGTACAGGAGTACAAGCAGGGATGGAACCTAGAGCCTCACATGTTAGACAAGCACTTTACCATTGAGACACACCTATCCCTAGCCTGAGACCTAAAGCTTCCTATTTTAAATACATGCACTCTAGCCAGCAAGATGGCTCAGAGGATAGAGGAGCTTGCTGGCTAGCTGCATGATCTAAGTTCAGTCCCCAGAACCCACATGGTAAAGGAGAGAACCTACTCAGACAAGTTGTCCTCTGGCCTCCACACATGCCACGGCACACATACTCACAAGAAGGCATGCACACGTGCATGCACACAAAAAGAAATAACAAAATTTAAAATAATATACAGATACACACACACACACATTCTTATATTTGTCTGTGTCCTGTTTTTTGTTGTTGTTTTCTTTTGTGTTTTGGTTTTTTGTTTGTGTGTGTGTGTGTGAGAGAGAGAGAGAGACAGACAGACAGACAGAGACAGAGACAGAGACAGAGAAACTACTTAGGCTGATATACAATAACACAGGCACCCAAGCGGCCAGTCTTGACAACATGGAGTTGCAGTGAACGGAGTCGCAGCCGGGGGCAGCACCTCTAAGCTCTGTGCCCACTGGCAGTCAGCAGGCCAGACACAGCTAAAGAAACAAGCAGCTGAGTGCCAGGGTGGGTGCACAAAGCCAGGAGCCTCTGTGTGCTCCACAGTAGGCAGGAACAAAGCTTTGTCTGTGGCTTAGAACACTCTTAGTAAGTGCTGGTGGCAGAGGAAGTCCCCAGGAAGGCCTTTTGTCAGGGGCAACAAGCTTAGGCCCAGGATCCCTAGCAGACCCTGAGGGTTTAACCCTACGTTGCCACTTACAAACTATTGCCGGCCTTAGTGTCCTCACCCATTAGGAATAAATGAGACTCGACCTTTGAGAAATTAGAATGGCACTTGGGGTACAATAGATGCTTTTAAAATGTTTTGGCTAGTTTGAGAAGTTTTAAGATTTCTTATCATTTTTCAAATTTTCTTGTATTTGATATTTATTTTTCATGTATGCTGCCTGCACACACAGGGGGGCCAGAGGACAACCTGCAGGAGTTTATTCTCTCCTTCTCCCCTGTGGGCCTGAAGGTATTTAATTCAGGTCATCAGGCTTGGTTGGAGCAGGCACATTTACCCATGGAGCCATCTTGCCAATCTTTTTTTTTTCAGCTTTTTTTTTTTAAGATTTATTTATTTAGTATACAATGTTCTGCCTGCATGTATGTCTGTCTGCAGGCCAGAAGAGGGCACCAGATCTCATTACAGATGGTTGTGAGCCACCATGTGGTTGCTGGGAATTGAACTCAGGACCTCTGGAAGAGCAGTCAGTGCTCTTAACCTCTGAGCCATCGCTCCAGCCCCCATCTTGCCAATCTTATTTTATTCTTTCCATTATACATGTATGTGGGGGGGGGGGGTGTGTGGTATGTGTGGGTGTGTGGTATGTGTATGTATGTGTGGGTGTGTGGTATGTGTGTGTATGTGGTATGGGTGTGTGGATGTGGTGTGGGTGTGGGTATGTGGTGTGGTGTGTGTGTGTGTGGTGTGTGGTATGTGTGTGTATGTGGTGTAGGTGTGTGGGTGTGGTGTGGGTGTGGGTATGTGGTGTGTGGGTGTGTGTGTATGTGTGGTGTGTGTGTGTGTGTGTGTGTGTGTGTGGTGTGTGTGGGTGTGTATGTGTGGTGTGTGTGTGTATGTGTGGTGTGTGTGGGTGTGGGTGTGTGGTGTGTGTGGTATGTGTGTGTATGTGGAGTAGGTGTGTGTGTGTGGTGTGGGTGTGGGTATGTGGTGTGTGGTATGTGTGTATATGTGTGGTGTGTGTGTGGTATGTGTGTGTGAGAGAGAGAGTGAGAGTGAGGTGGCGTTATGGATACCCGTGAGCCACCTGACCACCACCCCTCCCACCTCCCTGTCCCTGCCAATTCTCCAGCCTCAGCCTTGACTCTGGCCTGTGTGTTCATGCGACCCTGGCAGCCAGAACCCCTGTCTGCCCCTGCGTCAGCTCCCCCAGAAGTGGCAAAAGCCTTCCCCCTTGTCAGCCTGGGATCTGAGCAACAAAATGAAAGTCTCAGCCTGTGCACAGGATGGGGTGGGAGATGTGACTGCCTGAAAAATGCCCACCTGTGTGCTCAGGGCCTGGGGGTGAGGGGTACTGTGGGGGCCAAAGGAGCCAGTCTACCTGCTTCTTGTGATTCCAGTCCTAGCAACCAGGCCTGGCCAAAGAGAAAGGAGCCCTGTTGACAGATGTTCTGTATTAGAAGGGGAGGTGTTTTATAGGGGGCTGAAATAGTCTGGGCCTTTGCAGACTTCTTTCCTGTTAGACCAAAGGACCCACACCCATCCAAAGTCTGTCCCCCTCTGTTTCCTTTGGCCTGGCAAGCCGCCCAGGCTGCTTGCCTTGCACAGCTCATGTGCCCCCAGGCATCCACCCATTGGGAAGACCCTCCAGAGCACAAACCTTTAGGCAGAGTCTCAAACTTTTCAGCCTGGAACTCACTATGGAGCCCAGGCTGGCCTCAAATTCATGATCCTCCTGCCTCTGTCCCCTAAGTTAGAGGTGTGTGCCACCACACCAAGTTTAACATAAACTTACATGACCCTTTCTCCACTAGAACAGATATTTTTCCAGACCCCACTCATTCAACCCCTCTAGCTGGTTCTGTTCAGGGTTTGGGGGTAGCTCTGTGTATCTGGGTATGTGTGTCTGTGTGTATCCACTCTCTCTCTCTCTCTCTCTCTCTCTCTCTCTGAGTGTGTGTGTGTGTGTGTGTGTGTGTGTGTGTGTGTGTGTGTGTGTTGAACACCTGAAATCCTGTTCTAGATGTGGAGGGCTGGGCTGGGGCGGGGGGCCGGGGGGCGGGGGTCAGTGGTAGAGCCTTTGCCCTGACTTCCATTCCTAGCACTGCAAAAAATAAAAGAGCTGGAGGTAGGTGACGGGGCGGAACGGCTCAGTGGTGGGTACTAGTATTGGCTTCTAGGATTCAGCTGCTGTCAGTCCTTAGGAGGGTAGGGAACATTGCAAGGTCCCTGAGCTGGTGCTTCAGCTGTGCCCAGTAGCATGGTGCCATCCCTGCACTGAGCAAGGCTTGAGGCATGCCTTTTTATATCTTAGCTCTGGAGGCCCATTTGCAATGGTGGCAAAGAGAGAGCTTTATAAAAGAAAAACTCTCTGCCTTCATTGCTTGGACCAGGTGGAAAACAGAACAAGTTCAGTGGTCAAGAAGCCAGTAACCACCTCAGGACCATGTAAAACTAGTTCAGGCAGTCTACTGTGTGTGAGCATGCACGCTTGCATGTGCATGTGAATGGGCGTATGCATGCCAGTGCGCACACACACACACACACACACACACATAAACACTGGCCTGAAAAGGACTTCAAATTTCTCCTGTGGGTCTCTGCCTCACTCCCTTGAGTTGGGGTCTCTCACTGACCCTAGATCTTGCTGTTTTTCATCTAGGCTGCCTGGCTAGCTGGCAAGACCCAAGGCTCCACCCACCAGTCTGTCCTGCCCACTTCCACCCCCAGCCCTGGGTTTATTGTAGCACATTGCCACATCCATCTTTTTACATGGGTACTGGGGACCCAAACGCGAGTCCTTATGCTTGCATGGCGTCTTAGGGTTTATTTTGCTGTGATGGAATATCATAACCAAAAGCAACTTGGGGAGGAGAGGGTTTATTTCACTTACACTTTTACATCACAGACCATCATCAAAGGAAGTCAGGGTGGGAACCTGGAGGCAGGAGCTGATGCAGAGGCCCTGGAGGGGTGCTACTTATTGGCTTGCTCTCCATGGCTTGTTCAGTCTGCTTTCTTACAGCATCCAAGACCACCAGCCCAGGGATGGCACCACCCACAATGAGCTGGACCGGCCCACATCAGTCACTAAGGAAGTGTGCTACAGACCTGCCCACAGCCCGATCTTCTAGAGACAACTTGTCAATTAAGGTTCCCTCCTCTCAGATGACTCCAGCTGGTGTCAAATTGACATAAAAAGTAGCTAGCACACACAGCAAGTGCTCTTAAACTGAAACATCCCCCCAGTCCCTAGACAGCCTATTTCTAGCCCTAAGGCTAGCAAACTCTCTTCACTGTCTCTAATCACAAACCAGGAAGGCTGGAAGGCAGCGCAGCCACAAGGCTCTGGCTGGCCCTGCAGGGGGGTTGTTCTTTACACCTCTCTAGCTGTGCCCAGCCCCAGCAAGGCTGAGTCATGGAAAAGTTAGTTCTGCAGGCAGCTGCTCACCTCTCCCATCAAGCCCCACAAAGGCTCCTTTCACGTTGTCAGGAGGGAAATGAAAAAAAGTGTGGGGCCCTCCGCCCAAGACTGGGATGTGAAATTTCAACCTTCCCTCTGGAGTTAGAGTCTGTGCCTCCTGCCTCAAGAACACAGAATGGAGGGGTCCCAAGAGAGAAAGAAAGGGGGTACATATCCCATATTACAAACTTCCTACTGAAGCCAGGCCAGCCTGCTTAGTTGTGCACCCTTAGTCTAGTACCCCCCATCTTCCTGGGAACTGGGGGGTAAGGGGGTTCAGAGAGTTACAGCTCCCCTCTGGAAAGCTGATGCTGGAGGAAGTCTGAGGCTCACAGGAACCCCGGGACCACAAAATCCACATCCTGAAAGTGGACCAGGTAGAAACAGGGCCATTGTCTGCCTCAGGCTGGCTTCTGAATCGACAGTCCCTTTTGGAATTGCCTGGCAGGGTGTTTGTTTGTTTGTCTGTCTGTCTGTTCGTTCGTTTGTGTCCCTCTATGACTATACATCTCAGACTCAGCAGGAAGCATCCTGTGTGGCCTTGCATGAGTTACTTATATATGTTGGGCCTAATTTCCTCCTGCTTTGAAAGGCCACGTGACACCCACCTCCCTGGACCAGTCACGAAATTAGGGTGTGTCTAGGACACGTGTGAAGGTCCATTGGGGTTCTCAGTGTGTTTCCACCTATTACCTGTCCTCTATCCCAAACACACACCTGTGGGAAATGGACATAAGTCTGCCTGATCACTCAGCTGCTCAGGCATCTGAACTGAATAGGATGAGTGACTGGATCTCTGGGTGTTAGTGACCTCTGTTATGAAACAGGGAGAGAGGAGGCTGCGATCTTTAAGGCCTAAGCAAAAAGAATAGCTCATTAGACCCACCACAGTGCTGGAAACTGGGGTAGCTCGGAGGTGTAGTGTCCCACGTTGGCCACTAGGTGGCTCCAAGGATAATATATGAGGTCAGAAGCTATGCAGTGTGTTGGGGTCTCCTTAGTTGGTGTCTTCTACATAGGCCTTAGCAACTGCTGGGCACCAAGAGTCTGACTCTCTGCCCCTGTGATATCTTTCCTGTTGGAAGATGGGGAGGAAATGGTCACTATGGTGGGATGGGATCTAATTAAGCCAATGGCCAGCCCTTCCGACAGGCCTTTAAAAAGAAGAATGGAGCCTGTAGGGAGTCGGTCCCTTCACTGCAGTCCTTGGCCAAGCCTTTCCTCCACCTCTCTCCTGCCTTCTTGCCAGAGTGGGGTGGGGTGGGAAGAAAGTTCGGTCTGGACTGAATCCCTCCCTCCTGCACTTCCTGGCTGGGTAACCTGGGAAATGGGATGACAGTCCCCAAGGCGAGGTCAGCCTGAGGGTGGAATGTCAGAAGAGAAGGAACGCAGGGGTTCCGTGCAGAAAGTGGTTCCCTAACCTTCATCCCTTTTGCTCCACCAAAAACTGAAAGTTCTCAGGCCCAGTTTCTCCCCAGAACCACAGGGGTTGGCAAATGAGGAGGTAGTCCCCACCCCCTCCCCAAATCAGCTCTTCTCAAAGGGACTTGCTCACACCCAGGCGGGGAGTATTAAAAGCAGTTAGTTCCCTGTGCACCCAGGGCCTGCTGGATCAGTCTTTGGGGCTGAGGCCCAGGACTCCCAGTCTGAACACGTCCAGGGCTGGAAAAGGCTGCCCCAGATTACAGGGCAGGCTCCCTGGCTGTCTCTCCTTCTCCCGCCCAAGGATGTGCAGAGGGGGCGGGCGGCAAGTCTCATCAGCGCTTTTAACTGGGCCTGCTTTTCATGACTCACCTCCTAGACTTCCCGCAACAGGCAACTCTAACTAGCTGGGACCCACCCTCCCAACCGGGAGACGTTCTTGTAAGGGGTGGGTAGGAGGTTACAAGGTGAGTGCCCAACAGGGCAGCGGGGGGAGGGGGGGCACACATAGAGAGGGAGAAACTGCATAAACTGAACAGTGGCACAGGTTGAAGACGTGTTGTTTACAGGCTTTTCTTATTAAGGAAATTGCTGTCAGTCAAGGTAATTCTAGCCCAGATAAGCAATAAATATGCTCCCAGCTAATCTTATGGGGATTTTATTGGCACCTGGGGTCAGAGGTTCCTTCACCCTGCCCCCCTTTCTCTCAAAGCAAAATCCTACTCCCCAGAGGTCCCTCCACCTCCGCAACGTGGGAGACTCCACGTTGGTACAACTTCGGATGTACACTCCGTGAAGGAAAAAGAGGACCAGGCAATGATGAAGCTTGACTTCCTGGTCCTACCTGGAGGCACGAGGGATGACCAAGTGACCTGAAATGAACCCTTGGCGACCCAGTTGCATCAAGGCATGCGCGAGTTCTCCCTAGGCTTGCCCCGCACGCGCTCAGGGTGGTCACCTGGCCCGGGCTGGGAGGAATGTCTAATGGAGCAAGCCAGCTTGCCTGAGACGGTTCCAGGGTGTTTGAATTCCAGCTGGGAGCCCTCGGGGACTGGGGCGGCAAGTCCCGGCTTGCAGAAATGAGAAGCCAGTCCCAGGAGAGTGCGAGTCGCAGCGAGACCGGGTGCGCGCCTAGGCGCGTGCCCCGCCACGGCGCAGGGGGAGGGGAAGTCGCTGCAGCCACTCAGAGGCATGGTAGTGAAGCCTCCCAACAACTTTAACTGTCAATCAGACTTAATGGGGTATTAAAAAAAAAAAAAAAAAAAAAAAAGGAGGGGGCGCCCTTTGAGTGGGTCCACGCCGCAGCTGCCCCGCGAACGAAAGAATACGGCGGTGCAGACTAGGGCGTCCTATCCACGCGTGCTCCACAAGCCGGCCCCGTCCAAGTTGGAAAGGACAAAAAGAAGGCAATAAATGCTAAAAGGGAGAGAAGGAGAGAGAGAGGGAGAGAGAGAGAGGAAGCCAGATCGAGCGGCAACTCCCAGCCCGGGCTGCAAGAGAAGGAGGCGGGAGCGGGAGAGAGCGGGCGCGCGCGAGGGCGAGCCGTGCACGGGAAGAAACTGACACCCGGACCCCCCACTTCTCCTGCACGGTGCTGGCAATCAGATCGCGTTTAAGCAATTTCCTGAGCCCAAGAATAGCAATGAGTCGGGAGACTTTGGCGGACTGAAATTGGGAGCTGCAATCACTCCCCAGGTTTTGTGTGTGTGTGGTGTTTTTTGTTTGTTTGTTTTTGTTTTGTTTTGATTTTTCCTTTTCCTGGAGGAAAGTTGGGGGGCGCTATAATTGGGAAACAGCTTTTTGTTTGTTTGTTTTTTTAATCTTGCACTTTGAAACCGCGGACTGTGGCAGTGTGCGCTCTTGTGGTTGGTGCTTTTTTTTTTTTTTTTTTCTTTTTTTTTTCCCCCTTCCCTTGCCTTGACTAAACTCCTCTGTAGGTCTGTAAACATTACCTGTGAATTGCCCAGCCGAAACGGCTGTTGGGGCAAGGAAGTTCTAGAACTTCCCACCCCTGGCTCACCGTCCCAATCTTCTGAGACGCTTTTGCCCCCTCCGGAGCAGAGTTTATATCCTCTCCCCCCCTCCCCCGCCGCCGCCTTTTCCTCGCCCAGTGCTTTGCATCTGGAAAGAGATCAGTTCAGGAGTGGCCAGGTGGGACGCCTCTCTTTTTCTTTATTTAGCTTATTTATTATTATTTGGGGTGTTTTCTTTCTTTTTTTTAAAATTCCTGTTTTGCTTAGTCCGGAGAGTTTCGTCCACCGCCTCCTACCTCCTCCCCCCACACCCCGTGCCCGGCTCCGCCGCGCAGAGGATGGTGTGGAAATGGCTGGGCGCGCTGGTAGTGTTTCCTCTGCAAATGATCTATCTGGTGACCAAAGCAGCCGTGGGACTGGTGTTGCCCCCCAAGCTTCGGGACCTATCCCGGGAGTCAGTCCTCATCACCGGCGGTGGGAGAGGCATCGGGCGCCACCTCGCTCGGGAGTTCGCAGAGCGTGGCGCCAGAAAGGTACGCGGCGTGGGGGTGGGGTGGTACTGCGACACCTGGAAGTGGGCGCCGAGGGTGAGGGGACTCGGGCTGGCGCGCGTGCGGGGGATGGGGGGACTCCCACCTGCTGCGGCTGCGGAAACCAGCGCCCACAAGCTGAGAGTCTCGGGCCACCCATCCCTTGCATCACCTGGAACTGCTAAGCTAGCCAGTTTCAACCTTTGTAAATTTCCCAGGCACCAGAGTCTTTTTTGGCAAGTCCTGAGCTGATCGGCTCCCCTGGGATTGGTAACTGGTTGGCTATTTACCCCCACCCACCCCTAGACTTAGAACAGCCACCCATTCCGCCTCATGACTTCATCTCTAAGGTGTTTTGCCCCCCACCCTCCCCCACTTTGCCGCCACCCCGCTGAGTGCGGGGTGTGCGCGCCCCTGGGTAGAGCTGGAAGCCCTGACTGCTAGGTTGCACTTGGTATTTTGCTTGGCAGTTCGCTGCCTAGTCCAAACCTGGGCGGCTGCATCTCTGCAGGGACGTGAGAGGGGTTATTCCGTTCGGGTTTGAAAAACAGGGAGTTAACTTGGATGGTCTAGCCTGGCAGAAAGACTAGGAGGCCCAAGTGTTTAAAATCCGGAAAGAAGAGTGCGGGGGTAACCAGCCGCAGATAAAGAGCCCTTGTCCTCACCTTCAACCTTGATCCTCTCGCCCTCCTTAACAGAGGGGATCCTTCTCCCCTGAATTAGGAGGTGGCACTATGCCCCACTGTCTATTGCCTCTCGCTTTGTGGGTGGCTGCAGCCCCCCCTTGCTCCAGGTTTTGGAAACGTGCAGAAGAGTATTGGAGGGAGAGCCAGCTGTCACCCAACTTGGAACTGCAGACCAGGCTGACCCACCCAGTGGTGGCAAGAGCAATGGAAAGGGATTTGAGACCGGCAGGCCGGGCTGTCTCCAGCCGGCCCGCGAAGACGAAGAACAAACTGGGGAATTAGTTTGAAATTTAAACTGTTGCTAAGGAGGGGGGTAGGAGGACCCGGCAAGCCAGCTGATCTGACATGGAGCTGCATACCTTGGGGATTAGAGTAAATATGCTCTGTGGAAAGCCAAACCTTCATGTAATTCCAGGTTGCTTTTGTTTTGTTAAATACTGCCCTGAGATTTACAATTCCTTCGGTGGCTGGGACTGAACTTTGGAGTCTGAACTGTCAGCCAAAGCTGATTGCCCATTAACTCTTCCCTGGCCAGGTTGTCCTAGAACAGCTGGGCCAGGAGGGGTCGTCCAGCTGTCCAGGGCTCCTGAATCTCCTTGGGTGGTTTGGACAGCTGTTTAACCTTGCCTTTAGAAGGCGGCGTTTTTAACCCTTGGACTCACTGAATTAAGGGGAAGTAAAAGTTGTTCTCAGCAGTTTCTCTTGGTGGGGGGATCCCGGGGAGGAGGTCCCTGTGGAAGGCTTCCAAAGCCCATTGTAGAGAGGAACCAAGAGGGCCGAGAAGGGGACCCTTGCGGAAGGGATACTTGGTGACAGTTGCTTATGCTTGACCCTAGTTGGCCATGTATCCCCCCCCCCCCCCCCCCCCCCCCCCCCCCCCCCCCCCGTCTCATCTGACTCCTCCAGCTGGCCCTGGTCCGGTGCCCTTTCAGTGTTCTTGTGCCTGACTGCAGTAGGCTTAGGAGGAAGGCTTTGACAATCTGGAAAAACTTGACCGACTGTAAACAATCCTAAAGTGAAGGCAGGAGAAGGCGCTGGTTGAGGAGGGGGGAGGGGGGGAGCTAACAGTGCAGAGTGGATCGGACAGGTTCATACCCTGGAAGGCACAACCCCACCTATCTTGGAAGGGACAAGCTTTTCCAGGAAACAAGCCCAGGCTGATGAGAAATAGGCCTTTAATTGGTGGCAGGGTCACCCAAAACAAAATCCAGGGGGGCCTGGGAAACTCCTGGTGCCATTCACTTGTCTGGCAGGATAACTCCCTCCCCCACCCCCAGGGCTCCCTGGAATTGGAACTATCTAAAGTTAGTGGAGCCACTACACTCAGCAAGCCTTTCTCCAACTCTCCCCTCCCCCACAGGGAATGTGGACTCCTGCCCTCTTGCATGGGTACATCTGAGGCCAGTGCACGGACCTTGGGACAGTCCCCAGAGCCAGGAGTATTTAAGGCCCCATTGGGCTTGGCAGCAAAGGGCTGAGTGCTGTGGGGGTTGGGAGTTCGCAGTTGAGTTGGTTGGGGACAGGTGTGAACTGGGTACTGGGGGTGGCCCAGGAGTATGGGAGGGAGCTAGTGTAGGCCGGTGGGCGGTGTGCACTGAGGTAGTCTCCAGCAGCAGCGCTGGTGGAAGTAAAGGCTGACACTGAGAGCGAGCGCTCCCTGCCTGAATCTCTGGAGAGACTGGATCTAGGAGAGATCCCCCCAGCTGGAAAGAAATGAGGCCCAGAGCCTTCTGCAACCAGGGAGCATGTCCAGGAGGGGGCGGGACAACCCAGTTTCCCATAATGACCTTGAGTTAAGTAGGATTTGCAATATTTGTAGACCATGGGGAGCCTCAGCCTACAAAGCTGACCCAAATAAAGGGTTTCCTTTTTAAAAAAGATTTATTTTGTTTGTATATATGTATTTTGTGTACACACACACACACACACACACACACACACACACACACACACGCCCGCGCATGCCCACACTTGCAGGTGCCTGTAGAAGTCACAGGATTCTGATCCCATAGAGATGCAGTTCAGCTTGATGTGGGTGCCCAGAACTAAACTCTGGTCCTCTGCAAGAGCATCAGATTCCCTTGAGCACTGAGCATCTCCCCAGCCCCTAACAGTTTGTCCGAAAGGGACACAGATGTCAACAATTCAAAGTTCTTGGTCAGGAAACAGCTCTCTCCCTCCCTCCAAGACACCAAGATGAGCAGAGACAGAAGCAGTAACCCTCGGGGATTCAGGGGGAAGTCCCTTGTTGGTTCATCCCCTGAGCAAACCTGTTGTAATTTTCTGGGCCCCTGTAATTGCTCCCCACAGTCAAAACTCAGGCTCATCCTCAAGTCTGCAAGTTTGTCAGGGTTTTAACATGCACTATTCGTGGAAGCAGGAGAAAGATTTATGAGGGGGTTGTTTGGAAGTATTTGGGCACCCTAAATACTTTGGTCCAGTTAGAGGCAAACGTCCAGACCATGACTGAAGACTTACAAAAGCAGGACCACTGGGTCCAGTATCCCTCCTGAGGACCCAAGGTCCCATTTCAAGAAGACAGTCTGAGAATCAGCTTGGAGTTGCAGCTGCCGTAGCATTAATGCATTTACAGGACATGTGGGCATGAAGCAGCTAGCCAGGACCTGGTCCTCAGGTCCGTCTCTAAGTCCCGTTCTGCTCCCGTACCCCTTCCTTCCTGTACCATCCTTTCCACTCCTTGTGGCTAAGCTAGAGACCCAGTTCAAAGCTTGCCTATGGCATCTGGCAGGGGTGGAGGCTAAAGGTGGAGATATACCAAAGATTCCTAAAGACTCAGTGTCGCAGTTAGATATTACAGCAAAGGCATGAATGAGTGTGTGTCGCTTCCAGTGGCCTTTGTTGTGACTTAACCACACACCGGGCAGCTTAATGACAGGTGACTGACTGGTGGGGAAGTGAAGGCGTTGGGCCTTGTCACTGACTCTCTCAGCCTTTGTTGCTAGTCATCAGATCTCACTGAGTGAAGAAAGGTTGGGGAGGTACCCTGGGCCCCCATTTACAGGACAATGATCACCCACTTCCAAACTCCCTCAACAGCCCCCAGCTTGCTGCTGACCATACACTTTGAGAAAGCAGGCTCTGCTGTACTTAGGAGAAGGTGTCCTACCTAGGAAAGGGGTCTAGTTGTCACAGTCCCTACAAGTCATCCTGAAGCCATGTTGCCACCATCAGAGTCCTGCCTAATTGATGGGTTCTCCCTTACAACTGGGGATTTTCAGGCTCGAGAGATGTCTCAGCCCTTAAGAGCACTGACTGCTCTTCCAGAGGACCTGGGTTTGATTCCCAGCGTCCACGTGGCGACTCACAACAGTCTGTAACTCCAGCTTCAGGGGATCTGATGCCCTCCCCCGGCATCTGAGGGTACTGCTGCATGTGGTACACATACATACAGATAAAACACCCACACACATAA
Source organism: Peromyscus californicus insignis (assembly GCF_007827085.1). Lineage (NCBI taxonomy): Eukaryota > Metazoa > Chordata > Mammalia > Rodentia > Cricetidae > Peromyscus > Peromyscus californicus. Next base: position 7,705,635 of record NW_026294573.1, read on the forward strand.
AGAAATCTCAAAAGGGGAGAGGGATTTCTACCAACACTTAACGCAGGAAAAGACAGCCCTCCCAGCATGCCCTCACCAGGACCTTGGTAGTTAGTTATGGCTTGCCATTGCCCAGGTTTCTCAGGATACTGTAGGGAAGTGTAACCAGACGCATTCACAGCCTTCATTCTCAACTTTAATCTTAATGCACTGTGAGTCTCTGGAAGTGCATGCTGACATCTGCTTTAGCTTCTGGCTCCTGGTGGTACTTGGAACTGTCAGCCTGGCCGTGATCATCTGTGTGACTGGTGACATGAATGATTGAAGTCACACACACACACACACACACACACACACACACACACACACACACACACACGGTCATGGTCATAAGCATGACCATCATTATACACAACAGCCATCCCACACAGGGCTGTAACAGGAGAGGGAAGCATTACATGTGACTGTGGCAACATCTATGACACGGTAACATACAGGACCACAAGGCCTTTTTGTATTCGAGTGGCCTTGACGGTGCTCAGAGGCAGATGTTACATGTAGCTTGTGTACAAAATGAAGACACAGTTGGGACCAGAGTCTCAACTTTACTAGAAGCCAGCTTTGAACCCCTGATTCCCAGTTTCACAACCAGAGTTTCTCTTTCTGAGCCAGATAATCTCAGCCCCACTCAACTGTCTCCCTCAGGGTCACAGAGAGGTCAGGCAAGAGCTGTTAAATCCTGGGGCCTGGTATACAGAGGGCTCTGGAGGGGGAGTCTGGTGCGCAGGAGTCAACAGGATGCAGGCAGGATGTGGATAAACCCACTTATTCAAAGAACCATGTTGGGGTGTATTTAAATACAATGGGTGGGATGCTTGCCAAAGGGTCAGGCCGGCAGCCATCAGGGTTAATTTTAAGCCCGGCTTGTCCACCCAGGCTTATTATTCCAGCGCTTGAGAGCTAAGGCAGTCAGATCAGGAGCTGCATAGCAGAGTTCTTTTTGGTTTTGTTTTGTTTTGTTGGTTTTTTTTTTAAGACTTACTTATTTTATGTGTATGTATATATGCCTGCATGTATATAAGTGCGCCATCTGTGTGCAGGTACCCATGGGGACCAGAAGAGCATCAGATCTCCCGAAGCTGAAAGTGTTTGTCAACTTCCCAGTGTGGGTGCTGGGAACAGAGCCCCAGTCCTCTGCAAGAGCACCAAGTGCTCTTAACTGCTCAGTCATCTCTCCAGACCCCAAACTATCAACTACCCCCCCCAAAAAGGAATGGCCATCTGGTATAGTACCTCAGAGATGCAGGGCCCACTGGTAAGGGATTGCTGCTGGGATTTTAGGCCCAAAGTCTGGGTCCTGGAGGCCCTAGAAAGCCAGGGTTGTCCTTTTTTTCTCAATATGCCAGTAAAACAGACAAGTGCTAGCAAGCCCGTCTTTGGGGTACTAAAATGGGATTGACCTTTTTGTTTGTTTGTTTGTTTGTTTGTATTTTGGTTGGTTGGTTGGTTGGTTGGTTTCAAGACAGAATTTCTCTGTGTTGTTTTGGTGCCTGTCCTGGATCTCGCTCTGTAGACCAGGCTGGCCTGGAACTCTACCTGGCTCTGCCTCCTGAGTGCTGGGATTAAAGCCTTGCACCAATACCACCCCCAATACCACCTGGCTGGGGTTGACCTTTTAAATAAAGGACCAGGGATACACACAAGTAAGTCCTGGTCACAAAAAAAAAAAAAAAAAAAAAAAAAAAAAGAAAAGCATAAATATCTTTCTTTAGGTCACAGAATGAGTCCTCACTCCCTCCTACCAAATTTGAGGCCACCGAGCTAGAGTCTCATGCTAAGAAATGACCTGTGACCTTTGAACCTGCAGAGTGGAGAGGTCACTCTGCAGAGAGGGGAAATCTTAAGAGACTTCTGGAAAGGAGGCGACTGCAGAGAAGGCAGTAAAGTCCTACCTCATCCTAGATGGTGTCTTGTGGGACTCTAGTAGAATCGTTGTATCTAGGGTCAACATTAGAATGAATAGTTGTTTTTCATTGTATCCAGGGTAAACATCAGAGGGGATAGTTGTTTTCTAGAAGTACTTGGACCTTGGGGAAATCACTGTGGAAAACAGTGGTGGTTTTCTGTTATCTGTAGAGTTGTTTTTCTGAAGGAGCTTGACAGCCTTGGCATGACTTTGGTCAGAGGCTGTCCTGGCACACCTGGAGCTCTTGTATTATTGGGTGTTCTATACACTAGCATCTCCCAGGATCACTTGCCCCTGTGGGAAGAGGTGGGTGGGGCAGGAAGGAATCCCAGGTGAGGATTCTGTTACCCTCCCCTACTCCACCTACTGGGGAATGTCAGTGGCTCCCTTACTATTACCATAGACCTGGCTGCCACTGTATTGGTCTACTTTAGTTGCCATGGCTACTGGGCCAAGGTATTTCCCACTCCAAGATGGAATCGTATTATGCTCAGAGGAAAACACACCATATGAGAGGCACCCAGCCCGGGAGAGTATGATTGGCCATGCCAGCCCCAAAGCCAAGGCCTGACCCACAGGCAGGCAGGGTCACCTGAATGTTGGTAGTAGCTCACTAGTCACAACACCCAGCAGTGTTCAGTGTAACCAGGGCTGCTGAGAGCCAGTTCCCGATAAGAGCACTCTTAGTGGGGACCTCCAAAAAACTTGCTATGTGACCCTGGGCAAGTGACTATATCTCTCTGGGCATTGGGTCCCTCATCTGAAAAATGGAAGTATAAAGATTCAGTCAGAAACTCATCTAAACCTCTAGCTGCCTGTGACCGCTTTTCCAATAAGTGAGTGCTCATCCACGGGAACTGTGGAAGCCAGGAAGGGGACACCTCACAGCCCCAGCCCAGCACTTGGTTCATACTGGAATACAGGTGGTACCACCACAAGGAACACATCCTGCCCGGGCCTGGGCCTGAACTTTGGCCTGCGACTCCTCCAGGACAGGATTCTGCCCAGGCCACGGAAGCTGTGGGCCAGTGTTAGCCTTTGACCTTGATCCTGGCCCACTTAGACCACAAACCTGGCAGTTGCCATGAATGGTGACAACAGCCGGTTTCTTCCTGGGCAGGGACTGGTTCAGTGCCGACTCTGTGGTAATTGAAGGCTAGAGAGGCCTGACCCAACTTCCCCTTCCTTAGTCACTCCCTGCTCAAGGCTGGACTGTGGTGAGCCCAGAGTCATGAGTTACCATGACAACTCACTATCCTGTGGCTGCTGCTTGACAGGTCTGTACATCAGAATCCTCTAGGAAGAAAGAGGCCTGGCGGGCCCTGGCTTTCCTTGCTGACCAGGTGTCCCTGGGTTCTGATACAGTGGCTGGTACTCGGTGGCACTTCATAAGTGACTGTTGTCTGAAGGGACACATCCTTGCTATCGAAAACCAGTGTTTACTCAGCACCTACCGCGTGCCAAGGACTTCACTAGTCACTTCACACATGGCAAGGCCACTTTCTCCCCATAGTCACCTGTGTTAGTCACTTTTGTCATTGCTGTGACGGAGTGCCTCACAAAAGCAGCTTAAGGGAGGCAGAGTCTGTCCTGGCTCGCGGTTGACGGCTTACAGTCCACTGTGGAAGATGGGCATGGTGGCGGGGGTGTGCACAGCTGATCACATTTCTGCGGTCAGGAAGCGGAGAGGTGAATTCTGACGCTCACCTCAATGTCTCCTGTTTCTTCAGACCTGTCTATTATCTTAGACTCAGCCTACATTCAGGGTGCAGCTTCCTACCCCAGTTAGCCTAACCTAGATAATCCCTTGTAGCACACCCAGATAGTTGTCTACTGGGTGGTTCTCAAACTGACAGTTACTGTTAACCATAACCCCTTCCAGCGGGGTACCATTGTCATCCTCTCCTGGTAGCCAAGACTCTAAGAACAGGCAACCTCAAGTCATCCAGCTGTGGGCCAGAGGGATGGCTGCGTTGGTAAAGTGCTGGTCGCACAAGCATGAGGCCTGAGTTCACAGCCCCAGTACCTATTTAAAATGCCGAATGCCGCAGCACACACCCGTACTCTGGCACTGAGAGACAAAGACTGTGAATGATGGAGACCCGAAATCTCTGGGGCCTGCTGCCAGCCAGCCCAGCCTGCCTGGTGAGCTCCAAGCCAGTGAGAGACCCCGTCTCAAAACAAATGAAGTGGAGATTGACTGAAGAAGATAACCAACATTAACCTCTAACCTCCATGTGCAGCTGCTCAGATGCTCGTACCCAGACGCACACACACAGACACAAAATCACAGCTCCTAAAAGAGCCCAGTGTGCCTGCCCCTAATAGTGCCTCTGTGGCTCTCAGTTAATCATTGCGTGGAAGAGACCCTGCTGACAGCCTCCTGGGAAGGGGCATAGTGTGTGTGTCTCTTAACAGCCACCGTAGTCTAGACAACAGCTGTGCCAGCAACCTCGGTGGCGTCTGAAGGTGTCCTGACTGCACTAGGGGTCTGGGAACATCAGACGTATGCTCACCCAGCAATGTCTAGCTCGGTCACCTCATAAGCCACCCTACCTTTAGGCAGGCTTATTTGCCAGGAGGCTACACACACTGCCGTTTAGTCATCCTCAATAGAAACTGCCAGAGGATCCATGTCAGCCTGTCCTCCAGGTCTAGCCCAGTAGGACTTTGTCAGGTCATTTGCTGATAGCCATGGGCACCAAGGGTGGAAGGGACTTCTCACTGTTGAGAGGAAACCTCTCCATTCTCCAGAGTTAGTAGTTCAAAGGGACAAAGTAAACAGCCACCAAAGTGGTCCAGTGGTCATCAGCAGCTCTCCTGTGCAAACTTTGTAGAAAATTTAAAGCCACCCTGATAGGAAAGTAGAGGAAGCCCTTTGCTAGGTCGTTGTCTGAGGGCTTTTTGGTTTGTGTGAGAGGTCTGTTCCTCCTGCAGCCTCGGGCACTTGAGCAGGCAGTTCTGAGTTGGCATGGGCAGGCTCCCCCAATCCCTGTTCCTTTGCAGCTCCTGCTGCCTATCACCCAGGGCCTATAGCCAGTTGCTTGTCACAGCCACACTGCAGGGCACTGTGGGGGTGGGGCCAGTGTGACCACAGAGGGCAGCTTCACCTTCACGTGGGCAGGTGGTTCCGCCAGACACACCCACCTTCCACGGCCTCAGCTAGCAAAGACGTAGCAGTCTGCCCTCGTCTGTCACATCTACTTCCCTATGAACATACACCAAGTGGGCAGGGACCTTAGGGATGGCAAGGCACAGGTCTGAGTTGGCTGGAGACTGTGCTCTCCGGGGGTTTACACCTCCTTGGCTGGCACAACTATTGTCTTGCATCATGGAAGTGTGTGTGTGCTTCTCAAGGAACAAGTGTAATGGAGCAATTCAGATTTTGAGCTCAGGAGTCAGGAACAGCAAAGTTCGCAGGTTGACTCTTCTGTTTGCTTACTGTGTTGCCCTGGGCAAGTTGCTAAACCTCTCTGACGCTAGCTTGCCTTCTCTGCCAAATGGAATTAAGTAAGATAACCTGTGTAAAGTTCAGAGCACAAGGTGAGGGATCAGAATGAGTTGGCCACGATGTCGAGTAGTGAGGCAGGCTCCAGGCCATAGTCTCTAAGGCAGACACAGTTTATTTCCTTTGACGGATGCTGATAGGTTGCCATGGTTTGCTGTGCTGTTGGTTTTGTTGGGGGCCCAGGATCAGTGCGCTCTGCTTGAGCTTCCACGGTCACACTGCTGGTTGCTCACAAACACCAGTGCCTGCGCGTGAGTGCCCACTGTCTCAGAAAGGCTTCCAGAAGCCAAAAGCCCAGCCTAGGTCTCAGCTGGACTGAAGGCAAGTGTCAGAGCTGTGTTCTTTCTGGAAGCTGTTTCCTTCTTCTTCCCAGCTCCCCTAGGCTGCTGCAGTCCTTGGTTCTGACCCCTTGTTGAGGCTCTTCCTCCATTCCAGAATCCTTGAACATATCTCTGTCCTTCACCCCTACTTGTAGCCACATCAGGATCTTTGATCTCCCTCATTCATTCAGCAGGGATCAGAACCCAGAATCCCACACATCATTCATGCTGGCCAGGCACTCTGTCACCTCTCAGCCCCAGCTCTTCGTTTGCCTGCTTTTAAATCTTATTTTCACTTTAATTATGTGTATATGAAGAGAATGGTGGGCGCATGTGAGTGCAGTACGCATGGAGGCCAGAAGAGGGCATCAGATCCCCTGGAGCTGGAGTTACAGGGGATTGGGAGCCACCATGTCTTTTGCTAGAGCAGTTTGAGGTCTTAACCATGATACCATCTCTCCAGCCCTCCTTGCCTGGTTCTAAGGCACCCTATGATTATATGTGCTAGCTTGAATAATCCAGGACAGTCCATCTGAAAACCAAAGGGTCAGCATATTCAGTTCCCCTAAGCCCCCTTTCCCATGGAAAGTAGCCTGTTCTGAGGTGACCCCTTGGGGCCTGGTTTCCTGAGTCACTCCCCTCTCCCTGTGCAAGGCCTTGGTATTCTCATCTATGAAATGGCCATGCTTGCCCCAGCCTCACAAAGACTTTGGGAGAGCTGCCTAATGCTTGGGCTCCCTAACAGGCCTCCTTGTCTCTCACTCTACACCTGTTCCAGAAGCCACACACAGAGTGTCTGGGGCCAGAATATTTCACAGTCCCAGCAGGCAGCAGGAGGGTGGCTGTAGACTCACTGGAGAAGCGGGTGTTAATTATGTCCCACTGAGCCATGGAAAAGGACATGCTGGTCTCCCTGAAGATTCTCCATAGGTGTAAACAGGAGGAAAAGACACCCGGGACTCTCTGAGGACACTGGTGGGCGTTTGCCCAAGCATGGAAAGGACCAAGCGTCTTCATCTGCTGCCTGCATGACACCTTAGTGTGACAGCATCATCCTAGTGGGATGGGAGCTCTGATGGGCAGGTGGTGCAGGGAGGTGGCCGCCATCTTTGACCCCGCTGTTAAGAAAATACTTCACTTCCCGAGTCCTGAGCATGTCCTGAGCAGGGTCCAAGTGAGATATAAGGATGAGGTAGATATGGCAGCTTCAGGAACCGTGTCTGAAAAAGAACAGATAGAAGAGGATGGGCTGGCCAGAGCAAAAGTATCAGGGGAAGGTGAGGAGAAGGCAAGGGCTGAACCACTGAGCTGGAGTTTGGACTTGATTGGGAGAGCGTCAGGGAGCCATAGCAGGTTTCCTACAGAAATAAATGCATGACAACAGGTTAAAGGACTGTGAAGGAGTCTGATCTTCCGACCAACATTCTCTGGAAGTGGAGGGTTTGGGTGCCTTCTGCAGAAGGTTACTTGTGTAAGTCTGGTCCCCAAGAAAAGCCCTGCCCTTCCTGACACGCCACAGCTACGCTCCCACCATCCTGCTCCCTGCAGGATGCGCTGTCCCGGCCACTTCCTGCTGTGATGCACCACTTCCTGTTACATTCCCCTAGCCTTGCATACCTAGGTCCCCACACGGACAGCCCCCCAGCAGACAGCTGGAAGGTCAGCTCCATGGCATGTGTCCTGTGTCCTCTCAGAGACTAAATGGGCTCCCAGCAAACAACCTTCGCACAGCCTCTTTAAGGCTTGCGTTTGGAAGTTCGTCAATAAAGTGTTTAACGAGCTAAGTCTTCCCTGGGAACCACCAGCCCTGATGTGTTACCGGGCATGTTTTGTGACCTCTGAATTATACCACACTGAGGAGAGACGGGGGAGTGGCCCTAGGGGAGTTCATCTTTCTAAACTGCAGCTGAATTCTCACCTCTGCTGGACCAGCCGCCAGGGCCAGGGCGACCCAGCCACTTTCTGGCTGCACTCTCAAGAGGCATGCTTCTAGGGTCTTGGTGCCCATCTCTAAAATGGGTCAGAGCCAGCAAGATACTCAACAGATAAAGACCATTGTTGCATAAACTTGGTGACCTGAGTTCAATCCCTAGAACCCACGTAAAGCTAGGAGAGAACTAGTTCCACAAAGCTGTCCTCTGACTTCCACGCATGCTCTGGCACACATGCCCCCCACCCCCCCACACATACACTATACACACATACATGCAATAATAATAATTTCTTTGAGAAATTAAGATGGAAGGCTCAGTGGTTAAGATTGCTTGCTGCTCTTGCAGAGGACCCAGGTTCAGTCCCTAGTGCCCACACAATGGCTCACAACTGTCTATAATGCCAGTTCCAGGGGATCTGATACCCTCTTCCAGATTCTTCTGGCACCAGACATGCACATGCTACACACACACACACACACACACACACACACACACACACACACACACACACAAATACTCATATACATAAAATAAAAAATAATCCAAAAAATGATTTTATGTGTATGTGTGCTCTTGTTCTCTGAGCTGTCTCCCCAGCCTGCATCTTAGATCTTGAGTGGCAGATCTGTGTTTCCTGCTACCAGGATGGGCAGAAGGCTCGTGGCTCAGCAACAGCATTGAGTGTTGTTGACTGTGAGAGCTAGGCTGGCTTCCTGGCTGTGACCAGCCAACCGCACTCAGTCCTCCACCTGGTTTCCCTCTCCAGGGTCGCCATGATTAAATTCTTCGTAGTTGTCTGACCAAAGTCCTTCTCATTTTGTGGCTGGTCCTAGGGGCAATCAGCAGCTTTATCGTTGCTGACAAGAATGGCAACACGATGCCAGTCATCACTCACATGCTCACCAGGCACCCCATTACCCAAAATGCTTGAATGATTTGCAGGGGTCAGGGGAGGGGGCAGCACATCCTAACTATTGTCATTCCACATAGTGACCAGATGTTATAAAGATAATAAAGCTAGACAGTGGAAGGGGAGGGGGGTAAAGACCAAGTCAGTCAAAAGAGAAGACTGCCTCTTGCCACATCCCAGGGGTGGTTGGTATCTGGGGTCACGGGACTGAGGGATGGCTTGGTGGCCAGAGTGCTTCCTATGCAAGCATAAGGACCTTGAGTTCAGACACCCATGGAAAAGCCCTCGATGCTGTGGGCACCTGTAACCCCAGTCCTGGGGAGAGGAGACAGGTGGGTCCCAGGATCCTGATGGCCAGTCAGCCTAGCCAGAACTGTGACATCCATGTTAAGTGACAAGACTTGGTCTCAGAAGATAAGGTGGAGAGCCACAGAACACATTCCAGGGTCAACCTCGGCCCCGCCTCCCACTCCCCACCCCCAGGGATCTGGGGTCACTTCAAGGCTCTCTGCTCTTCATAAGGCAGGATAGGCGTGAGTTCTGAGAGCCAGAGAACTGCTTACCTCTAAGGGACCAAAGCCCCAGCTTCTCCTTGTAAACTAGAAGCCAAGTTGGAGGACCATCAGGGACAGCAAATTCCCTGGGCTCTCTGTGGCTCCAGGCTGTCCCCAGGCAGACCCAGCGTCTCTGGCTGCTCGGCAGCCTTCCTGTTCCAGAAAGCATTTTCTTGCACTTTTGACCTTCCCCAGTATCAGAAAGCCAGCTGGAAATGGTGGAGCCTAGAGACCCCAAGTGACTCATCCACATAGCAAATCCACTCCTGAGTAGATTCCTGGGGGCCCTGACCAGACAGCTTTCCACCCAAAGGGCAGCAAGGCCAGGGAGCTGCAGCCAGCGAGACCTCTGCACTAAGCAGACTGGCTGAGGACAGCAGGCGCCATACCATTTGGCATATCATTATACCTGGAGAATATTACACACGTCTGCATGAACTTTTGTGAAGTCCAGAGCCCCTGCAGACTCTGAGAGCCATAGTAGACACTCCCAAGCCACTGGACGAAGACCAGAGCAGACCTAAGGCCCTGCCCCCTGAGTCTGGAGGTCCCTTGAGGAAGGTGCAGGTCCAGGATTCCCCTGCAGTCCCTACCCATGGGAGGCAGACTGCAGATGGGGGAAGCTGCCGGTCCTGGGGATGCTCCACAGGAGGCAAGCCCTCCAGCTGGGCGGGTGCCTGTGGCTGAGGTGGGTGGGTGGCGCATGGTTCACCCAGCGGCCAGCAGACTAGCTCCGTGTTGCAATGTCTGGTGGCTTCTGCAGCATCCTGTCAGTGTGTGCAGCTGGGCTGCCCTCGCTGAAGAGCGAGGACAGACATGTGGCTGGAGGAAGCCCGCGTGTCTCTAACAGGCCCCGTGGCCTGAGGCTGCTTGGCACCTTGCAGCCCATATGCAGCTGTGGATTCTGCTGCCAGTCAGCAGCGCGCGTGACATCCGTGCATTTGTTTACTGCCAACCTGGTCGTGGAGGAAGAATCTGAGGTCTGAGTGGTCAAAGGGCTGTACTCCTTTTCTGTCTCTAACCTCTTGCCCTCTGAGCCTAGCACCCCCCCCCCACCTCACCTCTGTCTGCACTTTGGACTCCAACCCCAGGCCTCTACTAACCCATTGCATCCCTGTCCCTCCTCTCCCCATCCAGCCTGGGACCCTAATCCCTCCCCCACCAACCAGTCCCTACCCACTGCAGTCCAGCCCCACTGCATCTGCCCCTCCTTCACCGATACCCCCACCACCTCACCCTACCTCTACTTGCAGAAAGGCTTCCTGGAGCCTCCTGCCAGACCAGTGGTCTGCATGCCGCGCCTGGCCACTGCCTCAGTCATGTGAGCCTGCTGGCCAGCCTTGCGCCATCTACATGAAGCACACAGAGCCCGGGCAGAAGTGTGCCATCGCCAGGCACCAGGGACAGGGGCCACTGTTATTTGAAACTGTGTTTACAACCTAGATGGCTAGCTGGCCTGGCACTCCCCTTCCCTCGGCTTCACCAGTGCTGTGCTTTCAGAAACTGAAGGAGCCTGGGGACTCACTTGGTCCAGCTCTTTGTCGTCCCGGATCCCCAGGCTTAGCAAAGCCCACTTTCCCTGGTGCAGGAGGCCTGGGGCTCTGGATGGCAGCTTTCTTTTTGTACCTTCTCCTCTGACAGCCTGCAGCCAACCCCGCAAGCCTCCTAGATTCCTCTTCTCCATCTCCCTTCCCAAACACCCCATCACCCAAGTGTACCACACCTCCTGACCAGTCCCACCCTACCTAACTCCTAAATTCCCCTTCCAGGACTCAAAACTCATCCCAACATCCAGAAGAGAGGCTGGCATATCCCTGCTTCTAGTATGACCACTACCAGACCCCATGGTATCACACTCAAAATAGAATTCAATGCCCGCTGTGGCTGGCATCTGCCATTTGTCTCTGACACACTGCTCATCACCACGCCATCATCACATCAAGCCCCTTCCCACCTCGGGCCTGTGCATGCGTTAGGTGCTCTGTTTGCCTCTTTCCTCTGGGCTCCCTCCTTCACATCCCTCAGGTCTCTACTGAAATGTTACCTTATTCCAGGAGCCTGCCCCCTTCAGTACCATTTCAATCTATCTCCATCCTGGGGAGTTTTGTGTGTCTCTTGGGACACTTTCAACCACCCCTATTTTGCATGGTCGTCTGGAGCTTTTGTTTCATTTGAGGGGGTTGTAGGTGTGTGTAGTATGCTTGCATGTGTGTTGGTGTGTTCAAATGTGTGAGCATGTGCCTGTATGTACATATCTCCCTAGGATGAAGTTGAATGACTTCCTCAATTGCTCTCTAGCTTATTTATTGAAGCAGGGCCTCCCACTGAACCCTGAGTTTGCTGTTTGGACTAGTCTTGCTAGCCAACTTACTCCCGAGATTCGGCCTCCTGTGCTGGGATAACACAGGGGCCACCATGTGGCTCTGGGAATCCAAAATCTGGTCTTCCTTCTTACCTGACAAGCACTTTAAGACACACTGGCCTTCTGTCCCTTAAGGTCCAGCCAGGGTAAGTGGGACAGAGGTCCTAGGACTTCAGCCAGGAACTGTAGCCTGGGTCTTGCCCTTTGTGGCTTACCCTTTGCTGCCTGTGGTGGTAACTGAAGAAGCAAGGGCCCTTGTTCTTCTAGCTAGAGAGAACAGCTGACTCAGAACCAATATAAGAATCACACCAGGAATTGGGGACGGGGGTAGGGAGACCCCAGTCAGGTCTTGGCAGGTAGCAGTTTCAGGGTCTCAAGAGAGATCCATTGTGGAGAGAGGAGCATCTGTCTCGAAGAGAAGACGAGAGATGGGAAATACGGCAGAGATGGGTGGTGGAGCAAGTGTCAGTCAATTGGTACTGACTCCCTGAAGGCCTCTTGGCTATACACTGGAGCAGTCACGAGGAGATAGGATGCCCTTGAAGGACAGAGCACAGAAAAGCCACATTGAGGTAGGCAGGAGGGTTCTGCATGATTGCTCAAGTAAAAGCTAATATGTCCTGAGAGGGTTGGCAAATAGCAAATATGGCCATTGCTGAATTTTACTGAATGAGCTGTGGAATCCAGTGACAAAGCCCTGCTTAGGTTCTAGAAGGATCTCTGGCTGTTGTGTTACATCTTACCTGAAGCAGGGGCAAAGCCGGAGAGGATCAATTGGAGCCATGGCCACAGTCCGCTTGAGGGGGAGGAAAACTTGGCCCAGAGTAGCTGGATTCAGAGCGTGGATGACAAGAACATTGATGGACTGGGTGCAGAGTTAGAGAAAAGAACCTATGTGGGACCATGAGGCATCTCTGGGGAGGATAGAGGAGTCACCTACAAACAGCAGTGTGGTGGAGTGGTCTGGTGACTGAGCCCACAGGCTCCATGACGTTCTGGCCTCAATGCCATGCAGCGTCTCTGGGGCATATGTGTTGAATGGGGTAACAGGACCCACCTATGACAGCCATAGGAAGTGACCACAAGCTAAATACCTTATAACTACAGATCTTAGCCTGGTGTGGTGGCACAAGCTGAGGCAGGTGGATTGTCAAGTTTAAGGCCAGCCTGAGCTACAGAGTGAGACCTTGTCTCAAGGGAAAATAAATAAAACAGCAAAAAATACAGATCTATTCTGTCACAGTTCTGGGTCCCACTCCCCCAACAGATTCCTCTGTTCATCCCTTTCATCTCTAGTAAGGACTTAGGACCCACCCTAATCCATGCTAATCTCTCCTTGGGACTTTGGCTGGGTTGTATCTGCAAATAAGGCCGCAGTTGCCAGCGTTGGCTGTCAGGACTTGGACATGACTCCATGAGGTCACATGTCCTCCCACTCATCCAGCTTCTGGGCTGTTGTGAGGATTTAATCTAAGGCCCCTAAGATAGGGACATGCACAAAACAAGAGCCCAAGCAGCAGTGGCTGTGGCCTCCCTCCCACTCACGTGAGGACACAGATGGCCCTGGCAGGTGCCATCCCTCCTCCTACCTGCTTTTCCTATGCTCCCACCAATAGGAGCACATGACCTGCTGGCCCTTTTGGTCCAGCCTGCAGGGCCTGGGCATTTTCACAGCAGGTGAGGCTTGTCACTCTTGCCCACACAGTGACCATCTGGCCAGCAGGAGTCACACAAATACAGGTCTGTGCTGCCTCTCCTTCCCTGGGAGGCCATCCAGACAGGCACGTGGGTGCTGTAATACCCGGACACGTTGCTTAGTGATAGCTGTACAGTGAACGGGCACACAGGATCCCTTTGTTCCTCAAGGCAGTCAGTGGTCAAGGGCACAGGTTTGAGAATCAGGTAGCACATGGGTAAATTGTGTGTTCCTTTTCCTCTGTGCCTCAGTTCCCTCATGTAGCAATGTCTGTGGACCCTTTCCTAGAGTTATCAGCGCCACAGGACACGGGTTAGGGCTTCCAGTCTCCAGGTTAGTGGCACCTGGCCTGGAGGAAGTCACTGCCCAGCTCCAAGTTGCAGTCAGGGATTTGTAGGTGGGCCTTGTCACCTCTGACCTAAGGCTGGCCTTGGGATTCCTATAATGAACCTGAGGCCATTAGTATTGTCAAATAAATACTAATATTACTGTCACTAACATAGCAGCAGAAACAGATGCCCCTTCTCATAAAAGGTCCTACCACCTAGGAGATGGATCCATCAGCAAAGTTCTGACTGTATTCCCATAAGGATCTGACTTCAGATCCCTGGCACCTATGTGAAAAGCTGGGCCCAGCACCACAAGTCTGTAATGCTCGTCCTGGGGAGATAGAGACAATATGATTTCAGGGGTTTGCTGACTGGGTCGTCTTGCTGAATGGATGAGCTACAGGTTCTGCGAGAGCCCTTTGTCTCAAGGTGAAGGGCTATCAAGAAGATACCATCACTCTCTGACCTCCGTACATGCATGCACACGCACGCACGCACGCACGCACACAGGCATGCACGCACGCACGCGCACTGAAAAACCAGAGCTGTCCATGGTGATGCTGAGAAGACCATCTGAGGCTCTGTCTCTTGCCTTCCCTGGTCAGTGTGCTGAATGCAGTAGCGGCTCTTCCCTCTCTGTCCCCTGTGAGTGTGGACTGGGGCATGTAGCCTTGGGGAATGACTGGGGGGGCAGCTCAGCTAGTACATAGGCATCACTTTGATTGTCATTTGGAAAGAAGGGGGGCCTCTTGTCTGTAAACAAGGCGACAAGACAGCGCTGGCAATAGATGAGAATGGGGCAAACACCCGGGGCTTGTCGCTAGGAAAAGGGCCTCCTAACAGCCAGTTGGGGGCTGGAGCTTCAAGCCTGCTCCTGTTGGAACCAGTCTTAGTAGAGACAACAGTTCTAGAAGCTGAATTAAAGTGACATCACTGCGGATGCCTGGGGCAGGCAGAGAGACAGTCCTAGACATGTCTTCCAAGTCTTCTCCCTCTTTTTTTTTTCTTTTGTTTTGTTTTGTTTTTCGAGACAGGGTTTCTCTGTGTTGTTTTGATGCCTGTCCTGGATCTCGCTCTGTAGGCCAGGCTGGCCTTGAACTCACAGAGATCCGCCTAGCTCTGCCTTCCGAGTGCTGGGACTAAAGGCATGCGCCACCACCGCCCAGCTTTCTCCCTCTTTTCTTGTTTGTTTTTGTTTTTGTCTTTCTGAGACAGGGTCTCTGTGTAGCGCCAGTTGTCCTGGAACTCACTCTGTAGACCAGGTTGGCCTTGAACTCACAGAGATCCGCCTGCCACTACCTCCCAAGTGCTGGGATTAAAGGTGTGTGTCACCACACCCCAGGCTGCCTTCTCCCTCTTAACATGCCCAGAGGCTCCTCCCTAGAACTCCCAGAGTCCAGTTTAAAAATCTAGCCTCCTAGGGAAATCTGCTGACCCTGCAGATGGGCAGTCTGGACCCTGCCTGTCTGGTCTCTGCCCGCCTGGCCTGTGACTGTAGCTGAAGGACATCTTTCAAGTCAGGGGACAGATGAGACAGAAGCCACTGAAGTTCTGACCCAGGCAAGGCTGTGTCTGGGGGAAGCAAAACCTGGGGCTTTGGGACACCATCATCCTCAACACCTCCAGTTCTGTAGGCCTGGAAAATCTCTAAAAACAGGGCTCTGTGGCTACTGTGTTGTTGATAATAATCCCAGCTGGTCCAAAATCAGCTTCCCTAATGCTCCTACTCCCCTTCCAAGCAGGCACTCAAACTTCAACTCCTGGAGGTCCCTAGGGTCCCTAAGTTGACAATGACAGACCAGAGGGACTTAACCTGGACTGGCTCCAGGGCCAGGTTCCACTGTATTCAAGAGATGGGTTTTCCCTCTTTAGAGATACCTTAGGGTTGAGCTAGGGATGTTGCTCAGCTGGTTCAGTGCTTGCCTAGCATGCCTGAAGCCCTGAGTTTGATTCCCCAGCACTGCATAAAACCAGCATGCTGATGCATGCCTGCAATCCTAGCACAAGGGTAGTAGAAACAGGAGGATCACAAGTTCAAGGTTATCCTCAGCCACCTAGACAGTTCAAGGACAACCTTGGCTCTATGAGACCCAATCTAAAAAGAAAATACACAAGAATATAAAAGGTATGTTTGAGACAGGCAGCCCATGAACTCATGATCCTTCCGCCTCAGCCTCCCATGGCTCGTATTACAGATATGGGTCACCATACCTGACATCTTTAGTTCTGAGAGTGTGCTCTGTTCCTAGGCTACCTGGAAGGCTGATGTAGAAGAGTCACATGTTCAAGGCCTGCCTGGGCTACAGAGCCAACTCAAGGCCAGCCTGGCCAACGTTTGGCCCTGTCTCAAAATGAAATGTTTTTAAAAAGAGGTGGAGCTTGGAGGATTGTAGCTCGCTGGTAGAATGCTTACCTAGCATGTCTAGAGTTCAATCCCTGATACCACAAAAATAAACAGAAAGGACTGTGTCGATGTTTCGGATACCACAGGCACTCCCCCGGGTTTGCACCTGTCTCCTCTTCAGGACCGCCCCAGCTCTGACAGTATGATAGACTGAAACTCCCATGCTCACCCTCACCCAGCCATTAGCTTGGTTCTTAATAAGCACCCTCCTATTCCCTGTCTGCTGTGCTGGGAGTGAAGGCAAGCCACGCCCCTTCCAAACCTCCCTCACCCAGTCTGCTGCTCTGCCCACCATGCCTGGAGTCTCTGATGGACATTTTCCTTCTGTCTGCAAGGCCAACATTACCAGTCTGACTCTAAGCCGCAGGGCCCATGGGCCCTGAACACTAACTCCCTCACCAAAGACCTGCCCAAGCAGTTGGACCTGAGACTACCTGCTCACATCACCAGTGGGATGCCCCACCTCCACACTCCTGCCACACACACAGTCAGTCTCTAGTATATCCCCCAGATAGGGAAGCAAGGCTGAGTGGGAAGGGATACCAGTGTCCTAAGATCAGCAGACTTTTCTAGATGGACCAGTGCCATGTGACTGGGTCAGCTGAGCCTGGCCAGTACTGGATTCACAAGATGAATAAGAGTCCCTAAGGGACTCTGAGCCAAGGCAAAGGACTTCCAAATGGTCGACACACTTCTCTGTCTGCCAGTGGAAACACAAAACAAGGGCTAGCCTTAGCAGGGAGGAGCAGGGGTTCTGAGTCATACAACTGTGAGGATAGGAGAGGCGTGACCCTGGGCAAGTCACTTTATCTGTCTGAGACTCATCTATTGTGAGGAGTAACATACCCACCCACAAGGTGTGAGGATGAAAGAAGGCATATCCGAGTGCTTGGCACAGGGCCTGGACCATGATAAGGGCTCTGTTAATATTAGCCATTGGCCAGTGTTACAGAAAGGGTGGAAGGAACAGCCAGAGAGGCTTTGGAACTGAGGGGACATTCAGGCTCCGCTTTGTAGGATGACCAGGAGATTGCAAAGAGCCTTACTGTTTTAAAGAAACATAATGGAGAGAGAGACAACAAACAGACGTTTTATTGTGAGTGGAGGCCCTGGAGAGGTCTTGATGGGGCTGAGGCTAGGCAGAAGTTACTGATGCTGAGTTACATGGGGGAAGTTTGTGGTAGACCTTTTGTTTTGCTTCTGTTCTTGTTGTTACTTGTCTTGCTTTGAGACAAGGTCCTACTCTGTAGCCCAGGTTGGCCTTGAACTGAGCATCCTCCTGCCTCAGCCCCTGATAACTGGGACTATAGGGGTGTACCATTACACCTAGCTTCAGGGCGGTGGTTATTACGGTTGTTGGTTTTTACATGGGGGAGGGGGAGGAGGACACAGCACGTGTTAGGAAGTCAGAGGACAACGTGGAGTAGTCGGTTGTCTCCTTCCACCGTGCGAGTCCCAGAGACGGAACTCAGATCATCAGACTTGGTAACCAGCAAGAGCCATCTCTTTCCAGCTGAGCCAGCTCACCAGCCCCTGGTTTCTAAGATCATCAGTCACCTTTGTTCGCTAGAGACTCTCCCTGTAACCAGGCCTTCCCTCTGGGGTCCCTCTGAAGCTCCTTGCTTCCTTGACCTGTTGAGGGGTCAGGGGTAGGTTTTTCTGGGTTATCCATTGCTGCTGCCTCTCTATTGTTTGCACCCTGAATCCTGAACTTCTTTCCTGGCCATAACACACCAGTTCTTTGAGTGACTGTCGTATGTCGAGGGTGATGTGTGATTTGTCTGCCCTTCCTTCCCAGGGAAATCCCAGCAGAGCGAGCCCGCAGGACACTCAGTGGGCACCAGCTCCGGGCTGAGTCCCCTCAGGACCTTGGAAGGGGACAGACACAGTTTTTTCTTGTTTTCAGTAGTGCTGGGGATTGAACTGAGGAGAGAGGGCAGCAGCTGTCACTGGCTGCCTGTGCTTGGAGCCAGACAATACCGATGTTCAAACCCCAGCTCTGTCGCTCAGTGTGTGTGGCCTCGGACAAGGTGCTTAGCCTCTCTGAGCCAGTTTGCTTCTCTGTGCATAGTCACAGTATGGCTAGCTCCTACATTCCCCCAGGTACCAGGTTTCTTCCTTGTCCTCTTCCCCTTGGTTGAGACTGATGCTTCCTCAAGCCCTCAACCTTCCTTCCTGGGATGGGCTCCTGAGGTGGGAACTGTGTCTCTTTTGTTCTCTTAGGTCCCAGCACTGGGCTCAGCCCATAGCCTCTTCCCATAGCAGGTTCTCTAGCCCTGGCAGGTAGGTGGATGAGGTTCTGGTAGAGACACCAAGCTAGATGAGACCCAAGGAGAGCTTTGGGGCAGGAATGGACACCGGCACTGGATGGATTTGGAGTTGGGTCTTCAAAGCTTAACCTATGCTGCCATGCCTCAGGGCTGCACCTGCAGATAGTAGACCCTGGGTTCAGATCCCACCTCCATCTCCCACCAGGTGCGACACTGGACATCTGACTTAATTAACTGAGCCTCAGTTCCCAAGTACAGAAAGTGGGGGATGTAAGTCTCGAAAGCAGAGGATGAGGAGGGCTTCAGCTGCTGAGACCCGTAGATGCCAGTAAGGCAAATTGGGGCAGGCCTGGCTGACAGACAGTTCATACCCAGGGCAGGCCTGGCTGACAGTTCATATCCGGGGCAGGCCTGGCTTGACAGTTCATATCCGGGGCAGGCCTGGCTTGACAGTTCATACCCGGGGCCAAGGCCCTCTCCCTCCTCCTCCTGCTCACCTGAGAGGGGCAGGGGACAGAAGCCCACTGTCTCACCTCACAGAAGATTGGAAGCCAAGAGGTGTGGAGACACCAATCCTGGCTTCATGAGCTTAGGTTAGCCTGACTGTGCCAGCTGGCCAACCAGGGAATTAAGAGGAGGCTGAACCAGTTTCCAGGGCTGTTCCTTCCCTGGGGTCCTATCTGCTCTCCCTCAAACCTCGCCTCTCCCTGCCACCTTCATCTCCACCTGGTCCTGGGCAGGACCCCTCAACACTTGTGGTTACTCGGGGGACTGTGGCAGAGCCATTTGGGCAACTTTTCTGCATGTATCGCACCCTTCAGGGACACTCCCCGAGAGCCAGGCAGGACTCCAGAAGGAGCCTCTCACTAGAGCAGCTTCACCCTGTGCCTTCAAGCCCTCTCCCATACCACACTGGAGCCACCATCACCACAGAGATGCAGGCTGACTCATAAGGACAGATGGACATAGAGTGTCCTATCCAAAGACCTGTGTGCATCCATCCACCAGAGGATCTGGGGACACAAGCGCGTAGGATTGCACACATTCACGGAAGCACACCTATGTTCAGATGCAAGACTCGTGGAGCCTATTCACAGATGCTGGCTCATAGACACATGTTCACAGATACATACACACAGAGCATCCTCACAGGCACACAGACATCCACAGATGTGAACTCATAGATACACATGCATTCAAGACACACAGATGCAAACTTATACTCACAGACACACAGGGACACTCTCAGACGGGCTTGGAGGTACTAGCACTGACGGACACAGACACACAAACAGCACACACAGAGATCTGCCCAGAGAGATGCGCCTACCCCTGCAGCGCACCTTTGCCCAGAACCATGGCTAGCTCCTTGTCTGCACGCTCCAGGCCTCCCCTCAGCTCGGCCTTCCTGGGTTGAGTACTCTAGGAAACCCCAGGTCCCGCTGACTCCTAGTCCACAGAGACTCATATGAAAGGTTCTGGGGCTGCAATTAGCTCAGCCGCAGAGGATGGGTAATCAGTCTTTCAATCTTGAGAGGTAGTTTAATACCCACGCTGTCCCAATTGTGGCCCTTAATGTATTCATTCATCCAACAGACAACATGTGCTTTGGTAGGCACTGAGATATTAAAATAAATAGAACAGAATTGGGTTCTGGGGACTCCAGGTTTATAGAAACACTTGGCCATGGTACCAGGGAGAGAAGTAGAGCCACTCTACCAGTCCACAAGGGGTGACCTCAAGAGGACCAGGGTTCTGATTGTGGTCTTTGCCTACTCACAGGAGACAGTGCACATGAGCCTTCATCCCACCTTCCTGACCACAGCTATCCCTGTCTCCAGGGCCATCTTCCAGCCCAGTTGACAGGGCGGATCTCCCTAGTTCTTGATTGCAAATATTCTGAGCAGACCATGGCAAGCAAGCTTTAGACCCTGACTGTCTCTAGACATCCAAGAACCAGCAAGAGCATGGAGCACCCAGGCCCCTTTTGATGCACCCCTGTGCACACCTATATATGCTAAGAAAACCACAGGGGTTCAGAGTGACATCAAGCCCCTCGTTGATGATTTTAAAGAGAAGAGAAGCATAGATCTGTGGCTAGAGAGATGGCTCAGGGGTTAAGAGCATTTGCTGCTCTTGCAGAGGACCCGGGTTCAGTTCCTAGCACCTACATGGAGCCTCACAATCACCTGTAACCAGTTCCAGGGGATCACATGTTCGTCTGGCCTTCATAGGCATTGGCTTACATGGGGTGCACATACCTACATCAGGCACACACACATACACAAGATTTAAAAAAAGAAAAGAAAAGAAAATCTTTAAAAAGGAAAGAACCCCAGACCCTTGCTGGAGCCTCGCCTCTCTTGTGCTGAATTACCTGAATGCCGTGATTCTACCTCTGTACCATAAAGCTGCACCTCAGGACAGCTAGCTCTCCAAGCACCCAAACTGGGGCTCTTTTGGGTGGGGAGATGTATTGTCCTCCTTCAGGTTAAGGCTAAGGACTGGCCAGGCTTCAATTCCCAGCATCCTGTGGTCCAGTCATACATCTGCCAAACCCCTCTAAGCACCCACTTACAGGTCCTGTCAAGGTCACTGGGTCACTCCTACACTCATTACCTGCTGGGTAAGGAAGCCCTTGCTTCTCAGCAGGGCTCTTACTGTCTCTAGCCTGTCCCTCCTGCATCCTTCCTTCCCAGTGTGACCACCGTAAGCTGGAAACCCTCCAAGGCCTTGTAGAGGGAGAATGTGATCCCATCCTTCCTAGTGGCTGGTGGGAATAATCCCAGCTCTAAACATAATTGGTGAGAAGGCCAGCTGGTTCCTAACAGAAAACATTCTAGAATAGTGTACAGAACAGAAAGCTTTTCTATTGCTTCTAAGAATCAAGGAAAAGGCTAGAACTGGGCTGGCAGGAAGTGTCCTGCTGGGAAGAATATATCAGAAAGACTTGAACTTAACATACCAGCTGACTGGTCATAAATGTGCTCAGAAACAGCTGCCTCGCTTAAGAGTAGATGATGTCCCTTTTAAAATCTTGTTGGGGCCCAGAGACGGCTCAGTGGCTAAGAGCACTTACTGATCTTCCAGAGGACCTGAGTTCTGTTCCCAGCACTCGTATTGGGCAGTCTGTAACTTTAGCTCCAGGGGATCTGATGCCCTCTTCTGGCTTCTGCTGGATCCTGTACCCATGAATGTGCTCGCACGCGCACACACACACACACACACACACACACAGACTAAAAGTAAAAATTAAATTAAAAAAACCCTCATTGTTAGTCACTGTGCTGGATAATTTTATGTCAGCTTGACACAGTTTAGAGTCATCAGAGAGGCAGGAACCCCAATTGAGAAAATGTCTTCATAAGATTAGTCTGTAGGCAAACCTGTAGGACACTTCCTTAATTAGTGATTGCTAGGAGAGGGCCCAACCCATCGTGGGTTATGCCACCCCTTTGCTGGTGGTTCTGAGTTCTATAAGAAAGCAGGACAAACAAGCTTGAGAGCAAACCAGTAAGCAGCACCCCTCCACGGCCTCTGCATCAGCTCCTGCCTCCAGGTTCCAGCCCTGAGTAAGTTCCCATCCTGACTTCCCTCAGTGATGGACTGTTAGTTACCTGAAACTGTAAGCTGAATAAACCCTTTAAATTGCTTTTGGTCACAGTGTTTCATTACAGCAATAGGAACCCTAACTAAGACAGCTAGCGAGATGGCTCAGCAGGTAAATACAGTCCTAACAACCTAAGTTTGATCCCTATCCACAGCAGAAAGAGCAATCAACTCTTAAAAGTTGTCCTCTAACCTCCACCCATGCACAGGCGTGCCCTGTGGTACACACACACACACACACACACACACACACACACACACACACAAAAAAAAAAAAAATTAATTAATATTTTTATTTAAAACTCAGTTAATTTGCTTTGGGTACTTCATTTTGGGATGGAGTCAAGGAAGCCAGCATTTTAAAGACTATTAAAATCCTGAATTTCCCCAGCACTTGGGAGTCAGAGCCAGGGGCATCTCTGTGAGTTCAAGGCCAGCCTGGGCTACAGAGTGAGATCCAGGAAAGGCGCAAAGCTACACAGAGAAACCCTGTCTCAAAAAACCAAAAAAAAAAAAGTTCTGAATTTCTGGCATCAATCATTATATAAAGCTTGTTTCAAAACCACCTGTTCAATACTGGTTTTCTTCCCTTCCAGATTGTTCTCTGGGGCAGGACTGAGAAATGCCTGAAAGAGACAACAGAAGAGATTCGGCAGATGGGCACAGAGTGCCACTACTTCATCTGTGATGTGGGCAACCGGGAAGAGGTGTACCAAATGGCCAAAGCTGTCCGAGAAAAGGTGAGTAACCTGGGCATGTCTGGCCCCAGCATACCGAATTCATGCGTCCTGGGAGGGAGTGTTGCTATGGCAGACTGACTCTGTGCAGGGCACCTTTGGGGACTCTCCACGAAGCTTGTCCAAGTTACTTGGGCAGGGACTGGAGTTGATAACACAAAAAGAGTAGACCTCTGTGGTCCCTTGGACATTTAGACCCTATGAGTTTCTCTCTAAGACAAATGTCCCATTGCCTTCTGGGAGAATCCTTTCCTTAATGCAAAACATTTGGGCTGGGTAGATCAATGAGCTCCAAGAGAGAAAAAGAATTCACCCTATTACATAGCCCACTCATGGTAACATTAACCATTTTTATGTGACCATAACTTCATTTATTATAAATATGCTGCATTCCGGGTATAGTATGTACCATAAATTATTTCTAATCCTCAGACACAGCTGGTATGGCACCAGCGCCATTTATAAACAAGACTGATGCTCAGAAAGGCCATGTGGCTGGTGGTTGCGGAGCCTGGTCTGTGCCCCTACAGGTACAGCCCACAGGGACTGGCTGCCCTCACGGCTCCACAGCCCCCTCTTGCCCACAGGTGGGTGACATCACCATCCTGGTGAACAATGCTGCTGTGGTCCATGGAAAGAGCTTGATGGACAGTGATGATGATGCCCTCCTCAAGTCCCAGCACGTCAACACCCTGGGCCAATTCTGGGTAAGGGCTTTCCTGGTCCAGAGCCAGCCGTAAGCATGACAGGAAGCCTGGGTGGGGTGGGGGAAAGAGAGGTCCGATGGGACCAGGGCTTATGCTAGCCGGGATGTTCAGTGGCAAAGTGGCTAGTTAAAAGAAATGACTGACAGGGAAACACAGGAACTGCTGACTGGCTAGCATAGTGCTCTGCAGCAGGGAGGCCTCAGCCCCTCCATACCGAAGACTAAGTCACTAGGGTAGCTATGCATCTTGAGCGGGCTGTTCTCCCCAGTGCAGGGGTGCTGGGCTTGGCAGAGGCTCTGCTGCTCACACTGACTTCTGTTACCCACCCTCAGACCACCAAGGCCTTCTTGCCACGGATGCTGGAGCTGCAGAACGGCCACATCGTGTGTCTCAACTCCGTGCTTGCGCTGTCGGCCATCCCTGGCGCCATCGACTACTGCACGTCAAAAGCATCGGCCTTTGCCTTCATGGAGAGCCTGACCTTGGGGCTGCTGGACTGTCCCGGTGTCAACGCCACCACCGTGCTGCCCTTTCACACCAGCACCGAGATGTTCCAGGGCATGCGAGTCAGGTCAGTGGGTGAGACCAGCCACCTCTCCCTAGCCATCCCAGCCAGCGGTCTTCACAGGAAGAGCCCCGGGATTCCGTGGCCTTACCTCGCCCTCAGAGCTCCCTTTTCCACTCACAAGGCAACAGGATACTACTGCACCGGTATCCATTACTCTTCCAGCTCTAAGGAAGGAGAGGCTTTTTTGGGGTTCACAATAAGAGGGTACAGCCTGTCCTGGTAGGAAGTCGCAGTGGCAGGAGCGTGAGGCAGCTGGTCACATCACATCCACAGTCCAGAAGCAGAGAGGGGAAGAGAGACACGAAGGCTGGTGCTCAGCTCGCTCTCTCCATTTTATTCAGTCCCAGACCGGCTGCCCACACTTAGAATCCTGCTGCTTCTTACAGGAGCTTACACAAAACACCAGTACTGAATGTGCTCAGTGGAGTACTACCCAACAACAAAACAGGAAATGAGTGATATGTGACCCACATAACGAAGCTCATATCCAAAACGCTAAGTGAAAGAAGCCACACTAGCACATTCTGCACGGTCCCATGTACATGGCATTCTGAACCAGGCAAAACTATGGTGCTAGAGACAGGATCAGTGGAGTAGAGTCTGGAAGGGAGCCCGAGGAAACTCGGTGGTGGTGGTGAAACAAGCGAAAGTTAATTGAGCTGTATGCTGAAGGTGCGAGCCTTTTATAGTGCCAGAACTGGTGAGGTGGCTCAGTGGGTAAAGGTGCTTGCTACCAAGCCTGACGATCTGAGTTCGATCCCTGGGACCCACTGGTAGAAGGAGAAAACTGACTCCAGCAAGGTGCCCTCTGACCACCACATGCATTCTGTGACACATGTGCACCCACACATACACACAGTATGCACACAAGCACACAGCACACACACACACACACCAATAATTTTTTAATTAGTAAATACAAATTATAGCCCCATGTAAAGAAACCCCGAAGCCCCACTACTCAAGCCTCTTGCAGACCCACCTTATGTAGGGAAATGTGACCTCAGGCTTAGTGGTCATGCTTGAATGTCAGGACCTGGGGCGGGGGGGGGGGGGCATCATGCTATAGCTATGATATGCCATGTGATGCCGGGCTTCAATGCTCTTTAAAATGGGGTGATCACAGGCAATACATTTCATTGATAGGGAACATCGTATCACTACACAGCACACACCCAATTTAGGGGAAGATTTGTTATACCTCTCAGAGCTGTGCTCATCCGTAAAATGGCAGGAGTGGTATCTACCTGGTAGATTGCTGGTAAAATGTAGCATACCCAGCACAAACCCTAGGACACAAAAGTTGCTCATAAAAGAGATGCTTCCCCTGTTATTTTAATTTTTGACACAGGGTCTCATCTGTAGCCCAGGATGGCCTTCAATTTATGGTGATCTCTTGCCTCAGTCCCTGGAGTGCTTGGGATCCTAACCTACTCCCAGCTGTTATTTTTACCAAGAGTAAACATGGTCTTAGATGAGTTTTACTAATTTTCGTAGAAGACAGTCTCTACTTTTATCAAGAAGTAGATATTTCTGCCTGGCTTGCTAACAAATTATCATACATTTTCAATTTCAAGGGGGTTGTACTCATGATTATACCGATGTCCTGGGATCAAATCCTAGTTCCGTGTAACCTCCATCAGGTGACTTGACTTTTCTGTGCCTCGGTTTCCCTGTTTATATATTTAAAAGTGGTTGCTGATAGCACCTCCTGCTTCACACGTTGGGGGAAAGCCTGTGTGAGAATTGACTGGCTGTGCCTCTTTGTGAGCACTAAGCGGATGCCAGCCGTCTGTAGCTGTGCAGGTGAGAGCCAAGGCTTGGCCAGAAGACCTCTGCTTAACCAGCTCCTGTTGATTGAAAGAAAGATGAAAAGAGAAAAGCCTCGGCTTTGCCCTGTAGCCATGCCAGCAGTTTCCCAGGGGTGATGATCAGTTAGGACAGGCCAGGTGGGCATCCAGCAAGATTGGCTGTGTCCGTGGGTGCCACTGTCCTCAGGTACTGACTTACTCTGTATTCCAGTCACACTAGACACGGCCCTTTCCACTACAGTGTTGTTGCATCTGGCCCTCCCAGTAGCCTTGCAAATGAGCTATAAACCCATTGCACAGATAGAGGAACTGAGTGTCAGAGAGAAGTCATCTGTGTGAGGTAACCCAGCTGGAGTTGGGCCAGCTGAGCAGGCTTCTCTGGTCACTTCCCAGCATCCTCCGTTGTCATCCCACCCACTGTTGAGAGAAAGAGGGAAATCTTAACAGGTTTGAAGCCTCTCCATCGGCTCCTTCTGCAGGGGTCTTACCTGGGAGGGTCCCCTAAAGCCCATACAGCTGGGACTTGCTGCCCTCTCTCCTCTCCCCCTAGAGACGTGCTGGACATTATAGATACGCCACCCTGTCACTGGAGTTGCACCTGTCTGAAAACCCAAGGCCAGCCCTTCTAGGCCGCAGGTTCACTATCTGAGAATTGTTCACTATCTTGGTCTGAGAAGAAAACCTAGTCAGCAAAGTTTGGTCTCTGGAACCCACGTTTATAAAAATCCAGGCAAAGGTAGCATGCACTCATCATCCCAGCACTGCAGAGGCAGACAGGCAGATCCCTGGGGCTTGTTGGCCCATCGGGCTAGCCAAGTTGTCGAGCTCCAGGCCAATGAGAGACCCCATCTTAAAAAAACCAAAGTGGATGACTCCTGAGGAATGATCCCGAAAGTTGACCTCTGCCCTCTACACATGTGCATAGCATGTACCTGCACACACATAGACACTTGTGCATAGACAAACCAAAGCTGCGCTTGTCACATAACTGAGGAGGTACAGGGGCGGGGGAGGGGGAGGGGGCGAGTGCAGCAGTCTGTCAGCTCCAAGGCTGCCCCTTGCTCAGGAATGGCATGATGACTGATGACTCACTACCCTTCATCTTACTGGTACCACAGTGAATCATAGCCCTTTGAGGGCCGGCAGCACATGCCCTGTGTCTTCAGACTGAGGGAGGCAGGAAGAGGCAGAAAGAGTCATTGGAGCAGTGCTAGGAGCTCACCCGTCTGCCCCCGCCTTCCTTATCCATAAATTGGAGAGAATATTTGTGCATGGGCCCGATACTTAGGGAACACAATGGGTACACAGGTCTGGGGTCAGATGCCTCTGAATAGGCATGGGAAGCCCCTGTTGTGTGAGTATTTGACGGCTTGTTCATCTGGAAGTCCCATGGAAAACCACTCTATGTTTGACTGACAGGCTAGTGAACCAGCAGCCTGAGGACCTCCCCAGGCAGAAAGGCCCAGTAGAGGAGTGGGGCAAAACGACAAGTATTTATTGAGCACCTACTGTGTACCAGGTCCTACTAAATGCTGAGGCTGCAACAAGGAGTGAGATTCATTGGGCCTCCTCCCTCAGAGAACTCATAACCTGATGGAGGAGACAGGCCATTGGCAAAGAACAACCTGACAGGCCAGGTCATTCTAGATGTGGTTGTGGTTAGGCAGCTAGACAGGAGGTAAGATCGGAGGCCACCCTGCACTGTGGGAGGCTGGACAATCTCTCAGGGGAGGACCTAGGAGGAGTGAGCAGGCTGTGGGAATGGCTGATGAGGAAAGATGGTACAGTAAGAAAGACTGAGGGCTGGCCCATGCTGTAGAGTGTGGAGGAAGTCCAGTGTGAGTGCCAGGAGCCCTGGCAGATTTTGGAGAATGAGCCTGGCAGGGTGGACTCCTAATTCCTTGATTCTGTCAGAGATACCCCTGCTAGTGGGCAGACTCCACTCACATGGTGGGGCAGGATGGAGGGACGCTAACAGGCATGGACTAGGAGAGAATCCCACAGCCTCGAGTCCCTCACACAGAAGAGCCAAAGTGATGCCCTCAGAAACATTAGTCACTCACCAAGGTGCCTGGCAGAAAGGCCAATTTCTCCTTGAGAAACCAGTATTTTCCTGCCTTCAGGTTTCCCAACCTCTTCCCGCCGTTGAAGCCAGAGACAGTAGCCCGGAGGACGGTGGAAGCCGTTCAACAAAACCAGGCCCTTCTCTTGCTCCCGTGGACCATGAACATCCTCATTATCTTGAAAAGGTATGGGATGGGGAAAGAGAGTTCTTCACCAGGTTCAGGTCCAACTTTTTCCTTTACTCCAGTGGGCCCTAGTGGGGAAAAGGCAACAGGCAGGAGAAAGTGAATGTGAAATCAAGTAGTCATGTCTGCTGAGGGCAGGAGGTTGACTGTACTGACCGGTAATGCAGACTTGTTGGTCTAAAGTTTGTTTTTTGTTTTTTGTTTTTTTAATATTTTTGAGGCAGAGCCCACTGTAGCTCAGGCTTATCTGGAACATACTATGAAGCCAAAGCTGGCCTTGAACTTGTAATTCTCCTGTCTCTCTAGTATTGGTATTATAAGCATGCACTACTGTGCCTGGTTTAAAAATTATAAGGGATCCAAACAGCTCTTGCTCATGTGAGTTTTATCTGTCACTACTTACTTCATTAGAAATTAAAGCTGGGAGGGGAAGTTAGATTTACACACTAGTTTCTAGTTACAGTTTTCTCACTTATAAAGAACAATAACAACTATTAAATTATCATAACTGTCTTGTTTGTTTGCTTGCCTTTTTTAGTTTTTTTAGACAGCCTCTCACTAGGTATCCCAATCTAGCCTCAACTCCTAAATCTATTTTTGTGACAAGCAGTTCTACTTTCTAAAACAACACAGACACGTAGCTAGGGGAGGCACTGGCTTACGTTCTTGCAAATCTCTCCATCGTCTGGTTTAATCTGAAACAACTAGATTCCTACATCTGCTTCTTAGTTCAGTCAATTGGGATAGTCCCCTGTAACAAACCTCAGGGAAGCTGCACTGCACGTACAGAGAAATAAAGGATAAAAGACAAATGATGGGCCTGGGATGTGGCTCGGTGGGTAGAGAGCCTGCCTGGCATGTATGAAGCCCTGGGATCGGTCCTCAGTGCTGCATAAACCAGGTGTGGTGGTTCCTGCCGGTAATCCCTGCATGTGGGAGGTAGAGGCAGGAGGATCAGAAGTGTGAGGTTAGCCCCAGCTACATAGTCAGTTTGAGGCTAGCCCGGGTGATATTTTTTTTAAAGACCCTGCCGAGAAAGAGAGGGAGAAAAAAGAAAACAGGAAGGGAAGACCGAAAGGAAGAAAGAGAAAAACAAGCTACTGCAGTGTTACTATAAATATCCTAGAGAGATCTCAGGCACCTCCAAGAGTGCCTGGACCACATTTTTAAGAACCACTGCTCTGCAGACAGTCAGGCATAGCCCAGCCCCCAGGTAGCTCAGTCTGGTGACAACAGGAGTCTTCATGCAAAGGTCCAGAGTCTGGAGAAGTGTCAGAGCTCTAGTGAGGTGGGGTTTAAAGACCACCTTGGGAGGTGGGCTTTTCATTCTGGAGATATTTTCTCCTCTAGAATTTTCCCAGGACTGAATCCACCTAAGACTGTCTAGACTCATTACATCTGGGTCCCATGCTGAAGGGGCTAGTTAGTACATGTGGCTCAGTGTGCTCTCCATAGAGGGAGAGCTGTGTCCCTGTAGCCATGACTGTGGCTCCTGCTTGTCATGAAGTACAGCCCCTTGTTCCAGGCTCACCCTGTTGTTATCATCAAACATTGACTCCCAGGAAAGCCACACCCTTGTGTGACTCAGGGAACAATGGCAACCGGCCCTTTGTCTTCCATTCTGATAACCTCTGTGCACGCAGAGGGTGGAGAGTGGAGAGCAGGAGAGGGGGCATTTGGAGCATTCACATACCCCAGCTTACCCTGCCCTTCAATCCACATGCCCATTCACATACCCTGCCCTTCAATCCACGATGTTCTCTGACTGCCTGAGGGATCCCCTGAAAGAACAGGCACCCTGCTGGGGGGAATGGCTCAGATGGAAAAGTACTTTCTATGTGAGCATGAGAATCTGAATTTGATCCCCAACACCATGTCTGACCTTCATGTGTGCACTGCAGGATGAGAGCATACACACAGAGACAGACAGACAGACAGACAAAGAGATTGATTTCTTTAAAAGAGGGCCAGAGAGATGGCCAGCAGTTAAAAAAACACTTGCTGTTCTTGCAGAAGATCAGAGTTCAGTTCCCAGCACTCACATCAGGCAGCTTACAACCTCCTGTTAACTCCGGTTTCAGGGGATCTAATGCCTTCTTCTGGTCTCAGTAAGCAACTGCACTCAAGTGTACAAACTGGCATCCATACATCCACATAATTAAAAATAAAACGACTAAAAAAAACCCCACAGAAGTGCATGTGTCTTGGGGTTCTGGAGGCTGAGAGCATGGCATAGCATCTGGCAAGGGCCTTCCTGCTGCCTCATGACAGGATGGAGAGGTTCCCCCAATACAGGACAGAGCAAGTATGCCCAGGGAGCTTGCTTTAGTAGTAGAGTCACTCAGACTGTCCACTAATCCATGACTGGGTGGATTCCCTCACGCCCCAGCCACTTCTGTCTCACCACAAAGACAGTCAAGTTTCAGCTTGCATCTTGGAAGGGCCGGAACACATTGAAGGCGCACCAAATGCTGAGAGCACAGTCCGTCTGTTTTCCTATGCTTGACCCTTTACCTAATGAAAGTGCTAATTCTTGGAGTTCAGGTGCTGTTTTTGGAAGGGAAGCCAGTGTATGGGTTGCAGGGGAGACAGGAGAGCTTCTAAAACCGTTGTGTACTACCCTGTTTGGCATTGCCCCACGGACCCCACCACTGCTGCCCACCTGACTAACCATCTGCCCTTCCCCCCCTCAGCATACTCCCACAGGCTGCACTGGAGGAGATCCACAGGTTCTCAGGGACTTACACCTGTATGAACACCTTTAAGGGGAGGACATAGAAGCAGGAGGAAGACACACCTGAGGAGCCACGGAGCCTGAGGGGAGCCACAATACCCGGGCACACACCGATGTGCCTGTGATTGGCATGTCTGCTGGGTGAGCAGGACTGTTCCTGTCCCCAGGGAAGAATCTGCGGCTCCCAGGTCAACTCCAGGACCTTTGTGCAGGACTGATGTGTGTTAACTCTGACCCCCATGGGGAGCCAAGACGCCATTCAGCAGCCACCTGACAATTTTGTACATTTCTCATTCTGTAGGGTTTATTGTTCAATTGCTTCTCCAGTCTGGCCCGCCTGAGCAGTGTGCACCTAGGATTTCCAGGAGAGTCTGCCCCCAGACACTCTGCCTTCCCCTCCAAAACCCGCTCACCCTCAGCTCCTGCAAACTGGTTACCCGGCAGTAACTCAAATAAAGAGGTGGCTTTGGCAGCTTCCTTTGTTCACATCCTTGGGAGGGGGGCAGCTGGGAAGGAGCCTGTCCCAACCACAAAGAGAGAAAAAGGGTCATCTCAGGGTCTACAGAGAGCAGGAGAGGGACTGCAGCCCAGCCCAAGGAGAGAGGGTCGGGGAGGCCCCTCCAGACACACGGCTTCCCTGGTGGGATCCCTGAGAGCTAGTCCACAGAAGAACTCACCACAGCTAGAACACTGTCTGTCCTTCCTTGACCCCACTGGGCCACCAGCTTAAAGTCAGCCTTTACCGAGTACCTGCTGTCCACCCCACGTGAAGAAGCCAAGATGATACCAGCAAACCATACCGTTCGTCACTTAGGCCAGCACTGTGGGGTGCTACAGACCCCACAGCACATCTAACTGTGGGGGATGGGAAAGCCCAGAGAATGGAAGGAGCTGGGGTGGCTTCAGGCAAGGGTAGAGGCGCCCATGGTTCTCTAATGCGACTCTCATGCTGAGAAAATTCAGTCAATGACACTGGTCAGTGTGGAGCAAGGAGCAATGTGACCTGCTAGGAGTAGCATCCATCTGTACAGCTTTTGCAGGTGAGCGGCAGGGAGCAGGCAGGGGTTCCCCAGAGAGAAGGAGAAGGGCCCAGGCCTCTGACATAGTGGGGAGCCTCCTTGAAAGCCTCACCAAGGCCACATAGACCTGAGCACCTCAGGCTGGACCTGAGCTCACACTCACAACAAGGAGAATGAAATCACTCAAGTGAAAGCAGACTGGTCCGCAAGGGAAACCCTAGGTGTCTTGTGGAGTACTGACTTAGTATGCTTAGGGCGTTGCCGACCTAAGACATAGTGTTTGCACTGTGTCAGTCACCAGCTCTCCCTGCAGCTCCTGAAGACAAAAACCAAACCAAACCAAAACACAGCTCAGAGTGACCACTTTGAACAGTCTAACCACTTGGCGGTGAGTATCAGCCAGATATGACCCCCAGATCACCATGGCCTCCAACAGGGAAGGTGTCTGCCCTGCAACCTCAACTTATTCATGAAAACATCTTCCCTCTGGGTACCCACTACCCAAGATGGAAGTGTCCCAGGGAGTAAATGTAAGTTGGTCCACCAGCATCACGCCCTCTTGAGTTCTCCCTGGAAATAGTGTGTGTCACTTCCGTTCCCATTTTACTGGCCAGATCCGGTCATGTGATCATGCCTGCCAAAGATCCTGGGATGCTGAATACAATGAGCACATGGTCTGCCAAGCCGTGGAAGAAGACCTCATGAGGAAAAGTTAGAACTGAAGCCAGGGATGGAGAGAAGCCAACTCAAGGATGTAGTAGCCCAGGAGCCCATGTTGGTGCTGAGCAATCCCTGTGGAGGCAGATGCCTGGCTCTCTTCCCAAGCACCCTTCCAAAGGGAGCATTTGGAAGCTTGTTCCACAGATGTGAAGAGCATTCAGAGCAGGATGTGGGCTTGACCTGGATCAGAATTTGAGCACAGCTCTGACTCCTGGTTTTTCATGACACCAGACAGTTTCAAGCAACAAGGAGTCAAGGTCGGCTCATCCATCATCTTCCTTTTGGCCCTTGAGGACAGGTGACTCCAATGTGTGGGATGTTACTACCTGCTTCAGCCCCCTGTGGTGTCTGGACAATCTCCCAGGCAGGTGCCTGTGGCTGGCTCTTCCAGGAGAGAGACTGGGGATGGGTCCATCTTGGCGAACAGAGAGAAGTGGGTGGGGCAAGGTGGGGTCTTGCCTGCTGAGACTCAGTTTCCCAGACCATCTCTAAGCAGCTGATGTGTTTCTGTGCTCATGGCCCGCCTGCAGGCCGATCTTTGGAAGATGCTTTGATCATTGGGGTCTCCATTGGCCTTTAAACGAGAAATGCAGTGAGGATCCCAGGGGAATATGATGGGATGCTGGGATCAGCAATGCCCAGTCAACCTTTCCCAAGACCTACCAAGCATGATCACTGCCTTGATTACAGGGTGATCTCTGGGTTTCACAAAATGCAAATGGTTTCTCTCGGTGGTAGCATAGAGCCTGGTCCTCCCACAACAACACACACAACCAGCACCCCGCTTTTTTTTTTTTTTTTTTGGATTGCTTCCCAGAGGAACCAGGGAAAAGGCCTTGGGCATATTCCCAGGAAACCTCTCTGGTCCCTCACTGGAATGGTTTGACTGCCTGGAGAGCTTCAAGAGTGAGAGTGGAGAGCTAATTCTGTCCCTTTGCTTGTCCAAGTGAAGGAGGGTGACAACGCCAGCCCCCTGAGGGGCGTAACAGGCTGTGCCAACCTTGCAAAGAAGCCTTGGGTCCTGGGAAATGACCCAGTTGCCAGGCTGAAGGTTCCTCCCCAACCCCAGAGAGAAGCAGATCGGGGGTAGGTGCCAAGTCCAGGGAGGCCTCAGACCTCAGCCCCGACTGGCCCTGGTCCAGGGGAGCAGGCTGGCTGGCTGGACCAGTGGTCAGGAATTCAGTCCTGTGGGCACCAGTAGTTCCCAGGGACCGAATACTTGAGAAACTGACTCTCCCAGAAACAAGCTGATATCTAAAGGGACCAGGTAAACAGAAAGCTCCAGAGCTGACTCCAGGAGCCGCTACTGGGCCCCTACCCGTCCTACCTGAGAGCCCCTTCCCAGGAGAGGCAGCTTTCACCTTTGAGATGTTCCTATCCTATGGAAGACAAAAAGAACTCAGGCCACAAGGCACAGGAGCTGAGGTCCTCAAAGAACAGCTGGTGGCTGGGAAAGGAGAGGGGAGACCATGGCCCATGTGGGACCCCTCCCCTGAAGAGCATCTTTCTGATTCTCAGGGTTTGGGACAGAATTAAGAGCCCAGAGGTCTTCTCTACACACACCCCTCGCTTCAGGCAAAGCCAAAAGGCGACAAATATCTGCTGACGCAGAAGGAAGGGCTGGACCTGCTCCCAGACACAGCTTACTAAGTTCCCAAACATTCCTCGGGTCTTGGAGTGTGGTTCAGTTGGTGGAGTCTTGTCTAGCCCTGGGCTTGAGCCCCAATACCGCAAAAACCCGGCTGGGTACATGCTTTTATTTCTAGCACTTGAGAGATAGAAGCAAGAGAATCAAAAGTTCAAGGCTATCCTCAGCTACATAAAGAGCTTGAAGTCAGCCTGGGATACGGGAAACCCTGTATCAAAACCACAATCAAAAAACATTGATTAGGGGCTGGAGAGATGGCTCAGAGGTTAAGAGCAGTAGCTGTTCTTCCAGAGGTCCTGAGTTCAATTCCCAGCAACCACATGGTGGCTCACAACCATCTGTAATGACATCTGGTGCCCTCTTCTGGTGTGAAGGCATGCAGGCAGGACACGGTACATAATAAAAAACATTGATTAGGGGCCAGAGAGAAGGACACTTACTAACAAGCCTGATGACCCAAGTTAGATCCCTGAGATCCATATAGTAGAAGGAGAGAACCAATTCCCTCAGATTATTCTCTGACCTCTACATGTACCCCATGCACACACACATGTGCACACCACACACAATAAATGGAACAGTGTAAAACATTTTTACAACGGACACACTTGACTCCACCTGTGCCTACATGGGAGGGCTGTACAGAGCGGGACTAAGTTAGTTCTTCACATTCTCAAGGGCCACTATGCCTCATCTGTTCAAAGCCCCAGCTCTCCAGCTCTCTCAGTCCCTGAGGCCTTCAGCCCCACCCCTCCAAGCAGAGCCAGGGCTCAGAAGCGCACCCCAACTCTCCCAGCCTTCTCGGGCCAACCCTGAATCCAGAAAGCTCTTCGGGAAGTGGGAAGCCCTGGGATCTGAGGGAAGGGGAGGCTGCCTTAGTCTCTGTCCTGTTGCTCTAATAAAATACTCTGACAGGAGCAACTCATGGAAGGAAGGGTTTGCTTGGGTTCACAGCTCAAGGGACAGCCATCATGCTGGGGAGGTTGAGGAAGCCAGAGCTCAACAAAGCAGCTGGTCAGGTCATGTCTGCAGTCAGAGCCATGAATGCAAGCATGCTAGGGCTCAGCTCACCCGCGATCTCAAACAGGCCAGGATCTCCTGCCTAGGGGGTGGTCCTGCCCACAATTAAGATGGCTCTTTCCACATCAGACAGTTTCCCACAGGCATGCTCAAGGGCCTTCCTCCCTGGTGATTCTAGGTTCTCCTTGATAGCATTACCATTCAGTATTACAGGAAGAAATCCATACCTTTGGGATCCAGTCTGGGCTCAGCCATTTCCTCTGTCATACCATCTCTCCTGTCCTTCCTTCTATCTCTTGGTGCTGAGTAACTATCCAGTGTGGACTGAGCTTAGGAAGGCACAATAAAGTTAAAGCGGTGACATGATATTTATGACCTGATGGCCCCTCAGGATACCTGGATCACTCACTGCCTTGGCCTGGCTTCTGGTGGTGACATCCTTCAAGTCATGGCTGGCTCTGACTATGGTGTGATAAGCTGATACTCAGAAGACCCCATCATGGGTAATGGTACAGGGGTGAAGAGAGGCCTCATGGGAGGGCAGTTATGGAGTCCCCAGCAGAATGAAAGGTGTCACTTGCCTTGGCCTGGCCTGTGGTGGTGACATCCTTTGAGGCATGGCTGACTCTGACTATGGTGTGATAAGCTGATACTCAGAAGACCCATATATACATATGATTTATTAGAATGACTTACAGTCTGTGGCCCAGCTAGTCCAACAATGGCTGCCTACCAATGGAAGATCCAAAACTCCAGTAGATGTTCAGTCCGTGAGGCTGGATGTCTCAGCTGGTCTTCAGTATACACCAGAATCCTGAAGAAGCAGGCTCTAATGCCAATCAAGGAATGGACTTTCCAGCAAGGATGAGGGCAAGCAGGCAGAAAGAGGGGGGGAGGGGAAGGAGGGAGGAAGGGAGGGGGCTTCCTTCTTCCATGTCCCTTATATAGGTTGCCAACAGATTAAAAGTGGATCTTCCCTCCTCAAAAGATCCAGATTAAAAGTGAGTCTTTCCACTTCAAATGATTTAATTAAGAAAAAATCCCTTACAGGTGTACTCAGCCACTTGAGTTTTAGTTAATTCCAGATGGAGTCAAGTTGACAACCAAGAATAGCCATCACACTGACATTGGTGGCTTGTCCTGACCCAGGAGGCTGTCCGGTCAGTGATAAATTTTGAATCTTGGTTGCTGGATTTCTCCACAGGCGATGGAATAAGCCAAATCAAACCGAATTAATAAATCCAGATTTAATAAACAGGGCAATGCAAAGCAGAGCACTCCCGGTGGCCCTCAGGAAGGCAGGAGACAGAACAGGAGAGCACACGTGGCAGATCTCTGGGCCGGGTCTCAAATAGCCGGTAGTTGTGGTCCCGGGCATCTCCACAGATGGCAGGCTTTCTGGAATGGGGCAGGGGCTGGAAAGAGAGAGAGGTGGGGCTTCCACCTAAAAATCCCAGACTCTGAGTATATGGACGCCAGGGGCTCAGGTGGAGCTTCTGCCAGAACAGTCAGTACACACCATTTAGCTTTATTGAGATAAGAGTCAAACTCAAGCTGTGTGAGCTAATAACCTGTAATATATTTTTCAGAACTGGTCTCCGTGGGTACCTGGACTCACATACACAAACCCACAAACATACATACACATATTTACATAATTTTAAAAAATAAAATCTTCTTTTTTTCCAAAAAGAAAGACCTGTATATAGACAGAATCAAGATGAAAAATCGCATGACCTTCTCAATAGATGCTGAAAAGGTCTGATAAAATTCAATATCCCTTCACAATAAAATCAGAAGAGACTGGAGATAGCTTGAGAACCTTTCAGTATGAAGTTTGTATACAACAAACCTCTGGATTACATTATACTAAATGGAGAAGAACTGAGAGCATTCACCCAAAATTAGGAGCAAGAGAAGACATCCTCTTTCTGCCTCTGTTCAGGATAGGACTTGAGTTCTTAGTTAATAAAGCAAGAAATAGAAATGAATACACATATGTACACGCAGATACAAAAAGGAAAGGAAGATGTCAAACAATTCCACCTCCTTTTGATAGCCCAAATCTTCCAGTACATGACTAGACCACAGCTTATCTCTCCATCACAGTTGATGGACATTTAATATCTGCGCGCTCTACTTGCTTCCTCAAGACCCGACACTGTGAGGGCAGAGCATCTGGCACAAACAGACTCTTCATCCATGGCTGCCAATATGGAAGCCTAACCTTCCTCCTAGTATACCCTATTCTCCTAATCACTGTCCCTTCTGCGTCCAGGTGGCGCCCCTGAGCAAGAAAAGCCACAGCGCGTTGCTAAACGTTCAAGACTTCGTCCCGGTACTGCTGACTTTGTGGACAGGGTCACTGGCAGGGTGGTCCTGGGCTCTGTAGGGCACCTGACAGCACCCTGTCTTCACCCACTAGCCGACTCTCGCAGTTGTGCCAATAAAAAACGGCCCCTGGACTTTATAGGATGTCTTCCAGGGAGCTGAGTCACCCTGTTTGGGAGCATTTGGTCTTCAGGTCACTTGTTTCTTCTTGCAACAACTCAGGGCTGTGGGAGTGTGGAGGCTTGAATGAGAACGGCCCCCATAGGCTCTCAGGTTTGGATGCCTGGCCCCCAGTTAGAGGAACAGTTCGAGAAGGATTAAGAGGTGTGTCCTTGCTGGAGGGGTGGGCAGGGCGGGTGACACTGAGAATAGCCTTTGAGGTCTCAAAAACCCACACCCTCAATGCCAGCACTCAGGAGGCAGAAGCAGGCAGAGCTCTGTAAATTTGGGGCCAGCCTGACCTATATAGTGAGTTCCAGGACAGCCAGAGCTATACCGAGACGCCCTGTCTCAAAATCCAAAAAGGACAGGGAGTCAGCCTCAGTTGCTGCATACAGCTGTGGAAACTGAGGTCCAGGAAGCTTTAGTGGCCTGTCCCCCAGGAGGCTAGCGGATCCAGGAGCATGAGCCTCTCTCTGTTCCAGGCTGGGATCCCTAATCCTCCAAAAGGTCTCTACTGCGGGCCTCCATGCTTCTTTCCCGATGAGTTACCCAGTATCCGCAGAATTTTCTAGCAACCCCCCCCCCAAATCCTTATCATTCCTTTCATTTTTCAAGGCTCACAAGACAAAGGAGAGAAGGATTTGAAGAAGACTCACGCTGTGCTCAATCCCAGGCTGCTGCTGGGATGTAATTGGATCCTGCCCGGGAAGGTGACTCGGGTCTGGGCAAAACCCCAGAGAGGGAGAGGTGGGAGGACCTGGCTCTGGGCTTGTGAGCCTCTTGCTCCACCGAGTGAGCGTGAGGAGAGGTTGCGAATCCCAAGTGCCACACTGGCGTCCAAGTGGCTTTTTGCTGGGGGTGGGCAGGCGAGGGTCTAGCCCAGCCCACCCTTCTTGACTATGTTAGAACTTACTAACCTGCTGTCTGTTCTGTGTGGGATGCTGAATGAAGAGAAGCCGGCCTGGCTGTCCCTCCCGATCAGCTGAGAGCCTGGGAAGGAGGCAGGGCAGGGCCGAGTCTGGCTGAGACTCTTGGTTGAGTGGGACCTTGACTTTCACACTAACCTGAATTCACCTTCCTAAGCCTTCGTTTCCCCATCTGAAGGATGGAGCCAGTAGCCCTGTCCACCACAGTCACTGAGGGGAAAATCAAAAGAGAAATACAAATAATGAACTACCATCCTCTCCACTAGTAAACATCCATTAATAAACGTGTATCCTGTTCACCTTGTAATAACAGCAGTGAGTCACGGTGTGTCTGGTGGGACAGGCACAGACTCACACACTTAGCAAGGAATGTGAGGAGTTCAAAACCAGACTGGGGAACTTGGCAGACACTGCGCTGCTGTCACCCCGAGTCCCAATACTGCCAGGTGCCACCAAGGCACAGAGAGGGACCCGATTCCAATTCTCAGCCTCTGAGCCAAAGCAAGGCAGCATCTGGCTTGTGCCCAGACACCAGCTGCCACAGCCAGTGAGGCTTGCCTAACCCTTTCAGACAGAAATTCAAGAACTGGGCCCTGGCCCGCAGATAGTGCCCCCTCTATCGACAGCGGAAAAATCCCCTGATGGCTGGCACCATTCACAGCCATCCCTGCTTGGCAAAGGGCAAGGTTTGTTGGTTCACAGGAGAAAGCCCAGTGGTAACTTGTTTCAGGAATGGCTGACTCCAGGACCTGAGACACAGCAGCCTCTCTGTCTTCTTCCTTTCCATGTGTTTGAACTGGGTCCTCTCAACGCTCTTACTCTCCTGATGGCAAGAAGGCTGCTTCAGCTCCAGCCGCATACGCCCTCTCCCAGGTTCAAGGACCTTAGGAAAAGCAAGATGTTAGTTACCCAGGCTTAATTCTCAGGGGTTACAGCGGGCTTGGGTTGAGTCCCTTGTCCACATATAAACCAATGATAGCAGTCAGAGGATGCTCTGTCCCTTGCAGCCAAGAAGCAAATCAGTCCTGGAGCCCACAGACTGAGAGTTGGAGATGGTGAGTTCCTTGCCAGGGAAAGGGTGACAGGATGCTAGGTAGCCTAATCAGTAGCTGTCATCAGGATGACCAGTGGTGGGACCCCTGACTTGCCCCTGGGCCTTGGGAGTGACAGTTGGCTGAGGTCCTGACATGCAGTCTGGCGTTCCCAGGTCTTGGTCTGACTGGCAGTTGGCAGGCTCCTGAGGACGGGCATCAGTTAGCATCCTGGTGGGCAGTTGGCAGTGTGGTGCTTGGCAGTAGCCCCAGCCTGTCTGTCAGCCCATCATCACTGCCCCGAGGAGTGAGAGACTCCCTCACTACCCACCCCCAGACTGCCATGTGGCTTCCAGTCCACTGGTGGCACTGGGAACAGCTTTCCCTACTGCCCAGAGAGGAGGCTGTGCGGGCTCTAAAGTGTCTTGCCCTTATTTGGTAGTGAGTGCCCCTGCCAGGCAGGACAAGAGGCTCTGTGGGGCCTGCAGTGTCTTCTGGGAGCCATGGGCCACCACAGGCCCTGAGTAGGAGGAATCAGGAAATGCTGGGAAGAGCCCTGATTTATCTTCCTCATTTGGTGTAAGTGACTTGGGCTTATTCATCTTCTCTGAGATTTTTGTTCCTGGGGCAGAGGCCAGCCTTGAAAATGACCCTCTGTTAGGATGTGGGATGGAGAAGACCTCCAAAATATGAGGGTAGGGGGAACAGGCAGGCAGAGAGACAGAGGTGCCGAGGCAGAGAAGCTCCATGGAAGAAGGAAAAGGTCGGAACAGCTGGAGAGAGGACCAGGTCCACAGGTGGAGACCAACTGAGGGGACACAGTGGACCCTGAGAGGGATGTGGAACCATCTGCCATGTCTTAGAGAACGAGATAGGGATGGGAAGATGACCAAAACTGTTCCCTAGAGAAGGCCTTCTAGATTCCAAAACTGACTGCGAGGAAACTTTAGTAGAGGGAGGTGACCTGGGGCAGGACTGGGCTAAAACCAGACAGGATTACATGAGACTACCGTACACCAGCATCATGGATGTG
This sequence comes from Peromyscus californicus insignis, assembly GCF_007827085.1. Taxonomy (NCBI): domain Eukaryota; kingdom Metazoa; phylum Chordata; class Mammalia; order Rodentia; family Cricetidae; genus Peromyscus; species Peromyscus californicus. The sequence continues at coordinate 7,746,172 of NW_026294573.1, forward strand.
GCCCAGCTCGTCTGCCCTAAGAGCCAGGCTGAGAACAAGGCTGAGGGAGGAAAAGGATCCCACAGCTGGGTAGCTAGAGGGAGGCAGAAGCCAGGGGTGGGTAAGATGATCAGGGTTGTCTGGTTCATGACTCTTGTGGAGAATAGAGCCCCTCAGAGGAGCTTTAGACCCTGCTTCTAGGAAGAGAAAAATGGGGCAATTCCCAGGTGCCTCTGTGTGCAGCATGCACCCCTTCCCACAAGGTCCCTTTCCTACCTGTCCTTGTGATGGCCTGGAAACCCTGTCTGACAGAGAGCTCAGGATTCAGGGAGTGGCCATAAGGCAGACACACACACACACACACACACACACACACAGGAAAAGGAAGTAGTGTTTGTCCATGTAGAGCTGAACCTCTGAAGCTGCCTTCCCTTTGATACCACATGGCTACTGAGATGGGGCCACCCTGCTATAACTAAAGACCCTGAGGTGAGGTGAGAACTTGTCCCCTGAGCTGTGTCTCTCACTGAGTCCCCTCAGCTCTTCTCCACATCGTCCAGCCCTCCCCACAGCTGAGTCCTCTGACTCACCTGAGTACCTCCACCATGCATCTCAGAAATTCTTTCCAGAATACAGATTTGAACACATGACTCTCTGCTTAGAACCCTCCATGGCTCACCATTGCCCATAGAATAGGCCCTTTCTGAGTCATCCCAGACAACAAAAGCTCCATAAATTCTGCTGAATGATCTTACAGAATGGAAAAAAAAATCTCTAGGACAAGCATACAAAAGAAACCTTTGTTCTTGTCACCAAATGGACATACGGAGTCTCTAGACACAAAAGTTCTGGCACACACCGAGGTTTGCAGAAAGATACTTATTGCTGTGTTGTGTTTGGGGGAGACACTGAAAACTATGCGCATTTCCATCTGTTATAGCATAGACAGGCTCTAGTTAACATTCCTGTGGTGGAATATTACACAGTGCTGAAAACAAATGAGAAACCAGAGATGAAAGACTTCTCTTGGCATGATTCAATTCGTAGGAAGTTTGAAACATAGTCTAGTGATTAATCATCTTTGGGATTGGGATGGCTAGAGGCGGGAAGGGAAGGGGAAGTCTTTAAGGACTGGGGATATTTACCATGATGATCTGAATGGCAGTCACCCTTGTGACGTGGACTGAGCCCTGTGCTTAGGACTTGCTGTATCTCCTACCTCACTGCGAAGTAAACAAGAAAAAATCCCAGTTCACCCAGATTTGGAATAGCATGCAGCTATTTTAAAAAAAAATGACTGGCTAGGTGTGGGGGTACTTGCCTTTAATTGCCTTGCCACAGAAGCGTTGTGAGTTCAAAGCCAGCCTCATCTCAAAAACCATTTTGGGAGACAGAGGACATGACCCAGGTAGTAAAGGGCTTGCTGTACAAGCGTGAGGACCTCAGCCAGCAGCAGTGAGGGGAGGCTGAGACTGGAGGATCCCTGGGGCTCCCTGGTCAGCCAGCCTGGCCAACTCAATAAACTCCAGGTTAGGTGAGAGACTGTTTCAAAAACTAAGGTGGAGAATGACTGTGGATGATACCTGTGGTGGTCTGAATGAAAACAGCCCCCATTAGGCCCACAGGGAGTGCGTTATTAGGAGGTGTGGCCTTGTTGGAGTGGGTGTGGCCTTGTTGAAGGAAGTGTGTCACTGGGGGTGGACTTTGAGGTTTTCAGAAACCCAAGCCAGGCCCAGTGTCTCTAGCTTTTCCCACTGCCTGCCAATCCAGATGTAGAACTCTCAGCTACCTCTCCAGCACCATGTCTGCCTGGGTGCCACATGCTTCCTGCTATGATGAGAATGGACTGAACCTCTGAACTGTAAGCCAGTCCCAATGAAATGTCTTCCTTATAAGAGTTGCCATGGTTATGGTATCTCTCTTCACAGCAATAGAAACCCTAAGACAACACCCAATGTTGACCTCTGGCCTCCACACACATGCATACACATATATTCATACAAACACATATACCATACACATACACAGACAAAGCATTCTTTATATCACTTTTTGGCTACCAAGGGGTGTGTACCCTATGCCTGTGAGGTCCTAATTACTACCATAACAAGCTATGCTCTGACCACATGCACCTGTGCACCCACAAGTCCAAGCAGAACATCCAGGAAAGGCCTCTGAGGCCCAAAGGTGATGAGGAGGGGACAATTTGTTCTTTATGTATCTTTATTCTCCTGCTTGCTGGGAATGTGACTGTCGGAGCTGCCAGACAGATCTCAATGGGAGTATGAAATGAGGCGGGAAGGTGTCCTAGTTGGCTCGTTACTGTGAGAAACACCATGACCGAAAGCTTTACACTACCAGGCCACAGTCCATCACTGAGGGGATCAGGGCGGGGGCTCAAGCAGGAATCGAAGCAGTGACCACAGAGGAGCTCCCTGGCTCATGTTTACCTTTCTTATAGCCCAGGCCCAGCTGCCCAGGGGAGGGCACTGCCCACAGTGGTCTGGACCCTCTCACACCAATTGGCAGTCAAGAAAATGCTGCCCAGACATGGCTCGAGGCCGATCTGATGGCGGCAGGTCTTCAAAGGAAGTTTTCTCTTCGTGGTTGTGTCAAGCTGGCAGCCAAGGTTAGCTGTCATAGAAAGTGAGTACCGGGGTTGACCGCACAGGCTGCAGGGGCAGAGTGATCGGGGCTGTTCTGCCAATAAGGAGGAGACCAAAGGTTCTGTCTCAGCTCCCCAGCCTGTCTCCTTGTCACAGGCTGGGTGAAGAAGGGTCACTACTGCCAGGATCGCACATTCCCCCTTTCATGCATGCAGACAACAAGGGCCGGGCCAGCAGGATGATTTAGGGTGAAGCTCTTGCTACCAAACCTGACTACCTGAGTTCAATCCCCAGATCCTACATGAGGGAAAGAAAACCAACTCCCACAAGTTGTCCTCTGACCTCCACATGTGTGCTGTGGCATGCACATACTAACAGCACACTGCGAATAAATAGAATAAAATAAAAACAAGGGGGTGGAGAGGGAGAGAGAGCAAGAGGTACTGGGGTAAAGATGAGTTTACAGGGTCTACTCTGAGCAACAAGGAGAGATGGACGTCACAGACGTTATCCCAGGGCTGGGGAAGGAGGCTGGTCTTCTGTCTGACACCAGGTCCATGTGTCCAGCTGCAGCCCTAGGCCAGGATGACAGATGGCCCTGAATGAAAGGTCACTGTCTCGGGTGCTGTTGTGTATTTGGTGAAGGCCACAGGCGGGACATCTTGTATGGCTTAGTGGATGTCTGGCCTTTGGGGCCCCAGACCTCACGGCAACTGGACTTTGGTTACTAAGGATAGGGAGAAGACCTCAGTCATAAATAACTGCCGGCCAGGCAGCAGGCCTCTCCCCCAGGCAGCCTGTCGGCCTCAGGCTGCTTCAAGGCCAGCGTGTCCCTGCCTGGCCACAGGCAGGCTGAGGGTTAGTGGCGGCCCAGGAGCCCAGTGGGGAGGCGGGGGAGAGAGTCGAGGGGTCTCGGGCCTGGGTTCAGAGTGAGGTTAGCCAAATAGTGGATAAATTAAGAAAAGGAAACAGACAGCTCCCCTCGCAGCGAACTTTTCACCCAGCTAACCTGCTCCTCACCCACTCTCAGGTGGCGGTGGCGGCTCCCACCTCGGGGCTGTCACCTCTCCTGGGGGGATTGTCACCTGCCTCTTTCCCGAGTCCCCACCCCCACAGGCCCAGGTGAGAGCCTGAGAATGAAGGCCCCAGGAGGGAGCAGCTGCCTCATTTCACTCATCAGAAGGCTTCCCTCCCTACCTCAAGTTCATGGTGGGCAGGATGGCCTTGGCTTCTTCTCTTGCCAGGGTATGGCCAAATGAGACAGGTGGGCTGTCTCATTTGACGTGTGGCATCTTCCAAGCTCAAACCCCAGCCCTTCTCTGCTTCCAGCTGCACACCCTCCGAGGCCACCCACTTTCTTCCTGAGCAAGGGCAGGGCCCGCCCTAAGGCAAAGTACAATCCTCCTAGATCTGGGATCCTGACACAGATAATCTTGTCCTCAGACGGTAAGTCTCCCTGCACCAGGTCCTGTGGGCAGAAATGGCCTCTCAGGCCACCAAGCCACAGAGCCTGTGCCAAAGGAGCGCATATGTGTCAGGGCAACCCTGGCATTATAGGGTCTTCCTGGGAAGGAAGGAAGGAGACATGCTATTTAACCTTCGTCGTCAGTTTTACTGGATTTAGAATCACCATGGAAACACACTTTTGGGTGTGTCTCTGAGGATGCCTCTAGAAAGGTTTCACTGAGTGAGGAAGACCCACCCTGAATGTGATAATCCCAAGACGGAATAAAAAAGAGAAAGCAAGCTGAACACCAGCATACATTGCTCTCTGCTTCCTGACTTCCGATGCGATGTGACCAGCCGCCTCACATTCCTGGCACCGTGCCTTTCCTACCTTGACAGACTGTGCCCTGGGACTGTGAGCTGAAATAAACTCTTCCTTTCTGAACTCGCTTCAGGAGTTTTTGTCACAGTAACAAGAAGGTCTGCAGAAGAGCCAAAGGAGGCCCTAGGCCCAGCCACCAGGTCTCTACTGTCCCCCCAACACACACACACACACACACACACACACACACACACACACACACACACACACACACTGTCTTATCACTAGTGGCTGCCCAGCCTAGATTCATGATGGTACTTGGAGGATAAGCATGACTCCAAGGCTCAAAGTGAGCTGGGCTGTGGCGAAGGGTTTGCACACCCAGGCACCAGAAATAGCCTACTATTCATTCATTCGGCCCTGTGGCATAGTGAGTATCTCGCCCAGAGAGCAAGAACCATTCAGTTGTGAACTGCACACTCACTGAGGGAAGAAGAAGCATGGGGCAGAGGTGAGTGAATGGCAGTGTGGTCAACATCAGGACACGTGCCACGTAGTTCACAAGGCCATGATGGATTGGTTCGTCAGAGTCAGGTTAAGGGGACCATGGCTGGGTGACGACAGTTAAAATGACAGGGCTATGTGAAGATAGTGACCTGGGCTAAGTGAAGAGCTGGCCAGGTCTGCTTGTAAGGGGCAGGGGCTGAGGCTAGAGTCATGGACTTGACTCTACCCTTGGGCTTCTCAGCATAATGCCCTGCTATCCACTCACATCTCTCTGATAGGGCTCTATCTCATCTTCCAACCACAGGGAAGACCTTGAGTGGGTGGGTGTCAGGATGAATCACCCAGCTCTGCCACTGGAATCTTGTGACAGACGCTCCCAACCCTGCGCTCAGTTCAGTCTTCTGTGGAACGGGCACTCAGCCCAGGGAAGAAAGGCAGCATATAACTGCCTGGGAAGTCCCGGTCCCCAGAAGAGGTGAAAAAGGAGGGCTGAAGACCCAGCTTGAGGCTGGGGAGAAAGTAGAAGTGTCTGGCTCCATCTTCACGGAGACAGACGTTCAAATGCAGCCAGCACACCTGGAGTTCATGAAAGCCTGAAATCTATGGTCTCAGCCATGGCCTGGAACTTTCCTCCATCCCTAGGGATGCTCCTTGGTGCTGGCAGGCAGGCCTGAGATCTTCATAGGGAGGGAGGTCCTGTCATCCCACATCCCTCATCCCTCTCTCCTCCTCCCATCTGATGTCCCTGTTTCTTTGATGGAAGACTCTAAGAGGCCGCCTGCGCCTCTGTGGGACCCAGAGCCATCTGTCAGGGGTGAAATGTTAAAGAGCATGGCCACTCCAGTTGTGTTCCTGAGTCAGGCAGTGTAGCACAGGCTATACCTCTTATCTCTCTGTTCCTTGGGGTTCAGAATGTTGTAGGCCTGGGGACAGGGCCCGCTGAGAGGCACTCTGCCTGTCACCTGACATTCATAGGTCATTGCCAGGGAGCTCGGGTTGCAGGTGGCCTTTGGACAGAGAGCACTGGTTTCTGGATTTCTTCTTGGGATTTCATAAAGTACCATTAAATTCCTCACAGGAGCTGAGCTCTGCATTTCTGACGATACTCATGGTGCTGTTGATCAGCCCAAGGCTTTTCATACACTAGGCGGGTGGACGTGGCCTACCCCTGAACTCCACCCCAACAGAAAACTCACTAGCTTTAAAAATGAGTGTCGAAGGCTAAGCATGTCTGTAGCTCAATGGGAAGAGCGCTTACCAGCATGCCTGAAGCCCTGGGTTCCATCCCCAGCACTGCAGAAATTGGGTGTGGTGGTGTGTGCCTGTCATCTCAGCACTCAGGAAGCGGAGGCAGGAGGATCAGAAGTTCAAGGTCATCCTCAGCTGCACCAGACCCTGTCTTGAGAACAACAACAAAATGGAATGATTTGAATTCTGATTAACCTCTCGTAGCGTCCAAGAGGCTCTTCCTGGCCCACCCCATCAAAGATACGTCTGTTCAGAACCTTCTCTGTTCAGATGTCAGGTGAACAAAGGAAGGGGAGGAAGGAGGAGGAAGGAGTCTACATTAAACTGTGTGACCCTTTGGAGTGCTACTTAAAAAGAAAAATGGGCCATGTGGGCTGGGGAGATGGCTCATTGGGTAAAGCACTTCCCGGCAACCTAAGTTCAGATCCCCAGAACCCACCCCCAACACTGGATGCAGCAGCCAGCATCTGTAATCCCAGTGCTGGTAGGGTGAGATGGGAGCAGTGACAGGTGACCTTTGGAAGCTCAGGGGCCAGCTAGCCTGTCACACACCCCAGAAAAGGGACAGCTGTCTCAAACACGGTGGAAGTCAAGAACTGATGCCCGAGCTCCCCTGACCTCCACACACACTGTGCTCACGTCCATGAACACACATATGCACACACAAAGATTTTTTTTTAAATAGGTCGTGTTCTCTGAAGCTGGACCCATCATCAAACAGTGGGATTTCCCCCATAGACTGTGACCTTTCTACTTCCTGTGTTTCCCATAATTGCTGGGCCAGGGGCTTCCCAGAGTGGATGGTCTATCCATGGGCTCATTGTTTTAAAATATTTGTCCAGTATTATTTAAAAGATGATTTTGTGACAGGAAAAAAGGGGAAAATGAAAGCAGATATGAGGTACTTATTAATTCTCAGAGAACTGGGGCCATTTTCCTGTCTGCATACGACCCTCACCCTGCTGAGAGCAGGCAAATCTGGATGGACAAGGCTGCAATGCAATCTTCTTCTTGTATTTTCTGTTGATTATTATCATGCTGTGTGTGGGGGGTGATGTATGGGCACAAGTGTGTATCTGGAGGGTTCTGGGGATTGAACTCAGGTCCTCAGGCTTGTGCAGCAAGTGCCTTTACCTGTTGAGCCGTCTCGCTGGCCCTATATGTCTTTATTTATTTATTTATTTTAATACACACATGTGTGAGTGAGTGAGTGAGTGTGTGAGTGTGTGTGTGTGTGTGTGTGTGTGTGTGTGTGTGTGTGTGTGTGTGTGTGTGTGTGTAGGCCAGAGATAGTATTCTGGTGTTATCCTCAGGAATGCTGTTCACTGCCTTTGGGGCAGAACCTCTCACTGGCCTGGAGCTCACCAATTCAGCTTGACTAGCTGTCTAGTGAGCCCAAGACTACCCAGTGCTGGCATTAGAACTGTGTAACCCCTTGTCTGGCTTTTTTAAGCGGGGGGTGTTTCAAGACAGGGTTTCTCTGTGTAGTCCTGGATGTCCTGGAACTTGCTCTGTAGACCAGGCTGGCCTTGAACTCAGAACTCAGAGATCTGCCTGCCTCTGCCTCCCGAGTACATGTACCACCACTGCCCAGCCTTGGCCTGGCTTTTTACATGGACCCTAGGACTTAAACTCAGGTCCTCTTGCAAGGCAAGTGATCTACCAACTGAGGCACATGCCCAGGCCATCATGAATGGATTTTGTTTTGCAGCTGGCAATATAATAATGCCATACTGGACAGAAAATTCACACATACACACATATATATTGATTTTTTTTCACACAATATATTCTGATCACAGGTTCCTCTCTCCCTGCTCCTCCCAGATACTCCACCTCCCCACCCACCCAACTTCATGCCCTTTCTTTCTCTCTTACTTTAGAAAATAAACAGGCAAACAAACACAAAGAAGAAACAAGAAAAAACCCACAAGAAACACAGACACATACACATATACAAAAATGAAACCTATAAAAACACAAAATCGAAAACCGTACTATCCAAGCAAAAGACCGATAAGACAAAAAAAAATGCCCAAACAAAACAATATGTGATTTTAAAAAATCTACAAAAATATTATTGACTTTCTTTTCTGTTGGCTGTCTATTGCTGGGCATAGGACCTACCCATAAGTGTGGTTTGTATACCCAGTGAGACTCCGCTGGAGAAAGCTCATTTTTTCCTTTGTCAGAGGTTGTAAGTTGGAGATAGCTTCTTGGTTATGATGGTGCTCCTGTGCACATCCCTCTCTGGGTGCTGGACCCTGTCTAGCTTGGACCTGTGCAGGCCTTGCCCATGCCGTCACAAGCTCTGTGAGTTCATATGTGCATTAGTCCTCCTGTATCTGGAAAACACTATTTCCTAATTGGTCACGATCCCCTCTGGCTCCTCGAATCTCTCCACCTCCTCTTCCCCATAGTGCTTCATAAATTATAGCCATTCTTCTCTTGTATCCTGTTCTGTAACATTTGTATACAATACTGGAAAGCTTGTCTTTTAAAGTTTGTTCCATACTCCCACACCCAGAGATGTCCTATTACACACACACACAGACACACACACCCCTGTCCATTGATCAACTGTCCAACAAAAGCCTATGAGGTTTGGGGACTGCAATGGTGTATAAGACACATTAGTCCCTGGACACTCCCTGGTGGAGTTTGTCAGGTGCGCATCCGGCAGACATCAGATATCTGCCTGGCTGTCTGCTGGGGCCTCAGGCAGGCAGAGACAGCTCGCTCTGCCCAGCTTGTGACAGCTGCTGTTTAACATTGGCATCCTCTTGGGCGGGCCCTGTGGAGCCCAGTGGAGCCTGACCCAGAATAGGGCATGGCTTCTTCTGTCTGGGAGTGGGGGCTCTCAGAGGGGGCAGGTCAGTGAAGGAAGGCTTTCCGGGAGGTGACATGTCAAAAGGGTGCTGGAGGCTGACTTGGAGCTGACAGGCAGGAGGAAAAGCCTCTGGGAAAGAAGTTTTACGGCCGCTCCAGGCCAGGCCTCTGGAGCTTAATGAAAAGTCCAAAGACTGCTTTCCTTGTCTGTTGGCTCAGAGTTTAAGACTTAAGCCACCCTCACCACCGACCCACCCCACTCCCCCGCCTCCCCCCACGAGGCCCATCTGCTCTGCTTTCGCCAGGTAAGTCTTCTTTTGTCCAGTGAGGAGGGCATCATTGTTGAAGGGCAGATGCCTGAGTTGGAAGGCCTGTGCCAAGGACCAGAAGGACCACGTGGAGTCCCATCATGGCCGTGCTACTTCATCTGACCTCGGCTGGGACTTGGCCTCCTGCCCTTTGGGAGTTCACAGGGAGGTGATGTCTGCTCCAAGTGGAGATTGGTTCCTTCCCACTCCAGGGAGGCCTGGTGTATAGCTGAGGCTCCAAGGCACCAAAGAACTGAGACTCCTGTGACTATCCTGTTCTCGGTGTAGGGCCCTAGGGAACCCTGAGGCAGAGGACATGGCAAGCTGTATGCCTCCAAGCTGAAAAGGGGTTTGTTTTCCTCTGTGGCCCCTGCTTCCTGTGAGGTCTGGGGAATAGCTAAGAGTTCAAGCTCACTTGATGACACCAGCAGAGCCATGAGAAAGATTGGCATCTTGACTACCCCAGGTGGCCCAGAAAATGTTACAGACCATGCTCTGGCTCTTTGCCTCTGTGGGCACCTGGAGCTGTCCCCTTTGCCCCAGAGGGAAATTCCAGCCTTTCACTCAGGGCCTTGGGAATAGCTTCGTGGACTTCAGAGTCACATGTGATTGAAAATCGCTCTGCCTCTATCCTGCACTACACTGGGCAGATGGACATCTCTGAGCCTCGGTTTCTCCATGTGTAAAGTGAGTGTCACCCCTAAGCTGTAGGATGTAGCATGAATCTTCAGAGTTCTTATTAATAAAAACAAACCTGAGGCCAGTTATTGGGGTGAATGCTGGAAGATCAGAGAATCAGAACAAGCCACAGCTACCTCACCTTGCCAGTTCCTCAGCTGGTCTTGTTTCCTCAGACTGGAAGCCTCTGAGTCCTCATCCAGAATGAATCTCAGCTGAACTGTGCTGCTCGAAAGCCTGAAGCTTAACCAGCCAAATGCTTCTAGTTTCTGGTCCTCACACCTTATATACCTTTCTGCTTTCTACCACCACTCCATGGGATTAAAGGCTCGCTTTCTGGGATTAAAGGCGTGAGTCACCATGCTTGGCTGTATCCTTGAACACATGGATTTCTGCCTCTGGAATGCTAGGATTAAAGGCGTGTGCTACCACTGCCTATCCTCTATGTTTAATATTGTGGCTGGTCTGTTCTCTGACCCCAGATAAGTTTATTAGGGTGTACAATATTTCGGGGAACACAATACCACCACAGTAGGATGCGGCACCCATGGAGGGCACGTCACAACTCTTGACTGAGATGTTGGGTTTGCCCCTGGTACCTCCTGAGAAAGTCAGTCAAAGGGGCCAGCAAGGTGGCTGAGTGGGTGACAGTGTCGGGTGCCAAGCCCAGCGACCCAAGTTTGATCCCCTGGAACCCATAGAGTAGAAGGAAAGAACTGCCTTCTGCAAGTTGTCCTCTGAGCACCACGTGCATGCCATAGCATGAGTGTGTGTGTGTGTGTGTGTGTGTGTGTGTGTGTGTGTGTGTGTGTGTTAAATAAATCTAATAAAAAAATAAAGACAACAGAGCTGTGGGTGCTGGGGAGATGGCTATTGCCAATCAGGTAAACTGAGGCCTGGCTTTAGGAGCCTGTGTTCTGACAGTGCAGGATTTGCTGGCGGTTATCATTTTCATTCTCACAAGAACCCAATGAGAGAGAGATCAAATATAAGCCTTACTCAAAGGTTCAGCAAGGTTGACAAACTCACTCACAGCTGCACAGCAAACGGAAGGCCCGCCTGGACTCCCCCATGAGTGCTCAGAGCTGGTCAGATGCATGTGAGAGGGGCCACTGGCTGAGAAAAGTGCTCTGTCTTAGACCCCGAAGCTTGGAATCCAGAACGAAGAAGTAGTTAATGGTCAGCCAAGCTTGCAACCTCAGAAGGCCCCCGTCCAGGCATTGCCCCCAGGAGCCCAGAAGGGTTCCAGAGCGTATCAGGCTCCAGTCCCCAGACCTGTTTCTAGAAGCTTGGCGCTGGTGTTCAGGAGGCAGGGAGGAAGGCCAAGACCCTGGAGCTGCCCCAAGGAGGGGAGCAGTTTGGCCAGCGGGCCGGTGGGGCCAGGCTCCTTTGTTGCACACTGACGGGAGGTGCAGCCACCACACACTTCAGCTGCCAGCTCACTGCGGTCACTCAATCCATCACCCAGGGTGGGGGCGGCAGGCCCCCAGGCTCCTGGCGGCTAGGCCTGCAGTGTTGTTTTAGTCTGACTCGGGCTGTGAGATAAACGGGGCATGAACTGGCCCCTTGGCAGGGGGTCAGCCCCTTCTGCCCTCATTAAAGTGCCAATCAAAAAGAGGAATGGAGAAAGCTGGTGAGCTCAGCCTCTCCCCAAGGGGCAGGATCTGGGCTCCCTGAGAGAGAGCCAGCAGTGCGTTCCACCAGGCCAGGCAGGCCAGCAGCATGCATCTGGTTGCAACATTGCAGAGCTGAGGCTGGTCTGTTCTGCATGGGGGTGGGGTTTGGGGCCAGTCCTTCAAAGCAGGCAACACCCTGCCCTGGCCTGGTCTGAGGCTTACGACTGGGTATCTGCTGCTACTTGATAGCCATACTGGCAACATAGACCATCTGATTACCTCTTCTGAATCTCAAGGCACCTCCTGCCCCTTTTGCTAGTTGCTGGAGAGGCCATGGCCTTGTGGATAGGGAACCACGAGGGTGTGGAGTGGCCACGGGGCTCAAGCACATACTTGTGGCCATGCTGGGAAGGCTGGGTCCTCTGATATCCTGGAGAGGCTGAGCCTATCTCTCCTCTCCACATTGTCTGGTAGTCTCTCTCTGTCTTGAGTCCTATCCCCAGGGTAACCTGACAAGAGCTAGTACCTTCAGCTTCCAAAACATGAAAGTGGAAGGTGCTGAACCTAATGAAGACAGCGTTACCTCTATTCTGTCCCACAGAGAGTTCAGTGGCAGCCCAGATGCAGTATCCCTGAATGCCACACTGCAAAACCTTGTGTAGGGGGTGGGGGGCTAGCAGGAGGGGTTGGCACAAGCTTGATGCCTAGAGGTCACACAGGCAGAAGCTTCTGGGATGGAGGCTGGAGATAGGCATGCTGTATTACTTCTGTATCTCTCCCTCACAGTCCACCTGTTCTCCAGCTAAAGCCCACAATAAGCCATGTATTGAAGGGGAAAAAAGCAAAAAAGGAAGGAAGGAAGGAAGGAAGGAAGGAAGGAAGGAAGGAAGGAAGGAAGGAAGGAAGGAAGGAGGAGATGGCGGGTTGGGGTACTGGCTCAGCAGCTAAAGCACCTGCTGCACAAACAAGATGACCAGAGTTCAGATCCTCAGAACCCACTTAAATGTCAGGTGGGCATGGAGGGTCTGCCTGTAATTCCAGCCTCGGAAGAAAGACACAGGGGTTCCTGGGGAGCAAGCTGATTAGGGAGAGAGCCATATCTGCAAGCTCTGGGTTTGATAGAGAGACCCTGCCTCAAAGAATATAGTATAAAGCAACCTAGGAAGATTCCCAGTGTCAACCTCAGACCTCCCCCATGTAGGTGCACACACATGCACCCCCGACACGAACACCCACACCCAGCACCCCCCCCATGCATGCAAGTCACGCATACACATGAGAAAAAAATGGCGTGATTTTTAATTCCTTTTAAATACTAAGCAATGATGATAATTACTGCCATTGCTTGGGAATGTGTGATGTTTTCAAGCATTGTCTGAAGCAAATTGGCTGAAAGCCATGACAGCACACAGGCCCTCCAGGCTGCTCTGGGAGAATGGACTGTGGTGGGGGACAGCAGGTTTGGAACATGGCCCCTTTGCCTTCTCTTCCAGCCTGCTCTCTGCCGTGGCCATAGCTGAGCTCCATGATTCACCCCAGCTGTGGATGTGACTGGCCTCCACACACTGTATCAATGGGCCCCCAGGCCTCGATTCTTGTTAGTCTCAGCCAATGGGAGACGGTGGCGAAGGTCAGAGGGCATCAGGAGAGACAAGAATGTTTGCTTCTCAAGATGGCTAGCTCTAAGTGTCAACCTAGAGTCACCTGGGAGGAGTCTCAGTGAAAGACTTCTAGAACAGGTTGGACTGTGAATATTCTGTGGGGGATTGTCTTGATTATATTAATTGACATCAGAAGACCCAGCCTACCATGGATGGCACAATTAATTCCCTGGGTTTGGGCCCTGAACTGCGTAAATGTGAAGAAAGCTGAATACTAAGTGCTCACACATGCGTGCGCACACACACACACACACGCACACGCACACGCACATGCACACACACACACAATCCACCAGTCAAATGAGGAAACACTTTATAGAATGGGAGAAAATATTTGCCAACTATGAATCTGACCAAGCATTAGTCTCTAAAACATACAAAGAACAAAGAACACAAGAAAATAAATATCAAGGGGAAAAACCAGTTAAAAATAGGCCATGGAATTGATGCAACCACTATGGAAACCAGCCTGGAGGTTTCTCAAAGAGCTAAACTAGAACCCCCATAGGACCCAGCCATGATACTCCAGGGCAGGTATCCAAAAGACTCCAGTCTTCCTAGGGAGAGATTTACTCATCTATGTTCGTTACTGCTCTACTCACAATAGCTAGGAAACCGAGGTAGCCTAGATGTCTGCCAGCCAAGGAGTGGATAAACGAATAAACACATGGACTTTTAGTCATCTATAAAGAAAAACAAACTCTGTAGGGAAATAGATTGAACTGGAAAATATTATACTAGGTGAAGCAACTCAGGCCCAGAAAGACAAGTGTGGCATGTTCTTCCTTATATGTAGATCCTAGCTTGGATTTTTAGATTTTTGTGTTCATTTGGAGTAACTGTGAGTCCAGAAAGCAAGAAAGGGCCCATGAGAGGGAGAGGGAGGGAGAAGGGAGAGGGGATAGCAGAACACTTATGCCCTGAAGATAGCAGGGGTGTGGGATGGAATACTACGAGTTAATGGTTTACGCAGGGGTGCAAGAGAGAGGAGAGGGTGAATATAGGTTAATCAAAACTAAGGATATATGAAAAACCTCTATAGATATCCATACTTTGTAAACTAATTAAGATGTAATTTAAAAATAGTTGGCGTTTCACTATAGAGTTCCTGCACAGAGGAACAATGATTCCCAAAAAGACATAGGTTCTTAAATGAAAATATCAGTACAAGGTATGGGATAGATATCTCCCAAGCAGTTATTGGTCAGAGAGGCCCCAGAGCACCCACAACAACCTAGGCTATTATCACTGTTCTTGGTTGCCCACCACAACTAGATGGCAGAACCCTATTGCTGAAGACACCGCATTCTTTGCAGGTCATAGAGAAATCAAATTGGAATTGACTTTAAAAGTTTTTCCCTGCTGGCTAGCTCTTGAGGCTAGCTGGGAGAGAAAAGACATCAGTTGTGTCCCCAGCAGCCAATCCTTCATGCTACAGTACCGACCTGCAAGGAATGATGTGCCCACTGGTACAATAATGACATCAAGGTTATGGGTGAGGAAACATTAGCCCCCTTGAGCACGTGACTCTGGCAGGCCTTGTCCTTCTTCCCAATTCCCTCTACCTTGCTAAAAACCATTAGATAACGTTCCTGAAGCTAGCCCCCAAGGTCTATTCCCTTATTTGGCCACTTCCTCTTGGCTGTATTACCAAAATCCAGCCATCAGAAGCTCTTTTTGGCTCACCTAATTAACATGCCCAATTACAATTAAACACCTCATCCCAGCGTGAGGTTTCCCATTTTGCCTTTATAAACCGCCAGTTTCCTATGTACCATGTCTCTCTCCCCTCTACCCAGAGGCAGTCCTTCGTCCTTCTGTACCCCTTCCCTGTTCCCTTCCCCTTCTCCCTAGTCTCTACCTCCTGTGTTTGTCTCTGACTCTCTGCCCTCTCTCTCTGGGGCAAATAAATCTCCTTTGTGACGAGAACTTGGCTTTGGGGGTCCCGAACCAATACTTTTCTTTTCAATGGGTTTTTAGATTCAACTGAGGCCTGTTCCACAGGACAGAATTCATGTCTCTGTACTGTCGATCTGGTCAAAAGCCCATGGCTTAGGAGGTGACAGGCTCTGGGAGGGACGGGAGAAGCCACTACTGTTGTTTTGCTAAATGGACATGTTGTCAAACTGCCTATTACGTAGTTACGCCCATGCTCTTAGGTTAGTGCTGCCTTCAGCCTTGGCCAGAGAAGTTTCTCTCTGCAGTGGGCAGCAGTTCATGCAGAGACTCAGAACTGGCCAAAGTGCTGAGAACAAGTGTCTAGTGAGTGTTCAGCCCTAATACCTGTATTAATTCTGACTCCCAAGGCTCAGGGAGCACCATGACAAAGGGGATGAAAGAATGTCGGAACCGGAGGATGGGGAGGAGTGTTGTGGAAGCCTGTCTTCAGAACATGCCACGGCCCTTGCACTCATGACCTCACTGGAGCTGTGGTCACCTACACAAGACCAAGTCCATACGATCAGTCAACGTTCTAACAGGCAGGTGTCAATGGACTCAGCAGGTTATGAAGAGGGAAACCAGAGGATATAAAAGGAAGAGGGGGGCATGTTAGGGGTCCCAGTGGAGGGAAACAGAGGAGTTGGGGTATACAGCATCAAATGCATCATTTACATATATAGTAATCAAATAATTTAATAGAATAAAAGTATCCTATTAAAAAATACCCAAGTGTGCTGACACATGCCTTTAGTCCCAGCACTTGGGGAGCTAGAGGCAGGTAGATGTCTCTGAGTTCAAGACCAGCCAAAGCTACACAGCGAAACAGTGTCTGACCAAGAACAAAATAAATAACAATGTTTCAAAAACCCACAAAATAGTAAATAAAATGTTAAATAAGAATATTTTTTCTAATTTCCAAAATTTCATGGATATACCCCACACATGTGTGGAGGTCAGAGGACAATTTGTGGGAGTCAATTCTCTGCTTTCACCATGTGGGTCATCAGGCTTGGTGACTGTTAGGGTCTGAGAGAAGCCCCCCCAAAAGACCAACAGTCACGTATGCAATTTAACAGGAGCATTTATTTCCAGCATGTTGGGGTGGCAAATAGGGACCTGAAGGGAGGTCTCAAGCTCCTTTTAAGCAGAGTTAGGGGAATTCCAGGGAGGAGGGATTAATCTGGTGCTGATTGGTGGAGGAAAGAGTAGTCTGGGGGCTGATTGGTGGGAGGCTGTAGTGGTTAGGGGCCCATTGGTGTGTGTGTGGGGTTAGTGTCTAGGGGCTTGTTGAAGAGAGGGTAGGGAAAGCTATCTTTAGCAAGCAGAAGTCTGGGGGACATCCGCTGAGCCAGCAGAAGGAGCTTCAGGCGCCTGCTGAGTCAGCAGAAGAGGTTTGGGGTGCCTGCTGAGTCAGCAGGAGGCTGGGGGGCACCTGTTGATTGGTTGCCCCTAAGCTGTGGTTTGCCTGAGAATTGCTTGCTCAGCTCCAGCCCATTCTAGTGAACTGAAACTAAGGCCTGGCCTGCATCAGGGCTGCCAGGGGAGCCTGTAATGGCCCTGGTTTGGCCACCCAGTCCTCTCAGTGACAAGTGCCTCTGTGGGTCATCTTACTGCCTTCGAGGATGCTTCATTTGGAGTTACAGAGGAAAGAAAATGGAACAAAAGAAACACTGAAAGAGATACTGGTCCTTTTCCCAAGTGGATGGAAGGTATCAACCCACAGACTCAAAAGCTCAGCACATCCTAAGTAGGCTAAGTACAAGAAACTACACCTAAGCCATTACAGGCAAACTGCTAAAAATCAGAGATAAAGTAGACATTCTTAAAATTCAGCCCGACAGGCTTGGGGAGCTGGCTCAGTTAGTGCCTGGCACACGAGCATGGAGACCTGAGTTCTAATTCTCTGCACTCTGTCAAACAGCTGGGCATGGCAGAGCTGCTACAATTCCAGTGCTGCAAGTGGAGACAGGAGACCCCTGGGGCTTGCAGCCAGACACTCTAGACAAATTATCAAGCTCCAGGGTCTGCAAGAGACTCTGCTTCCAAACCTAAGGTGACTTGTCACTGAGAAAGACACCTAGACCTAAGCTACGTACCAGACCCTGCAGTTTTTTGTTTGTTTGTTTGTTTGTTTTTTGTTACACAGAAAAGCTGACCAAAGCTGGGTACTTATACAGAAAGATGGCTTAAATTGAGCTCATGTTTTGGAAGCCAATAGTCCAAAATCAGTGGCCAATTGTTTTGGCCTTCGATGAGATGCTAGTAGAGGATAAGATCATGGTAGGAATAGGTGAAAGGGAGGAACCACATCAGACAGGAAACCACAGGGTGATTCAGGGCTCAGGCTGTGCCTCACGGAGCAACTTGCGTTTGTATTTTGTTTTACCTTATGTCATTTTATCTGAGATAGCACCTCACCAAGCAGCCCAGGTTTGAATGTCTTTTTACAATGAGAGATGTGCTGCAGAGACTTAAAACTGGCTGTATTCATCACTTTTCTGTTTGCTGTGATAAAACATCATGACCAAAAGCAACTAACAAAGGAAATAGTTTATTCTAGCTTGTGGGAGAGTCTGTGATGGCTAGGGCATCATGGAGGCTGGGGGCTGGAGCAGGAAGCTGAGATCACATCTACACACAGGAAGCATGGAGGCTGGGGGCTGGAGCAGGAAGCTGAGATCACATCTACACACAGGAAGCAGAGGAAGCAGGGTGAAGCTATAAACTCTCAAAGACCAACCCCAATGACATACTTCCTCAACAAGGCTCCACCACCTCAAGGTTCCTTTACCTCCCCAAACAGTGCTGCCAAGTGGGACCAAGTACTCAGATACATGAGCCTATGGAGGACATCTCTCATTCAAACCACAGTGGTCAAGAGACCGAGTGACTACTGCTGTAGCATAGTGGCCCACTGGGAAAGAATCAAGCCTCTATGAGGCTCAAAGAGCATGGCAGAAAGGAGCATAAAAAATGTGAGAGAGAGAGGAAGAAGTGGAATGTTGTGTGGTTATTTCCACCTAATTGAAACAGTCTCTCCTGGAGGGGAGGCTCATTAAGGTTCAGAAAGTAAATACAACTCACAAGCTCTAGGAATCTCCTGAAACTTACAAGACTCACACCACTCCCTACCCAAGGTTATGTAAGCAATAACAATTGCTCTGGCAAGGAGAATCTTCAGCCAGGTGAGCTATCCTCAAGTTGTCCAGTGATGCAGCCTTTAAGGGTTGTTATTCACACTGGGGTGGGCTTTTGATGATGCAGCTGCTTGAGTCATCTTCTGTAAGTAACTCTCATGCATGCACCTGTAAATCATCCCAGCAAACTCACTAGTGCACTAAGCCAGACTTGGGTGGAATTGTTTCTTTGGTGTGCTCTATCTGGGGTAAACAGACATTTGTTCCTGTCTCCCCACAAAAAGTCATGTAACACTCAGGCTGCCTTCAAATCTGTGATCCTCCTGCCTCAGGGATTGCAGGTATGTAGCACCACACCTGGCCACAACTACAACTTGCACTTGCAATGCCTAAGTCAGTGGTGGCAACTAGAATATGTTAACCCCTTCTGGGGGCATACCTCAACCCAACAACTTCTCAGCAGGCCCTGCTCTTAAAGGTCCCACCATTTGCCACCATCACCTTGAAGATCAAGCCTCCAACACACAAACACTTGGGAAACAAACCACAGTGGAGCCATAGCAAACCACTTAGATTCTCATTTCTTCCCAGTTAGCACAGATTAAAGAAAGATTAACACATGACCTTGGTAAAAGTGCGAGGAAACACACTGCCCTTCTTTCTGGTGGCCATATAATTGTTAAACTCTATGGAAAGCAATTTGTCAGCATTTATGAAAACTGCAAACAGGTAGAGAGAGAACAAATCCCCTTTTAGGACTCTGGGCATGTTGCAAAATCAGACCTGTACAAGGTGATTCACTGCAGCTTTGTTTGCAATAACAAGAAGCCTGGAAAGAATCTGAGTGATCACCAGTAGGGCACTGGTAAAGTAAATACTCCACATGCAATGGAAATCCTACCATGATCCAAGAAAAACAGAACACGGTTTATGTGTGGATATAGAGTGATTTCTAAGACACATCAGTAATGAAAATGCAAGGGAGAAGTAAACTACATTTTTGTCATAAAAATAAAAAGGGCAGAGGATATATAGATATGCATGTATTTGCGGAAACATATATTACTTATAAGTGTGTACATGTGCATGTGTCTGGAAAAATACACAGAAGATCAGGGAGGGGAACTTTGACGACTGGATGACAGGAGTGGGAGGCAGGAAGAAGATAAAGCAACCATAAACAAAAGCAAACACAGACGGCAAGAGACACTTTGTAACAAAAGATCTCAATGTAGCCAACTTCCTGTGCTCTTTCTGGATGTCACACCTCATCTTCTAGAGAGGGAGAGATGTTTAGGAAGTACAAAGAGAAAATCCAGAGGGAATTTAAAACCCCAAAGTAGAGTGTTCACCAAGCTAAAGAGGCAAGATAAGAATTAGGGCTAAGTCTACCAATCACTTTGGCTTAGGAAGTGGAATCACTCATGGAAGGCAGTTTATAAAAGAATGAATGAATCACTCTGTTTTCAGTGGGGTTTGTGTGTGTGTGTGTGTGTGTGTGTGTGTGTGTGTGTGTGTGTGTGTGTGTGTTCAAAAAAAAAAAACTTATTAACTAGAGCCTGGAGAGATGGCTCAGTGGTTAAGAGTACTGGCTGCTTTTCCAGAGGACTCGGGTTCTGTTCTCAGCACCCACATGGCAGCTCACAGCTGTCTGTAAGTCTAACTCCAGGGGATCCAACACTGTCTTCTGGCCTCTGTGGACACTGCACACATATGGTTATATACACATACGCAGGTAAAGCAGCCATACACACAACATTTTTAGAAATTAAAAAAAACTTATAAACTATTATACTAAGGTACTAATAGACACAGGCATTCTCTCCTCATTTGTGTGAGCTCTGTTGTTATGATTCCTGGACGAGCTTATGTTCAAAACAGGAGCTGCTAAGCACTGATGGAGTTGGATGCCTTCTTTCTCCTACAACCTCGGCATTTATGACCAGAATGGATGCTATCTTCCAATATAAACTGACTAAGCGTTTTACCTCCTAATGCTTATTGTGAAGCACCTTGACAGCCAGGCAAAGGTGACCACTGAGGCCTCCTGCCAACCTCTCCTGCCTGCCTGCTCTCTGTGTATGTGTGTCCACGTGCACTTTTCCTGACTCTGTGACCAGGACTGTAACCACCCTGGGCAGCCGGCCAGGGCCTTGGTTCTGTTTGCAGAGTTGCCTAATCTTGCTCGTGTTTAGCAAACAAAGCCAGGCTCTTAGAGCACAAACAGCACAGGACCCTCTGGCCTCTTCTGACCCGCAAAGGTCTGTCTCCAAGCACCCAGAAAATGCTCTCAAATTTAGCTTTCTTGAAGGTGAACAGGAACCTTCAAAGGAGACAGGACAGGACCAGAAATCCAACTTTGAGAATACAGATCACTGCTAGTAGACCTGGCTGGCTCAGTGGAATGAGAGGAGATGTCTGTATGCCATCCTGCCCCTTCTCTTCTGAAGCCAGTACTTCCCAGCAGTGTGGAGTCCATGACCTAAGGGTCATCCTCCCGGTGAGTCTGTCCTCTGTCTCCACAGTCCCTTACCCTTAGCCTCTGTGCATCTGTAGAGATACAGAACTAAACAGACCTGTCATTTCCCCAGCCTGAGGTTGAATATCTCAGAACATCTGTCCTTGGCCCATCAAGAAGCTTCCCCAGGGCCAAGGCTGTACAAAGGTGTGAATCTCTATGGTCTTCAGGACAAGTGAGGGATCCTGGCAGGTCTGGGGCAGAGATGTTCTCAGCCCCACTACTGCCTTGGCGTTTGGCTCCGTTCGGTCCTAGGAAAGACGTCTTACTCTTTGGTACCTCTTCTGGGAGCCTTGGAGGTCCAGCCTTGAGAAGACAGAACATATTTTGGATCTTCACAGGGTAATGTCTCCATGGAGAAGTCACACAGGGCCACAGTCTTGGACCACAACTGCTTCTCTCCACTGGGCAAGCAACAGGTGAAGAAGAACTGGTCGACAAGAACAAGGGAGTTTCCTAGGCCAGGTTCCCCATGTCAAGTCCCAGGCCATACATTCCCTCAAAGTCCTGAATCCAGATGCCTCAAAAAACATCTTATACAAGCAGGTGTGGTGTATCGAGTACCTGCAATCCCAGCTCTCAGGCAGCTGAAACAGAAGGATTGGGAGTTCAGCCCTAGCCAGGGCTACCCTGTCTCAAAAACAAACAAACGAAACAGCTTCAGTAGGCTAGGAGAGGTAGTATACACCTGCATGCAGGAGGCTGAGGCGGAAGAGCAGAGAGTTCAAAGCCAGCCTAGGCTACATAACATGTTCAAGGTCTGATTGAGCAACGTGAGACCCTGCCAACCTTCCACACACACACCAAAGGGGGAAAACAGTAAGTGACAATGAACAGACCACGGTGTCATTGTGGCTGCCGCTAATTCTCAAGAGCACCAGAATGTGCCTGGTGTGACAACCTTTGAAGATTTGACACAAAATGAGAATGTAAACAAGCCTATTGATAATCTATACATTGATTTCACATGAAGTGATCCTGTTTTGTATATGTTACAGTCAATGTATCGTTAGAATTAATTTCCTGCCAGGCCTGGTAGTGCACACTTGTCATCTCAGGAGGGTGAGGCAGGAAGATCATGACTCTGAAGCCGCCCTGAGCTACATAGCAGGACTTGTCTGAAAACCACGGCTAAGATCTGGAGCCAGCCTTTTAACAGAGGAACTGATGAAGAAAGTGAGCGCCAGATACACGGCTGCCTTTTTAAGCCATAAAGAAGTACAAAGGTAGGTTCTTTGCAGGAAAACGGTGCAACTGGAGAGTTCAGATGGAGTGAATCAAGTCAGTCCCAGAAAGTAAACATACGTGTGTGTGTGTGTGTGTGTGTGTGTGTGTGTGTGTGTCCATCAGTCCATGTGTGCATGTGTTTGTGTCTGTGTGTGTGTGTCTGTGTCCATCGGTCCACGTGTGCATGTATATGTGTGTGTGTGTCTGTGTCCATCGGTCCACGTGTGCATGTGTATATGTGTGTGTGTATGTGTGTGTGTGTGTGTCTGTGTCCATTGGTCCATGTGTGCATGTGTATGTGTGTGTGTGTGTGTGGTGGGGGTTATACACCATATTATTCATGTGGAAGTCAGAGGACAAGTTTGTGGAGTTTATTCTCTGCTTCTGCCTTTATGTGGACTGAACCTAGGTCATCAGGCTTGGGCAGCAAATGCCTTTACCTGCTGAGCCATCTCACAGCCCCGTGTTCTACATTTTATAGACAGACATAAAATCATATGTGCAGATGACATGGAAGTAAAGTAAAAATGTCTAGGGGAACAGAGGAGACTGATGGGGGGAGGGGCGGGCGTGGGATTGTTCTCAAGCCCATTGTATACATGATTAGAGACAGTCTTATGTAATTCATTTAATAAAATTGAAAATCTCAATTTCTTTTCCTGCTTTTAAAATGAGGCTCCTGAAAGGCTTGAAGTTCCACAGGTGACCTTGACAAAGGGGGTTCAGGTAAAGCTGCCAAAGAGGGGGCCCCGCAAATGCAGCATGGTTTCGGCTCTTCCCTGACCTACAGTCCAGCCTTCCCCCTGCCACCAGCCTCACGGGCCCCAGGTCCTCCGACTTTTGAAGAGTGCAGTCAGTGACCTTCCAAAGACATCCATCCCAGCCTTCCACCGGCCTCCACTTCCCACAGCTGCCTCAGCCAAGGAGGCCCAAGGTTTAGAACACAGTCTGTCCCATAATGGAGCTAGCTCATGGCTCTGCTTCGTCTTGAACCTTCCAGGTTCCCATTCCTCCCAATTAAGTGCTGGAGGTACCACCTAACAAATGGAGACCATGGGACACAGGAGCACTGGACACAGGCACGCCCCAGAGCAGCAGGGCTCCAGCACAGCACCCAGGAGTTCACTTCTCTCTCCCTCTCCTTCTCCTTAGCTCCTCTGTCTCCCTCCTTTACTGGAAGCCTTCACAACTCCCTGCTGTTTTAAAGACACCTGATAGGAAACCAAACCAAACCACCCATTCTCTCATAGAGTTAAATTTTAGAGGCAGGGACCTGCCTGCTTCCCCAACTTAACCTTTGGAACCCATTTCAAAACCAGACTGGCTTCTGGCCAGGGCTCCCAGAACCTTCAGGCAGCAGGTCACCTATGGCCTAGTTTCCTAATCCTGTCCGGTCTTGCACAAGCTGACCTCAGGGTGGGTGGAGCAGGCACCCTGCCCTTTCCAAAGGTGCCCATGCTCTCTTCCTGGGGACCTTTCTTGTTTCCAGGGCTCTGGCCTCGGCCCTCTGCTCTCTTGCTGCACTGTCCTCCATGTCTGACTGTTCACTCAGTTCTCGGAGAGACTCCAGGCCTCTGGTCCTTGGGTATTCTGTAGGGCCTCACGTTCAAGGTGTCCAGAACATACCTCATGACTCTCCCTACCACTGCTCTTCCTGTCAGAAGTGACCTAAACAAACCTTTGAACAGTCCAGGGGTTTCTATGATGTCCCTGTGACATGGCCCTCTTTACCCCCCAGCTTGTCCTGTGTCTGTTTGTCCCTCTGGGGCAAGACCTCCCTCCCGCTGGCCCCTGGCAGCCCCAGGCTGACACCTGACAATTATGGAAGAAAGGACCACAGTTCCACTCTGGAATGATCTATGTCTCCAAGAATGGGAGCACATGGATGGGCCAGACCCGGGTCTGTAACTACTCTAGAAACTGCCCGGTCTTTGCCATACAGGAGTAACTGCCAGGAGAGCAGGTGGCTGAATGCCAGGACTGGGGCATGCTTAGGCTGTCAGACAGAGGCCACAAAATGGTGAGAGATGGGATCCCATGAAGAAAAAAGAAAAGGACAGTTCCAGAAGAAGGGAGAATCGAGCGTGGCCCGGCAAGCACAGCAGATACCCACCTTTGTCTCCAAAGCTTCTTCACACTCTTTGCCCTTCCTCTCCCAGTCACACACTCTTAAAGCACTGGGCTGACTTCTACCCCAAATGTCTTTTCTGTTTTACGAGTGTAAGCTCACCCTCCCGTCCCTTGTCCCCGCTATTTCCACAGATCCCCCTGTTGCTAACCCTCTTCCCACATCTTTCACATGACCGACTTGGTTGTCTTTGGGAAGCTCAGATCGGCTAGCTCCCGCCTTTCACCTGGCACCGTGGCGAGACGGACGGACGGTGTGGGCGTCAGGAATTCCTTCTGATGGCTGAGGAGTACTGCAATGGTTTGTCATCTTGTGGCTTGTTTACCCCTTCCCAGTGATGGACATGTGATTTGTTTCCAGTTTGAGGCTATTGTGGGTGAATATTTATATATGTATCTCTGTGAGGACATGTTTTCCTTCCTCTTGAGTAGATGCCAAGGAGCAGGACTAAATGGGTCACAAGGTGAGTACATGTCTAACACTGAAAAACTGCCAAGTTGTTTTCCAGGGCAACTTTACATCCCCACCAGCAATGGATGGGAATTCCAGGTACTCCACACCCTTGCCAACACTTGTTATTGTCTAATGTTTTCATGTTAATCATTCTACAGATACTGCAGTGTTTGTGATTTAAATTTGCATTTCCTTGAGTGACATTGGCTGTCTTTCAGAAACCACTGGCTGTTTGTTTAATTCTTCTGAAAGTTTACTTGTATCTATTTATTTGGGGGACATGCATGTGTCACTGTGTGTAGATCAGAGAGGATACTTGAGAGAGTTAGTTCTCTCCTTCCATTATGTAGGTCCAGGGATGAAATTCAGGTCATTGGGCTTGGCAGCAACTGCCTTTACCTGCTGAATTATCTCATTGTAAGTTGCATTTGGGCTGGAGGGATGGATGGCTCAGTGGTTAAGAGCACGTGTTGTTCTTACAGAGGATCTGAGTTCAGTTTTCAGCATCCACGTCAGGCAATTCACAACTTCTGTAACTCCAGCTGCAGGGGACCTGATCCCCTCTTCTGGCCTCCGTGGGCACCCAAACAAGTGGCATACACTCAAACACACACACACACACACACACACACACACACACACAAATAAAAATTTAAAAGTAAATAAATCAGCCAGGCGGTGGTGGTGCACGCCTTTAATCCCAGCACTCAAGAGGCAGAGCCAGGCAAATCTCTGAGTTTGAGGCCAGACTGGTCTATAGAGCAAGATCCAGGACAGGCGTCAAGCTACACAGAGAAACCCTGTCTCGAAAAACCAAAATAAATAAATAAGTAAGCCTGTATGTCTGAAATGAAAGCTAAATTTTGTGAAGATATTTTACACTTCCCAAGTCTTTAGTTTTCTTTTCTTATAAAGCCTTTGTCTTGTTTTGGCATCAGATTGAAATGAGTTGAAGTGTCTTCTCTCTACTCTCTGAATCCATAAAGAACTGATACTAATTTGTCCCCAAATGTTTGACAGAATTCACAAGTGGAGCCTGCTTGTCCTGGACTTCATGGGGAGGTTTTAAATTAATTATAAAATAAATTAATTGTAAATTTAATTTCTTTGATATAGAGCTATTCAGGTTTTCTATTTCTCTTTCTATTAGTTTTTGTAATTTGTGTCTTTGAAAAAAGGTTTCTATTTATTTAAGCTGTTAGATTTTTTCACTTGTTTATTTTGTATGCATACATATGTATATAAGAACACACATGTACGAATGTACAAATGTGGAGGTCAGAGGAAAACTTACGGGAATCAGTTCTCCACTTCCACCATATGGGTTCCAAGACTGAATTTAGGTCATCAGGCTTTGGCGACAGATACCTTTAGCTGTTGAGTCACCTTGTTGGCCCCGAACTTTTAAAATATATAATCATGTCAGTAAAAAACCCTAAGTATTATAAAATAGACATAACTAATTCTTTTGTGAACTTTAAATGTATTTTAAAGAACTTAATGCTTTTGTTTGCTTTTTGAGACGGGGTTTCTCTGTGTAGCCTTGGCTGTCCTAGAACTCACTCTGTAGACTGCCTGGCCTTGAACTCACAGAGATCTACCTGCCTCTGCCTCCCAAGTGCTGGGATTAAAAGCGTGTGCTATCACTGCCTGGCACTACTTGATGATTTAGTTTGTTAATTCACAGGTTTGCTGGGATTCTGCAGTAACTTGTAAGCAGATGTAATACAGTCACACATCTGGAAAAGGTACTATAAGAATCCCAGCAATTAGGAGGTGAGGTACACTGTCTGAAAAGGAACCTGTAGCCTGGAGCATATGAGCATTGAATTTTAAAAATCTGTGACTTAAAAAAGGGCTCTACTAAAACTGCATTACAAAACTGGGAAAGAAACTGAATGGAAAGTAAAAAATCTAGCGATAATTCTCAAGAATTGTGGCAGAAAAAGTGCTGGACAGAAGTTTAGTGTCCTTGAGAAGGTAGAGTCCTCAAGGTGGGAGGGTTTTCAGATGCTGGCACTGGGAGCCTGAAAGACATTCCAACTGTCCAGAGTCAGTTCTCAAAAGGCTGGTAAAGGAGGAGATGTTTGTCACAGAGAGCCGGAAAACAGCAAATCTGAGAAGAAAAGGTTCCGCTGACAGGCCGGGAGCCTTTGCCATCGGTCCTGATGCTAACGGAGGAGCGTGTGCACAGACAGCAGTGGAAGTGACCCCCTCGTGAATGGAAGGGTTCAGATGAGGCGGGCTTGGTGCTGGCAAAGGAGCCAGCTATGAAACAGCCTCAGACTGTAATGGTTGACTTCACACACTCATACAGAACATACAGCTTAGGAATTGTCTACAACGTACATACGCTTACACACACACGCACACACACACACAGTCACACACACACATTAGACACATACACAGACACACATACACAGACACACACAGTTAGACACACAAGCACACACAGACACACACACAGACACACAGTCACATGCACAGACACACACACAGACACATACACATACAGACACAAACAGTCACACACACAGATGTACATATAGACTCACATGCATACACACACAGGAATTTCAGCTATTACTAAATTATACCATGTTCTAGTTAGCTTTGACTATTAACTTGATACAGCCTAGGGTCACCAGAGTATCTCAGTTGAGGGATTGCCCAGATCATGTTGGCCTGTGGATACACTGGTGGGGAATTGTCTTGACTGTTAATCGGTGTAGGAGGGCAGAGCCCACTGTGGGCAGAACCATTCCCTGGGCAGGTGGTTCTGAACTGTGCAAGAAAGGTAAATAAGCACGAGCCCGTGAGTGAGCTAGCAAGCAGCATCCTCCACAGTTCCTGCTGTACTTCACTGGCTTTGAGTGAATTCCTTGGTCAGAGGCAATGCTGCATGGAATAGCAAGCAGGGTCGCCTTCAGGTTCCTGCCCTGATTTCCCTCAGTAGTGACTGCGACCTAGAAGTGCAAGACAAACAACCCTTTCCTAACCTACGGTGCTTTTAGTCAGTGGTTTATCATAGAAACAGAATGAAACTGGAACATACTACTAATGTAGCTTACTTCTTTCTCTCCCTCCCTCCCTCCCTCCCTCCTTCCCTTGCCTCCTTCCTTCCTTCCTTCCTTCCTTCCTTCCTTCCTTCCTTCCTTCCTTCCCTCCATTGTGATATGGTTTGCTATGGAGTCTAAGCTGGCCTTGAATTTTCAGTCATTTTGCCTCAATCTCCAAAGTGACAGGACTACAAGTACGTCACCCTGTACTTTATCTTTTCCGTAGTTCAGGCATGAACTACAATTTGCATTTACAAAACGAAGCAATGCTGCATCCTGGCCTGCATTGCTTCAGTGTCAAACACCTTTAACCAGAACAGACTGCAAGTGGCCACACAGGAGGGTGGAATCAGAAAAGCATCCATTCTTCTTTTGAACCATCGTCTGCCATGTTTTATGAGTCTGGTTAAATGCAGGAATATACTGGAAATGAGGGCTAGAGTTTTCCCCACTCCTTTTAATTATCATATATGAATTATACATAATAATGGGTTTCGTTGTGACATGTCATTCACGTATATATTGTATTTTGATCATGTGCACCCCATTACCCTCTGTTGTCTCCCCTCACTCCTGCTTATCCCTTCCTCTTTCCATCTAGTCTCCCTTCTACTTTCTTGTCTTTTTCTTCTCTTTTTTGAGCCACTGAGTTTCATCAGGGTTGCATACAGGACATCTTAGCAGTGAACACACCACTGGAGAAACGTCTCCCCTCCTTCAGCAACCATTAACAGCACGAGCTCCTTATGGAGAGCCCAGGATCAGGAGCCTTTCCCGAGGGCTGGAGGTTGAGTTGCACCCTGAGAGTCTGTGAGAAACCCTTGGCCCTGAGATCTCTTGTGTGAGACTCTGCAGCGGTGGGTACCTTCCCCCAAACTGTGAGTCCTCAGAGTTAGTTTCCATGTGGAATACAGGGTTTAGTAAAGGATATATAATACAAATGTGCTAAATTGATTACATGTGCATTATTAAAACTCGGTGGAATTTAAAGCCACTAAAGGAGAGTTCTATATCCATGCAACAGCAGGCTTTGTTGAGAACTAAGAAGTGTGTGGGGATTACAGAAAGCTTGTCCTGGTCTGACTCTTATTTCTGGTCCTCTCCAGGCCACACATTTGCCCATCTGCCCACACCCAGGCTATGACTCTGTAGACTGCCCTTAGGATATCACCATCACAGACCAATTATTCTCTGGCCACCCTATCACGTCCTTCTCTCTGCTTGACCTGCCAATCAACTTTACCTTCTTTCTCTTTCTTTAATCAATCCACTGTTTTTTCTTAATTTAAAATTTTTTTTTTTTTTTTTTTTTTTTTTTGGTTTTTCGAGACAGGGTTTCTCTGTGTAGCTTTGCGCCTTTCCTGGAACTCACTTGGTAGCCCAGGCTGGCCTCGAACTCACAGAGATCCGCCTGGCTCTGCCTCCCGAGTGCTGGGATTAAAGGCGTGCGCCACCACCGCCCGGCTAATTTAAAATTTTTATTTATTGTTATGGTATTTGTGTAATGTGCATGTATGATCTCTCTCTCTCTCTCTCATGTGTGTGTGTGTGTGTGTGTGTGTGTGTGTACCCATGTGCCACGGTGAGTGTGTGGAGGTCAGAAGACACTTTAATTCTCTCCCTCCACTTTTACTTATGTGGATTCCAGTATCCAGTTTGGGTTACCATGCCTTCACAACCAGCCAGTGCTTTGACCTACTGAGCAATCTCATGGGCCAGCTTCACCCTCTCTAATGTGGCTTCTACTCCCCAAATACCAGTCAAAGTTTTCTTAGAAGTGTGTTCTCCATGCCATTGACCCGATACATGTCCTTGACCGTCTGTCACCATTCGGTCTTGTTGACTATGTCTTCTTCCTTCTCAGGACCTTCTCTACTTTCCACTCCTTCTAAAACTTCATCGTGATACTAGAATGCTCCATTGTGACATCACACTCTCACCTATGAGATCATAATGTTCCAATGGGACATCACAATCCTCTAGTGACAACACAATGCTCCAAGGTGACATTACAATGTTACGTTATGACAACACAGTAAGTATTGAATTGTGACATCAGAATGCTCCACTGTCACATCTTGATGCTCAATTGTTATATCACAATACAGTATTGTGTCTTTAAAACATGAGCTGTGATATCACAATGCTCAATTGTGATATCACAGTGCCCTGTTGTGGCATCACAATGAAAATTCAAAACTGATTTAAGGGAGATAACACAAAAAAAATTAGAAATTGAACATATTTCTAGGTAAACTTAGTGCCTAAACTCGTGGCAATGAAATAATCCTTAGTATCAAAATTGATGAGGCAAACAAATATGTTCTGAGAAGAATTTATCACCGTAAAATACCAATGTGGCTTGAGAAGAGTGGTGAACCCAGCGGTGGTGGCGCACGCCTTTAATCCCAGCACTTGGGAGGCAGAGCCAGGCGGATCTCTGTGAGTTCGAGGCCAGCCTGGGCTACCAAGTAAGTTCCAGGAAAGGTGCAAAGCTACACAGAGAAACTCTGTCTCAAAAAAACCAAAAAAAAAAAAAAAAAAGAAAGAAAAGAAAAAGACAATGAAACGAAATGGAGACCCAGCCCCACACGTCTGTGCATTTGTATCTGCAAGTTCCATGTCGGAAGGGGATGGGGACTGCTCGGGGGAAAAAGTGCCGGAATGTGAAGTGACTTCTTTTCTCTAACACTGGCCTATAAAGAACACGGCGTTGATAATTATTTAAATAAATCATTGCTTTAGGGTCATGTGATTTCCTGAGGCAATACACAGAAATGTCTCTTCACCCCAGAGAGGACATCAGCACCAAAGAAACAACTCCATCCAAGTTCAGCTTGGGGAGCCAGGCAGTTTTCTGGGCTTACTCACAGGAGCATAAGAGAAAGACAACCTATAACACACAGGTGATTCAGGCAGCCATGCCATCGGACCCCGCCCTCCCCCCCAGTATAGTTGAGGATTCAGGAGATCTACATCACTACCAGTAACT
Organism: Peromyscus californicus insignis; assembly: GCF_007827085.1. Lineage (NCBI taxonomy): Eukaryota > Metazoa > Chordata > Mammalia > Rodentia > Cricetidae > Peromyscus > Peromyscus californicus. The sequence continues at coordinate 7,776,830 of NW_026294573.1, forward strand.
TACTGGTAGCCACGCCACTGAGGAGGCCCCTCATTAGTTCACTTACCTCACATCATTTCAGGGTGAGGGACGTACAAGCTTCCCCTTCCTGCCACAAGGGAATGTTAACAGATCCCAACCGTGTAAGGGTGATCAGTTACTCTGATCTGAGAAAGCAATGGGTAGGCTGGTGAGAAGCCTCAGTAGGTAAAGGCTCTTGCTGCTCAGTCTGAAGACTAGAGTTCAAGGCCCAGGACCCCCATGGTGAAGAGAGAGCACCGACTCCCATGAGTTGTCTTTGACTTCCACATGTGTGCCCTGCATGTATGAATACACACCCACCCACTCAAACATAATTTAGGGGAGCAACAGCCATGGCAATTTGAGGAAACAGCAACGCAACAATTAGGTTTTATAAGTAAGCTGGCCGGGCAGTGGTGGTGCATGCTTTCAATCCCAGCACTCAGGAGGCAGGGGCAGGCGGATCTCTGTGAGTTTGAGGCCAGCCTGGTCTACAGAGTGTGGGGGGGTAACTTAGGCACACAAGAGGATGTGTGTAGTTTGTATGTGTATTAGTTACTTTCTGACAACTTAAGGGAGAAAGGGTTCCCCCATCCTTGATATCAATTTTCTGTAGTCATTACCTTTCTCTGTGACAAAATATTTCTCCATCATGGCAGGAAGGCAGAGTGTACGATCGCTGGTCACACAGTATCTGCAGAGAGGTGAATGTTCATGCCTGGCTGGCCTCCTCTTCTCTCTTTTTATTCCATGAGATGGTGTCCAAGGGATGGTGCCACCAACATTCAGGGGGAGTCTCCCCCTCAGTTAAGCCTCCTTGGAAACTCCTCACAGACACGGGCAGAGGCGTCTCCCAAGTGATTCCAAAGCCAGACAAGTTAACACTGAAGCTCCACCATCACAAGTTCACTCCTTGTCGGTTTGATGCCCCAAACACGTCACTGTTAACCACAGCATTCCACTTCTGGGTTCAAAAGTCTCATGTCAATCTCATAATGCAAAATGCACTTGGTCCATCTCTCAAAGATCATAAAATATTAACAGTTTCTCAATCATCAAAAGTGTTACTGCAGGATTTCTCCTAGAGCTCAGGAACTCTTAGCTGTCAGCCCTAGGAAATAAGTTACAAGGTTTTACTTACCCCAATGTACAATGGTGACCAGTTAACATTTCTATTCCATAAATGGGGGAGGGGGCACAGCGAGAGAGACTGGACCAAAGCAAGACCAGAAGTCAGCCAGGCAAACACCAAGCCCTCCAGCCTCATGGCCTGCATTTGGGGCTCCTGTTGATATCAGCTGGACTTGAACAGCCTTGGGTAACCTTATTCCTTTCCTTGGCCTGGCATCTCCACCATCCTGGCGTCTCCATTACAGTTTAGGCTTTACCTTCCCAGAGTCACACAGTGGTGTTTCACAGGCTTATTGCAGGGACTCCAACTCTGTGACATACTCCCTGGCCTCAGTGGCTTTCTGGAACATTGGTGCAAGCCTTCACAACCCTGTAATGCATGCACTTTTGCATGCCTATAAAAGTAGCACTGTGGGTGATGCTATCAGGTTCTGCTGTGAGCTCAAGCTATTAGATGGCCCTCTGCCCCCATGGCTGTAGGGCCTTTGTACACCTTGGTGGCTGAGCTTGGGGAAAAACTTGACCCATTTTGCATCAGGAAAGTTCCGCAGTGACATTCTCCATTCAGTCTTTCTCCTTTCAAATGAATTTGTGATTCTGACAAGTTGGAGTCTTCAGTGAGGCACTTTTCCTGGTGTTGCACTATAAAGTGCAAGGTCCCCCCTCACGTGAACTCACTCCTATGACAATCACAGCCATTTTCTCTGTACCTTGTCTGCTGTGGGATGTCTTTCTGTATGCTGTAAATGTGTGTTGCTCTGATTGGTTAATAAATAAAGCTGTTTGGCCTATGGCAAGGCAGCTTAGAGGCAGGCAGGAAATCCAGGAGAGAGACAGGAAGAAGAAAGGAGAGGCAGGGGAGAGACGCCATCCCACCATCCAGGGAGCAGTATGTAATGGCACACAGGTAAAACCACGGTACACGTGGCTATACACAGATAATAGTTATCGGTTAATTTAAGTTATAAGAGCTAGCTAGCAAGAAGCCTGCCATAGGCCATGCAATTGGTAATTTATATTGAGCCTCTGAATGATTATTTTATAAGCGTCTGAGGGATGATGCGGCCGGGCAGTACTGGAGAAACCTTCTGGCTACACTTGTCAGCAACTTTGATTTACTCATGCATCCTGTGGTGGTTTGAATGCAAAGAGCCCCTGTAGGTTTATATATTTGAATGCTTGGTCCCTAGTTTTGGGAAGGATTAGGAGGTGTGGCCTTGTTAGAGGAGGTGTGCCACTTGGGTAGGCTTTGAGATTTAAAAAGCCCACACCAGGCCCAGTCTCCTTTTCTCTCTGCCTTGGGCATGCAGACAAGATGTGAGCTCTCAACGACTTCTCCAGCACCATGCCTGCCAGCTGCCATGCTTCCTGCCGTGACGGTCATGGACTCACCCTCCGAACTGTAAGTCTCCGATTAAATGCTTTTCTTTATAAGTTGCCTTGGTCATGGTGTCCCTTCAAGCAACAGAACAGTAACTAAGACACTTCCTTATCACAAAACTGAATTTCCTTTTATATCTTTCTGTACCACTGTCTGTTCTCTGCCATCAGAAACCCAGACAAGAGCAGCAGCAGCAACTACGCCACAGCTTGGATGCTAGCTGCCTTGCGATTTCCTCGGAGAAACAAATTAATCCACTCTGCCTGTCTTCAGCCTCACTCAAATTCTCAGGACATGGGCAGAATGTACTAGTCAGACCCTTAACCAGAATGTGACATGAATGGCCTCTAGTCCAGTTCCCAATAGAGCCCTTGCTCCACTCTGAAACCTCATGAACTGGGCCTCCACTGACCACATTTCTCTTGGCACTCTGGTCTTCTGGACTTCTACCAGGATGTTCCATTAAGTTCTGCTTACAGAATCTTAGGACTTCTCTGGCCCCAAGCTCTAAACTCTTGCACATCCCTCCCACAAACCAGTTCTAAATCCCTAAGAACCACATGGAGAGGGTCATCACAGCAGCTGCCTGCTGCTAGGATGAATTTTCTGTGGCAGTGACTTTTCTCATTGATGGAACAAAATATCCGACACGAAGGTAACTTAAGAAGACTTTGTTCATATCACAGCTAAGGTTCAGTCCATCATGGTGGGGGGAGGCATGGCGGCAGGATCAGGAGGCAGCTGGTCCCACTGGATCCACAACCAGAAAACAGAGGAAGATGAATGCTGGTGCTCAGCGGACTTCCTCTCTTTTCCCTTTTTCACTCTGGGGTTCCAGCCCATGGGCTGGTGCTAGCTGCACTCATGGTACATCTTCCCTCCTCAGCTAAACTGTAAACGCCCTCACAGACATGCAGAGAAGTATGTCTGTCTTCTAGGTGATTCCAAATCCATTCAAAGCTGACATGGAGCTTTAACCACCTCAATGTGCAAATACATGTACCATCAGGGAGCATTTGAGGAGTTGGAATGGAATCCATGGGACAGGGATGCTTCTCTTAGATGCAGTTTCCATGGATACCAACGGATGAACTTATCTTAGAAAGCAAGAAAGAGTAACATAAATCAAAACAAGGCAGATAGAGAAATAAAACACTAAAGATGGATGAATCAAGAGTAATAAAAACAGAGGGCTGGAGAGAGGGCTCAATGCTTAAGAGCTCTTGTTGCCCTTTCAGAGGACCCTGGTTCAATTCCCAGCACCCACACGGCAGCTCACAACTGTCTGTAATTCTAGTTACAGGCGATTTGACCCCCTCACACAGACATACACGCAGGCAAAACACCAAAAGCACATAAAATAAATAAAAAATAAATAAATGATAGAGTAATAAAAACAAAGCCGCAAAGAAGACATCTCAAAGCAGTTATTAAAAAAGAACAATGGACTTAAAACCAAGTGGTGGAAATCTGCAGGATTTGGAATGATAAAACACAGAAGGCATTAAAATAATTTAAAGAGATTCCACATAACTGTCTGATAACCAAAAGGCTTAAGAGAACTAAATCATGTTTTTAAAATTTAAATGTCACCAAAGCTGACCTAAGAAGTGGAAAATCTGAACTACCCCCATGGGCAGACAGTGATTAAAGGAACTCGTGCAAAGGACACACCCTCCCGAAGCCTTCAAACACCAGAGCAGGAAACCCTACTGTAATTTAAGAAGCACAAGGCAGAAGAATGTGGAGAGCTCTCTGATCCATTTAAGAAAACCATAGATATTTTCTACTTTAAAGATACAAAGACTCGAAACAGTAGCAAAAGGGAACGGGACATATCAGAACAGCAGGTAACACACACTGCAGAAGTGAGCTTCACTCCCGGAATTAAGGGTGGTCTGTATCAGGAAACCTAGTCACACACTGTTTTAAGTTTAAAGAATAAAAGGGGAGCTGGCAAGATGGCTCAGCATATAAAGGCACTTGCAGCCAAGCCTGATGACCCGAGTTCAATCCTCAATACCCACATGGTGGGAGGGAAGAACCAATGCTAGAAAGCTGTCTTCTGGCATCTATATGCATAAAGTGACCCCTAAGTTCCAGCCCTGATCCTGATGGTAAACCATAAGCCTGTCCTGCACACTGTCTACTGCCCTATGGGGGTGATTGCACATCTTTCTGCATCTCCATCATCTCCTGCCCTGTCACAATCAGCTCATGTGCCTAGAACACAGAAGCAGTCAAATGTCTACCCAGGGGATCAGACCACCCTTCCCTATTTTTTTTTTTCCTTGCTACATTGTGGGTCTAGAAATGCCTGGGCTCCAGAGACACTAACTGGGAATACAGGTGTGAGCCATTGTACCTAGCCACCCTTTCCTCTTGAGGCATCAGGTATTGGCCACCTTCTACTCATGGTCAAATACTCTAGAGGTGTCATTATGAGGTGTCTCTAGTCTCTCTCCTTCCATTCCCCCCTCTTAGCCAGCTTTTGGCCCCAGCACCCCACCAAAAGTGCTCTGAGCAACGTCTCCACTGCTCCTGATTCTGGACCATGAATGTGGTCCTCCTGGTTTATCAGATCCATTTGCTAGCACAATCCTGAACCCTATGTGGATCCACAACCTCATGAGTCAACACCTGTCTCTGAATGGGCCTGCTCGGCTGCCTCTTCACCTGCCTGAACTCTAAATGATGACCTCTACCCTGCACGCTCAGCCCAACAGCCCTGCGGTGGTAGTGAGCAACCTCCAGCACACAGCCACTGGAGGGCGGGGCCCCTTCTAGCTGCTCACTCCAGGTGTGAGTCTACCAGCGGCTGCACCTGACTGCTGTACTATGTTTGAGGGCTGTCAGTGGTGAGGACTCTAGAATTCTGGCAACACAGGGAGGAGGAGGAGGAGGAGGAGGAGGAGGAGGAGGAGGAGGAGGAGGAGGAGGAGGAGGAGGAGGAAGGAAGGAAACAAACAAGCATGGGAAGTCAACAACGCATTTTATTTCACAGGAGAACAGTGCCAACTCTGGGGTATGCAGGTTGGTCGCAGTCTGTGTTTACATAGTGAAGAACCAGGTACTGTATTTTCCATTCACTCAGCAGCTATGGTGCTTTTTATTCATTTATTTTGAGGCACAAATGACACTTGAACACAAAGTGGCCCTGGACCCTTTTGAACAGAGGTGGGATGAGTATCCACCAAACAGTTGGGGGGCTGGCATAAGAGTCTACCTCTCAGCCTCTTCCATATAGGCCTGGGGCAGGGATGCTCTCCTGCTGGCTTTCTGATAGGATCGAGGAACTGGGGTGGCTTCTGACAACTCCTTCCCCAACTTCCCTTTGTCTGCTAACTTCTCCCAGAAGAGCTGTATTTGAGGCCGTATGAAATTGTCCCAACAAAGTCTCTAATGCCACAGCCTAAGTACCAACTTAAGAGGAAACAGGAACTGAGGCAAGACCTGTTTCTTCTGGAGCTTTGCACTCTGTCCTGGGAAGCCAGGAGAACTGGGAACTGCTTCACCCTGCAGACCCACCCTCTCTGGTCTCCAAACGGCATTTTAATACCTGCTCCTTCTAAGGCCAAATATCAGAGGGAGAAGGTGTGCCATCATAGATGGACAGTTATTTAAAGAGCTGATTAAATTAGAAAGGAGCCAGAGGGAGGTGTCTGATTCTCCCTGGGTCCTCCTGAAGCACCAGCTGCAGACTGAGAAACCCAGTTTAAGGGGCCCAAGGCAGGGCGGATTTCCCCTAGCAACACTAGTTCCTTCAAATGATTAGGATGTTTGAAGTAACTGTCCCAGCAAGTGGCAGGGGACACACATTTGCAAAGCTTCTGAAGCCTCCTCTGTAAGAGACCAAGATCTCAGGCAGTGAGTTACTTACTGATAACAAGACCACCGGCTGGACTTGTGTGGGTGTGGGGGTCCAGGCTGGTGAGCAAGGCTGTGAGGAGCTACACCCCCTCAGCTGTGAGGCTCCAGCAAAAGCACTGACACCATCCTGTCCTCCCCAGGGAGCAACAAATTGCCAACCAAAGACCCAACCACCAAAGTCAAGTCCCGTTCAGGGAAGATGGCAAATTTGGAGTTCAAGAAGACAGAGCCTTGAAAACACTATGTAGCTAAAGCACTCCTTTAGGACTGTCCTTACCTATCGATGCTTATGTGCCATGGTGGACACACACACATGCACACACCCACACAGAGGCATTGATTGAGGTGAAGGGACAGATCAGCTGTATTTGTGTCTTGGAAGGATTAGAATGATAAATGCCAAAACCTTCCACATACCCACTGGGTCACCTGGATCTCAGCTATAAGTGTGACAAGATTGTAGAAATTGGTTAGCTTTATTAAAAAACAAACAAATAAAACAAAACTCCCACCAAAACCATTAGGTTTGATTCTAGTGTGGGGTGAGGGCCACCCTCCTCCATCTCCTATTTGCTTACTTCTTCTGGAAAAGGGAAAGACCAAAAGTAAGACCCAGGAAGCCCCTAGCCCCCTACCAGGCTTCAGGTTAGAACCAAGGACAAGACAGGCTTTGGCCAAGACTTAGTGCCAAGCTCCCATGCATACCCTTTCAGTACTCACAGTTCACACCCTTTTTTGGAACTCTCTCCCTCCTCATCCTGTTCCCAAGAGGCCATGGTGCTGTGAAATCAGCATGTGGTTTTATTAAAAAGAACACAGTGGGCAGTGGGATTCTTCTTTTAAACTTATGTCAAGAGAACCCACCAATGCTTCAAACTTCTCTAATCACAAACTGCACGAGGAAAACCTGCATGGTTGCTATGTGTGGGCACACACTCAGCAACTGACCATTTGACCTCCCAGTTGGGTGGAGTGCTTGGAGAAAGCCAGTAGACAGAAATTAGAGAATTGCCTGAGAAACTGAAACACTGCCTGTAACATGGGTGAGAACAAAGATGGGCGTCATGCCAGTCTCTAGTCCTTTCCATGGTGACTCTGCTTCTGCTCCCGTCTAAGTGATTGAAGGCTCACCTCTGAACACTGACTGCATTTGCAACTCACACAATGTACCCTTCAACTTCCAAACATCTTTCCACAGGGACTCCCCTGCAGGAATCACGTAGAATTAGTGGGACAGAAGATCCAGTCCAACTTTACATTACTGTACAGGTAACAAACCTTCACACACAGCACAGCCCTGCTCGGAAGCATCTATATATTTACAAACACACAGTTGTACATATATACATGTTAACAAAATACAGAGCATTCTAAAAATTAGATCCATCTTAATACATTTTTAACGTTATTCAATCAATACTTTTAAAAATTATTTCCCCATAATCTAAAGTAACTCCCTGCCCCACAAACTAATATGGTTTCTGTTTACATTTTTCCCTGTGAGAATTTCTTTTCCCTTGTTCCTTGATATCTCCCCCTAAACCCTCTTCTGGCTTTCAGTAACATGAGTCTGGGTGTCGGTCCTCCTGGTTGGGTTCTGTCTGGAGCATCCCTCTCCAGCAGTTGGATGTCCTCAAGAATCCAGCTCCAACTGCTCTTGGTTCTCACTGAGTCTTAACATAAGTTGCTGTTCATAGTAGAGGCTCTTTGCATAGTTTATTTCTTGGGATAACTTGACAGCAAGGACCTCCGATTTCACATGCACCTAGGGAGGAGACAAGGATGAGCACACTGCCCTGAGCGGGGCAGCCAAGCACAATTAGAGGGCATGGGCAGGATATAGCCACACCAGTTACATAGCAGCTCCCATTTGAGCATCCAAGACTGAGTCCCAGGAGCCTGTGCCTGCCTCACTCGGATCCAACCTTTCACTTTATGCCTCTGGTTACTAAGACTATTACCACCGGCATTTGTGACCCTAACTGATGAGATTCCAGTCAGAGGTAAGGCAGGGACAATGGAGGGAGCCCCTTATTCATGTCCAAAGCCTGGTGGTGGCCAGCACAGAAAAACAAATCAGCAGCGAGCAAGTGCCTGAAATCTTTCTTGTCCAGCATGCTTCACTGCTAGCCTGCCTTGAAAGAGGGAGACAGTGGTGGCTAGGCACAATTGGTGGGAAACTCTGGGGCGTAACTTTCAATCAACCAGCTCTAATTTTTTTTTTTTTTTGGTTTTTCGAGACAGGGTTTCTCTGTGTAGCTTTGCGCCTTTCCTGGGACTCACTTGGTAGCCCAGGCTGGCCTCGAACTCACAGAGATCCGCCTGGCTCTGCCTCCCGAGTGCTGGGATTAAAGGCGTGCGCCACCACCGCCCGGCAACCAGCTCTAATTTAAGCCAATGATCCAAGGGGCCTGACAAGTTCAAACCTAGTCCAGGTCACTGCTGAGAGAACGGGGAAAGTTGAAGATTCGGAGGAGAGATCCAGCAAGATGGCTTTTCCGGTCTATAGAAAGACCAGAGATGCACACAGCCACTCTGAAGGGTGCAGCTTTGGAGATGTAGCAGGACCAACACCTGGTACTGTGGTTGCTTCCTCACACCGGCTCTGTTGTGGGCTCACTGGCCCTCTTCAGTCTAGACACCAGCGTGGGGATCAGGTGGGTCACCTGGGTCTGAGCCCCAGCTTGGGCCAGAGTCAGCTAGGTGGCCTGAAGGAATCACCTGCCTCGACTTCTTCTCTAACAGCTGAGGGGAGAGTGGGAAGCGCAGACTGGAAGACACGGGCATCTCCATCTAGAAGTTCTGACACAACCCTCCCACCCTGCAGAGATAGCTATCATTTTTCTTTACACATTCCTTTTGAATGTGCTTCACATCACTTCTCTGCATAGATCAAAAGATTGTGGTTTCCTGATACCAGAAGAATAATAGAGTGTGTGCTCTGTCACCCTCCTGGACTCGAGGCATCAATCAGCACTTAGTACCATGTTTCAGGGACACAAAACTCTATGAAACATGGTACCAGCTGTGTTGATGGGTAACGGAGGCACAAATGCAAGAGAGCACACCCGGGGCTTCCAGCAGAGCGGGGGCAGAACACTGAGTGCAGCGCAGACCCTCCCACTGGAGTCCTCAGGGTAAAGCGGGGGACAGAGCAGGACTTGTCCACGTGAGTGGCAAGGAGCAGCTGTACTCACCATTGGCTTCTGGTGGGACGGGCCTGGGATGGACACGCCACTGCTGGAGTTTGCAGCCTTCTTGGTCACCTGCACATACACCTTCCCATGGTCTTTGGAGACAAGGCAGTGGTAGAGGTCGTCATATTTGACCTCGAGGAAAATGGCCTCTCGGTCTATGTAGTCCCCACTCTTCAGGAAGTACACGGCTTTGGAGGAGATGAGCACACAGTAGCTATCGATGTTCTCCACGGCTATGAAGCTGTGAGGGGAGAGAGAAGAACATGTGATGCTGAGCTGCTCCATGTTGGGGCCAGGCCATCCCTTGATGCTCAAAGGGGCAAAGGCCTGCTGAGGTCTCTGGGGTCTGGAGCCAAGGCTTACCCAGGCTTCCCAGTTACTACAATTGTGCATGTGCGTGGCTGCATTACTCTGGGCCTCATTTGCTAATTTGTATTAGGAAGGACTTGGCCCCAGGAGCTGCTGTGAGACCTGCATTCACGGCACACTCCCAGCTGTAGGGTGCTCATGAACAAGAGATGTCAGCCAAGCGTTTCAAAAACAGAAACAAATTCCTGTTCTGAAATGGGCTTTGTGGGGTGGCCAGGGAGCTTTTGGATAGCTTATGAGTTAGAGAAAATGGAAGCGGTGCTTTGCTGACAGGACCCGTAACACAGAGCAGCTAGGCCATGAGAGGCAACAGTAGGGCTAGAAGACGGTGAGGGACAGGTTTGCCAGATGTGCACACCTGCATTGACTTCTTCCCTCTGACAGCACTGACGACAGGTCACCTGGCCCCCATCCGGTATGGCCAGGGACATGGGGCTGGAGATACCAATTCCCTCTCAGAACTGTAGTCATGACTTCTAAGAGATCCCAGGCCACTAAGAAACAGCTTAGCTTTGAAAAAGAGAAAGAAAAGACTGGGCCCTAAGCACTTTCAGCAGAGCCCACAGGCTGATATGGAAATATATGCAGGTCACATCTCTGCTCAGCTGTCACCCTGGAAGCCACAGTGACAGCCTTCCCAGCTTGGGGGCCGCCTGGATCTTATGCTGGCCTTTCACAGTGTGCCTGGGCATCAGGGACAGCAAAGACACACTGGGTGATGGCAAGCATACTAAGAGCTGACTGACAACAGGCCGGCTGTGAACCTCAGGGTTTTAAATTATGTTTGCTCAGAGCCAAGGCTCCACCTGGTACTGCCACGGACCCAGGTCCAGGGTAGCCTTGGTCCAGCATCACAAGGCACGAAAACCTCAGAGAGGGCAGTAGAAGGCCTGCTTGCTGGTAACCAGGGGCTTTCCTGTCAGACCCAAGCGTGGCTCTGTGCAGGAGGAGATCTCTAGACCGCACTTCACTCCCCTTCCCGCTCCCCCAGCCTGAGTCACCATCCTTACTCTAGAAGCTTCCCCAAATGCCCTGGCCCTTGATTGCTGACATTTCAACACCTTGGCCTGCCAAAGCACTGCCAGAGGATTCGTTCTGCTTCCTGGCTGAGCATCCTGGCTCTCAGTGGTGCTCTAAGCCTGGGTGTGGTCCACTGTATACCCACATGACTTCCTGAGTACCCACCACCGAGTCAGTCACCCGTGAGGACTTGCAAAGTATCCACCTTGTTCTAGTCCTCATTTTAATGATGGCTCCCATGACAAAAACTGGGGTTTGCTGTTCTCATTTAACTGGTTGGCAATGCTGAGAATGTAGACTTGTAAAGTCTCACTGCCAAAATTAGAAGCGCCCAGCGGCCCTTGGTGCTCAGCCGGCCTAGCACAGCCCCCTCACGTCCCACACTCTGAGAGTCAGGGGCCGCGTTGCTGAGTGAGGAGAAGGGAGCAAGGGAGCACATGGGGAGCCAGAAAGACAGAAAGAAGAGAGGATATCACGGGGCCAGCTGGAACTGGTTGGAAAATGAGGTAAACACACAAAACAACTTTGTTCTAGGGCACAGGTGAACGAGTAGTTCAGCCACGAAGGCTGTCTCTGATGCTCTGAGGAGACTCCATAGGTGGCCAGGAGGCAAGGTGATAGCAGGCACACACATTACAGCATCTAGCAGAGACCGGCTCTCTAGCCTCCCATTAGTGCGCCATCCTTCACTAAGGCCCTTCAGAGGACTTGGTGACCTCCAGAAAGATACATTTACACCCAAGGGAGCAGAGGCTGGTCCTGAGCACACTTCCCAACCTCCCTTCTAGGAGGATGCCATGGCATCGAGTCCTCTTACAGGCTAGGAAACCTAAGGAGGAATGGTGACTCCTAAACGGCAGACCAACTGCATGGTGAAGGAAAGCTGGCCTAGGCAGGCAAGGAGGCCCAGCCCTCCCTCTGGCTAGGTGGCTTGCATTTGGTAGCTCAGTTCCTTCATCTCCGAGGAGATGGTGCTGCCTACCAGCTCCTTCAGTTAACACAAGCCCGAAGGGATCCATGATGGGCAGCACAGCAGCCCTAATTGCCACATCTGCACTCTGGGCCCAGGAGCCCTGCTCAGGCCTGGGGCTGCTGCTGCCAGCCGCATTCACTGTTCTAAGGCCTTCAAACCAAAAGCAGTTAAGAACCAAGGGCAGGGTTGAGAGGAGAAAGAGAGCTGGGCAATGGCTGTCTCCCCATCTTCGCTGAGGCTTCCCCTGCAACCCATTACTCAAGGTCAAGGTCTGGGGTCCCATCAATAGCACTGCTGTCATTCTGCTTGATTCCCGCCCCCCAAAATCTGGAAGCCACATCAAAGCTTCATTCAAATGGCTCCCGAGCAGCACCTTCACCCACTGATCTGATCCCGAACTTGTCACTCACTGTGAGGAGTCGACTGGGGAGGAGAAGGGGGACAAAGTAGAGCTTCCCCCTTTTCTCTGTGTCTGCACACCTGCAGGCCAGCTCTCTACATGCTCTGCCAACAGAGCAGGAGGCCGCAGCTGGACACCATACTCCGACACCTGTACTTGACTTTCCACTCTCCACCTCCAGCCACTCTCACTGCCGCTGGTCCACAGGTGGGCTGGTGGAAAGCCTCACAGGTTGAGGTTGGGGATTTAGCTCAGTGATAGAGCACTTGCCTAACAAGCGCAAGGCCCTGGGTTCGGTCCTCAGCTCTGGAAAAAAAAAAAGCCTCATAGATGACAGAGAAGGGACATTCCATCTGTCCCCTGATCTGTTGACTCAGAGGCAGAGAGGTCCTCTCAGGAAAACTAACCATTAGAGGCCCCATGACACACGGCTCAGACTTCTTTTAGGACAGAGACCCTATGTGACAGGCAGTGGGTAGCAAGTGAAATAGTAGAGAATATCTCATTTATCCCTTTGTTTCATCCCTCTCCTCCCACACAGGTCTACCTGACTTGCTGAGGAACACCACGGAGTTCATATTTGGCCTGGCACACAGTGAGACTTAATGACTGGTCAAGGATTCAGACAATGGCAGTGAGAGGACACTAGGGGGTCTGGAGGAATCTAAACATATGTGCAACATTGGGTGTGGGATGCCAGGTGGCTGTGGCTGTGCTCCCCTCAGAACTTTTATCTGGGCAGCTGGGGAACCAGTCTTTGGGTGTCAAACACTCTTGACAGATTAGTTCCTGGCTTGGAAAGTGGAAGCTGGAGCTAGGGCTGTGGATGAGAGATACAGTACCCATCTAGCCATGTAAGGCCCTGGGATCCATTCCCAGCAAAGAAAGGAGGGAGGAGAGGGGAGGGAAGAGAGAGAAGAAGAGAGAGAAGAGAGAGCTCACAAAGAGGGTTTCACTAGTATTTGTTTTCTGAACTCTGTTTGATTCTGCTAGCCATGTAAATGAGCTGCTTTCATCATAGGAGAAAGGTGGCATTTTAGCATGCTACTTTGGGCAGGATCCTCTTCTTCAAAAGTCCCCCCTCTCTTGCCTCTAGGGGACAAGTACCCAAGGAGAAAAACCTGAGGTTTACAAGCCCATCTTGCTTTCTTTTTTATATACTTTTCTGTATTTTAAAAAAAAAAAAGTCTCCTAAACATTACTTTCTGTCTGAACGACGAAAGGCCCCAAGGGCCGTCCTGCTGATGTGGCAGCTCCTGGGCTTCGTGAAAAGGTGAGAATCGCAATCTGAATGGGCAACCTTGATGAAATACTAGAAGTAGGTATTTCACAAAAAACAAACAACGAAAAGACAACTAAAACATGACTGCTGGCCTCAAACTAGACATTGCTTGGAGAAGCTAATCATACAGAGTGTTATTTTAACACCATCTTCCTCCAGGTTCTAGGCTAGGACTGAGAAGTAACGGACGAACCTCTGATGAACCTGCTGTGAGGCCTGAGCAGACTTAAATGGGATGTCAGTGAAAATCTGTTCAATACTGTTTAATTAAATGGAAAAAACCCACAAAACTAAATGCAACTTGATGTGGGAGATCAAAGTTGAGGCTGCTGTGGTACTGGGGACTTTGCAGGGTTTTCACTCCATCAGGAAGTAATTACACAATATTTTCCAGAAGTAAAACAGTGAGTCTAACTGGAAAAAAATGTGGAAACATTTAGTTAGAACAGTAGAGCAAGGTATTAAAGACCCTTTTAACGGGTTAACTCTGAGGGGAATATGCAAATAATGAGGTCCTTAAACCTGTTTTTAATTACAAATGTAGGATAAAAGTCAGGGGCAGAAATCGGCACCCGAGCTTTTCCTGAGAAACCCCTTCCTGCAGACAGATGTCTGGACCACTCGCACTGCCCTGAGGACAGGCTGCTAAGAGAGAACTCGCTGAGCCACGTCTGCCAGAGACCCTGCTGACCTCTCCTGTATGCCCAGAAAGACTCAGGTCACATGTCTCCCTCACCACCCACTGGCCAGGTTCCACCCTCAGCTTGGGTGGAGACACAGGGTTTTCATCTTCAAAGTCAAAATTCATTCAGCCAGTAACTGTGCCTAGATCATGTGAACTTCAAGCATTTCATGAAATTGATTTCACCCTGACTCCAGATCTCAGCTCCCTGGCCTGTTTCCAGTGTGTGCACCACATGGGCAGCAATCCCATGGTGACCAGACTATACAGTTTTCCCCTCTTGTTTTCCAGTCTTATGAAATTCTATTACAAATGAATCTTGTAGCAAAGGACCAGGGATGGTTTGGATAGAATAGAGGTAGTCTAGCAAATAATTTAAAATATAGCACACAAGGATCTATAATTTTACTTAACCTACTCCCCTTTTTGAGTCAGGGATGCCTATAGCTCAACTGACTATGCAAGATGGCTGAGGATGACTTAGAACTTGTGATCCTCCTGCCTCCACCTCCCAAGTGCAAATGCCACTACTTTTGGTTTATGCAGTTCTGGGGATGGAACCCAGGGCTCAATGTATGCTAGGCAAGCACTCCTCACCCCTTACTTAACCTTTGATAGCACTCCTAAATCCCCAGTGACTGGAAAGTGGGTCATGAGTTAATACAAAAGTTGAACTGCAGCTCTCCCAGCTGAGTTTATTGAGTGATCTGAATCCCAGGCACTGCTCTGGGTTTGGAGGGTTCTCCATTGAGTGGAACACCCTAGCCATCATTGGCTGCCATTCTAGTAGAGTCTACACCATGTCCTACTTGGCTGAGAAATGACTCTCTAGGCCTTTGAGTTGGAGCCCAAAGTCCCATCAACAATGTGGAGTACAGGACAGTCTCAGCCCTCTCAGACTTCAGAAATGGAGATCTAAGTTTCTATGTTGTTGTTGGGGAGCAGGGCAGGCTCAAGAGAGGAAATGCACTATCTAGAGATGCTCCAATGATACCATGGCAGGACACATCTAAGAAGATGCCATAGCCCACCTCCTATTCCTGGACTTCATTTTCTATGTCCCCATATGTCCCCGTTCAAACAAGATATGAGATGTGAGTTGAGGCCTCTCTGGTACTGTCTCCCAGTGACACTGAAGGCCATCCCAGGAGCCAATCTCTCTCTGAACTGTCTCCCAGTGACACTGAAGGCCATCCCATGAGCCAATCTCTCTCTGAACTCTTTTATCAGCCAGAACACCAGTGTTCAGATCCTCCCTAGCTTGCCTCACCTTAGAAGATACAAATTACACTAGCACGCTGCTATGCCCCAAATGCAGTCCTCTCACATCTGGTCAAGTCACAGAGCACTGTACATTCTGAGGGTTTCCACAGAATATTGCCAAAGACTGCCATGGCTGCCACATCAGCTAAGAATAATCTCAGTAGCCGCAAATGTGACAAGGTCCTGGATTACTACAAGAGTGACAAAACAATCAAGAAAACTGCATTTCCAGAACATTCGATGGGCAATTGTTTGCTACTTTTTTTTGTGATTCATTTCACTAGCATTCTGTAGCAAACACTGGATACCAAAGTTTACAGAATTTTTTTATGGGAAAGACCTCTCTTAACACCCTACACACTGGCCTCTCTTTGAGCTGTCTACAGAGAGACTCACACTTCAGAGATGACACAGCAAGGTCCACTCTGGAACAGACTGAGCCATTCCCTTTAGTAAAAGCCATTTATAAGAAGTCATATTGACACCCATCAGACATTTAGGACACGCAATCCTTCAGCCTCTCCCAAGGGCTTCATCAGGCTGAAGCTCCTGCGTCACAGGGAAGTTTCTCAGACTCAAAGACAGACAAGGCAATACAGTGGACCTGTTTCTCCAGCCCCCACTCACAACTCGTCTTGGATGTTGTCCGTCAGCTTGAAGAGCTGCTCCTGTCCTTCTGCCTGGCTCTCAGAATATCGAGGAAGCAGCCCCTGGGGGCCAGTGCAGCACCGTGGTTTCCGAACCCTCTGGGCTTGGGTCCTGGAGGGGCAAATGGACAGGAAGAGGTTAAGTGTCAAGGTTAAAGGGATCTTCCATCCTCTTTTGGAAAGACGCTGCTTATAGACAGGAGGAAGCTGCAGCGGTTATGTGGTCTCGAGCATGCCCACTGTGAATTCAGACATCCTTTGGCTACAGGATTATTGGCTCAATCAGCTGACTTCCTTGGCCTCCATCTCACTTTCTGTGTAATGGGCTGGCACAACCTACCTCTTGGCTGGGAGATCATATGAAAAAGCACCCATCAGGCTTGTGCTGGAGAGTACAGGTTACCCATCGCTGCGGCTCTTTCACTATCACTAGCCTCCCAGTGGAGCACACCGGTATTATGTTTTGCCAGGGACTTCTTTGCATTGGCCCGCTGGGGAGGTGTGGTGGGTTCAGGAGGAACACCAAGGGGCCCGGGCTTTACTGTGAACCCGCTATGCTGCCAGGCTCCGGAGGGGTGAGCTCAGGCTCCTGGGTAAAGGGTAAGGAATGCAGTGGCCATGAGAGGACCCGTCCCAGGCCACAGCAGCAGCCCTAACTCATGCCACTTGGCTGTCGGTTGCCCAAAGGAATCTGCTTTGCTATGGCTTTCAGGGTCGGCTGCTGTTGTCTTTTTCCACAAACCATAGACAGGGTAATTGATAAATACTTTTTGGTGTTTTCCTAGAAACAGGAGTCCATATTTGTCTTGGAAAGGCGGTGCATACTTCAGATGACTGATAAGAGTGTACCGGGTCTGTCCTCAACCCTGTACTTGCTGTACTTTTTATTATTTGTTCCTGGAACCCACTGAAGCAAAACATCCCTCTCTAGACATACCTCAAAGAGAGGAACAGGAGGCCACACTGAATCAGCACTTCAGAACCACGTACTAGTGGTAGTGGAGATGGACTGATGGGGGAGAAGTGTCCTGCAGGGCAAGTCAGGGTAGGACCTTGGAAGCAGCAGTCTGAAACTTGCCACAGGCTATCTGAAGAGCTAAGGTCATTGCAAGTGTTTCTGAACCCAAGTCAGGCTGAGTTCACCAGGCTATGGTTCCAGAAGGTGCCATGGAGGATGTTTGATAGCTGTTAGGAAGCCAGGTCTCCTACCCCAGACAAGTCTCAAATATTTAGTTATGAGTTGTGTTTTTCAGGAGTGATATGGAGACTTGAAGGAGGCAGCAGTGGCTTGCACTGAGGCCTAGGTAATGGGTTAGCTTCATTTACAGCACATACTTACATATTCCCACTGTGCTTAGTCTCAATCCCTCCTTCAAGGTTTAGACATATGGATAGCTCTCACCCCAGAGTTCTCCCTGAAAGCAGGGGCGGTGGTGTAGGCTACACTGTGAGTCCACTGAGAGAGGAACTTCGTAACTGCTCACCTATGGATGCTGACGGATCACCATATGCAAGGGGTCCCCAGTAAGGAGCTGGGTGGACTTTTCCAGATAGCCTGTTCTAGTCTCCTGGCCTGGCAAACCAATTGCTGTCATTTCACTGTCTAGACAGACCAATAACATGTCTTCCCCAAGGTATTCCCATGGTTCTTTTGCCTGAGAGGCTCCTGAAAGGGCCATTGGCTGCCAAGTAGAAGACCAAATATCCCTCCAAAAGGCAGATGGTGAGGTCACTTTCCTACCTCCTTTCAATTAAGGTTTGATTTTCCTGTTACGCTGCCTCTCAACTTGTAGAGATACCTGGGTGCTTACCGAGATATTAACTATTAACATTAACTATTCCCACCTCTCTACAGCTCCTAAAAATGCCCTGTGAACGTATTTGCTTTGAGATAGGGTCTCACTATGTTGCAGCCCATGCTGGACTTACTATATAGCTCTAGCTAGCCTTGAACTGGCTGCTCTGCCTTAGCCTCCCAAATGCCAATTCCCCACTACCTCAGTAAGAATGGCCCTTCTGGAAACATAACTTAGAGCAAGCCAGTCACCTGTTCAAAGGACATCATTGCACTGGGATATGTGTGTGTTTATTGCTTCCATGTGAACAGCACATACCACAAGAAAAAGTATTTTGTCTCAGCAGCACCTGGCTGCCTGCAGCGACACAACAGAATCTCAAATGTCTGGTGGCTTTCACTGAGCTACAAAGCAAAGATGAGGTTCTGAGATTTGAAAGCTAATGATTATCAGGTACAAGGTGAACTAGTAGAATCTTACCTTTATAAGAGAAATGTCCAGGGTACCTCTGTCTAGTTCACTAGGGTCAGCAAAGGATAGATGTGAAACTGGAACCTTTGTGGACATGTGTCCTATTCCTTACAAGAGACAATCTTTTTCTTAGTGCTTAACTAGGGTGAAGGGGAAACCAACTGTGAACTGCATCCCTCTGAAGGGACCTAAGGAAGTCTGGCAAGTCAAAGAAAAGCAGCAGGCTCCTGCTTGTGAGCTCCTAAAAGTCACACCTCACAGGAACTGTGGCCTAACTCAGAACGGAAGGAAATGTGCCCCTTGTTACCAAAAAGTTTAAGTGCACACAGTAATTCCTTGACTCAGTGGCCTCCACTAGAGTCCTTCCTCAAACTTTCTCTCTACTCCCAATATACAATCTTCTAGCTTGCAAACTACAAACCCACAGAAACATCTAGAATGAGCAGGTAGAACAGCTCCCTTGTGGGTCCATCCTTACCATGTGTTATGCTCATCTCCTCTCTGTCTTCCCAGCAGATAGTAAACTACCCCCAATTTTTATGGTCCTCTCTTGGTGGTCTACCAAACACCAAGGGCCATGTTGGACTCAATGCTTAGTGCTCGGGCCTGGAGAAGCACACTGGGATGGTGAAGGATCATTTTCATGTCACTAGGATATACAGGGAAAAAACCACAGCCTCCCATTACAACCTTACCTCAAAGAGAGGACACAGCTCGGTAAATGAGGGGTTCCCTCACAGAGGGGTGATTTGGGAGTATTCTTTATAGAGGCGGAAAGGCAGAATAAAGACACACTTCCTCATTCTTCTACAATGTTCTGTCAGTGACTAAAGCCAGTTTTTCTTCTCTAAAATACAGCTAAACTTTCAAGTTCTCATGTCCAAGTTGGTTAGTCGTGAGCAGGTGTTGGGGGATAGTGTTTAAAGTCATCGTGAGAACAAATATGAACCCAAACTGACTTAAGAGTTAAAAAAAAAAAAAAAAAGATAAGGAAATGTTTTCAAACCCAGGGAAGAGCTGGCAGGAAGGTTACAAAGTGACCTTCATCAGGGAAAAGGAAGCACTGTGGTAGAACTGTTCTCATAGTCAGTAGGTAATCACAGTGTTTGGGAGGCAGGGATGGAAATGGCTACGAGATTAAAGCCAGCCAGGCTACTGAGACTTTGTCTAAAACAAAACAAACCAAAAAACAACTAAAACCCAAATCGCCCAAACGTGAACAACAAAAAATATAGTAGTATGTTATATAAAATATGTATCAGTAGAGTCAGACTTATTATTGCACAAGGTCCTAAAAATACATATAATCATACACATGTATATACATGTATGCACACACACACACACACACACACACACACACACACACACACACACACATCATGAACTCAAATCACCCTTACAAACAAGTGTATCCACAGATAACAGCAATCCTACATTTGTTCTTGCTCTGCGACTCAGGGACTGGTGTCTAGTTTTACAAGACTGACTATTAAGTCACTATCCTGTGTCCCAGTGAGCTGAGCATTGGGAAGAGGAATAGGATGGCTTCCTCTTGCTCTGTTCGGGGTCTGCCACCATCACTGGCCTTTTTCTTTATTTCAACAAATACAATACACAACCCTGCTGCTGACCACAGCCTGGTGTCTTCTGCATGTAGACACCCATTCCTTCTCTCTGGCACAGCCCCAATTCTGAATCTCGTGTCTAATGCCCATGCTTTTCGTTCTTAGGCAGTCTTCCCACACTTCAAAGCATGTTCTGACACACTAGTGCTGTCTATAGCTTATAATCATGTTGGGCCTATTGAAAGAATTCCGCCATTTCCGTGGGCAGCTGGAATTCACTTCTGTTTGTTTACTAATACCCTATGGTGTGAATGTCTACGACACATCTGAGACTGGCTAAGGTTTTGGTATTATAAGTGATGTGGTTATGAACATGCTTGTGCATGTCTCCTGGTGACCTTTGGATTTGGATATGCACAAACACACGCATGCATGCACACTTTCTGCTAGATTTCAGGAATCAAAAGTTTGCCTAAGAGGAGAATTTGAGCGACCTTTAAAAGGGGCAAAACCATTTTACACTTCTGCCGTGACGCAGTTATGAGATGCTAGCTATCGACACCCTTCCAATGCTAGGCACTGTCTAGGACAGCTGCCTAATATGCTGTCACTGGCCACATGGGTACCGAGCACGTGGCCAGAGCCACAAAAGAACTAAATTTGATATTTACTTTTTTCCCCCATTTTTCTTTATTAAGAAATTTTCTACTCACTCCATATACTATCCACATGAGAACCTGTCTCAAACAAAGGAAAGGAAAATCAGGAGTGTGGCATAATCCCAGCACTCAGGAAAAGGCAGGAGGATCAGTAGTTCAAGGCAAGCCTCAGTTAAAAGCAAATTAAAGGCCAGACTGGACTACATGAGACCCTGTCTCAAAGGTTCAAAACAAAACAAAATTCAATTGATTGATACATCTGTTGTATCTTGGAAAATACTGAGCTAGAGTCTATTTAAATTTTATGTTTATTTATTTGATTATTTATTTATTGTGGAGGGGGTGCATGTATGCCATAGCGTATGTGAGGAGGTCAGAGGGAAGCTACTGGAGTCTCACTGTGGGTTTTAGAAATCAAGCTCAGGTCCTCAGGCTTGGGCAGCAAACATTGTATCTGCTGAGCCATCTTGCCAGCCTGGGCTAGATTTTTCAGCCTGCTGCTGGAGTGGGTATAAAACGGCCTCAGCACTTTCTCACTCCATCTCCTCCTTTCAAATGAAAGAATAATGGTGTCCTGTGATGGCTTAGTCTCAGCTGTCAACTTGACTACATCTGGGAATCAACTAAAACCCAAGCTTCTGGGCACTCCTGGGAGGAACTTTCTTCACCTGATTATTGGAACAAGGAAGACCCACCCTCAGTCTGGGCCACACCTAATGGTGGCAGCTCACATGAAAGGCTATGGATAAAGGAAGCTTTGTGTTTTGCCTGCTTGTCCCCACTCTCTCTGGCAAGTTCATCTATGCTGTTGAGGCTGATTCCAATGTACTCTGAAGACCAGCAGCTCTCCAGGAATCCTTTAGAATTGGACAACAGAGACATTCAGCATTGTGGACTGAACAACTACCAGACCACAGCCTATAAGCTAGTCCTCTTGTATCTGCACATTCATTCTACCAGTTTTGCTTCCTTAGAGAAGCCTGACTAAATGGTACCCATAGGGCAGCAGTGTGGCATTGGTCCTAGGCATGAAGATCAACATTGAAACTGTTCTGTCACCCCCACTGCTAACTGTCATGATGCCACTTGAGCAGTGTCTGGCACCACATTAAACAGGAAGTGGGAAAACCTCCTCACTCACCTCTCTTTGGTTAAGTGCTTCTTGACCAACATTGAGAACAAGAGTCAGTTTGGTGTGTACAGCGTCTCTGCCTCCGCAGGCTTTTGTTTAGCCAAAGGTCTGCGGTGCACTTAATTGCTGCCAGCTGGGGACTGTCGGCCATTTTAAGCCCTCAGCTGCTGTGGTTTATAAATTTCACAGCATATAGGAAGAAGCAGCCCTTCCAGTCAACCAGCTAATCCAAAATGTCAGCACCAAATGAACTTGAGCTTTGAACTCCATGAAAATGTCAGGAGGCGGTGATACACCATGGATGCCTCTTCCCCCAGGGAAGGGGCTACTCACACAGTGGCTGATATACTGCAGATACCCACCCAGGGAGAGCTGTCCATGAAGACTCACTTCATCTGGCAGGGGCTATTTGACAGATATTGGGGCCCCCAAACCAAAGATCAGAGCAATGAAAATAACCTGTGTCACAGTCTTGAAGCAACAGTAAATCCAAACAAGGTGGCGGGCACATCTAACCAGTTCCACTTGGTTGATCTTGCCTTTCAGCCTGAGGTCAGCAGTTGGCCAGGCCATGACTTGTTCTTTGCTTATATGATGAGTAGCTGTGTCACAGTTCTGTTAGTTGGAGACAGATGGTTGTGTACGTCCACCCCAGCATGGTGCAAGCTGATAGCTGGTTGAGAAGTTTGTCATGGTCAATGTCTATCAACCAAATGACATCCACAAACCATCAGTAAATGAGTAGACCGTGACACCCAAGCACAGTAGATGTTTATGCAACGGAGGGCTGCCATCTAATTGGGGGTTGTACATGCTGACCTCTGTGGAGTGATGGATGATGCTTACATTATTATATATTTGAGCCCACAATTTTTGTTTTCACTAACTATCTTACTGTTTTGCAGTCTGCTCAACTAAGCACAAATAATTAGACTGAGAACAGAAGGTTGGCCCAGATTCTCTAACACTGGCTGTTCACTGGTAACAGCTACAAGGTATCGTTCTTAGCTGAATGGCTCCATCAAACATTTATCATCGTTCTGAATGGAACCAAACAGTCCACCTGAATGGCACCACCTTGCACTGGAGAGCCCAATTTGGTTAAAACGCACTGATGCTCACTGCTGTACAGTGTCTGGGGTCCAGAAGACCTATGACCTGTAGCTCTCGCCTCTCTGCCCCATGAATCCATTTCCAAAGACTGAGGAAAATGCTTCTCCTGGACAAAGATTCCTAACTCCACTCAGTGTATGCCTGGTGAGAGACGACACTACGTGAGTGTGAAAATCTCTCAAATCTGACCATTTCCCATGAGGAAATGCCCCACCAATAGTTAAAGGCAGATATACCACCACCTTTTAGAGGCTACTCACAGATAGCAACCAAGCTTTGGCTTGTTGAATCTTGAAATGGGAAAATGATACCAAGTATTTCCGGGATAATTTGGATTTTGGACACATGTGTCTGAAGAGATTCCGTCTTCCTGGAATTACTGAGGAAGCATTCCAATTAAGGTAGTCAGAAAAACAAACCTGCTCAGAGGCCGGGGAATGGCCATGCCTCCCTCTGGTTCTCAAGCTTGAAGGGCAATTCCATTATTTACAAACTGTTTCCTCATTTATAACAAAGCTGATGACTGGCAGGATGGCTCACTGGGGAGAAGCACTCACTGCCAGGCCTGACAACCAGAGTTCAATCCCCAGAACCTACATGTGGAAGGAGAGAACCAACTTCCAAAGTCCACCATGGTATGTACACCCTCATACCACATGCACATACACACAGAGATGCAAATGAATAAATGTAACAAAAAATTAAAATGGACCTGATAATAGGGCTGTTACTAGTAGTAAATAAGTCACTGAATGCATAGTGCTTAAGAGTGGAGGCTGGTCTATACTACACACTGCACAGAACAGCACCCAAGGCACAGAAGAGGGCCCTAGCCCAGACAGATGGGCCAGGGGAGGCTCACAGCTTGCCATGGAAGTGCTTCCCATTCCCTTTCCTGCTGACATTCCACCGCACTCCCTGGAGCTCTGAAGTCATGCGTAAGGCAACACACAAACTCCCATACCATACCATTGCCACTGAAAACGGGGGAGATGTTGACTCAAGGAAGCATAGAAATCCTATTTATATTGTTAGGTTTTAGCAGTCCAGCAGGGGCTATTTCCTGAACTGGTTTGCACCCATCAGTGGGGTTCACACCTGACTTGTTTATAGGGGTCAAGGCTCTCTGTAATCTCGTGCATTTGGGGACCCCATGACACTGTGACCATGACAGCTGGTAGGACTAATGCCAGTAGACATGCTGCTGGGACTTCAACAGGAGGACAAAGATACTCCAGACTTTTCTCTTGGTCAACTGCCTCCAGGGTGAGACTATCTGTTTAATTCAGCCGGCTGAGGAGGGCCCAGAAGGCTCCCTTTATAATGAATTCAGCACAGCTGGGAGCTCTGGAAAAGGTTCCCCAAATGTCATAAATCTGTCTGCATTCTGAGGTTGCTTTACTTTATAAAACGACACACAACTTTGAGGATCATTACAGGAAAGGGGCACTTCACAACCAAAGGCTTTGTATTCTACCAATGACAGCAAACCAGAATCCAGTGCTTACCAGAATCACAGTCCTTGCAAACCTGTTGCTCTAATGCTAACTCCAGGACTGTTTCCATGAGCCAAAGCTGAGTCTGTAATGCTAGGGACAAAAAGCCGATTTTCAGACAATTTCTGACAAATGACGACATAAGGTAAAAATCCAATGGAAGAAATTCCCTCTCAAGAGCTGATCTCTTTTGAGACCAGGGTGGCACAGAGATGAACAAGGGCTGGTAGGGAAAAGACAGACAGAAGGATACCCTAGCCAAGCACTCAGTTGATAACACCGACATGAAATATAATCACACACACACACACACACACACACACACACACACACACACACACACACACAGAGCACATAGTAGGACTCATAAAAATAAATGTCCAGCACCTGCCTACACTTCCTCAGAACAAATAAGTCAACTTAGAATTCCTAAATGTGGCTGGGCACAGTGGCTTTCACCTTTAATCCTAGCACTGGGGAGGCTAAGGCAGAGGAATTATCAAGTTTGAGGCCAGTTTGGACTACATAATGAGTTCCAGGCCAGCCTGAGCTACAGTGTAAGTCTTTGCCTCAAAAACCCAAAACCTTGCCAGGCAGTGGTGGCCAACCCCTTTATTCCCAGCACTTCGGAGCCAGAGGCAGGCAGATCTCTGTGAGTTCAAGGCCAGCCTGGTCTGCAGAGCAAGTTCCAGGACAGCCAGAGCTACACACAGAGAAACCCTATCTCGGAAAAAAAAACAAAACAAAAGTCAAATTCTTGCTGGGCAGTGGTGGCACATGCCTTTAATTCCAGCACTTGGGAGGCAGAGGCAGGAGGATTTTTGAGTTAGAGGCTAGCCTGATCTACAGAGTGAATTCCAGGACAGCCGGTGCTACACAGAGAAACCCTATCTTAAAAAAACAACAAAACCAAACCCAAAACAAAACTCACCCCAATGCAAAAGTGTAGTATTTATAGTTTCATTGTGACAAGCACTAATGTGTGTGTATTGGGGGAAGGCTGTGATGTGACTCCCTGTAAGAGTGACTCCTAAGGAGCATTTCCATTGTTGTTGGACATAAGAACATTTCCCCTGCTCTATTCAAATACTAATTTCCTGAAATAATGTCTGTAAAGAAGCAGTGCTAACCACCCAACATTCAATAAATTACAATGGACACACAATTCTTAGAGCTGAAATGATCTCAGGATACCACCTTTAGGAAAATTCACCATAGCCAAGGGCTTACGAAATACATGTACATTAATGGCAATTCACTTTCTCTAAATGCAGTTTGCAATATAATCTCTCCCTGTACATCCACTGCTGCTCTTGAGCCCCCTGCCCCAGGGTCTCCTTCGGGGGCAAAGCCAAGCAGACATGGAGATGCTACAGCTCCGGGAGGGCTTGCTGGTAGTTTGCTTACCCCTTCAGGACTACCTGCTGGCTCAATCTAGGGGTTTCTCACAACCTTTTCCTGTCAAACAGAGGGGAGAGGGTGGGAGGCAGGGACAGCAGGAAAAGAGAAGGGACAGTGGGAAAAGAAAGAACTCTGAGGGAATCAAAGCTGTCCAGGCATCCAGGCCCCCCAGCTTCAGGCCTTACAGCTGAGCTATAGGGGACAGAGGGAGGAAGGAAGGTTCCAGGTATCCCTCCTTCCAGCCCAGACACATCTGAGATGAATGTACAGCTCTGAAACTGTACGAGCTGGTCCAGAAGGGCCGGGTAAGCAGAGAAGGCTGGTTGGCAGCAGGGCCTCTGGAGCCTGAGCAAGGGGAAAGGTGGGAGTTAAGAATGACCCAGGAGCCCCTGGAGCACAGGAATGCTGGACTTTCCATTGTGGGGGACACAAGGAAGCTCCTGACCCAGGTCACATGCTCCCAGAGGGTAATTGGCAGCTTTGGGGAACCATGCAATGTCTGCATTTTCCCAAGAAGGAAAAAAAAAAAAATGGGCTCGGAAGCCTGGCAGCCACTCTGGGTCCAGCTCCTCATGGGAAGTCAATGGTATCTTGACACTCAGATGGTCAATGGCTCAGAAATGTCTGACTTGGTGATCAAGTCTCTGAACTCATTCAAACACCAAGAAAAGGCTTCCTCAGGGTCAATTCCTTATATGGCACATTCGATATCAGCCCAAGCTTTAGGTTTCTTTGATCTTAGGGACAACCAGTCACCTCCGGTCCCCATGTCCTTCCTCATCAGCTGGATTTCTTGCTGTTGATCCTTAGACTTATCCCATGGCTGAGCTCTCACAGAAGCCAAGGCCACTTCCAGTCAGCCATACCATCTAAAACCAGCGATGGTACTCTGTCTTGAAACTTGTGTTTGCCTGGCTCTGATCCATCAGTCCAATGTCCTCAAGACTACCCGAGTTTTTCATATCAAAGAAAACCCCTCTCTTTGTTCTGACTCTTGCTACAGGGCCAGGCATAAGTCCCTGCAGGAAGAAGTGAAGGAGAGCAGCTACGTGTTAGAATGCAGACTGGGTTCAGCAGTGTTCTTTCTATACATGAAGGAAACAGAACAGAGCTGGCATCTTGGCCACACCCTTTGATTCCTCTTCGAGGGGCTCATTTCTGCCTGGGACCAGGATGTACCACCTGTGACAGAGAGCATTCTTTATTTGGTGATAAAACAATCAAGCTGTCTGTTAATTATGTGCTGCCCGGTGTTAACATGAGCCGGGCTGACTGTCATAGTCCATCAACCCTTGGCAAACTGGTTTGTTTGGTCTGGACAGCAAACAACATTCCACACTACTGGATTTTTTTCTCTCCCAGATCCCCTGCAGCCTTCTCACCCCCCCAAACCTTTTTAAAAATTACAATCTGTTCTGCTGTCTCAGGTTACAGCCTGTAAACAATAAGCAACGCTGATGAAATGCAAAAGGCTGAAAATCTGTAAAGCAGAAAGGTCTGTGGGATGTCCTCCATCTGTGTCACATTAAACACGCACTCAACAGATCTGCTGAATCCTGTCGAATCAGGGCCCCAGGGGTGACACGGGCCAGAAGGGCTCTTATGCTGTAAGCCACAGCAGGGCTGAAGGCCACTGGACACAATCAAGGAGGGGTGCAAGGTGGCACCGGGGGAGGAGACCGGAGCTCCCTCTGCAGATTCGGCTCTCCAGCCTGCCTCTGTCTGGTTTGTGCATTCTGCAAACTGGTGGGTCATGAGGGAATGGCCGCTCTGCCCTTTCTTTAGTCCTTGGGTTTTCATTGACAAGGTGACTCATTTGAAAGGTTGGCTCTCCATACATTAAAATGACTACAAAACAAACAAGCAAACAAGCAGAACAGGGGGAAATCAGGCTACTGTAGATGACAGTTGCTATGTTTGACAAAATGAAACTCATTTGGGTTGATCCCTCGCACTTTACACACAGGCATACAGCGAGACCCATGACATACACTCGCTCTCTTGTGAGAAAAGGGTGGAGCATGAGAGAAGAACTGGAATGTTTGGGGTTTTTGTTGTTTTGTTTTGTTTTTGTTTTTTCGGTTTTTCGAGACAGGGTTTCTCTGTGTAGCTTTTGGAGCCTGTCTTGGAATTCGCCCTGTAGACCAGATTGGCCTTGAACTCACAGAGATCCACCTGCCTCTGCCTCCTGAGTGCTGGGATTAAAGGTGTGCACCACCACCGCCCAGCTTAACTGGCATGTTTTAAGTTGTGGGTGACTCAAACACAATGGAGGGGTGTATATATGCCCCAAGGCACTGGGAAAATGCCCATGCATCATGTATGTTTGTGGCACTAACTCTTGCACATGCATTTCCCATCAGCCTTAGGTGAGAAGACACCAGGTTGGGACTGGGCAACTGGCATGCGGGGTAGGGCTGTGGCTGGTGGTATGAATGTTTTGACTGAATCCCAAACACTCTAGCCTCACACTGTTCCTCTCAGGAGGTATTCACTAATATTTCACTTTATGGTAAAGACAAACATGTCTTCCTGGAAGTGGCAAACTTGACCAAGGGTCTTTCTGATTCCCTTGGACTCAGTAAACTTACTCGATATAACATTTGCTGAAGAGACTCTCAACATGTAGACTCCATCACTGTTAGGCATATGGACAGCATGAAGGGATACCAGAGAAGGTAATACTGAGAAGCTTAAAACCAGGAAGGTACAATTTACATTCTTGCCCTTCCGTGTGTGTGTGTGTGTGTGTGTGTGTGTGTGTGTGTGTGTGTGTGTGTGTGTGTGTGTGTGTGTGTGTATGTGTGTGTGTGTGTGTGTATGTGTGTGTGTGTGTGTGACTGTTATATGGATGTGTGCACACACATTGTCTTCCTCTGTTGTTCTCCACCTTGATTTTTGAGGCAGGGTCAATCACTGAACTTGGAGTTCATGGTCTTGGCTAGCTGGCTGCCCTACAGGCTTTAGAAACTCACCTACTCCCAGTTCTGAGATTACAGGTATAGATGCTGCATGTAGCTTTTACATTGGCCCCAGGGATCTGAACTCAGGTCCTCAAGCACATTACCAACAAAGCCATCTCCTCAGTGCCAAGGTCTACATTCTTTTTAAATATTTATTTGCTTTCTTATATGTATGAGAGTATTTTGCCTGCATGTATATACTGCATGATGCCTGGGACCCACAGAGGTCGTAAGAAGGTGTCAGTGCTCTAGAACTGGAGTTATGACGGTTGTGAGCTACCATGTAGGTGTTAGGAGCTAAACCCAGGTCCTAGGCAAGAGCATCAAGTGCTCTTAACTTCTCAGCCATCTCTCTAGCCCCACATTGTGTAGTAAGGGCTGCCGGAGAGTCAATCTTAGATAAGCCAAGTTGCAAAGAAGCCTCTGAGGCCAGCCAAACAGTCTAAAAGAAGCAGAAACCAACTGAGCTGCCTGGAAAGGACACCTCCAACCTGTTGAGCTGCTTGCAAGGTGTGCAGTGCACTCTAGGTCCCAGCTTTTCTGCTGGGCTGGATTTTGGTAACAAAGCTGTCTTTGAGCCATTTCTGCTCCTGTAAGTAACCCCCCAAAACTCACTGGTCTGTTGTGAGCTCTCTGTCTGGGGTGAGCAGATGTGTGTGTGTTGTGTTTCCCCAGGAAAAGTCTGTCACGCAGCATCCCACAGTCTATATTCTTGATGACTACAGAAGCAGCCCAGACCTTGTCTCAGCAGATGAGTGAGTGCAGGAGCTAGTGGGAGTACTATGCACTATGGAGCCTTGGAATGGCGTGCTACAGCATTTTGGGGAAGCCTGGCATCAAGCAGGAGCCTGCTGTAAGGCTGGAAGGAACAGACTGTAAACAGATACTTAAGAATAGAAGGCAACAAATAACAAAATTAAAAAATAAAACAAACAAACAACAACCAGTCAACAGGTCACACCCCACACAACCAAACCAGCTGCCAGCACTCACTTTTTTAGAGTTGTAGCAACTGGCGTTACTGCAGGCAGAGGGACAACATGCTTTCAGAGCCGTAACATAGACTCCAAGGCACATGGACAGGACCTGCCAGTAGCTAAGCTACATTTTATGAACATCTAGAAGGAGGACAGGCACTTACATTGATGAGGGGCTGATGCATGCCTATTGTTGAGAGAGTGGAAAGAAATACAGCAAGCACACTAAGGACGAAGGAATACTTGACTTCAAGAGGGTTACTTTTTATTTTCTTAAAAAATACTATTTCGGGCCGGGCGGTGGTGGCGCACGCCTTTAATCCCAGCACTCGGGAGGCAGAGCCAGGCGGATCTCTGTGAGTTCAAGGCCAGCCTGGGCTACCAAGTGAGTTCCAGGAAAGGCGCAAAGCTACACAGAGAAACCCTGTCTCGAAAAACCAAAAAAAAAAAAATATATATATACTATTTCGGTTGGGGATTTAGCTCAGTGGTAGAGTGCTTGCCTAGCAAGCGCAAGGCCCTGGGTTCGGTCCTCAGCTCCAGGGGAAAAAAAATACTATTTCGTTCTAACAGCTCCTTTAACCATCTCTCAGATATCTGCCCTCTCCCCTTTTCTTCAAGACAAGGTCTCTCTCATGTAGCCCAGGTTGGCCTCAGACCTTCTATGTTGCAGAAGATGACCTTCAATTTCTGATCCTCCTGCCTCTATCTGGGATTACACAATGAGCACCGTGCCTGACTTTTGCAGTGTTGGGACTCAAACCTGGGCCTCTATGTAGACTAGGTAAGCCCTCTACCAATGGAACACTCCAAGGGCTTTTAAAAGGATTGGGACAGAGATTATGGAAAATAACCCAGAAATGGAGAAATGGAAACAGCCAACAGAAACACAGGAGATGACTGGACACGCCTAGCTCACAGAGAAGTATAAGCAACAGCAGCATTGGGACACTTGCTCTGATTGGCAGGCTTAGAAGATCAAGCCTGCTTCTTCCTAGGGCATCCAGCACAGCAGCTACCCCATAAAAGCTGAGACTCATGCTCTGAATGAATGAGCTGGAGAAATGGCTCCACTTCAGCCCCATGGGTCAAACACAAACTGCCTCACCTTCCTCAGAAGCAATCTGTAACGTGTCACTACAGAAAACACACACTTCAGTCCAGCAATCAAGCCTTTAGGAATTCATCCTGAGGACAGCATTGAGAGGAAAGTTACAGATGACACTTGGAATGTGAAAAGCTGTAAGTGTCTATAATGGGCAAGGTAGTATATTATGGAATATTTACAATATATTACATAAATATTCAAAATAACTTGCTTTTGGAATGGAAAGGTATTTTTAGGTGAACACCAAATTTTTGTACTTGGGGTTTCAGGTGCAGCTTGGTAGCAGAGCTAGGTCTAGTTAGGATGCTTGAGCCTCTGCCAACACACATACATGCACACACACACATACACACACACACACACACACCCACCTATTTATGTAACATATATATATATATATATATATATATATATATACATACACACACACACATATTTGTATGTCTATGCATGTGTTCATACAGACATGCAGGCAGGTGTCTGGTGGGGTTATATTAGTATCTTTTTGGTGATTATTAACAGCGGGTTGGTTACACTGAGTTCTGCTCATTCTCTTGAGACAAGGAGGGGAGAGGATAACAGCACCTGTCTTAGTGGCTTGATGCAGAGATCAAAGAGCTAACTCAAACAGTAGTTCCCCAAACAGCAATGTACATATATTGCATGCTAATTTACTTAGACACTAAAACTATGTTTTTTTAAAAACAAACACAATGATTCAGAAAGCAGTTGAGCTCAAACAGCAAAATATCTAAAGTACACTCACAGTGAAACCACAGATGAGTCCAGGTTTCCACTGTAATAACTGTACAGCATGTAGGCTACATGAGGTGGGGGAAGGAGCTGCTGAATGGCTGTCTTCTGAAGAAGGGGCACTCAAAGGGGAGTAACCATCACTACTCATGTTCCCTCCTACAGTCTGGCCAGGTATGGGACTTTACCAAGCTGCAGTTGCCTGCAGGACTCCTCTGTGGCCCAAGAACAAACTTACTTTTGCAGGACTGTCTCACTTTCTGACCCTGAACGGCGGGAGAGAGTCTGTTCCTGCTTATGGGAGCAGCAAGCTCAGAGTAATGTGCTCTGACAGAGGAGCTAGAGGTGTTGGCAAGCCCAAAAGGGGCCTGGGTACACATGGTACAGTCGTTAAGGGGTCCCCCAGGTAAGACATGCATTGCAAATGCATGCTGTAAGAATGGGTAAGAGCACATGCAGCTTGCCTCCCAGCATACCCCAGTCTCAACCCACCAGCAAAGAGAGAAGTGACATCTGGAACTGGTTTTGAGGCTCTCTGGCTGCAGATCCATGAGACTGAAGGGGCTTATGGCTGTCCCTTCTGATTCTCATCAGGGCAAGGCAGAGCACGAGCCAGAAGACAAGCTGGTTCAGAGACCAAATCAACCTCACTTTGAAATGCTCTTCACTCCCGACCTCCTTTGAAAGCAGAATTAATGGTCCACGTGGAAAGAGATCAAAAGGAAAGATAAGGGATTGGGTCACCCCAGGTATATTTTGAGGTTCCATAAAGATCAGATGCACCCCTGGGTCAGAGTTGACACCAAACCTCCCCAGCGCCTGTCCTCTTAGGAGATTAAGAGCCAGTGAGACTGAATTCATTTGGATTGTTGGCCTGTGGAAGGGGTGGGGGTTGCCTCTACAGGCCTGGAAAAAAAGCACCCAGGCAAATTGTGTTAAAAACGTGTTAGGAGCCAGAGAGACGGGGGGGGGGGGGGGGGGGGGGGGGGGGGGGGGGGGGGGGGGGGGGTGTAAGATTCTAAACCCTGCCAGACAGATGGGGCAGTAAGCAAAGTCTCCCAGATCTGGTGCCAACCACTGCTCACACCCAGCATGTGCCTTTCTAATTGGTTCCCTGTGCATGGGCACACAGGCTTGTGAACAAGACAGAGGTGGGCCCTGCCCTCCTGCCCAGGCCTCCCTCAGCAAGAAACAGGCAGGTACAGTCGTGCCGCCTCTGATAGCTAACAAGGGGCACAAAAGCTCTGCTCCCACCTCTCCCCGAGACTGAGGGTTCCTTTTCCTTCTGGACCCCGGCACCAACAGCAGAGAGTGAGGGCAGGCATGTGGCTGTCCAGTGACCAAGTTCCTTGGGGGAAGGAGGGGCACAAGCAAGCCTAGAGCAGCTCTGCTGCTGACAAAGGGTGAGTCACACGGGAGGTCGGAAGTGACTCTTCAGTCTTAGCTCTTCACAGCTCCCTTTCCAAAGGATTGCTCAGACCAGGGAGCGGGGACCAAGCTTCCCTCTATGTGGCACATAAACCATTGAGGACTTTCTGGTGTTCTGACTGCAGATTTTGCAGATAAGAATCTCTATAAACCCTAGCTAGCATCTGGCTAAGTCACGGCATCTTCAGTGATTATTAAACAGAACCACAGAAATCCAAGGAGCAGAAGAATTTCTTTGTACAATCTGGCCTCACATGCACAGTGAAGAGACACACGCACTTTAGGGTTAGCAATAGTGTAATGGAGTCCAGATGACAACACCCTCCATGCTGGAGTCACCACCAGGGCCTCCTGAGGCCTTCAGAGAACCTTGACAGTGGAAGCATGGCTAACAAAGG
The DNA here is from genome assembly GCF_007827085.1 of Peromyscus californicus insignis. Classification (NCBI taxonomy): domain Eukaryota; kingdom Metazoa; phylum Chordata; class Mammalia; order Rodentia; family Cricetidae; genus Peromyscus; species Peromyscus californicus. Next base: position 7,810,308 of record NW_026294573.1, read on the forward strand.
CCCCAAAAGTCTCGGGCTGGCTGGTCACGGTGCCTCTTCTACCTCTAAAGCCTTTTTACTCAGCCCACAGCACCAAAATAAACAGAAATCCCCTGGCCTCCCCAGGAGGTCACAGCGTGCTGAGCACATCTGACTCGGCATCCTACGCAGAGGCTTCCTGTGCCAGCTGTGTAGCAGCTGGACTCCCAGGTGATGAGCAGATAAAGATGAACTTCTGGAAGGCAGAGCAGAAAGAAACAAGGCTGCAGCCAGGGAGTGTCACTGCTGCTTTCTGGAATGGGCAGATTCTGGGTGTGGAAGGGAGTGCCACAGCTCCTGGGCACAGAGCTTGGTGACCTGGTTTCTGGACATGAGCCACAAAAGGCCAGGATCCCTCTGTGCTCTGGAAATTGCAGAGACACAAAGCATGGGCAAGGTCTCCACTTCAGCTAAGTGATGTGATGGGCTGACAAACAGGATGAGACTATCCCATCCACTTTCCCTCCCAGGTTCTCTGAATGCAGGTAGCCTCCCCTTCTGCCTACATTAGTTAAAGCCCTTCTGTCTGCGTATCTGCTCAATTCACTATTCCTTCTGAGAACTCAGGCTGCCTGGGCCTCACTGGGATATCCACTTCCCTGTGCCCTTCCTGGTGAGGGGATAGAGTTCCTTTGAGGCCACCTGCAACACTGGGCCATTCCACAAGGCAGCCTTCTACCTGCTCTGATCAGCATGGAGACTGGGCCTCAAAGAGCCAGAGAGAAAAGTCGTTCACAGGTCACAGCCCTGAGCAGTGGGACAGTACAGAGGGGAGCCAGAGCCATCTCGAGCCTCAGCAATGCTACAAAAAGATCCAGCATCCAGGAATCAAGCACTCTGCCACCAGCACAGCCTCCTCAGAGACGGCTAGGTTTCCTGTTGTGTCAGCCCTGTTTCCTTCAGCAACATTATACTGCAAACAGAGCCACTCGGAAGAAAGCACCGTGGTGTCCCATTTCTGGGCTGGGGGCCGGGGGAGGGATGGAGGCAGACTGCTTAGCTGTTCCAGAGAAGAACATTCCAGCATTGTGACCCCCTCAAAGTGACTCTCCTTCCCTCTCCCCAGACCTGAAATGCTGTTTGAAGAAAGGAAGCATGCGGGTTTCCCTGTGTGACCTCAGATGGGCAGGTTCTGAATGGCAGCTGGGTCTATTACATGCCGTGTGAGAGGGTTAAGCAGGACAGCCTCAACTCTTTATAAACTTTTGCCCTGTGGATATGTACTCATTGGCGGCAGTACAAGACTCGAGCTGTATTACACGCCTTAACGATATGGTTCAACTGTCGGTCAGGCTTGGGCCTGGCAACGGGCCAGACCGCAATCAATGGGACACAGAGCCTCCCCCTTTCAGATCATCACGAAGGCTCATATTATCTTCTTTTCGTCGTGCTGGTTAAATTTATGGAGCAGAACCCTGAAGCTGCATTCCACGGCCCAGGCCGGCCCACGCGGCCCTCCCTCCCTTTGTTCGGTACTGTAAGCGAGCCGTGCTTCGGAGGACTGCAGGGTTGTTAGTTCAGGCCCTGACTGTTTGCTCATGGCTGAAATGAAAAGAGTTCAGTGGAAGGGCAAAAGGACAGCCTGAGTGTAAACCCCATCCCAGCAGGCCCTGGGCCCCTATATATAGGCCCCGAACTGCTCTTCAATGAACAACTTCACTTTGTTTTCACAAAAGCAAAATCTTCAGCCCGATCCCTGGCAAACTTCCTGTAAAACAGCCACCAAGTCCTCATGCATTTGAACCTATACTTGAACTCAGCCAGGACATCAGGAGCAGACATATTCTATCTACAGCCATCTTCTAGTCTTGGTTCCACAGGAGACAGGAGTACAAATTTTGACTACTAGTTGATCATACTTTTAATACAGAAAAGAGCAAACTTAGTTTCTCAGGACTTGACTACCAATGTGGGATACATGAGTACTGTGTGTGTGTGTGTGTGTGTGTGTGTGTGTGTGTGTGTGTGTGCACACGCGTGCGCGCTTGCATGTCTGTTGGGAAGTTGGTCTTATGGAATCAAGCAGAAGGTCCCAAGCATCAGATCTTCTGAATGAATCCACTCCTTTGCCCTGAACTCAGGATTTCTGACTAGCACCCACACAGATGGGTAGCCAGACTGCTCTGGCAGGGCTTCATCTGGTTTGAGGGTCTATGCATGAAGAAGGCCCTCCTGACTCCAGCAGCTCATCTGTGCTCACCACTGATGAAGAATGTGCACAAGCTGGAAAGGGAAGCTGACCCCAGAAGTTCACGCAGGTTCTCCCAGCAGTTTCCTCAAAGGCTTCTTTGTCCATGTACCAATGCTGAGAGATTGACAAGCTAGTGAATCTGTCATTCTGAAGCCTAAAGCACCTTTTCAGGGGTCCATGGGCAGTGCCTGGAATGAATGGACCACAAAAAGCTGTCTCTTGCTCTTTAGAATCCCTCTTGTCTGTGGCAATTCTTCTGCATATTCTTTATTCTGATTTGTTAAAAATGTTACAAAGAACCACATGAGCCAGAAAACAAGAAGCAACAAAAAGAAAGGCTCATCAAGGAAATTCTCAAGAGAATGTGTAATCCACGGAACTTGCCTCTGCTTGCTTATATAGATTGTTAGAGTTCAGTCAGCTTTACCACAAGGACACCTCACATCTCCAAGGGCAGTCAACGGAGCTCTTGTTCCACACTGTCACATGGGCCAGGTCAATATAACTAAGCGAATTCAGCCTCCTTTAGATGCCCTTACATAACACAAAGATCCCTGGGGGCCTAATTTGGCCCACAGTGAGACTCCATGCATCAAGAGTCTCTGGCCTATCCCTGAGAATGAGAGTCTATCATCAGCCAACACTCAATATCTCCACTTCCTGTTGGACCCTTTCTATCTTAAGATCACTTTTATGACAATATTCCAGGGACATTTAATCAAAAGCAAACAAGGAGACCAGACTCTGAGAATGTAGGAGCACAAGCTGCTTACATAGCAGCAGTAGCAGCAGCCAATCACATGCAAGAGCCTCTGCCTGCAGACTCACCACTGTGCACCAGTCTCTCCTAGCTGGCTGTGGGCTCCCTCTTCTACCAGCTCCTTGATGTTGCTACTTACATCACTGACGCGGTTAGGGTAAGAAGCACTGCTATGATATATGGGTTTGGGGGCCCAGGAGGAAATAGATTTGGGGTTTGCTTTCTAACAACATACACACCCACTTCTTCTGAAATGCCTCTCAAGGCCTTTATTTTGTTTTGATATTGACCTCTTGACCAGCAGCTAAAAAACAAAACAAAACACTGTGAACATGCTAAGTACCTCTTCAAGGGAGGAGCATGTGAAAAGCAGACCATTTACAGCAGGTTCCTGGACATTACATTTTATATAGGCTGCAGTGACCCATTCCTCCAGTTTGAACTAGCCTGGTATATCTGTAAGTTTCTCAGAGGTGTCTGTAAGAACTCAGACAGAGGACTGAAGCAGTGATGGGTAGGCTGGGCCAATGACTCAATTCTTCTGGGTGATTAGATATAACCAATTTAAGTGGTGGTCAGTCCAGCTGGGGACAGGACTAGAGCCACAGCTGCTGAGGAATGTTTTAAGTACCACACAGCCTAGACTGACTTAATGTCTTTAATTTTAACAGAAAGGTATTGAACTTTTAACTTTTATGGCTTGCATGAACTTTCTGCCCAATATCTGGAGAGCCAACCCGTGGAAGAAGTCCTCTCTCTGATGTACCTTCAGGGAAATCAATAGGTATGCACTATGCCACACATGTGACCAAGACGCAGATGATCCTCTCCTCTTGCCACTCGAGAGAATGACCTGGGGGTGGGGGGAGTTATCAAAGCTATCTGCACAAGTCTGCAAACAAAGCTTTAACAAGCCTGGAACTAGAATTTGGATCCCACAGTCTGCAACCCTGTTCTCCTGCCCAGAGAGCTACCTGCGCTGACACCCAGGGTATTTTGATCACAAAGATCTAAGTCAAGGAGAAACTGATCCTACACAGGCAGATGAACTGCTGTCACTTCAACACAACAAATCAGGATGATGTTCCAAGCTGTCCTGCCAGCTCTCCCACTGCAATTTGGGAATAACAACCCCATGAATCCTTCCCTGTGGAAACTTAAAAAATCTGTGGTATATTTGACTTGAATTAAAAAAAAAATTCTTCAAATTATCACTAGAGAGAACACTTTGTATTTATTGCATGGTCCAGGAGAGACCCAGAAAAAGTGCTAGGCCTGAATGCCATGTCCCAAGAGCCACCTCCCTTGCCTAACGTCATTCAGAATTTCCTAGGAGGCTCAAGGCGATGGGTTAAATTTCTGGGAATAGGCCAAGTGGGAGGATGAGGTTTGAAATGAATTGAGAATGAGCATTTATAGTCTAGAGAAAGTTCAACTCGAAGGGCTCAGAGCCTCAGAATAAGCTGCCCACCATCTCTATTCTGCCAAATTGTGAATCGAGGACATGATAGGAATGTTTTTAAAGAGCCAAACACACTGAGGTAAAATGCAAGTTTTTCATCCTAAACACTTAGCCCTGAACTCCAATAAGCTGCTTTGTTTCTAAACAGATATTAGGGACCCCAACCTAAATGACAGTAGAGTTGGGAGACTGTCCAGCCAGATTTAGATGCACAGCCCTCAACAGTGACAACAGCCCTGCTGGAGGGGACTTTGGCTGTACAACTTAAAACCCTTACACAATACTGAGCCTTAGATTGTCATGCGTCTGGAAAATATAACCTTTTTTTTTTTTTTTTTTTAAGAATGCTTTCCAAACCATGTAATGCTTTTAAAGCTGTTTATCCAAAGAGCTGGATGTGCAGCAGTGGCCAAAAACGGTCTGTCAGCTGTCACAGGTCGCATGCCCTGTCCACATTTCTGTAAGCACTCCATCAGACTCGGTTGCCCTACCCGCAGCAGACAACAGATGCCAATGTTTGGAGACATTTGCTACATAACTTTTACCCGACAAGCCTGGCTCTAGGGCAGATTTTCATGTCATGTGGGGCCTTTGGCTGAACTCTGCTGGACCCCAGAAGCATCTCATTTACAGCACACACTAATAACAGTTTGGGGTCACCTGTTCATCACAACTAGGTTCAGGGCAGGTTCATGGCCTCTGCACACCTTCTCTAGTAGAGTTCTTGAACATGGGCTAAGAGCCCAGGTGAGACCTGCCAAGCCAGCAGCTCCAGCCTGGTTCCTAGGCCTGATTTAACTGTTGATTTTTTGTGACGAGAACAAGGACAAAAACCAAGCGTAACACACAACTCCCAAGATTCATAGTACAGAGAGGAGTCAGCCAGATTTCAGACTGATACAACTGTTGCTTCACTTCTGTTCCATATTCCACACTCAGGAGAGACCATTGAAATACAATTGCTTGAGCTGTAACATGCCGGGCTGAGTGGTTTATATACATTATATAATTCAATCCACATCGCCACCCACAGAGGTAGGTATCAGTATCCCTAGTCCTTAGGAGTCAAAGGGATCTCACCTTTGATTAAGTGAGATTAAGAGGGGGAACACTTGCTTCAGGCCAAGGAGCAGAACACTCACTCAAATCATGGACTGCCAGTGGGGCCTCGTGCCACAGAGATGTGGAAGCCACCAGAGCCTGGGGCTTGTTCTCTTTTCTCACTGGCTGTCACATTTCTGACCAGCACCAGGAAGAAAGAACCTGTGGTTTTATGTTCTTCCCACATCTCCTTCTGAGACAAGCCCTTCTCTTTGAAGAAAGACCTCTTGCCCTCCAAGTGTCAAGATAAGAAAACTTTCAGCAACTTCCCTTGCAAACTACAAACACCCATCAGCACCCAGGATCTAAGTAAGTCGTTCACCAGCTGCCAGCCCCTCTGAATAGCTTTTATGGTTCAAGGAGGGGTGGTGACAGGTCCATGTCACTACCGTTGGGTGTGCTATTTCTTTCATGTTCCTTGGATTTGACAAGAGCCTTCTCCAACCTGTTTCTTTACAACACACAGGAAGAGATTAAAGAGCAATACCAGTCTCAAAGCTGGGGTCAGACTGGCAACAATCATTCTGAGAGAAGGGCCACACGGACTGCCTTCATAGATGTCCCAAAGTTGCTATGATGGTGAACTGAGATAATCCATGTAAACCACATAGACCTGGGCCTGGGTCACAAGAAAGGCTTATAAATGCTAGCAGTGCGATTCCATATTAACACCTCACACTACAGCTACTAGGAAAAGGACAGTGCTAAGGACGGATGAATTATCATTAAGTCTGCATTATAGGGCTTCTGATTGTATATGGCAGATCTAGTCCAGGGACACCCACCCCTAGAAGTGAAAGCAAGAGGCCGCACATGGCACACACCCAAACGAATAAAAGGAAGGTGTCAACAAGTTTTAGAAGCCAAAATACAGATGGACATATGGCGATGAAATGTAAGCCCGAGGGAGGGGAAGCAATGAGCAGTGAGCTAATTAATATGGCAGAACTTGCTAGATTTTTGAAAGACAAGGCCCCAAGGAGCCCTGAAGGCCTGGGTATAAAGGAGGAACAGGGAGGTATGTGTGTGAGGTGGTGAAAGAAAGATGACTGGGCCAAATGCTGTGTGTGTGAGGAGGAGCTGGATGGACATATCTCCTCAGACACCCATCCAGCCTGCTCCTCCTCACAGGCAGAGCTCAGGGGATGGGTTCCACCAGGTCATCATTACACAACACTCCAGAGCCCTCTTCAGCCTTAGACAGAAGGAGGATAATCACCAATATTCAAGTACCCATAAGGAGGGCCAGTCCATAGACAGGGCCAGCCCATAGAGAGGGCCAGCCCATAGGGAGGGCCTGCCCATAGGGTGGGCCAGTTCATAGAGAGGGCCAGTCCATAGACAGGGCCAGCTCATAGAGAGCGCCAGCCCATAGACAGGGCCAGCCCATAGAGAGGGCCAGCCCATAGGGAGGGCCTGCCCATAGGGTGGGCCAGTCCATAGACAGGGCCAGCCCATAGGGTGGGCCAGTTCATAGAGAGAGCCAGTCCATAGACAGGGCCAGCTCATAGAGAGCGCCAGCCCATAGACAGGGCCAGTTCATAGAGAGGGCCAGTCCATGAGGAGGGCTAGTTCATAAGGTGGATGAGTGGCTAGGTCTAGGGGGAATTCCCATGAGAAAGAATGAAACTGATAACCATCTAAGTTGTTTTCAAATGCACAGAGAAGAGTTTGTGGGTAAATTAGTAATAAGCAGATGGAAATTAAAAAATAGAAAACTAAGCAAACAACAATACTAAAGGCAGTTACAAACTTGGGGGTGGGATGGTGGGGTTGGGGACCACGATAAACCAAACAACTTAAAAAGAAAACCGCCGGGTGGTGGTGGCGCACGCCTTTAATCCCAGCACTCGGGAGGCAGAGGCAGGTGGATCTCTGTGAGTTCGAGGCCAGCCTGGGCTACCAAGTGAGTTCCAGGAAAGGTGCAAAGCTACACAGAGAAACCCTGTCTCGAAAAACCAAAAAAAAAAAAAAAAGAAAAGAAAACTATAATAGTAAACTATGTGGCTTCACTGGGACCACCATTTACATAATCATAATGTAAAATCTGAATATCGATTTATCAAAACAGGATGAGAGAATTATACTGAAAATAAGAAGGAACGTGTGTGTATTTCAGTAGACAGTCTAATGGGCTGAGGGACTAGCAGTCTGTTTGTTCATTTCATTCATTTTAGAATTACAGATACCTCCAAACTGAAGAAACCGCAAAGATGCTGAGGAGAGGGGTATTGTGGAGCACCATCTCAGAGCACAACATCTTCCTCTCCATCAGAGAAGCCACAACTACTTTCAAGATCAAGCCTGTTGATCATTGATCTTCCCGCATAGGAACGATGTGGGGAGGGTCAGTGGACCTTCACCTGACCTCAATCATGCCCTTCTGCACCTTCCAGCTGACGCATATATTTCTGCCCCAACAGCACACAGCCTCAGCCTCTCAGGTGCTAGAGCACATAGACTGTGGAAGGGTATCTGAAGGGGCACTTGACCTGTGCAGCTTTGGGGGATTGTCAACCATGCTTCGGTGAGACTTTCTGATGGTGTAGATACTCTGCAGTCACCGATACCCCTCCGGGGACCCACCACCCATGCTCTGTAAGCCCAGTAAACACACTGGTGCCCCAAGCTGGACTCTGGTGGACTCATACTTCAGTTTGTTGTCTGTGCCCTATAAGGAGGGGGTAGACACTTTTTACATCTCTCTGGGGAGAGTTCCCACAAGAGGGAGGCTGCCCCCTTGAATTTCAGGAATCAGGTACAGGGAAAGGTGGGCAGAAGACTGCAGAATTAGCTACTGAGACACTACAGAGACATTAGAAAGTCTTTTGACTTTAAAAAAAATAAGGTTAAAATGCTGAAGTCTGTAGTGGCACTGCTTGTTAATCCCAACGTTTGGGAGACAGAGGCAGAAGGATCAGAAGTTCTAGGCTAGCCTTTGGAATGAGTAAGACCCTGTCTCAAGCCTCCCTCACCCCAAAGAGAAGCTATCTCCCCTTAAATTAAGATTTACTTTAAAGAAAAAGTGTGTTATAAGAAAACAGTTCAGGACAAAATCATAGGATTTAAAACTGTCCTTAACAACTGCAACGTAATGGTTACTAAGTACAACAGGATACAAATAGCTGAAAAATCAAAGAATCATTTGTTAACTAAAAATAGGGACTAAAGCCGGGCGGCGGCGGCAGTGGCACATGCCTTTAATCTTAGCACTTGGGAGGCAGAGCTAGGCAGATCTCTGAGTTCGAGGCCAGCCTGGTCTATAGTGCAAGATCCAGGACAGGCACCAAAACTACACAGAGAAACCCTGTCTCCAAAAAACAAAAAACAACAACAACAAAAAAACGACTAAATTAGCCGGGCGGTGGTGGCGCACGCCTTTAATCCCAGCACTCGGGAGGCAGAGCCAGGCGGATCTCTGTGAGTTCAAGGCCAGCCTGGGCTACCAAGTGAGTTCCAGGACAGGCGCAAAGCTACACAGAGAAACCCTGTCTCGAAAAACAAACAAACAAACAAAAAAACGACTAAACTATTTGTCTTGAAAGTGCTGCTGTAAACTTGGAAATAAGGCGGCGGTGGCGGATTTTAAGTACCTCACATTTACTTTAGTGAACACATAAGAGGGATTCAAGAGTGTTAAGAGGGTGCTGGAGATGGCTAGTGGTTATGAGCACTTGTTATTCTTCCAGAGGACTTGGGTTCCAATTCCTTGCACCCCCAAGGCACCTCACAACTGTCTGTAATTCTAGTTCCAGGTGATCCAATGCCCTCTTCGGTCATCTGTGGACACCAGGCATGCACGTGGTGCATAGACATATATATAAGCAAAACACCCACACATATAAAATAAATGATTAGCATTAGCACACAAACCAAACAGTTTGGTGATGCTCTACCTGAAGACTCTTCAAATCAGTTTGACCCCAATTATTCAGCTATTCTCACTTAATACCTACTGCATGAATAGAATCACGTGTTCAATAACCAGTGTCTATTGTCAATTTGCAGTACTACTAAGCAACTTTATCTGGAAAATTGCAAGTCAAGAATTGGTGAACCTGAATTAATGGGGCCTTCCAAAGTTCAAACACACAAAAAGACTACCTAAGGTTCCCATCTTCTCTATAAGGCAGTATGTCTCAGCTTTCCTGATGTTGCAACCCTTTAATACAGTTCCTCATGTTGTGGTGACCCCTAACCATAAAATTACTTCATTGCTACTTCATAACTGTAATTTTGCTACTGTTATGATTTGTAACGGAAATATCTGATATGAACCCCTATGGGGTCATGAACCACTGCTCTAAGGGACAGAAAAGCACATATATGGCAGTTTGGCTAGTTCTACAGTAGGAGGCAGACAGGTGTCAGCTATTCCCACCTGAATTGTGCCACTGGGATCAGGTGGTGAAATCTGGGGAACCCATGAGCCCTGTCCCGGCCGTTCTGCCTTACTCAGCAAGGCTGACTGGATTCCATCCAGGATCCCCAGGACCCAGGCTCTTCGCAAGAAGAGGTGGGGCTCTGTTCTTCCTCTTTGAAGTTTTCTGTGGCTGCTGGGAATTTTATGATACGACCCGGGTCACCCCTGCCATTATCAATGTTTGAAGTCTGTTTGGGGAAAATGTACCAGGAGCTGACTCCAGTGTGAACACAGAGCTACAGCCTCATAAAAACAGCTTTCCTCAGGAGTTCAAAGGGTTTATCCAAACGCCGTGGGCTGGCCTCGCTGCACCAGCTTCGCTAGGGTTGAAAGCTCCGGAGTGGGCAAGTAAGTAAACTCGGAAACCGATACACAGTTTCCCCATCATCTGAGATCAGTCGGGGCTGTGCTAACCCAACCAAGTGGCCTTCTGACAGGATGGACCTGGACTCTCTGCTCACCACTTAGGTTGCCAAAATTAAAATTTATTGGGTTGGGCAGGTTAAGGTGAAGGACTAAATTAGGTAAATTATTGTAAGAGGTCTTTCTGGTATGTGATAAAATCTTCCCAATCATTACTTTGCGAAACCTCGTAAAATCGGGAGCAAGTCAGGAGGCTGACAACGATTGGCAGGAGTCCAAAGTGGAGCATCACATTACTGTTGCTGCCCTCGAGTATTCCAGATTAATCCACCATCACTGATACGTGCTGCTTATCAGCAATAGGAGGGATCATCACTGTATTTTCCAACAGGGCAGCTTGTCAAGGAAATTAACCAAGTACAGGTAGACCTGTCACCAGTAACGTGTTTGCAGAGTCACCAAAGGTGAGAGGAGGGGACTGTTTTACATTTTTGCAAATCTCTGTGAGTCTTGCTTAATCAAAAACAGCTGTATCCTATGTCTGCTCCTACATGCACTCTTGTTGGGAGTTCTGGAAAACACCATTGTACACTCATTAGAGACTACCAGTATAAAACTATTGAGCCGGGCGGTGGTGGCGCACGCCTTTAATCCCAGCACTCAGGAGGCAGAGCCAGGCGGATCTCTGTGAGTTCAAGGCCAGCCTGGGCTACCAAGTGAGTTCCAGGAAAAGGCGCAAAGCTACACAGAGAAACCCTGTCTCGAAAAACAAAAAACAAAACAAAACAAAACAAAAAAACTATTGTGTACCTATAGTTCATTGATAAGTACCTGAATATAAGAATAGGGTTATTACAGAGCTGAGGTTCCTCAGTGGTCCCTACTCTAAGGCTCCATACATGCTCAAACCTGCACTAATTAGAAAGCACTTCCCATTCTGTATTTAGTACACTCAGGATGCTGATTGATAACACGGCCAACTGACTTGATTATGTAAGTCTACTATGGCAAGACAGTTTCATTCAGAGTATATTGCCACTGAAAATGTGGACCTGATCTGATTTTATTCTTCTCTGATAAGCCAAATTAGTGAGAAACTGAACAGGATTCTGTCTTTGAAATGTGGAGGGAAGGTGAAGGAGAAGGAGAACTGCAAGGCCCCACCCATCACTCCTCCTGCAAGCTTCCGGTCCTTCACCCCTGCCACATTACCAATGTTCTATTCTCTGCTGGTCTCCAGCAGGGGAGTACTTCTGTGTAGTTCAGAATTCTTCCCATTTGAAGCTTCTGGGAGAGGGCCTTCCAGCTCTACCTAGAACCAATCTTTAGGAAGATTCCAGTCTGATCCCAGACAAAGATGCTACTGCAATCAGGGTTCAAGGCTCATGACAGGCATCAAAACCTAAAAATAATGCCGCCACCGCCAAGGCCCTGGCAGAGGACTCCCACAGGCAGTAAATGGCTCCCCACTCTTCTTTAGGCACAGAATACAGACTTCTCTCTGGGAGAACTATGGGCACTACTTTGCTCAAAGTTCAGACTGAAGACCTGGAATGTGAGTCCTGTGAACTCACTGAACACAGGCGAGACACAGCACCTACGGCTGATTATTGATTCTCAAATGGCAGAAGCCCAGCCTGAGAGCCATCGTGCCGTCTTCTCTGTGCAGGACATGTTGGTTGAGACACAGGACCTGAGCTTGAGCAACACTCTTTCTCTTTCCTGGTTCAGTTGATTTTTACTTTGGGAGCAGGATCGTGCTGTTTCCATGAAGTCAGTCATCCTGGCATGCCAAAAATGGCAAAAATTAGACGCTCTCCTTTCTAGAAATGATTATAATGTACCATGACCAAAAAAGTGTTTTTTTTCCCCCTAACAGATAATCTTGCATAAAAATGAGTCATGGGATTTCAGAAATGGAAGGCTTTTCTCAACTACGTGTGAGCACGAACACACACACCTTGCCTTTCTCTCTTGGCAGAAGCGCTGAGCTTTCCATAAGTCATGCTATAATGAGGACGGCATTGTCTGGGGCCTTTTGAGTGAAGGGGAGTGGAGGATTTAGAGTTCAGCAAGAGGGAAGAAGTCTGTCTCAGAAAATAAGATTTCTCTACTTGTGTTCCTGTGAGAGAATTTTAACTTATAAGGCATGAAGGCCTGTTAAGATGTTTCTTAAAAATATCTTCTCCTGTAACTCCCTCAGCCTGAGTTCAGATCGGAGTGAGACAGCGCCTGGCATGGCTTCTGGGGTAGCACGGGAAGACTGAGGGGTGTGAAATGACCTAAGGACTTCCACACCTGCTCCTGAGAGACCTGGTCCAGCAAGATGAGGAAGTGAGAAGCCATGGCTCTCACTTTGTAGCCATGAGCAGAAGACAAATGAAGTAGAGGCCATGGTGACTGTCCACTGTGCTCTGTGGACAGCAGGAGAGGCCAGGCAATCCCTTTCCTTTGTTTGGATATGATAATGATGTTCTGGCTTCATGGAAATGGGGTCTCAGTCATACTAATAATTATGCCACACCACAGCAGAAGGGTACCAGGCTGACCCACAGAACCACCTAAGAAAGGACATAGAGCCTCACTGCCAAAATACACAGAGAACTCCAGCCTTCACCCTGTCAATAGCCATATCCACATCCTTGCTCCCTGTTCACAGGACTTATCTGGAAGATGCATGTTTGAACTTAAACAAGTGAGAAGTGGAGCCACAGGCTGACCCAGTACATGTTCAGAAGTGTTAATTTTACTGAGCAGCAAGTGAAAATATTTCCTTCTTAAAACAAACATGGAAAAATACATAAAATTCATTTGCAGTCTGAAGACCAAACAGGAACTTCCAGAGAAATGCTGACCCTGTTCAGACAAGGGGTCTGCTTTCCCATCTTGATGGAAACACAGGTGGGGAAACTGAGAACATGTGTGTGTTTTCATGAACATCTTCATCCTATTAGGCTTTGTTCTTTAGGAAGTCCCTAAAGGCTCAGGTCAAACCAAGCCTGCTGGACATCTCAATATGACACCAGCGCAGGGCAGAGGGACCCAAAGCAGGGCCATCGCAATCGGGGAAGCTCTGGGAGCAGTTCTTTCCCATTCCTGAGAGCCAGAGGAAAGTACAAACGCTGTACCAGAAAAGATTCTAGCTAAGGAAAAGCCATTTGCTTTCCCACCAACCAGACATTAACAGTGTCATTAATAAATTTGGGGAGGTGTCTTGGGAGTATTTTTACCGAAAAAGTCAAAGATGCTCCACATAAATCCTCTCTGAAATCAACCTAGGCTTATTCAAAAGCTGCCCAGCAACTGGAATCTATCTCTGGGCTCAGTACAGGGTCCTGAGATTCCTGAAAGTCAGTCCTGATGGCTATATTCTTAAACACTGATCTATCATCATCCTTCAAACTCTCCTCCTCCTTATCTAACTTAAATAACCAGATAAGCCCAAAACTCCTGGGCTTTGCTAAATGGGTTTAAATATTTCAAGTTCTGCCAGCTCCCATTTCTCCTGCCTTTCATGGTCTTGACTAAAAAGGTGAAGAGATCCTTCAGAGGAAACCTTGGGGCCTGGCTTCATAAATCTCTGTCTGCTACTTTCCCAGCATGCTGTGCTTCCCAGAGTCCAAAACACACAGAGGAGTGTGGGCCCAGGCAGGCAGTGCCACCTTCACCTGTGAACACCCGCCCCCAGTACCATGCATTCAGACAGAGAACCAGACACGCACATGGCCGGCTGCCCTGCTTGGCCTGGTCTGCTCAGAGAGTGGCAGTGGCTCTCCTGTGGCATCAATGGCACCACAAGCATCTGTGCCATTTTTATAAATTTTACTTGGGAACAGATGAATGTGGCCCACTCCATGTAGACTAAAAGACGCACCCTGAGCCAGCAGAACACTGCCTTGGAAAAAGTTTCCCGTTTCAGTTCCAAACCACACATACTTGTAGAGTTAACAAATGCGGGGGGGGGGGGGGGGGGGGGGGGGGGGGGGGGGGGGATGGATACTGGTCTGCAGCGTGGATGCAAGGACCAGAGGTGCTGTTGTCCTCTACCCTCTTCTCCCCCTCCCCCATTTTCCTTCGTAAGAACTGTTGACTCCATGGGAACATTGGAAGAAAGTTAGGTGGCTGTCTTTTTGGAATGCCCAACAAGGAGAAGAACTTGGAAATATTTTAATCTGAAAGGACATAGGAGGGGGGTTCCCTATAAATAAAACCATGCTCAAATAAACACGAGAAGGAGCCAGTGTTTCCTGTAAAGCTACTATGCAGATGGATTACTGGAAGGAGTACTCTTTCACAGTTTTATGACTTACTTTGCTATCATCTGCTCAAAAGTTGGGTCATTTAAAACATAGATGGCTGAGATCTAAGCCTTCAATGGGATGAAATATGGCAAAGGAAGCAGAGAGTCTCTTCCAAGTGCAGACTCAGAGGCAGAACTCTTGGACTCTTGGGTTCTGTTCCTGGCGAGCTCCCTGGGCTCAGGTCAGTCTTCGGTCAGAATCTCACTTTTAATCCCTTCAAATCATTTGTTAGTCCCTGTTGTCTAAACAGTGGGGGGAAAACCCTGAGTAACACCCCTGGATCCTGTTCAACCAACCAGGATGGCTGGATGGTTCTACCTCACTTCCAAGAAACCAGGGTGATTTATCCCTTGGGGAGTGTCAGGATGTTCAAGAGACCCCAGTGTTATCGGAGCAAAGCCCAGAGACAAGGACATGCTTCTCCACCTGCAAGGAGCTCTGAGCATGACCCAAAGATAATATATCCCAGCTTTATTGTAGCTCTTCATGGCTTCTATATTAAAATCATCCTGGTTGGGCTTCAAACCCTTGGGAGGTAGACTTAATAGACAGGTATATCTAATCTCTCATTTATAGATGGAAAATGCTGAGGTGCGGACAGGCCAGAGATCGAACCAATGAATCAGGGTCAGTAAGTGAGTGGGGTTGGGACTCTGCCCTGCTGTTTTCTGGGTCAAGTGCTCTTCTCTCACCAACACAGGCCTTCTCATTAATAACCTGGACCTAGACAAACACGCAGAGGGAACCGGGTGAAAAGGCTACCGCTCGCCCTTCGGAAGACCCTGTCCCACCTTTGCAGTTTGGTAGAGGGTACCGAGATTGATCTGCTGGCCTGTGGGCATGACTGCTGTGGCTTTCCCAGTCACCAGCCCTGCAGGAGCTGAGAGGACAGACTGAAGGGAATAATTCCTCCTTTGAGTGCCCATGCCCAAGCCACTTAGTTCTGTGGCTTGTTTCTAGGCAGAGTGAGTGTCCAAGCAGTGCACTCCACAGCAGGGGCTGGGCTCGGTCAGGGGATGGGCTGCCTGACTCTGGCTTTACCATCTCCAGATGGCTGTGTGGCTGTGGATGACCACGAGGCTTTCTGAAGTGTCTGTAAGTAAAGCTCAAAGATGAGTGGGACTGGCCAGGTGGAGGCCTCTCAACAATGCTTGGAACTCTGTAAGAAGCTCCTTCTACTTGGTCTGTTCTGCCAGGCTCCCTCTGGACTCATAAGACCTCTGGACTATTTCCTGGCCCTGCACTTCTTCTGATTAGACCCATCACCACACCATCTCTATATCACTTCTGGATCATCTAGCATCATTCTGCAAATCATTATTTATATGGTTGTTTGTGTCTGCTGCCCTGATTAATCCTAAGTGGACCAAGGCTAGGGGTAGTCTTATTTCCTGCTGTATTCTCAGCCTAGAGATCATAAGAAATTTTCAACCAACATTTACTGACTGGAAATGAATGAGTAAATGATATAAAGCAATTGGCACTAAGTCAAACTTTCTGTGAAAATGCTGGATGACTGGTAAAAATGACAAGAATATTTCTATTCCTACAGCAACCATGGTGCCATGGTTTTTGCTCCTAGAAAGAATACAAAGCGTCCTAGAGGCTTGCAAACCAATGTTGTGCAAAGGTAACAATTCTCTTCAGTCAACCGCCCTTAACCTTTGCAGTGTAGAATTCATCTTTATTTATTTATTTATTTATTTATTTATTTATTTATTTATTTATTTATTTATTTATTTATTTATCAGGGTTTCTCTGTGTAGTCCTGGCTGTCCTGGGAACTTGCTCTATAGACAAGACTGGTCTCAAACTCAGAGATCTGCCTGCCTCTGCCTTCTGAGAGCTGGGATTAAAGGTGTGGCTGCCACCATCCAACAGAAACCATCTTTTAAAGATTTCAATGTTTAATCATGTGTATATGTGGGGAGAAAATGTCTGTGCATGTGTGAGTTCAAGTGCTCAGGGAGGTCAGAAAAGGACACACCCTGGAGCAGGAGTTACATGTGGCTGTGAGTCACCCAACACTGGTACTGGGAACTGAACTCAGGTCCTCTGAAAGAGCAATACACGGCTCCTAACCACTGAACCACCTTTCCAGCACCTTTAAAAAATTTTTTTTGAGCAAACAAACCAATCCCTTGATATTCTGGGGTTTTAACAAATAAAGAATAGTTCTTTGTGAATGTTTGGGGTTTTCAGTTGTAGACTGGAGGAGACTTCTTGGGCTTTAAGCAGAAATAAAGAACTAGCTGGAAACACTCTCTACTGCCTGCCTGTTCTCACTACTGCATACATGCCTCAAAATAGAAGCCAGGGCTGTTTTAACTTTGTATCTGAGAATAGACTGCAGCTTAACTTTTAAAGTAAACTCCACAGACCTCACCCCCTTATCCCGCTCCCCTGCCCCCCCCCCAACAGCTGCTTCCAGATGGAAGACATTCTGGCAGAACACATTGCAAGGCCCAGTCTATAATCACAAGCACTTCCCCTACTGCAGCAATATGTCACTGATGAGGTTCCCTGGTGACAGACAATGGCATTCATTTTCATTGGGGTTGACTTCACTTTGAATTTTACTGAAGGAGCAACAGATATGGGCACAGCCCAGCCCAGCTTCTGAAAAGGACAGTGCTTTATCTGGGGAACATCAGCTATCTAGGCTGCAAAGAATTCCCTATGGGCAGAGTGGAGCCCACTGGGAACAGCAACCCTCCTTGTCTCTCTGGAGAAGGGAGGCTAAAACATTAACCAAAGAGCTAAGTGAAAGTAGCTGGGGATTTGGCACTACATGGGCCATCTCTGATTTCCAGTCCTAGCTGGTGTCAAGACCCACAATACCCCACAGCAGAACCACCAACTTGCTTATGGGAATGTGGATGCTCCTTTTCCAAGGCTGGGGGACTGGCTGGCATTTTGACTAGAAGGAAACCTAAGAGAACAACCCATGTGATGAACTGCAACTATGATGAACTGCAACTGATATGTTCTAGAACTACATTGGGTCTAGGAGCAAAGACCACCAACCTTCAGTAAGCTGATGGGCATGGGGGCACAATTAGCTTGGGGAAACTGATAATGATATAATCCTAGTTTTGACCTCTCTAATGAAAGAACCAGACATTGTATTCTCTTATCTATATCCAACCTAGTATTATATATTTATGGAAAAATATATGCCACTTTTTGTGTAGGTGGATGGAGTGAGAGCAGGATTCATGCAGCCCAGACTGGCCTTGAGCTTGCTATGACCTTGAACTCCCAGTTCTTCTGCCTTCACCTCCCCAGTGCTGGGATGACAGACACATGCTATCCTTTCTTCATGCCACGATGTACCTCCTTCTCATAGAATTTTATTGCACAAGTCAGACATTTCTGCTACGTGTATCTAAGTTAAACAACATATAACTAATACAGACAGTATATCATTAAACACATCACTGTGGACTAGAAAAGCCTCAGATCTGAGCTCAAAAGTAGAGATCCACTCTTGCCATGACCACTGACCTGGGACCACTGAGTGTGGCTGTGTCTCTCACCGCCTGGGCTGTTTCAGATGCAAAATCCAGGGCACCTGCCACTGGCTTGGTCACAGTGCCCACAAGTCCCTTGCCAAGGCCAGATATGAAGCCGCTGACCCCTCCTTCTGTTTTCACACCTTCCACTGTTGAGGTTATAACACTGGTCAATCCACCAATGATACCTAGCGGAGGGGGGAAAGAAAACAAGGGTTTCTGTGACCTGGCCAAAGACAAAGCCAAAAGCATTCCAAACCAAACTCCCAGTTCATGAGCCTGGAATGATAAAGGCAATGTTGATCTCTAGGCAGACCACAGTCAAGGGACCTAGGGGACTTGTCTAGGAAGTCCAGATTCAGAGGATGTTGTGCCAGACTGTGAGTTAGAAGGAACATATGTCCTGGATAATTAAAAACAAAACAAAACAAAACCTTAGGATGGGGATGTATTAGGTAGGAGTTTGGTGGGTAGAGTGCCTGCCTCGTGTACAAAGCCTGGGTTCAATCCCCATTGCTACATAAAACCAGGAACAGGAGCATATACTAATAAATCCTAGCACTAGGGAGGTGGAGACAAGAGGACCAGAAATTCAAGGTCATCTTGAATTCAGCTACATAATAAGTTCAAGACCAGCCTGGAAGAAATGAGATCCTACCTCAAAAAAAAAAAAAAAAAAAAAAAAAAAAAAGAAAAGATAATTATTCAATCAATTAAGGAGAGAAAAGGCTGGGAAGTTAATGGTGGCCTTTTTTTCTATTCTAAGTCTTAGGCAGCATATAGACAATAAAGGGACGATGCAGACAATGGGATGTAACAATAGGAGACTAGAAAATAGGATTCTTCGGAAAGGCTTGAGATCCTCTGAAATATAAGGCAGAAGGCTAGCTAACTACATGCTTCAGTTTTCCATAAATACCATGAGAGCAGCCAATACCACCAAATGTTTGACAGGGTTTATGCAATATTGCATGTTTTGCTGAGACCATTAGAGAAAATGGCAAAGAATGCATTAAGGCACCCCAAATAATTCAACAAGGCTGCCAAGGCTAACCAGGACCCTGGGGGTTGTGTCGAGCTTAAAAGACTAATCTAAGTGAAAAAGGCATTCAAACATTTTAAAAGCTGACAGCAATGGCTGAAGCAGGCCCAGAAGTGGCCACAAGTTGGCAAAGGCTAGCGAGGCTGCAGGCATTGCAGGGAAGGGGAGGCCCTGTCCAGTGAGCATTTCCAGGACTTGGGCCAGGGACACTCACAGGATGTTTACCCTCTGACAGTTGGGTGTGAGGAAGCTCTCTGCACTCTTCAGTTCTAGTGAGACAAATCGGGAAAGGAAACTGGTTGGGTGAGAAAGTACTAAGAATTCATAGCATTTCTTTCAGATTCAGGGTCCTTTTGCTCCAGTGAGGCAACATCCCTATCCTAATCTTTGAAGAGCATTCCTGGTCGAATAGCTAGGACTTCAAAGACAGACTTCAGTGGACCTGGGTCAAGCAGGAGTCCAGGTTTTTATTCATTTATTTCATTTGTGTGTGCATATGCGCACGCATACATAAAGTGCATACGAGAAAGTTGTAAGACATTTTGGAGAACTCAGTTCTCTCCTTCCACAACGTGGGGCCTGGCTATTGAATGTAAGTCATCAGGGGCTGAGTCATCTGATCTGCCCTAGGACTCCAGCTTTAAACTAAAGAGACTGGATGGATTCTGGTCTTCTTATCATGTGAGTCTTCTCCTCCTAAAGGAGATACTCTTTTCATACTGCCCAGAGCTCAAAGTGTCCTCTTAGATGAGCTGGCACTGGCCAGTCTCAGATTGGCCTAACTGGCTCCTGGAGGGGCTATATATAGCATCAGGACAATCTTTGATTGGAGGTGACTTTGCAACTGTGAACAAATTACCTAGCTTCTTAGCACATGGTTGTGTTCATCCAAAATTGAGACCGGCCACCTCTCTCTGAAGAAAGGACGGCAATTAGACACTTCTAATCGTCACTGCATTATCATTACAGTTAATAAAGATGATTAAATCTTTACTCCTGAACGAGCTTGATGCTTGGGAGTCGCTTGCCACGTTTACAGCTGATGAGTCTCAGGAAAGCAAAGACATCTTCTTCCAAACCTCCCACATACAATAAACACTGTATTCTAAGAATAGGATTAGTCATGCTTACATCATTACAAAATATTATCTCCCCTTGTTTCAATGCAGACAATTGGGACTGATCACTGGGGGACTGTCACTGTATCAATGACTCCTAGGATCTGGTCAAACCTGCCAGCCATGACTGAGCAAGCACTATGGGCCAGAGGACTCTGGATGGCCCCTTTGCTTTCTTGAAAGTCAGTCCATCTGACAGCAAGCTACACACCACTGGCCATATGGCCAATGAAGACCACCACAGGTACTGGCAGGATGATGAGCAGGAAGTATCTAGAGCAGATCTGGGGGCAGCACTTGGCTCTGTGTGGCTAAAGGACCAAGTGGTTGAGGGACATTGGTGGAAAAGTTGACTTTTGGCCAATCACTGGTGGCTGAGTTGAAACAAACTCAGAGATGGCATATGTCTGCCATCACCTGCTTTGTAATTATATGGCTTTATGTAATTACATAAATCCTGCATCTTACAGATGTAGAAACACCAAGGCCATTTGCCCAGCAACCACCTCTATATCTCAGTTTCTTTGGAAGGAACAAGTGGCAAGCATCAGGCAGTCATGTGTATGGGTGTGTGCGCATGCATGCAGAGGTCAGAGGTCAACCTCAGGTGTCATCCACTTATGGTTTGTTGCTGGAGAGTGTGTCTTTTACTTGGCTGGCTGGCAAGCCCCAGGGATCTCCCAAATCTGGCTTTTGATGTGGATGCTGGGGATTAAACTCAGGCCCTGTGTTTGCCATGCCAGCACTTTACCTACCGGGCCATCTCCTAGGCCTTCTGAAGGGAGTCTTAAAGCAGCAGGTCCAGATTTTAAGAGGAGATTGCTGGAGCCTACTTAATGGAAACTAGAGAACTGGGAAGAAGTGCAATGTGTATCCTGAAGAGGGATGAGGACTTCAGGAAAGGGTGGGTGTCTAGCAGGCTCACCAAGACAGTTCGCTAGGACTACGCTGCTGCCAGCTTTATTTTCCCGCTTGCACCAAAATGTGTATATAAAGACACTGTGGAAGGAGAGACGTCCTTCCTCAGCCTAACTACATGGGACTCACCATGGGCCAGGCCGTGGATGCCAGCCACGAGGTGCTCCCCACTGGTGGCTGCATGGTACCTGATGTACTCTCGCTCCGACTGGTGCCGATTATCCATGGTCTTCCCCAGGCCATCTGACAACGTCCCTGCAAACTGGAACAAATTAAGAAACAGAGGAGTTTCAAAGCCTCAGCATTAGTTTTTCTATTAAATAAATACTTTCCCTCACTCTTACCATGGAGTCAGTAAGTTACAATTATCCAGAAAGACTAACTGCTGAGTTACAGACACTGTCTGGCCCAGCTGAGTAGGTCTCAAACCCTGGGTGGCGGACACAGGGAAACATGAGGCAGAGCTGCTACAAGAATTCCCTCAAAGCATTTACACAGCAGTTCCACAATACAACCCACATCCAAAACCAAAAGTCTGCACCTAAGGTAGTCTACAATCGGAAACTTTGTGAGCACTGATAAAGCACTACAAGTGGAAAATCCACACCTTGCCCCATGTGAAGGATCGCAGTCAGAACGTTGGTGCATCAAAAGTACTAAACAGTCACCTGTGAGGTGTGTATGGAACCCAGGTGAATTTCAAACCTCACATGTCAATAGTTGTGAAGCTGGAAAATCCAGAAATTTTTGAAGACTTATGGACCCAAGTACTTCAGGTAAGAGCTTATTTCCTCATACCCCTGAAAATGTATTGAAAAGTTAAAGATGTGAGTTGGAGGGACGGCTTATCGGGTTGAAGCCCTTATAGAACAGGCACAAGAACCAGAGTTCAAATCCCTACTGCCCATGTAAAAAGCCATTACTGCTGTACAGGTGCCTGGAACTCCAGTGCTGCAGCAGTTGTTAAAAAGGTTAACAGCAGACTTGAACCCATGACTTCAAGTGAAAATCCATCCTCTCCCACAAATCACAAGATCTTATCTACCCGGGCATACTTTGGCCAAAGACAGCAGGGCTACTGAACCTTGCTGGCCTCCAGTCTACCCCTAGGCTTAATGAGGGACCCTGTCTCAAGAAAATGAGGTAGAGGTTGATAGAGAAGGACATCTCCTCTGGCCTCTGTGTGCATGCACATACACACACACACACACACACACACACACACACACACACACACACACACGTGTGCATATACCACAAACACATGCTCACACACATATACACAATTTTTTTTTAAAAAATTTAAGTTAAAGGTTTAGATAAAATGGCCAGGGGTCAGGGGAGAGAAAGTGAAAGTTGGGATCCTTTGATATTAAGGACACTGCCCTTTGTGCTAAGAATCAGTTGGCTTCAAGGCAGGAAACATGCTCTCTGGTTTCGTATCAAAATCTCTGGAGAGGTGCAGCTTGGTGAAATGCTCACCAGCATGCACTGAGCATGGGGTTTGATGGGGAAAGAAAAAAGGTGAGATGAACCTCCTCCGTAAAGCTATGCCTTCTTTCACTCACTCAGCAATTACCAAGTGCCCATCAGGTACCCAGCCCCATTTATCAAAGGAAGAAAAGGAAGTGGGTGAAAAGATTAACAGCAGACTTGAACCCAGGACTTCAAGTGCAAACCCATCATCCCCCACAAATCAGAAGATTGTATTTACCCTAGCATACTTTACCCGGAGAAGCTGTCTCATCCATCAAAGCTGGATAAAAAGGACATAAAACTCTGTTTTGTCACCAGACAATTTGAAAAGGTTTAATGTGACAGTTAATAAACCACAGAGTACTTATCCTCATCATTCAGGCATAAAAAGAGAAGAGTATCAAATATATAATTAACCTTCTCAGGAAGGATCTACCAAAACAACAGGTTTAAGTGCCAATGACCCAGGACTAACCTCTTAGAAAACTCACAGGAATGTTATTTAGATATACAGCTCAATGGGAAGACTATAGGCCAACAGCCTACCTGGAGGACCCAAGACACTAGGCAGCCATTTGGGGGCCAACTTCATTCTGATTTGGTAGGGGTGGGGTGAGGAATGAGGGCTTCTGGGTGTGGTTAACACAGATCAGATCCGCCCTGCAAGCCATCAGTCTGGAGGCTTCCTGACGTGAGTGACAGATAAGTTCTAGACACAGGGGAAGAAATAGCAAGGGCTTCCTGGCGCCACTTATGGGAAAGCTCCTCCCACTCCCACAGTCCCACCCACACCTCCCAATGCTGATGATGTTTAGGGCACACCCTCCTGGAAATCTGAGCCCCATCAGTTTGTTTTTCAGCCCCACCTTCTCCACTACTCTATGACTAGTTACAGAAATAAAGTTAATGAAAGTTAATTTGACAGATTCCTTTAGGATAATGAGAGGAATCATGGCAGGTTGCAAAGCTATCACTGTGGATCATGGAGAACAGACTTTGTCCTTGGAAAGCCACCACAGGACAGAAGGCCAGGAACATGCACACTGGCCTGAGCCAGATGGCAGACCCTTCTTGAGCACTGTGGGAGCTTTGTGCTCTGAGCCTCCACTTGCACTGGGGCAAGGCGATGGTACTTATTGTACCATGTGGCTGGCAAGATCAGCACTAGTGACTAGGAGCCTTGTGTCCAGCTAGCATTCTCACCACCGTGAGGCAGGTGCTAGCCCAAGGGCAATCATCACCCATCACAGGGTTAGCTGTGGCCAGCCACACTAGGGTTTAACTTTAACATCCCCTACTTCACAGCAGATGTACGCAAGCCTCCAAACCAAGTGTTCAGAGAAGGACCACCTAAAGTTAGAGCGCTCAGGGGATGGTGTCAGATGGTGTCCAAAACCTTTCCAGCTCTAACTTCAAGCAACTCCACAGCGCATGTCTTTCCAAAGCACTGAGCCTGGCCCAACATGGACTCCACTGGAGAGATAAACACTGGCCTTGGAGCCTGTCCTGAAGCCACAGGTCTCTTTGCAATGGCAGTGATGACCTAGATGCACTGGCCAGCACTGCACATATGGAGCACTAATCCGCAGTCTGTACCAAAGCCCCAGAGGTGGTAAGATGATGGTCATGTGGGCATGGCAGTGACAGTGCCTGCAGGACGCACTAGAGCACCCAGGCTGTCTTCAGCGTCTTGCTCAGCTGGAGAAGAGGAAGCACTGAGAAGAAAGTGCAAGTGAAGGCCACTTTGCCTTTTGTAACAGTCGACAAGAACGAAGATAAAAACCAACTTTCCTTCTGTAGTTGGAAGATTTCCTGTGTTCCGGCCAGCTGGTGGTCGGGACAAATCTCTCCCATTCTCGTCCACCAAGTAAACACACAGAGGCTTATATTATAACTGCATGGCCATGGCTGAAGCCTTTTGCTAGCTAGCTCTTATATCTTAAATTAGCCCATAACTATTAATCTATGTATCACCACATGTCCCGTGGCTTTACCTGCCTTCCCATTACATGTTGCTCCTTGGGCGGCTCGCTGGCATCCGTGCCCCCACTCTTCTTTATGTCTCTTTGACTTTCCTGCCTGCCTCTAAGCTGCCTTGTCATCAGCCAAATGGCTTTATTTATCAACCAATCAGAGCAACACATATCTGCAGTGTACAGAGAGACATTCCCCCATCATCCTTCCTCTGAGAGAATATGGGAAGTCATCTAGGAAGAACACCCAATATGACCCTGTCCCCTTCTAAATCCCTTCCATGAAACCAATTAGATACTTGAGGCTCGGGAGGGAGCCCATGGAAGCTATGACTGATATCTGGTTCTACAGCTGCCTTGCACCCTGCACCAGCAGGCTCCCAGTGATTCTCTGTGCAAAGGTCCATGCTAACCCCCAAGAGAAGGTCAGCATCTCAAGGAGAGATCACTCTCCGTCCCAAAAGCCAAATCCTTCCAGATGTTTCTCTGATGCTTCACTTTTTGTTTGTTTTGTTTTTGAAAGAGGGTCTCTCTATGTGTGCCCAAGCTGGTGGTTCTCCTGCCTCAGACTTTATATCAGAAAGATATATAAGGGACACTCAATAAGACATGCTGAGCAGTCTCAACCTCTGTAAAATGGGAATAAACATATTCTATAGGGTTGCTGTGGTATGACAGAGGATCCTCTAGTGTGGTGCATGCTCTCTACAGAGGGATCTAACAACTCCGGAGCAGAATGTGCACTGGGCTACTAATGGGAAAGCTACTGGAATCCAGGAGGTCACTTGCAGGTAAGGCACCACTCTGGTGGTTATAATCAAAACCTCCACAGCACAGGGGATTTGCAGAGTTAAGTCAATTTAGGCATGTAACACCCCACCTGGCTAGGAGTCTGACTTTTGCTATGAAAGATGTCTACACCTAAGTCACTTTTCTGTGATAAAAACTATTTGTGTGGGCAGTGATAGTGGTATTTGCCTTTAATCCCAGCACTTGAGAGACAGAAGCAGGCAGATCTCTGAGTTCAAGGCCAGCCTGGTTTACAGAGTGAGTTCCAGGACAGCCAGGGCTACACAGAGAACCCTGTCTCAGAAAAACAAAACAAAACAAAACAAAAATAAACAAAACAGCAACAAAAACCCTACTGTGCAAGCC
This sequence comes from Peromyscus californicus insignis, assembly GCF_007827085.1. Taxonomy (NCBI): domain Eukaryota; kingdom Metazoa; phylum Chordata; class Mammalia; order Rodentia; family Cricetidae; genus Peromyscus; species Peromyscus californicus. The sequence goes on from NW_026294573.1 coordinate 7,836,124, forward strand.
ATCTAGACATGCTGTTTGTCACTTGTGAGTTGAAAGCATGGAGAGCTATTCATGGGCTACCATTATAAAGGTCTGCACCCCTGGAAAGCAGCCTTTTAGTTTGGTTTCGAGAGGGTTCTGTTGTGGCCAGTGTACTGCTCTAGAACTCCTAATCCTCCTGCCTCCACTCTCAGATGCTGGATTACAGGCAGGTGGCACTTTGTCCAGCAGAAAGTGGATCTGAGAATAGAAAAAGGGTAGATATTGAATGAAGTCTGTGACCTACCCAGACAAGTGCTGATGGCAGACTGATCAGCTCTTACCAACAGAGACATTTTACGGAAAAGAAAGCAAAGCCAGACAGATGATGGGCACACTGATCAAAACAGTGGCCTCCCATCACCTTGGGGACACTCACGTGATCATCTTTAAATCCACTTCTTATTCCCATCCAAGTAAAACATCCCACTGTCCATCCCTCACAGACAGCACACTGACATGCAGGCTGTTGAGGGAAGGGATTCTAGAATCATTGCTCTCTGTGCCCAGTCTTGTATTTGCTGTAGCTGGGACACATTCCCTGATCATGCCCTCAGCTTTGAAGGCAACCATCAACAGGATGGAAATACAACAGCTGCAATGCCAGTGCTGAAGTGATCTGACTGACTCAGGGCACAGTCACCTCACCCTCTCCCCTTGTCTCACTGTCCATAGAGATGAATACTGGAGTCTGACATCCAGAGTATTCAAAGGAGATGTGACTCTCAGAGGTTCTAGGGGAAAGAATAAGTCTCCAGGACACGAGCATCTTCAGCTTGGCTATGTGGCCAGTCTCAACACAGTGAGAGCCACAGGGGCCACCTAGAGGCTGGGACTAGAGGCAGTCAGAAGTGGGTTCTATCTCCTGCCTTCAAGACCTCAGCTCAGAGGTATATGTATGTGTGGTGTAACAGAAAGCCAATCACACTTGAGTTCAAATTCCAACTATGACACTTAATAGCATCTCTGCCACTTTGGACAGTGGCTTAACTCTTAGCTCCAAAATGGGCATTAAAAATATCACTTCGGAGAATGCAGACAGGTTGGACAATGTGGCATAGCATTCACCACAGAAAGATATATAAGGGACACTCAATAAGACATGCTGAGCAGTCTCAACCTCTGTAAAATGGGAATAAACATATTCTATAGGGCTGCTGTGGTATGACAGAGGATCCTCTAGTGTGGTGCATGCTCTCTACAGAGGGATCTAACAACTCCGGAGCAGAGTGTGCACTGGGCTACTAATGGGAAAGCTACTGGAATCCAGGAGGTCACTTGCAGGTAAGGCACCACTCTGGTGGTTATAATCAAAACCTCCACAGCACAGAGGATTTGCAGAGTTAAGTCAATTTAGCTCATTCAAAAAAAAAAAAAAAACCAAAAAAGGTCAAGCCTACAAAAACACTTCAAGCTTCAAGTGAACGTCAGCCCAGCTGAGAAGAAAGGTGTCAAGGAACAGAATGTCCTTCAGAAACCCGCTCACACACTTAGAGTGGGGTCCCCTCTGCAGCCGAAGGAAGCGTCAGCACTAGCCACACTTGTGCATTTGGCCAACGTCATTAAGTTCTATAAAGCAGTGTTTCCACGAGGGTAAAAAGCTCAGGAGTACTTCAAGATGACTGTTCTCCTGAACAGCTAACACACACTATGCATCAACACTCCAAAATAATCCTGTTGTCCATACGCACGAAGACGCTGTGGGGAAGCCTGGGCTCGGGGGCCTGGCTCTGAACATCTGACTTCAGAAATTTAAGCAGACAGTGGAATGGCATGAGGGAGAAAATTCCCACTGTGTCCTTCAATTCTGTCCTGCTCATTTGCCTGACCCTTCCATGATACTCAGCAAGCATGGGTGCCAACGGTATTTGGCTGGTGTAACAGGAGCCTAGGCTTCAGTTTCTCCCTGTTCTCTGGGGCTCTTCTTTCATAGTTATTTACCTAATGGAAAGTTCCTCCTTAAGATCCTTGCAAACTGCTGGTGACAGTATCTTCCTTGTCACCAGGGCAGGTGGTGACTGTATTTCACAGGAAAAGAGAAACAAGTAACAGGACTTTGGCATGGGGGAGAGGATTTCCCTTCATCCAAGGACAAGGCTGGACAGCTGCAGCATGACCAGCACAGTTCCAAGTCCCTCAGCAGTGCCCAGGACACACCATCAGAATGGCTATCTCCATGCTGTGCCACAGGCGGGCAGGGGTCCTGTGTGGTGCTGCCAAGGAGGCCAGCGTGCAGGAACAGAGCAGTGGCATCTGCCTGTCACTAACATCCTCTTATAGTGAGAGTCACCTAGCTTGTCTGGACCTCAGTTTATCTTGCAGTTATTCATCTGCATGTCCCTACTCTAGAGGGTTTCTTTGAGGGGTTCCAGAAGTAATTAAAGCAGAGTGCTGGGCCCAGTGTCTGCCCATCAATTTGAACAAGTTTCTCAGAAGCACTTTGGGTTTTTAAACTCCAGAGTCATTTTCAGCTTTGCTGGTAGCTTCAAGTCAGTTGTGACCCGAATCACTTCAAAACCAAGATCCTAAATCATTCTCTTCTGTTTGGTATCATTAAAACAGCCACAGTTTAAAAAAAAACCAAAAAAAAACAAAACTGTTCTGGGGCTGGGAATGCCACTCAGTGGTACAGCACTGACCTAGGCTCAATCCCCAGCACAACATCTAATCAGAAAGAAGGAAAGGGAGGGAAGGAGGGAGGAGGGAAAAGAAGGCTTTCAAAATGTTATTCTGTAGTTTTGTCTTGACATTGAACCTTTCTGCAATATTTATAAACAGGAAAGTTAAAGGAAACAATGACCCCAAACCAGTAACTGTCACTGACAAGAGGCAAACCAAACCGCTATCTGTCACTTGGCCAAGGGTAAGGGGTGGGGCAAGTAGGGATACACATCAAAAAAAAGGGGCAAGGAATAAGTTGGGGCTTGATGAAAAGGGGGTATTTAGGAACCCCAGATTTCTGTCCACAGGACACAGAGCAGGTTGTTTCCAGTTACAATTCTATGGTCACAATTCTACGTGGTCCTGAGAATACAGGCCTGGCAGGGGAACCCTGAGAGCAGTAAGGCATTTGAAAGCTGGGCCTGACGCTCACTCTGTGTCAGCGGCACCTCCAAGTCCGTGACCTTGCTTTTCTCCTCCTCCATACTCTGGACTCTTGAGGCCCTCCAGCCCTAGGATGTGTCCTGTGTAGCCATTTCATGGACAAGCACTTATCAGGACAGGCCACTCCTTCTCATTAAGAAACAAAGTTATCCACAGGCACCCGATTATCTCAGCACACAAGGTCTAAAGGCATCCAGTAAGGTACAGCCTCGAGACTGCCGGGGTCGTAACTGGCCTGAGGCACACGCCAGCTGAACTGGCAAGTCTGCTGTTCTGCAACTGTGACCCAGTTATGAACTCAGATGTTGTTTCAGATTAATCCGGAAGCTCAGAGTGGTTTGAAGCACTTCCATAATAGGATTTAGCTTTTTCTCTCAAAAGGACTGGTAGGGTTTGCTCTAAGACTGAAAGCACACACAGCAGAATGGAGGCAGGCTTGGGAGAGTGACCTCAACAGACCAGCGGACGGGGCTCAGTCAAGTCCTATGGTTTTCCCACATGGATTAGGAGATGCATGTAGGCAAGGTGCCTCTTTGTTTCTCATGTTTAATTTAAAAACTACATTGATTGCCAGACAGGGTGGTACACACCTTTAATCCTACCATTCGGGAGGCAGAAGTAGGTGGATCTCTTTGAATTTGAAGCCAGCCTGGTCTACATAACGAGCTCCAGGGCTGCCAGGGCTATGTGGAGAGACCTTGTCTCAAAATAACAACAAAAATTACATTGATTGATTGATTGATTGATTTACTGGGGGTTATATATGTGTTAGTGCATGTGTAGAGTTCAGAGAACAATTTGTTGGAGTCAGTTCTCTCCTTGCACTATGTGGGTGCCAGGGATCGACTTCAGGTCACCAGACTTGGTGGCCATCACCTTTACCCTCTGAGTCACATCTCACCAGCCCCAAGTGCCTCTGTAAAGACAGTCATGTATGAAACTTGGTCCTGCAGTGGCTGAACATGCTGTAAATCGGCTTTCCTGGCAGATGACTGGTGTCTGTGTTGATTCTCGCCCACTGCTGAGAATCCTATGACACAGAGGAAAGATGAAGGTGGTTCCAAACAGCTGTGCCCTCTTAACAAGATTCGCAACAAATACCAAAGGCTCTTACCCAAGTACTGAGGCAGATAGGCAGATTATGAGAAAAAAATGCCCCCTGTAGTAGTCACAGCATAATGCCTACCTAGGTGGGTGAATTACTTCCACTCTAGGGAGGTACATGGACTTCATTTTATTGTTATTATTATTTTATTTTATGTGTGTGGGTGTTTTGCCTCTAAGTACACCTGCATACCACATGCATGCAGTTCCCAAAGAGATCAGAAGAGGGCGTTGGATTCCCCTGGGACTGGAGCTATAGGTGGTTGTGAGGAGCCTTGTGGGTGCTGGCTTATTGAACCTGGGTCATGTGCAAGAGCAGCAGTACTCTTATCGACTGAGCCATCTCTCTAGCCCTGCCACACAGACTGTGAAAAGGAGTCCCAGGCCACCTGTGACACTAGCTAGCATTGACCAGAATTGAAAAAAACTCTCTTTAGGAACTTTCTCCTTAAGAACAGTGTCTTCATTCATGAGACAAAGAAGAAAATTTTGTCTTAAAATTTTGTCAAAAATTACTTAGTGGGACCTTAGCTAGACAAGCCGTCCTGTGAAGCAACCCTGTGACAGCAGCTGTGAAATCACCTAGTCTGCTCCTCACAACAGAACAGCCACAATCCTCACTTAGGAAGAGTGTGAGAATCGCCAACAAAGATGCACTATGTGCTCCTCCCTGAAAACAGGTTCTCTGGAGAGGGAACAGGGCTGGAGGCTGATGATTCCCTCTGTGGGAAAATGCCTTCCAGAAGGCCATGAAGCTCACAGACTCAACGCATACATCTTTCCTCTTGGAGAAGTGAAGCTGGCGAATTCCAACAGAACTCCTGGTCTAAAAGTTATCCAAGTCCATCCAGGCTCCGTCCTTCCTCCTCTCCACCCTAGTAGGTCCTCTTGTCTTCCCAGAACCCTCGGCTCATTAACAACAGCAGATTATTCCCAGGGAAAGCAAGCAGTTTCTGGGAACATAGTAACCTGTTTGGGGGTGACATTTGGGGACAGAAGCTGCATTTGGGGAATGCCCTGCATGGAACCACTGCTCACTTCAGGTTGTGTCTGGGGAAGTGACCGGTGAGCAGGCATGAATACCCATTGCAAACTGTCTTTGGCCTCTGGAAGAGCAAGAAGTTTAGTCTTTCCTTTAGAAAGGGAAGGAGAGTGAAGATCTAAGGTATTGAATTAAATCTGATCTACTTCCCTGAGAAGCTTGAGGCCAGACTCAGGCAAAAAGACAAAAGAAAGTTCTTGACAAGATGGAACCAAATGTCCCCACCCTGCAGGTGAGTTAAGACAAAACCAAATTCTCAGCTTAGGTATTCCCTAAGAACACTGAGAAAGGACTGGCTTTGCTCAGGACTCGGAGTTGCAAAAGGGCTTGCTTCCTAGACATCCATCTTTTCACTGTAACCTCACAGTGGGAGGGGGAACTGGCTCATTTTTAAAGGGCACTAATGTGCCAGGCATGGTGATGCAAGCTTGTAATCCCTGAAGGCTGAAGCAGGAGGATCGTGAGTTTGAGGCCAATCTGGATTAAATAACAAGACTCTACCTAAAAACAACAATAATAATGATTTCACAAATAAAAGGGTACTGATCCAGCCAGATGTGGTGGGACATGTTTGTAATCTCAGCTACTTGGGAGGCTGAGAGAGAATGATCACTTTATGAGTATGAGTTACACACTAGCCTGACCAACATCCACGACCTCATCTCAGAATACAGTTCTAATCCCAGTCATGAGAGCTCCAGCTTCATGGCCTGATCATTCTCAAAGGCTCCCACTGCTAATGAAATCACCTTGTAGGTGATACATATGATGGAGGTGGGGATGCAGGTAGGGCATGAGCAGTCAACCGTAGCATATGCAAATTTCTCCAAGTCTTCTAATGGTGACTCATTCTACTCAAGTTCAGGACACAACTGGTCAGCTACGAAGTTTGAAGTTTTGGGTGATGAGGGTGGGCACACAATCATGCTGAGAAAGTCAGGGCCAGAGAGTCCATCCTGACAGACAGTCTTGACAGGTGTGCACCAGGGACTCTTCCTTGACCGTATATGCCAAGGAGCCCAACTTCAAGCCTGAGTCAAAGGCCCCAGCCTGCCTCCCAGCCCAGTTGCTGGGCAAATGACTCCAGTATTAGGACTCTGAGCACTGGAAATCACAGGCTCCAAGAAGCCACCAGGAAGCTACCTGGCCTGAAGTCTAACTAGCTGCAGGAAAGCAGAGGTCAAGATAAATGGCCTCTTTTAATCCATACGTAAAAAAGAAAAGTCCCAGCCAAGCTCTGGGCACTGTTAGCTGTGCTAAGTAGAAACATGAAAGGAAGGATTTTCAGAGAAGAATCTACAGATCAAAACAGATGAGATAAGGGCTTGGGGGTGAAGGCCATGAAACACACTCCCATACATAACACGCTCAACTTCCTCCATTTCAGCCCACATCTAGTTTACCTATATGCTAAAAAGATCACCAAGCAGCTTAATGGCTAGTCAAACAGGGTCTGAGAATTTCCCAGATGTGGTTTGATGGTCAATGGAACACAGTGCACCTGCTGAGCTCCACATTATGCAGAACAGCTCAGCTGAAGACAGACCCACCACCTCTCTTCCTCCTGTGGTCCAGCTGCTTCACTTCTGGGCCAAAGGCCCTTAGTCTGCTGCTCTAGCTTCGGAAAGCCGATTTTCTGCTGTGGCTAGTAGAGCACTTGGCTAATGAGAAGTGCTGCGGTGCCCCGGCAGGGCCACCCTGGCCATGAAGAGCAGTCTGGTGCACCTGCAAGCCATTACAGCAAGCAAGCAGACACAGCTCCCTGTGCTGTGAGCTCAGGTGGTGCGGGGCACTGATAACCTGAGTTCAATCGCTAGAGCCCACATGGAGTGGACTGACTCCTTCAAGTTGTCCTGACCTCCATATGCAAACACATACACTAAATGAATAAGTAAATATATGTATGTATATATATATTTTACGTGAGTCAGGTCTCCCACCCACGGGTTTGAGAGGCTCTCAGTTTGGTTTGTCCTGACTTGTGCAATGTGTGACCCTTTCTCCTCAACATACACAATGCAATTGCAAAATAATCCTTCTATGTAGACCACAGGTTATCATAATACAGTACTAGGCTCCAAATGTCGAACACTTAGGTCTCTTATATTTTTATTGCCCAAACAGTGGACCAGTCTCCTAACTAGCCCAGGTGGCTGGCACAGCAAATCTCCCCCACCCCAAGCCTTGTGTTTCACACACATAGTCCCTCCTGTGAACCCCTTCCTGTCTACAATCTATTGTCTGTGTGGCACCCATCTTCAAGGCTTTCTCCATGCCAGCCTGCCCTGCTCCAGCACTTGGACACTCGCTGAATACATGGTTCCCACCCTCTTCTTTGCTATCGTGGTTCCCCTGAGGGGCAAAGTCTTGGCCTTCTCCACCAATATCTAGCACAGAGTCTGGTGTTTGTAGCTGTCTACATACAGTTGTGAGCTAAAGGAAAGGCATGAAAAACAGCAAACCTGTTAACATGTTAACATTTGCACAACTCTGTATTTAGTTAGGTCTGTGTGTAGAGCTAGAACAAGGTTCAGGTGCCCTGACTTCTGGGCTGCATGCTTCATCCTAGATAGGGAAGCAGCAACTACAAAAGCACCCCCCCTGCCCCCGCCCCATCTCCTGTACAGCAACACTGAGAAATAAAGGGAAATGCAGTTCACAGATGACAGCATTCCATGTGGTCTGGCTCCTTTCTGCACTGTGACCACACAGTCCACAAACAGCATGCAGGTGGACAAGCTGCCTGCTCATTCTGGCAACAGATTACGAGAGACAAAAGCCAAGGAAATACAAAATTAACATTGTTGTCCTCCTTATCAGAGCATACAGAGCCAGACATGGCCACAGTCCTGGATGAAGAAAATGGGCTTCTGGCTTTTGCCTGGAATTTCCTGGGACTGTTATCAGTAGTGCAGAACTAAGTTAAATGTTTCTTTGCACAAAGTTATGAGAAATGGATCAGACGCAGTAAGGAAGGCTTCTGTGAGAACAAAACTGCTTTTAAAAAGTATATCATCACGGGCAGATTAGGATAACCCAGGCCCATAAATACAGTTAACTGTCTACTGGAAATGATGGGAAGAATTAGGTTAAGGAACACACAGACGAGCAGGAAAATCAAATGTTTGCAGGTGACTTGTGTTTTCTGAAGGGGGTAAGTGGAGCATATGACATGGGGTCCCATTAGAACTGCGAGGTACTCTCAAGAATGTTCTCTGGCATTCAACCGCATTACCTCATTGCTGTATCTCTGCCACTAAAATGTGAGAGCATGTGTGGAGTTAGTTACTCAGAGCCCCCAGTGATGTCTTCTCTGGAGAGCAGGTGATATTTTTTTCCCAAGCAAAGGGGAGAAGAATGGATCATACCCCATGTACACATTTGTTGCTGGATATGTAAAAGTAGTAAATGTTTGAGACTCAAGCTGCTGGCCTGCAGGTTTTCAAGGACAGGGTCAATGCATCGAGATGTGCTCTTGGTGGTACATGAATTCCATGAAAAGAGCAGTTAAAACCAATAAATACAGTTCAGGCAGAAGAAACAGCAATTTTCGATTAGGTATGTCCAAACCCATAGACTCTGTTTTCTTGTTTTGAGGAATTAAGAACGTGCTGGAAATTTGGGGAATGTACTCTGAATCTTTCTTCCTCCTTATGCACCACCCCCTTCTCCTTCCTACCCTCCCTTCTTCTCTCTCTCCTGCCCCCCCCTCCCACCTCCCACTCCACACTGTCTTTACTAGCTCTCATGCTACCCAAGTGGCCTGGCTAGGCTAACACTCCCTGACACTGGCCTATTGGCCCACAGTGGGTCCCAGGGGCAGGCCTGATTAGAGATCCCTTGAGCCCCCATGGCTCTTATCTCCACAGATGCCTGAGGAGTTTGGTATCTTCTCTCCACGCCCTCCTGGGAAGCTGGCCCAGCAGGTGCCCATTGGCAATAGTTTTGTGTTACAGGCCTGAATGAATGATCCCCGCAGGAGCTGCCGACTGTTTTCACAGACACAGAGGCAGTCAAAAGTCCACCGCGTGAACTTGGAATGACCCCAGCTGCAGAGTCACTGGCGGGTTCATCCGGAGGGCAGGCACGCTTTATTAAACAACTAATACTCTTCACAGATAACTTTGAGAAAAAGCAAAAGTGTTAACTCTTTGCAATCTTGCTCTGAAAAAACACCTCAGCTGTGAGGAGACTCCGATGGAGGGGCAAGCAGGTCTGAACCAACACGAGGACACTGGGACAGAAGCGGCCCAAGCAGGACAGGGCTCATCTGTCCCAAAGGGGGGCAGGATTCAGTCACCATTTGGTCTGCTGGTTTGGCAAAGTGTTCTGGATTAAGGTAAAAAAGACAAAATGCTGTGGCTGGGAGTGGCCTGACAATGACAGTCCTTGGCAGAAACCATGAAATCCAGGACACAGACATACCGAGCCCACCCTGGTTTGCTTTGCCTCAACTCCTGGCACAAACATAGGAGAGCCATCCAGAGCCTCCTGTGCCAAAAGGAGACTACAGTAAACCAAGTAAACACCCAGCACTAGCACGTTGCTTCCAGCAGCACATGGAACTCCTTCCATAAGGGAAAGGAGCTTCAGCAAAGGCTCGTGGTTCAGAAAGCCATATTCTCACCAAGCACATGGCCTTTACGCTCTCTGGGCCAGGGCCATGACCTAAAGAAGACAGGCCCACGCTTCTTCCCACGGCAGGCCACTCCTAGATTCTCTTTTTATGTAGACTTTAGAACGAACTAGCAACAACCATTGCTGATAGCAAGACACAGACAAACCATGAACATTTGGAGAACTCTTCCGATGCACGTAAGCAACACTTACTTTAGTTTGGGCACAGAAGACTATGTGCCTGTTGAAGTTCATCTCTGCCTCAACTCACCAGCTGTCCTCTAACCCTGGTTATGGAAGGGCTTCCTGCTTGGCTTTGTTTCTAGGGGAGGTGCAATTTTTCCTGGGTTTACTGGCTGGATGAGATCTTGTTGAAAGACTAGCTAGGCAAGGTGCTTCAAAGGAGCCCCACCTCCCTCCCCACGCAGGTGAGCTGATGGGTCAGGGCAACAACCCGAGGACATTATCCATACTGTACACAGCACAGCCCTAAAAACACAGAAGGAAACTATGTAGATCCTTGCCCTACTTAGTCTGTTGTGGAGACAGTCATGGAAACACATAAAATCCATAGAGAGAATGCTAAACAAGGTGCTGGGGACATGGAGTGGTGGGTAAGGTCTGCTGTACAAACCTAAGGACCTGAGTTCAGAGCCAGGCATAACCATTGCAACCACCTGCAGTCCCAGTGCCGGGAGTGGGAAGTGGCGTGGATGCTGGGGTTCACTGGCCTGCCAGTCCAGCCCAAGCAGATGAGTTCTAGGTTCAGTGAGAGAGTCTGTCTCAAAGGGGGGGGGGGCCAAGGTGAAGAGCAATAAAGACACATGATGTCAACCTCTGGCCTCTGCACATGCATGCACAGACACCACACACATATACACATAGGCGTATACCACACACACGTATACAAAGTTTAAATTTTTTTAAAAGGAGGTGCCAAACAGATAGCTATAAGCCCAGGGTTCTGACCTCCACTACTTTTCACTCCTTCCCTTCTACAGGATAAGAAGCAGGCAGCCACAAGCTGCCCACCCAAGGGCAAGGTCTATCTCTGAAAGCTGGCCCTGGAACTGACGAGCTGTGACCCCTCACAGGATCTTGGTCTCTCTACAATGGTCTTCGAGGGCTCAGTGCCAATCGTGATGTTCTTTCCCACGTCTGCTATCCTTAGTGTGTCTCAGAAAGAGTCAGAGTGTGTCTCCATGTACATCTAAGAAAGGCTGGCTCTCCACGTCCAGCAAATGCAAGCGAGCATCTGGTCTGAGGATTCTTGGGAATACAAGATGCACTGAGGGAAGGGAGGACAGAGGGCTCCAGTCTGCTACCATGTATGGGGTTTTCACACAGGGTTTATTACGGACCTCGAGTTTGTGTCTGGGACACTAGCTTGACGGGACTCAGGTGGCAAATTTGTCCTGCGCTTTGTTCCAAGAACTTTGATCATTTCTTCAGAGACCTAGCAATTCATCATGACTGCTAATTCATTTGATTTGATCGTTCTCTGCTGACAATGACTCTGTAGTAGTCTAAATTTTCACCTGCTCAGGCCATGGAACACTAATGCCACTAGAAATGGGCTGCTAGAATCCACCTGCCTTTGTTTCCCTCTGGTGGCGTGACTGCAGCCCAGTGTGCCTACCTGGGATTTTAGAGTCCACCCTTCCCAGCATAGCTGTGAAGAGAGAGCCCATCTGGGAAGCTGTGAGGGCTCCTGGGGGATATTTTCTGAGTTCCCTGGGGAAGCTCAGTCCAGAGGGCAGAGAGGGGTTGGCAGCCTGGCTCAACACTAACTGCCCCATTTCATGCTGGTGACTTACTTTCCCACCACTCAGAGGAAAGTGATGACAGCCTGGCCTGCTGGCCCCATAGGGATGTCGAAAGCCTAGGGAGCCAACAGACATGAAAGTGTTCCAGCTCCTGAGGAGGAAGCAGCACTGCCTGCTATGGGAATAGCCCGAGGCTGTGGAGGAGTCCATTGTCCTATGCTTTTCTGCAAGCTCCATTTGACCCTCCAGAAGCTAATTACCTGTACTGTGACTCAATGTTTTCATCTGTCAAATGGGGATGATCCTTGACCTTTAACGTCTAGGTGTGTAAAGACCAGATGGTGACAGGAGCATGCTGCAAAGGATAAATGTCTATAAAACTCCACGGAGCTGCTGCACCTCCTTTTGTGACTGCCATAAATAACCCTTGTGCGTTTCCCAGTTACCAATAAAGAGGAAATCACCCCACTAGCTACAATACCCGGCTTTGACCATCACAAAGGAAACAGAATTGAAACAATGGTTTGGTTTTGACACCACATTCTGCTTAACGTTCACTTCCACAAAAACACTAGAAGCTTAATGCCTCCAAACTAAGGTTTTATTCCATAAATTTAATTTACCTAAATATTCCCCTGCTAAGAAAGCAAACAGCTCTTTCCCAACCACACTTTTATTCACCAGATCAAGAGGAACTGGGTTTATTTCCCCTTCCTCCTACAGTTCACCAAGGCTTCCTGCCATGTTGGGCGGAGCCAGGGTCTGCTGGCACCCAGAGTGATAAGTCTTTGCTGTGGACTATGCTGTGGAAGACTGAGGGCCAAAAAGGCTGGTGAGGCAGCACATCCTCCAAGTCAATGTCCCTGATATAGGGTCCTCTCTATGTCTCCAAGACTGGCCTTGAACTTGTGGTCCTGCGGCACATGGGTGCCCTGTCTCTATTATGGTTAGCTGCAAGCTTCACATATGTTTGGGGGCACACTTGTAAATCAACCGTTCCACAGTTTCTGTTTATTTTACATTAAAAACTAAACAACAGATAATAAAAAGCAGGCCGGTGTTTTATTTCATAACTTTGCTGAACATACACAATGCAAAAAATGCCAAGCCAAATAAGAGACAGCCCATACAGTGCAACCTGGCTCACTTCCATTTTTCCTACAGCAAATATTTACGGCTGGTCACAAGGAATATTGGCCAAAAATGTTGTCAGATAAGATCTTTACCCTCAGACAACTTGAAGTCTACTCAAGGATGCAACAATAAGCAGACATCTACATTCCTTAATTCCTCAAGCCCCGACCTCATCCGAGAGGAAGAACAGGGTGCTCCTGCCCTACAGCCTCCCTCAAAACTTTCCCATGTGACTGCTCTCAGTCTGCACAGATCCCACTGCAAGTCCCACTCTTTTCTATTCCACACATATGTTCTCCCCACCCCCTCACACATCACACACACACACACACACACACACACACACACACACACACACACACACACACAAATAAATACATACTACACCGTCACCGTCTTCCTTTCTTCAGTATCGTCCACAGTATCTGGCAACTAACTCAATGCCAAGTGTCTGCTGATGGGTACTGGAAGGATGTGCACCACTGCTTATAATCCAAGGAAACATGGTTGCTGCTATAACAGAAGTACAAAGTGCCATGGAAACTTGCACTTTGTACTTTTGTGGGGAAGGGACACTTTCTGGGTGGCATTTGAGCTGGACCTTATCAATACGGAATCTCTGGCTTGAGGTGCAAGATGAGCATCACAACCAAAGGCAAAGTGCTGAGAATAAGAGCAGGAAGAGCCGGGCACTGGTGGCGCATGCCTTTAATCCCAGCACTCGGGAGGAAGAGGCAGGTGGATCTCTGTGAGTTCAAGGCCAGCCTGGTCTACAAAGCGAGTTCCAGGACAGGCGCCAAAACTACACAGTGAAACCCTGTCTCAAAAAAAAAAAAAAAAAAAAAAAAAAAAAAAAACCCAAAAAACAAAAAGAAAAGGAAACAAAAAGAGAAAGAAAAAAGAGCAGGGAGAACAACATGCAGGGAGAGACTGGGACAGCTGACTTTGTCATCCTCTCGTCTTTACCTGACATTCCAGAAGCCTCCTAATGTTTGGCTTATGGTCACTCTCCTCACGCTTAATTACACATTTCCTTCCTAGAAATGCATAGGAGGGCTTCTTCCCCGCTGGAGCTGAACAGAAAAGGAAAGGACACATCACATTTCCCACACGCATGGTGAGTGAGTGTGGTGTCCCTCTGCTCACCTGTGGCCGTGTTGGGGTGCCCTTGGTTGCCTACGAGCTAGACCTGGGCATGTTATCATCCAGCTATGAGGCAAGGCAAAGAAAAGGTACATCAGTTAGTCTTCTAGAAGTCCCTTTTCCTTCCATGGTCTTTCCCCGCAACACTGTAGAGATTATTTAAAGTAATGCCTTGATATAAGCTTCAACTCTTCCAGCCCCTCCATCCACAAAGATTTTGCTCCCATCTGTTTTTATCTCTACTGGGCTTTTTATAATTTCTCAAATATCTCACACAAATATCACCATGGTCATTTTGCTTCCCTCTTGTCTCTGAAACTCTCTGCAAGGGAGGACCTTGCTAGCAAGGCTCACAGAGGGCATTGATGGGAGAGACTCCAACATGGGCTCACGCTTGTTTCTGTAGTACAAGGGAAGACTCAAGAAACAATGGCGAGCAAAGTTCCAGGAGCGACAGGACCAGAGGAAGGCTGAAGCTCACCAGCCTCTGTCAGTCATCTTGACGGAGCTACTTCTAGATCTGAGGCTTCCTCTGAAAGGTAGTGGGGTGACACCTCCCTGCCTTCAGATGTCATCAGTAAGTGACTAGACAGGCAGAGACTAGTGGGAAATGGTGAAGCACCAATGAGCAAGGTCTTCACTTTCCTCCAAGAAGCAAATACAGAACAGGCCAACAGGACCTACATAATCCTCTCAAAATCAATTGCTAAGCACCTAAAAGCCATGTGCTTATAGAACTCAGAGACAAACTTGCCTCTGCAGAGTTTAAAAGGCTATGGGAGAGACCAAGGGGAGCAAAGAAGGGAGGGAAGAGAGCCACTGAGAAAAACAAATTAATGTTCTGTCATTAGTTGATAGTAGGGAAGTACAATGCTTCCCAGTTTTAGGCATTCTGGGCTGAAGTTAAATATTATTTTCTTAGATTATTTTTAATTGTGTTTGTGTGTGTGTGTGTGCAGGTGTCTATGGAGGCCACAAGAGGGTGTCAAATCCCCTGAGCTGGAATTACAGATAGTTGTGAGGTACCCTGTGGGTGCTGGGAACTGAACTCAAGTCCTCTGCAAAAGTAGTAAGTGCTCTTAACTGCCAAGTCATTTCTCCAGCCCTTAAATATTAGTATTTTTTTTTTTTTTTGGTTTTTCAAGACAGGGTTTCTCTGTGCAGCTTTGCGCCTTTCCTGGGACTCACTTGGTAGCCCAGGCTGGCCTCGAACTCACAGAGATCCGCCTGGCTCTGCCTCCCGAGTGCTGGGATTAAAGGCGTGCGCCACCACCGCCCGGCAAATATTAGTATTTTTAAATGGCATCCTAGAGTGCTGAAAGCAGTCAAGTAGCACAGAGAAGTTAAAATTCAGCTCATCCACTCCAAGGAAGAGGGCGCCAGGAAAGGGGTCTGAAGACCACAGCCAGGTTATACATAGTGACCTTAAACTATAATACTGACCAAAAAAGTACTGCTTCTAAACAGACAGAAACTTTTAGCAAGGACAATGATAAAGGAGAAAGAACTCAAGGAAAATAGAATCTTCCAGGCCCAGTGATCTTGATCTTCAACTGTCAAAAATTAATTGATGTGTCCTTCAGAAGTTCGTAAAAATTAGCCAGGTGGTGGTGGCACATATCTTTAATCCCAGCACTCTGGAGGCAGAGGCAGGAGGATCTCTGAGTTTGAGGCCAGCCTGGTATACAAAGCAAGTTCCAGCATAGTTTCTCTTGTTATACAGAGAAACTCTGTCTTGAAAACCAAAAATTAATTAATTAATTAATTAAATAATAATAATAATTATAAAAGAAATTTGTGAAAATTGAGTACAGTTCATTTCAACTCATTTGGCACAATATTTAGGGGAATATCAGATACAGATATGAAGGACAGGAAAGTGCATTACTAAGCTTGATTATACTACATTTCTTTTGGTAGCCGTCTTTGTACTTAGATAGAAAAACCTTGGGGAAGACAGACTTTTTTCTTTTTCATCTTTTCAGCTTCCCATCCTTCCACCACACAGCTGCACCTCTAGGTGATGGGGTGCAGGCCTTTGAAATAGGTGCTGCTCATTGCTAAGACAGCTCCGGGACCCCACTCTTGACTGAACAACAGTACTAGCAAATGCAGGTTTGTCATCTACTTTCTGCCAGGCTGGGAAGCTGCCTCCTCAGCTGAAGGAGAGGAGTGGCAAAGCCGTTCTTGGGAACGTCGGTCACTTGGGATTCCCATGCCACCACTCCACTTCCCTGTGCCACACAGGCTTCTGACCACCCAGATGTGTAAGATTTGCCTGAGCTAGGATGGGTCAGTGAGCATCAGAAAAGTACCTCTAACTACATGGAACTTAAACTAAGGGAACCCTTTTAGCCTTCAAGGTTATTAAAAGAAAATTAAACAAAAATTCTGATGCCGAACATATGAGTAATTTCTCCACATGTGACAACCTGAACATACCCCATCTGAGGCAGAAAAGGAATCCTTCAGGTGACTTGGGATCAAAGAGTTTTTGAAAACAGAAAATCCTACATTCTCTAAGGGGTAGATCACTGTCTGAAGCAAATTTCACTGAACTTAAAACCATGCCAACTTAAACACAGTAAAACCCAATGCTTACGAGAAGCTATCCACCTATTTCTCGCTTATAGGTACATGGAAAAGCTATTATGGGGATAATCAGCTCAACAATAAAATGGAACAGTCACACGTAATGACAAAAACAGACACAAGTCATAAATTGCTGTTCCCCTTCAGAATCCACACAGAACATTCTTTTGTGCGAAGATCTAACTTTCTCCTTGAATAAACAGTGCGTTAGTCTCGTCTGAGCCCTATAAATATACTGCCTGCAAAACAAACACAAACAAATGCTAACTCCTAAACAAAAGGCAGCTGGGCTGCCCTGCCTGCTGCAAGGCCACAGCGGATGAGGCGGGTGCTGGGGCAGGGCCTGTCAGAGAAGCTCTGGAATAGGAAAGTCCACTGATCACTGGGATGTCCCAGATCTGGTTTCCTGGGACATAGGGGCAGCAGATGGGAAATGGCTCAACTGCACCCTGCTACCCCAAACAGGGGCAAAGAAGTGGGAGAAAACATCATCTGAGGTCCTAGCTGGACTCTGCAGACGTCACTCAAGGCCGCCATCATTCTCTACCTGCCCATATTGATCTTCAGTGTTGTTAAAACCCTCATGCTGAGGGCAGGCAGGACCTTGGTTTGGTTTGTTTTCTGAGTGCTAGACTTTGATTGGACTGGGGGGTGGGGCAGAAGTTGGGAGGGGGACAAAGTGGGGTCATGAGGAGGAGTTGGGAAGAGGGAGTAGAAGATGGATATGATCAAAATACATTGTAGCAACATATGCAATTTTCAAAACAAAGAAAGAGTGATCCAGGAAAGGTAAAACTTCTACAAGTGTCTGCTAACTGGAGTCAGTCCTTACCTCTGAGCTCTAGGCCCTTCACCGACAACACTAACAGTGCCTAACCTGACTGGGTTACCTAGGCAGCCAAATGTCACCAGACCAGAGCCACATTTGCAAGCACCAAGCTCTGACTGCCTGTAGAGAGGGTGACCACAGTCCCCCAGGCCTGCTGGTGAGATGACAAAGGGAGACAGGCCAGCAGCAGACTTAGCAGCTAACAAAGCAATGTCCATGTCCAGTAACAAGCTTCCAGAAGGAAGCTAGCAGTTGTTAATCGTTTGTATCCTCTAAGTGCCTGCAAAAGGACCTTAGACACACAAGGGGAGATATAGTTGGGGAGGGGATTAGAATCAGCTGGACTTCCGATCAAGTCCAACCCTGTTATTTTTAGTCACTTGACCTTGAAAATGTCTCCAAGTCCTTTAAGCCTCACTTCCTGATTTGCAGGGTGGAGATTAACACCACCCACCATGGCAGTGTGTGACAAGGGCCTTCTGTCTGTCATGGGCAGTAAGTGTTTGCAGGGGAAAGTGTGTGCCACACAGCAGTGCTACGCTCGGTCCCGACACCAGCACCTTTCCCTGTCAGTGCTGTTGGCATCAAGAATGCCACGGAACTACCAGCCCTCTGTCAAAATCATAACAAACAAACTGACTTCAACACCAGAGCAAAGCGGGGTGGCTGCCGGTGACTCAGTGAGGGGCAGGGTCACCTTCTGCCCTCTTCCTCACTGGAACTCAGCACTCTAAATACGCCCCACAGTGTGCCCTCTGTACTTCCTTAAACTCCCTCAGGTATGCCGAGAAGCAGACAAAACAGCTCAGCACGGCAACCCTGAAGGTCTGGTTTCAACCCCCAGACCCACAAGAGGACAGAGAGCTTTAACGCAGCCACACATACAGCAACATCAAAGATGGTCTGGCCTGGTGTCAGCAGACAGACCGGCCCATGTCAAGTGGGAGTTTTCTTGTCTTGCACCTAGATGGACTTAATTTTTCAGTAACAAATCCAGGGCTCATCAAAATAAATTAGAAAGCAATTTCCCTCAGTAGCCTGTGACTCCAACACTGTTCCACTTACTGAAGACAAGAAGAAACTCATGAAATATGCTGACACAGTTAACAAGGTTTGCAGTCAAGCGACCCTGGCCCTGGAAAGCCCCTCACACAAAAGCGATGACACTATAAAGTATGATAATCAATAAAACTTAATAAAAAGCTTTAAGCAGAGTGTTTACAATGGAAAGTTGCAGGATATCTGCTGACATGGAGTCCAGGCTTGGAAGTTGAGCTGTAAGAGATTGTAATGTACATGGTCGAGAGAGCAGCCTGAGAAAGACTCTGAAGAGATGCGTACTGCCTTTCAGACCCTGGCTCTGACTTTACCTACTTCCAAGTTGTACTCTAAAAAATTCTCTTCCTTTTCCTTCTTTCTCTTCTTCCGAAAGCAAGATTTCTTTGTGGTGAACCACAAGGCAAACACTTTTGCTCTGACCGAGTAACACCACAGCCTCAGAGACACTCATCTGAGGAAAACTGTCCTCCCTGGTGACACTCTTGAAAAGACACCCATTCCCTGCCCTGTATACCTTACGAACAGGACCACATACAAAACAGAAAAATGATTCAACTGCACCTTTCACCTGCTCTACAGCATGGAGTGAGGTAGGGGGTGGGGGGGTGCCCTGCCAGAGGCACTTTTCTTCCCAGCAGCCCTGGGCCTCACAGGAGTCAGGCCCATAGGAAGTGCTTCCTCAGGTTCCCTTCCTGACTGACAGGACAGTGTCCACATGAACAGATGGTGGAGCAGAGAGGAACCCGGGAAACAGGCTCTCTGGGAACAAGATGAGCTCCCAGACAACTTGCATACGCCACGGAACAGCTGCTGCACTCAGCCACCTTCACACACAGAAGCACTGCTGAATACCACCAGTAGACCATCATATGGCCACCAAGCAAGGTGCCAGGGAACCAAGAGGTCACTGGGCTACAAGATACAGGAGAACAGCCCATTGTCCTCCCACAGCTAGGTTTACATGGCTTTCAGGGCCTCCCTCTGTGCTACTGGAGCCCATTAGCTCAGACTTTCCATGGAGTTGTGGGGATTAGTTGGTAAATCCCAGGTAGAAGGCACAGCTCAATTCATACTGTTTGGTTTGGGGGGTTTACTTTGTAGCAAGGATGGTGCCCAAGGCCTTGGGCATGCTCAGTTAAGGGTCCT
This sequence comes from Peromyscus californicus insignis, assembly GCF_007827085.1. NCBI lineage: Eukaryota > Metazoa > Chordata > Mammalia > Rodentia > Cricetidae > Peromyscus > Peromyscus californicus. Next base: position 7,855,679 of record NW_026294573.1, read on the forward strand.
ACCACTGAGTCACATCCTCAAACCCTCAATTTCATGTTTACAAAAAACTAGTTCATTCTGTTGGTGTTGGGAAGGATACACAAAGCCCAGAGGTCAGGAGACTACTGTACTGACCAGGCAAGCTGCAGAGTCAGGACAGGGGAAAGAAAGATGATTTGGAGCATGCTCACTGGCCCTGCTGGCAGACCTCCACAGCAGAGGGAAGGCAAAGGATTTCAGCAAGGAAGGAGAGGGTGTGATCACAGCTTATCCAGGCCAGCTAACCACCAATGGAACTCCAGTGACACAGAGGCCTCTTGAGGCTAATCACACTATCTCGTTGCCATTCTCTTACCTTGGCAGCAGAGTTTGACACTCCATGGGTAACATTTCTTATGAGGCCCCCGACATTTCCATACTTTATCAGTCCAGTGACCCCTTCAGAAACATCATTCAAAAGGCCCATGGGATTGCCGAGGAAGTCCACTGATCCTAGGATCCGAGCTGCCTGGCTGAGGAGTTCCTGTGGGATGGAATTGGGGAGGAAAGCCATGTCAGTACCAGTGTCCCCAAGAAGCGGTTAAGGATCTCTCTCCTCCAGTACTGTCAACAATGACTTTTTCAATCTTCATCACCCACCAATGACCTCCTGTGCTCTCATGAATGACCCTAAACTTCACCCAACACACACACACACACACACACACACACACACACACACACACACACACACACACACACACACACACACTGGGGACTGTTTTCAATACACTTAAAAAAAATATGCTTCAAGGCCAGTTAGGAGACTAAAAGCAGCTGTGAGACTGGAAAGGTTCTTTGGGGATTTTTAGTGAACAAGCATCATACTCTCCTGAAATCAGGCAGGAGCAGGAGAGGCAGTTCTGGAGTGCACACAGCTGGAACATTCGAGGAGAGGGAGTGCCCGTCTGGGCAGGCAAACCATCCTCGGACCCTTTGCCTGCCTGATGCCTGATTTCAGGAGTACCTGCTTGTGTACTTCCCTAGAGGTAGAGGGGGAAATATCTCCAGATAGGGAAGGAAATGAGTAAGCTTTGACTGTGGAAACTAAGAAATTCTGCATGATATGATAATCCATTAAAGGCTCTATATTTGGGGCTGTGCAGTCTAGATTAAATAATGCAAAATGGAAAATGTCCAGTTTGGTTTAAAAAAAAAAAGTCAAGTTCAACTCAAGGTCAAGATCTCAGAGGCAGTAAGAACAGTGGTGTGGTTGTTGAAAGGAGGCCATGCCTGGTACATAAAGAGTTCATAGTACTCTGTGTTGTTATTGAAGCATCAACTAAACCACTAAGAGCTGTGACTAACCTAGGGAAGCCCCTGGGACTGGCCCTGAAGAACAAGACAAACAGCTTGCAAGTCAATTTGGGATTCTCAGGATATCTATGGGAGGCAGGGAGCATGACCTGACCCACAACACAGCAGAGCTGTGACATGTCTTGGTAGTGACATCTTAGTAATAAGATTCCCAACATCCAAAACAAAGCTGCTTGGCCCTGGCTGTCCCTGCCACACTCCACTCCTCCTTATCTGCATGCACACCTCCTGGAAGTGCTTGAGGATGTCATTGATGATGAACTCCTTGGTCTCATAGGGGTGCACCCGAGTGAATGGGTCCAAATTGATCACAGCATCTTCAAACCGAATGAGTGGGAATCCCAGGGTGCTTTTCAGGGCCTAGTTAGTTAAGAAAGGAAATTACAGATTTCAGACACAGGATGATTTTCTGGGGTGCTATAATTCTAGAATCCATGACGAACTATGACTTATGGATTAACATTTAGACATATGGATTTCCCTTATAATTATAAAAGTAAAATATCACAGAAAAAAAGACATACAAATCTATTACCCAAAGTCACACACATCTCAGCATTACAGCAGCAAACACTGTCAGCCTCACAGTAGAATTCCTTCTGGTCTGTTTGGAACCTGTGTTTGCCAAGCTCTCCTTTTTGACTAACACAACACTGCACAGGAACAGTGGAGCATCACACACAACACTTTATTTGTTTTCTTTTTTCTTATTGTTTCTGCCTCTTATCTTCACTTGCATGTTCCTGGGTGGTGTGCATGCATGTGTGTATGTGCATGGTTATGTGCACAAGAGTGTGCACATGTGCGAGCATGTATGTGTTGAAATGCAAAGCTGATGTTTGAAATTTTGACTCTCTTCCACCTTCTTCTTTTGAGGCAGGGTCTCTCCATCAAACCCAGAGCTCCTGTATAGCCAGTCTTAGTAGCCAGCTTGCTCCAGGGATCTCCTCTCTGCTTTCCAAAACCAGAACTGCATGCAGGAAGGGTGGTAAGACTACTCAGCATTTTATGTGGGGTTCTAAGGATCACAACTCCAGTCTTCTTGCTTACAACCATTAAGCCATCTCTCCAGTGCCCAGGTAGGAAAATGCATTATTGTTTCTGCCTTGAAAACAGACCTGCCCCTAGCACAGACAATCCTTCCTCCCTCCACAGATTGGGTTTTTCTGATTTGCATTTTACATAAATAGATTTGTTAATAAGTACTTTGTTGTATTTTCACTAGGCTATGGCATATAGCTGTATCTTATTAATTTTCATTTTTATATAATATTATATCACACAAGTAACATCCCATTTAATCATTAGTATTGGTGGAAAGCTGGGTTTTGTTTTGTCTTGAGACAAGAGGGTTCTCTATGTCACCCTGCCTGGCCTGCAACTTTTATGTAGCCCCAACTCATCTCAGACTCACAGAGATCCTCCTGTCTTTGCCTACAGAGTGCTAAAATCAAAGGTGTGCACTGCCACACCCAGGCATTGAAAATCTTTTGCTGTTATGAGTGAAGCAGCTATGACATGCATAGACATTCATTTTAGGTGAATGCGTATGCATTTTATTTATCTATTTTTTTTAGGTACGTGTCTAGGAGTAGAACTGCTGCTGGCTTGTAAAGAATGAGCACGTTGAACCTCAGTATACATATCTGCTTTATTGTTCACACTCGGACAGTGACTCCGCAAGCTTGCTTCTTATGTGACCAGAGATCCACACGCACCTTTCTGGACAGTATCTGTCTAAGCAGTACCTAACACATGGCCTCTTCCTATTGCAGTGATGGTCACGTGGCTGTTACTGCCCACCACAGTGCTGCCATTTTAACTGCTGTGGTCCTGTAATGATCTGTGAGTGCTCTGAATTCCCTTTTTTCCTTGAGGACTATCTTGGGTACTGTCCACTATAAATTTTGAAGAAAAAACAAAACAAAACAAAACAAAAAACCCTTCCACAAAATCCTGCAATGTCCTCAGGATTATGACCCATAGGTCAACTGAGGAAAGGTAAGTTTCACATCATGTTTGATTCTCTCCCTCTCTCTTACACACACACACACACACACACACACACACACACACACACACACACTAGGCATGGTGGTTTATACTTGTAATCACAGCGGGGAAGGGAGGGCGCAGAGAGAGGCAGATCCCTGGGACTTGCTGGCCAGGCAGCCTACCCTCGTCGGCAAGGCCCAGGTCAGTGAGATCTTATCTCAAAACACAAGGTGAACAGCTCTTGAGGAACAATACTTAAGGTTGTCTTCTAGACTGTACACACACATAGGTGTGAACACACATAGCCAAATAAAAATTAAGCCCTGAAAAACATTTGTTACTTCCAAAGACAAGACTTTTATAATTTGTAAAATGAGAAGAGATAAAAGACCAATAACCTGAAAGAAACCTGGACAAGTGCTAGGACCGGACAGTTCATAGAATGAACCTGGTGCTAACGTGGAGAAGGACCGGACAGTTCATAGAATGAACCTGGTGCTAACGTGGAGAAGGACCGGACAGTTCCTAGAATGAACCTGAGGCTAACGTGGAGAAGGACCGGACAGTTCATAGAATGAACCTGGCGCTAACGTGGAGAAGAACAAACACAAAAACAAAGGAACAACCACCAAAAAAGGCCAAGAAGAAACGATAGAGGAAGGAGGGCCAGAAGAGATGCGGCATGAACACAGAGTCAAATACCACACAGCAGAGGACCAGACAGAGACAGAGACAGAGAAAGAACACTGGTCTGGTACCATGGGATGTCACTGATAACATCAGAAGGAAGAACTTCAGGGACTGAGAACATCCTTAAGTTACCAGTATGGTGGTACACACCTCTAATTCTAGCACTTGGGAGGCTGAGGCAGGAAGATTGCCAGGTTTAAAACTAGTCTGGGATTCAGACTAAATTCAAGGCCAGCCTAACCCCACCTTCCCACCCAAACTGAAGATATGCTAAGTCACAAGACTAGCCATGAGCAGGTCCCAGACTTGAATGTGTGGTTTTTAATAGCAGCTACCTATTTGGTAGAAAGCACACAGGCCAGAGAGATTCACTATTTCTTCTCAAAACTCTCTGCCATTCAGTCAGCCACCCCCCACCAAAGAGTGAGTGGGCATGAAAGAGAGTGTGTCTAAATGTCCCATTTCACTGACAGAGAAACTGGAGTCAGCCAGCTTAATTCCTTTATTCCCAGCCTCAGGCCAAGCATGCTGTGAAAGGGACTCAAGTGTGGGCACACGGCCTCACCAGGGCAGCTGAGTGTGAAGGGACTCAAGTGTGGGCACATGACCTCACCAGTGCAGCTGAGTGTGAAGGGACTCAAGTGTGGGCACATGACCTCACCAGTGCAGCTGAGTGTGAAGGGACTCAAGTGTGGGCACATGACCTCACCAGTGCAGCTGAGTGTGAAGGGACTCAAGTGTGGGCACATGACCTCACCAGTGCAGCTGAGTGTGAAGGGACTCAAGTGTGGGCACATGACCTCACCAGGGCAGCTGAGTGTGAAGGGACTCAAGTGTGGGCACACGGCCTCACCATGCAGCTCGTAGTGTTACTTTCTTCTCAGAGAAGAGGAAGTGTTAAAAAAAAAGCTAAAGGCAGAAAGCTTAAAAACAAAACAAAACAAAAATAGCAACTTCCTCACTGAGACCTAACATTAAAGAAGACTGGTACACTGCTGCAAGGACCTTTGACCTCTACCAGGCTACCAAGGCCTCACAACAGGCCCCATCCGGCCCGGAACCCAGAAGCATCCAACCTGGAGTGAAACTGTCTTCACCTAGTCATTTACTGCCCGGGTGGGTCCCTTTTGCAAAGGCCAGGGCTAGCCTGTAGGCATGAACTCCTCTGCCACCTTCAGGCTGATGTGGTCAGTGGAAGGAGAAGACACAGGAGAAGAGGGCCAAACAGGATTGCTCCCCCCAGATGAACTGAGTGACTGGTCACATACAGTAGGACGTGGCACTGACGCTTATTTACTCAAGTAGCAGTTTCCTGTTGTAAAATGGATTCTGGAGAAAACAACTCTGTGCTCATAAGTTCTTAATAAAATAGGAAACAGTCCACTCCCACCTCCCAGACAAAGTGGCTGAAGTCTTCCAGAGACGGGGAGCCCAGTTGAAAGAAATACCTGTCCACGAGACCTCAGATCACAGCTAGTCCCTGGGCCTTGTCCTTTCCTTTTTTCAGTTTATCCCACACTAAACAAAACTGTCTGGAATTCATTCTCTAAAGGTTTATTTATGGCACATAGAGACTGTTTATGTGAAGCGGGGTATTTGCCGATTTCCCTTTGGGGACAGTGTTTAAAGCTACGGGGTTACTTCCCTCTCTGGCACTTTCTGAAACACAATTAACAATACTGGATCTTTTTTCCTTTTAACAAATCTGGTTTTTATTTAGGGAGGGGAGGGAAAAAGTAAAGGGTCTGAAGTTTCCCAACAAATTATTTCAAGCCTTTGAGAAGACAGTTTTAGGCTTTTTAAATAGTGTCTTTGTTTGAAATCCCCCCATACCCCCACCCGCTCGCTCTCTGACCATTAAAGTGTGGGTTTTCTTCCAAACTAGATTGCTCAATTAAGGTCCTTCTTTTGTTATACCCCAATGCTCTAAATGGAAAAAGCCTGCTCTAGGCCACCTTTTGAAACCTTTTAAAGACCCCCTGGTATCTTTTGATCTTTAAAGGAGCTGGGGAAACCCCTATATAAAAGCTACCTGGTTTTTCACTACGACATGGCATCTCTAACATGCAAACTCCACGCAGAGCATGAGTAGAAGGGAGGGCAGCTGTGTTCTTGTTCTATGAAATGGAATACTGGCTTCCCTTCTTCTGTCAGTCATGAATTCAGCGAAGAGTCACCCGGACAGTGTGGATGCCTCTGAGTCACCAGACAGACACTGTATCTAGCAACAATGTACCTCAGTGTAAACCTGAAAAGGCCTCCCTCTGAGATTTCTGACAGCCTCACTCCTGCCTGGGAATCCAGAGAATGGAGGCAATTGTTCCTTCAATACTAAGACAGGCTTACCTTTTAGTCAGACTCCTGTGGCTGCTGTTCAGGGAGAAGGCTTCATTTCCTAAGCACATGTTTTTAGTAATTCCATATTCATCAGAAAGAGCATATTGCCCTTCCTAAGAGCTCCTAATAAAGGGCTGTTACTCTGTTAGGAAACTCTGCATAAATGATATTATCTTAGGAGTCCCAGACTCCAGGAGGAACACTCAAGGTATGCTAACATGGTGACTTCCTCAAGCCCAGAGCTCAACTCTGAAGTCCCAATTCCCAACACCCTGCCTGAAACATAGGTATGCCATGGCATCTGCTGAATAGTGCTCTGGAAATGGTCCTCCAATAGAGTGCCAAGAAGACAGTCAACACGAAGGACAGCTCATTTCAGCAGAGCATACACACCACCAGTAGAGCTGCAAAGCACCTATGGCATTGGTACCCAGGACTGCAGAGCACCCATGGATGGCATCGGTACCCCAGGACTGCAGAGCACACATGGATGGCATCGGTACCCCAGGACTGCAGAGCACACATGGATGGCATCGGCACCCCAGGACTGCAGAGCACACATGGCATCGGTACCCCAGGACTGCAGAGCACACATGGATGGCATCGGTACCCCAGGACTGCAGAGCACACATGGCGTCGGCACCCCAGGACTGCAGAGCACACATGGATGGCATCGGTACCCCAGGACTGCAGAGCACACATGGATGGCATCGGCACCCCAGGACAGTAGAGCACACATGGATGGCATCGGTACCCCAGGACTGCAGAGCACACATGGATGGCATCGGCACCCCAGGACTGCAGAGCACACATGGATGGCATCGGTACCCCAGGACAGTAGAGCACACATGGATGGCATCGGCACCTCAGGACTGCAGAGCACACATGGCATCGGTACCACAGGACTGGGAACCAGGCACTTCTGCTGGGAGTACTCTGAGAGGAATACTGGGGGTCTGTGCTCTTTAACGAGATGATTTTAAATCAAGAAGTCTTCCACTTGCAGGAAATGCTTAGCATTGGTTTGCTGGGTGAGAGCCAAGTGTTCTGGGGGAACAGACTTTATCAAACAAACCCATTCCAAGGGTCACAAAAGTCAAGTGGATACTTGTGGATATTAGCAAGACAGTAGTTTTCCCATGGTTTTCCCCTCACTCCCTGGCTAATTACAAGCATCTCCAGCCTCCTGGGAAACACATTAGGGCAGCCTAAGCAGCAGGGCAGTGAGAAGAGAAGGTGCTGCATCACTCTTCCCAGGATGCTGCCCCTGACCTGGCTGGCCCTCCCCTGTCTGCATTCACTGAAGCCGTCACCTCTATCCCAGCCTCTTCTAGAATCTGAGGCTGAGCAGACAGCTGTCTCATCACCTGCAGGTCTGTTTAGAAGGTGGGGGCTGGCAGGCTGTGGCACATGAGGCCCACACATGTGGTCTGTCAGGTCCACAAGGCTGGCTTTTTGTTGTTGTTTTAAAAATGTGAACTGGTTGCCAACATTTAAAAATCAGGAGATTCCATATGAAAACGCAGATTTCAAGCTGTCCCCAGAAATCCACAAAGATACCTCCACAATAGACTACTGGCAATGGTTGAGAGAAAGCCCGAACTGACCTACTCTGGTGATAGGATGGCCAAACACCCTAACTGTCGTGCTAGAAATCTCATCCAATGACTGATGGAAACGGATGCAGAGATCCATGGCCAGGCCCCAGGTGGAGCTCCAGGAGTCCAATTGGCGAGAAAGAGGAGGAATTGTATGAGCGAGAATTGTTGAGATCAAGATTGGAAAAAGCACAGGACAAATAGCCAACCTAGTGGAAACACATGAACTATGAAACAATAGCTGAGGAGCCCCCAACTGGATCAGGCCTTCTAGATAAGTGAGACAGTTGATTAGCTTGAACTGTTTGGGAGGCCCCCAGGCAGTGGGACTGGGGCCTGTCCTCAGTGCATGAGCTGCTTGTTTGGAACCTGGGGCTATGCTGGGACACTTTGCTCAGTCTAGGAGGAGGGGACTGGACCTGCCTGGACTGAATCTACCAGGTTGAGCTGAATCCCCAGGGGAGTCCTTGCCCTGGAGGAGATGGGAATGGAGGGTGGGCTGGGGGGGGGGGGGCGGGAGGAGAGAGGACAGCGGAATCCGTGGCTGATATGTAAAATTAAATCAAATTATAAAAAAAAAGTAATGGAGAAAAATAAATAAAAACCTGAACACTAAGCAGCACTGGACTCACACTCCCCACCCAGAGCAATGGGCTGCAGTGGGGCTGTGCTGCCCCCTCCTCATGCAGCTGTGCTCTGGGTTGAAGGCCCCCTGCACCACCAGGCAGACCCTGCAGCCTAACCTGCACAGGCATCTGAACCAGCACTGAACCCATCAGCCATGTAGATGGTCCTCTGTAGACACACAGCGGCCATCCTAGATCTCGAGAGAAGGCAGCACAGGCCTGTACGGAAACTGAGTGTGGTGGAAAGAGGGAGGGTTGGACAACTGTCTTCAAGCACTTCACAAGGAAGAACCAGAGGCAATAGCTGCCAGCCTGAGCAGGTAGAGTCAAAGGAAGGAAAGGCATCTGAATAACCGCCTGCCCCATCCTGCTCTGGCATCACCTAGCTGCTATACAGGATGAGAAAACATACACGGACTTCAGCTTCCCTACCTACCTAGCAAGGACACCACTGAGGAGGCGCCATCTAACAACATCCTCTTCTATGTCCCAGGGTGGGCAGCACAGCACAGTGGGGAACCCAGACATGATACAGACTTGGATTTGAATGTCAGCCCTCGACCTTCCTTAAAATATTCTTACTAAAAATGAAGGTGGCACTGAGGTTGTAACTGTCAACCATGGATCAAGACCGTTGGTAGAAAGAAGGGTTATGTCCTGAAGCTGTACAAGGCCACATCCCAGCAAGCCTATAGCTGAGTCTCCCTGGAAGATGGCAGACCTTCCATCTGACAGCCATCACAGTAGAAATAGATGCTTAGAAAAGAGCGAGAGAGACCTGGGCAGTCGGTCAAAAGAAAGACTGTCTTGGTCTCAGTTAAAACTCGGACAAAGCCGAGGGAAGAGGTTTCTAGTGCTCTGAGGTAAGCCTAAGGCTTTCCAAAGAGCAGATGAATGCTACACCATCCTGTTTTATCCTATTTAGTAATGCCTTGATCTTTAGCAAATTTATCCCCAAACACTAAGCAAAAAGAGCATTACACGAGTTAATGAACACCTGTAAAAGGAAAGGTACAAAATGAATGTCATGGATGCTGATTTCAGACAGAGACAGTCAACACACACTCCCTGAGAGCGCACCAGCTGTTAGCTCACCTTAAGGTCCAGTGGCAGCTTGTTGGAAGTGAAAACACTTAGCTTGATCTGGGGGATGCTGATCTTGAGATTCTCAAAGTAGTACCGAGTTGGGGTTCCTCCCTGCTCCACTGTCTTTTCATGGATGTTTTCATCATATTTTTCCACCTCTGGGCCAAAGGCAGAAGCAAAAAACAAAATCAAAAGCTGTTGGCATCATGATTCAAACATGTGTGACCTCACAGAAAAACCTATACAAACAAAATGTAGCCATCTCACTTTCTTAGTTTTTTGTGGGCTCAGCAGTGCATACAGTATCCAGACGCCATTTCTATATGAAAGTGGGCTTTTACATTGGTTATCCAATGTAAATAGGATTAGATTATCTTCATCTGTTAACCTGTGACTCTGTGCCACCCAGCAGACCTCATCCTGGAAAGCCAAAGGTCACTGGTTCACTTGCTGGCCACAGACTTTCCAGAACTATTGCTGTCATTACTAGTACCGATGATCCAGGTCATAGGAATCTAGAGTGCAGTACAGCTGAACCAAAGAGGACACTCTCAGCATAAGCAATAGTATGAACAACACAGTTCCTGAGAAAGTGCTGGGACACCTCCCCAGCAGTGCGAGTCTCAGAAGCAGAGAGTCAAGGCAGACTTTTTATTGGCCAGCCCCTGAGTACAAAGGAGTGGCATGGGCTAGAATAGCAATGCACTCTTTGCATGGGAAGATGCACAGCATCCATTCAGGCAGCACGTTTCCCCTTGACTTCCTGTGTCTCCAAAGGAAAACCAGAGAGAATGCTCACAGCTCCTTAGCACATTCCCAGTCAAAGCTGCTATCAGTTCTACTCAGAGCTGAAGGATGCTCCAAGGGAGACGAGCCTTCCATATTCAGGAAACAGACTGGTTACTGAAAGGGGAAGAAAAGCGAAGCAAGGCTGACAGTCGTCACAAAGGTCCGAGTCCTCCGGGCAGTGCTGGAAGAGATTTCCAAAAGGGACTCACAAGAACACAAGAAAAGCATGACCCAGAAACCCTGAAGGGAATCTTATTGGGAAGGAGCCACACAGAATGCCTACCTGCTTGCCTGGATGTTGGGTACTCAGGGGGCTGTGTGACTCCAAATAAACCGGAGCTCAGGCCAAAGTGGATAGCATACCACTAGACAGACGGCGCCTTGCTTTTCCTCCAAAATGCGTGTCTCCTTCTCTTTCTTACTTGCTTTCTTTTTGAGGCGCTAAGGGCTCAGCACAGCGCCTCATAAGAGCTGCCTACATGTTGTACCACTGAGCAAAATCCCTAGACAATCCTAAATACTCTTAAAGCTTCATTCTATTTTATTTGTGGTGTTAAAGATCTCAAAGCTGAATTCTACATCCAGAGTATAAATACAAAACTATTTTCGTTGCATTGTGGGAGTGTATATACATTTTCCCTCTAGCATTTTACACACACACACACACACACACACATTACCCTTCGTGGTAGACAAATGCAGACCAGAACAAAAGCCTCTTTACCATCATTTCTTTAGTTTAGGTTTGAAAAGGCGAAGGCATGGAAGATCATGGCTTGAGTATGAAGTACAGAGACAGGCTGTCTCAAAACAAACAAAATTAGCCAAGTGGCCAGAGAGATGATTTAGCAGTTGAGAGCACTTGCTGCTTTTCTAGAGGACCTGAGTTCACTTTCCAGCAGCCATATTGGGCAGTTCACAACCACCTATGACTCCAGCTTCAGGGGATCTGACTCCCTCTTCTGGCCTCCACAGGCACCTGCACACACAGGCAGACACACACAGGCAGACACACACACAAAATCAGTCTTTTAAAAGGTTGTGCACCACTGGCTCCTTTCTTAGCTGCAGCCCTAAGCAGCCAGCTAAGAGCAGGAGAAAGGGCTGTGAGGAGGAAGTTAAAGCAACAACAGTTGAACTCTCCCTCCAGCTCTGCAGGGGATGTACACTTTCTGATAGTGACCTGACTCCCTCTCCAAAGACCAGAGGACAGCAACAAGAAACCTTTGTAATGGCGTTAAGGCACAGAGACACGGATGTCAAAAGCCAATAATTGAGGTTAGCCAGTTTTTGTTTTTCAAACTAAACCAAAGCAACCACCAAAAAGGCATTTCTGACCCTTGGCCCAGAGCGGGTTTCATAAACAAAGTGGCCTGCTAAATGACAGCCATCATTCTCTTATGTGAGAGCAGAGAAACAGAACCTGCAAAGTGCAGAGGAGGGTGCGCTGCTTCCTAGCCAGCTGCTAGACACTCCAAGATACTATGACCCTCTAGGGGCTGCCTGGTTTGAGGACATAACTCAGACAAGCGGTTTTGCAAAGAGAGCGGCTGAACCGCAAACCTGAGCCCGCTAGGTCAGGCTAGGAGGCAGAGTCAGCTTGGTTGGCATCTAGGGACTACCTGTGCTTTACAAACAGACTAACATACCATTGTGGACCAAATCTCAGGCAGAAGTGTAAAACGTGCAGCTTTACCTGATTCCGCCTGGTCGTAGCCAAAGAAACTCAGTAGCTTGAGCAGCAGTTTCTCCTCGATTTGTACTGTGAACCTCTGGGCTGTGACCATGAGATGCTAGAGATAAAAGAAACTCTGGTTAATAGACAAGCGCCGAAGCAGCTTTCATTTGTGCCATTAAAAGGCCTCAGTGTGGTAGGCATGGTGACACTATAGTTCTAGCTACTTAGGGAGGCTGAGGCAAGAGGTTTGCTTGAGCCCAGGAGCTCCAGATCAGCCTGGGCAGCAAAGCAAGACCCTGTCTCATGTCTTCTTTACCCGTGTGATTTAATGATAAACCACATGTGGCTCACCTGGCTTTGTCTCGTTACAGTGAACAGAACTCTGAGTGTTCAGTAGACACTTGGTCACCCTTCTGTTTGGTCTCCAGGGCCTCACCAGTGAGCAACAGCTACATGACTGTGTCTGTGGTGGAGGGCTGAGGGTAAGCTTGGTCCCATCAGCATCGGTAACAAAAGACCAGAAAAAGGGCTCCCACTTTTGCAGCTTACTGCGATCACTGCTGGCTTCTACCTGGGGACCCTTTAGGAAAGAGAGGGCTCTCATCTTTAGCTCTCTGCTGATAGAACAAGGAGAGCAGTGCACATAGCATGCTGCTGCTCCAAGTCAGTCCCTCATAGTGCTTCAGGAGTACCTCCAGACTACTCAACCCTTAACAAGAGATCACAGCAGCCTACAAGATACTGCTTCACTCAGGAATGAAGACTGACCTCCGTGGGTTCAGTACTACCAAAGGTTCAGCTACAAGGTCACTGAAAACACAACTAAGGATACAGGATGTCAAGGAAAGGTGCTCCTAACACTTCCCTCAGTGGTCAAACAAGAGCCACACGTGACTCAGTCCTGAGAGCCACCTTCGTGCACACACCGTGCCGCCGATTGCTCGGTAACCTGGCTATGAGAAAGCAAGTGTGCCTCCTACATGCCATCACCCCAGCCTCCCTGGCAGCCCACCTTGTAGATGTTGGTCAGCGCACTCTTACTGGGGAACTTCACCGCATTGACTTGCACAGCAGGGCCAGTCTCAATGACCTCATTCTCATTGCTCAGGGGGGTCACATAGAGCATGAAGGGCTGAGTCGTACCAATGAGCTGGTTGTCCACCTGGGGGCAGAAAAAGCCCGCAAAGCAAAAACAAACAAGACAAGCTGCTTAGTTGTCATTTTTTTATCTTTCCTTTTGCCTCATACTATGTAGGCTACTTAGAGTCCCCTGGCCATCCTGCCACCTCACAGCAACAACACCTACACGTTCTCATCCAAGACCAGTGGTGATGACAATGGGCAACGTGGTACATACCCGTAATTCCAGCTCTAGGAAAGTGGAGGCAGGAGAACTGAGAACTTAAGGCCAGACAGCACTACACAGTAAATCCCTGTCTCAAAAATAACAACAGGGCCAGCAAGATGGCTCAGCAGATAAAGGTGTTTGATGCCAAGCTTGAAAACTTGAGTTTAATCTCTAGTATTCCTGTGGTGGAAGGAGAGAACTGATCCTCTCAAGTTGTGCCCTGACCTCCACTGGTTGCATCCAGGCCTGTCCTGCCCAAGGCTAGGGTTCTTACTGATATGCTGTTGATGCTTCTACCTCACTCCAAGCTCCTTGAAGACAAGAGAGAGCAGAGATTTGGCTGCTCCGAGAGCTCTGAAGGCTGAGCTGTCTCTCCAGCCCCCAAAGACAACTTTTGATTTTACTAATTTTTTTCTACTGCAGTCATAGATTCAATTTCATGGATTTCAGACATTCAGTGGTTTTTTTCCCCCCTTGCTGTTTGTATTTACTGCTCTCTTCCAATTTTTCTTTTTTTAAACCTTTGTGCCTGTGTATGCATGCAGGTGTGTATATGTGGTCACATGTGTGAAGGTCAGAGAACAACCTTGGGTGTCAGTCCTTGCCTTGTTTGAGACAGGTCTCTTGCTCACCACTGCATACACCAGGCTGAGAACACAACTGGTTGTTGTTTACGTGTGTGTGTGTGTGTGTGTGTGTGTGTGTGTGTGTGTGTGTGTGTGTGTGTGTGGAGGTCAGAGGACACCTTGTGGAAGTCAGTTCTCAACAGACCTGACAGTAAGCACCTTTGTCGACCAAGCCATCTCACGGGCTTTCTTCTATTTATTTTAAAGTTCTAATCAGGTGTGTCCAATCCTCAGGCTCTGAGCCATGTGCAGCCCAGAACAGCTACAAATGCAGTGAAACAGGAAATCATAAACTTATTAAAACATCCTGAGATTTCTTTTTTTCTTTTTGCGGTTTCTTTCTTTGTAATTCAATTGCACAGTTCTCAAGTGAGGCTTCTGAGGATGACACAGTGTCACAATGTCAGAAGGCTAGAGTCTGTGATTAGGCGTATCAGTGTTAGCATGTGTCAGGTCCTCTTGATTAATTAATTCTCCTATCATTAGGAAATTACCTTCTTTATCTCTGCTAATATTCTTTGTTCTGACATTAATCAGTATGACTCCTACTTCCTTCCTCAAGACTAGTTAAAAGTGTAGTGTGCTCCCCCCTCCCTTAGGTCCTTTTAACCTATTTGTGTCTTTATAGCTAACGAGTGGGGGCAGGGGGCTGGAGACAGGGTCTCACTACACAGCACATGCTGACCCTGAACGCATGATCCTCCTGCCTTGGCTTCCTACAGATTATAGGCCCTATTAATGTGTGTTTCTTGTGGATGGCAGTTGGATCTTGCATTTTTATGCAATCTGACCTATGTTGCTCATACTGACAATTAACTGGTACCATTAAGTTTTTGTCTGCCATCTCTCTATGGCTTGCTATCCATCCCACGTGTTATCTTCCCCATTTCCTGCCTTCTCTTGGATCCACCAAGCACTCATTCCACTTTATTAATTACATACAACTATGATTATTTGGGGAGGTTTACAGTATTGAACTCAATGTGTTGCTCTATCACTAAATGACATCATACCACTTCATGTACAAAATGACAGTGCTGTTTGCATTTCTCACCTGCAGACTTCACACCACTGTTGTTACCATTTTACTTTCATATGTGGTGCAGACAGTGCAACAGTGTTGTCGTGCTTGTCTAAGCAACCACACCTCCTCAGGAGACTGACCTGAGAAGCCTGGTCTTGCATGGTTTTCATGTCATCACTTCAGGTTTTCTTCTCTGCCTTGTGCTGATTCAAATTCCATCAGCACCGCTTTCTGTCTGCTCTCTAACGCTTTTGGAAGTGGTGATCAGTGATAACAAATCCCTTTATCACTTCTATGTCTAAGAACATCTTCACTTTACCCTTTGAGGTGGTTTGAATGAGAATGATGACCATAGCTGCCTGAATGTCTAGTCCCTAGTCCAGGGAAGGATGAGGAGGTGTAACCTTGTTGGAGGAGGTGTGTCACTGGGGGTGGGCTTTGTGGTTTCAAAAGCCCACACCAGGCCCAGTC
Source organism: Peromyscus californicus insignis (assembly GCF_007827085.1). Lineage (NCBI taxonomy): Eukaryota > Metazoa > Chordata > Mammalia > Rodentia > Cricetidae > Peromyscus > Peromyscus californicus. Next base: position 7,871,282 of record NW_026294573.1, read on the forward strand.
TCACTATCTGCCTATGCCTGAGGATCAGGATGTAAAACTCTCAGCTATTTCTCCAGTACCATGCCTGACTGTGTGCCACACACTCCCCACCATGATGATAATGGACTAACCCTATGAAACTGTAAGCCAGTCCCAATTAAATGCTTTCTTTCATAAGCGTTACTGTGGTCATGGTCTCTTCACTGCAATAGAACACTGACTGAGACATCCTTATTTTTGAAAGATACTTTTTCTAGGAGCAGATTTCTAGCATGACAGCTTTTTGTACCCTTTTCAACACTTCAAGACATTGCTGACCATCTTTTCACTTGCATTTTCTTCAACAAGAAGTTTGTTGTTATTATCTTTGTCATCTTATTGTTCCTTTGTATGTAATATATTTAACTATGATTTACTTTACTATTAGTTTTGCATAACCTGACTATAATGTCCCCCAGTGGCAGGGAATTGGTTCCAAGATACCCTGCATGCTAAAATCCATGAATGCTCTAGCCTATAAAGCAGTGTGGTATTTGCACACAGCTATACACAGCCTCCTGCATACTTTACAGTCTCTAAACGGCTTACAGTGCCTCATACAATATAAGTGCTATGGAAGAGGTTTATGTTTCATTAGGAAACAATGACATGGAGAAAGGTCTGTATATGTTCAGCACAGACTTGGAGCCCATGGTCATGGAAGGCCAATTGGGGTCCCCATCCAGGTTATGTGTTATATACATCCATTGAATTTTCATTTCTTGAAGTCAAGTTTTTGTTTTCTGGGTCTCTACTGAATTTATTGAACATACAAAACTCCAGTTCCAATAACAGTTTTAATATGTTCTGACAACTGTGTTAGCACTAGATCCATTCTGAAAGCATTCTCGTCCTCACAGTGTGCTGTTCTGCTCATCTACACACATGGTAGGTAGCCTGTCAGGTTTGCCTTGTTGGGTGCTGGTCACGTTTGCACTCCAATACATTATGAGGCTTGTTGGGGACATAGTCAATTTCCCAGGATCCTTTCAGATCTTCCTTTCATGATGTTCAAGACAGTGTCAGAGTAGCAGTCAATCTGGGGCAAATAAACCATGGAGGTAAGACTTGCTTGAGGCTTTTCTCAATGTCCCACAAATTCTGGGGTTCCCAGGGCAGCTCACAGCCTGCTCCCTCAGATCTTCCTGGATGAGAAGCTTCCTCACACAGACTGGCTGGCACTCTGCCAAACCTCAGCCCTCTCCACACAGGTGCACTGCTATCTACTTGGCTGTCAGTCCCTGGGGATGCTCAGTTGTGTCTTCTCCACGAGTCCACTCTGCAGGCCTCTGTTCTAGGCTCCTCTCCCAGGACCATAGCCTGGGAAGACCTCAAGCTAAGTCAGTTAAAAGGTTCACCTCTTTGATTTCCTATCGCTCACGGGTCACTGTCCTTTGTGGTTTGATGTCCAGTGTCCTGAAGCTGTTGTGGACTTAGGGCTTATCTCGAGAGGAGAATGGAACCTGTCCCAGTTACTCCATCTTGCCTGGAAGCAGAAGTCAAGCCCTGTTGTTTATCCCTACGATGACCCCAACTCCTCCAGAAGACAGCTACATGACTCTGGAAACCTGAGGCCAGTGACATGGCCTGACAATGCAAGCCTGACAACCTAAGTTCAAGTCCTGAAACCCAGGTAAAGGAGGAAGGAGAGAACCGACTTTGTCCCCTAACCTCCACATGTATACTGTGCATGCACCAGCCACACACACACCCCAATTGGTTATCTAGATTACTTATACATCAGCTAGAGCATCTGGAATTCATCTGTATTTGTTTCAGAAGCTTGGTCCTATATAGTAAGTTACAAGCCAACCAGGACTACATAGTAAGACCCCATCTCAAACACAAAGAGATTTGTGAGACACACTGGGGTGAAAGCTACTTCACAGGATGATTCTTTTGAAGATCATAAGTTATTTCCTCCAGGGGCTAGAGATATGGCACAGTAGTTAAGAGCCCTTGCTGCTCTTGCAAAGGACCTGGGTATGGTTTCTAGCACCCATGTTGAATGGTTCACAACTGCCTCTAACTTCAGATCTACAAGGACAGCTCTGTCTTCCCTTGGCATTGGCACTCATGTATGCCTATTCACATACAGATATATACATAATTGAAAGTAATTAAAAAGAAAAAAGAAAAGACATTCCTCCAATGTTTTTAGATACCAAATACTTGATCTGGGCAGAGGTAGAGCATAAGGACAACACTCTCATCCTGGTACCTGCACATCCTGTATGCTGAGCTCGAGCATGTGACTAGCTGCCAGCTGGGTGTAGTGGACGTTGATTCCCGTAAGGCTTGCAAAGACCAACTCTTCTGGGACTTTATTAATTAAAGAGACGCCAATTCCACCTTCCAAGCGCACAAGCACCTGAAAGGAAATCAAAGCACTGCCATGACCTGTTTATAACAGAGCTCATAGTGGCCAGAGAACACAGGCATGAATGCTTCTCAGAAGAGCAGAAAAGCACTCAAGAGCCTCGCGAGTCACCTTCTGGCCCAAAGGTCCTCATCTCTCTAGAAGTCTTCCACTTTAGGTCAGAATGGCAGAGGGATGTGAGGACCCCCTCACCCAGTACAGTAGAGTGAATGTTCTAGAATCTCTCTCCCTGTTTGGGACCTGAGCTCCTCACAGGTTATTCTGTGCACTCCCCCAGCTCCTGACATGGCTCCACACAGGCATTTGATTAAACACCATTCAACATGATCAAATAAGCATACTGCCTCATGCTCATCTCGTCTCAATTTCAAACTGTCATTCTCTTCCCAAAACCAAAACAAAGGGAAAGGAATAAGCATTTGAGTCAGGTGGAGGGAAAAATCAAATTTTCTTTTTCTCTAAATACTATTAAAATTTGGATCATTTAGCTTCCTTTTTGTCATCTCACTTGAGCAACATCTGTTAGTGTGTGATTCCACATAAGCTCCAGACGTCACTTACATGACATAAACACACGTGTGGTTAACAGTAAACACAGTGAAACAGCACCCCACAGTCAGAGTTCACACAATCACAGAGCAAATTCTCAGCCAACCAATGACCAAGAAAATGAATCTGCAGCATTTAAAAAACTTACTGCTTGGGGTGGCAAGATGGCTCAGTGAGTAAAGGTGGAATGAGAGAACTGACCTCACACATGCAGTGGTACCATGCCCACACACATGCACATATGTCTAAATAAACTGGTAAACTTACTTCCAACTCCTGCTGTGTGTCTGGATTCCTCAGTTTCCGCAGCTCTTGCTCTGTAACAGGAAGTTCCTCCACTTCATACGATGAGCGCTCACTTTTCCGCTGGGAGAAGTCTGCTATCTGAAGTCAAAACAGAACAAGATGAGAGCTTACGCTTTCATGTCAACTATAGGTCACAAGTCACTCTATGCCCAGGAAACCTAAGAAAGCTAATGGCTTCCCTGGCCGCTAGGGCAAGATCTGGGCAATAATGAAACAGGTGCCATTCTGAGTCTAGATAGCACTCTATCCAGCTAAACACTTTTGGTGCCTCACAGAGCATGGGCAGGCCTCACAGAGCACGGGCAGGTCGCACAGAACACGGGCAGGCACTTGCTTGTGCCATGAGTAGATGGCTCTGTAAATTGGTACTACAGATTATGGTGTGGAGTATGATGTATTGTACCAGAATTCTCACACATTCCCTATTACTCTATGACTGATGAGTCTGCATTTCCAGCATATATCTCGCCTTAAGACTCAGACCAGAAGTCACAATGGCTTTTGGACATCATCATGTAGAATCATGAGGCTACCTTAGTTCACCAAGTGCCAACATAACTTCTGTTTTCCTCAAGTCTGCTCTGTATTTTGCTTAGTGATGTGGACCCTTGTCCTCCCTGCTGCCTAGAACAGACTCCGAGAGGCCACTTTGCCTCAAGCCTCATCGATGCCCAGTCACTGACCACTCAGCTCCTTTGCATTAGCTTCTCTCGTGCACCTCACACGCTCACCCTGCACTTTGCTCTAAGCCACCATCTCCGATCATCATGCCAGAGCTTCTTAGCTGGGCTTCCTCTGCCTCCAGTCTTTTCAACACTGTAGCCAATATAGTTATTGCAGATAAATCCTTATCATGTCAACCCCTGACTCCTGCCTGCCTTGAACAAAACATTCTAACTTCAGTATGAATCTCAAGCTCAGTCCTGTCTCTAGTCTTATTTCTTACCATATGCCATGGGCATCTCTTCACTAATCAGCTTCCCAAATACTAAATAACTGTGACAGTTAATATTGGTTGTCAACTTGACTACATCAGGAATTAACTAAAACCCAAGCATCTAGGCACACCGATGGAGTTTTCTTAATCAATCATTTAAAGTAGGAAGACCCACCCTAAATCTGGGCCACACCTGGTAGCAGCCTATATGGAAAGACATGGAATAAGGAAGGCTTTTCTTTTTGCTTGCTTATCATCACTCTTGCTGGCAAGTTCATCTATCCTGCCACCAAGGCATTCTTTCGCTGGTGTTAGAACCTACTTCTTCAGGATTACAACATAGACTGAAGACCAGCTGAGGCATACAGCCTCATGGCTTAACAACTATCAGCCTATATTGGCCTTTCTAGGAGGAGATAGCTACTGCTGGACTAGCTGGGCCACAGCCTTTAAGCCACTCTAATAAGCCACCTTTTATCTATACATATAGCCAGGCAGTGGTGGTACATGCCTTTAATCTCAGCTCTCAGAAGGCAGAGGCAGGAGGATCTCTGAGTTCAAGGCCAGCCTGGTCTACAGAGTGAGTTTCAGGACAGCCAGAGCTACACAGAGAAACCCTGTCTCAAAACAAACAAAACAAAAACAAATAAACTACACACACACACACACACACACACACACACACACACACACACACACACATTCTAGTAATTCTTTTCCTCTAGAAAACCTTAATATAATAACTTACTATGTTTATCTCTCATCAGCTATCTATGAAGACAGAATTCTGACTGTCTACTCACTGTCACATGCTTAGTAACTGAAATGCAGCCTGGTTTCAATAGCTGCTCAGTAAACTACTTCTGTGTGAACATGCCCATCATGGCAAAGCCCCTCTGCCTTAGCTTCTCCCCCAGGTTCACTCTTTTTATTGCCTTAGTGCTCAGCTTGAGTATTAACGTCTTGTAGGAAGTTCCCTCAGCCTCAGAACCCAGACTCTTCCAAACCCTTTCACTCCTCCCTTCATAACACAGCATTGTACTTGTCTGGCTAGGAAAGCTCCTCTCTTCTCATGAGGGGGTCACACACCAATTATTCAAAATATAATAGTTAACTACACTGAGAATACCACTATTATTTTTCTTATCTATTTAAATTTTACTTTGGAGATAAAGGTCTTCTGATGTAGCTCAGGCTGGCCTTGAACTCCAGTGATCCTCCTGCCTCAGCCTCTTGAGTACTGATTATGAAAAATCACCTCCATGCCTGGTTAATTCCTAAGCCTTTTTAGACTTTGCTAATCTTTATAGTTACATTCACTTCCACACAACTCTGTAATGGAGACCCAGCCCTTTCTTACAAAGGACAGCATAGCCCACATCCAGCATGAGTACACTCAATAAATATATGACTGACCATCAGGACGGGAAGAAAGAAGCATGGCTTTGTCAGTGCTATTCTTACCTGGAGTGCTCGAGTTGGTCCATCTGGGATGACTCTGATGGATAACATTCCAGAACCAGGCCTCATTTTTTGGTTAACAAACTGTTGTTCTGGTGGAACTGGTCCCAACAGCTCAACAGATGAGTCAGGACCAAGAACAACTTCAGCTCCATCAAATAATCCGGAGAGCCCTCCTTTGGCCTAAAAGACGGCAAAGTAAAGAGATACAAGAAAAGGCCAAAGCAGAGACTTGGACAATTCAACACAGTACCTGAGAGACAAATGAATTGAACTGGGGAGTCAGTTTGTTATCTTGTCTAACAAGATTTTTAAATTGTTTAAAAACTTGTCTAACACATTTTAAAAAATGGTAGGCCTGTGTAAAATGGCAAGGTACATTTACTGATTAATGTGGAAGGTTACACACACAGTAGGAGGTAACTCCACAAACAGTGGATTGGTTTTATCTACCTTATAATAAATCTCAATCACCAAAAATAAGTTTATTAAGTAGCCAAAGCCAACTTTGTTTCTTTGAGTATTATCATTGAGGTTTGCCTAAAAACCTTAAATATCATAAAACTGATCACGAATCACTCAGCTTTCCAATTAAAAAGCCAGTTTCAGAGCTAACACTTCCCCCAGGCTAATGGCTAAACAACCAAGTCAGTGCCACATCTAAACTGTTAATACAGCTTTTGGGGAAAAGTCATAGTCCTGCTGTTTTCCCAACACAAAATGCAGGTCGACCGGGTGAGGACACACCATTGAACAAATATTTCAATCCTTTCTCTTTCTTTGTTTTGGTTTTCAGGACAGGGCCTTGCTCTGTGGCCTGGGCAACCTCACACTCATTGCCTCCTGATGGGATTGTAGGTACCATCACGCCCACCCATCGTCGTTCATTTTAAGTGCTGAGTGATGAAAAGGCAAAGAGGACAGGCTTCAATACAAGGAAAGCCTTTCATAAGGGTGAGTTTAGGAAGTATATACATAATTTGGAAAGGGCAGGTCAGAAAATGTTTGCAAGCCTTCTATTGCTGTATTTAGCATAGGAATGAAACAAACCCGGTTCCCTAACCAAAACACATTCACAGCAAAGACATGGTGGACAGATCCAGGAAACAACAAACATTAAAAAAGGATTTGGGCGGGAGGAAAATGCTCCACGAAAATTGGAATTACATGGACTTTTAAAAAAAACTTGAAGTAAAGTCAGGGTCAGACCCGGAACCCACCAATTATAACAAGCCTTCTTTTGCCTCTAGAAGTCTGAATTGTATTGCTAATTGAAAATCCCAAATCCACTCCAGATGTGAGTTTCACATAAGCAAGCAGCTGGCCTTTGATGAGAAAAGCTCAGGGCCACAGAGGTAAAGAAAATAAATCTCACCAAACAGAAGAGGCTTCTTACAGCTCTATGCACCACCATATGAGAGGACAGGCTGACTCCACCAGGGAGAGCAACACTAACTCTGTCCAGGGCCTGCTGCTGGACTGTTGAGTTTTGTGTGAGTCCCACAGTGGGAAGAACTGCACACACAGTCACTGTGCTACTCTGCTATGTGCTCAACCCTCCAAGCCACCCTCCCATCTGCTCACCTCAGATACATGCATCCATACCTAGCCCAAAGAAAGAAAGGGCAGAAATCTAGATCCCTGATAAAATACTTGAAAATTTATTATGCCACAGACTGGCTGAGTTGAGGACAAAGAAAAATGTCTAGCAGTCTTGACTGTCACATTTGCTACAACAAAATGCTAACTTTGATACCACTAAGAATGTAACAATGAGCAAAATCAAAAATATGTATACACACTAATTGGTTATATAATACCAAATGGTCAGCACTGAAAACATATACATACAAGTAATGTACATGCATATTCAACAATTAAAGAAAAAGAAGGCATGAATTTAAAAGAGAGCAAGGGGGAAAGATATGGGAGGGTTTTAAGGGATAAAAATGAGAAAGTGGTGTAATTACAATATAATCTCAAAAAAAATAGAAAGGAAAGAATACTGGCTAAATATTGGAGAAGAAGAAGAGGGAAGGAGGAGAAAGAAGAGGAAGGAGAAGGATGGTGACAAGGATGATGATGTACAGCTCATGACTACTCCTCCACTTTACAAAAGAGCACTGTAGCTTCCATCTCAGTACCCATCTGAACATTAGGCTTTTAACGAACACTTTTTTCCTTCATTTTAAAAGTACATATGTAATTTATGCCACAAGGGAGAAAAAGTTCAGAGAAACCAAGAACAGAAGGAAAAAAAAGTCATCACCCAGGACAGCTACTTCTACCATACTTAGTCTATCACCTTCAAGAACACATCCTATAGAGCTGGAGGGAAGGGTCAGTGGTTAAGCATGCTTGCTGCTCTTGCAGAGGACTTGATGCCCAGCACCCATGTTGAGTACCATACAACCCACCAGTTCCCAGGAATCTGACACTCTCTTCTGAACACTGCAGGTATCTGCACTTTGATGTACACAAACCCACAAACAGATGCACACAGATACACATAATTAAATCTTGAGCCATAGATGCAGGAGCTGTGGGAGTAGAAGGATTTTAAGTATTATAAGAGCCGTAAATCCTGCTGGGAAAATCTCCCTTAGAAATGGCTGCATAAACAGGATAGGAACAATGGGAGCATCCATGAACATGTCAACATGGAAGGAGGAAAGGTTTGTGGGGGTCCCACCCCTAGACAAAGAACTACAGGCAACAAATGACTGCAGGGAGGAAGAGAATTGGTCCCTCCCAGTGATGAGTCACCCACATCAGTTATTCAGTTATTATCCTAAAAAGGATATACACACAAAGACCAAACATGGACTCAGCAGGTTGCATTTATATACACTTGTGGGCATACATATGTATGTACGCATGTAACAATAATCAAAGAAAAAGAGGCGATCAGCTTGAAAGTCGGGGGAGCAGGAGAGGGGTTTGAGGGAGGGAGCTGGAGCAGGGAAAGGGAAGGGGAAAGTGATGGGGTTCTATTTCAATTAGGAACATATTTAAAAAGAAAACAAACCTTAAAAAAAAAGAAAGCATTTCCCACGTAGCAACATACAGTTGCACAGCAAAAGTTTCCTGACTGTCTTTAACAAAAATGGAGTAACTGGAGAGTACTGCTCTCTGATTAATTTTCCCCGTTGAATAATTCATCATGTATAACCTAGGTGAGGCTTTGTTTTGAAGAAAGTTCAACCCTTGGGAGCTGCAACTGAGGGTGTCAAAAGCAACTGACCTGGACAACCAGCCCATGTAAGCCACAGGTCAATTTTCCTTCTCGGAAGCTCCAGGTCTGGGTTGTGCTGCGCCTGCGGTCTGGCTTTCTCAGCATCAGTGGCTCATATCTGGACAGAGACACACAATGAATCCTCTGGGTCCAAGTCTGAGCTCTGCCCCTCTGCCTGCCAGCGCCCCCTCCCTGCAATCCAAGGGGATCCTGGTTGAGCCTCAACATGAGGAAAGTCAAAAGAACAGAATGGCGATGCACAACACAGGTGTTACAGTCTCACAGGACAAGCCATCTTATAGTTTGGGAGCAGCTAGCTGCTGAATAGTAAAAATCTTCTCGACTGTCTCTACTGTTCTATTTCTAAATACTTTTACTCTGTGTCTGAACTTACACATTTTTGAACTCACAGAGATTGGTCTGCCTTAGCCTCTCAAGTGCTGGGATTAGAGGTGTGCACCACCACTGCCCGACAAATTAACTCTTCTTGAAAGACAACAAATTATTAGAAAAACTTAAGAACAAAAACTGTTCACGCCAGGCGGTGGTGGCGCACGCCTTTAATCCCAGCACTTGGGGGGCAGAGGCAGGCGGATCTGGGGGGGGGGGGACCTGTTCACTTTTAGGAAGCAAGCTGAGACTGGAATTCTCAGTAAAGTAAATATTCATTTTCTATAAAAGATCTTATTATTTGATCTTTAACACTTATATGGGTACTGTCACAATAATTTTTAAAATTAAATGATATCTGAGAATTTGACAGGCATCAGCCATTAAGAAAAAAAAATACAAAATAAAATACAAATTTTCATGAGGGTTAACAGAACTCTTCTTTTGAGGGGTGAATTTCCTGGGTCTGAATTTGAAGGTAATGAGCTTGACTAGGAAGTTACCCATCAGATTACCTGTTGTCTGTCACAGCGGCCAGGCCAGCAATATCTAGGATGGCAGATCCCTCGATGGAGCGTGTAGCTGATGGCTTGTTGGGGTTGTGAGGAACTGCAGAGCCCTCGTGAGCCAGCATTCCTGAGCCCGTCATCCTCCAGAGCTGAGAGCGCTTTCCTGGTTCCTGACAGGCAAATACACATAGATGTGGCCAGAGCTAGCTCTGTTTCTCACACGCCCCCTCTAAAGGCCAAGGAGGTTCTCCAGTTGGAACTAGACTTGTATGTTTTCCACATCATAGAAATATGCAACTAAAGATTTCATTATTGTGAATTTCTAGTTAGACTTAGATGAAGTATGCTAAACTCTTTCATCTTTTATTTTTATTTTTTATTTGTGTGTGTGTGTATGTGTATGTTGAATGCAAGCATGTGTGTCCAATGGTGCACGTGTGTGGAAATCTGTAACAATTCTCAGGAGTTGGTCATGAGATCTGGGACTCAAACTCAGGTCATCAGGTTTATGTGACAAACCCTGAGCCCATTTGCTAAAGTCCTAAACCAAGCAGTCAAAATTTCTAAGGGGTGCAGATTTTTGAGTAAGTATTCTTCAAAAGAGATGGCTTTATGGTTAAGAGCTCTGTGCTCTTGCAGAGGACCCTGTTACTTCCCAGCACCCACGTCAGGCAGTGGCTCACAGCTGGTTGTAACTTCAGCTCTAGGCAGAGATCTAATGATCTTTTCTGGATTCCACAGGCAAAGCACTGATAAGTGCACATACCCACACACAGACATGCACATGTACGAATAATTGAAAACAATTTTTGAAACTTAGGTACCTAGTATTTTTCCTTTAAAAAAAAACAAAAACAAAAAAACAGAAGCCAATGACTGGGTCATCTCTTCCCTAGCTATATCGCCATGGTTACCACTGTTCCATATGATGACTTCAGAGGTCTTTAGCCCAGAGGAGAGTCTAATTTTACCAAGAATTTACACGTCAGCACCCTGTCTCTGGCATTTCTGTAAACTGCCAGAGCAGGGACAGCAACAGCCCTCACTACTTCCAATGCTTATCTCAATATTTACAAACTGATTACAACTAATCATTAATTTGGCTGTACTTAAAGGTTATTTTCAGTTGATTGCTTCTAATTTTCAATGCATTTTCTTTGCTAGAACTTAAATACTGCAATTAGGCTTCCAGGTCAGTCAAGGAAGTTTATTGAAGCCATTATCTGCTACAAGTAATAACACCAATTGAGAACCTGCTGCAGGTCAGGCCTTGGTCTGAGGGATTTAGGTACAGTAACTCATTTAACCATGAAAACAATCCAACAAGATACATGCTGTCACTGTCCTTACAGATGAAGAAGTTATGGCTTAGTGAGAAGAAGTAACTTCCCCACGTTGTCACAACTAGTGAGCAGAGCGACCAACTGGACCTGTCCTCTCTGGAGCCCACTTAACTGTTATATAATAGTGTGGCCTCCATAACACGGCCACGGAGTCCCACTGCAGGGACACCTTTCCCAAGCTGCAACTCTCAGGGTCACACACTTCCAGGATGTAGGAGCTTTACCACAGCAGTGGACACTTCTGGCTCCCCCCACTACTCATTCACATGCTACACACAGGCCAGAGAGATAGTTTTTTGCATTCTACAATTTTTTTTCAAGTGCTAAGAATTGAAACCAGGGCTGGGCAGTGTTCTTCTGCTGAGCTACATCCACAGTCCTGCATTCTACATCCGACACAGTAGAAACCAAAGGGTATAATATAAACGTCAAAGTCAAGATGCCAGGACCCGAGACCTAGCTGCACAGTCAGAAGGTGAGCTAGTTTACAACCTGGTAACAGGGATGAGGCACCTAAGCTCTCAGAGCCTACTTTCTGACCTGTCAAATAAGCAAACTAAACTACCTCTTCTGTTCTTGTGGTAAATGTAATAAACACAGGTGCTCAGTATAAGCCTGGAAAAGCTGTGGCTTCATAACTATGTGCTATGCTATTACCCCCACATCTCTGGCACAGCACTTCATGTACATTATCTTAGATAAGCGATTCTCAACCCATGGGTTGCGACCCCTTGGTGGAGAGGGTGTCAAAGGGCACTTTCACACCAGTTGCATAGCAAATATCCTGCATATCAGATATTTACATTACGATTTGTAACAATCACAAAATCACAGTTATGAAGCAACAACAAAATAATTTTATGGTTGGGGGGTCACCACAACATGAGGAACTGTATTAAAGGGTAGCAGCATTAGGAAGGTTGAGAACCTCTGTCTTAGATGGTTCCTTTAAAACCCCCAGGAAGTCTGTAAACAAAAAAAAATGCAGCTCAGGAGGAGTGAGAAAACTAGCCTCAAACTAGACCAGCACCCTGTTCTTCCTGCTGGAACCACTGCCTGTGCCCATAAGATCAAAGTCAGCCTCAATCTCTAGACGCAGCTCCCACAGCCTTGCCTATGTTCACATCTGCCCACAAAACCAGCCAGCACAGGAAGTCCCTCAGATGCCTGAGGCTCAGTCAGGGCCCACTTACCCAGTGAAGGAAGCTGGCCTGCAGGGACTTACCTGTCCTAAGCTGGAAACAATCTGAACTCCTTTAAAAAATGGAGACACATCATCTTTCCTGGGGTACCTTTTTCCTCTTCCCTAATAATTTAGTCCTAAACCTTTAGATGTGAATGAGGAAGGAAGGAAGGAAGAAATTCAAGGGTGGAACGTGTTCAGAGTACCCTTGACTATTAGAAATATGTCCAGATCTGCATTCGCTCAAAGGGAAACCCATTACAAACCAGCTACATTATGCCACGGGCAGCGATGTGCACTAATGCAAACACAGGCCTCCATTAGGGCTCTTGGTTAGATGCAGCATTTGAATCACAGACTCTACAGGTCTATGTGTTCCAAATGACAACTCTGTGTGTGGTCTTCTTCCCCTAAGAGTTACTGCTGCATCTCCATGGTCCCTAACTTCGGTCATCTTTCAGTTTCAACTACTTACTATCACTTTTCCTGCCATTTATTAAGATCTTTGATGGAATTTTTTTCTTCCCAAATCTAGGCCATCTAACAGAAATACTTTCCTATACACATGGGCGTGGCTTGCTTTTCTTACACTAATTTATCAGAGAAAATAAAGAGGGGTACTTGTCAGTGTGACATTTTTCTTTAGTTCAGTGTGAGATGACAAAAGAAGTGGTAGAAAAGAAAAACAAAATAAAAACCACAAACCACAGATTCAGGACTATCTTCTCTCCAGAAGGACCTGGAGCTAAGAAGGCTTGGGACCCAGCAGCTAGCATGAATACAGTGGATACAGTGGGAACACAACCCCAAAGCCTCCAGGCTCCTGGCCCATTTCTTCCAGTGCCAGAGACGCTGGACCAGATGAGCCTGAGCCTCCAAGTCTTGTCACCAGCTGACAAGTTCTTACCTTCTTTTTTAGGATGACTCTCTGCGTCTTTGGGGACACATCCAAGACAAGTTCTGCACAGGTAACTGCCTTGTGGGAAGCCACAGGCCTGCCTTTCCCCTCCTGCAAACTAAGATGAAATAAATGAGTGTGCATGCACATGTGTACACACACACACACACACACACACACACACACACACACACACACACACACACAAGCAAAGCATAAATCTCCATTAACAAACAGTTGGCCCATGCCTTTCATCTCGGCACTTAGGAAACTGAAGTAGGAAGAGAACCTCAGTTATACAGAAGAGACTGTCTCAAAACAGACAGACAAACAGAAACCATGAAATATAGAAGAAAAAGCCTGACAAGACACAGGCTTAGAGCTATCCTTACCCCTACACAATTTTAGGATTCATTTGTAAAAACGCAAAACTCTGGCATTTTTCCCTCTCCCCATAATTTCAGTTGCACAACATTAAGACATGAAATAACAGCCATGAATCTTCAAAGCAGTGTGTGTGTGTGTGTGTGTGTGTGTGTGTGTGTGTGTGTGTGTGTAAGTAAACCCAGGGCAGATGCCAAGGGCACTGACATGCAGAGTATCAGCATCATTGCACTCCCAAGTCTTGGCAAGAAATTGAAGTCCTTTTAGGATGAAAAGAATGGGCCAATAGTCACCTTCTCCCAGTTCAAGCCTGTGGTGCTTCCCTGTGGCTCAAAAAACTCAAGCTTTATGGAATGTTGGCTCAGCTGGGGTGTTTTTTATATTATTATTACTATTATTATTTGTGTGGGATATTGCGGGTTGTATGTACATGGTCGGGTAAACCCATCTATATGCATGCATTGGAGGTCAGAGGTCGACACGGGGTATCCACCTCTACCACTCTGCACTTTATTATTTGAGACAGGGTCCCTTTCTGGACCTGGGACTCACTGTTTCAGTTAAGTTGCTTGGCCAGCAAGGTCTAGGACCTGCCCATCTCTGCCCACAGTGCTGGGGTTACTAACACTGGCCACTGCACTTAGCTTTCCACATGAGTACTGGAATCCAAACTGAGGAAATGACACTTGTGAATAAAGTACTGTACCCACTGGGCCATTCTCCAGCCTCTCACCTTGGAGTATATGCATAATGCTTGAATAATGTTAAACTGAGATCACTTGCCTGCTTCCTCAATCCTTACTATTACAAAAAGTACTGATGAGTTCTGTTAAAAATTAGTCATCTGGACATCAAAAGTATATGAGAGAAAAGTGAAACAAAACTTAACAAATTACATTTCACAGAAATGAAAGAAACTTTGTTCTTTAAATGATATCTTCAAAACAAAAATCCAGGCAGTGCACGCCTTTAATCCCAGCACTTGGGAGGCAGAGGCAGGTGGATATCTTTGAGTTTAAGGCCAGCCTGGTCTACAAAGCAAGTTCCAGGACAGGCTCTAAAACTACACAGAGAAACCCTGTCTCAGAAGAGAAAAAAAAAAGTCAAAGCCAATCCACAGCATGGGAAAACAATCTGCAAGGCTGAGATGCCTGCCAACTAACAGACACAGACAGACAGACAGACAAGCAAAGACACAACACGGAGCATTTCCCAGACTCACGCAGACTAAATGAATTTCATAAAAGCAGAGTCACACGTGGCAATGTGGCTGAACCTAAAACATTACACTAAGTAAAAGATGCCAGACAGAGGTCACTAGGGTAATCTGGACTGCAGGGACTACCCAGTTAACCAAGCCCAAAGGAATAGGAAACAGATCAGTGGTCTGGTGAGGTCTGGGAGGAGGGGAATGACTGTGCCAGTGGAGGCTCTTTTAGAGACAACAAAAATGTTTTGGTGAAATCAGCAAAGTGATGGTCAACAGCATCAAAAATGTGCTAAATGCACTAACTATTCAGTTTGAAATGGTTAATTTTCTGTTACATGAACCTGACCTCAAAAAAAAAAAATTAAGAAAAAACCTTATTTCTTCTCCATTATTAATTCTTCCAAGAATGCACACCAATAGCATCAATCAGGTATACCCTAAAAACTGGTTCCAACTCCTAGAATCCCAAAAGGGCCTGGGTTTTTCTATACTGGGGTTTCCAAGAGCTTCTCTCCCACCCTGCTCCATGCACTCACCCTCTGAGCTCATGGTCCCCATTAGGACTCTCCCTTTAAAGAGCTCAGTGGCTGCTGGAACTTAGAGAAAACTAGGAGCAAGTGGGACTAACAACCAGATAGAACTGGTTTCTCAGGCACTAGCCCTTAAGAAGGTCACACTGGTCAGTGCCATAGGAACAACCCACAAACAAACCTTACCAGCCCAATGTCAAGACAAACACTGGAGGAATTCAAGATTCAGGAAGAGACTTGTCGTCAGGGTTTTTCAATGCTAGGCCCAGTCCCTGGGGAGGTTTTTAAAGAAGGAAGAGTTGCCAATGGGGGAGGAGGGGAAGCTATCATACAACTTTAATCCCAGCATTTGGGAGGCAGAGGAAGGCAGATCTCTGTGAGTTTGAGACCAGCCTGGTCTACAAAGTGAGTTCCATGTCAGGACTGTTACACAGAGAAACCCTGTCTAAGGGAAAAAAAAAAACAAAAACAAAAACAAAAAACAGTCGAGGCTTTGGGGAAATCTAGCTATAACAGATGAGGATGTAGACTAGACTCTAAAGGCAGACCCTGATCCTGGGGTTTGGTAAAGAAGAGATTGGTTGTGACTTGTCTCCTTAGAAACTGCTTAAAATTTAAAACCAGTAAATAGTTAAATACTCTGCTTTACATGAACAGTAATTAAGTCCAGAATTACCCAGAGAACGTGTACGTGGCAGCAATGTAAATGAAATTTTCGTAGTACAACTGTCGGTTATTCTGGAAGTCGTTCATGTTGCAGTTGATCTCCGAGGAGCCTGCCCCCTTAACGGTCAGCGTGATGAAGGGTGGGAGGGCGGGCTCATCCCAGGCGTAATCCAGTGACGTCATGGGCTTCACCTCAGTCCGCAGCCTGGGTTCAGCTACACCATGCTGAGTGAAGACAACAGGAACCTAGAGGGCAGAGGACTTTGTTCAGGGGCAGTGTTCCGGGGAAATTGAGCCAGCCAGCCGAGGTGGAAGCTCCCATCTTCCCAGATGAATACTCTACAGGGAATGATGACCAGTAAGGAGACAATGCTTTTGTAACCATCACAGGGCTTCTAAAAGGCCCACTGCTGAAAGGCAAAGACCACAGCCAACTGGAAACAGAGTGTCCAGCAGCTCAAACTGTTTATTACTGCAGCTCCAGGAAATACAACAGGTGAATCTTTATAGGTACCAATACATAATACACCCACATAAACAAAAATGTAAAAACAATTAATCTTAAAAATAAAAATTTGGCCGGGTGGTGGTGGCGCACGCCTGTAATCCCAACACTCGGGAGGCAGAGCCAGGTGGATCTCTGTGAGTTCGAGGCCAGCCTGGGCTACAGAGCTAGTCCAGGACAGGCTCCAAAGCTACACAGAGAAACCCTGTCTTGAAAAACCAAAAATAAATAAATAAATAAATAAATAAGTAAGTAAATAAATAATAAATAAATAAATAAATAAATAAATAAATAAATAAATAAATAAATAAATAAAAATTTGAAGAGGCTTTGCCAAAACATCCAAGGCAGCAATTCCACTGTTCCAATGGTGTCTTTGCTACTCTCTCCCTGTGCATGTCTGAACATGGAAGGAATAGGGGTCTGGACATTAGCTACAGAAAGTCTTATATTCTATGACACATAATTGGAAGGAATAACTTAAAATGGAATCTATGGGCCAGGGAGATGGCTCAGCAGATAACGGTATGTGTTGCCAAGCCTGATGACCTAAGTTCGATCCCCCAGGAACCCCCTGCTGGAAGAAAACCAGCTCCAGAACCTTGTCCTTTGGCCTTACCATGTCCACTATGGCACTCACTCACACAGCCAAACACACAAGAAAATAAAAACCAGAACCTCATGGTCTCCATTTAACATTTAGGATTACACAGATGCCCACTGAAATTGAGCAACAGCAGTGTACCCACTCAACCCCTACTGATCAATCTGGTTCCTCTCTCTGCCTGTATAGCACATCTACAGATAGCACCAAATTCTTAGTCAAAAATAAGCTTTGGGGGCAGAAAGTTTACTTCAATCTGGATGAGGCAGCTTAGTGACCGTAATAATCGGCAGAAGTGGCTGGAAAGATGGTTCAGTGGTTAAAAGCATTTGCTCACAGCACTCATATGGTGACTCGCAACCATCCATAACTCTAGTTCCAAGGGATCTAATACCCTCTTCTGAACTCTGAAGACACCAGGCATAGATGCAGACACACATAAACATGCAGACAAAATGCTCAGACACATGAAATAAATTAGGAAATCTAAAAATAATAACAATACCAGCTGAAACCACCTCTTAAGAGTATGGGTTTCAGAGCCACAGAGCTTCAGTGAGTGTCCACCATAATCTTCCACCCTGCCCATGTGAGCAGCCAGCCCTCAAAAACACAAGGTACCTTGGAAAAGTTGTCAATTCTGAAAGGAGGTGGTAACTGGTCTGTGTCACTAAAGGAGATCCTGTATGTAGCTCCTCGGAGAGTAATTTCCACTCGGAGGAAGAAGCATTTTCCCAGGGTGTCCCTGTAGAACAATGAGCAAAGGTCACATTAAAAGGAGCAGGCTAGGGCTGGAGAGATGGCTCAGAGGTTGAGAGCACTGACTGCTCTTCCAGAGGTCCTGAGTTCAACTCCCAGCAACCACATGGTGGCTCACAACCATCTGTAATGAGATCTGGTGCCCTCTTCTGGTCATACATGCTGTATACAAAATAAATAAATAAATCTTTAAAAAAAAAAAAAAAAAGGAGCAGGCTAGAGAGATGGCTCAGTGGACAGAGCAGGAACTCTAGTTCCAAGAGGATCTGATGTCTTCTGAGTTCCGAGGGCACCAGGAACACACTCAATACATAAACATGCCTGCACTCAAACACTCATGCACATAAAGTAAATCTTTTTTTTTTTAAATTTATTTATTTATTATGTATACAGTGCACATATCCCTGCAAGCCAGAAGAGGGCACCAGATCTCATTACAAATGGTTGTGAGCCACCATGTGGTTGCTGGGAATTGAACTCAGGACCTTTGGAAGAGCAAGCAGTGCTCTTAACCTCTGAGCCATTTCTCCAGCCCCCAGTAAAAGTAAATCTTAAAAAACAAAGGAGGCCACTGACTGCAGTCCCTCTGCTCCTCAGTCACAACACTGAGGCAGCCAAGGATGCTGGCAGCTGCAGCCTACTGCGTGGTCTCTGAGCACACTTAGAAAGCAGAAGGGCTGGAGAGACGGCTCAGCAGGTAAGATACATACAGCTCTTGAGAAGGACCATAGTTCAGTCCCAATACCCACATAGGCTCACAGCTACCTAAAATTCCAGGTCCAGGGAATCAAAGGACCATTCAGGCCTCCTCAGACACGTGCACTCACACCACACATACCCACACAGAGACACATGCGCATACATATAATTAAGATTAAAGTTTTTAAAACTTAGAAAGTAGAAACATAGCACAAAATGGTGATTTCCTACTTGTCTCTCCAGCTGATATTCTTCTATGAACACCTGTGAAAGGAGTGGTGTGGGAGCCCACAAAGATTCCAACTTTAACTCAAGGTCAGAGTCAGAATTTATATTACTCCCCAAGGCTGCATAATAGTGTGCAAAGGCATGGTTACCAGTTGTCTTATACTTCAAGGCCTAATCACAAGGTGCTTTGCCATGGGGCATGGTTACCAGGTGTTTTTAAGGGTCTACATTTGGCTGTACATTGTGCTTTAATCTTGAAAGGGGGAAGTCTTTTGCCTCTCCCCTTACTAGTGTATAAAAAGCTCATCATGAATAAACTCAAAGCTGCTGGGTATTGACCCAGGGCCCTCCCGAAGCTACCCTGTGTCTCTACCTTTTTTTCTTCGTCTACTTTTATATTTCCTATCTAGCATTTCTAAATTCCTCGCTGCCCCCTTCAAGGGAACCTTTGATAGGGGCTGGCCCCCAACACTGGACCCTGACAGGGTGGGATGTAGTTCAGACATTTAAGGACATTCTCAGGTACATACTGAGTTCCAGGCCAGCCTAGGCTACATGAGACCCTTGGGAAAGAAGCACATGTGTTGTATTGTGTGTTTACGTGCACTGTATTAAGATACATTACTAGAGGAAAGAAAAACCTTGTTTTTACAGAAGAATATCAATTAACAAATGAAGAAATTAAAAAAAATCACCATTTCCAATCCCTGATATAATAAATAATTCCAGTTACGTTAAAGGTTTGGTGAAACAGAATAATGGACTGCAAATGATCCCTCAATAGATTAGTCCTCTTTACAAGGATGGAAAGGTGACTTTGCAGCAGAGGGAGCAGGTGGGCACCATGGTAGGTACCACGACAGCCAAATGATGATCAAACCACACCAGTAACAAGATCAATGTGTCACAGGCCTTCTGATGTGACTCAAGGAGAAACACACATCACATAAGCTAGAACTATCCACACAAAGGACTGACCTAATCTATACACAGGACACTAGCACCCAAATACAGAAAAAAACACATTCTACAAGACCACAGGAGCAACTGGCAAACAAACACCACTGGCTCATGGCCAAAAAGGGAGAGCTGCACCAGCTCTCCACTACAGGAGTAAGAGCATCTGCAGCTGCATTAGACAAGTGACCGCTGAGCGGACCCCAAATCTGAGAGAGTGGGCTGCAGTGAAGGAAAACACACTCGTTCATCCTGTGACAGAGATTACTTACTAGAAAGCACTGTGCTGGTACTAGATTCCTTGCATGTGTATTAATGGTATCATAGTTACAGTATTATTATTTGTTTTAAAAACAAAGATAATTCCCTAGATACATATCATTATTTGTGGTAAGGGCTGGATTACTACAGCTCAAGTATCACGATGACCTTGACTTACTTTCCAATGGTTCAGCAAAATGTGCCCACATATGCTCAACCCATAGAGCAGGTGTGGGAAGGGATAGAAAGAGGCAGAAGTAGGACTTAGCAAAATGCTGACATCAGTGGAGGTACGAGATGGAAGAGAATCCCTGTACTGCTCCTGTGACTTTTCATTCAAATTGTTTCCAGATGAAAAATTGGGGAAAGGAAAAGAAATGGGTGGCACCAGTCTCTCAGTAGCTTAGATTACACACTCAAGCCATTTTTAAAGGATTAACACTAGGCACACAGTCATCACCTTCCCTTGCACCCGGCCCTCACCTTTTTTTAAAGTAATCATGTAATTCCAGCCTAAGGAATGACTCCCAACAGCATGTTTTTAGCAGAAATAGAAAAGAAGAACCATAAAATTCCTATGGATCTCAAGAATTCTGAACAAAAGAGCCACCCAAACCAAATTAAAGGTCTCCTCTCCCACTGCCTCATTTCAAAAGGTACAGCAATCAACACTAGTACTGGGCATGCAGACAGGTCAGTAGGAAGTCCAGAAACAAACCCTTATATGTAGAGCCAAATGCCTTCCAACAACCAATGCTGCTGGAGAAGCAGAACATCCACATGCCAAGCGAGAAGTGGCCCTCACAGTTCTTGGTTAACACAAAGGTTAACTCAAAGCAGACCAGACCCAAAAGAGCTGAGACTATAAAACCCTTAAGCAAACAAAAGAGAACAGTCTCATGGCACTGGGTTTGACAACTGTTTCTGGGATGCATTATCAAAAGCAACCAAAGTACCAATAAACTGGATTAAACAACAACAAAGCTATCCCAGAAGGCAATCAGCAGCATGAAAAGGCAGAAGAGGAGATTTGCAAATCATATACCTGGTCAGGACTAACATGCAAAAGAACAACAGCCAGTTCCAATAACCCAGTTCAAACGTAGGCAAAGGATCCAGTGAAGACAAACAAGCACATGAAATGATCATTGGAGAAATGTGAACCAGAGCTACAGTGAGGGCTGGGCTTAGCTCAGTAGCTGAGGACCTATTGGCATTTATGAGAACTTGGGGGCTCAATACCCAGTAGCCCAGAGACGACCCACAGTGAGATTCCCCACTCACTGTTATTAGGACAGCTACTATAGATACCCCCAACAGCAAATGGAAAGTATTGGTAAAGCTGTGGAAAACTGGAGCCCCCAGCCACAGCGCACAGGAAAATAAAATGCCATAATCCTAACAAAACACAGCATAGCACAAACTTGCAAGATTAAAAATGATAAAGCCAATGACCTACACCTATGACCTATGCCTACAATCCTGGCCACTCAGGAAGCTGAACTGGGGAGACTATTGGAGCTCCCAGTTTAATACTATCCTGGACAACACAGTAAGACCTCAAATTAAAGAAAAAAATAAAAATAAAACAGCTGGGCTTGGTGGCACACACTTTTACTCCCAGAACTCAGAGGCAGAGGGGCAAGCAGATCTCTATGAGTTCAAGGCCAGCCTGGTCTATATAGCAAATTCCGGGCCAGCCAAGGCTACAGAGTAAGACCCCATCTTTAAAAAAAAAAAAAAAAAAAAAAAAAAAAAGATCCAACAATGACATTCCTGGATCTATATACAAATGAATTGGAGCCAGGGTCTGGAGAGCACATGTGCACACCTGTGTTCACAGTAGGAACTAAAAGGCAAAAGCATCAGTAGATGAATAAACAAAACGTGGAACAGACATGGGAGGCTACTCAGCCTTAAAGAAGGAAATGTTGACCCATGCTACATGGATGAACCTTAAAGGATATTATCCTAAGTAAAATAAGACAGTAATGAAAAGATAAATATATGTTCTTGAGTAATCAAATTTCTAGATATGCCATGTAGAATGGGTGCTGCCAAGGGCTGAGGCAAGGGAAATAGGGAGTTACATAACTGGTGGAGAGTCTGAGTTTTACAGGACATGAAGCTCTAAGCTCTCTGGGCATCTATGTGAGTGTGCACTGGCTGCTCAAGGGTATGCAGCAATGTGAATGCACACTGGCTGCTCATGGATGTGCAACATGAGTGAGCACTGGCTGCTTATGGGTGTGAAGCAATGTGAGTGCACACTGGCTGCTCATGGATGTGCAACAATATGAGTGAGCACTGGCTGCTCAAGGATGTGCAGCAATGTGAGTGTGCACTGGCTGCTCAAGGATGTGCAGCAATGTGAGTGTGCATTGGCTGCTCATGGATGTGCAGCAATGTGAGTGTGCATTGGCTGCTTATGAATGTGCGGCAATGTGAGTGTGCGTTGGCTGCTCATGGATGTGCAGCAATGTGAGTGTGCATTGGCTACTCAAGGATGTGCAGCAATGTGAGTGTGCATTGGCTACTCAAGGATGTGCAGCAATGTGAGTGTGCACTGGCTGGTCAAGGATGTGCAGCAATGTGAGTGTGCATTGGCTGCTTAAGGATGTGCAGCAATGTGAGTGTGCACTGGCTGGTCAAGGATGTGTGAGGGAGGCACAAAGGCTCCTGTGTTCACAGATAAGCACTTGGGAAACCAGGAATGTTAAACACACAGGACTGTTTCTTCAAAGGGAAGGATGAATAATCTGTTATCTACCAGAAAGCTGGGAGCAGACATGGTTAATAGCCTGGTGACCTTTGCACTATGTGGCTGAGACCACAATGGATTCCCCGCCCCCGCCCCGTCCCAGATCCTTATCATGAGGTTGTCAATCTATAGAACTTATCTTTATGGAAAAGGTCACATTTTCTTTATGAAGTTTCAATGTATTCACATATTAAGCTTTATTGTGCAAATGGATTGAATTAATTATCAACAGGAAAATTTTCACCAAATTGTGCTGTGCTTAAATATGCTAAAATAAACTAGTTGGGAGTAGTTTCAACTAACACCAGCTATTAAGTCATGTTGAACAGTACTACCTTCTTGCCTCCCACTCTGCTGGCTTTGGTGGTCACAGAGACCCCTGCAGGTGTACAGCAATATGAATATGCACTGGCTATTCAAGGGCACGATCAGTAAGGGTGAGCACTGGAGCCAGAAAGTTTAAAGTCAAGTTGGACAACCCAGCAAAAAAAAACTCTAGCCTCAAGAAAACAAAACAAAACCCCCCCAAAAAAACTGTTGTTGTTTGATGGGGCTAGCTAGGAATGTGCTCAGTGACAATACTTGCTTAGCATGTACAATACATTCTAGATTCAATTGCAAACAAAAATAAACAATAATAATAACAATTAAAGCATGTGATGAAGCAGGAAGGAAATTAAGTCATCCTGAGCTAGCTGAGGCTGAATTTGGTTGATTTTTCTAACAAGGAACTGAGGGTCATTGGGGTGAGCAAAGAAGATGTGATGTTTAGACCTGTCAACTTGACACAATCAAAAATCACCTGGGAAGAAAGTCTAATTGACGGATAATCTCATATTGGGTTGGCCAGTGGCTCTGTCAGGGACTATTTTAATTTAGTTAATCAATATGAGAAGAGCTAACCCATGGTGGTAGCTCCATTTCCTAGGCAAAGGGTCCTGAACTGTCTGACACTGGGGAAATGGAGCTAAGCACATTTGATAAGCAAGTGTACATGCATGCATTCATTTCTTCCTCTCTGCTCATGACTGTGGATGTGATGTGACTAGCTGACTGAGGTTCCAGCCTTGACCTCTCCGCTATGTTGGACTATATATCACCTGAAAGTATAAACTGAAATAAACCCCTTTCTCCCTCCAGTTGTTGTTTTGTTTTGTTTTTGGTCAGAGTATTTTATCATGGTAACAGAAATGAAACTAGAACAGAAGGCCAGATAGCTTACCAGAACAACATCAGATGCGAGAAGGACGTTCAAATGCACAAGACTAAACAAAGACAGTTAACAACAGTAGTACCATCTGAACACAGAACAGCAGCTTCAAGTTACAGGCAGTCACTCTGGACTTCACATGCCCGAAGACCACAGAACTGTATTCTTCACTTAGGGCTGCTGACATCTTCTGCAACTCATCTAATCAAAACGCTCACTTCCCTGGGATTTTAAAAGTTCTAAGAACTGGATCTGAGCCAGAAATTCACAAGCCAACCTCACAAAGAGTGAAATGGGCTGTCATATATATGCACGTATGCTATATACTATATTATTAACATGCCTCAAATAAAGCTGGTTTGTCTCATTCCAAACTCACCTCATGTTGATATGGAAGGAATTATTCTTGTTGACTTCAAAGCCTCCAGACCAAATGCAATTGGGAACGTCCATCAGCCTGACACACAACAGCTGATCGTAGTCATTGCGCGGCCAGTGGAACACCACACTGGAACCAGGCAAGGTGGAAATGTAGCCATTAGGGTTGGCTGTTCCCTAAAATACACAGATCACGGGCTTTAGTCACGTCACTCAATACCTGACCAAGTCATATACAATTCTTGCTGGGTCCCTACTCTGAGCCCTATCCTACACAGGAACTGTTAGGTCACTCACAACATAAAACCCACAGTCTTGAGGAGAAGTGAGTCTTGACATTAAACGTCCCATTAAAAAACAAGCTCTGGCCATTCTTCAAAGCAAACTGCTTACCTGTCCCCGAGCAAATTCCCTTTGTGCAAATGCAAGCTTGTGAGATGATTTATTATCTAACAGGTAACGGGGGGCAAAGATGACCATACAAGTGTCAATATAGCGACCTCGGCCTTTCTTGACATCAATACCTACAAATGACAAGAACCATTTCATTGATTAATCATGACAGAAAATTCTAGGTCTAACAGAAATAAGTAGCCTTCATAATTCCTTAGTTCTTGTAAGCAACACGCATGTCACCTGGAAAGTGTACGAAGCCTTTCAAGAATGGAATGGAAACATCAGTTGTTCACAATATATTATTCCTTATACCCATTTAGTCTTTAGGAAGTCCTGGGGGGTGGGTGGCAAGATGTCTTAGTAGGTAAAGGCACTTACCACCAAGTCTGACAACCTGATTTTGATCCCTAGAACCCACATTGCTCAGTCCTACAAGTTGTCCTCTGACCTCTACACATGTACCATGGCATACATGCAAGCATGCACAAAATAAGTAAGTAAAGGTTAAAAAGTCTCAGGGGCAGTGCCAATGTCCCTTTAATTCCTAGTCTCTTTACCATGTATACACCACTATAATAACAGCTAAGACACACGGGTGTTTTGGTCACACATAGCTTAGCTGTCTATTCATGAAACTAACCGCTAAAATGAGACTTACACTTGGGACACAAACTTCCCCCTGAGAACCTGCCTTTGTTAAAGGTTAAATGGAAACCTTAGACTACTTAGTTGGATTCTATGCCAACCTGAACCCAATTGAGCGCTCTCTAGCTAGAACCTTCTCCAGCAATTTTAGTCTACTGTCCAATAATCCAACTCATACACGATGCTAGGATTTATTTATTCATTAAAAAATAGGCCTTCCCTATTTATTACAAACCAGAAACACACACACACACACACACACACACACACACACACACACACACACACACACACATCACTCTGTGAGAAAGAAATCTCAAAATAATAAGTTTCACATAAAGACAAATGAAGTCACACTGAGTTACCTGGTAAAATCTGATGACAATTTTAAAAAATACAATACTCAGTGGGATGACTCACTCATTTGCTATGACAATAAATAAGTAAGTCCAAAGCTCTGTGCTGAGTTCTGGCTATACAATAATTAAATACTTACACCCAAAGTAATAAAAATAACAATCCTGATACTTATTGACTCCTTCATGCATGTTAGGCCCTTTACACTTAATTCTCATCATCACCCCTCTGGAATAAGGGTACTAATCACTTCCACTGCATAGCTGAGGGAGCTAAGGCATGGGAAATGGAGTCACCTGCTCTAGCTCATGCAGCTGTAGACAAGGCTAGGGGTTCAGCCCAGGCACCTCGCAAGAGCCAGGACCCTGCGCAGTTACAAGTACCACAACCTACTGACTCTTTAACGTGCTTCAACTGGCTCGAGAAGTCAGCTGATTTCAAAAGACTGACACTCTCTAGAGACTGTCTCTGGGAACTCTTACCTGAGAAGTACACATGGCTCTAGGGTGATGGAAAACCCCTCCACACTTTTCTTCTGAGACAAGAAGAAAAGTTTTACTTGCCAGAAATCAACAGGGTCAGAGTCAGCAGATCTTAGTTAATATGAAGTCCACTTCAAAAGCCGTGCTTAATTTGGAAGCACAAAGAGTCACCTAGACCAGCACAGACATCCTATTTTTAGAGAAGGTGAGCTTTATGTTTCCCTTCTATCCTAGTTTATCCTGGCAGACCCTCAATATTCGAGCTGAGATAAAAATACACAGAATCCATCTTTTTCGAGGTGCATGTCCCTGGCTTTTCTGTTGGGGACTGTGCTGTAAACATTCCCAAGAGGAAGCTGGTTGTATGCACCAGGGCAGTTCACATATTGACAACACATACACAAATGTTACAAACCCAAGGACTTTTAGGATCCTGTCTTGGCCCATCCCTTTTGCCCCTTCACTCAGAAGAAGGACAGCACTCAGAAGACAGGCCAATGGGAACACTTTCCTAGCACACACATGTACAGATACTGCAAGGTTACACATGCATTTACAATTTACACCTGCATACACAGCTACACATGCATGCACATTTACACATGTGCTCACTGCTCCTCTTGCTTGCCTGCCTCAACTCTGTGGCTTTCAGCAAGAGCTGTGTTAAAAGGAGTAACTTCCATTCCTTTCCCTTCCCAAATCAAGCTTCCAGCCAACCTGGGTAGCTTGTTTTGGAAAACAAATTAAGGGCAAGACAGGCCAGCAGAAAGCCACGCCAATTCAAGGGGTGGAGCAGACAAATGTAAGTAGAATACTCTTTTCAGCTCAAATAAAGCTGGTTTCTTTTTCAAATCTTTATGTCCACTATAAAAAAGAGCTTGAATGGGAGCATGAATACAAATCCAGGTTAAATAATCTGAAAAGGAAACTACACTTGGATAATTCTGCTCTTCAGAAATCTCAAATAGGGCGGCCAAGATGACTCAGCAGCTATAGATAACTTGCCTCCAAGATAACCTCAGTTCAATTCCCAGGATCCACATGATGGAAGGAAAGAACCAACTCTTGCAAGCTGTATTCTACATGAACATGCACATGCTCATACACAAAGCATACAAACAATAATTAAATGATTTTTACAAAAAGAACTCAAGATTAAACTACCCCACTACTCTGTAGGATTCAGGGTAAACCATACTATCATGGTTCTCCCTCCTACAACGTGACTGTCTAGACCAACACTGCACAACACTCTAGAGAATCCTACGATCTTCTCAGTCCCCTTGGGCACTACATGCACATGGTACACATCCTGACAGGCAGGTGAAACACCCATACAAAGAAAATAAAATAAATCTTAAAAAGAATTTGAATAAAATGAAAAATTGATGGCTCCCTTAGTTACACAACTGCTGTGGGATGGTCTGTATGTCAAGTGTGTTGCTGATTGGTCAATAAATCACTGATTGGCCAGTGGCCAGGCAGGAAGTATAGGCGGGAAAAGGAGAGAATAAAGCTGGGAAGTGGAAGGCTGAGTCAGAGACACTGCCAGCCGCCACGATGACAAACAGCCTGTGAAGATGCAGGTAAGCCACGAGCCACGTGGCAAGGTATAGATTTATGGAAATGGATTAATTTAAGCTGTAAGAACAGTTAGCATGAAGCCTGCCACGGCCATACAGTTTGTAAGCAATATAAGTCTCTGTGTTTACTTGGTTGGGTCTGAGCGGCTGTGGGACTGGCAGGTGAGAGAGATTTGTCCTGACTGTGGGCCAGGCAGGAAAACTCTAGCTACACACAACCATCCTCAGAAGCGTGCACTCAGGTGCTCAGTGGCTGCTTATGGCTTGGGCTACTGTGCTGGGCGATGTGCATGAGAAAACTTCCAGCATTACAGAAAGTTCTACAGGACCCAGGACCAAGCAGTTTTAGGTTAAACATGGCTGTAAAGTCCCTGGAAATGATTTACTACAAGGACACAATGCTAACACATAAAACATGAGGAATACTTAGTCCAACTGACCCTGTGCCTTCAGGAAATGCTCCACATGTCCTCAGGTGGCACTGAGAGACATGGGTATAGAACCCTCCCTGACATACCCAGGAAGACAAGTTGGGGACTTGATACCCCCAGGTACATTTTACTGTATTTCCTGCCTCAAATTCACACACCACTGTCCTCCTGCCTCTGACCCAAGCCTCCCATCTGCATCTGGACTGTCACTCAAGCTCTCCACTTCAGATGAACTCTTCTTACCTGCTCATGGTTTCTAAGTTTGAATGAATGTGTGGGAACACTTGGAGGATGAAAGTGCTCTAAGTGTGTCTATTATTCCCCTGAAAAAAAGGGGTTTGTCAGAGAACGTATCTACGTAGATACAATCTAGCATTCAGAGAAGGATATATGACCACCACCAAATCAGAAAACCTGCTCTTGTTGCCATGCCAACATGCATGGCTGGTTTATTCATGCAGGCCTAAGGTCTTTGGCCAAGGGTCCCAATCTGCCCGCCCTCAGCCCCAAACATGACCCACCAATGTTGTAGATGAGCCCTGGGCGGTTTCCTTGCTGGATGACTTTCAAAGCTCGAACACCACTACCACCATCCAGGGAGAAGCCCTGACACCAGCCTGGCATGCCTTCTGGATGAATCCCTCTTCCAATTCTCATGGTGCAGCTGTGGTGGGAGAAGGGCAAACATATACACATCCATCCACAACAGATTGCAAATAAGGAAACACTGTGGCTGCCACCTGCTTAGGTCTCTCACACTGACTCTCAACCTTACCTCCTGTTTACCCCAAACACAGCAAGACAGTTAACCCCAGAGGTAGCCACAGCACAGCAGTGGGTGAATGACTGAGATCTGCAGCTAATCACTTTGGTAGAAAACCCTAGAATTCTCCATAAGCTTATCACATGCCATAATCTCTACCATTTCCTTAAAATCCAAAGCTGCTTTTTTTTTTGTTGTTGTTGTTTTGAGACAGGGTTTCTCTGTGTAGCTTTGCGCCTTTCCTGGAACTCACTTGGTAGCCCAGGCTGGCCTCGAACTCACAGAGATCCATCTGTCTCTGCCTCCCGAGTGCTGGGATTAAAGGTATGCGCCACCGCCGCCCGGCGTTAAAACCCAAAGATTTAAGAAAACCCCCTGAGAAAATACTGTAAAGCGAGGCAGCTGGTGGGGTATCTTTCTAAGAACCAGTATGATCACAATGGTAAGAGCACTGATTAGGTGGCTGGAGTCTCATCATAGAACCTGGAAAAAGACTCCAGAATGTGTGTTCCAGCTCTGCCACTAACACTCAATATGGCCTTGGGCAGGTACCTCTGCCTCTGTGCCTCAGTTTCCTCATCTTAAGATTTAATAGTTTTTCCTGCCCTCCCTAAACCACTGGAGGTTAAGGAGAATGCAATGAGATGGTCTACATGAAACCCTTTGAGAAGTGTGACTTCCACAGGTAAACCAAACTGTGACAAATGCCAAGTCTTAGAGCTCAGACTGCCACGAGAGAGAGAGAGAGAGAGAGAGAGAGAGAGAGAGAGAGAGAGAGAGAGAGACTGAGACGACTGGATATATCACATGTCTGAAATTTGAGTGTTGCATTCAAAGAACCATCTAGGGCTTATTTTATCAAATAAATAAGAGTTTCATAGTTGCATTTTGCCTGGCTATGTCTCCTCTGACAGCCTGAGCTCTGACTAACTGTAACCTTACACTAGACTCAGGCTGGCCATGACAGCCTATCTCCTCCCTAATGTCACTCACTGCTCTCCAGGTCTCAAAGCTGCCATGATAAGCACATCATGTGCACTGAAGTGCACCGGGGTCACCTCACAGTGTCCACTAAAGTGCATTGGGACTGCCACACAATATCCACTGCACTGCACTGGGACCACCTCACAGTGTCCACTGCACTGCACTGGGACCACCTTACAGTGTCCACTGGAGTGCACTGGGACCACCTCACAGTGTCCACTGCACTGAACTGGAACCGCCTCAGTGTCCACTGGAGTGTACTGGAACTGCCTCACAGTGTCCACTGCACTGAACTGGAACCGCCTCAGTGTCCACTGGAGTGTACTGGAACTGCCTCACAGTGTCCACTTCACTGAACTGGAACCACCTCACAGTGTCCACTGGAGTGTACTGGAACCGCCTCACAGTGTCCACTGAAGTGCACTGGGACTGCCTCACAGTGTCTACTACACTGAACAGGGGCCGCCTCACAGTGTCCACTGGAGTGCACTGGGACTGCCTCACAGTGTCCACTACACTGAACAGGGGCCGCCTCACAGTGTCCACTGGAGTGTACTGGAACCACCTCACAGTGTCCACTGGAGTGTACTGGAACCGCCTCACAGTGTCCACTGAAGTATACTGGAACCACCTCACAGTGTCCACTGGAGTGCACTGGGACCGCCTCACAGTGTCCACTGGAGTGCACTGGGACTGCCTCACAGTGTCCACTGGAGTGCACTGGAACCACCTCACAGTGTCCACTGGAGTGTACTGGAACCGCCTCACAGTGTCCACTGAAGTGCACTGGAACCGCCTCACAGTGTCCACTGAAGTGCACTGGGACTGCCTCACAGTGTCCACTGCACTGAACTGGGGCCGCCTCACAGTGTCCACTGGAGTGTACTGGGACCACCTCACAGTGTCCACTGGAGTGCACTGGGACTGCCTCACAGTGTCCACTGCACTGAACTGGAACCACCTCACAGTGTCCACTGGAGTGTACTGGGGTCACCTCACAGTGTCCACTGGAGTGTACTGGGACCGTCTCACAGTGTCCACAGCACTGAACTGGGGCCACCTCACAGTGTTCACTGGAATGCACTGAGACAGCCTTTCTGTGAGGTTTCAGCAGCGCCCTACAGAAGGTGGTAAGAAATACAAGACATACCAATTTATCTTTAGATTGGGGCTGTAAACTCCTGAGGAAAACTGAATGCAAAAACCAACAAAAGTGGATTAATGTCCCTACATGCCTTAAAAGACACCTCACTTAACCTCACAACTGCTCCTCCACCCCCACTTCCATGAATTTGAAGATGGTATAACATCACATTTGGGATTTCAAAACCTCCCACAAACAATCTCAGCAGGATTCACGGGCTGAAGATTTCACCAAGGACAACCTATCTCCTCCCTAATGCCACTCACTCCTCTCCAGGTCTCAAAGCTGCTAGCAGAAGGGAGATGGCAGTAAAGAGAAGGGGGTGCCCACTTTCTCTTCCTTGGCACAGTTACAAATAAGACTCCTACTTCAATAAAATAAAATTACCTTTCATTGCAAACTCACAAATGGTTTATTCTCCATATCAAATAACATATAACTCGGGTTAAAAAAAAGAATGCCATTAAGACAGGGCTCCACTGTTGCCAAGTCAGGCCTGCGGCCTGCAGGACAGTCCTGCTTACACTGACACAGGTAGAGTCAAGCCTTGCTGATTCCCCCCAGCTAGCTCACTGGCCCGCCCACCCACCCACACTCACAGGTTTGGCTGCTCTTTGTCCGCATAGCAGAACAGGAGAGGGCTCAGGCTCCGGGCCAACTCATGCTCCTCGAACTGGCCTGCAGCATCTGTCTTTGCATTGTCCTGTCTGAAGATCAGTGGTAACCCTTTAGGAAGGAGGGAAAAGTTTATAACGTTCCCACCCAGTCTCCCCATGAAACATGCAAACAGCAAAAGGGAGAAAGCACCTCGGGGAAAGCAAAGGGAGGGAGTTTGTCAGGGCGCAGCCCATTGTCTACAGGAACCTAAATGGGCAGCTTGACTCTGGTGAGACAGTAGGGACGACTGGGCAGCAGAGCAGACTTCTGAAGTAATGTCTGTCTGCACTGGCTCCAGTTGGTCAGCTGAGCAAAGACATTCAAATGCCCATGTCAAAGGTCTACCTGGATGCTCTCCGGGTATACCTGTTTTGTTGATTAGCCAATATGGTGCGGAAATGAAGATCTTTAAGGATCCTTCTGCACGACAGGCAATGCGGATGGTGAGGTTCAGCTGCCGCCGGTTGACATCATAGAGTCTCATTCTGACCATGTAGTTCTGGGTCCCAGGTGGGATGAGCAATTCTTTACAGAGTGGAAAGTTCTCCAGTGACACCCCTAAAGGAACAAAGCATTGATTTTTCTGGACCTGCACTTGAGTTTGTCAAAAACAGCCTACAACAAAACTAAACTGGAGTCCTTTTAGAGAGATCCCTGAGGATGTCCGTGGTAGAAAGCTCAAGGCTACTTTCATCTTGTTGGATGGGAACAAATATGAAGCAACCAGAGCCCAAGAGATCCATTAAGAAGTCTGTGTTGTAGCATATTCTTTTAACTAGGCAAAGATGTGTTACATTTGTTTATGCTGCAGAATATCTCTAACTGTATAAAGGTGTGTGATTTTTGTTTATGCTCTGTTTGTTTAATTATGTAAAGATGTGTTTCACCTTGCCTGCCTAAGGCACCTGATTGGTCTAATAAAAAGCTGAACAGCCAATAGCTAGGCAGGAGAAAGGATTGGCAGGGCTGGTGGGCAGAGAGAATAAATAGGAGGAGAATCTAGGCTCAAAAGAGAAGAGAAGGAGAGAAAGAGAGACATGCCCAGGAAAAAAGTCAGGCAGATACCAGCCAGACGTAGAGAATCAATGAAAGTAGGATATACAGAAACCAAAAGGTAGATAAAGAGAAAAAGGTTAATTTTTTTTTAAAGATTTATTTATTTACTATAGTATACCGCATGTCAGATCTCATTAGAGATGGTTGTGAGCCACCATGTGGTTGCTGGGAATTGAACTCAGGACCTCTGGAAGAGCAGCCAGTGCTCTTAACCGCTGAGCCATCTCTCCAGCCCAAAAAAGGTTAATTTAAGTTAAAAGAGCTAGTCAGAAATGAGCTAAGTTAGGCTGAGCATTCAAACTAATAATAAGTCTCTGTGTCATAATTTGGGAGCTGGTTGGTGACCCAAAAGAAAAGCCTAGAACAGATTTGAACAGCAAGATGAACATGTGTGGTTTTCTTTGTTTTGTTGTTTTTTGTTTTTAATGACAGAGTTTCTCTGTGTGTCCCTGGCTGTCCTGGAACTCACTCTGTAGACTAGGCTGGCCTCAGACTCAGAGAAATCCTCCTACCTCTGCCTCCCAAGTGCTGGGACTAAAGGCGTGTACCACCACCGCCCAAAGTTTACTATTCAAATCCTAGAGTTCCTTGAAGGCCCCAGTAAAGCTATGGTTAGTGACATCCACTTGGTATTTGAAGTGCAGTTATTCTCTACCCTGACCCTTACAAAGGAAAGTTACTTGGTACAATAAGCATTGCAACTTCTATTTCTGCATCAATAAAATGGGCCAAACAAGTGCTACTGTAAGGATTACATGAGGGCATAGATAGAGTCTGCCTTCTTCCTGAAGGGATGAGTGCACACAAACACTTGCCTCTCCCCATTCTACAGCTGGGAACATGCACAGTTTGAAATGATGGAATCACTCCCTATACCCGCACACAAGAAAAAGGGCTCTGTTGACTGCTGCCTGGTTGAGTCCTTGGCTCTGAGTTGGTTCAATGAGATATCACATGCAACTTGATTTCTCCAAGGGGCTTAGAACGCTCACAAAATACTCCCTGGTATTTTTCACAGCATTACTACAAATAATTTTAGGGCAGCCTTACCCAGTTCAATATTCTGAGATGTATCAGCCGTGGGGAGAGCTGCCTCTTTGCCAGGTTTAAGGGTCCCATTAATTGGCATTCCTTTCACATAGAAGTCAAGTTCACAAGGCAGCAAGTTGCAGATGACCACTGTTGGTAGGAGATATATGGTATGCCCAGGCTGTCTGAAAATCTGTTTTGCACTATCAGAAAATATGTTTGAGGGCATGTAATCTGGATAATTCTCTTTCTTTATGGCCACACAAAACCTGTGAAGACAAAACAGTATGAAAAACATCAGACTGAATTAAGAACTGGAATTTGTTTCCCCTTAGCTGAATGACAGTTCGGGTCAGCCAGATAGCTGTGTAACCCTTGATAAAAATATATGTACTGAGATGTGGCATACAGTAAAATGTATAGGTTTACTGGCATTTAATGGGTTTGGGCCATTATGTGCTCCTGTGTAACCATCACTCCATACAAGTTAAAGACTATTTTACCCTCAAAGGGCCTTCACTAATTTTCCAAACAGTTTGTTCTCCCGGCCATTCAAGAAGCCCTTGTCTTGAACTCCATACAAATGGGGTCACACAGTACACACTACTCCGTGCTGGTCTTTTTCTTGCTAACAGAATTTATGCATGGTGTTGCACACTTGGTATTTTAGTTCCACTCCACTGCTGTGATAACACACTCTGACCAAAAGCACTTTACAGACGAAAAGAGCTGGCTCACTCTTCGGCTCATGTACAGCCCGGGACTGCTCACCTGCCTAGGGATGGTGCCACCCACAGCAGTGAATAATGAAGACAATCCCCCACAGACTTGCCCACAAGCCTATCTAATCTAGGTGATTCCTTAATTGAAGCTTGCCACTAAGATGACTCCAAGTTGTAGCAAGCTAACAATTAAGGAAGAGAGATGAAATTTAAAAAAACAAAACACTAAGGATGTTTAAAAAAGAAATCATAGAGAATCATACTTTTGTTAAAATTGCAGTGTGCGTGTGTGTGTGTGTGTGTGTGTGTGTGTGTGTGTGTGTGTGTAGGCTTTGGTTTTGGGTAAGACAGGGTCTCATGTAGCCCAAGCCAGCCCCAAGCTCACAATAAATCTGAGGATGACCTCAAACTCTTGATCCTTTTCCCTCCATGTCCCGACTTCTAGGATTACAGATGTGTGTTTCTGTGCCTGGCTTTTACTAGCTTTCATTCTTTTATTAGCTTCTCAAGGCTAAATGGGTAGTTTTACCTGTTTTTACTTTCTCACAGAACATTAAAAACTGTAGCTTTCCCATAGGAACTGCTTTTGCAGGATGCCCCATTTTTGACATGTCTTTATTATTACTGTTTTTATTGTTGTTGTTCAATTTAAAGTATTTTCTAATTTCCCTTGTAATTTCTCCTTTGACCCAAAGGTTATTTAGAAGTATATTTATTGTTTGATTCTCAAATACTTGAGGGTTGCCTAGGCATCTTATTGCTGTTGACCTGATTCAATTCTATTATAAACAGGATATGTATGCTGTATGATTTCAATTTTTAAATATTTATTGATCTTAATTCTATGGCCCAAGAGATGGCCTCTCTTAAAGAATGTTCCACACAAACTTGAAAATAACATACAATCAGGAATTACTGGGCAAGGCATTCTCTGTGCATATGCCAACTAAAACAAGCTGGTTGGCAGTGTGGCTAAAATCTTTGATCTCTTCATTATTTTGTCAACTGTGATTCCATGTGTATTCATCTATTTCTCTTTTTAGTCTCCCTATAACCGGCACATTTAGGACAAGGGTGTACTAGAAGTCTCCATACTATGCTTGTACTTATTTTGTATGTTTAAACTAAATGAATGCCCATTTTCACTGTATGGAAAGTAGAGCAAGTGGGCTCTCGTCTGGATGGGATTTAAGGTCTCCGAAAGCCTGAAGGCAGCAATGCAGTGTCTCTCCCCAGGAAGATGCCCTCACAGGTTACAGAGGGAAACACAGGTTTAAGTGGTGAGGTGATTGTGTCAACATGCTCAAGAAAGTCAGCACCGGGAGTGAATCTTTACTTTAAAATTATTCCTTAGGGAAAACCCCGGGCCAGGATTTGGCTTCCTGATTTAGATACAGGAACTTGGTGATTTTTTTTTTTTTTACCCTCACAAGTCACACACACAGAAAATATTTCTTTTAATTAAAATGGTTCAATGATTCTGTACTTGCCAGAGTTAAAGAATCCCACAAATGTTCATCTACAAACACTACAAGTAAAAACCCACAGAAGATAACATTACAGGTTTGCAGGTTTAAATATCCTTGTCAACTGATATCATATGTTGTATATTTTATGCACTAAGTTAAAAGACTTGGAATTAAAAATAATCTTACTATCTACAATATAGCAATAAAAGATAAATTTGTCTTTCCTCCTCTGTTTTAATAATGTGCTGACACAATAAATTGTAGAAAGCAATTCAGCAAACTGCCGAGGTCCTCACCAGTCACTTATTTGGGTTCCCAGGAGCCTCTAGTTCTAGAGGGGATCAGAGAAGAGCCACAGTGGAAAGGGCTTGAGCAAGTGTTCTTATACACTTACATGACGAAAGATTCCAGGGTGTTGATAAAATATTGGTGTCTAAAGATGGAACTTGTGTGTGAGGCTGGAGAAATGATTGATCAGTTAAGAGTGCTTACTGCTCCCAGTGGTGGTGGCGGCTGCTACCTAACGCCCTTAATCCCAGCACTCAGGAGATCTCTGTGAGTTTGAGCCCAGCCTGGTCAACAGAGTGGAACTTGGTGATTTTTGTTTTGTTCTTTCTTCCCTATGTGTACTCTCTCTGTACAGATGCACACATACTGTACCCTGAGCTGATATAGCCTTCGTTGGTTGTTCCTCCCACAAACTTTAACTCCAGAACTTACGGAATGAGAACTCAGGGTTTTAAACAAAAACAAAGGACTTGGTAAGGGTCTGCAGAGCCCATGAAGGGAAAAAGCCAACACCCAGGCACCTATCCCAGCAGCATACACACCTGAAGAACCGACTTTTCTCCGTGTCCATAGAATGGCACTCCCGTTTGCTGCTGCTGACCTCTGCAGTCTTTACTACATTGGTCCAGTGAATGGGAGCCTTACAGAAAAACACACCCATTCCTTTGGGTCGGGCCTGCAGCCGCCAAGAAGTGAGGTGTAGAGGCACAGCGAACGAGTCCCCTGGCATGATGGCAGGAAGCACCACTGGCTCTGTCACAGAAATAAGGGTTTTAGCACTTGCAGGAGACGGTCCCCACCTCAAGACTCATTATCTCAGGACAGAGGCAAGACACACTATGTATACCAACTACATCGGGACAGACAGTCACAATAACAGTAGACAATACTTAGTTCTACACCATCTGAACGTACTGTCAGGAGCTGAGGGACTGTCCAATCGTAGTTCCATTGGTATCTCCAGTCTGTTCTTTACAATGAGGGCCGACCGGACAGTGATTACTTTCCGAGCACTGCCTTCCATTGTGACAGCAAATACCACCCTCACAGGTGGGAGCGAAGAGAACTGTAAAAGAGAGAAAGAAAATAACTGTGCATCTGGAAAAACACACAGTATGTGAGCTCCAGACCATGAGAAGTCTGGAGCACTGCTATCACCAAAGCTTTTCAGTGAATTATTATCCACCCCAAACCAATTGTCAACTCTAAAGTAAACAAGCAGGCCATAAGTAGTGCTAAACATGAATATTGCCATAAAAGAGCCAGGACTGCTGGGCATGGTGGCATACGCCTTTAATCCCACAACTCAGGAGGCAGAGGCAGGCAGATCTCTGTGAGTTCGAGGCCAGCATGGAATCTACGTAGTGAGTTTCAGAATAGCCAGAGCTCTGTCTTGAGATCTTGTCTCAAAACAACCACCACCCACCCATTAAAAAAAAAAAAAAAAAAGAACCAGAGAGATACCTCAGTAGGTTCAATTCCCAGCACCCACATGGCAGCTCACAACCATCTATAACTCCAGTTCTAGGGGACCTGCCCTCTTCTGGCCTCCTCAGGGACAAGATATTTACACGGCACACTTACATACATGCAAGCAAACATACACATAAAATATTTAATAAAGAAAATCAATAAATCTTTTCTTTAAAGAGCCAACTCTAAAAATGTCTATAAAATAATCTACTCAGATAGGACACCACAAAGTATGTCCCCAAAGAAACCACCAGAGCTGGAGGTATGGCTCAGCAGTGGGGTGTTGAGTAGCATGCAGGAGACCCTGACTTCAATTCTTAGTTCTACAGAGCAAGGAAGGGAGGGTTATGCTTAGGACTCCAGATAAATTATAAAGAACTTCAACTAAGATGGTGGTAACAACCTATTCAACTTTCCAAATTTCCTGTGAATTGGTAAAAACAAAAATACACCAAAAGCCCTCATAAAGAAACTGTAGACAAGACTTGTTTTCAACTTTCCTGAGGAAATAAAGAACAGTCATCTGAAGCAGCTCAAATTGGAAACATTGAGGGAGGACCTTGCAAGGCATTAACCGGTTTCCCTCATGTGGCGTCTTCCTTCCAAATTAAGGCTCAGAAAGCATTCCCTGAATACTAACAAGGGGCTGGGTCCTGCCCAGACACACACAGGAAAACAGAAAGATGCCTGCAGAGGCTTCGACCTGTCTTGGAAAGCACATTATGCAGGAAAGCCTTTTCTGTTTGGGGGCCATTCCTTAGGAGTACATGACTTCTTTTTCTCTCAGTGTGACTCAACTTACCCTCATGCTGACCAAAAACTAATATGTGCACTCAAGAACTTCAAAAATAAACTTCTTTCTTCATCATAACCGTCCAGATTCTGCTCCATAATCATAATTTGGTTTCAATTGTTTTGCTTTTCATGTAGCCCAGGTTGACTTTTAATATGCACTTGAGGATGGTCTTGAGCTCCTGACCCCCTGACTCTACCTCCCAAGTGCTGAGATTTTTACAGGCATGTACAACCTTTATAAACAGAACACCAGGTTTAGACACTTGATATAACAGAGGAAAATGGTTCATCATTGCCGTTGGGTTACAGATGCTGTGTTAAGTTCCTGTATGTTCGCTTACACCTGACAGTCTTTGTACAACTACCATACAGAAATATTTATTTAAGAATGAATTCCACAGGGCCAGGCAGTGGTGGCACACGCCTTTAATCCCAGCACTCGGGAGGCAGAGTCAGGGGGATCTCTGTGAGTTCAAGACCAGACTGGTCTATAGAGCGAGCTCCAGGACAGCTAGGGCTGTTACACAGAGAAACCCTGTCTTGAACCCACCCCCCCCAAAAAAAAAAATTCCACGTGAGATACACAGCCAAGTGCTTCATTCTACCAACTTTATTGCTATTAAAGCAAACTGTGTGAAAATCACTCTAGTAAGCAATAAAATAAAGCACTTAGCTTCCAAACTAGAGCGCTAGAAAGTCCAAGTCAGAAATCAAACCATCTTTTCTGGAGTATTATTGGATTTTGTTTTGTTTTGACTGTTATTTTTATTTATGTGGATGTGTGTATCTCAGTATGAGTGATGCCATCCATGCATGTGCAGGTGTCCCTGGAGGCCAGAAGAGGGAGCTGGATCCCTTGAGGCTGGAGCTACAGGCAGTGTAGCTGTGAGCTACCTGATGTGCTGGGGATTGAACTTAGACTCTCTGAGCCACCTCTCTAGCCCCTTCTCTGCAGTGTTTTTAAGGAGCACGTTCTAGTCACCATCAAATCTCAAGCTTCCACTGGCCCAGCCCCCAAGGACCACACCCCAGAGCTTCCAGACCCGCCTGAAACTTCAGTGCCTGGGATCCTGGGGCACAAGAAATTGAAAAGAAAAGCCTGGACCATGTCATTCATGTCACTTTGCAATGACATTTCTGCACCAGTAAGGAGGTAATCTAACTTCTTGTATTTTCCTTGCATGGCCTTTGGACCCAGCATAGGAAATCCACAACTGAACCAGGAAAAATGGTTAATTCAGGTGAGAGAGAAAAGGAAGCCTTGAAGGCACCATATTCCTCAGCTATGTGCACTAATTTAGGGGAACCACTAGTAGGAAAGGGTAGGATAAATGCCAGTCACACACAGGCCACAGAGCCAGCCACACACAGCTATGGACAATGTCAGTGTGGTGCACACACTCAGTAAGCACAATGATAGCAACAGAAAGATCATACTCACATAAACCTGGGGATGGATGATATTTGTTCTGCTGCTTGGGCTGCCAATCTAAGAGAGAGTCACAGAGTCAGAGCGTCAGCACAGACCCACAATAAATTCAGTGACGATCTAACTGCCTTGAGAGGTGTTTGAAACTACTTTCAGGTACAGTATGTCTAAAGACAACATACTATGTCATGAGCAGTAGGGAAAAAACAAAATTCAGTCTACAATCATTTAACGGGGTGGAGGTTTCTCCAGGACCCATCAATGCAAAATAGAAAGGTATGCATGGGAAGAGTTGGTCCGTTCACTGCCTGGCATAAATTTAGGCAGAAAAATAATCTGGGGAGAAATGGGGGGAATTGTTTTCTCCCACTAAAGATGGGTGGGGTACCAGAGAGAGAGAGAAAGAGAGAGAGAGAGAGAGAGAGAGAGAGAGAGAGACCCTGAAAATAAACACCTGTGGGACAGTGTTCTCCAAAAGTATCTCTCATGAGGAAAGCTCCAGTGTCTCTGCAGTTTCTATTTCATCACTGGTGCCCATAAACAGGTCACCTGACCAAGAGAACGTGAATATTGCACAAGAGTACTTAAGGAACCTGTATCACCTGGACACTGCCTTTGCCTACACTAGCAGCCAGGGAAGCTGCCTGCATCCTTCCCCACTGCCCTGCAGACCCAGGACCACAGGCCAGGGCAAAACTAGAGAGAAGGTATGTGAGCTCATGTGTGATCAGATAAAAAGCAGCAATGGTCACCTCTGTACCTCTGTGCTACACAGGATTTGGGGACACAGAGCTAAAAGAACCACAGAAAAGCACTATAATATGAAAATGTATATAAATTATAAAGCTTTATAATACATCAAAAATAGTCAAGATAGTTGGCCCTCTATTTACACAGGTCTCACACCCTCAGACTCATCCAAGCCCAGATCATATGCTTGTGGTCAGGCTTACAATTGTAACCCTGTACTGAGCATGCACAAACTCTTCCCTTGTCTCTATCCCCAAAACAATACAGCATTAGCAACCATTTCCACAGCAATCTTGCTGCTAGGTACCCTAGAAAGTCTAGAGATAATTTCCAGTTCACAACCTGTGTG
This sequence comes from Peromyscus californicus insignis, assembly GCF_007827085.1. Lineage (NCBI taxonomy): Eukaryota > Metazoa > Chordata > Mammalia > Rodentia > Cricetidae > Peromyscus > Peromyscus californicus. The sequence goes on from NW_026294573.1 coordinate 7,912,445, forward strand.
CTAACACTATGACATTTAACACAAGGGACTTAAGCACCTAAGATTTGGGTATGGGAGGACAGGCGATGTCATGAAACCTATCCCCCAGAGACACTGAGGGATGACTGTATGCAAGTTTCCCCGACTGTAAGCAGCCAAGAAAGATCTCTGCCTATATGAGACAGCATGTTGCTGCCCAATTCCCACCTTTTTTTCTACTGATGTCAACCATTGCCTGGCTTATCTGCATGTTGATTACCAACCCCTATGTCTGAGCCAATAACCAGATGTCTTCTTCTTAGAAATATGGGAGTAAAGTACTTCCCTGGAGCAAGGCTATTGCAAGCTTCACTGTGTGACAGTGTGGCCTGGCAGGGTGTGGCATGACACCTCGCAGCAGCTACTCACCGTAGAGGAAGAGGAATTTTTGTCTGGTGCTGCATACCGGAAGAAGGTCCCAACCTTGTCCACAGACACTGGGCTCACTTGCTCCCAGCCATTCACTCGAACTTGCAGCTGATGGATGCGCAGGTCATGGGTATGTCTGTCAATCAGAACAGAAAGGGTCCAGTCTCAAAAAGGAAGGAAATCAGGAACAGAGACTCCAATCCAATTTATTGTATAATCATGTAAAAGTCAGCTTCTTAAACCTTGTCAGCATTACCTAGCGAGAGCAGTCAAGAAGACTGGCTTTTATGCTGGTGCTAAGACGTGAGGGGCTTGAACCAAGGGGCATCTGCCCTCCTCTCATACAAACCATGAAATCCTGTATGCTTACCAGGTCTCTCCCAGCAGTCCTTAACTAACCTTCATGAGATAATGAAGTCAGTGGATATCAGTTGAGTGGGGTGGTCAAAGTATACTAGCCACTGAATCACATAACTATGCCCTTGAGGGTACATAAGCTTTCTCTTTCTGGTTCTTTTGTTGAAAATTGTACTCCTCTCAGGAACACATCCAGTTGTTTGACTCGGGCCCTACACAACCACAGGCAGGCCTGGGAGTCAGAGCCCTCGGAATTACAGAGCGCAAGCGCTCAGCTGAAATTGGAGCAGAAGGCAGTGGGCAGAACAGAAGGAATGGGAGGAAATTGCACATTTAATTCTATTTTAGATTTTGCCTAATGCAAGCCAGAAGGCTGAAATGGGGAACTGAACTTGAGGCTGACAGGAAAGGAGGAGGGCGGCACAGGGTACAGTGTGCCAAGGGGAAAATGCCAAAAAAAAAGGGCATTTATTTTGATGAGTTCAAGCAGAACAGTGGGTTACAGAACATGGAAACCAAGACGGAAATGACACCAAGGTCAAGCCTTCTCTAATGCAAGAGGCAGGGCTTATTCAAAGTCACCATCGACAAAAGCCTCATGAAGAACAGGACACCCCAGAAATATGTCCAGCATAGAGATTCCACCCCCACCTCCATAAGACCCCCAGAGACCCAGACCCACGTATTCAAAACCCTCGCCAGATAGGACTAGCCAGCGCAAACCAGCAGAAGAGTGCTTTGGTGTAAGAGAGGTTTGCACAGAAACACAGGCCTTCGGCCTGGAACCAGTCTCTTCCACTTCAGCTTGCCCTGAAATCAGTCAGAGGCTCAAACACTCAATCGTCACCCATTTACACCCACGACAGCCTTCCCATTGGAAAATACAGTGAGATGCCTTGTTGGACATTCTATTACCTTTCAGGAAACTGACTTAAAGCCTTCTTCCATATTTGTGCCAAGTCCTCTAGCTGGCTGCTTCAGGAGTGGCCAGGCCAGCACAGTGCCCCTTAAAGAGTTAATCTTACACTGCTTTGAACTGCTGCCTTACTATTACTGGCTCTGCAGCCTGAGCCTATCTGCTTACAGAAAGGTTGTGGCATAGTGTATTTTAAGATTGAAATCACCAGGCTTTGAGACCCTTTCTAGAACAGCACATCACCCCTGCATGTGGAAACCTGGCCAGGATGCAATGGATCTGAGTGTTAGCATGTATCTCGCCTTTGCCCAGACTCTGAAATAACTTAGTTATCTCCTTACACATTGAGTAAATGAGAATAGAAAGAAACGCTTTTCCAGATTGCATAACAGTCTATATTTTAAGAGGAAACAGTGACTTTCAAAGTATCTTTTCACAATAAAACATTCAAGTCATGAATAAATGAAAGACAAAACACCAGGGACAAACATTTACATCCATGTCACATCTTTCACAGAGGAATAAACAACCACATATTATTACCTGTGCCTTAACTTTCCTCTGGCTTCAAATTCAAAGGGAATCTCTTCACCTGTGAGGACTTCTCGCCACTCACTGACGTTGTGGGCATCATCCAGAAATGCTCCATTCCCTTCTGGAACCACCCCGGGACTCCCACTGTGAGACAGCGCAGCCCTGGAACCAGATCAGATGACAAGTTGTCCCTCCTGCCTTGCTCTCCCTGCTGTGTCTACAGCAGTTCCAAGCCACCAAGGAGAAGCAGTCCTCCTGTAACTGACTGACTACACCAGCATAATATAATCTGGTTGTTCTTTGTGACCCACAAAGGACCTTAAAGGCCAGTAACTTTAGCTACTTTCAGGTTTGGTCACAACTTCTTTGGATATGTAGAAATAGATTAAAGTAACGGTGAGCATAGTAGCACATACTTACCACCTCAGCTGAGGAATGAGGATGAGTCAGTCTTTACTATATGGCAAGTTTTAGGCCAGCCTGGGCTACATAGTGAGGCCTTGTTTCAATGTTTTTTTAATTTAAAGAAAGTTAGTGTGTGTGTGTGTGTGTGTGTGTGTGTGTGTGTGTGTGTGTGTGTGTGTGTTGAGCATATGTTTGTGTTATATCATGCACATCTGTGTATGTGAAGGTCAGATGTTAACATCAGATGTCCTCCTCAGTGACTCTCCACCTCATTATCTGAAACAGGGTCTCTCTGTGGACCTGGAGCTCATCAACTGGCTAACCTGGCCGTTCATTGAGCTCCAGGGATCCCCCTGTCTTCACTTCTTAGAATGCTGGGTGTGGTGGTGCACGCATCCTAGCACTGAGGAAGGAAAAACAGGATCCCTGGAGCTGAGTGGCCAGCCAGCCTGGCCTAATCAATAAGCCCCAAGTCAATGAGAGATCCTTTGTCAAAGGAGGTAGACAGCATTCCTGAGGATGGAATCCAAGGTTGCTCTCTGGCCTCTGCATACACACTCACATACATGCATGAGCACGCATGCTGCGCGCGCGCACACACACAGCCACATTCATTCACACTCACACACACATACACACACATAAGCATGAGCGCACACACATAAGCATGAGTGCACACACAGTCACATTCATTCACTCACACACACACACACATACACACACAACATGCATGAGCACACACACAGCCACATTCATTCACACTCACACATACACATGCATCAAAAAGAAAGAAACCCCTGAAGGCTGTCAGTACCCAGTCACCTGCTCCAGTTGTGAGTCAGGAACATGTGAACCAAGGCCGGACTTTCTAAGGGAGCATGCTGGTGACCAGCAAGAACTTAACTGACGTGAACTGGTAAACAGCAAAGTCTTGGCCGAGGTACTCTCACGGCTAGTGGAAACAGGAGAATGTAGTTTCAAATCAGCTGACAGTTACTCAGTTCTGCACTTCATGAAGCTGGAAATGTCCCCCCATGTATTTAGAATAGTGAGCCAACATCTAAGCAGGCAAAGTTGTCAGAAAAGCTTTGCATTTAGTTTAGGCAAGTTCTCATGCCCTCCCAACTCCACCCAATGCTATCTGGGCCAAAGGGTGTTTTAGAGACAAAAACAAGCGTTCAGGAGTAGAAGGTGGAGGGCATTTCCAAAGCAGGCTCAGAGAAAAAATGTAAAATACTTAGTTTTGTGACCATATATAGCTTCCTTAAAGAGTGTGGCGCCTAAGGAGACCTGGAAAGACTTTTCTCTCACCCTCTGACTGTGAACATAACACATTCCAGGTCAAGATGAGCACAGCTCCACCACTGCACACTCAGGACCCACTTCTCTGTGGTCCTTTGCAGAATCAGAACTTCCACCATCAATCTCAGGGCATGAGTTACTGATTCAGTTACAAACCCAGAGGCCTTGAGCAGGGACCAAGCTTGCACTGCCAGGCTGCTGCATGGAAGTTGCTGGGGATTTAAGTGGCTCCAGAGACAGAACCAAAGCACCTTACCTGGTGGGTGTGGTAGTCAGGGTGGCAAACCACAGTGTGCATCCCGTGTGGTTCCGAAGAGCAAAGGGGACGAATGGCTGCCTGCGCTTCGGGGTTTTCACCTCTGCTGTGACAAACAAACAAACAGAAGACTATTAAGATCTACTCTGTCTTCAGGATAGAGGATAGAGACCCTCCTATGCCTGGAGACAGCACCCACAGCTGTCTCTGGAGAAAAGGAACTGCAGGCTTCCTGACATGACAAACAGATGCGTCATGGATGTGCTGGCCTCTGTGTGATGGCTCTCTCACACATTCACACACAGTCCCCACAACTCTCACAGGTCTTACTGCTGAGAAGAGGGAATCAGGACCTGACCTGGTTAAAATTTAGTAAGAAAATGACTGACATTGGTGACCCCTCCCAAGCAATGCATTCTCAACACTAACCCTGGCGAAAGCCCCGTTCTCTCTTCTAGTACTATCTTCTTTTTTCCTCTCTCACTAGGGAATCAAGGTCATGCTATCTGAAAGCTTTTAAAATGAAATTTTAGCTCTCTCTTCTTTTTAGTGGGCACTGTGTGTGTGTGCACGCATGTGCAGGCATGCATACAGAAGCTAGAGCTGATGTCTTCTCTATCTTTCTTCACTTTCTTATGTACTCACTTACTTACTCTTATTTTGAGACAGGGCGTCACATGAACCTGGAATTCACTGACGACTGACTGCCTCTGTCCCCCTCCTACACCAACACTAGGATTATGGACACATGCTACTGTGTACAGCTTTTCCACACGGGTTCTGGGGATCAAACTCAGGTCCTCATACTTGCACAGAAGAGCCAGATCTCCACCATAGTTCACTTTTTAACACAGGCAACCCAGCTAACTACCATAAGGAAGGTACCAAGGAGGCTACAAAGGCAACATTCCATTCAGCTGTTTCACAAAACAACCTCTGATTGGGAACCTGCAGAGAAACAACAACTACTAGAAAATGATATAACCAAATTCTAGGGAAAGGTGAACTAACTATCAATACTGAGAACTATCAGAAGGCACTCCAGTGTCCTCAGGACCCTTCTGCAGTCCACTCTGACCAAGTGCCTGTCACCTCCAATAACCATATAAAGGAAGTGGGAGATGGCGGCAGGAAGCACCCAGCAGTGACAATGCAGGGTAGGAAGGCAGCTGGCTGAGGAGCTTACAGCACATGGACACTGGTGACCGCAGCAGGCCCCAGGGTCCAGCCATCACTTTCATTTACCCTGACAGCACAAAGACAGCCTGAGAACAACCACAATGTCAATGGGGGGCGGGGAGGGGGACATCTCAAGGAACAGCAAATGCCAGCACTGGAGAATACCAGTGAGGCTGAAATCATTCCACGTGCTTCCCACAGACAAGACCAAGAAGATAAACCATGCCTGTCGAGCCATGATGATCATGGCCTGTCTAGCCACAACCATCATCAGCCTACTAAGAATCCATCACTTTCTCTGGGGCTTGCATTGTGATAGCTTTCCAAAGGGGAGGAGCATGATGACTGTCAAATGGACAACTTCAGGTTAACAAAAGTTCTCTCTGGACAGTTGCAACTCAGCAGGACCTACACCAGCCATCTGCTGAGGACAGGAACAGTCTAGAGCAGTGGTTCTCATCCTGTGGATTGAGACCCCTCCCCCTTTGGCAAACCTCTATCTCAAAATTATTTACATTCTGATTCATAACAGTAGCAAAACTACAGTTATGAAGTAGCAACAAAATAATTTAGGGGTCACCTCAACATGAGGAACTGTATTAAAAGGCATTAGAAAGGTTGAGGACCACTGGTCTAGAGGGTGCTCCAGTCCTATATTGTGTGGGGATACTGCTAAAGATGATGGTTGGCTACTACTATGCCCACTCCCATCCCAGTGGCCTCATTTGGGTCCCTAGGTGCTCCCCAAGTAAAAGATAAAGCTATGAGGCTACAGTAAGAGCTTTATAAAGGATAGACAGTGCTCATGTGCTCAGGGAGGAGCCTCCCTCCATGCAAGCAAGGAGCACGCAAGCACCTTCCTTACAGTAGACAAGGGCCAAGAGGTAAAGGACCAGACATGCCTTCCCATCCCACTGTGAACCAGATTGAAAGTTTCCACTTGCAAATCATGCATTGAAAGAACAGGTGGCAGATTGGCTTTAACCACTTACTTTGAAATACAGCCTCAATCAAGTACTAGAAATCCATAGAAAGCGATCTATGTGTCTACTGCTGTGGGATTAGATAACATGGAAGGCATAGTGCACAGGATCCCAAGTTTCATGTGCTGGTCAGACCTAATAACAGAGGCTAAAACACCACAGAGAACACACAAATCCCAGCACTGCATCAGCATCCAACTCCTCTGTGTCCTTGCCTTTGGCACAATACCAAGAGAAAACTCCCAAATCCATCAAAGAGAACATTATTTCCTGATGACCTCAAAAATCTGCCTCCAGTGAGCAAATCCAATTTCTTCAGGGGCTGAAAAAGCCTCAAGCTCCTCACATCCAAGTTCAGCATCAAACGAGGCCAGCTGAGGAAATTCCTACCCCTCTGCTCGTTTTTCCCAGAATAATTGGCCATTCTAAGAAGTGGGATTTTTATGCTACCTAGCAGTTCGTACTATCAGAAAGGGCCTGGCTTGTGAATCATAACAAAGATAATGAAGCCCCAAGTCTGATGCTAGACAGTGAAGTGAAATAAAGGCAAATTCCTGAGCTGCCCACAAGAGTCTGTCACGTTGGCAACAGGGAAATAATGCTCGGCTTTTGCCTCAATGAGGAAATCATCCTGGAAAGCTCAGCTGTGTGAATTCATAAGAAATGAAGATGGGAGCCCTCTCTCAAAGACCTCTCTCAGTGGAGCCTTCTAAAAACAGAATATACAGTGACCCTTCTGTATTAATAACCTTGCTCAGTATTCCCAGGAAAAGAGGCTCAAATGCCTTTTGGTTTATCTTTCCTTTTCTTTTAACAGGGTCTTGCTATGTAGCCATGGCTAGCCTAGAACTTATGATCCTCCAGCCTCAGGCTCCCAAGTGCTGGGATTACAGATGTGGACCACCAAATCCAGCTCAAATGCCTTTTAAAATAAGATATATCAAGATCCATGATCTGAAATTAGTCACAAACATGAATCAGTCAGATTAACAGTGCTCATTAACACAAAGGAATAAATGCAGGTGATCCAAAATGTGGTATTTCTTTCTGCTCTCACTCACCAGTCCGTTCTTCAGGAACATTTTCTTTCCTATCTCCTAAGTACATAAATACCTATGTAAAGAAATGAAGGTTTATATCTGATATGGATTCACAACATGCCCCCATGGTTGGGCATGGCTGCGAATGCCTGGCGGACCTAGGCACTTCTGCCTAGCCATTTCCAGGTCAAAACGTCTCACGTGACCAGGACCCCATGGCTTTGCATGGTTATGTAAAGCACGCAGCACAACCATGTGATCTACCCACATGCGTGGAGTAGCCACATGGGCCTGTGTGCATTGGCGTGGCCCAGCCTTTATAAGCCGACTCCAACTTTATTCACTGTGTTTTCCGTAGGCTTGTGCACATCTGTCTCTCTCTCTTATCTTAATAAAATGCTTGTTAGTGGATTCTGTCGTGTTTCGTGACATTTCCTCGCAGGGCAAGAGTGCTGCTAAATAACTAACAGTATCCAAGCAATTTGTTGGGAAATACTTTGTTGGCTCTATGACTAACGATTACAGCTCCTATTTCACAGAACCCCTGCATCCCCATGAGAATACACACTGACGGGGACTCTGTAGGCCAAACCATGAGGCACTGCCTGCCGAAGGATGGAGTTTTCCACCTCCTTCCTTTCCCCTATAAGAGCCCTTCATGCCTTTGGCTTTTCTGTACTGTGTAGTATGCAGTTGATCCTACTTTCACAGGAGGTCAAGGGAGATGGTAAGAAAGCAGGTGTCACGTCTGCTGCCACAGCCGCAAAGAGGTGCTGCTCTGCTCATCCGCTGGAGACATTCTTTCAGGTTACTGAAGCAAAGTACTTAGAACTGAATATACAATTCAGCTCCAATTAACAACACACATGAGAAAAAAAAAAAAAACAATGTACAAATGGACGTATAAGGCAGTTCTTGAAACAGGAAAATGATGCAAGCCCTCTGGCTGTACTGTACCTCGAGCATAGATCTGGTGCTCTAGGTTAGTCAGACTGGCTGTACTCCTAGTTCTAAGGTAGACAAGAGGGAGGCCTGGTAGACAGGAGAGACAAAGTTAGAGGGTAAGAACAGGTGCGGTGAACAAGACTCACCTCCAACATGCATGAGCAGAGAACATTACAAATGGCATGCATCCTGCACTTGTGAGAGCGTCCTTCCTGACTGCTGGGAGCCAAGAATGGACTTGGCAAAGCCGGCACTTCTCTGCAAGGCTTTGATGGTGCGGCTATGTCAAGGCAGAGCACTGCCCTTGTTCTAATTAAGCAACAATGTATTCGCTGAACATCCCCTTGAAGAGAACAACAAGCCTTCGGGAGAGTTTTAATTTAAACCATGTTATATATTGGCCCAGAAAAGTCTAATCAGTATGGCTTTTAAGGGAGATATGCCATTCCAGTTGGAAAAACGCAGGAGTGACAAAGTGTTGGTCACTGGGTACCTCAAATACTCAAGGCAAGAGTCAGTCTGGCCTCCAGATTTCAAAGTCCTTTCTCAGGGTTTATCTCACAGTACTAAATTCCAACTGAACATACATCACGAAAACAACTTGTACTTGTCATAAACTGATCAACGGAGTCATGCTGCTGAGCTTTCCCTAAAGAATAAGCCCTTACCGAAAGGCTCACAACTATGGCAACACAAAGTGAATGTGCTCTGTTCCCTGCTAAAGGCAGTGAAACAGCAGTAAGCCCACAGTTCCTTAGGTAGAAGTTCACATTAAGGGCTACTCTGGGAGCCTGGCTTATGGCTGGCCTCAGTAAACAACCTAACTTTGGGGAGAAATGTGGCTAAAATTCTCAAATAAGACCTGAAAAGTGGTAGTCAGTTCAGCACAGCTGGAAACCACCAACTTGAAAGCCAATGCTATACATGCTGCAGGAGGCCTCTTAGACAGCCACCAGGAATAACCAATAAAAAGACATTTGCTATTTGGGTATAGCAGTTTCGGGTGGTTAAAATAGTGTATCACATCAGCATCACTAACCATAAAAATCTTGATAAATAAAAATCAAGCTTTAATATAGATAGGTCGATTTATTAACAATAGAGAGAGGAAAAAAGTAAGAAAGACAGAGTAGGGCCTTCCAGCACATCACGCCTTCCTGGAGTTGGCACTGATTGGATCTGAGGTTGCCCAGCACAGAGCTCTCTTCAGAACCACGCTCTCTTGGACACACAAGGATTACTTAGTGTCTGGACAGGCAAGGTCACTTTTCGGCCACATAGATTAGGAGGGTTAGGAGAGCTTGGGCTCAGAAGCAACAGCCTGAGAAGAGAGAACAAGCCCAGCTGAGGCTTTTGTCTTTCCTTCTAGAAGCACGAGGCAGTCTGCTCACACACCCCAGGAGAGGCAAACCCGCACAAATGCTTCCTATGCTAAGAAAGCCCATCTTCCCGGGACTGTTTGCAGACCAGATGGAATATTTACGTATTCATGAGCTATGTGAAGTCCCGCCAAGACTCTCCAAAAAAACCACACTGAAAGAGTTGGGGCTGAGCTGAATTTGGATGACAATGGCTTGTGGAACAACCAGGACCCGTGGTGTCTGTCACCATCTCCCCAGCTCTGAGGCAAACAGAGCTCCATGCTGAGGCATTCATCAAGACCAAAAACATCATCAACAAAGAACATACTGACTCTTTCCTCAAGAGGCCGGTATTCAATCTCTTTATGCTCTATGAACAATACAGGCCCTTCTTTTAAAAACGTTTTTCCACTTGGGATCCTGCCGTCCCTCTTTCCAAGAATGCATACAAACCCTCTAGCACTAGCTTTAAATGTTTTTATAACCCAGTTATTAAAAACCCTGTCGATTGAAAAACCAATTGTGTTTGGCCAACTGAAAATAAAGCAACCAGCAGCGTGTCCTGACATGCTCTCGGTGCACTGGTTCTTCTTCGGTGTCACTAGAAATCCAGAGTAACGGTTTGCAGATCCCCTCTCCCCCACATCGGTGGAATTAGAGCCTGCATTAACAGTTCAGTAGTTTGTGCCAGAAAACTGTCTTTTCCAAAGACTAAAAGGAACAGCAGAGGCCAGTCGAACTTCCTATGGAGTTCTCCACAGAGAATGACCATTCTATTTGAATCTCTCAGTGAAGGACTGCTCTGTAGATTAACACTGCTACAGACAGACATGTGCATATAAAAATCTTACTTTGTCCAAAGCATGGTGGATCCACTGAGGAGCCCATCCAGTCTTCTGACTTGGCTGACTCTGTTTCATTGTCTTCTTTACAGTAATCCGCCAACCATGATTCCTTGGTACTTACATACTGATCTAGAAAGAATGCCATAAAGACATTATGAGGGGAGATAGAAAAGGTAAAAGGTTCATATCAAATAATTTCAACTCAGCAAAAAAAGCTTTTACTAAGCACCTCCCTATATGCTGGGCCTATGCTAGAAAAGGCTGGACCCTGGAGACAGCAATTCCACCTGGAAGAGATTAAAGCGATCAGAAGAACTGCTTCCATGAAGCCACCCACGATGTGAACGGGGATAAAGCAAAGACAGAAATACAACACTAGGGGGCAGAGAAGGGTAGATTTACTCTGCTTTGGCAAAAGTGGGTGGTGGTGTATGCCAAAGTCCAGGGAAGTCTTTAGAGTCAGACCCAGTTTCAGTACTTGAAAAAGTGAATAGAGACTCAATGAGACTGAGGATGGCGTCACATTCTGGGAAAAGGGACTAGCAAGACTCTAAGACATTAAAGGACACAGGACACTGAGGGAACATTGAGTGCAATGCTGTATCTTCGGTGCACATACTGCAGGAGGGACACAGCAGAGAAATCTAGATCCACAGATGTACATTTCAGGGCCACCAAAGAAACTTTGAGAATAAATGCCATTGGCTTGGCAATTCTTTAAGCAAGTCATTTTCAGAGTTAAGTCAGTGTGACAGTTGATAGGGAACAGCACAGAAAATTAACTCTTTATACTAAAGTCATACCTTAAAGAACTGCTCTGTACCTGGGCATGGCAGTGGATGCCTACAATTCCAGCCACTTTGGAAGCTAAGCCAGGAGAAATGTGAATTTGAGACAAGCCTGGGCTGCATCACAAAACCTCATTTCAAAAACAAACAAAAATTCCTCTGTGACTAACAGAAATGAATCTAAGCTCACTTTTAGGATATTTTGTGAACCCGACTGACAAGCATTATGAGGAGAAAGTTCACAGGGACCCTTTGTGGTCTCCAAGCAGCCTTAGCTTTTACTTGGCCAGTGAGTGCATTAACATGGGGCCCCCAACACTAGAGACCAGGTTAGGGTTCACTAGGAGAGCAGCCATGATGAGTAAGTGATGCCGGGCACAGGGCCAAGCATTTGCCCACCTGGCATCCTTGTCTTCAGTCAAAGGACTCATGTTACAGATAAATGCTAGCCTACAGCAAGCAGCTTTCCACTCACCAATCAGTACAGAAGTGATGTTGATATCTAGGCGGGGTTTGGCCTTGGCCTCCAGCTTCAGTCGAGGAGGATGGAGACGACTAGCTGCCTGTTGTTGCCAGGATACAGAGCACGGCCATGGCTCAATAAATGGCTCCCAGCCTAAAAGAATGCAGGAAATAAAACATCTGTTCAGCAGATATCAAGGGTTTATAGGAGAATACTGTTCATGAAAGCTTAGCAAGGACAGTCTTAATGGCTCCAATTCAATCTCACAATGAAAGAACCACCTTTGACTACAGGTCACCCTACAGATGCCTGATGTCTGCAGAACATGCCTGGAAGAGCATTAACACTCCCCACCGTGCTCTTCTCCAGGTGGCAGGAAGAAGGGCAGGGAAGACACATGCTCTGTTTCATTAAAGCTATGTGACCTCTTCCTCAGTGGAAACAGGAAAAAGAGCTTCAGACTCAGGTTAGAAAAGAAAAACAGTGACTTTAGCTAAGAGCTCCTACATCAATCCTTGTACTCATAGATCAATCCACCAGCTGAACAAAGGCACATTTGGAGGCTCATTAGCTTAACTTCCTCAGGTTTTTGTTTTAATCTTAAAATGCATCACACACATATATTATATATAATTAAAAAGAAACATCACCACAAGCACTCGTGTAATTGTTTGACTTAAATAGAAAATTGCCGGGCGGTGGTGGCGCACGCCTTTAATCCCAGCACTCAGGAGGCAGAGCCAGGTGGATCTCTGTGAGTTTGAGGCTAGCCTGGACTACCAAGTGAGTTCCAGGAAAGGTGCAAAGCTACACAGAGAAACCCTGTCTCAAAAAAAAAAAAAGAAAGAAAAAGAAATAGAAAATCAGGCCAGGCATGGTTGCATGCACCTTTAATTCCAGAACTTGTCAAGCAGAAGCAGATGGAGCTCTGTTGAGTTTGAGGCCAGCCTAGTGAATATGGCAAGTTCTAGGACAGCCTGAGCTATAGAGAGAACCTGTCTCAAAAAAAAAAAAAAAAAAAAAAAAGAGGAGGAAGAGGAGAAAGAAAAAAAGAGGAAATGGAAGGAAGAAGAAGAACTAGAAAACGGCAAGTATCTGTGAAGTCTGAGTGCTACCCTACCTCCTTCCCAACAACCTTCTCCGGCTACTCCCTGCAGCCATCTGCTTGAACTGGTCTCTGCTTTCTTATCTGTCTTATGCTTTTAGACTACGTACTTCTTAAGAACTGGTTGGTTTGCCTTGTCTATGAATAGATGGATACATAAATGGAATCCCATATATATTCTTTTCAAGATTTCTTTGCCCCTAAAACATGATTGAGCACACTGTTGCAATATTTGGTGAAGCTGATTGAGATCATGGTTTTTGCCAATGAGTAGCAATCCACCAGTGAATATCTAACTTGCTCATTCTACTCCTGAAAGATGTTCATTCAACTCTAGTTTCATTACTACTAGGAAGAATATTACTTTAAACAGCTTTGTTCATGTGTGTTAGTACACAGACCTGGAAAAGGGTGTGCAGATCAGCTGTTAATATGCTTGTGTTCAACACCACTAGGTCATGATGAATATCTCCAAACCATACAAATTATAATTCTGCTTCAGAAACTATGGTTCATTTGCACCCCAGTATGTAGTAGTGTCACACTTCACTTCTGCCTGGCTGTTGTTGGGTATTAAAAAATTATATTTTGGGCCAAATGTTGTGGTACAAGACTAATTTCAGCACTCAGGAGACCAAGGCAGGAGGATTTCCATGAGTTCCAGGCCAACCTAACTATAACAATGAGTCACAGGCTAGCCTGAACTATAGAGTGAGACCTTGTCTCAAAACAAATGCACAAACAAAATTAAAGACACTCAGCTCTTCAAGAACAGTTAGCTAACCTTTGAAAGACTTGAAAGTACAGTTACAACATAGCAATCATACCTGCTGATCTTTCTCAGTCTCATCCCACCACACGTTTTCCTCATGTCACATGGACGCAGCAACGGGTCCTGGTAAACATTCACACTTATTCTTTAAATCCTACAATAACATACGCTTTATACTGACCTGAGAGAGCACGGTTATAATAATCTCCAGAAAGGGTGAAGTGGGCGTAGCCCTCAGGGCTAGTTCTTATGTGCTGAAGAAAATTCAGACCTGCAACAGAAGCAAATCTCACTACAGAGGTGGGGCAGAGCTGGCCTCCCAGATGAACTGCACTGCAGACACTAGCTAGCAGCTGGTGCTAACAACCTCGTGGGAGAGCACACATAACTATAGCATTCTGTACACCATACAGGTTTGTGCACCAGTTTTCTTGTTTTATAATCACCATATTCAAATGTCATTATTGTGCTGGAAAGATTGCTCAGTGGTTAGGAGCACTGGCTGCTGGGGGAGCTAGGTTCCATTCCCAGCACCCACATGGCAGCTTACAACCATCTGTAACTTGAGTTCTAAGGGATCTGATGACCTTTTGTGGTCTCCATGGGCATCAGGAATGCAGTGGTGTACATAAATATTTGCAGGCAAAATATCCATACACATAAAAAATAAAAACATATATATTATTATCTTAGTTTATGAGGTTTTGGCACTCCCTTAAGCACTGTACCTAAAACATGATCTCACTCCCCCTGCCCCTATCCCCAGCACACAAGTATAGCCAAAGCCTTAGGAAGATAAAGTATTTCTCCCTCAATGCATGGAAAGAGGGCAGTGATAAGAAAATGCATGCCCTGATGAACACTAGCTTAAATTGCTTTTAGTGTACTTATTAATTATTTGAGAATTTCATACAATGTATTTTCATATTTATCCCCAATTCCTCCTCCTAACTACCCACAGATCCACCCTAACCTCTATACCACACCCCAAACCCTAGGAAAATTGTAAATCTCCCCTTTTTTTTACCCATCAACTTCAATTTGAGCTGCCCACATACTCCTGGGATGTGGGGCCATCCACTGCAGTATGGTTGACCTAATAGGAGCCTAAAAGAAAACTGGCTCTGTGCTGCATAGAGACCACCAGTTGTCCATAGCTCCTAGATAGGTGTGGGGGCTCATGACCCTTTCTTACCCCATATTAGCTCAAAATTTTAAGACTACCATAGAAAACATAAGAAGTCAGACAATTATTCTCTACAGAAAAGACATTCATGCCAGCAGTCAAAAACCCCAGTGGCTTTTAATTGGGAAGCCCTGAAAAACAGAAAAGGGACAAGTTGAAGATGAACAAAGACCAACCCCAAATCCCCAGAACCAAACTTCACAAGGGAGAAAAGGCTGGCGAGCCAGAAACCACGGAAGTGACAGGTGATTTTTTTTTTCCATGATAGGGTTTCTCTGTATGTATGGCCCTGGTTGTCCTGGAACTCAATCTGTAGACCAGGCTGGCCTTGAACCCAGTAATTTGCCTGCCTTTGCCTCTTGAGTTCTGAGGTTAAAGGCCTGCATCGCCACCACCTAGCTAGTGACAGGTGATTTTTCACCCGCTCCCCTCAGAAGCCTCATCCTAGCATGTGCAAGAGGGCACGGAGGAGAAAGTACTCCTTCCTGGGTCACAGCCTATCAAAAGCAGATAAGTAGTGTCACCTCACATGTGGCCCTCTGCAGGAGAGGCCACATGAGCTTTCTAATAGGATCCTGGATTAGTTTTCAAGAGAAAAACAGGCAGCAGCATTCTTCTCCCAGCTTGTGTTTTAGACGTCCCCAGGTGAGTCTATTCACCACTATATTCATGTGCAGGAGAAGACAAGAATGAACAGAGTGTCTCAGCCAGAGCTCTTGTGATGGAAATGTTATCAGTGTCATCTCTATTCCTGAGCTACAGGCTGAAGCCACACAAGGGAAATAAAGTAAAAAATTCTGGGTGATTCTTCCTCGTACCCATACTTGAGTATGTCTTACTCTCCGGACTATCCCTTGAGAGCCCACACCTATGCCCTTGGGTGTGGCTCACTTTCTTCTGGGTGCCTCTCTCTATCCTAACCCTCCTGCTTAAGCCTATACTAAGATATAAAATATAAAATATTTTTACTAAGCCTTAATTCTGCTTTGTTTAAAAAAAATATGGTGGGGCATAGTGACTCACACCTGTAATCCCAGCACTTGGGAGGTAGAAGCAGGTGGATCTCTGTGAGTTCGGGACTAGTCTGGTCTACAGAGCGAGTTCTAGGACAGATATGGCTGCTACACAGAGAAACTGTCTCAAAAGAAAAAAAAAATCTGAAAAACATGTTAGACAATTAAGTTTATCTTAATTCCTTACTACTGCACTATGAAGTAGAAGGGGAATGAGAACACACAGAAAACTCAAAGGCAGGCCCTAAGAACTGAGCAGCACTGGGTTGCTGGAGGTACCCCAAGCCAAGCACACTTACGGGAGAAGGTAAGTTCGGCCAGGGGCACGTCACAGTCCATGCAGTCATCGATGAAGCAGATGCATACGCTCTCAGCCTTGACCTCCACTCCAGAGATGCGTGGGGTCTGCATGGCCCCTGGGCTGTCTCTACTGCTGGAGGCCAGGGACAGGGATTTCAGAGGCTCTGCATTCTTGAACAACCAACTTGCTGCCTTCTTCAGCTGGCCTTCAAGAAAATCAGAAGGTGAGCAGTCCCACCACTTCCCAAAGCTTTACAAGGATCTGAGAGTGAGGATAAGGGAGTGGGGGCAGAATATAACAGGAATTCTGTTCTTAAGCAAACAGAGAAAGCTCCCACCTGCTTGTTGTACACCTTCTATTCAAGTTGATTAACAAAGACTTTTAAGGACCAGCCTTAAGGCCTTCTTCTGGGGCCCAAAGAAGGGCTTCAATAAGCAAGGGAAAACTAAGGATATGAGGGCGAAAGCAAATCAGTTCACACTGTGACCTTTCTGTGAATGCCTCTTTACTCTTCTTTTTTTGCTGCAAAGTTTTCAGTTTATATACATACATAAAACAAAGACAATTCTCTGGTAATCACAAAGTTACAGAGCTAGAATTTCTCTCTGGGTCATAAAGCAGATTGGAGCTGTAGAAGGGCGTCCAGGCAGGGGTAAGTGGTAGAGCACTTAGAATGTACAAGGCCTTAGACTTAATTTCCAGCATTTCAGAAAGAAAAGGGATTCATTCTCTCTCTCTCTCTCTCTCTCTCTCTCTCTCTCTCTCTCTCTCTCTCTCTCTCTCTCTCTCTCCGTGTGTGTGTGTGTGTGTGTGTGTGTGTGTGTGTGTGTGTGTGTGTGTCCATCCTCACATCCGAACACATATAATACCTAGAAAAGCAGAGAAACCAAACAAGTGTAAAGGCTGGAAGGAAAACCAACTTTGACTGTACTGCTTTTTTTTGTTTGTTTGTTTTGCTTTTTGTTTTTTGTTTTTCGAGACAGGGTTTCTCTGTGTAGCTTTGCGCCTTTCCTGGAACTCACTTGGTAGCCCAGGCTGGCCTCGAACTCACAGAGATCCGCCTGGCTCTGCCTCCCAAGTGCTGGGAATAAAGGCATGTGCCACCACCGCCCGGCTGCTTTTTTTTTTTTTAAGAGAAACAAAAGGTGGGTATGATGTGCCATGGTGGAAGGACACAGCGTGCAGTATGCCACAGTACAAAGAACACAGGTTCCACATCAGCAGACCTCTCTTTAATGTACCTTGGGCCCACACTAATAGATGAATTCAGACAAACTTACTTAACCTATCTGAGCCAGTTTCGTCATCTGAAGTCTGGGCAGTAATGGCTATTTCCAAGAGTAAGACTCCACGAGAAAACCTAGAGCCAGGCTGGGGACAGGGATCGAGCTCAAAGTGCATGCCCACTGGGTTCCATCATCAGAGCTGCATAAAAGGCAAGTTGTCTGCAGCTGTGATAGAGACACAGAGGCAGGAGGATCAGGCATTCAAGATAATCCTAAGCACAAGGGTTCAAGGCTGGCCTGAGCTACACAAAGGTCTGATGCTAAATAAAACAAAGACAGGCCCAGTCAGATGGCTCAGGGGTAAAGGTACTCACTGCTAGGCCTGACAACTTGAGTTCAATCCCCAGGATTATGGAAGGAGACAACTAACTCCAAGTTGTCCTTTGACCTCCATACACACATAGTGACATGTGAATACTCACTTACATACATCCACACAAAGAAAGAAATGTAATCCCTGTTGGTTGGTTTGTTCAAAAGACCAGAGACAGAGCTATAGGTGCTCAGCACATGGTCATGGCTGTCAGAATCACCACCATTACCACCACCACCAGTAACCAGAACTAACAACTGCTTTCCAAGTGCCAGGCACTTTCCCAAAGCCAGGGCCTCCTACGCTGACTTCACAGGTAAGGAAGCACTAGCACTGAGAGGCTCAGGGACTTGCCTAGGGCCCCTGATGAGGTGCCAAGGAAGAATCTGACCCACGCAGCCAGCTATAGTCAACCTCCGAATCACAGAAAATCCTTCAGATAACAACTATGGCCAAACCAGAATGATACTCAGCCCCCAGAGAATATATAAGGCCCCCTGAATATTCATATTCTTCTCTCTCTCTCTCTCTCTCTCTGAATTGAGGAGGAAATAAAAGGAAGCATGTTGTCAAGACAAACAGCAAATTACCTTGGCACACCAGAAGAGCCTTGCGACAGTCATCCATGCTGAAGCCCAGCTCCTGCAGTCTAGCCAGCTGTAACTCTAGGAGACAATTTCATACAGATTACTCCACAGTCCGATATAAGGGGGGACTAGTAACATTTCCTTTCTTGAGGTAAAATGGGCTCCTAGTGTAGAACTCTATCATGTGTACCTTGGACTTTTCCATCATTTCCTTATGTTGTATCTTTAAAAGTGAAAGACTATCATTTAGTGTGAGCAACATTGAATCAAAGCTTTCAGAGGCAAAGTCTCAATTTTAAAACCAAACTTGTCGATGAGCCATACAACTCCAGAAGCAGTTGTAAGGGGAAACGCTGCTAGAAGCGGGAGCAGTAGCTGTAGAGTCCTACTTTACAATCATACTCAAGGACAAGCAATTAGAGTATGATCAACTGAACTATGCATAAGAAACTGAAAAAGTTAAAGGTGGGTGGGGTGGGGCTACCAGTATGGTAGATAAGTCAAGTACTTGGGAGGCAGAGGCAGGAGGACTGCCATAAGTTTGAGAACAGCATGGATGATGTATGACATATCAAATGTTGGATCAGTTGGGACACAGAGTAAAACATGAGAGACAGAGACAGAGAGAATAAGTATTATCAAGAAGACTGCCTGGGTTTCCAAATAGACACCTACCCAAGACAGGATCTAAGGTGTGTCTTGACCCTTCTCTGACATCCTCTCCAATTCGAGATGCCCCTGGGAGGCAAGTGCCGACAGAGTCTGCCTCCAAGGCTGCTGTCTCCGGGGCTGCAGTATTAGCTTGCTCTGGGATGGATTTTGCAATGGCAAGAAACAGCTGAACATCATTATAGGAGAGTCTGATATCCAGGGCTTGTAACTGAATCTAATGGAATGTAAAAGGTAGCAACAGTTTTAAAGCTGCTTTCGGCTTTGTGCCCACACATCACTCAAACATAATTCCTACTTTATGTCTCAGAAGTCCAGATATCACCACAACTTCTCATTTAAAAGATTGCAAAGATCTTGAAATTAAGCAAATAATGATGAGGTAATATCTCAGCCATCAGTTAATGGTTACAAAACTAAATGAAATTTAAAAAAAAACAAAACACTAAACTAGGATAATTACTAGAGCAATTAATACCTCACAAGGTAAGAATATGGCTGGGGGTGAAGACCACATAATAGTAATATTTTGTTAATCCATTTTTCCTAGACCCATTACATTTTTTTATCTCTGAAATAAATTGATCAACTGTGATGGGTAGCTTTGTCAACTTGACACAACCTGTAAGTACCTGGAAGGTGAGTTCCAGTGAGAGACTGACTGTATTGAGTTAGCCTTTAGACATGTCTTAGGGAGCATGTCTTAATTGATGTAAAGACCCAGCCCACTGTGGGCAGCACCATTCCCTAGGCAGGAGGTGCTGAGAGTAGAGAAATCAGGATGAGTATAAGCAAGAAAACAATCATGTGTGCACTCATTTCTCTCTGCTCTTGACTGTGGATATGATGTGACTAGGTGTTTGAAGTTTCTGCTTTGACCTCTTTATGTTGAACCATAACCTGAAATTATAAGATGAGACAAACCTTTTTCTCCCCTAAGTTGCTTTTCATCAGGATATTTTATCACAGCAACAGAAATGAAACTAGCACACCTACACAATGGATCTCTTTGCCTATATTGTCAGCACTCAGAGATAGAGGTAGGAGAATCAGGAGTTCCAGGCCAGCCTAAGCTACATGAGACCCTGTTAATAATAATAATAATAATAAAATAATAATAATAACATAATACAATAATAATAATAACATTACTAGTAATAAAAACAACAACGATGAAAAAATCTTTGCTTTACTCAAACATAACCTTACATTGGTCAAGTCTGGAAGTACCCTTTCTGAAATGCACTCCTCCTCAGAGATGAGCAATTTAGCTCCACTGGTGAGGGCAGCACAGACCTACAAGCAGGCAGCACACTGGACAGGGTGCAAAGGTCTGTGAAGGAGCCTTTCTTTAGTCACTCACTCAGTTTTTTGCCAGTGAGGTACTGCTGAAACTGAAAAGCCACATAGCCTTTCTCCTCAGGTCCCCATGATTCAATGGACTAATTAATTACTGCCCTCTTATCAAAGAAACAACACCTGGCTTAGAGATGGCTCAGTGGTTCAGAGCACTTACTGCTCTTCCAGAGGACCTGAGTTCATTTCCCAGCATCCACATGGCAGTCACAACTGCCTATAACTCGGACTCTTTTTCTGGCTTCTGTGGGCATCCACAGACACACAGACACACACACACACAGACACACACACAGACACACACACACACACTGAAATAAAGAAAGTGAGACCAAGAACCCCAAGGGCTGTAAGCCTCTCTTGCCTAGCTTCAGCTTCTGTCCTCACCTCCCTCAACCCCTCTCAGTCCCAGTGAGACCTTCTGCTTCTACCTAACTCAGCTTCTTGACCCGGAATGTCCTCCTTCCTCTGCTGATTTATATCCTACCTGCCCCACCCCACCCCCAGATGTCCCGACCTTGCAGCACTCTACCCACTATTCCTGCCTATATTGAGTTCTGCTTTCTATCAACTTTTTCAGAACTTCAAAATGATACCAGCCTATTAGAGGGTCTTTTATCCTTGTCTACACTGCAAGCTCCTAGGTGGCATTGTATTCATTACATCTGCTGGGGTAACTACAATGGTACTAGACTCAGAGTGGTCAACAGTGTCTGCACAGGGGACCAGGGGTACATCCATGGGTTAGACGCTGCTCAGCATTACCTCTAAGATGGGTGGGAAATCATCACTGTTGAACGCATCCATCAGCCCGGAACTATTCTGGTAAGAAGAGTTCCCCACCAGTTCCACTTGGATTTGAACTGGATCCACAATTGAAAGAGCTGTGTCCTGCTCGTTCCCTAGTCGGCAAGAAAATACCTGAAAATGAAATGCAATACGGCAAAGATTACTATCTGCCTTGAGAGGGTTCTACTGGTTAGCAGCACCAATGGACTGTCCCAGGAGCTATCAGCCCTCTGTTCTTACAGGACCCATATCAGCTGCTGAAGTAAATGCTGCAAAGATTTGGGCTGCCACTCTAGCCTGAGGTCAATAGTAGCTGTAGTGGTTCACCTGCAGGAAAATATTCCCAATTCATCCACAATGGCTTACAGATCTCCTGCCCTTTGATCCAATAATCTCACTTCTCTCTAGAAACTAGCCTAAGGAAATAATACAAAATACAGAAAATTTCACTAACCATTTTATTAGTTTAAAAAACAAGAGCAAGTGAGGTTGCACCACATCTACTTGGTAAAGCATCTGCGGTCACCTAAAGGTAGGAGCTAATAGCCAGAGTGGTGACACACTAAGCCCACCCTTGAGAGACAGTGGCATGAGGACCACAAATTTCAGGCCAGCCTGAGCTACACAGCAAGACCCTGTCTCCGGAAACACAAAGAAACAGAGAGGGAAGGAGGGAAAAGACTGTACAGAGGCCAGGCAGTGGTGGCACATGCCTTCAGTCTTAGGAAAGTCAGCATATCACAGGTTATGTGAAAAAGCAGCCCCATCAAAATATTACAAAGCGCTGGGCGGTGGTGGCCCACGCCTTTAACCCCAGCACTCAGGAGGCAGAGCCAGGCAGATCTGTGAGTTCGAGGCCAGCCTGGTCTACATACAGATCGAGTTCCAGGAAAGGCACAAAACTACACAGAGAAACCCTGTCTCGAAAAACCAAACACACACACACACACGCGCACGCACACGCACACACACACACACACGCGCACGCACACGCGCGCACACACACACACGCACACGCACGCACACGCACACACGCACACACACACGCACGCACACACGCGCACGCACGCACACGCACGCACACACACACGCACACACACACGCACACGCACACGCACACGCACACACACGCACACGCACACACACACACGCACGCACACACGCACGCACGCACAAACACGCACACACACGCACACACGCACACACACGCGCACACACACACACACATTACAAAGCGAGGCATCGGAGACTCATGACTATAATCCCACCACTAGGAGAGCTAAGCCAGGAGGACTGAAATTCAAGGCCGCCCTGTGCCACATAGTGGGAGCCTATTTCAAATGAACAAAATAACAGTAACATTGACTTTCTTTCACGGACAGGACCGAACACACCAAAATAAGAACAGAAACTATATATGGAACAGGTAATTTTCCCTCCTCTCAAAATTCCTAATTTAAAGCACATTCGTGATTAAAGCTGCCAGAAATAAATTCAATTAGATTTCATACTCTGTGTGCATGAACTATTCTGCAATGCTAACAAATAAATATTCTTCAGGGTAGACAGAAGGAAGGAAGGACTCCCGTTCTGGGATCAAATTATTTTATGTGTTCAGAAGGAGGATGGAGGAAAGAAGGGAGCATTCCTGTAAAGCTGCTCTCATCTCATGAGCAGAGCTCTATCTTCACAGGACATTTCTTAGCACTATGGAAACCACGGAACAACAAAGTCTTTCACCATGTTCAATCCTCCCAGGGGTCCTAAAACTGAGATCTGGCTCTGCCAACTCAAAACTAGGCATCTCAAATATTCTGCCACTTCATTTTTCTGAAACATTGGAGCAGGAAAGTTTCTTCTTCCTTTTCTCCTTTGGAGGATTCAGTTACACAGAGCCCAGTTGTACAGTTCCTTAATCAGTCACCATGATGCCCACTCAAAGCTGGCCTTGTCATGGCCTGGAAAGCAAACAAACTTCAATTCCATGATCAACTACAACACTGAGCATGCAGCTCCTTGTCCCAAATTGAGCTTTCTTCACCATACAAAAGCAAATGGTCAAGGAGAGAAACCCCTGATTAATTCAGCTACATCTGAATCTCAAAGGAGGAATAAAAACAGCTTATGGTAAAATGAGTAACAGCAATGGAAGTAACACCAAGTCCCATCAGAAGGGGCAAGAGGCTGAGCAAATGTTCCACCACTTGGTGAGAGGAACTTCTACTGAGATCCCTGAGCCAAGAGTGGGAGGAACATCCACTGAGATCCCTGAGCCAAGAGTGGGAGGAACATCCACTGAGATCCCTGAGCCAAGAGTGGGAGGAACATCCACTGAGATCCCTGAGCCAAGAGTGGGAGGAACATCCACTGAGATCCCTGAGCCAAGAGTGGGAGGAACGTCCACTGAGATCCCTGAGCCAAGAGTGGGAGGAACATCCACTGAGATCCCTGAGCCAAGAGTGGGAGGAACATCCACTGAGATCCCTGAGCCAAGAGTGGGAGGAACATCCACTGAGATCCCTGAGCCAAGAGTGGGAGGAATGTCCACTGAGATCCCTGAGCCAAGAGTGGGAGGAATGTCCACTGAGATCCCTGAGCCAAGAGTGAGAGGAACATCCACTGAGATCCCTGAGCCAAGAGTGGGAGGAACATCCACTGAGATCCCTGAGCCAAGAGTGGGAGGAACATCCACTGAGATCCCTGAGCCAAGAGTGGGAGGAATGTCCACTGAGATCCCTGAGCCAAGAGTGGGAGGAACATCCACTGAGATGCCTGAGCCAAGAGTAAGAGGAATGTCCACTGAGATGCCTGAGCCAAGAGTGGGAGGAACGTCCACTGAGATCCCTGAGCCAAGAGTGAGAGGAACATCCACTGAGATGCCTGAGCCAAGAGTAAGAGGAATGTCCACTGAGATGCCTGAGCCAAGAGTGGGAGGAACGTCCACTGAGATCCCTGAGCCAAGAGTGGGAGGAACATCCACTGAGATCCCTGAGCCAAGAGTGGGAGGAACATCCACTGAGATCCCTGAGCCAAGAGTGGGAGGAACGTCCACTGAGATCCCTGAGCCAAGAGTGAGAGGAACGTCCACTGAGATCCCTGAGCCAAGAGTGGGAGGAACGTCCACTGAGATCCCTGAGCCAAGAGTGAGAGGAATGTCCACTGAGATCCCTGAGCCAAGAGTGGGAGGAACGTCCACTGAGATCCCTGAGCCAAGAGTGAGAGGAACATCCACTGAGATCCCTGAGCCAAGAGTGAGAGGAACGTCCACTGAGATGCCTGAGCCAAGAGTGGGAGGAACGTCCACTGAGATCCCTGAGCCAAGAGTGGGAGGAATGTCCACTGAGATCCCTGAGCCAAGAGTGGGAGGAATGTCCACTGAGATCCCTGAGCCAAGAGTGGGAGGAATGTCCACTGAGATCCCTGAGCCAAGAGTGGGAGGAATGTCCACTGAGATCCCTGAGCCAAGAGTGGGAGGAACGTCCACTGAGATCCCTGAGCCAAGAGTGGGAGGAACGTCCACTGAGATCCCTGAGCCAAGAGTGGGAGGAATGTCCACTGAGATCCCTGAGCCAAGAGTGGGAGGAATGTCCACTGAGATCCCTGAGCCAAGAGTGGGAGGAATGTCCACTGAGATGCCTGAGCCAAGAGTGGGAGGAATGTCCACTGAGATCCCTGAGCCAAGAGTGGGAGGAATGTCCACTGAGATCCCTGAGCCAAGAGTGGGAGGAATGTCCACTGAGATCCCTCAGCTAAGAGCATCCCACAGAGATGGCTTCTGCATAGTCTCCTCTGTTGTTTCCACAACCCAAGGCTTAAAAGACACAGGGTGAGACAGGTGGTAGTGGCGCATGCCTTTAATCCCAGCATTTGGGAGGCAGAGGCAGGTGGATCTTTGCAAGTTTGAGGCCAGCCTGGCCTACAAAGGGAGTTCCAAGACAGGCAGGAATGCTACACAAAGAAACCCTGTCTCGGAAAAAAACAAACAAACAAAAAAACAAAAAAGACAAGGGGTAGATGCTGCTTAATATTGCACATGACATGTCCAGGTGACAAAGGTTACTCAGGTACAAATTACCTCCTTCATAATAATCCCACCAGTCAGAGACATGGTCCTTTTGGTCACACATGACTCTCCCGAGAGTCACTAAAGATCAGATATTCCTGAGGGATGGATGCCACATAAAATCCTCACCGCCTAGTCTAAGCAGGCCTCCCTTACCCTAGGGCCCTGTCTCTTAACAGGGGAGTGCTCAGTGTGAGGGAAGAGGATTCAAGGCAAGCAGGGCCACTGCCTAAACTGTACAAACCTACCATGAAGTTTTTCTAAGGCTTTAGAGGAAAAAATATTAATTTTCCTTTTTCCTTCAGGGACTACACCTTAATCAATCCCCAATTGGATCTCACCTCTAAATCCTCCTTGAGAGATCATGAGGGAGCTCTTATAGTGTGCTGCGGGCCGCAGGAATATATTATAAGAACTCAGCTGGTTATGGCAAAGTCACTACCTGGAGGGATCAGGGAATTCCTATCCAGAGGAAGTCAAATCCCAAGGAGTTTTTGGTGTTACTTGGCTTGTTATATATCAGCTGTATTCTGTTATGAAAGTCATGTGTGCCTTCATAGTTTTCCCAATTGACTTTTCCCCAAGAAGGGCTAACAGTGTGGACTGATCACTCTCTGGACATACACATTCCAGATATTTGGAGAACAGCCTCAGGAAAGGCTTTCTCTGGAATCAGATATCTCCCTTGGCCACTTTAAAGGACTAGCAGTAATAACAGTCCACATGCAAGTCTCCTGATTTAAGGTAAATTCCACAAGGAGATACCACCTAGGTCAGGTGGACGTTAAGTAATAGCTTTACACAATTCAGCTCAGACCCTCCTTTCTTACAGCCTTACTAACTTTATAGACCGCTAACTCCTTACCTAACCACTTCTAGGAATATTTAGATAACCTTCTGCGTTGACAGCTATGCTCAGCCAGAACCCCAGTTCAAGCCTCCCTGTAATTATCATCATTAGCAGCATCCGGCCAGGTCCATCCCCAGATGGAAGAGAATATTTTATCAGAGATACCTCTGTATTCTCTAAGAACAGACTTAACCATCCAGGCTACCTGTTTGAGAAGGCCTGGCAGATGTGCCAATTAAGCCTTACTTCCTCCTTTCCCAAACCTTACCTCCAGTTCCAGATCTCCCTTTAACTATCACCAGAGGCATCTAGCTGTACACAGGTTGCCTAGCGACTGAGCACACTTTCCCCCACCCTGCAGAAAAAACGGCAGATAGCTTGGACAGATAGGAGCCACAGGAAAAAAGAAGACAGTTTTATTTTCTCCCATTGACCTAGCAACTTATAGATTCTTAACATTTTTCTACCAATCACATTTAAGATTATAGTTGAGCACATAAGAGCCCTCTTCTTAGATATTACCCAAATTTAGCCTTTAGTTAATTCATTTCCCCATTGGTCACTTCCCTTTGGGGTTACAAATGATAATTAACGGTTATTGCCTCTCTATGTGATTCTTATCACCCCTTCATTTGACCCTGGAAGCCTGGCTTTATATACCAGGATTTCCAGGGCATTGGGGGGGGGGGGGGGGACCACACACACAGAGAAGAGAAAAGAGAATGGAAGAACTAGACGGGTAAGAACTTGAGAGGAACAAACTGAGATGGGGAAGAATTAGAGTGAAGGGCTAGAGGAGAGTACCTGAGGAACGAGATAGAAGATGAGGAAGAGTCAGATGGGGAAGTACTAGCTGGGTAAGAACAAGATGAAAAGGACCTAGATGAGGCAGAGTTAAGACAAGAGAATTAAGATAGAACTTAGAGGAAGCAGTAGATAAATATAGAGAGAAATTAGCCAAGAAAGGAGCTAGACATGAGAAAAGAACTGAAGCTGGGTATACAGGATGTTACGCCAGAGGAATTAAAGCAAGTGGACTATAGAGTTCGGTGTGCTGAGAATCTATTTCTTGAAAATAGTCCTCGCCGTTAGTAGTTCTCTCTCCTGAGTCCCTGGGATGTATAATATTAAGGCTGGTCCCTCTAATATTATACAAGACACACTATGTATATTGTAACCATATATATAAATTACACACTATATATATTTATAACCATATATATTTATACTGTGTGTGTGTGTGTGTGTGTGTGTGTGTGTGTGTGTGTGTGTATATATATATATATATATATATATATATATATAAATTACACACACACATATTTATAAAAACAGAGTCTTGGGTCTTTTCCCAGTCCTACTGACTCAAAAATCTCTGGAGGTTGTGCCTAAACAATTTTTCATAAAAAGGAGCAGGGTGGGAATGTAGCTTGGTGGTAAAGTGCTTGCCTAAGTATTCACAAGACCCTCAGTTCCATTCCTAGCACTAGAAAATTAAGCATTCAGGAGGCAAATACTTTTCTAGATGTTTCTCTCTGGATCCCTCTGCAGTGCTGTGGTCAACACACAAACTCACCTCAATGCCAAACAAACTTCCTGAAAAGGGGCGGTCAGCAAAGCGGGGCTTATAGGTGAGCACCGTGGTGCCTTTCAGAATAATGGCGTTGGTATCAAAGCAAGACACATCTTCAACAACCACAAACTCCGTGCCTACGAAGGACAGAATCATCAGTTAAAGCAAGCAAGGAAGCGGCCACCACGTGGCTGTCCCAACACGAGGGGCACAGGTGTGCCAGGTGAGGACATTGTTCCTTCTCTAGGGTGGCTCTCGATGTCCTGTTTCACTACCTTCCCAGACTCAGAATCTGGCAAGCACAGCTGAGCTAACATAACAGAGCAGTGCCTGGCAGAAAGGACTAGAATGTAGTTCCTCTGTTCAACATGCATGTTCAAGACAGACAGAGAAATGACATTCTAGTCATGGTGAGAGGCCCCAAAAAAGATACTCAGAAGTTAAAAAGAGCATCCTATCTCCAGAGGACTTAGAAGCCAAGGAAGAAGAGTCAGATGGGTTGGTCAAGCAGCGTGGGGTATCACAACAGCTTTGCACAGCTGTTTACACTGCCCACAAGGAGTGCAGACCACTGATGTGCAGCCACCACTGCTGCTAAGTGCTGACAGGTCTCTACTCAGCTGTGTCTGCAAAACTCACTCACATTGGGTTTTCATCAAAAAACAGTATGAAGTTAGATGCAGTGGTTTATACCAACAACACCAGCACTTGGGAGGCAGAAGCTGAGGCAGGTGGACTGCTGCAAATTCCAAGTCAGCCTGTGATACAGAGTGAGATCCTCCTCTAAAACAAAAAACACTTTAATACTAGCACTCAGGAGGCAGAAGTAGGTAGACCTTAGTGTTTGCAATCAGCCTGGTCTATGTGAGATCCTGTCTCAAAAAATAAGGAGGTGTGGCTGGCACAGAGAAGCTGTCCTGTACAACAGGTCTGACCTAACATCCAAACTAACAAACAATGGCGCACACTAAGAACAATCACCTGTTACATTGACCTTGACTTCCAGATGCCTCTCATTGGACACAGGCAGGGAAGACCGCTTGGTGACTACTCCACTCTTAACGGTTTTAGGAACAACAGCAGATTCGCTGCTGGCATTGCGGTGGCGTGCAGGAGTGACATTTTGTTTCTTAATATCACTGGGAGTATGCAAGAAGTCGTGGACCAACAGCAGCCAGTCAAATATGAGAAACACTCGGAGATTGTTGAGAACAACAGTGAAACAGGAAGAATCCTTTGTAGATCTGCAAGAAAGAAGGCAGGAAAAAACAATCACAAAGATGGTATTTCCATCACTCCAGAGGCCTTATTCAGGCCCAGTAAGTAACAATTCATTACTGTTTTTTCCTTTTCTTCTGTTTTTATGTTATCCAAGATGGGCTCAAATGCCTGGACTCAGGGATCCTCCTGCTTTAGGCTCCTATGTACCTGGGAATTCAGGTGTGCAGCACCATGCCGGGTCCCATTCCAGTATTCTAGAAACTGCCAACTTTGAGCATGGAAACACTCTGAGCACTGCTTTATGAGCACACGAAGTATAAACTTTCTGGAGGTTAATCACATTTTTTAAAGAACTATTTTATCTTATGTGTGTGAGTATTTTGCCTACATGTATGTCTGTTCACCACTTGCATGCCCAGTGCTCAAGAAGAGGGCACTGGATCCTCTGGTACTGGAGTTACAGACAGTGTGAGTCACCACGTGGGTGCTGGGAACTGAACCCAGGTCCTCAGCAAGAGCAACAAGTGCTCTCAATCAATGAACCATCTCTCCAGCCCCTCATTTGAAAAAAAAAAAAAAAAAAAAGAACTATATCTAAGAAAGTGGGATAGCAGAGCCTCAGCTAACATGAGTCCACAAGAGGCATTTATTAGGCAATCTAGAGACTTTTTTTTTGCTGTCTTTAACAACAACGATTATTAGTAATAATAACTGAGAGGGCACCAGGCAGTGGTTGTGCAAGCCTTTAATCCCAGCACTTGGGAGACAGAGGCAGATGGAGCTCCATGAGTTCGAGGCCAGCCTGGTCTACAGAGTAAGTTCCAGGACAGCCAGCACGGTGAAACCCTGTCTCGGAAAACAACAACAATAATAATAATTAATATTATTATTATTGAGAGTGCACAATTGGCACCTAGTAGGTAGAGTTGGAATGCTCGTAACCATGCCACAATGCATAGGAAAGCCTTATAGGAGCAGCCTGATCTGAAATAACAATAAGCATCCCAATCCAAATACCCAAATGCTCAAATCTGAATTGAGAGCCTTTGGATGTTCATTTTATTTTTGCTGTTATGTATGGGTGTTTTGCCTTTATGTATGTCTTTGTACCACATATGTACAGTGCCCAAGGAGGCCAGAAAAAGGCATTGGTACCCTGGGACAGACATTCCAAATGGTTGTAAGTCATCATCTGGGTTCTGGGAATGAAACCTGGACCTTCTGCAAAAGCGCTTTAATTGCTGAGCCATTCCTCTAGCCCCTGAATAGTGGAAGGGTTATTAGAGATATTTGACTGGCAAAGCCTATGTGAATTCTCCAAAATATTTGGGTTTTTCACCCAAACTCTGAGTTGCTTCTGGCCACAGGCCCTACTTTTAAGGAATCGCTACCTGCAGTGCTAACGCTGGGAAAGGCTGGTCCACAGGAAGAGTAAAGGCTTTGAAGTCAAGAGACCAGACTAAAATCTTGTCACTCTCAAGCTGTGTGATCCTGGGTATGTCAACCTGTTCCCTCATATAAAATGAGAACTAACATTGAAAGTGAAAGCACCAGGCACATGGCAGGTGTCCCCTAAACGCCAGCTTCTTTCCTGACAAACAAGTCTAAGATTGATGAGGCCTCTTCTTAGAAGCTCGGGACTGCTTCACAAATGTCAAGTTCATGCACCAGTACTATCTGGCGTCTTTAACTGCAACTAACCTAAGACCCCAGATCTTCTAGCCTGAAGAGAACATTGGCCATAAATGGAGAGCAAGCACCCTAGAGTAGAAATGGGCAGAGGGATGGGCAGGGGACAAGGACTGCCTTTACAGTCTTCACGGTTCCCCAGAAAGACTCTCAGAACTGGCCTGAAGCCACAGTGTCCTCAGGGGTGATGGCAGCCCTATCACCACACTAGCAGGCAGAGGAAAGGAGGCCAGCAGAGGCAGGCTAGGGGCAGGTCACAGGGTTTGGGAGTTGCACTTGATTTTGTGAAAGAGACTCTGGCTCTGGCTGCTACATTTACTAACTCCCAGCTTGCCTGTGAAACGCTGACTTGGGGATGTGCCTAAGGCTGCTTTCTCCAGTCTCGCTTCTGGTAAACCTGGCTCACTGCCTCTAGTAAAAGGGCATGGCAAGGCACAGTTCCTTCTCACACACAGCATTTGTCACAGAAACACTCTACCCTTTTGTAATGGACAAAAAATGTTGCCCTCAGTAAAATTTTTCCACCCCATTCTGAGCAGGGACTGTCAGGCCTTGGTGCTAACCGGAAAGTCAGTGTGTCAGACCCTGTTCTGGAAAATATTTCAAGCCTTCAAACACTGTGAAGTGATTTATATTTGACAAACAAAATCCCAACGGAAGAGGGATTCTTCCTGAAGCAGTTCACTTCTCTCACTAACAACGGCGCGTCTGTTAGCAAAAGCCAAGGTAAGAAATGATTGCTTGACTCCATGAAATTATATGCCGTTAGTATATGAGCAGAATAATACTTTAGGCCCCCTGTATATTAAAGATATGACGAGGAGGGGACAAAGAGCTGACTCTACTTTGGAAGTCACAATTAGTAACAATAAAGCAAACACCAAACTACCCCTCTGCAGGAGGACCAAATACATGGAAGCCCCCCGTTCTAAGAAACATCTTCATAGAAGCTGCCAAACACACCCAGCACATCCCAAGGCTACACTCAGCCAATGACAGAGACCGGAGGGCATGAAGAGTTGGTGGGACTCAACTCTGACATCAGAGGCCCAGGTCTAACTGTGACTACTAGACTTTTAGCTATGCAGTCTTCCAAGAGTCATTTGGACCTTCTCCAGATGTCTCTCTGTGTGTGAAAGGGGGCCGAAATTGCCCAAGTTTGCAGATCTGGGAAGATTCAACTGGCAATAGGTTAGATGCCTGGTCAAGGCAGGGACCAGCAAGAAGCCACTAGCACTGCCACTGTTGGACTCCTAATGTTCCTACAAGGGCTAAAATGTCTCCTTTGCTAGGTCTCCTAAAGGCATATGGAGAGACCAAGATCTCCTCCCTTCCAAAGCTAAACTGGGAGTAAGTCTTGAGTGGCACACTAAACACCAGCCATACAAGTACAAGAACAGCCATAAGCCATGAGAATCTCACACTAGGGTAATAGTTCACAACCTGTGGGTCGAGACCCCTTTGAGGGTCATACATCAGATATCCTGCAGATCAGATATTTACATTAAGATTCATAACAGTAGCAAGAGTACAGTAATGAAGTAGGAATGAAAATAGTTGTATGGTGGGGGTCAGCACATGAGGAGCTGTATTAAAGGGTCGTAGCATTAGGAAGGTTGAGAACCACTGCTCTAGGGGAGCATGAAAGGGCACAGCTATGACAGCTGTAACAGCAGCGGCTGCTTCGGATGCCATGTGACTCGCCAGAATGACTCAACTCTTGGTTCATTCCATAAAGGAGGAAAGTGAATCTCAAAGCTCAACAGGATACATAGCTATGGAGAGGAAGACTAAGTCTTGGGGCTAAGGTCTGTCTCATTCTAGACATTTTCCCTCCCCTCCCTGTCCCCACTGCCTCCCATAATACCAGAGTCAGGGAGACCTGAATAAATAACTGTTCGGGTCAAAACCGCCTTTCCTTTCATGTAGACCAAAAGGTTTTGGCTTGGGTTTTTTTCCTTAAACTCACATAATTTCTTCCTTCCCCAAGTCACTTTACAAATAAAAGCTTACAAAGAGGTTGATTTTGAGGATCTGGTTCAATGCCAAACTACTTTTTTTTTTTAAAGGCAACAGAGACATCTTTTGGTGAGTCCATGATACTGCAAGGGAACAGGTGCTGTTACCACACATCATGGTGCCGGTGAGCGACACCAGTGCTGGTGAGTACCAGTGAGCCTCCAATTTTTGGGTCCGTTGATGTTCTAAAGCCATATGGACCTGGCCCGCTGACCACAAAAGGAAATATCGGCATAAAGAAAGTCCGAGCTGGAGGGCTGGAGAGATGGCTCAGCGGTTAAGGGCACTGACTGCTCTTCAATTCCTAGCACGAACCTGCAGCTTACAACTGTCTGTCACTCCAAGATCTGACACTGTCACACAGACATACCCACAGGCAAAACACCAATGCACTTAAAATAAAAGTCAATAAACTAAAAAAGAGAAGAAAGACAGAGTTGGGGGTCCAAGTGTGGGGGGTACATGGAGGTAGGAGGATAGTGGCTTCAAGGAAAGCCTGGGCTACACAGAGAGACCTAGGGGGTGGGGGTGGGGACAGACAGAAAAAGGAAGGCAGAGCTGGCTGCGGTCTGCCTCCACTACCTGAAATGCAGTTCAATCTGAATGGAGCCCTGGGTGGCGCTGCTGCTCTTGGAGGGCTGAAAGATACAGTTGAACACATTGGTCATACCAGGGCTGGGCTTCTGCCCAGCATAGCGGGTGTCAAATGCCATCATAGAATGGGAAACCAAGTTAATGGACTTGGTCTGGTTGGAAAAACTCTCATAGAGCAGCTTACATTTCTTAAAGTCAAATCTGAAAGGGAAGAAAGCAAACGAAAAGTTAAGCACAATTCCACCTTACAAAATTAAGTTCAAGTGTGAAACAAGAGCACCATTATCAATGTATCAGAGTACCTTTCAATCTGAGATCTTGCATTGGTTTTGGTCACAGACCACTCAAAATGCAGTTAATGGTACTGTGCTTTAAACCTTTTCCATTTGCAGAGAGGTGATTATATCCAGAGGAATAACAATATACCCAGTCTATTATATCCTTGATGGTTTACCGTCCCATGTCCCATCCTAGGCTAAGAAAGCCATGTGTTAAATCATAATCCCCAATGGATACAGAGGGTCTCTTTTGACCTCCATCTATGAAATTACAGCATGCTTGAGGCTTCGCTTTCCAGAGTCAGCCTGCACATCTGTGTAAGACCACTATAGCTCACTAGAAGCAATCAGAACACATTCTACTCTGCACGCAAGGAAGTAAGTTCAAAGGTTCCCAAGTAGGGAGCTCAGCCCAGTGCTGTCAATTTTCAAAACAGTTCTCATTCATATTCTCTGTCTGTCTGTCTATATCTGAATCTGTCTGAATTCTCTCAATTTTAAAACACTGACCCACCAGGCAGTTACCAGTGACGTTCTGCCCAGAACTATGCCAAAACTGTATAGACACAGGGCAAGGTGCCCCCCAACTCCCCTCACACTGGTCGGACTATGCTCCAGTGCCAAGTGTACCAGAGCACTGAAGTGCTATTCCAGAGCTCTTATTTCTACTATTCCAGAGCTCTTATTTCTACTATTCCAGAGCTCTTATTTTTACTATTCCAGAGCTCTTATTTCTACTATTCCAGAGCTCTTATTTTTACTATTCCAGAGCTCTTATTTTTCAATCTGCCCTGTCAAAATGCTCAGGACATGGGGTACAGTGACACACCTATGTCCCAGCTGCTACTCAAGGAAATTGAGGCTGGGTTCCTCAATTCAAAGTGAACCTGGGTAACACAGCAAGACTCCACCTCAAAACCAAAAGAATAACAAAAGCAAATGTTCTGTCACTCAAAAGACAAAACAGCAGAGCAGCCTGTCCCCCAACGTCCTAGCTTGAGAGGAAAACTTACCTTCAGAGCTTTAAGTCACCAGTATTTAGGGCAGGCTGTTAAAAGGACGTAAGCTAACCTGACTTGGCTGATAGGACAACCAAATTGAAACTTCTAATAAAGCACTTGGGGGAGTCAGGGGCACAAGTCTACGGTACCTGATCATCAGCACCACACACACACACAAACCTCATTCTCATGCACATACAAACATGATCTCACACACATACATGCATGCACACACACAAAGCAATTATACACTTCATTAGCCTCAGACCACCACTGCACTCTGCCCTCTGCTAATGTGAAATGGATACATTCTCACATCGTTCTTACAGAGTTAATCAAAGTCTGACCTGGCTAGGGAGCCAGTGCCTTCTTTTCCTTTCGGATCCTTGAGCTCCAGACTCACATTCACCATATCGATGAGGAAGCACATGCAAGTGTACACTTCTCCGCTCAGCACAGTCTGTGAAAGGAAAATGCTAGTCAATCCTCGGGTGAGGGTGCCAACCTGAAAATGAACTCAAAGGTAAAGAAATCTGCCGGGCGGTGGTGGCGCACGCCTTTAATCCCAGCACTTGGGAGGCAGAGCCAGGCGGATCTCTGTGAGTTCGAGGCCAGCCTGGTCTCCAAAGCGAGTTCCAGGAAAGGCGCAAAGCTACACAGAGAAACCCTGTCTTGAAAAACCAAAAAAAAAAAAAAAAATCTAATCCACCCGCTGTCCCACGCACCCCCCTCTTCTGCTCCCCACCGTCTTGGAGGAATATCCACATGGGTGACCACCAGCAGAGACTCCGAGCTCCGGAGGAGCACCCATTCTATCTCACTCACGTGAATCCTTGGATCCTGCAGGTCGTAAGGCCGCATAAACTCTTCTATAGGCTCCCCCAGGTTGTTCTCTAGTAAGCCTCGGATCAGCTTGTATTTACACAGATCCAGGGAGCAGTGCACGGATGACAGACTGCCGCGGACAGATATGTCTGCAACAGTGTGGCTTATTTCTCTAGGAGAAAGAAAGGAGGTCACTCTCAGAAATAAGTCACTAACTGCCTTGGTACAGCACAGCCAAATGTAAGGCTACAATGTGGCTACAACATTATCAGTCAGTTATTCTCTAACTTCCAATGGCAAAAAAAGTCACGCATCTCCAATGATGATGTTACTGTGACTGCCATGCTTTATCTACAGAGAGGCTTTTAGTTCCCACATGTACATGGAAAAAATCCTCAGATCTAATGAGCTGGGGATGTAGCTCTGTGGTAGAGCATTAGTCTAGTACACATGGGCCCCAGATTCCATCTCAAGCATGCCAAAAAAGTGCACACACAAATATGAACATACACATACATAAAAATACACATATGAATTAATTGTTTTTTATTTTACATACATGATTGTTTTGTCTACATGTATGTCTGTACACCACATGTGTGCAGTGCCTGTAGAGTCCAGAAGAGGGGATCTTATCCCTTGGATATGGAGTTATAGGTGATTTTCAGCTGCCATGTGAATGCTGGGAATTGAACCCAGGTCCTTTACAAGAGCAACCAGTCCTCAAAACTGCTGAGCCATCTCTCCAACCTCAAGTTTTGTTTTGGTTTTGAGTTTGGGTTTTTGTTATGTTTTGTTTTGCCTTGTTTTGTTTTTGAAACAGTCTCACACTGTGGCCCATAGTCTTGAACTCATAGCAATTCTCCTGCTTCAGCCTCCTGAATATTGGGATTACAGGTGTAACCACACCAGGCCTAACTAGCCTAGTAATAAGGCAAATCTCACAAGGCTCAAAAATAGCTTAAACATTCCAGTTGGGGAAGTCATAAGGACCAGATGCCCAGCTCTTAGCTCCAGCTCCCATAGGAGACAGAAGAAGAAACAAGTCTTTCCTCCTGAGCACAGCGGGGACACTTCATTAGGATAACACCTGACAGTGCCTGGAGGAGCTGGAGTGAGACTGAAGATGCCCACAGCTGCTGGGACACACACGCTTCACGCTAGGACTAAAGAGCTCTCTCTGCCTTCCATGAGTGCAGCAGGCATCATGGGTCCTCCATACACAAGGTCTGAATACATGAACTCAAGGACTGGGATTTAAAGAGGAAGATGTGCAAATCTATATTAAAAAAAAAAGAAAAGAAAAAAAAAAAAACCTGCTCTAGGGCTAGGGACATATATAGTTCAATGGCAGGGTACTTGTCTAGCATGTACTATGTCCCTAGGTTTGACTCTCAGAACTGCCTAAAATAAGTAAATAAGTAAATAAATTTGACTTATCTGCAAGGGAAAACCTATATACAATAAAACTGCTTTGTTTGTTTTATTTGATTTACATGGGGGGGGGGGGGCAGGGGTAAGGTGTATACATGCTGAGTGCAGGTATCCAGGGAGGCCAGAGGCATGGGATCCCCTGAAGCTGGAGTTACAGATAAGCCACCTGACACAGGTGCTGGGAACCGAACTCAGGGCCTTTCAAGAGCAGCACACACTCTTAACCACTGAGCCATCTCTCCAGTCCCACATAGAGTTTGAAAGAGCAAGAATGCGATCAACAAAGGACAACAGGGAAGCACTGCCATGTGGTGCGCTGGTGGGCAGGGAGGGACAACACATCTGTTGCTGTGTTCTTGCTGGCTGACGGAGCTGTGCCACCCCATACAGCGTTGAAGGGAAGGGGAGAATTTAGAGAAGCAGAGAAGAAAAGTACTTCTTAAAAACCATTGCTTGCAAAGAAAACCAAGAGTTCAGTCCCTAAATAAGAAGTCCTTAGGATAGCCAAGCCAAGATAGCCAAATAGAGCCCATGCCAACCATAACTGGACACCAGGAGGGAGCTCTAGAATAACAGGTTCCAGTGAGAGAAATACCCCAATGAGCTAAACCAAAATGGAAAATGGCATAAAGTGAGTTGCCCAAACCTGGGAACTGGAAAGGGACTGTTTAATGAGGTACTTTTTAAAGTGTACCCACTGCAAATATCTTTGGGTTTTGTTTGACTTCGTGTGTGTGTGTGTGTGTGTGTGTGTGTGTGTGTGTGTGTGTGTGCGCGCGCGCGCACGTATGTGTGTGCAGCTGTTCATGGAAGCCGGTAGAAGGCATCAGATTCCCCAGAGATGTAGTTATAGGTGGTTGTGAGCTGCCTGACATAGATGATAGGAACCAAACTTGGGTCCCTTGAAGAGCAGCAAGTTCTCCTAACCGTTGAGCCATCTTCAACCTCAGCAAATCTCTTTGATTGCTATCTAGATACTTTCTATCTTTCCCTGGAGTTAAAATGCAAAATGCTGCTTTCTCCCAAACCAAAGCAGCATAATGAAAGATGTCATATGCTGTAATCATTGCGTCCAGTCCACATGTGTGGGCTGGGCAAGCAGGAGCACTCCCTAGGCCACAACCGTGCTAAATACACACCCAAGCTTTGACCCCGAGCATGACTCTGCTGGTCTAGGATCATCAAGTTTCCCAGGCAGTTATGAAGCCAATGAGAACCGAATCAGTGATTGCTCTCAACTACAAACACAAGCTTCCTGCACATGAGGCTAACTACAGGGTAAATTGGGGCAGCCCCTTAGTCTTCATGGAGCACTCTCAAATGGGCTTCCTGATATGGACAGGGGAAAATTGCACCAGGGCAGTTATGCAAAGTGAATGGACTCCAGGGGTCCACTTACTCCAAATGCCCATCTTTTCCAGATACCCTGCCTGTTCTCACTACCTCCCTATTACCACTTAAAGCCATGCTAAATTCCAACTTTTCCCTCTTTGCCCCCAAGGCAAGGTTACAAGACAGTCCCCGAATTAAACACTAAGTTAGAGCCATCTAACTATCTTCCTATGTCCCTAAAAAAAAAAAACTTAAGCTCTGTGACAGCAGCAGTTTCTCTTTCATCACAGAAACCCTCTTGTCTAGCACATAGCAAGGATTCAACATTCACTAGAGAGGTGAAGAAGTGTTCCTCACTTACCTTACAGCATTGATTTCCAAGCTACTAAAATTCTACTTACACGGTATTCAGATAAGACACTCACTTGTCCAAATTCCTCTCCACCTGCAATTTCAGCCTACAAGGCTCAGTTAAGAGACTTCCTCCTGTCTGGCGCACAAAATAGGAAGGGAAGACCAGGTCCCCACTGCTGTTGTCAGAGGCTTGAGAGCCCTCTCTGGGGCGTCTCTCTGCAGCAAAGATGTCCATGTCCTGCAGATCCACGACAATGCAATCCAGCAGGCAGACATGGTCTTCTACAAGGACCCAAGGAAGAAGAGGTAAGGACAAAAGTAGCATGCAGAAAGGACTGGGCTTGAGCAAAGTGCAGGGTCAAAGTCAGTGCATCCTGTCCTTGAAAATCAGAACCAGTTGCTGCCCTGCACTGTACTACTCAGTAACCTGACCATCGGGGACCTCAAGAGCCCACCATGCATAGCATCATAGCTGTGTCCAACACATGCTGCTCCCTGCCCTCCACACCTAGCCATGCTGCTCACGTCCCAGCAGCAGAAATCTTTTTTTCAAACACATACTCACTATGTTTAACCATTTCTATTACCACTGATCAAACCCAAACCACCTTCACCCTTGCCTACAACACCTCCACAAACAATCCTCCAATGTACCTATATAATTCCACATTCTCTCCACAAAATGCCTGGGTAAAAAGGAAACAGACTGAAATGTTCTCTTCCTTTGGAAGCTTCAGTAGCTATGTTTAATGCAAAACTCCCTGCAAATGCCTACAAGGTCCTACCTAAGCCCACAGCCCACTTTTCTGACCTCACTTCAAGCCATTCTCCCATTTGCTCTCTCCAAATTTCAGGTCTCCAGGCCTTTACATCTCCCAAAAGGCCATGCTCTTTGCTTCTTGGGCAGCCTCACCAGTACCATGACCTTCCCACCTCGATCTACATTGAGTCCTCAATTTTCTTCTTTCCCATAACATGTACTATAATCTATTAATGCTCATGTTCATCTAATATCTTTCTTCTGTAAGTACCACCCCAGGAGGGACAGTAACTAAGGGGATGTTAATATGTATGCGTTAATATACATATACAGGGAACTTATAACACCCATCATTAAGCAGGAGCGTGGTAAATAGTTCTTGATGGTACAGTTGTACTACAGATACGTGAAACCCATGAGAGCAGGACGTATCTGTGAGAGAGGTATAGAACAGTGATGTCATGACCACAGAGACCCTAGGGAGCAGCTGTAGAACCTAGAACCACATGGAGACAGTGTGAAACCGCAGCCTTTATCCAACGCCAGGTACCATGGATGAACAAATTTTAGTTAAAAACATCAACTGAGTAGGAGAAAAGATGTTGGAACAGACATATTCCTGTAAGACATTCCAAATCTCTTTGTGTATGTTTGTACATGTTCACATGTGTAGATCAATGCCCATGTACATTCACTTGTGTGTGGCTGTCAAAGGTCAGTGTCTTGTGTAGTCTTCCTCAATTGTTCTACACCTTATTTTTTGATCAAGGTCTCTCACTCAATCTGGACTGTTTGCCCAACAAGCCCCAGGGATGCCCTGCCTCCACCTCCCCAGCACTGGTATTAGACATAGGCTAGTTTGTCCAGTTTTGTTGTTGTTATTGTTTGACTTGAGTGCCGGGGAGCAAACGTCAGTCCTAATGCTTGTGTGCAAGTCCTTTACTGACTGAGCCATCTCCCTACCCGCCCCCAGAGCTCTTCTCACGGCATCCACCTGTATGTCAGGCTGGCTCATGTCTAACCGTCACTGTCTTAACCACTTAGAGAGGGGTTCACAGCAACCCTCCAAGTACCGCCAACAGAGCTCACAGAGTCACACCGGTCAACGTCTTTTTCCAAAACTCACTGTTCAGCTTTACCACTTACTAGCCACATGACAAGCCAAGTTACTTCATCTCCTCCCTCCTGTGGAGGAGAGATAAACCCTGAGCGGGGTACCACAAGGATAAGTCCATGCAAGTAAACACAAAGGCATTTGACTCATTGATGTGTTCAAGAAAACGCCACAATTATGAGCAAAGTTATCTCTCGACAGCACAGCCATTAGCCTCTTTGCTCTCACCCCTAGAACTATGAGGTCCTGCAGAGAGTCCATCCGTCCTTGGGTCTGTCTAGCAAAAACAGTTAGACCCTCCCTCAGTAGCCACCCTTCACTGCCCACAGTGCAGCTGCACTGAGCTCATCTCAGCCGCCTCTTACACTATGCCTCTCTCCCAACTGAGTTCCTCACTTTCCAATACAGCATCCATCTACGACATGCTGAAAACTCCAGAGCACAGATCAGGCCAGGCTCAGAATGATAAATTCTTACATTCACAAGAGGAGCACAGTCACAACATTGGAGAGGCAGAGGCAGAAATAGAGGTCAACTAACCTAGGCTCTTTACAGAGCCGTGTCCCAAAAAGCCCGAAGAAGAAAATAAATAAAAAAATAAAAAACAAGAGTACCCATAGCAGGATGACTCAGACCTCTGAGAGTCGTTTTACAGTACTTTTGCCCTTAAGCCTCACTGACACTAACCTTAGCGTCTTTGGGGCGTGCGGGGCGGGGGCGGGGGGACAACCACGGGACATTGGCCTGCAAGAACAGAGTCTGGGTAACAGCTTATGAGGACACAGGACTAGCTGGGCTGCCACCATCTGCTGGGAGCCATCTGGACCTGTAAGAGTCCCACAGACAACCAACAGCCTCTTCATGTCTGCTGTGGGATGGTCTGTATGTCAAATGTGTTGTTGATTGGTCAATGAATAAATCACTGATTGGCAGTGGCCAGGCAGGAAGTATAGGCAGGACTAACAGGGAGGAGAATTGAGAGAACAGGAAGCTGGGTGAGAGAGACATTGCCAGCCGCCATCAGGATAAGGAAGATGTAAAGTACCGGTAAGACACAAGCCACGTGGCAAGGTATAGATTAATAAAAATGGATTAATTTAAGCTGTAAGAACAGTTAACAAGAAGCCTGCCACAGCCATACAGTTTGTAACCAATATAAGTCTCTGTGTTTACTTGATCGGGTTTGAGCGGCTTGGGACTGGCGGGTGAGAGAGATTTGCCCTGACTGTGGGCCAGGCAAAAAAACTCTAGCAACACATGTCTATCGCATCTTCTAAATAAATCTACTTTAGAAGTTATCTGAGACTAAACGCACCTCCGACACTCATGCTCAAATGCAGCATGAGGCCTGGTCATCACACAGATACCAGCTCATGTCAACCTCTGCCACGTCACCGCACTCCACAGAGCTCCCCAGAAGGGCTTCAGGACAGCCCCCACCTTCACTGTGCAGCTCCTTCTTCTTACCTGGGCTGCTGGAACTTTGGCTAACAGGTGGTGTAGCCTGCTGCCCACGCTGCTTGATGGAGGCACTGGGCACAAACTCACTCTTCAGGCTGCCAAGGCCCATTCCTGCAGGAGGCATCATGAACAGCCCCTGTCCATGGGGTCCCTTGGGATCCTCTGTGCTTGTCATCTTTTTCACACTGTGTTTGGGGGTACCTGTTGGAGAGGCTGAAGGCACAGATTCCTAGGAGGAAGAAAAGAAAACTAGAATGCAGAGATGAGGGGGTAACAATGCCTTTGCTAGCTCAGAAATCACATCCTAGTCCCTAGTTTCTCTAGGACTCTGCAGTAGATACACTGCCCTCAGACCCTAGACACAAGAGAGTGAGGGACGTGACACCCACCACCTCACACAATTATCTTCAAAACTGTTACCAAAGATTCCACACCCATGGAGAATTACAACAGCATTGCAGGAAGACACTGTCTTTTGGCTCAAGAACAATACCAATTTGTCAAATTCAACCGAAGCAAATCTCTCAACTATACAATATATTTACTGCTTTGGGGGAGAGGGAAGCTTATTGTAATTAAAAAAAAAATGTACCTAGGGGACTGCAGATGTACCTAAGGTATCAGAATGCTTCCCTAGTCTGCAAAAAGCCCTGGGTGCAATGCCCAGCACCAAATAAACTGGATGTGGTGGCACATGCCTGTAATCCTGGGTAGAGGTGGAAGGGAATCAAGGTTATCCTCAGCTACACATTAAGTCTGAAGGCAGCCTGGGATATAAACAAAAAGTATCTAATGGCAGTGGGACTGCAATAGTCACTGCAGGAAGACGTTTGTGCATTTTAGGACTGCAATAGAATCACCACAGGAAGGTGTTTGTGCATTCAAGTCTCCCCATACTCATCTGCATTTCCCATCTAAGTAACCACAGAAATGAAACAAAAGGCAAACAACGGAGGTGAGTCACCCATGTCAGGCTTCTGCTCATACAGAGTGAAGGCAACCCTGGGACTCTCTTGAAAGGACAGGACTCTTTTCTTGCTGAGTGCTTTTAGTTGATTCTACAGAGTGAGCCAGTCATTGGGGTTTCAACCTCTTCCTCGGGTCCCCAGGACCCTCAGAGCCCTGTCTGTGTGTGGCTTCTGCATCGTGGGACAGCTCCTTCTTGGCCCTGTCATGTGCACCCTGGCAGCTTGAGAAGCAACGGTTCTCTGCTGCTGCTGCTGCTGCTGCTGCTGCTGCTGCTGCTGCTGCTGCTGCTGCAAGGCTCACTCCGCAGCTTTGGAATAAAAGGTGAAAACCCGGATCTCTCCACTTCTTGAGCAGTAATTACAGCTAACAGTAACACAAACTTCCTGCATGTTTTTCAAGGATGATTACCAGGTAAATGCTATCATTTAAATGTATCCACATTAAAAGTGCCCTAGTGCTCTGTTTACTTCAACCACAGAAAGTGTTTTTGCTCTTTCACTTGACTTACCTCTCCATCCTCTCTGTAGTTAGCTAAAATAAATCAATGGCTTGAGGAGATCAACTCAAAGCTTTTGAGCAACTCTGACTTAGAAATTATGGTTTAAGCACAAGCTATAGTTGAGGAAAAGAAAAGGCAAGTATACGCCAAAACTCCAAACATGTCTTCTGTAAGATGGGGTTTTTAGGAAACTGTCCTCACATTCAGAAGTCATAAAACCTGAGGGCACAGGGCACATGTGCTCAAGTGACCGACAGGCTCTGCGTCAGCAGTATTTCGTGTTCTAGGCCACTGGGCTGTGTATTAGACACACCTCACACGAGCAAGAACATCAACAGGCAAGTGTAAGTACAAAGTGGAAGAGGACAGTACCAACACAGAAACCATCAGTCAACACTGAGCTCGGATGAGGAGAGGGGAGCTGCACAGCTAAGCGACCCAGATCACAGAGATCTGAACAAATGACACACTCCACACAGCCTTAGGGAATTCCACCGAACAACCACAAGTGTGTAATACAGCAGCTTTCCTAGGATTTCTGGATATAAAATGAGGTCATTCAGGAAGTACTAGTCAGGGCTAAAAAGACTCTTAATACAGTCCTTAAGAAAGGCTCCTCTGCTCAGTCAAGAAGTAACTCCTCAAAGCAGCCACACAAAGTAATAAAGCAGGCCTCTCCCACAGTGAACTATTTAAAAGGGTCAGCATTTGGGGGCTTTGACTGGTTTTATTTTGTTCTATTTTAAGTACATGAGTGTGAACTGACTGCTGAATCCCATAAGGTTGTTTTTTTTCCCCAAAAAAAATAACCAACAAAAGGAAGGAAGGAAGGAAGGAAGGAAGGAAGGAAGGAAGGAAGGAAGGAAGGAAGGAAGGAAGGAAGAATCCACATTATACCTTGAAGAAAAGGCATTCTTTGTAGGTACTGCCACCTAAAATCAAATCCTCAAAGACAGGCAAGTTTTTGTCATTAAAATGCTATAATTTGTGCTGTTATTTGGCTTAACAAATATAGGACTCTTTTTGTAAAAACATCTTGAAATAGTTTGGCAATTCTTCATCCACAGCTAACTTTGGAGCAAACTCATCAGCTCATATACAGACACATCTGATACAATGAGTCCATTCCTTTTTCTGGAATGGGAGAGAAACAAAATAGTGCTACTGAACTAGATTTCTGACTACAGATAACCCCCTGCCTCAAACATTTAGGGTGACCTCAAAATAAAGATGTATCGATCTCTTTCTCTCTCTCTCTTTAATAATAAAACTTTCCACGTGGAAAAAAAAAAAGAAAAAAAAAAAAGATGTATCAAAAACACATTCCAGGGGCTGGAGAGATGGCTCAGTGGTTAAGAGCACTTGCTGTTCTTCCAGAGGACCCGGATTCAAGTCCCATCACCCAGATGGAAGCAAACAACTGTCTGTAACTCCAGTGATCTGACACCCAC
This sequence comes from Peromyscus californicus insignis, assembly GCF_007827085.1. Taxonomy (NCBI): domain Eukaryota; kingdom Metazoa; phylum Chordata; class Mammalia; order Rodentia; family Cricetidae; genus Peromyscus; species Peromyscus californicus. The sequence continues at coordinate 7,957,070 of NW_026294573.1, forward strand.
ACACAGACATATATGCAATGTGCATGAAATAAAAATAAATAAAAAAAAAAAACACACATTCCAAAGAACTCACTATGTGACTCCTAGAACTTTCTGTCATACTCCTTAGACCTCCAGAGAGAGAGAGGGGCTAGAGATAAAGTGCTGTCAGGAAGAGCCAAGAAGCTCAACAATAAAGCATACATACTGGACTCACCGTTACCAAGTTGCTAGATACATACACAAGAGAAGGGGGCATGCTCCAATGCATGCGAGAGAGGTCCCTGTGCTCCTGACCCTGAACACCCTTGCCCTACACACCTATGTATCTGACTCTTCAGCCATGCCTTTTCTTCCACCCCTTGTAAAAGAGACAGCCAATGAGCTTCCCCTGAGCTTCTCTACGAGCTGTTACAGCAACTTACTGGACCTGGGGAGGGACTGTGGGAACCCCTAGTCTGTCACTGGTTAGTCAGAAGCATAAGACACCTAGAACTGTGGTTGTGTCCACAGCAGGCCCAAGCTAGCTAACTTCAGGTAGCTGCACCATGACCAACTTAACTCCCAGCAGGTTTCTACAAAGTTAGAAAATGGAAGGTGTAGAGAAGCCCACACACAGATGGTGTCAGAAGTGCTATGAAGAAACAGGGTTTCTTTTTATATGTAGAGAATTTAGCACCAAATGACATACAATGGGTGTTCAACAAGCATCAGCTACTCACTGCCATTTTTACTGTTCTTAGGAGCTTACAGTCAAATCTTACACTCATCTCCTTGAAGCCTCCCTCCTTTCCTACGTGACTAGCTGCTGGGTGACAAACAGGCAGAGCTGGCGGGTGTTCCAGGAAGTGCCTTTCCCACACACTAAAGATGAGTTTGAACTAAATAAGCAGAGGGACTGAGGGCCTGGAGACCAGCAAGGAGTGGTTGGAGCATATCCTGAGAATGGCATCTCTGCTGCTTAGAAATGTCACTCAGGCTCCTGGAAGGCAGAAACCAGTGAGGGGATGGATCATCAGAGTGTTTCCAAGGCCCACTCAGCTTCGGAACTCACTGGCTATTCATACTCAAAGAGCCTTGGCTTTCCCAAATACAGAGTAAAAATGCTGGCAAACCTCCAGCTGAAGACTCCAAACATGATAAGCAACAAATGTCCAGGTCATTTAAATCTGCAAAGCAAGACATGAGCTAACATTTTACCACTAAGATATTTTTTAATTGTCTTCAAGTAAAAACTGAACTAAATCAGGAAAACAACTCATCTAGAAAGGAATGCCTTTTTTAAAGAATTTAATTTACTATTACTATGTAGGTACATGATGTGTGGGTGTGAGTATGGGTACATGTGGGCATCAGAAAACAACTTTTGGGGATCAGTTCTCTCCTTCGCTATGGGTTCCAGGGACTGAACTCAGGTGATCAGGCTGAGTGGCAAGTGCTCTTATCCACCCAGTGATCTTGTCCCCCAGGAACGCTTTTATGCTTGTAGAGAACACTGTAACCCATGGAAGGCTGGTCCCACAGGGTTGTTAGCTGAAACAAGTTAATAGCACTTAATGAGGGTTACAATTTAACACTATTTCAGCTGGAAAGGTTAGGTGAAATGTCAATAAAATGCTAAAGAAATCTCCCAGCTACAGGGCCTCAGAAGTTAACAGCAGCCCCTGAGCTGTAGATTGGGAATTTTTCCGTTCACATTCAAACTCGAGTTAAACAGCCACAGACACTGAGGGCTCACCTTATCCTGTAAAAAAGTCCCAGGAAAACCCGCAAAGAGAAACTTGTTCTTCACTTTCAACTTGCCCAAATTTGCTACTATCAGGTTATTTGATCTGGAACTTTCTGGGATGAGAAGCACAGGGGCACCAGCTTCGATATCCAGAAGAACCCTCGAGCATCGCTGCGCCTGGTCCCTCACCTGGTAAGAAAGGAAAGTACCCAGAGACTCGGTTATTTCTCCAATTTTATAATCAGACCTCTGCGGGGCCCAAAAACTTTCATAAACTTATACAGCAATTAAAGAACACAATAGTTTATTTGTGGCCACCAGAGTAAATTAGAATCAGGAACAAAATGATAATGGAAAGTACCCAAATATTTGGAAATTAATTTCATACTTCTAAATAGCCTAAAAATTGGAGAATAAAACATAAGAGAAATGTGAAAATACTTTCACAATGTTAATGAAGAAAATATATTAGATTACGGGACACGTGTGATGTAACAAGGACCCTTACCAACTACTCATCTCACCAGGCCTGTGCTGCTTTTAAATTTGGTTGATTTGGTGTTTGTTTGGTTGATTGGTTTTTAAGACAGAGCTTCTTGGCAGCCCCGGCTGTCCCAGAACTTGATCTGTAGACACGCTGGCCACAATCTCAGAGATTCATCTGCCCCTGCCTCCCAAGTGCTGGGATTAAAGTGTGTGCCAACACACCTAGCACACATTTTATGCATATAGCTGTGTGCCTGAACGTACATATGTATGCTACATGAGTGGCTGATGTCTAGGAAGGTAGAAGAGGCATTAGATCCCCTGGAACCGAGGTTATTGATGGTTGGTCACCACCATGTGGGTGCTGGAAACTGAACCTAGGTCCTCTGCAAGAGCAGCCAGTGCTTTGAACCACTGAGCCAGCTCTCCAGCCCCTCTGTGCTACTTTTAAGAGAAAAATATAATTTTATAGTACAGAGGGGTTTTGGCGTGGAGAGCATTCTGGGAATTGAACCTAGTGCTCTGCCCCTGAGCTGCAGCCACAAAGGACTCTCTTGAAACTTCTTAATTTATTTAATATTTGGGGGGTGCAGGTAATGCATCCCACAGCACACATGTGGAGGTGAAAGGAAAACTGTGGAGTTGGTTCTCTCCTCCCACTTTTACATGGATTCTACAAATCAAAGTCAGGACACCGGGCTTTTGTGCAAGGCCTTTAAAGATCAGGCCAACACTTTACGCGCCTGCCCACACTATTTCACTGGGCATAATCATAATGTATTAGCTTTGTTTTCTTGTTCCTATCATTGCACTAAAATACACTGGGAGAGTCATTTTTCTTTGGGGGTGTAGCCACTGGTGGGTTGCCCATGCTTCAGTGGAGCCCCCACATCCATGTGTGCATGACCAGCTAACTGGACTCAATGGATTATTCAAAAAAAGAAGACATAAGTTGGGAGGGGGACCTTTTATGAGTATGAGAGGTGCTTGGGGGGAAAAGTAGGGGTAGTTATAATAAAAATACGTTGTATACATGTGTAAAATTCTCAAAGGAAAAAGTACATTTTAAAAATAACTTTTTAAACATTATAAAATACATAGAATATCTAGGCAAGGTAACACATGCCTACAATTCCAACAGTAAAGCTACAGCAGGTGGATCACAAGTTTAAGGCCAGCCCAATCAACACAGTGAGTTCAAAACCAGCCTGGATTATGTAGTAAGACACTGCCTTACAAACCAAGGTCTGGGGACTGTAGCTCAATGGTAGGACAGGCGTCCAGCAGTGTCAGGCCCTAGAGTCCATTACCAGCACCAAAGTGGGGGAAATGATCCAGGCACTAAGGGTGCCATGAACTGAAATGTCCAGGAAGGCTTCATCCATTTGGAAAATCATCCAACAGTTTCCAGAAATGACCCCATAAAGTCCTGAAAGGGTCCAGGGGTCCAAAGTGTCAATCAGAAATCTCTTCTATTATTATTTTTTTGTTTTGTTTTGTTTTGTTTTTTGTTTTTCGAAACAGGGTTTCTCTGTGTAGCTTTGCGCCTTTCCTGGAACTCACTTTGGAGACCAGGCTGGCCTCGAACTCACAGAGATCTGCCTGGCTCTGCCTCCCAAGTGCTGGGATTAAAGGTGTGTGCCACCACCGCCCGGCTCTTCTATTATTTTTACAGACACCTAAAGCTAAACTTCAAAGGAACTTAAGGTATGACTTAGAGATGGAGAATCAACCTGCCACACAGACCACACATTGGTAAATAGAAAATACCTCTCCTTTCCTCAGTGAAATGTTCTAGATTTATCTCTGGAGGCTTCAAAGTTCTACTGACCATGAACTGGAGAGATGGCTCAGTAGATGAAGGCATGTACTGCTCTTCCAGGAAACCTGAGTTCCTTTCCCAGCACCCGCTGGGCAGCTCACAACCACCTGTAACTCCAGCTCCAAGGGAATGGCTGTCTCTGACTTCTGTGGGCACATACATTCATGTGTACATAACCACAAACAGATACACACCCATTTGCATAGGGAGGCAGAGGCAGGAGGATCTTTGCGAGTTCGAGGCCAGCCTGGTCTACAGAGCGAGATCCAGGAAAAGGCACAAAGCTACACAGAGAAACCCTGTCTCAAAAAACCAAAAAAAAAAAAAAAAAAAAAAAAGACTGTGGAGACAGCTTAATGGATACTACTGTTGGCTACGTAAGCCATGAGAACATGAATTTGATCTCCAGAACCTACACGTGCTGATCAGATTTAACTGTACACCTGACACAACCTAGAATCATGGGAACAGATTCTCACTAAGGACTATCTACACTGGGTTGCTCTGCGGGGATGTCTGGAGTGGCAGGGAACATCTAAACTGATGAAGAGGACCAAGTCCAATATTCCCTAAGGAGAGGGTCCTGAGCTGTTTAAGAATGGAGAAGGCAAGCTGAACAAGTGAGTGAGTGAGCACGCCTGCAAGCAAGTGAGGAATCGAGCAAGCAAGTGGGCATGGTGGCATCCATTTCTCTCTGCTCTTGACTACAGCTGCCAAAAGCTCCGGCCGCTGTGACGTCCTTTTTATGATGGACTGTAACCTGGAACATGGGCTAAATAAACCCTTTTCTTCCCCCTAGTTGCTTTATGTTGGGGTATTTTATCAGAGCAACAGAAACGAAAATAGAACACCATGTAAAAGCCAGGAATGGCAGCACACGACTGTAACCCCAGTGCTAGGGAGCAGAGACAGAAGAATCCTAGTGACTTGCTGGCCAGCCATGCTAACTAAAACAGCAAGCTTCAGCTTCAGTGAGAAGCCCTGTGTGCAAAATACCTGATGTCAACCTCTGATGCCTATATGTGCCCACACAAGCAAGCAAGCACGTGCCTGCGCACACGCACGCGCACATGTACATACATACACACCCCATATCATTTTACTTTATTTTACTTTATTGTTATTCTTTAGATGCCTGGTTTTTTTTTTTTTTTTTCTTAACTATAGATAGAAAGGGTGTGGATCTAGATGGGAGGAGACAAGAGAGGAACTGAAAGGAGCTGGGAGAGGAACAACCATAATCAGAATATACTGCATGAAAAAAAATCTATTTTTAATAAAAGAAAACAGTCAAATTGAAAAGGCAACTTAGAGACAAGATGCTACCCACCGTTTGACCCTCAATAGCAGCTCGCTGGCGCCCTAAGACATCTTGCAGCTGAGTGAAGTGCTGAATGAAGGCCACCACCTCCGCCTGAAAGCGCTGCGTGTGCACATACTGCACAGAGGCCATCTGTAAGCTCACGCGAATGTCATGCTCTCTCTGGAGCAGAGGGTCTGGCTGCCCATATCTGGAAATGGGGACAAAAATAAGACTCAGACATCAGCAAGATTTGAGTATTAGGTTGATTTAAGGGCTTCCTTTCCAAAAAGCTCTAGCTATTAAAACAGAAAACCCCCAAAACAAGCCTGTTAATAATTTAATAGTAAGGACATTAAACAAAAGTGTGATGTGACACCCAGGGCTACAAACAATGAGCACCACTGAGCACAAAACTCACTATCCCTCTAGAAAGCACCTAAGGCCCGAGTGCTGCCCCAGCACAGCACCTCCTGTCCCTGCCGTAAGGGCTGCGGCTGCTCCTCGCAGAGGCTGTGACAATATGGGTTTGGGAAGTAATTTTAAAAGCCATGGAGAAATGGAAGAGGCAGAGCTAGTGCTTCCAGGGAAAGGGGGCTTCTAAAAAACAGAGAGGGGTTGTCTTTCTATGTCAGTGAAATGTAGACTGTAATGTTGAGTGTAGACTCAAAGATAAACAGAAGACTTTTACAGTCACTCGGAATCTAATGGACTGGGATGCCAAGAAAGAAATGATTCCCCCACAGTCAGTGAGGGAAGGAATTCATATTTACCAAAGAATGCACTTTTGTGCCAAGCAAAGAATTAAGGGTTCACGTTAATCATCTCATTTATTGTAGAACCATGCCATTGCCGAGTATAAAATAAGCAAATCAAACTAAACTCTGAAATTCTCAGTAGAGTGAGGCAACCTCACAGTGAGAAGTTCTCAGACTCGGAGGAGAGTGAGCTAAGGGGGTTCGCTAAAGACTGAACCCAGAGCTTTGTGCAAGCTAGCAAGCACTCTACCAATAAGCCATATCCTCAGCCCACAGATGTTTTTTGGGAACCACTTTTCTCAGCACACTAAAAGTGATGGAGATGAACAGGAGCCTTGACCTTATATAATACTAGTGGGCAGGACTATACAACTACATTTTCTACTACCTCTCAAGAAAGCTGAAAACTTCATCCAGGAAAACCATTCTTTAAAGTAAGCCGATAGGTCTAAAGACACCTTTTAAATTCCAACAGGAATTCAACATAAGTCATACTTATTAGCAAAGAGAGCACACTCAGCGGGAGCAGGACTCTCAGACTGAAATCAGGCAAGAATGCTCAGTGCTACATGGAAGCTCAGAGATGCTCAACTCAGGCCCCCTTCATAGACAGAGGAAGAGTGGCACACAGAAATTAAGTGACTTGCTTCAAGTCACACAGCAAGTTGGTAGGAGCGGACAGAGCCCAGGTCTTCTGATAATTGGGATTATTTCAATCCTATCCCATACACTTATGACACTAAGTAATCTCCAACGCAAATCTTTTTTAATAAAATTCAATATAAATCAGGATTCCTCACAAGCTAGATCTTTTCAATTTTACTTAAGAAAGTAAAATTTTTCACTGTTTAGTCAATAAGGATTTTAAACAGTGAGCTGGCAAGACAGCTCAGCAGATGAAGGCACTTGCCACCAAGCTTGGCGACCTGGGTTTGATCCCCAGAACCCCCATGGTGGAAGGAGAGAACCAGCTCTGCAAGTTGTCCTCTGACCTCCACACACACACTGTGGAGACACACAGAAAATAAACACATGTAAAACAATGTCTAAAAAGGACTCCAAACAGCAGTGATCACCGCACACAGCCCAAGAAAGGGTGGATGTTTTATAGCAAGCAACTTGACACACAGCCCAGAGGGAAGACATGCATGTTTTACTTGAAAGTTTGGAAGATGAGCGCCTCTTCTCCACTTGTGGTGAAACGTTCTCTGTAGAAGTCTCCATGTGGCGTGAGGTCACTCAGGGACAGGCTCCCAATGCTTCCCTGCAAGGCCAGGTCTCCCTCTACAGTGTTAAAATTAGAACACGTTATTATAGACATTTTCTGGACTTGTTTAATACATGTGAATTAAAACAGACATGCACATGCCTCAGACTTCCACTTTTTAATCAAACTAAATGTCAAAGGTAAATTTCCAGATGCCAAGACAGCAGAAAAACACTTGATGTGCTATTTCTAAGGGTTTCAAAGCCAAAGTCTCAAGGAGTTGAACAAGTCTAAACAACAAAGTCTACACAAGCCAGCAACATTCCATACTAGGGCATATCTACGTCAGAAAGGAAACTAACTAAAAGCATTTCCAACTTGAAGGACAAAACACTGGCAGCTGCAGGTAGAAGCGGAATCCTCGGAGACCAGACCGCTGGTTAGAAGTGAGAGAACCATCACGTGGTCTATTGACTGTACTAGGAATGAAAGAACAAGGGAGGAAGTGTCTGCGTCAGCTGCTCAAGCAACACTGAGTGGGCTTGCAGTGACTTCAGCTAATGCGTGGGGACGACAGTGCTGACACAGATTGGAAATGAGTCTGCTGGCAGGAGCACAGCCCTGGGGTGAGGATGGAGACGGGTGCTGGGGCACATGTACTGGAACGTGAGCATGAAATGTTCCTTCCTGCAGGGTGCAGTGGCTGGTGTACGCCTGTAATCCCAGTACTCAGGAGGCAGAGGCAGGTGGATCCCTGGGAACTGAAGCCTGGTCTACATGGAAGTTCCAGGTCAGTGACTGAACTATTATTTCTATAGGACAAAACCAATCGTCACTTTACCCAGCTGTCACCATGATCACCAAGGTACACACCTCTGGCAGGCCAGGTCAGCTCCCCAGGGACTCAAAGGCATATATTTATTTTTTGATTCCTAATGTCCTCTAACAAAAATGCCAGCCTCCTCCCAATTAAAGACCTCTCTTCTAGGATGCTTTTCTAAAATCATACCAGGCATGAGACCTCTCTGTCAGGTAATCTCTTCTCCAAATGACATTCTTGACTTCATGACAGTGTTAGCATCTCTGTCTTCACTACTGTATTACACATTCCCTAAGGGAGGTCAGAGTTTGAGCTCATGCTTTGTAAACCCTACCCCTTAGAACATGGTGTTCTAGTAAGAATTCCAACCTGCAAACGCTCACCAGAAAGAGGCCAGCTTTGCTACCATACCCTGCTGCAGAATACCATACCCTCTCTGGCAGCACCCCTACTTAAGACCACAAACAGAATGAGCTTGTCCCATTTTCCACAGACAGCCCTTTGACCTGCCTCTCTTCCAGATCTAACTATTAATATCTCTCCATTTCATTCTCAAAAGTATTCCAATTTAAACAAAAAAAATTATCTGGTCACACTACACAGATAGATGCTAGGGGCCCTTGGGATGAGATGGGAAAGGAGCAGGGAGGAAGTTGTACCATTACCTGCCTTTGTAATGAGCCATCCAGACAATGCTGACCCCAAGCCAGGATTTGGGACCACCACCATAAATAATGGCCATACCAATACCCACGATCAAGCCACAGATAGATGTACACCTTACTTGGCATGTGAGGACAACTAGTTTTGTGCTGGGTGTTGAAACATTTACCAGATCGTGCGTGTTTGCTTTGGTCGCACTTACCGATCATCTCCACGTGTGCTACTAATTTGGACACATTTGCTTTAGCCAGCTCACTGGTGGCCTTGCTCAGCACAAGAGAAAGCGAATGAACCTGGGACACAAGGTACAAAGCAAAAGGCAAGTTAATGAGAGGAACAGGAAATGGCAAAACCGAATGGGTGAGAATGGGGACAGGCTTGGGAAAGTGAAGGTAAATCTTTTATTATTTATTCAGTGTGTGTGTGTGTGTGTGTGTGTGTGTGTGTGTGTGTGTGTGTGTGTATCTGGGCTTGCACATGTGTTTGGAGGTCATAGGACAATGTGTGGGGATCAATCTTCTCTCCTTCCACTTCTTCCACTGTGTGGGTTCTGGGACTCGAACCCAAGATTGTCAGGCTTGGTAGCAGGCACTTACACATGTTGAGTCATCTTGCCAGCTCAAACCTTTTCATGATGCCAATTTCAGTTGTGCCCAAAGCAGATCTACTAACCAAGCACATGAGGAGGGAATTCCAGTTTCAGATTCTGTGGCCTCTTCTCTATGTTCCTCTGTTGGTGGTGGAATGTTACACGGTATAAAACAAGGTTTCCCATCTTAGCAATTAATTGTAAGCAGTGCATAGTTCTGTAATGACTCACAAATCTGTAAAGTCAGGTCTCCTCTAGAAAATCTATGTACGCAAATGATGAAAATGACCTGGAATCCTGCCTAATGCCTTTGAACCCATATTTAACAGAGGTCTATGGTTAGCAATGGGACGTCAGGGGGCAGGGACAGTGTCCTCTTGTCTTGAGAATAGAATTCTCTGACAGAGAGAGGCTGCACTACACTAATTCCAACTACTGAAAATACTTATATGTCTAAGAATTGACTGGGTCAGTCCTCAGCTCCTCTGCCTTAGGGGCCAGGCTCTGACGGAAGAGAAGGAAGGAGCAGGAGACAGAAGAGTATGTGTGCCACACAACCCTTTGTCCTCGAAGTCTTCACAGAGTAGGAGTTGACAGATGGGTAGGAAATGCAAAGAGAAACAAGGAAAGTGAGAGCAGAAAGGAGGAAAAGCACCTATAAAAGGCATAGGAAGTGGAAAGAGCATTGTCATCAGAGCAGCGACCTCAGTCAGAGATGTTCTCATTCCTCTGACAGGGACCACAGAAGGATCAAGACATTAAAGTCCATAAAAAGGGAAAATAAGATCCTTCAGCAGTGAATCTCCTGAGATTACACACCCTGAGTCTAAAGATGCTGTATTGAAAGGAACTCCGCTGTTATCACCTGAACCCACTTCACGGCATGGCACCTTCACATCACTGAGAAGGACCAGCTGTCCTCAGAGTGACAGGAAGCACTTGCCACTTTGGTGCTATGTCCTCTCCAAGAAGTGTACCTGAAGAAGTGCATCTGAATCAGATGCACACACAAACTTCCAATCCCAAACAGGATGGAGTCGGGTAGGAAGTAGGAAAACCACTAACACGTGGAGTGCAGCCCCAGCACAAGCCCGGGTTCCCTAGCAAATCGATGCACAGGGTGCTGAGAGTCACAAGAGACTAAGGAAACAGGACAGCAAATGTAACACATGGACCCTCGTTGGACACTGACTCAGATTTTCATGTGCTGTTTTACTGACTTCTCATTCTGTAGCTGGGAAAACTTACTTCTCAGAAAAGCCTAGCATTGCAGAGACCAAAGGAAAGGTCTCAAGTCTCTCAAATCACTCATGCCTCCACAACTCATCCAGGAAAAGGTATTTGTGCAACATTCTGGAAATCTGAGTGTGGCCTGATGATGCTATGTAACACCAAGGCATGTCTGTCAATGTAGCGAAACAATGATTGTGATTTTGTAGAAAAATATCCATTTTTTTTCTAGAAACAAATATGGGGGTGTAATGGTATCTAGAAGTTTTTTTTAATTTTACTTTGGTTTTTGAGAGAATCTCACTATATAGCCTTGGCTTTAATTTTTTAACATTTGTGTGCGTGTGTGTGTGTGTGTGTGTGTGTGTGTGTGTGTGTGTGTGGACATGGATGTGTACACATGTGGAGGTGTGGTGGTATTGTGTTCCCCAAAATATTGTGTACCCTAATAAACTTATCTGGGGTCAGAGAACAGAAAAGCCACGAGATACTTAGGATAGGCAGTGGTAGCATACGCCTTTAATCCTAGCATTCCAGAGGCAGAAATCCATCTGTTCAAAGATACAGCCAAGCATGGTTACTCACACCTTTAATCCCAGAAAGCGAGCCTTTAATCCCAGGGAGTGATGGCAGAAGGCAGAAAGATATATAAGGCATGAGGACCAGAAACTAGAAGCTTTTAGCTGGTTAAGCTTCAGGTTTTTGAGCAGCAGTTCAGCTGAGAGCCATTGGGATGAGGACACAGAGGCTTCCAGTCTGAGTGAAAGGACCAAGCAGATGCCATAACAGGCTGCTCAGTCTTCTCTCAGAGATCAGGCCTCAATTTCAGTTTCCTGAAACTTGAGCAAGCAGTTTCTGGGAGGGCCATGAACAAAAGACATAGTCCTTGCAGTAGCTCCCTTTCTGCACGTACTCTGACTGCTCAAAGTTCAGCCAGATGTTTACTCTCTGGGGTCCCTCACCAACTTAGAGTTATGTGCAGGACGTGCTTGGCCAGCCAGCCCCCATGGTGGCTCAAGGACAAAGCCTGGGACTTGTGCTAGACTGCCCCCAAAGTAATAAATTGTAACCACCAACCAGTAAATTCAAAGGTTACATACCTTCACCCAATTAAAAGAGAACAGAGATAAAAATAAACCAATCCGAGTTGCACCCGTGCAAAACTCCCCCAATCCCCCTGAAGGGCTTGTGGATTTTGCCTTTAAAAAGCTAGCCACACAAAGCAAAAGCAAGTTCCTCCTGGCCTCACGGTTACTACGAGTGAGTGCTTTGGATCGAGCTTCCCTGCCTGCGGCTTGTAAACAGAAATAAACCTTGCTTTTGCATTCTGTACCTAAGGTCTGTGGTGGAATCTTTGGGGTCACAATCTGGGCATAACATGAAGAAACAAGATCAGCTGAGAAGTTGGACAGGTGAGGTTAGCTGTGGCTTGTTCTGTCTCTCTGATCATTCAGCGTTCACCCCAATACCTGGCTCCTGGGTTTGATTTTATTAATAAGACCCTTTAAGATTCGTGCCACACAGGACAACTTTCAAGAGTCAGTTCTCTTCTTCTTCCATGTGAGTCAACAGCTTGACGGCATACACCTCTACCCACTGAACAATCTGACCTGCCCTAGAACTTGCTTTAAAAGATTTCAGTGAGGCCGGGCAGTGGTGGCGCACGCCTTTAATCCCAGCACTCGGGAGGCAGAGCCAGGCGGATCTCTGTGAGTTCGAGGCCAGCCTGGTCTCCAAAGCGAGTTCCAGGAAAGGCACAAAGCTACACACAGAAACCCTGTCTCGAAAAACCAAAAAAAAAAAAAAAAAAAAAAAAATTTCAGTGAAGAAAAGGGAATAAAGGTGATGTGATGGATTCTAGTGCTAGGAATATTGAGGTTCATGACTCATTTCCTCTGTGTTATATTAGAAATCCATCACAATAAAAATGTTCAAAAATTCTTGTCTCAAAAAATACATTGTGGGGCCGGGCGGTGGTGGCGCACGCCTTTAATCCCAGCACTCGGGAGGCAGAGCCAGACGGATCTCTGTGAGTTCGAGGCCAGCCTGGGCTACCAAGTGAGTTCCAGGAAAGGCGCAAAGCTACACAGAGAAACCCTGTCTCGAAAAACCAAAAAAAATACATTGTGGGAAGCACTTATGTAGTCCTGTGCTCCTCAGTAGCAGACTGTGCAAAGGTCCCAGGAGCACACCACATCTTACCACAGCAGGGAAGAAGTCCTGAGGCAGATCCCCACAGGCACCAGGAGAATAAAGTCACCTTTATGACACATCAAATGCAACCAAAGAATGACTGAACGCTGCCACTTCCAGTCACCTTGCTAGGCCCAATGCCCCAGAGCCTCAGAGCATTCACCCACCCACCAAGCAAGAGGCAGAACTGGCTTTTCCAGCCAACTGAGTATGAGGTAGAACTGCTCCCCTGCCCCGCCCCGCCCCGCCCCCCCCCCCTCCTCCCAGGCTTCCCCCTTCTAGAGGAGTGAAGCCTGCTGTGAGTTAGAGAAGCAAGACAACACCAACATGGGTTGATAGGTTCCTGGCTGTTCCCAGCAGTACATGCAGGCCACATGCACCAAGACATGTAAATAAAGACCTTCCTCCCCAGGCACACAGAGTGACCAGCTGCTGCTGCACAGGTGCCAGAACTCTGGACAGGCCTTATAACTTACAACAGGCCTGTATTGCCCCACACAGTCAACTCAGTGTACCTGACTACTGTTCCATCATACACTGCAGAATGCCTTAAAATGCTACCTTACGGGTTATTTTTTAATATTTACAATATGAATATCAAGATTAAGTTACAAGCATGGCAATCCATGTCATAATAAAAACTTTAACAGCAACCATTCACTGGATGCTTGCTATGTGTCACATACCATGTGGAGGGTCTCACACTAATCTCTAATGCCTGGGACCACCCTCTCTATAGGCACTGCAGCACATCACCTAGTTTACTAGCGAAAAACTCCCTCATTCACCCAAGACCACCGCTGCAGGTTCCAGTGCAGAGCCAGGATTCCAACAGACAATCTAACTTTGCACACTGCATCCCATGGCAGCCTGCAGTGGGCCCAGTGACAGCCAATAATGCTGTGAGAGGGTGGGAGCTCACAAGAAAGCCACGCACAGAAGCTGCTACCATGCACCAGACACTGCTCACACCGTGACAGAAGACAGACGGTGAGGAAAGAAGCTAAAGAAACAAAAAGGATTCCCTGGAGTCACATGGCCCAGAGGAAGACAGGCTGCTTAAACTATTCCCTCTTCCTCCAGATGGGCTTTACAACAAAGCCCTTTCCAAGACATCGATGTCTATACGTCACGAATGTCTATATTTCTCAACAGCCAGACACAAACTACACAGCCCTCAGCCAATGAGAACTCTTTTCCAGGATAAATGTAAAATGCTCACATTTAGATAGGATTCAAACTCATCTTCAGAGGATAACGATACCTTGAGATCCAGCTTGGAGTTCACTGGCTCCTGGAGCTCAGACTCCATGGCAGCACTGGACTCCGACTTCACGTTCTGTAGAGGGCCCTCAGGCGGCACCTTCATGGCGTGGTTGTCTGCAGTGGAGCCAATCCCAAAGAAGTCCAGAATCACCACCCAGGTTTGCAGGGTGATTAGCACATCCAAGCAGTTAAAGTCCACGTCGATGCTCCGGTTAATGCGATTGTAACTAGAAGAGAATTCTGGGTGTTTTTTATCCACCAAGAATATATTGATGTGGACCAAGGAATCATCAAATTTATTCTTTCCAGCAAGCACCTTGGGCTCGTCCACTGTGGGAGAAGGTGGTGGGGTCAGGGGGTAGCTGCTGTCCTGAACTTCCTTTTGCTTTTTCCGAGATGTGGAGATGGGTCTTTGATACAACTGAAAGACATTAGGAGCTTCCTCCATGTGGGAAGGGAGAGACCGGGGCATGTCGGGATACTCCACAGTGGATACCGAAGGGCAGGATTGGGAGAGATACTCCTTCTGTGATAAGCTAGATGGCTTGGGAGCCCCTCGAGACACCATCAGGCTCTTATACTTGGAATCTGGATTCTTCTCCAGTAAGTCTTCCATGAGGAGTGAGCGCAAGGCAATCTGAATGGATAAGGTCTGCGGATGGTCTTTACTGAACTCCACCTCAAAATCCTGAAACTTTAAGCTCACAAGCCCTTGGGCCCCCAAAGTCAGGTCACCACTCAGCTGAACCTGCAACTCCGATATACAGAAGTTGGCTTGAATCTGAGTAAAGGCTTTGGCTTCCTTCACAGACAAGGACTTCTGAGAGGTGCTGGAGAAGCTGGAATGGCTGAACAAGCCGTTCTCCTTCCTCTCCACAGAAGGTTCTCCGCAGGAGCTGAGTGGGGGCAGGGGGGAGTTAGGGCAGGGGGAGGATGGGGCACTGGCTGCAAACTTATTCAGATCTTCACTGTACACAAGATTGTCCAGCGTCTGTAAAACCTGCTCGTACACGTGCTTGGCTAACACCACCTGCATTCAAAGGGAACAACCAGTTACTCCAGAACCATCTTTTAAAATTTACTTGTAATTTTGTGTATGGGGGTATACAGGAGTACAGGTGCCCATGGAGGTTAAAAGAGTCAGGACCCTCCTCCCAATACACTTCCCCAAGCTGAAGTTACAGGCAGTTGGCAGCTGCCCAACATGAATACCAGGAACCTAACTCAGGTCTTCTGGAAGAACAGTGGCCCTAGCCACTGAACTGTCTCTCCAGTCCCCTCCCACACTATTATTATCACACAGACCCTAAACTCCCAGTAGGTATTTCTATGTTTACCAAGAGGCTTTACGTTAGTTGGCACCAAGGACCATCATTTCTCTCTGTCCTTTCCATTCACTTCTACTCACAAGGCTCTCCCTAGCCCCTTGCAGAATAATCTATGTACATCAACGTGCAGTGAGTGCTCCTTGTATGCTCAAGTCAGCAAAGCCACTCTTTCTAACCACACGAAATAACTGCAGAAAGCAAGGAAGAGACTTCCAAACGTCTAACGTGGGCACAGCACAGGACTGAAAAACAAGACTGTAAACTACTGCACATCAGTCGAGCAGTGGTGTGCACCCCTTTAATCCCAGCACTGGGGAGGTAGAGGCAGGCAGATCTCCGTGAGTTCGAGGCCAGCCTGGTCTCCTGAGTGAGTTCCAAGACAGGCTCCAAAGCTACACAGAGAAACCCTGTCTCAGAGGGAAAAAAAAAAAAAAAAAACCTACCCAGATCAGCAGTCAGTGGGACAAAGAATGGTTAGTACTTTTCAAACAATGATCTGATCTGCAATTATGTTTTTTCTCACTTACAGTTTCCGTTGTTGGGGCTGCGGTGGGACCCAGAGCCCTGTGCATGTTAGGCAAACACTGTCACTGAGCTGCACCCCTGGCGTCTTACTCTCTTTTAGTTAGAATTTCTTATTTAAAAATATTTTCAAGTACATCTTTTTTACTAATTAAGGGCAATTAACAGAGGGATTCCAACTCATAGACACAGAAATTTTGACAGACTTGGAAAGTGACCGTTCTATAACCCCTAATTTAATCTTCATCCCCACAGAGTTCATTAGTGGTATGAAGCAAGAGAAATGACTGACAGGGAATTTTACAAGTGAGAGATCAGGCTCTTGCCACCTACACACCCTCATCAAATGCAGACATTGTGTGACAGATATAATGTAACCGGAGGTGCCTGACAGCACCTGTGAAGTTCTGGGCAAATGAGAAGCAGAGCCAAGAAAAGACCCAGAATCCAGAGACGCCTGGGTAGTTCACAGCAGAAACATGTTCAGAAAGACACAAACAACAGCCAATGCACCATGTAGGCCATTCTGTAGGCAACTGACCAGTGTCCACACAGAGTTATGGCATGGCAGATGGGGCAGATCCGGAGAGACCTAGAGACCTAAAGATACAGCCTCTAATGCAATCTGCAGACCTTGCTTGGCTCCCGGTGCAAACAAACCAAAGTGAAGACGTTCTTGAGAATCACAAGCCATTATAATACATGGAGACACACAGTTCAGAGAAACACACTCCAAATAAACAAGATGAAGTGAATAAAGCCTGGGATTTGCCTTATAATGTTTCTTTTTAAAAATGTCTATTACCCTTGTGTATGCAGTGCAAATGTGTGTGTATGCACAGCATGTGTAGAAGTCACAGTATAATCTAATGAAGTTTTTCTCCTTCCACCTTATGTGTAGGTTCCGGAGATGGAACCTGGGTTGTCTTGCTTTCACAGCAAGCACTTTACCTACTAAATCATTTCAGCTGCCCCTGCCCCAAACTATCTCATTAAAAAGAATGAGCCTAGTACTGGAAGGTAGAAACAGGAGAATCCGACATTCAAGGTCATCCTCAGGAACACATCAAGTCAGAGGCCAACCTGGGCTACATGAGATCCTGTCTCAGTAAAAGGGAGTAAGGGGGACTGAAGAGATGGCTCAGTAGTTTAGAGCACTGGATGCTCTTACAGAGGACCCAAGTTCAATTCCCAGCAACCATACTCTCAACTAGCCGTAACTCCAGTTCCAAGGAATTTGATGATCTCTTCTGGCCTCTGTGAGCACTAGACACACATGTGTTACACAGACATACGTGCAGATAATACACCCATACATATAGAAAAAAAATTTAATTTAGAGAGAGAGAACACTGGGGGAAGGTTTCTCACCCAAAGACCCACACCTAGGAGCTACTGATACCAACAGAGATAGAGATACGTGTTCCTGGGTTACTTCAGAACAACTAAAAGACAAACTCGAGACCAACTACAGCCTGACAGAGGGTCCACTGTCCTAAGATCCTGAGTCCACGTGTTTCCTAATCTTACTCTTTCCTCTAGTCCTGTTAAAAAGGAGAAAGGATACATACACAGTTCACACACACACAACTCAGTTCAGAGAGGACAAGCCTAATGGCTCAAATCACATTGTTCCACCGTCTAGTCGAAGTGTGTACAAAGTGGGGTGAGAATTACATGCTCCTGGGAAAGAGCAACCGGCTTTTGGGCATGGGATTAGAGATCCACTTTCTTCCTCTGTGATACATGAAAAAAGCCACTGCCCAGGGACAAGATGACATGACAAAAGGAGCCCATGTTGCTGAGAGATCCCAGCACTCAAGAGGCTGAGTCAGGAGGATTATGAATTCAAAGTCAGCCTGGGTTACACAGATGTTCCACGTCTATTAGAATAAGTTATCAACATGAACATGCATTGATGATTATTTCCTTGAACTTATATATTTTCTTCCAATGCTTAATACACATAAATATATACCATTATAATCTCAGTACTATATACAATACAAATATAAAATAAATATGGATGGGGCTGAAGAGATGGCTTAGCAATTAAAAGCACTTGCTGCTCTTGCAGAAGACTCGGATTCAATTCCCTGAAACCACATAGTAGCTCACAATCATCCCTAACTCTAGTTCCACAGAATCAGGCACCTTCATCTGGCCTACTTGGACACCAGACACATACACAGTACACTCCATACAGGCACACAAAGCACTCACACACATAAAATAAAATTTAAATAAATAAACACAAATTAAATGTCCCTAATCTGAAATCCAAAATACCCCTGAAACCTTTCTAATAGCTGATACAACATTCAAAAGGTTTCCAACCTAAGAGCATTTCAGATTTCAAATTAGAGATCAGAGATGCTGACCATAAAGGTTTGCAAATGTCCCGAATACATAAAGTTCCAAAGCCTAAAAAGCATCAGGTCTCCCACATTTCAGACAAAGAACACAACCTGATGGGCTGTCAACTGCTCTGGCCTGAAAATCAATCCTGTGTTTGTTTACCTGAACTGGGTTGACGAATTTTCCTTCAATCTTCATGATGCTGGATGTCCCCAGGTCATCTGGACTGAGGGAGAAAGTCAGCTCAGACTCTCTCTCGATAGGGATCTTCTCCAGTTTAAACTGGATGGTGGTGTTGTTCAGGATATGAAAGGCTGGCAAAAGTGAACAAAAATGACAGACCATAAGCCGGGCGGTGGTGGCGCACGCCTTTAATCCCAGCACTCGGGAGGCAGAGCCAGGCGGATCTCTGTGAGTTCGAGGCCAGCCTGGGCTACCAAGTGAGTTCCAGGACAGGCGCAAAGCTACACAGAGAAACCCTGTCTCGAAAAACAAAAAAAAAAAAAAAAAATGACAGACCATGAACACTAATATCTGGTTTGTTATTGAGGACCAAGTGTCCTGTATATAAAATAAAGCCCAGGGGTTATCTGACGGCAGGTTGGCCTGGCAAATGAGTCCATGGCTGAGACCAACACTCACAGCAAGCAGAACCACAAGATGGGGAGTGGGGGGGAGGTATTTTCATGACATTTTCTGTTTGGCAGCTTCAAAATACGAAATATTACTGGCTGGCAAAATGACTCAAAGGCTAAATAAGGGCACTTGCTGTCAAGCCTAATGACCTGATTTCAATCTCTGGAACTTACATGGCTAAAGGCTGACCTCCACACACAGCACTGTAGTGTGCATGCACACACACACCAAATAAATATAATTTAAAATGTATTTGATATGGTAAACATTAAGTCAGTCCACGGACTGACTACCTTACATTACTCTTAGCCATAAAAGCTAGTTTTCCAAACCAGACTGCCTCCATCCTTAGCTTTCAGAGATAGACACAGCCTTCTCATTAGGCCTTAAGACATCTTCCGAACTGAACGCTTTATTCCAAACAGAGAAAAGAACTGTTTGCTAAGCATGGAAATGAAGTAGTGGCCAAGTGCATGCCTAGCACACTCAAGGCCAGAGGCTGGCTCTCTAAATTTCAAAAGAATCAGTGAAGGACTTTCTGAGAGCCACAGATGTTTTCAAAGGCTTTAGTTTCTTCACCAATAAACAGTCTCTGGAACTTCCCTGATTCTGTAGCTGGACTGCTTGGATCTAACTGTCTGCATCCAGGATACAAACACGAAAACATCATTCCTCAAACATGAAAACATCATTCCTTGAACCCTACACTGACCCAATTAGAAGATGGCAGAGCAGTAAAGTTTCCTTTTCTATTTACGTAAATCTCTTGCGCTACCTTAGGCTGCAGTCTTTAACTAAGAAAAATGTACAGCTTAGAACAAAAGAATAGAAATATTATACAAAATGAGGTCAGACTACATCCGTTCACTCTAGCAGCTCTGTAAAGAAGCACTCAGCCAACTTCATAGGACAACACTTCAAAGTACATTCGTATTTTGTCCAAAAAGAGAAAGTAAAACCATGCCAGCCCTTCATGAAGCTGTTAAAACACCACTATGATTTTTCACACATTACCCAGAGATAACCCTAAAAGGGGCTGTGCTGTTTTCAGGGACACATATACAGGAGTTGGGTTGAGAACCTTTACACATACTCAACTCAGTTCTGCTTCTCACCTTGGCCTCTATGCAAAGATTCAAAGAAATCATGTCGTGTGAAATGAGCCTCCTCCTGACTGTTGGCACTGACGGACCCAGAGGGCGGGCAAAACGTCCGACTGACTTCAGGCCCGGCACTGTCTCTGCCTGCCAGCTGAGTGCAATTCAAAGAATAGAGTTTAATGTCTTTGATTTCCACCTGCAGGCGGTCACTTCTGGATTCGTCATCTCCTGCCACAAAATTCTGGATGAATATCTGTCCTAAGTGTCCCACCAGCAGCTCAGGACTGCCCGGCCTCCGAGGGATAGAAACAACTGGAGACTCGATGTTTATGTTCAAGATGAGCTTCACAGTGTCCGATCGAGGGGAAGGAAGGCCAAACCCATAGATTTCGTTCTCCTCCAAGACAAAGGGTTCCCGGGTCTTCTTCGGGGTTTCGAAGAGTGACACCATCTCACTGTACTCGGCAGTCTTGGTGGCTAAAACTGTGGTGACTTTTGTGGCTGCACTTTTCAACATACTGCGAAAATTCTCTTCCAGCTCATCCATGGATAATGTCAACTCCTTCAAGAATTTAGCAGAGTGGTTATAATGCAAGGATGCCATCTTCAGGTTGAGAAAGCACTCCTGTTTTGATTTCTCAATAAACGTGAAGCTCAAAGCTTCGGTCAGAGCTACATCTTCCATCCTGACAAACACACTTTCAAAATAGCCAATGTCGCTGACAATGTTTTCATAGCCTGCGGAATTCCCAATGCTGACGACATACTGGTTCTTCACATTCTCTTGTGTCAGATCCATGAGCTGCAAACAGCCAAGGGAACCACTCATGTCAAAGGAGCTACCCATCGACACATTCACTTTGGTGCCCCCAATGCTGGCCGTTGCGATTTTCCTGCCCTGTCTTTCCCCGTCGACCATCCCCACTGTCCGAAGCAGTAGGAGATTGAGTCTGTGGATTTCCACAGCGACCTCGGTGTTCTGCTCATACGTTGACTGGATTGTACCCTGTTCTCTAAAGCTTCTTTCAAGGTCGGTCATCAGAGGCTGAGGGCTCATGTCATCCTTTTCCTTAGGGAAGGACTTTTGAAGGAAACCAATGAGCTCCACAATTGTCTCTGGGTTTAAGATGATGTCCAAGTTATTTACCTGAAGGGAAATCACCTGCAGTGTGCTGTCCAAGTTCATGGACGGGCACTCTGAACTCACAAACTGATACTCCAGTTTAATGAGGGACTCTTGTTCTTTGGTGAGAATTTTCTCCAGGGAAACACTAGTGGCTGATTGGTTGTTGAGGGTAGCCACATCAGTTAGGAAGGCCACATTAGGTCCAGGGACAGGAGACTGCGCCCTGCTATCCCGGAGGCTTCCTGTGGGAATATCAAAACTCAGATTCTTGTGGGAAGCCATCAAAAGGTCAAAATCAGCACCATAAGTCTGCATGGTATCCACCAGGAGCAACCCGTGAACAGTCAAGGAGACTTCAGCATCATACGGTCTCTTCACAAAGTGAGCATTGGTGCCAAACACCTTGAGCACAGAGATGTAGCGGCCACTGCTCTCCACCCCGAGCTGCATGCAGTTCACCTTGAATTCTGCGAGGAGGAGCTGCGACTCCACCAGCACCTCCCGTGTGTGCTGCTCCAGCATCACAATGCTCTGGGTCAGGTTCATAACTGAATCCTGCAAGCTTCCGCGCGGTCCTGCCTGGGGGAAAATCTTCTCTCTGATCTGGGTATCAGAGGGTTTCATTTCAGGTGTGGTGAGGAGAGCAAAACAGTTCTTTAGAGCAGATATCTTGTCTTCATTGATGTGGATTTTCAAGTCTGGTAAGTTGCCTGAGAGCACAGCCCCAGGGTACTTGGGGTCTGACGTGTAAATCAGTCGACGTTCTAACTGTAGGTGAACATTGAACTTCTCAACCACGTGTGTCGGCCCCACATCAATGTCCTGCACTCGCTTCCAGTTGTCTCTCACGCGCCCCACCATGACCTGGAGGTCCATGAACGTCAAAGAGTACCTCTCGTACATCTGTGTACTCATCAGATGAGCCTGAAGTTGTTCCTCACTGAATTCCACTCCAGAAAAGGGTGGTGTTTTCTCCCCATTGCTGCTGCTGGTCTCTGGAGGTGGGGTGCTGGGAGGTGTGGCAAGAGGGGTCTTATATTCTTCGTCACTGAACTGATTCTCTTCAGAGGCCGACCCATCCCCACTTTTCCTCCTAGAGTCTTCTGTAAGGGAAAATGAAAAGACAGTAAGTAAAATGTCTCTTATTTCCTCCCTCCCTCCTTCCCTTATTACAATAAGGAGGGCTGGAGAGACAGCTCAGAGCTTAGGAGCACTTTCCCGGCCTCCACATGGCAGCTGACAACCACCACCTGTAATTCTAATTCCAGGGAATCAGACGCCCTCTTCTGGCCTCTTCAGGCTGCTGTACACATGTGGTACATATAAACTCATACAAATACACATTAAAAAATAAATATTTAAGAAGAATCTCAACAAGTTGTAGACAGAGATATAAAACCCTGAAAACTCTATCATAATAAATATTTCAGTACTTCAGAGGCAGAAACAGGCAGATCACTGTAAGTCAAAGGCCAGCCTGGTCTACATAGTAAATTCCAGGCCTACTAGGCCTAAATAGAGAGACCCTGCCTCAAATTATGATGATGATGATGATGATGATGATGATATGATGAGATGGTGATGGTGATGACGGTGGTGATGATGATGATGATAATGATGAAGCTGGGTAGTGGTAGCATACACCTTTGATCCCAGCTCTGGGGAGGCAGAGGCAGGCAGATCTCTGTGAGTTTGATGCCAGCCTTGTCTATAGAGCAAGTACCAGGACAGCTAGGCTACACAGAGAAACCCTGTCTCGAAAAACAAACAATAAAAATAAATAAAGGTGGAAGGAGAAAACCAAGAGCACAAAGTTGTCTCTAACTGCCACATGTCCGATGACATGCACGCCCCCACACACATACAATAAGTAAATAATAGTTTAAAAATAAAAAATTAACTTCCTATCTCTAGCACTAAGTATTAATTATTTTATCAATGTTTATTATGGTGTAGAATGTCACATAGAAAGACACAGAAAGCCACAGGGAGATACTCCTCCACAGTCCCAAGATGTCTGCAATCGAATGGTCAGGTAACAAGTGACAAGAAGGATGTGAAGAGACTAGAATCTTCACAAACCAGTGAGCATATAAGCCACTCAGGAAAGTAATCTGCTAGTCCCTAAAAATGTTACACGTTAAGGCTACCACACAGCTCGGCAACCCCACTCGTGGGTGAGCATGGAAGAAAACTGAAGATTTGTTTCCACAAACACATGACCAGACTGTTGGCAGTGCTATTATTCAAACGGCAGGGTTCAGGGGTTGGGGGTGAGGGTGTTGCAAATGTTTACTAACCAAAGAACAGGTAAATAAAACTTGATAAATTCATAAAGGGACTAGTAAAGGCCATAAAAAGGAGTGTGATAATACACACACACACACACACACACACACACACACACACACACACACACACACACACTACAACATGGATGAACCTTTAAAGTATTAAATTAAATTAAAAAGCCTAACATGAAAGGCAATGTGGTCAAATACTCCACAAGCATGAAATGTTTAGAACAGAAAATACAGATCAAGTTTGGTTGCCAAAGCAGAGGGAAGCGGGTTAGAGACTGCCAGCGGGTTGAGATTCAGCCTGGCTGAGAACTGGACATTTTGAAATGTGAATTGTATCTCGTTAGTATTAAAGAAGCAACAAGTGAGTTTTCAGGGGTTTTTGTTTGTTCTTTTTCCCAATGTTTTTGCCTGCATGCATATCTGTGCACCACATACATGTCTGGTACCCAGAGAGGTCAGTTGAGAGTGTTGGATCCCCTGGAACTGGAATTGAGGATGGCTATAAGCCACCATGTGGGTGCTGGGAACTGAACCCAGGTCCTCTGTAAAACCACTGAGCCACCTCTCCAGACCCCAAACTTTGAAGTGTAAAAATGTTATGATACTCTCTGCCCAGCTTTCCTTAGTGAAGCTCAGACAGACCAATGCACTGAGACAGGTTTGCTACCTCACGCTGACACTCCACCTTGGGTGTTGGTCAGAAGCATTCTTCCAAGATCCACAACAACCAGCACCGGGTTCTTGAAGGTGAAATCATCTGGAAATATCACCTGAGGGGCAGAAATGTCCAGTCGAACAGTCCACCGCTTACTTTCCTCCTGTAAAGGCAAAATAAAACTCAGCTGTAAGCCTGCTCTAACCCTAAAATTCAGGAGGCAGGAGGACCAAAATTCAAGGCTAGCCTGGGCTACTTCATTTTAGCACTAATAACTGTGACTGCCGAGCAGCTTTCTGGAGGTGTCTAAACATTCCTGAAACCCCAGCCAGGATTCCAGGCCTCAGGACTGAAACACAAGACACTTACACTTATTATTAGTGTCTGAAGACATCACCACAGGTAGATGTTTGAAGTAGAGAGGAAAAGTTAGCAAATTACTAATTTGAGGAATTGTTTGTACTGACTGATAGCTTAAGAGGACTTTTGTTTGTAATTTACAAGGCTTACTACTTTGTGAAGTATCACAGAAATCATGAAATACAAATCAGCATTGAAATATGAATACTTTTATTTATTCATAGACACTGGTAATCATAAACTTTCACCGGGCATGGTGGCACACACCTTTAATCCCAGCACTTGGGAAGCAGAGGCAGGAAGTTCTCTATGAGTTCAAGGCTATCCTGGTCTACAAAGCAAGTTCCAGGGCAGCCAGTGCTGTTATACAGAGAAACCCTGTCTCAAAAAAAACAAAAAA